>NC_132995.1:32203638-33453638 GCF_048564905.1 Vicugna pacos
CAGACCAGCATGTGTAAGCTCTTTGTATTAGTGGGCTTAGGTGGCCACAGCTCAACATAGACTGGGCAGGTTAAGCCACAGAAATTTATTTCCTCACAGTTCTGGAGGCAAGAAGCCCAATATGGAGGTTCTGGCCCAAATCGTCTCTGGTCAGAGTTGTCTTCCTGGCTTGCAGATGGCTACCTCCTCACTCTGTCTTCCTGTGGCCCTCCTGGGTACATGCCTGCAGAGGAGGGGAGAGAGACGAGAGCTCTCTGAGGTCTCCAGTAAGGATACTAATCCTATCAGATCAAGGTCCCATCCTTATAATCTCATTTAACCTTAGCTACCTCTTTACTCCAAATAAAGCCACACTGGGGGTTAGGGCTTCAACATGTGAATTTTTGGTAGACACATACATTCAGTCCATAACACTCTTATTCAGAAGATTTAGCCTTTGTGATCTACTACCCTGATTCGGCCCTTGGTAATGAATTTGCCTGAGGTGTATGAGGCTTTTACCAATTACACAGCCCTGTGACCAGCCCCTGTAACCCGTTGTTTCCCAGCCCCGAGCCGTAGGTTTGGCACGAAAGTAAATCCTTTTCACATCTTCCATCTTTTTTTGAGCTCTGGATGTCCCACCTGTGGGACAGGTGTAACTAGCGTTTACGGGAGGAAGCTGAGACTGTTTCAAATGACTTGCCCAAGGTCAAGCAGCTGGTCAGTGGCAGAGCAGTTCTTAGACCCAGATACTTCAGAACCTCGCCCATTGCCCTTCCCACCGCTGGTATGGCCCCCTGTGAAACAAGAGCAGAGAGCTGTCAAAAATCAGATTGTGGAGAACCAGGATCGCTTTGAAACCTGAACTATAGAGCCATCCTGTTCATAGGCCATCTCCCAGCCTGAGTCTCCTCCACTACTGAGCAGAAACAGCACCCCTGCCCTAGTCCTGCACGGGGAGGGAGCAGGGGTCACACACATGAGACGTGCAACAGGTGACATCTGCTGGAGGCTGGCTCTACTCAGCGCTCGACGCTTTGCACACGCTATCCCACTGCAGCCCCAGAACGGTCTCGAAAGATACTAGTATTTTGTCTTTCCTGTGCATAAAATGGAGCCAAGATTTGCTGTGTGGTGTATCTGACTGCACGGCAGGTGTGTGACTCACAGGCAGCAAGTTTACCTGTGCTTTCCTATTTGGTGAATGTCTACTCTGGGAGCCCCAGTGTTGTTCAAAAATTCTAGAGAATATATTGGTACCTCCCTCGGATTAAGTCCCAGGATGGTAGCAACAGAATTTCCTTGACACTCCAGACAATGCTTAACTTCACCTGCTGTGACGGCCAGCCCCCAAATCTCAATGGGTCCATACAGTAAAGGAATGTTTCTCGTTCACATCACAGTCTAATATGAAAGGTGGGGGGTGCTCTGGTCCATGCAGTCGGGAGGTGGCTCCTCTCTGGTCTGTGGCTTTGCCAGCCCCTCAGCCTCGGGGTCTTCTGCTAGACTCCCAGCATCAGGCCAGCAGACAAGGAAAAGGAAACGCATCGAAGGTTGTAAGGAAAGTTTTGGGGGGCCAGGCCACATTCCATTGGCCAGAACTTGATCACTCAGTCACACCTAACTGCAATGTCTAGCTGTGACCTCAGGAAGAAAAGTCAAAATGCTCTTGTCCCAGGGAAGCCAGTATGTGGCACAGCGTGCAGATGTGGATTTTAGCCAAATCACCTTGAGCTCCTCGAAGCCCCGCCTTTAACCTGGTGAGAGGGCCACTGTCATGGCTCCTTCGGCCATGTTTGTTTGCCACTCCTCATGGGGACCCAGCAGAGTTGTGGGGGCTGAGCAGTGACAGAGCCTCGCTCGTCATTGACATGGTGGAGCAGACCTGGAACTGACTTGGTGGTGGCCATTGTGGAAGAGCCCTCCCTTCCCCTCCATCTCCTTTATCCTGACCCTATAAAAACAGATGGCCTTCCGACAGTGAAATGCATGACAATTCTGGAATTTTGATTCCACTTGCTGTGCCCCAGGTAGGAGCTGCTGTTTCTTTAGTCTGGCATGCTTACTTTGGTGGACATGAGATACATATAAACCTTTTATTTTTACTTTTGTTATGTGTCTATTGTCATGCATATTAGAAAAAATCACAACACATCATACTCATAATTTCACATAAATTATCATTTAAGATGAGGCTAATTTCAGGGCTCTACTGATATGGGGAAAAAAACTGACACATGAATGAGTTTGGGAACGTGGCATAGGGTGAAAAGGCTCAGATGCTAGACTGCCTTGAGGAGCTGTGGTCCCAGTGCTTGCTAGCTGTGTGACCTCTCTGCACCTACTTTCCTCCTCCATGGCATGTTCTCATAATGCAGATAGAGCGTAGGGTGGCCAGGGTGTCAAAAGATGGATGGTAGTACATGGCACATATTACGTGCTCAGTCTGTGTTGTTATTAAGAAACACAGCATCATATCATTTAACTGTGCTAGCAATCCTGTGGTAGGTGTTATTACTGCCATTTTACAGATGAGCAAAGAAAGACTAAGTCACCTGCCCGACCATTAGCAGAGCCAGGCACCGACCCCTGGTGTGCCTAACTCCCAGTCTGGGCTCTGCGAGGGGAATCCAGCTACGGTCCGGGCTCTGGCACCAACTTAGGATCCCTCTTTGAGCCTCCCTTGTGCGTGGGGCAGGGGATTGATCAGCTCAGTGCTTTGTGCAGGGCCAGCCTTGCAAAGCGTACGGGCTGTTCTCACTTCAACCTCAGCAGAAGCCTTTACTTAAAACAAAAACAAAAATAAAACTGAACTGGATGTGATCCAGATGCCTACAGACTTTGCCCGGCCCTGATCCCCTGCCTGGCTGTGGATTCTTGCCGCTGTCTCTCTCCGTAACATCCGGGTACTTTATTGTGACCAAGCTTCAAACTTCACCCAAGTATAGACCATCATTTATGTACATAATTGTCTGTTGATGGATATTTGAGTTATTTCCCCTCTAGGGCTACTATGAATAAAACTGCTGGGTTTTGTGTGGGCATAAATTTTCGCTTCTCTTGGTAATACCTGAGAGTGGAGTTGCTGAGTCATATGGTAAGGGTATGTTAACTTTACAAGAAACTTCCAAACTGCTTTCCAAAGTGTTGTACTATTTAAAACTCCACCAGCAGTGTATGAGAGAGCTCCTGTCGTCCTGCACTCTCATTGACACCTGTTGTCAGTCCTTTATATTTTAGCTATTCCAGTTTGTACATAATAGTATTTCATTGTGCTTTTAATTTGCATTTCCCTAATGACTAATGATATTTGGCATCATTTTGGCCATTTGTGTATCTCCTTTTGTGAGGTATCTGTTCAAACTTTTACTCTTCCCTTTAATGGGTTATCTTCTTATTAATGAGTTGTAAGAGGTTTTTTGCTTCTTTTTTAATATATCCTAGACACAAGTTCATTGTCAGATACGTGTATTGCGAATATTTTCTCTTGTCTGTGGCTTGCCTTTCCCATGAACATTTTTTAATGGATTAAGGAATGAATGTTGATTCGTTGACTCTCCAGCTTCCATCTCTAGCTTATACCCCTCTTTTTAGTATGAGGAACACTCTTCTAATTCCCTCTACTTGGCTGTGAGCTAGATCCCTTTATCTGCAGGTGGAGAGGGGGTGTGGCATTAGGGGTGGAACTGTGGACTCAGGAGGCCGACAGTCCTGTGTCCATGTCCCAGCTCCAGGGCTCATGAGCGGGCAGATCATCCCCTCTGCTCTCTGAGCCTTGCTTTCCTGGTTTGTGAAATGGAGACAATACATGATCTTCTCCTTGGGCTGCCGTGAAGATGAATTGAGATGATGACTGCAGAGCACCTAGCAAGGGCACAGAAAAGTGGAGATGAACCTGTTGGTGCTCCCGTTGCCAGGGCCCCTCAGCACCCCAGCCCCAGCCCGTGCCAACCAGGCCACACAGAGCGGACTGCTTCTGCCTGCCTTCTTTGTGTTGAAAGTGCCACCTTCCACCAGTTCCTCAGGCCGAAAACCCCGACTCCTCCTTCCCTTCCTTCCCTCCTGGTCCCCACTTCCTGCTCCAGAATGGCTGCAGCATCAGCCCCTTCCTCTCTCTGCCCAGGTCTCTGCCCGGTCAGGCCTCCGTACTACTCCGCCGTGCTCTTGGAATAGCTCCTTACCAACATGGTCTCCCCACCTTCTGCCTCCTCCATCTCCCACCCTGCGTTGCCAACGGCTTCCTCTTGGAATTAGAACCCAGGAGCCCCGGGGTGATGTTTGAGGAAGACCACTCTGTAAGGGCAGGGCTCCACTGTCACCAGCTTCTTCTCTGGTTATAAATAACAGGCTCTATTCTTAGTCCGCCGGCAGTAGTTCTCCTCCCCTACCTCCCGGAGCCTCCATCAGGGACCTTGGCTGTCCTTACTGGAGACAGCCATTCCTTGGCCTTTGGCAGGACCCATTCCTTTGATACGTGATCAGAAAATTCAATTATAAAACCAATTACTGATTTCCTGAGCTTTACAAGGGAGACATGAAAGTTTGATTAAATTTGAATTCCTGTTTGACTGATTGCCAGCCAAGGCCAAACTGGCTTGTGGGAGATTTTCCTGTGGACGCTGTTTTGTTTTGCGGCTGCACTCTTGGAGAGAAGAGGGGCACGCTGGTTTTGTTTTGTGTTGTAGGATTTTTTTCTCCACCCCTCCAACTTTGCTGAATGACTGTTCCTCCGTTGTGATGCATGAGATGTAAATCCCCCAAAGACCCGTTGCCAGGGTGACAGGCTCCAGAATTGAGCTCAACTAAACAAAGTCCTTCAGCTTTGAAGGTTGAAGCATTTGTTTCGCATGCAGACTCGGGTTATAGTGGCCCTCCACAAGGCTGCATTCAGGGACGCCTGGGTGAGAAGGGACACAGAAGGGGCTCACTCACGGGTTGCTCTGGAGTACCTTCAGCAGTGAGGCCAGGCTTTGGCTGCTTCCAGCCCCCTACCCAGCGAACACTCAGATGCTGAGGCCAAGGATCAAGGGACAGGAGCCCCTGAGGTGCATCTGCCCAGGTGGTCACCTCCCCCTAGGGCCTGACAGCCAGGGCCCAGGGCAGGTAGGGACTGGAAAGCAGACCTTTGTCTCTAGCCAAAGTGTCTTGCTTTTTCAGATTTTTCTGGGAAACTGAACAGAGCCTGTGATGGGAGCTGGCCAGGGCTCCAGATCAGAGTCTGAGTTGGTTGCAGGACCCAAGTTCCTTCCCTAGGAATAAAATGAGAGGGTCCCTGTTGTTTGGAAGGTGTAGCCACCCCAGAATTATTCTTCTATAAGAGGCATATTATCCAAGAGTGGGGACAAGGCCCCACTCAAAAGTATCTCCCACATACCTAAAGTGCCCTAATTAGAGATGGGGCCCTTTGGGTTTCAAAGGCTTTTTAGTCTCTAGGAATCCTGACTGAAGTACTGATACCCCTGGAGGGGGAAGCATCTACCACTGAGGACCAACTGAGAAACCGACCTTCGGGAGAAGGCCTGGGATTCCCTGTGCCCAGGGTGGAGTCAGATAACCTCTACCTGCCTCCCAGCTCAGTCAAGGCCAGGCTCAAAAGTGACCTCTCACACCAGAAAACTCGCACCCCTGACATCTTTGTGTTGCTCCACGCCTCACAAAGCACTCACACCCTGCCCCTCGGCCACACAGCAGCCTCATGAGCCGGCCATCTGACCCCCAGTTGACCAAGGCAGCTGGGGCTCAGTGGGGTCAGGTGCCTTGCCCAGCATCGCACTGCTGGTAAGGGCAGATTCTGAACTTGGCCCTGATTCTTCTGAGTCCAGCCCAAGCCAGTTTCCTCTGTGCACACAGCCTCTAACTGCACAGAGGCCACGGACACGGTGTACCCTCTTTGTTTGATTGGCTTGTTTCGTGTGTGTGTGTGTTTGTTTCTACAAGGTGAGAAATTTTGGTAAGCCTTGAATTTGGTACCCACCCCCCTTTTCACTTCTCTTTTTTTTTAATGAAAATGTTACAGCTTCTTGGTGGAGCTGTAATTAGGAAATTCTGGGTTACTCAGGTAGGCAGAGTTGACAAATAACCAGGCAGCACTGGATGGAGTATCCTTTCCCCTCCTCAGAAATTCAGATTTTGCAAAATTGGAGGGGAGAGAGTTGTGAGGACAGGAAAAATTTGTGCAGCTGGGCTAGGCCAGGGAAGGTAGACTCCCTCCTTTATGTAGAACTAGAAAAATGTTTTGAATTTATGTTTATGCATCATGATTTTTTTTATATGTGCAGACATGAGGCAGGATGGGAAGAGGGGGAGCAAATGAAGGAGGAACCCAGGTTGGGGCCCAGCCTTTGGCAGGAAGGGACTGGCAGCCCAGATGGGAGAAGGGTTCCTGAACAGATGCCTGAGAAGACCCCACCATCACCCCACTCCACCTGCACTTCTGAGTGACAGTGATGACAGCAGGGCAGTGACAGCTACCTCAGGGTGGAGCACATGCAGGCCAGGCTCTGTGCCAGACACTGTTGTTTCTGGTGTCCTTCATTTTCATTCTTTATTTGAGTGGTGACATGTTTATTTTAATATGAACCCAGAAGTATGTGGCCCATCTAGCTCATGATTGCTCAGATATTAGAGTCAGGCCAAAGCAGGGGCTTAACCTTTTTTAAAAAGTGAGTCAAGTAAAAGAAACATATACACATTAAGGCTGGGGGTGTTTCACAGATTGGGCAAAAATTCCAAAAGTAGGACAGAAAGAATTGGAGTTTGGGAAAGCTTGCCTTATCTGTATGAGCTAGGTAAGTAATATGGTTATGCTCATTTTACAGATAGGAAACTGAGGCTCAGAAAGGTTAAGTGACTTGCCCACAGTCACACAGCTGATAGATGGCAGAGTCAGGACCCAGACCAAGGCCTACCTGACTCCCAGGGCAGGTTAGCAGCCCCAGCAAGGCTTAGAGCCCACAGCCCAGGTAACATTCTCATCTTCATCCTCCAGGTGAAGCCCCAACACTGGCCCCCAGCCAGCCTTCCTGGGGCTGTCTGCTGGAGAATGAAGGCTTTTCTGGCTCCTTACTGAAGGGCTGATGGAGGTGAATCCCACTCTGGGGACCCTTCCAGGCTTTCGTCTTCCAATCAGCTGCATCTAATTCTCTCAAATAAAAGCCTTTTCAGAAAGTGCCTGGCGTGATGCTGCGTGTGACTGGCAGAGCCGCGATGCCATGGCTTCTCTGTCCAGCCAGCCCCATCCCCATCTCCACCCACCCCAAAAAGGCCCTCCTGGTCTCCCTTTCCTTTCTTCTCAGGTCTCTCCCAGCCCTTCCTTTCCCTTCTTTCTTATCTCTGAATCACTTTTTCCAATAAGCTGTCGACTCAGTATATCAAGTAACTCCCTGAATGATTTCTGTAAGACTCCTCCTGAGGACTGAAACCTTGGAGCTGGACACACATTATATTTATGTGGGGCCAAGATTTCAGAGCAGTGTTAAATTTGCATGGGGAGCTGACAGAGTAGCCTCTTCCACACAATATGGATGGTAAGGAAACAGCATCTTCAGCAGGATGGAAATAGTCACACAAGCAACTTTGCCAGGTTTATTTCTCTACTGGGAGAAATCAGCCCAGTTTACCCAGGCGTAGGGGGAGCAGCAATCAGACAATCAGAGCAAACCTTGTGGCTGAGAAACCATTTGGATCCCTGTGTTTTATAGTTGGCTGGGTTCCTAACCAGGGATCCTGAGGCTACAACCCCAGAAGTAAAAGGCAGTTGGGGTGGATGGGTGTGTGTGTGTGTGTGTGTGCACTTGTGTATTTGGCTGTGTAGTTCTGTGGGGGGAAAGGCTTGTGTGTGTTTGACTGTAAGCCTTCTCTAAAGAGAGGGCCTGTAGCTCTTGTCCCCTCTCAAAGGGGCCTCCTACAATCCTAAAAAGGTTATACTGAAGGCCTAACGGTGTGCCAGGCATGTAAGCTGCTAGTGGAGGTCCCTGAGAAGAGTAATTCTGCCTGAACTTAGAGTATAGAGAAGAGAAACTAACAAATAAACAAGAAAAGCCAGATAGTGGTCGAGCAGGACAGAGGATTTAAATAAGCAGTTGCCATGAATGGGTGGCTCCTTGAAGTCAAGGTGGGAAGCAGCTGGCTTCCTGCTGGAGCTAACCCCATGGCCACTGTGTGACACAGTGACAGCTGACATCTGCTGGCAGCTCACCACGTGCCAGGCACTGTCCTCAAAGGCTTGTGTTATTTCTGTTAACCCTACCCCGACCCTGAGAAGTTGGGACTGTTTAACAGATTCAGGTGGTAAGGTTTGGCAGGGTCACCCAGACAGTGAGAGAGCCAGGACCAAAATCTAGGGTTACCCACCTCCAAAAGCCTCACAAAGAAAAACACTCACCTCTCCAGACTTCATTTTTCTCATCTATAAAAATGGGACGGTTCTGTATTTGGGCTTATCCCTGAGAAGCAAAAAGAATAGTTTTTAAAATACAAACTTTTGTACAAATAGGCCTGAGAGTCACACCCCTGTGTTTGGCTCAGGAACCCAGGTGGAGCCAATGGCATGTCTGCAGCATCGCAGAGGCTCCAGAGTTTTCTCAGACCCCTGCAGGGCTTTCCGTTGAACTACCAACATGAGAAAGGTTACTTAAACCTCTTGTTTGCTTTGTCTCCCACTGTCCTGTCAGAGTTCCATGGAACAGCAGCTTTAGTTCGAGAAGCCTGGCCCTGGCAGCCCTGAGGTGGCGGTCCTCACCACCCGTTCACTGCCCGGTGGCCGCAGGCTCATCTCCCTGAGCCCAGCTCCAGGCCTTGCTCCCACAGCCTCCAAGAGCTCCGTTGCTGGCCTGCCTGGCCGGTGTGAACACAGGCCCACTGGTGCTGGCAGTGGTTAATGCCTGGACACAGGCTGACAGCACCGAATAGCAGCAGCGGTCGAGAAAACAGCCTAGGCCACGTTAGCCCTGCAGCTGATTGAGGGGTTTGGGTGTCAGCCCCCCGAGAGTATCAATGGGCTGTGTGGCATCCTTCACTCAGTACCTTGGAGTGACTCGGATGTGCTTTTGAGGGTAAGGCTCTTACGGAAGAGGTGTGGCGGAGCCAAAAGCACAGGTTTTGCAGGTGAGAAAGATCTAGACACACCCCAGTTCTAGCTTCTAGTTCCAGGACCTTGCACCACCTGAGACTGATGGGGCTGTGGGAGGTAGGGCTGTTTTTCTGTTAACCCTCTAAGCACTTACGACAGAAGTAGGTAGTTTTTCATCATTACTATGTGTGCAGGGAGATTGGGGCTTTTTGTGTATTTGTTTGTGGTTTGTTGTTTTGTTTTGGTGAGTTATTTTTAACCAGCCCGCTGACTTGTACTTCTTTTACTGTGCGTTTCTTCCCAGTGGGACACAGCACACCATTCTGCTTGATTGAGGGCTTCAGTCACGGCAGTTCTGAACATAGGTGACTCATAAACCACAGTGGCCGTTATGTGGAGTTCTTACTGTGTGTCACCCTGAGCGCTTGACTGCACTAACGTTGAAAATGCGCAGCATCCTTTGCTGTCACCACCCCACTGGACAGATGTGGCTGCTGAGGCTCGGAGAGCCTAAGTCAGCCTAGTTCCAGGGCCCAGTTACTCTCTCAGTGTTGCTGTCTAGAAACGTGGGTGTGGCCAAAAGTCCTGGGGCCCTGAGTGCCCCCACCCGAGGGTCTGCCCACCTCATCCAGACAGTGGCACCTGTGTCCCGCCTCACTTTGATGTAAGCAGTCTCTTCCTTCTGCGACCCCACATCTGCTCCTCCCCACCTGCAATGTTCCCCCACTGACATCCCCTTCCCACCTGCAACATCCAGATCTCAGGGACTCCAGTGCCAGCCCAGGCACATGAGCCCCGGCTACTTGGTGATTCACACTGTGGCCTCTCCCTAAAGGGTTTCCACCACCATCCACTCCTTCCCCCGCTACAAGCCCCACTTCCCAGCCAGCCTGAGCTTGCTCCCACCTCCTTGCTGGAGCCACCAGCTGAGCGGTCAGTAACCCTGTAACCCTGCGCTAACCCCTTCCTTTCTGTGCCTCAGTTTCCCCACTTGTATGATGAAGGAGTGTAGATGGCATCATTTGCAAGGGCCCTTCCAGCTCTGACGTTGCAAACCTCTGTCATCCTGCTCTGTCATTGATAACTGCAGTGGCCATCTTGGGGTTCTCCGTGTGGCCACCATCCCAACTCTTCCACACTTGGTCAGGCTGCACACCACAGCCAGAATGAGCTTTCAGAACCAGAATATCATTTCTCTCCCCTCTGTTAAGCCTTCCCATGGTTTCGCACCTCACTTGGAATGGAAGTCCAACTCCTTTCTGTGGTTGGCAATGCCCTGATTGGGCTGCGGGCCACACTGGCTATATAGCTCAGAAGGTGCCTTGAGCACAGCCAGCACACCAGCCCACCTGCTGTGAGTCCCCATCACCCACATCACTAACCTCATCACTGTGTGTATCGGTTCCTCACCCAACCTGTGTCCTCAGGTTTGTATTTATGGCTTGCCCTGACACTTCCCTTTCCTTACATGTCCCAAATTATTAAAAGCAGCTGCTTTAGAATTAATTGAATGAATCATGGGGGAAAACACGTTTTTTTCTGTCTATAAATCATTCCACCTAAAATTTTTCTGGGAGGATAAAATGCTGTGATGAGTACCCAGCACACATCTGACTCAGGCCACCGTGCTCCCAGGCTGCAGCTCGTGAATATTCAGATGTCTCTGGAACTCCCCTTGGCCTGAAACAGGACCTTTGGGGTCAGTTGTGGTAGAGTTGGTAGAGAAGGGCCACAGGAGTCATAAGCATCCTTCAAGAGCTGATGCCACTTCCAGACAGGGAAATTGCCCCAACAGGATCACAGTCTTGTTCTTAAGACCAACACACAGAAGCCCATTCAGCAACCAACTGCTGTGATTCAGAGCCTGGTGTCGGAACTCAGAGGAAAGCCAGGTATGGAAGCTGGTGCCGAGTGTTCCCAGAGCAGAGACTCTCTATCGGCGTGTCCTGGAGCACAAGACAGGTTACAAGTGTGCCCGAGGAATCCTCTCCTCTGTGTCCTGAAAGTGCTTACAGATGCCAACGTTCTCTGCGTGGACCCTGGCGTGGAAAAGTTTGGGAAGACCAGCCAGAGCAGGGAGACAAAGCTTGAGTTGGCACCTTAGGTGGCTAGGCCTTGGGTAGAGATTTCACCTTCTGGGGCAGGAGAGCCCCTCACGACTGCTGGACGTTTTCAGTACTTGCATGCTTGTGCTGCAACACACACTGTGATGGTATTGGCCACTCAGGGATGATCACATCCAAAGAGAGGCATGGATGCGGCGTGTGTGCTACCACTGACCGCCAGCCCTTGTGCCTGGCGGTTCCTGCTCATCAGTCACAGCCCTGAGCCTGGCCTTGGAGTCCTCTCGGGGTGGCCATGCCCCAGGTGGCCGCCGCATTGGTCAGGGTTGGCCCTCAACTTGAAGCCAGCTTCCTGTCTCAGGTCTGCCCCGTGCAGTTTCCTCATTTTACAGAGCCCAGCAGGGGAGAATGAGCTGGAAGGCCATGGGACAACACCCGTCTTGCCCCTTGAGGCTTCTAACCCCCAGCATAGTGCTTTCTGGCCCTTTCCCTACCACGTTTATTTGTTCACCAAGTGTGTACTGAACCCCTGCCATGTGCCCCCTCGGTGGGAGATCCTGAATGCAGGAGGGAGCCTGACTTAGGAGCTCAGGGTCCAGGGAGAGGCCTGGCAGGTGGTGAGAGCCACACTCGGGGCCGCCCTCCCTAGGGGAGCAGAGACCCCACAGTGGGTGTCGGCCGGCCCCTGTCTCTGCCTCACTTGATTCTGGGGCTTTGCCCATCATGCCAGCCACCTGTGTTTCATCACTCCTTGCTGAAATCCTTGTTGAAATCTTGTCTCCAAGGCCGACTAAGACCTGTGGCATCCCAGGCAGGCAGGTCCCGGGTTCCTCTTCAAGTCGGTATTCTTGGGGTGGTGTTTATCATTTATTCAGTGAGTGTGGAGACCCTGATTTTCTATTAAGGAGTATGTTTTTCTGTATTATTCAAAATCAGGAGTATTTTAGATGTGCCGAACGTGCTGGCTTTCATATCCACCATTTGTAACAAGAGAAGACTGGTTCCTCACAGCCCCTGAGGGGAGAAGGAGCCCATGTGGACATAATTACAGTTAGGCTCAAGTTCCTTTGGTTTTTCTCTTTTCCTCTAACGATAGCAAACATTCTCCACTTTTCTGCAGTTTTTGTTTTTTCTTTGGTTCCCATTTGCAGTGTTCCAAACCAGACAACTTCTTGGGTGGAATACTAAAGAGTTTGAAATTTAGACAGTAAACAAATCCATTTACCCTTAAATACACTGTTACACAACTCAGTTCCAGAATTCCACTGACACTCGCCCTGGCCTGGCCCAGTCGGTGAGCTGGCCCTTCCCTGCATGTGCATCCCACACAGATGTAGTTGTGTCAGTTTTCAGCTGCCACAGGTGGACACCCAAGAAGGATACAGTCTACCTCTGCCAGAGCAGAGCCAGCCCACTCTGGAGGCACCCAGGATAGAGGGTTTCTGTTGATACCTGTGACATTTCAGCTCCTCTCGTAACCAGTCTGCCCCATAACTTGGCTCGCCTGGGTTTCCCATTGAGGCGAGCAGAGACCTTGACACTGGGTGGTCCTTTCTTTGCTTCCTAACACCATTCTCGGCTCGCCCTGATGTCACAGGTCTCCAGGGTCAAGAAGAGGACACCTGATGCCCAGCTTAGCTTTATGGCCTAGAATTCATTCACTTCTTCATTTCATAATGAACCGAATAGTCAACAGAGCAGATACAGGCCCTGCCCCTATGGAGCTCACAGTCTCCCTGGGAAGATAAATAGTTGATGGGGGGACAAATGTATCTAATTACACACTGTGGTAAGTTCTCTTAAAGAAAAGGATGCTGGCGTGGAGACAACAGGAAGCACCTGCTTCAGATGGGGTAGGGTAGAGCAGAGCAGAGAAGACTTTCTCCTGGGGTTACATTTAAGCAGACTGGAGAATGAGAGGAGCCAATCTCTCTAAGACTTGAGGTAGCAGGAGGAGTCGTGCAAAGGCCCTGAGGTGGAAATGAGCTTAGCATGTGTGTCACACAGCCTAGAGAGGGGCAGGGTGGCAGGCAGATTTAGGTAAATGAGGGCAAGGGAGTCTCTGGGTTGAGGTTTAAGGGGAGGCAGGACCCAGACCGGCACAGCCTACGTAGCGTTTGGAATGTTGGAGAGAGAACCCCCGCTCCCAGCTCCAAGGGGAGCCCCATCTCAAGGGCTGCAGTAGCTTGCTTGGGCTGTCACAACAAAGTGCCACAGACTGAGTGGCTTAAGCAACAAAAATTTTTCTCACCATTCTGGAAGCTGAAAGTCTGGGATGAAGGTGTTAACAGAGTTGGTTTCTTCTGTGGCCTCTCTCCTTGGCTTGTAGATATCTGTGTCCTCACATGGTCTTCCCTCTGTGTGTGTGTCTCAGTCTCCTTAAAAGGACACTGGTCACAGTGGATGGGGGCCCACTCTAATGACCTCATTTTAACTTAATCACCTCTTTAAAGAGCTGACTCCAAATACAGTGACGTTTCTGAGGTACTAGGTGGTTAGGGCTTCCAAATATGAATCTGGGGGGCTATAGTTCAGCCCATAACTGGGGTCTTACCTGATGCCCTCTTTGAGGATAGCTTTGTGGTTTCAGATCAGCATATTCAAATGCCCCGGGAAGCCAGAGGAGACACTCCTAAGCAGACTGCTCCCTCTTTGTTGAAAGAGATATAGCAAATATTTAAGAGTGTCAAAGACTTAATGGCACCAAACTGAGACTTTCTTACCCACGATTAATCACAATCCATGGAAGAGAGTTGGAAACTTTCCAGGAGTGATTCAGTGGTTATTACTGCAGGTCCCCTTTGGCCCACGCTTTGGGACACCCTCTTTCAACCTTGCCAGAAAGGGCAGCCAGCAGAGCCTAGGCAGGGAGGTAGGTGACAGGCTGGGTGAGGAAGAGGACTGGGGATGGCCAAGCCCGCCCAGGCTCTTTCATGCTTCCTCCCAACCCCTAGCATGGCCCCTTGCCTGGGAGAGAGGCCCAGACAGCTTTATGCTGAATTAAATGGTGGGGAGAACCCCCAGCCGACTTCAGGATCTGCCTTCCCCAAGACCCCTCAGATCAGTGTGTTCTCTGCTTCCAGAGCTGGGGGGACAGCCGACCCCCAACTGCTGGAGGACCAAGGTGTCTACAGACCCACTGATTCGCCTTGGGTGGCTCTCTTCACCTTATGCTGAAGATAAAAATAACTACCAGGAGGGAAATGGCCTAGAGAAATTACCTTGAAATTCAGAAAACATGAAGCCAGGCTCCATCTAATTAAGATGACATTTTAAAAGGAGGGTTAGGGGGATGCCTGGGTGGCATTTTAAATTGCAAGCTGATTGTACAGCCTCTAATTTTGGTTCTGAGAAAAGTTTCCAATTGAAACAGAAGACGGACTTCAAAGGCGCCGCCTACTGCAGGCCAGGCAAAGGGAGTGAAAGAGCAGCAGGGGGCCCCTGGGCACAATGTGGCCAGGACTCAGCAAAGGCTTGGAGGCGGCAGGGGGCCACAGTCCCCTGGAGCCTGCTGTGTCTTTTAGGGGATCAGTGGAGCCGCTCTTGAGAGGAGCGCTAATTGAGGCAGTGGCCTTGTCCTTTGAGAGTGAGTTTTGTCCAGCCTGGGCCATCTTGGGGGCACTCACTAGGCAGAGCTTTGGCCTGGACTGGCTGCAGGCATCCTCCCCCGAACTTCGTCTCCCCCTGGTGCCATAGAAACAAGGCCTGGTTCTCCTGTAGCAGCCTCGAGCACCCTCTTGGGGAGGGGGCTACTCCCTCAGGGGATTTCTCCCCACCAGCCTCTCAGGCCCACCAGGTAGAAAAGGTCTGCTCCCTCCCAGAGTTCTGGGAGAGGCAGTCCCAGTCCCTTTCAGTTTGGAAGGCAGGTGGATGGACCTCCCAGTTGGAGGTAGGCGGAGGCTGACCCATCCTCTCAAGCATGAAGATCCTGCTCCCCTTCTCTCTGGACAGAGCAGCCCTGGCTGTGTGCAGAGCCAGCTGCCCTCAAGGGGCCTGCATATCCTCCCTTTTGTTCACCCCGAGTTATCTCATAAAGACGGTTTACCTAGGCAGACTCACTGTTGATTTGCACTAATGTTGATTTGCACACACACACATGCCATGATTTAAGCATCTCCCAGTTCAAAGAGCATACTCACCCAGACCCTGGGTTGTCACAGGGACCCTGGGAGGGGAATGTGGATGGAGAACACCACTCAGACCTGAGGAAACTAAGTCACAAACAGTTGAAATGATGTGCCTACGCCTTTGGAGGCCAAATCCTTGCACTCTTCCACAAGTCTCACGTGGACTCATGGCACTTCCCACTTCCTTCCACTAGACTCTCCCTCACCCACCTAGCTTCTGATCAGCCACCAAGGTCTGTGTCCTGTTCCCCTTCTCTCTTCTCCATCTGTCTCTCTCTCCCGCAAAGGTCTTCATCTAGTTCCTCCATAGGGAGGCAGGCAGGATGGTGAAGTGGCTGAGGAGTGAGGGGTAACAGATGGGAGGAGTTCCAGCAGGTGGCGGCGGGGCAAGGTGGCCTTGGTTCCCTCCCCGTGGGGAGCCATCGAGGGTTTTCTGTGGTGATTAAATGCTCTCTGGGCAGTAGATTAAAGGGAGAGAGGCTGGGGTCCAGGAAACAGGTCTGAACCCCAGCTGTCATCCATGCAGGAGAGGCAGGGGTGCCTTGGAGAGGTGTTCAGACCGTTCTGGAGGAAAATGACAGTTCTTGGGAATCAGCTGCAGGGACAGAGGAAGGGAAGAGAGCAGAGTTGGCCTTGGGGTCTCCAGCTTGTGTGATGGAAAACACAGCATTGCCTTTGGAAAGGCAGTGTGTCCCCCAAAGAGTGGTGCAGGCACTCCTGGAGTCATACAAGTTGACCTGGCCGTTCATACAGACTCACATCTTCTGTCTGAGTAGTGGTAGGTGTTTTAGTGTATATTAGAAAAATTAACACACTGATGTCTGATTTCACAGATACTATTGTTTAGGATAAGCTGACTTTTTAAAGTGAGTTATTTAATGTCATTTTATAAAATTAAGTAAATAGCAGCGTTCACTTGCTGGCATGACAGAAACCAGGAGCCTGAGATGGAACAGAGGTGGTGTTGGGGACTGTGAAATGGGAGACCAGGAGCAGGGGAGCAGGGGGGCCATCCAGGAATGTGCTGAGTAGAGGAGCCAGTGAGCCGGGGCACTGCCCAGAGAACCTGCACAGAGAAGGCCTGGTGGCATCCTGCCCGCAAAGAAGGTGGCTTAAGAAAGCAAGAAGGGGTTTGAGAACTCAGCCCTGGGGACTTAAATGTCGGGTGGAGGGACAGGGGCCCACAAGGGAGACAGAAGAGGGCTTGCAGTGGACCAAGGCGACCTGGACACAGTGACCCTGTGTCCACTAGCCTGGCACCCAGAAGGAAGAAGAGTGAGCAGAGAGCAGGCCGTCAGTGGGGTGGGCCCTGGCGGGAGGGGACAGAAGGAGGAGGATAAGAGGAAAGGGAGGACAGTGGCATGAGGGGAAGCAGGGTCAGAGGAAGGGCTTAGGGTGGGGAGGCCACAGCGTGGTACAGAGAGAGGGTGCAGAGGAGTGGGAAGGGGGTGCTGGTAGTCAGGGGTAAAGAGTCAGCAGAAATGGAGTAGGGACCAGACCCCATCCCTGCGTTTTCAGCAGGTCAAGTCTGACGTGGGAGGCAGGGCACAGTGGCTTCCCTTTCAGGGTTTGGCTGAAGTTCATCCGGTTGCTGGATGGGGTTCCAGAAGCTCGGGAGCAAGCAGTCCTAGGCTGGATTCAATGGCTCCCAGGACTAGGTTGTTCCGGCCTCTCCCCAGGCAGGCAGAGAGGACAGCCCACCTCACTGGAAGGCAAGTGCCCGCTCAGCCACACAGCTGCTGGGGACAGGTGGGCAGGGCAGGCCCCTCCCTCCTTCCTTCTGTCCTCCCTGCTGGCCTTGGGGCTGGACATTTACCTTCCTGCTCCCTTCCAAGAGGATTTTGGCAGCTAGGAGACCAGAAGTCACCATGACAACAAAGCTCCTTAGCAGACCTGCTCCCCTGCATCTGTGTCCAGACAATTTGGGGCAATCATCTCTTAACAAAAGTGAAGCCTCAGGTTGGCTGCTTGGGGTGGGGAGACGGAGGGAGTGGGCAGACTCACAGTTGCCATCCTTCCACCCAAGGCAAGGAAGGCACAGATGCCCCTTCCCTTTCCATGAGAATGCCATGTGATGTGCTCCTTGGGAGCCAGAGCCACCAGTGAGCTCATTCATTCCTACACCAGTGAACCCAAAACCAGGGAACCAAGGAGGGAGAGAAGGACAGAGAAGGAAACAGGAAGTCCATGGACAGTGAAAGCTGGAGTCCATGGCATCCCCCAGGTCCTACCAGCAAGCAGTGTACACGCCCAGTAAATCAGGGTGCTTCCGCAAGCTTCACAGAACCTACAGCCAAGGCCCTGCTGGGGCGGGGGGGTCAGGGCTGTGCAGATCAAGAAGGTGAAGTTGGCTGTTTTCAGACCCCTGCCCAGGGCCCAGAGCCCGCCTCACAGCTCCTGATCACGCTCCTTCTGCACTGGCTGTGTGCCTGCCTTACACTGCACGCTGTGGGATGGCGCTTCCCAAGTTGGGGAGTGGGCAGGTTTTAGCCAGCATGTTGGACAAACAGGTTGATTTTTATCCCAGTAGCTATTACCTCATTTTACTGCATTTTAGAAAAAGATAAAAATTAACATATCAAATATCCTTTTGCAGATATTATTGTTAGTGATACTAAATATACTTTCCCTTAAAGTAAATTAAAGTGAATAAAAATCTAAAGTAAAGATATTAAGTAAATTATAGTAGATGGTATAAAAACACAGCAAAAATTTACCATTATTTCTTGAGTTCCTACTGTGTGCCATGCAATGTTCTATGGAACAAGAATTATGCCAGTGGTAGGTGTGTGAGTGACTGAGGCTTGAGAAACATGGCTGTGAGGCACAACTTTCTCCTTTTTTCAGGAGAGTGGCCGGGGGACACAGATTTTTTGATACTCTAGAAAACTTACCTCTGTCCTTCATCAGCTTACAATTTTATTTAGAGGGCAGTTGCTTGCTTATTGAAGCAATAGAAGAGAGAGAGTACCAGATAATCCATAATCTAGGGCTGATCAGTGGCCAGATGTCACATAGGGAACAAAGACCGGGGCGGGGAAGAATGCTAACAGGATGCGTGGGCCAGGGTACCACTCACTGCTACAACAAATAGGCCCCAAATGTTTCATGGTTCAAATGCGACAGAGGGTTATTTCTTGCTCATCTAATAGTCTCAGCAGGTGCCCTGGGTGGCTGGGTGACTCTCCTCCACACTGTGATGCAAGACATGCTCCTTCCATCTTATGTTGTCACCCCCCTGCCCCCTGGACTTTGTCATCCTCTGCGTTCAGGGGCACACTTACTTCTGAAGGGCCTGGACCCAGGACATCCACACTCCATGGACTCCAGCCCAGTCACATGGCAGGTGGTGGCCTGCAGGAGAGTCCCTAACCCAGGGGCCACGAGTAGGCAAAATACAGCCCTCACTGAGCTAGACAGCCCAGGAAAAACTCCCTTTTTCTAACTCCAGCAAAGGTGCTGTGTGGACTGGCTTCTACACTGAACAGGGCTTGGGGAGCAGGATGTGGAGAAGTATGAGAGGGGAGAGAGGGACAGAGGAAAGCCAGCATGCCTTGGAGTGAAGAGGAACCTGAGCCCAGGTGGCTCCAGGTGGCTCCAGGTGGCCTCGTTTGTGGCGCTGCTGTTTCAGAGAGTGAGGGCCAGCCCGAGCCGAGCCACACCTAAGTGGGGCCTCCATGGCTGCCCCGTCACTCAGTGAGCCCTGTGCAGCAATGCCGCAGCATAGGGCAGAGCTGAGACCTCAGGCCTGCCCAATGGGCACCTGACCACCCTCCCACACCCAGGTCTTTGCAGCTGGGGCCTTGTCCTGATGCCATGTTGGCAGCGTGTCACCCAGCATCAGTGTCGGGGAGATGAGGATGGCAGGGGCTAAGTGGGGAGGAGAGGCCATGCACCCCGATCCTAGGCCTTAGAGAAAGCTGCCAAGGTGGTCGCCCCCAGGCTGGAGCAGCTCTTCTCCACCCGGCCCTGAGCTGGATGTGGACCCTGTGGCAGTGGGGGCACAGCTCTCCCTCATCCTGCCCTGCTGACACAACAGGATAGACAGGTCCCCAGAGGCTTCACTCAGTCCCAACCTGCCCCCAACCCTGTGCTTCTCTTGCAGCCAGGTGCTGGGAGTGGAGGAGCTGGCACCCAGTCTGGCCCCACTGTGCCTTCCCCATCCTGCCTGCCTAGGGCAGCCCATCAGGACCTCTCTGCCTGGCCCATGTTTTGCTTGACAGGAGTATTTGTCACCCTTGTTTTTTACACCTGTCGCCATCCCACCTGCTTCGTGTAAACACTGCCAGCATTGATGACTAACACTGGTTCCCCAGTGTGGGCACCAGCCAGGCTCCTGGGAGCTCCATCCCCTTAGTAGCAGGGCCGAGGAACGCAGGTGATAGCAGCAAGAGCGCGTCCACGTGCCAGCTTTCCCAGACCCTGCCCTCAAGGAGACGGCAAAAGCAGGGCTCCGGGCCAGGTGCTGACCCCGGGCTTGCCATCCAGCAGCTGGGAGGAGGCAGTGTGGCTTGGTGACCACAGAATGTGAGCCCTGGAGGCAGACAGCTGGAGTTCACGTCCCTGCTCTGCCCCTCACTAGCTGAGTGACCTTGGGCCAGTCTCATAACACATCTGAGCTTTGGTTTCTCCAATTATAAAGGGGGGGAAATGATAATACTTGCAAACATTAAATGAAGCAAAGCCCTTGGGAAGTGCTCACTAAATACTAGGCTGCTGTAATTATCTCTTAGAGCCCTTCGTTGACCACCGGAGCTCCGGGCGAGTATGTCTGTGCCTGTGCATGTGTGTGTCTCTGTGTGTGTGTCTTTACCTGTGTGAGACTAAGTTGTCAGCTCCAAGGCTCACAGTGGACACTGGGGAGGCCACAGCCCTAGGCTTGCTGGTCCTCTGGGCTGGTTGGCTTGGCCTGCTGTGGCCCCTGACCTCAGAGGTCCCTCCTCTACCCCAGCCCCGGCAGCCTTCCACCACTACTAGCCTTTGGCAAAAATTTGTTAACTCCTGATTTTCTACCTGAGAGTGTTGAACTGTAGCCGAAAGCCCCGCTCTCAGCCCAAGAGGAGGTCTGCTGTGAATCAGTCACATCTCAGCAGGCGGAGGCCTCATTGGTGGCCCTCAGGTGTGCTGGCTGGGGGCCCCCGCCAGGTGGGGCATGGTGTTGCCATATGTGAGGGGAGATGGTTGTGTTTTCTGATGTGGGTTCACCAAGTCAGAAAGGGATTCCTTCCTCTCCTTTAGCCTGAGAACCTCAAGAGGACCTCAACACCCCTGCACCGTCCCCCTTGTTAACAGAGAGGCAAGCGGCAGGGTCCTGCTGGAATTTAATGTTCGGCTTTCCTTGTCATTAATCTTACGGGTGTCTTCTATTTAAAATGCTTCATGCAGGTTTTCCATTTACCATAAGGATATGAAGTTTATAAAGCAGAAAGATGTGTCTAAGAAAAGTAGTAAGTGTTAGGTGTCAGGTGGAACAGGACTCGGGCAGAAGTTATGAAGATGTTTAGGGGATAATGTTTGGGAAAGAATGACCTGGTCTAGTGGTTTTCAAACTTTTTGGTGTGAGAACCTTTTACAGTACACTTTATAGTAATTTTTTAAAAATTATTGAGAACCCCAATAAACATTTTGTTTATGTAGGTTACATCTATCCATTTTTATTGCATTAGAAATAAAAAACAAAAAAGCTTTTAAACATTTATTCATTTAAAAGTAACTATAATAAACCCATTACTATTAATGTAAGTAACATTTTAATGAAAATTACTGTATATTCTAAAAATAGTCCAGTAAGTAAATGTCATTGTTTTACATTTTTATACATCTCTTTAATGTCTGACCTAATGGAAAACAGCTCCATTCTCACATGTGCTTCTGCGTTCAGTTTGTTGTGATGTGTTGTTTGGCTGAAGAATATGAATAAACTTGGCCCCACACAAGCGTATAGTTGGAAAGGGAAGGAGCATTTTATTAGCCCTTTCAGATAGTTCTTTTTTGAAACTCACCAAAACTGGACAAGTGGTAGTTTCTTAAAGGATAGAATCTGAAACTATCAGTGATCATTTCCTGTTCTGTAATCTTAAATTCCACTGGTCTCTTCAACAAATGTTGCTGAAACAACTGGACGTCCACATGCCAAAAAATGAATCTAGACACAGACCTTATACTTTTAACAAAAATTAACTCAAAATGGATCATGGAACTAAATCTAAAATGTAAAAATATAAAACTCCTTGAAGATGACATAGGAGGAAATCTAGTTGACCTTGGGTGTGATGATGACTCTTTAGATACAATACCAAAGGTGGAGTCCATGAAAGAAATAATCGATAGACTGGACTTCATAAAAATTAAAAACTGTCCTGTGAAAGACACTGTCAAGAGAATAAGAAGCCTTGGACTGGGACAAAATATTTGTAAAAAACATATTCAAAAAAGAACTATTATCCAAAATATACAAAGAACTGTTACAGTTCAACAATAAGAATATAAGCAGTCTTGTTAAAAAAAAAGGGCCAAATATCTTAACAGACACCTCACCAAAGAAGATACACAGGTAGTGAATAAGCATATGAAGACATGCTCTACATCATATGTCATCAGGGAAATGCAAAAATCAAACAATGAGGAGATACCACTACATGCTTATGAGTATGGCCAAACCTGGAACAGTTACAACACCAGCTGCTGGTGGGGATGTGATACAATAGCAACTTTCCAGCATTGCTGGTAGGATGCAAAATGGTACAGCCACTTTGGAAGACAGTTTGGTGGTTTCTTACAAAACTAAATATAATCCTACCATACAATCCAGCAATCACACTCCTGTGTATTTATCCAAAAGGTGTGAAAACTTATGTCCTCACAAAAACCTACACACAGGTGTTTATAGCTGCTTTATTCATAATTGCCAAAACTTGGAAGCAACCAAATGTCCTTCTGTAGGTAAATGGATAAAGAGACGGGTATGCCCGGACCATGGACTATTAGTCAGCGTTAAAAAGAAATGAGCGATTAAGCCACAGAAAGACTTGGAGGAACTTTCAGTGCATATTAGTAAGTGAAAGAAGCCAATCTGAAAAGGCTACATACTGTACGATTCCAATTATATGGCATTCTGGAAAAGGTAAAGCTACGGAGGCAGTAAAAAGTTCAGGGGCTGCCAAGGCTTGTGGGAGGGAGGCATGAATAGATGGAGCACAGAGGATTTTTAGGACAGTGAAAATGCTCTGTATGATACCGTGATAATGGACACATGTCATTATACACTTGTTTACACCCATAGAATGTGCAATACCAGGAGTGAACCCTAAGGTTAAACATAGATTTTGGGGCACGGATCAGAGGTTATGTGGGAAATCTCTGTACCTTCCTCTCCATTAAGTCTTTAAAAAAAAAAATCCACTGGTCTACTTTGCACTTTGAATGTTTCAACCATGCATGATTTTTAATGTCATTTGGTCACTTGGATAATGTTAATTCAGAGCTATGCAGATCTTCCAAACTGACGCATTTCAGTGGAGAATATAAAAACTCAAATTTGTTACATCAACATCTGTCTTATCAGAAAAGTCTTTAGGTTTTGGGAAGCTGTCAACCTTATGGTGCTAAATACAAGTTTTCCAAAATTCTGCTTTTTCTCTTGAAAGCTGGGAATTTTTTTCATTTTTGGTAACAAATTTGTTAGTTGTTTTCCTTGAAGGGATAGGCTCACTTGGTTTATTTTTAGAAAATGCCTTCCCAAGACCAAGTCTGAGTTATCATTGTCTGGCTGGCAGGCATTCTCTCAAGTGAAAGTGGTGTCCCGTCAGAAAAGGGACTATTCGGCTGGCAGCGCAGGCTCACATGTGCCTTCCCTCTGGACGACCGTCATCCGCCGTCTGCCCCAGGAGCGCTTTATGCACACTTCCCGTTTCATTGCACAGAGTATGAAAAAGACACGCGCTCAGGGTAGAGATTATTTAAATTTCACAATTTTTACTACTTCATCAAACACATGCCTAAGTAGAACTGGCATTGGTTTTCCTGTGACTGCAGGGTGACAGGATAGAACGACAACTAGTGCAGTTCGGTGTCGCGGCTCCCTGCCGAGGGGCTGCCCTTCTGCCTCCCGATCCTTTTGCATCAGCGGTGCCGGCATTAGCACTGCCAGAGAGGCCAGGAACATCTTAATGGCATTATGAAAACAGTTTTGATCTTGTGGACCCCTGAGAGACCCCGGGGGTAGGCAGATCACCTTTTGAGAACCACTAATCTAGCCACCCCCTTCTTTGTGCCTTTGAGGACAAGGACGCTGAGAGCAGATGAAACTTGCCCAGGGTCCCAGGGTCCCAGGGTCAGAAAGAGGCAGAGCGTTGACTGCAGCCAGGTCTTCTCACACCTGGTGCACTGCCCCAGGCCGTTTTCCCTGAGGTCCTGGAAGCAGGTGACCTGCTCCCTTTGAAACAAAAACATCATCTGATCGTTGTAATGGGTGGTGGAGGAACCGATGTCTCCAGTGAGGGGACAAGAAGACAGGACAGGGTGTCAGTGAATAAGCTGAGGAAGAGGCAGTAATCAACCAAACCTGTCGTATCCAGGGCCCGCCTGCCCACCCCACCCCCATCACTCCCACCACATGTGTGCTGTTCCAGCTTCCATCTTTTCTCTTCCATAATTGTGTCGCAAATACCTCCCAGCCGAGGCGGCTCTAATTAAACTATTCACCATCATCACTTTGTGTTCTGAAGAGACGAGGTTGGCCATTATCACTTTTCTTTCCCTTTGACTGAGCTCTGTGTGGGTAATTTCATTCTGCCCTTGTTCATTTCTTAGAAATTTAGCCTATCCAATTTTAGTTCTCTTCTCCTATCTTAGAACATTGAGCTCAGGAGAAAGGAGGCAGAGGGTAAGGATTTGGAAATTTCTATCCCACTCACCTTAAAGTTTGTTTTGTACTGAATGGTGCCTGCTTGGTGGTTTGGCTGTCCCCCTCACCCCTGTCCAGGAGCAATGCCCAGGAGGTAGAGACTGGCAGGTCTGGACCCACTGAGGGGAGAAGGACACCAGGAGGTAGTGACACCACAGAAGGCTGTCCTAAAGTGGATGGTGATTGGGGTTTTGGACAATCTTGCGTCCCAAGTCCATCCTCAGGGATCTGAGGTGAACAGAAGCCATGGTGACATAAATGCACCACTGCCCCCAGGCCCAGGACAGCCACCACCCTGCATCCCCCATCTCTGCCAGTCACCCACCTAGTACACCCCTCTGTAGGCCCTCACTCGCCCCATTCTACACTAGCCTTGGTGTTTCCCTGTGCAGAAGCTGGGCGCTGATCCCTGCCCTGGACCTACTAGTCCCCCTGCCTGCCCCAGCCCTAGACACCATGCCTGGGTGGTGTTAGGAGACACACAGGGCGGCTTCACCTGAGAACAGCAAAGCTAGGGCAGAAAGCCCAGCACCCTGGGGAGGGCCGGGAGCCCGAGAATGTGAAGGTGTTAGCATCTGCCCTGTGAGGCTCCACAGGGGGCCCAGCCCACCTCCAGCCCTCCCCCCTGGGAGCACACACTTCACCCTGGATGCAGTCTGTATGAGTGCTCCTGGACCATCTGCGCCGGCTGGGTGCGGTCCTTGCTTTAATGTCTGTGAGCTGCATGGGTTTCCAAGCTCACCGTTGTCCTAAGGCCCTGCTGATGGCTAGAGGGGCGTCTGATGCTCTCCAGCACCCACAGCTTCCTGGCAAGGCCCTCAGCTTCCCTTTCCTTCCCTCCTCAGGGAGGACTGGTCTCTGGACTGTGCCTGCCTCGCAGGCACAGCTGACCCATGGCGGCCAGTCTCCCAGATGTAATCTTCTTGCGTCTCCCACCCACATACCGGCTTCTCCTTGAGGTGCAGCCCTTGCTCAGTGGCTGCCTCCTTGGAGGGGCCTTCCCTGACTCCACAGCTTGGTTGACGTGTCTGACACCCCCACTGTACTGCAGGCTTGGATGGGTTTCCAGATCCTGCTGGCTGCCACGTCCCCGGCCCCCAGCCTGGTGAGCGAACCGTGACTGGTTTAGTGCTGGCGCCTTCTGCTGAGCTTGGGCTGGGGATGCAGGTGGGAAACCACACCAGTTGCAGGGGCTGACAGATGGTTTCTGAGTGGAAACTTAGGTGTTGAGACTAGAAGCAGTGACCCCTGGAACCCAGACCACAGTCACCCCTACAACCCTGCTTCTTGAAGATACATAGTAAGCCAGCAGAAAAGTCTGCTTCTAAATAATTGGCAGATCCAAGGGTTTTGAGGCTTAAAGTGGTGTGATCCTTCAGAAATGGGTTCTTCAGAGAACCCAAGCCTTCTCCAGCTTCTCAGGAGACAGCCTAGGCCCAAAACAGAAGGTCCTCAGAAGGGCTTAGGGCAAAAAAATCCCTGAGGAGGCCTCTGAACCCAGCTGGAGTTCTTAGGAGAATCTTCCTTTACAAGGCCAGGCTCCTGACAAAGATGGTACCGTGGGGCAGAGTGGGGGAACATCAAGGGGACACTTCTCCCCTGAGGTGTTTGGGGCACCAGCTAATGGGCTGGGGAAATGCAGGCACTCTCTTGTTATGCCTAAATATTTCTCTTGCTGCCAAATGTGAAAATTCTTAAGGCTGAGACCCCACTCAGTAGTAGGCGTACAGTGGATAAGTGAGTAAACCGGTGGATGAATGGGTGGGTGGCTACACGGATAAAAGAGTGAAAGGAAAGGGTGCACAAATGAATAATGAAGGGATGGACAGATGCGGTGGAAGATAGAAGGGAGATGAAGGAATGGGCGGGTGGGTGGGTGTCCACGTGGGTGGACACACGATGTGGGATAATGTAGATGGATGGCTGGAGAAGGGATGGGCAGGCACATTTGAAAGGAGGCCAGATTGGAAACAGCACCAAATCCTTGGTTCTGCCATAGGATCTTTCTGGGGAGCCAAGAAGACTCCCATGGCTGAGGCAAATAGTAGACCTCTGAGGTCCCTCAGCTGTCCCTGGAGACTGACTGACAGCAGGCTCTGAGCACAGCCTTGCTAAGACTCCTAAGTCCCAGTGGAGAAAGCATGCCCAGCCCTCAGCCGCTGAGTGCCTACAGCACCCCAAGTAACAAAAGCGCCTCATGAATGTCCAAAATGCCCCTGAGGGGGGCAGGGGGGAGACACACGTAGGCAGCTATCTGCCAGCCCAGGGCCAGGGAGGCCGGCCCCTGCCCAAGGGCTGGGGGAGTGGGCCCCTCTTCCCACCACTGCCCCCAGCGCTGTGAGGCCCAGCTGCAGAGAGGAAGGGAGGGGCGCCCCCAGTGTGTGGGAGGGAACACAACCACTGCCTTTCCCCAGGTGCACGGAGGGGGGGCGGGCAGGAGCGGGCATGGGTCTGCAGTTAGGAAGTGCCAGAATGTGCCCCCTGCCATTCTCCATCTGCTGAAATTGCAGTACCCAGGCTGGGCCTCCAGCCACGGGGGTCTCTCTGCCCCTTTCCCTTGAGGAACAGGGTCCGCAACCCATGAAAGGCAGCTATGCCCACTGGGCCTGACCCTGCCCTGCTTGGTCTTGTGGGCTGGGCTTGTCCCGCTGGCTCTCCCTCTCCCGTTGGCCTGTGCACTCCTGCCCCCTGGTGGGAGCTGGGGCAACTGCAGTGCACAGGGCGGGGCGGGGCGGGGCAGGATGGAGACTTCCGGCAACTAGAGAACTGGGGTGGGCTGTGTGTACAGGCACAGACTAACACTTCACTTGGCCTAAAAGATTAGAGAAGGAGGAAAACTCTGAAAGATCCAAAGCAGCTCCTCAAACAGAAGGGGTTATTATTATAATTACTATGATTATTGTTATCAAGATTATCATGCTTGCCTGAGAAGTCTTGTACAAAGCAGGCTCATTTTATGTCAGCTTGTTGTTTGTGTCTCAGGGACCTCATCTTTGCTTATAATAACTAGCATTTGCAGAGCTCTTTATGTTGCAAAGCTGTGTCACATTGATTTAGCCTCTTTCATCTGCACAAACAACTCTGTGAGGCGGGAACTAGTAAGACAGCAGAGGCCTAGAGAGGTTCAGTGGTCTGTCCCAGGATTTGAACCTGGGCCCCCTGACTGAAAATTCCTATACACTTCCCCACCAGATCCTTTGCATCTCACCTCTCAGGTGGAAAAGGCTCTTTCTCATATTTTGGCTCAAGCCCCTTTGCTGCTGATTGTTTATTGAAAAGTCCACATTGTCCAGAAGAGCAAGGAAGAGTTGTGAGGTGTTTCCCGTGCAGTTGGCCGTCCCAGTTTTGGTTGATTAGGATACCGGGGCACTTGAGAGTTCCTGCAGTGTCTGGCATGTGAACAGAAATGTGTGTTGTTCATCACCAGTGGCTCAGCCAGGCTGATGCCAGCTTCCATTGGTCACCACTCACCCCACCATCACCCCCTACGTGGCTCAGGGTAGGCAGGCACCAGCCGCATCTCCTAGATGGGTGAGCAGGAGATGCTAAGCATGAGAAGCTAGTGCAGGGGGCTGTCTGCGGCCCAGCAGGTGGGCATCTGGGCAGGCAGGCATGCAGGGCCATGGCTAGGCCCTGGGAGCCCACATCCCTCCTCACAGTATGGATTCTAGCTCCAAGGACTAGATGGCTGACTGGAGATAATTTTCTAGAAGTAGAGCCCCTCCCCCCGGATGCCAGCAGCAGCAGCACATGTCCTCGGGGCAGGAGGCCCTGGCCTGTGTGCCACAGTGAGGGAGCCCTGGGTACTGCCAGTTCAGGGGGGCAGCTGTCCCTGTCACCACCCTGGGAACCCTGCTCCCAAGCAATGGCCCAGGGCAGTCCACTTCTGGGAGGCAATCTGGGCCGAGCTCCCCACCCCACCCATTCTCCATGTCCTTCCTCTCCCTGCCCACCCCTTTCTCCAGATTCTCAAGGATATGGTTTCCATAGAGGGTTCTCCAGAATCATGGGGTTTTCCAAAAGTATCTCACCTCAACCTAGAGCAGCTTCAGGCCATTTACACATCAACGTTCATATGTCAACATTAAGATATTTAACCAGAAAGGTTGTAGTGGCAACGTTGAAAAGAAATGTTAATGCTGGTTCTGAATCATTGATGTGGCGAAAAGAATCATGCAGGTGTCCCTGAGGGTCATAGCCTCTCCTGATCCTAAACTGTAAGAATGGCATCTTGCCTGCAGTTCACACTCAGAAATGCATAGTCCCAGCTCTGCCCTTAAATGCCTCCCCCCTTCCCGTGACCCCCACCACCACCCCGAGGCCGGGCAGGTGGGCCTCCTCATCTCTTCCTGGTCCCCAGGCAGCTGAAGAGGCAGGGCAGCAGCACAGCCCACTCCTCAGGCCGCCCCTGTGCTCTGTCTGCTGCATGACAGTCCTGTGAAGAAAATGACGATACTGTCAGCCCATTTCTCAGGGGAGGACCCCAAGCCTCAGAGAGAGTAAGGCCCTACTCAAGCTGGGAGCCCGGTCCTAGGTGGTGCCTGAGCCCCTAGAAGGCTGTCTGGAGCAGGACAGGAAACCCAAGGCAGGAGTGACCACAGGGAACCATCAGAAAAGGAGTGACCCATGGGGGATGGGGTGGCATGGGAACTGGACATTAAAGCATGAGCAGCCCCAGCAGGTGGAGAACGGTGGCCGGGGAGGGGTGGGCGTTCTGGGCTCTTCTTAACTGCAGGCTTGTGTCCCCTGGGCCCGTGCACCTGGGAAAGGCAGCGGCTGTGTTCCCTCCCACACACACGGAGCGCCCCTCCCTCTGCAGCTGGGCTCACGGCTCTGGGGGCAGTGGTGGGAAGAGGGGCCAGGGCCTGCTTCCCTGGCCGTGGGCTGGCAGATGGCTCCCTACAAGTGACTCTCAGTAGAAGAGGCCCCCCCTCAGGGGCATTTTGGACATTCATGAGGTGTTTTTGTCAGTGGTACTAACCAGGGCACAATAGGCACTTAGTGGCTAGGGGCCGAGCACAATGGTTTGTGACAGTGGCACACAATGAAGACTGTCCTCCACCCACTCAACCGTGCAGGGCTCTGCTGGACACCGTGTCAGTGAACAGCCTCCCTAAACTTTTTGCAGGACTGTCTCCAGAAGCCCACCAGATGGCCTCTAGTGTCCAGCATGTGACCACAACACATCTGGCGCCTCCCCCCACAGGAAACGTAGTGCAGCATGTGGACTTGTGCATGTGCCAAGTGCATGGCCCAGACAGGAAGAAAGGAGGGGAGTCAGTTGCCAGAGAAACTGTGTGGGCCACGGTAATGGGAGGGGTCTGCCCGGAGGAGGTAAGCCTGATGTTGGCCTCGGCATACCAGGGGGTGTGACAGTCAGGACTCTGGGGTGCACGTACAAAGATAAACCAGCCAAAGAAATACATGTCCTCAGCTGGATTAAGAAGGAGTCAGAGGATTGATTGACTAAGGCAACTGGAAATCCAGAGGCTGCAGGCATGGCTGGATCCAGGTGTTGATGTTACTGTGACTCGGGGTACCTCCCCCTCTCAGCAGCTCTTTCCTCAGTGATGGCTCCACATTCAGGTGGGCCCTTCCTTTGAGAGTCTCTCTTTCCTAATAGTTTCTACAAGTGTCCTGGGCTGGTTGGGCTAGTCTAATTTGACAAATTTGGATTCTTTTTCCACCCCAAACTGTTCACTAAGGACAGCAGGGTGGACTGACCAGGCCCAGACCATGTGTCCACCACTGCAACCGTAAGACAGAGTCAGCCCCACCCAAACTGCTCAGAATGAGTTAGGGAAGAGTGTTTTCCTTCAGGGAAGCTGAGGCTCTGGTGCCAGAAAAGGAGGGAATGGAAGCCGCATGGTGGAGAGGGTAGCCGTGCAGCAGGAAAGGATGGAGCAGACCAGGTGGGAGCAGGCCCTTCACTGCCACCTCGGAGCCGGTCACTGCCACCAGCGGGAGCATAGGGTGTGTTTTCTACAGAAGTTCACCCCAGCATCCTCCACAGAGTAAAACTCCATGCGTCAGACCTGGTGTGTCTGCCCCTGGGTACCTGCACAGCTTTGCCATCCCTCATGTTGCCAGGAGAGCTGCGCGTGCCCGACCAGCAAGAGTGGCAGTGCTGTAGGAGCTAAAGTGAAGGGAAAGGTGCTGGAAAATGCCCCCAACCACTGGCCCAGGAGGAGACCTGGACAGGAAGGTCAGGCCCAGTGTGAGCCCCATCCCCCAGGTCCCCGAAGGCAGGAAGACAAAGGGACAAGGGCCTCCTCTGGCTCTACTAATTGCTTGTTAAGCTTGACCCCCACGAGGCTGGCCCAGCCTGGCACCTGCCACAGCCCTCCAGGGCATATTAGTCAGGCCCCTCCTTCCCGCCGAGCCTCACCCTTCCCACCTTCCTTCTTACCTCTCTCCCACACCTTTGCTCAGAGGGCTGGACTGGACACAGTGTCTGAAATGCAAGTCCAAGGCTGTTGGCTGGAGCACAGTAGAGGTTAACCTTGGGTCCAAGCTCTCCTCCTTAGTAGCTGTGTGACCTTGAGCAAGTTACCTCGCCTCTAAGCCTCAGTCTCCCCATCTATTAAATAGGATGGCTACCTGGGAGAACTGCTGCCATGGTTAAACTAGACACAGATGTTGTTGAAATGGATGAGGTGAGAAGAGTTAGGAGATAGGAAGGGTGGAGTGAGAAATTGGGGCCATGCCTGATAGTAAAATACCAATGTTGCTGAGCACCAACTATGTACAAAGCATTGTGCCAGACCTGGCTTAAAAATCAGGAGACTGTCCCTGCCCTGAGGAACAGGCACATACAGCACCAGCGGTGACATGGCGTGGTTGGTGCACGGTGGGGGCAGACTCTGCCAGGGGGCATGGAGGAGGCTTCCCTGAGGAAGTGACATGAAATCCAGGGGAGCCAAGGGAAGGATGATCTGGGCAGATGCAGCACCCTGAGGTAAGATGACCATGGCTTGCTTGGGGAACAGAAGGAAAGGCTTTATACTCTCAGAGGCCCATGAAAGAGGAAAGATGGGAGGAGATTAGGACGGAGAGGTAGGCAGGGACTTTGGAAGCCAAGGTAAGGAGTTTGGAATTTACGTATAATGGAAAGCTATTGAAAGGATTCAAACAAGTAGAATTATTTCGTCCATTAGGATTAGGTTTGACTGTGAATATCTGAGACCTAGAGAATAGTGATTTAAATGAGATAGAAGTTTAATTTAAATGTTTTCTAAAAAAGAAAAGTCCAGAAGATATGAAGTGTCCACAGAGTTGTCAAGGACCTGACTGTTTTTAGATCACTGCTCTACTGTCCCTACCGTGTAGACATTGTCTTCATGATCAAAGTTGCCTGCTAGAGCTCCAGCCATCACATCCAAGTTCTAAGCTTCAGGAAGGAGGAAGTGAAAAATGAAGGACTCATCTTCTCTTTAAAAAGACTTTCCCATAGGCCTTACTATACTTTGGCTTACTTCTTAATGGGTAGAACTGGTCACACAGTCACATCTTTGCCACAAGGAAAATTAGGAAATATAGTCTTTAAGCTGGATATCAGTGTGCCCAGTTAAAAAATTGGGGGTTCTTTTTCTCCAATCTCCTGCTGGCTACTGTATGGAAAACAGATTGAAGAAAAGCAAGAGGGAGGCAAGGAGCCCTTGGGAAGGGACTAGGGCAGCCAGGGAAAGACAGTGGTGGCTTGGATTCGGGGATGTGCAAGAGGAGATGGGGATAAGTGGACTGATTGAAAACAGATTTGAGAGAAAAACTGACAAGGCACTGGACATTGGGAGGGAAGCAGCAAACCAAGAATGACTGCTCGTCTTTGAGCCTGAGCAGTTGAGCCAATGGTAGGACCAGACACTGAGCTGGGGAAGACAGGAGAGAAACAGCACAGGCGGACGGAGAGGTGTCGCCAGCACAGGACTTCGCCCCCCCCCACCATACCCTGGGGATGAGCTGAAGCCGGGAGGACAGCTCCAGGCCCCAGTGTGTCCACTAGAGGATTCCCAGGACATCATGCAGGCCAGCTTTCCCCCAAAACATGCATGACATCCCCCTGGAGTAGGATTCCCAAGATTCTAGGTCATGCACAGAGGAGCACAGAGTGGCTTTATGGGGGCCCATGGTTTCTAAACCACACCTTTGAGTGGCGTGGCTGAGGCATAACGCGACTCTAGGGTGCTCAGATTGGAGTGTCTCTCTCCCCCAGCAGGAAGTCTTGCCCTGCTCACCCTTCAGGTCCTGACTCCCGTTGCACAGATCTGGCAGAAACCCTGAAGGTGGGGACCAAAGGAGGAAGTTTGGGAAACTTTGATCAGGTTTATCACATTCGTTCCATGGATGGGAAGCAGGCTGACTTCCCAGGTCACCCAGGCACACGGGGAGCAGCATCAGCAGGTAGGCCCTGACTCACAGGCCTGTTTTTAGCCCCAGGTGGAGGCACCACCTCTGCTCACCCACCCCTGCCTTCCTGAGTCACTGCCTGCCTAGGGCACCCAGGGCCCAGGCCCCAGGGCCAGCTTTCCCCCAGGGGAGGCTTAGATGCTGAAGAAACTCATCTCCAAGATGGGGCAGGGCCCAGGCTCTGCTGGTGGGCAGCCCTCCATGTCAGCTGTAGGCTTGGGGATCTGAGGGCTGGATCTCTGGGACACTGTCCCTAGGAGCTGGATCGGGGCTAGTGTTGTGGGCGTGGCCTGCTGGCCACTAGGCCAGTGGCGGCTTCCTTCCCAGGCCAGGCAGTGGGGAGGGGGCACCGCTGCCAGGACTTCCCCGCCCACTATCTGCAGTAGACAGCTTGTGGCACACAAATAGCTGCTTAGCTGGACAGCTTGATTCTGGAGACGTCCCCACAGAAGGCTTTGGCCCCACACACCTTTTTGCGGACTCTTTTGTCAGCCCTGCGTCTTCCAGGTGTTGGCCTTGTTTCCTTTGTCTCTCCCCCACCCCAAAGGACACCTGCACATTTCCAGCACCTCCTGCCCACTTCCTGAACCACGTGCCACGGGCTGAGGAATTTGTCTCTCTGGCTCAGTTTAAGGGCTGGGGAAAAGAGGGAGGTTGAAAGACCTTGAGAGTAGAGTAACTGTCTGGTAATAACTATTGTGCCCATAAAGAAAAGACCGCGATTCTGGAGGGCACGTGAGGTCAGGGAGATAGTGGGCCTGGTGCATCCCATTCCCAGCCCCAGCCGGGGCCTCCGTCTCACCCTGGGCTCCCACCCGGACAGGCTGAAACCGGAGGGAAGGAGGCTGGAGGAGGGGTCCCGGGAGTGCTGGCACTAACTGCCCAGCCCAAATGGGCCCACACCCGCCCAGCTCCTTGGATCCGCATCCCCCAGTGTTCTGTGTCTCATCTGGGGCCTGGTGTGTACAAGGGTTCAGGCCACACAGAGGGCGAGGGGGCCTGAACACCTTGACTCTTTCCTGCTTCTTTCTGGTAGCTTTATTCTTAGGAGCTTCTCCAGGAGTGAGACATGGGTCTTGGTGATACCCATGTCTTGGACAGTAACACTGACAGTGACCACTACGCTGGCTAGCTATCGCCACACCGGTGCCGTCTAACAAACCTCCTCTAACTCAGTCACTTAGCAGCAATCGTTTCTTTTCATGGGGCAGGGGTCAGCTGGGGTCAGAGGCCCAGGTGGGCTCGACTCTGCTCTGTGCATCCCTCATCCTCTTCCTGGGATGAAGCAGAGAGCCTGGGCGTGTTCATGGTGACGGTAGAGGCCCAAGAGGTCTTAGAGGAAAACGCAAGGCCTCTGAATGGCTGGGTGTGGAACCAGCACCCTGCTGCTCCCGCATCTTTCTGAGGACTGAGCGCCTACACTCCAGTCAAGGAGAGAGGAAATACATTCTGCCTCTAGCAGGGAAATACTGCAAACACACAGGGCAGAGGACGTGGACACAGGCCGGGGAGCTCTCAGGCCCACAAATGCAGTCTCCTGCCGCTCCCTAGTGAGGTGGTTGTGAAATTCTGAGGAAACAGTGTGCATGTGCAAGGTGCTGGTGGTGGCCCATGACTTCTCCAAGAGCCTCTGAGTCTCCCTGGTTTCAGTGTGACATTTATTTGATTGTAGTCTTCGAGGATGGTGTGTGCAAGGGGCCAGGCCACACAGAGGGCAAGGGGGCCTGAACACCCTGACTCCTTCCTGCTTCTGCTGCTTTTGGTATCCAAGATGAGGGGAAGGGGGACGATACATACTAATTACGGGGCACTTTCATGCAATTTCAGTGGCATCTCAGCCACCCGTGTGTGCCTTAAGCAGATTACACCCCACAGACAAAGGAGGAGGGGGAAGGAGGCAGGAAAAGGGTGATCTGTCTCATTATTCACCTCTTTACCCTTCCCCCGTTTAACCAGGCCTGGGCCTCCCCTGCTCCCCAGGAAAGGTGGGCCATAGGTCAAGGGCAAATAAGTAAATAAAATTTAATAAAATTAAGTTTTAACTTTGAGCCCTCCAAGGGGACTAGGCCCTTGAGATTTAATATGAGGGCTTTTCACCACATGCACTAACCAGAGAACCAGCCTCCTCCCTCCCCGACCCTTGAGGTGCCATTCCCCTGGGCCCAGTCCCTCAGGTAAGTGGAATTCTCAAATAACCGAAACACCCCTCTCCCTGACGTCGCCCAGTTCTAGGGACTTTGCTCCACCTGGGTCAACAGTATAGAAAATTACAACGTTAGCCAAGAACATTAACTTTTTTCCCCAAATGAACACTATGCCAAACCTGAGTTTTCAAAACAGACGAAAGCAGAGCCGCCTGGTTGAGCCAGAGGGTGGAGACAGAGGCCCTGCCAGCCGCCTCCTGCTTCAGAGCCCGTGCGCCAGGAGACCCCGCAGTCCTCGTCCCCCTGGGGCCCTGGGAGGCCAGACTGCACTGCGTCCAGGGACACTGGGGGGTTGGGGTTCAGCTAGCGGGCCCCTGCTCCTGACCCAGGCCTGGAGCTGAGCCGTTGTCCCAGTGTCCTGTGCCCACCAAGGCCTCAAAGCCGCCGTCTGTCTCTCCTCACAGGCCGATGCCAAGATGGTGTGCGACGTGGTAAGTCGGATGGAAGACACGGAGCCCTTCTCCCCGGAGCTGCTGTCCGCCATGATGCGGCTCTGGGGCGACTCCGGGATCCAGGAGTGCTTCAACAGATCCCGGGAGTATCAGCTCAACGACTCTGCCAAATAGTGAGTGTTCCAGGCTGGAGGGAGGCCGTGAGCAGGGCAGTGATGCGGGCGTGGGAGGGGATGGGGGCCAGTGGGGCAGGGAGGCATCCTTGGCTGAGGTCGGAGCTTCTTTGAGATGTTCTGCCTCGGGTGTCAGGAAGGCAGGAGATGAGGCTTCTCCTCCTACCCCCAGGATGAGAAAGAGGCCAGGGAGGTGAAGGGCCCAAGAGACAGCTGACAACGGTGCTCCCAGCCAGCCAGGGGCCGTCACCCGCTTGCTCTGGAGAGGGCCTGGCCCTCTGGAAGAAAGGTTTGCAGTGTAGCAACTTTTTTTTTCCCTGGAGAACCCTTGACCCCATGAGTAAAATCAAGAGCCACGTAGACAGAAAATAACTTACATGGTGCCATTGTGTCGAAGGTTACCTGCCTTTGGCCCTTAGATCAGTCTCCAGACCCCTGGGAGTAGTTCACAGTGGTCGGCACATATCTTCTGCCTCAGAGACATTGGGATTGCGCCCTAGCTTTCAGGAAAAGCACTCATTGTTACAGTCTTGTGCCCCGGTTTTCAGAGGGAGCCTCTGGGCTTAAACCCTCTATCTTAGGATGCGTGTGTACTGATCTGTTCAGCCTCCTCACTGGTACTTCTCAGCCAGGGACACTTTGTCCCCAGCAGACACTGGCAATGTATGGAGACGTTTTTTGGTTGTCCTGACTAAGGTGGTGCTACTGGCAGGTAGAGTCCAGGGATGCTGCTGAACCTCCTACAGACACATCATACTGTCCTCTATTACAGAGAATTGTCTGACCCAAAATGTCAGTAGTGCCAAGAATAAGAAACGCTGATCTACACAGTGCCGATACAGGGGAGACTGGGGCCAAGAAAACAGCATTCGCTAATGGGCATGGGGAAATTGCCACTGGCCGTGATGACAGCCAACAAACCAGGGACTTGTCTTCCCATTTCTACACACCTAGACTGCCCACAGGGCAGATGCATAGGTCCTGTGAGTCCCAGGTGGTAGGGACCCTGTCTCCAGCCCCTGATGGGCCCGCAGGACACCTAGATGGACATCTGAACACCCAGAGGTTCAGATCCACACCCTTCTCTCCCCCTACCCCCAGCCATTCAGACCTGGAGAGAGTCTCCACTTCCTCTCCCCTCCCCTCCCCACTGCTGGGCCCAAGTCCAAGGCCTTCCCATCCCACCACTACTCTCAGGGCTCCTCAGGGCATCAAATCATGCCCACCACTTACATTTTTACCACTTAACTAATTATAGTATGAATCCATTGGGAAAAAAATTTTAGACCATACAGAAAAGTATAAAATTAAAAGTGAACTCCTCCTCCAGGCCTGTCCTTCTCCCACCGTTAGCTGTCTCCATTTGTTTGTCCCAGTGCTGTCCAGAAAAATCTGACCCTCCAACTCTGAGTAGAATTCAATGGCCTCCAGCTGTGAAAGCTGAGGACTTCACCTTCCTTGCTCCCTTCCTTCCTCCACTCTGCCCCACTCCCACCCCCAGTTTGGAGGGATTATTTTTAGTTCTTCTGGTGGTTACCTTTATAACTTTAAGTGAGAAACTTGAGTCAGGATCCGCCAACTCCCCCCCAGGTGAGCTAAGGGGACCCGCCTGCCTTCTCTCTGTCCCTCTGGGACGGGGCTCCTCGGAGGCAAGGGTGGACCCACAGGCAGGATAGGAAGGACCATAAGCACTTTCTGGTCCAGAGTTGCTTTGCTGTTGTTGTTTTAGCACCTAAATCTCATCTTCGGACAAAAGCTGGGGCCCAAAGTATGAAACAGTTAAAAGTAGATTTGTGGTGACGGGGAAGAGGGAAACTCATAGGGCCACCCTGTGACACCGTTCCAGGGGATGCCACTTACACCCTAGGCTGTGAATGGCTCCCCAAGGCCCAGGACCCTGCCAGCTTCCATCCCTGCCCAGTCCCAGGGGCCACCTGTCCTCATGTGACCAGTGAGACTCCAGGGCTCAGGGCACCCAGGGGGATGGCTATGCTGCTGGGGGTGCACCCAGGGCTAGTAAACATGGCCGGCTCTCCCCTCTTCCCCTGAATGATGGCTCTGAGACAGGTCCCGGAAACCCAGAAACCTGAGCACGTCCCAGCAGGGGCTGTAAAAGGTAGTTCCTTGGTTTGGTAGGATTGTTTTTTCCCGGACCCAGCTCCCCACTGAAGGTCAGTGCTGCTGGGTGAGGCGTCCTCTCCTCCCTGTCTCTCTCGAGCCCACCAGCTCAGGCCTCCCCGCCTGCACCCACTGAGGCAGCCCACGGCGAGGGTCCCCCAGGCTCAGGGCCCTGTGTCGCAGCAGCCCTGGACCTCTTCTCTTGGCACTGCCGCTCCGAGGCTCCCAGGCCTCAGCCTTCCTCAGACCCCTCTCTGCTTCCTGCCTGTCCCTTGTCTGGGGTCCTCAGATTTCTTCCTGTCCATGCAGAGTGCCCTGTGATTTTCTCCAGGCTTGTCGCCTTAAATTCCCCGTATTTCCGGACAATCTCAAAGGTATATTGCCAGCCTCACCTTCCCTCCAGAGTTCTGCCTACTCAGTGTCCATTTGGACATCTCAACGCATCTCAAATTAATACGTGCCAACCCAGCTCCTGGCTCCTGCCCTGCCCCCACACATGCTCCGCCTCCACCCTTCTTCCTCCCACCAAGTGCAGCCTCCTTCTGCCATGAGGAGGCGGCTTAACTGGCTCTTCCTCCCACATTCCCTTCCCATCCCCTGTGTGGCCACCACCACCGCTGTCGTGTGACTGACCTCCCCTCTCACCGGATGGTTGGGTGATTGCGCCAACCTCTCGCAGGTCTCCTGGCTCCCCCTCCACCTTTGTGCAGTCTCGCCTGCCTGCTCCTGCCCCACGTGCTTCCTGCTTCACCACTCCAGTCCAACACCTGCACCCCAGGCTCCTCCTCCTCTGCAGGTGTGGACTCAGTGCCCCCCCAATCCTTCTTCAGGACCATGAGAGGCTCACCCCTCACTCCGTTCAGTGTCCACTTGAATGTCACCATGCCTGAGAAGCCTTCCCCAACCACCCAATATCAAATAGCAGCCACCAACAGGCCTCCCCGCTTACCAATAGCCTGATTCTTTCCTCCTGACACTTAACCAACTCCTGACATGTTATTACAGCTTACTTAATTGTTAATTATCTTGTATACACACACACACACACACACACACACACACACGAACACGAACACAGGCTCCGGGTTGGTGAGGTCTGTCCCCCGCCCCTACCCAGGACAGTCGGTAGACAGTGCACATGACAGGTGCACAGTCCACTTTGCTCACCCTACCCTCCCATGGCCATCTCCCTGCGTGAGGCTCAGCCAGCACAGAGAGATGGAGGGCCAGGTGGTCTGTCTAAAGGAGGGTTCCCCAGCTGGGATGGGGGCCAACACTAGAGGCTCCAAGCTCTGGTGTCCAGCTGGAGACGACAGGAAGGAGGCTCCTTTTGAAACCAGCACAACTTCTAAGCAGAGGCAGGGGAAGTAGAGGAAGAGGCACACACCGAGGAGTTGGGAGGATTGGGAAGGGCTGGGAGGGGCTCCTCCAGGCTGAGACCAGAACCTGCCCAGACAACCACGGCCTGGAGCGGAGGACCTAAGGCGGCCAGAGCTTTTGGATCTGCTCAGCAGCCTCAACCCATCTCCTTCCACAGGAGGCCTGTTTAAAGGCACAGGCTCTGGAGCTAGGCGGACCTGGGCTTGAGGCCTAGTGGTATGGCTCCAAACATACCCTCCCTGAGCCTGGGAACCCACCGTGGGCTTCATTTCCTTAGGAAGAATTTTCATAAGGATTTGAGGCAGGCCTGGGTTATTGGTTTACCAGTGGTCACCCTCCTTGGTGAAGGCATCTGCCCTTCCCAGCCCTGTAGACGTCCGCAAGCTGGGGAGCCAGCCCCACAGCAGCTCCTGGGGCAAGTGTTGATGAAGTGCGGCCCCTCCACGTGCAACCTGGGACCCCACGTTGTGCCATGACTCAGCCCTTGGGGCTGCTCCCATGGGCTGTGTGCGGCACAGGGATGGATGGCCTGGCTGGCTGTGTGAATCACTGCGTCTTCCTGCCAGCCTGGCCCAGCTCCCTCCTTCCTGGTTTCCTGGATCCCAGCCTGCTTTAGGGCGCACACCTAACCCATACAGACCCCTCAAGCCCCTCCCGGCATGTGGTCTGGCAGGCGAACTGCAGAGGCCTGGTCTGTCTCCAGAGCCAGTGGTGGCATGGGAGGGGCCTTGATGTCCAAGGCCTGGGTCCCAGCAAGGCCCAGCCCCTGCCTGACTGTGTGACCTCTGGGCCTCCCCTCCAGGAGCATCAAATGGGAAGATGTGACAGCCCCCTTGGTACACTCTGAGGCATGTGGAAGAGGCCGGCGGAGCCCAGGTTGCTTCTCAGGGGCACTGGAGGGCATGATCAATAGATGGAATCCCAGTCCCCTCTCCTTGCTGGGCGAGGCCTTCACCTTCATAAGGAAACCTAAATTTTCTAATCTGTAAAATGGTGCATTTAACTCAGGAAATTAAGGATGAAACCTGATCAAACTTGTAAAGAATAGAACCTAACTGTTGGTCATCATTATCTTAAGATGAAGAAATGACAAACAGTCTTAAAAACACGTTAGGCTAGTTGGAAGGTCTGATCTTGTCTGAGTGTGCCTGGAGCCGTGCACGTGGCCCTTGGTCTGAGTTAGAGGCTCTCTGAGAATGTGCAGTCAGGGGGTGAGCTCCTCTTCCTCAGCTGCCACCCCCACACCTGGTCCTGGACCAGGCGGTGCCGTCCTTCCACTGTGGCCCTCGAGGTGCCCTGGCCGGGACTGGCTCTGATGGGGATGGCTGTGCCCAGCACTTGGTCCACAGGCCCCTGTGTGTTGCCGTCCCCAGCTACCTGGACAGCCTGGATCGGATCGGGGCAGCCGACTACCAGCCCACCGAGCAAGACATCCTCCGAACCAGGGTCAAAACCACCGGCATCGTAGAAACCCACTTCACGTTCAAGAACCTCCACTTCAGGTGAGGCAGGGAGGCTCCTGAGCCCTGTGGGTGTCTAGGAGATGGGTGTCACCAGCCCCTCGGCCTCAGCTCGTCAGGATATCGCCCTGCCTCAGGGGGCTTCCAAGAGAAGGGAACTGTCTGTGTGCCTCTCTTCCACCAAGTTCAGGGGCTGAGGTGAGCAAGGAGACTTCCTGGAAGAGGGGTCCTGGAGTGGGGCTCTGAGAAACAGGGAGGATTTAAGTGGACAAAAGAGAGGAGTCTTGTCCCTAGGTGGCTTCTGAGAAGGAGGAAGGGGAGGGTGGACCACCCAGGTGGCCCCTTGAAGGCCGCCTTGTAGGAGGGGTGGGGAATGAGGATAGGTGAACCCAATCACCATGTGTGTGACCCCAAGGACCCACATCATCTCAGTGCTGGAAGGGGCTTGGAGACCAGCTGACGCACTCTCTCCAGGTACCTATGGGGAAACCAAGGCCTGAAAGGAGCAAAGCTGTCCCCAGGCGTACAACATAACTCCAGCCCAGGGACTGAGCACCTCAGAACAGGGTCTGAGGCATGAGGTTGGACTTCTCAGGCCCTGCTGGAGGATTGTACCGCCACCTGGGGTCACCTTCATGCACTGAGGCAGTGATGGCCACCCTGCCCTGGGGATGGCTGTGGTCAGTCTGTCTGCACCTGGAGCCTCGCAGCATGTGTGCGGCCCCTCCTCCCCTCACCTGCCTGGACCCCACTGCCCACCACTCCCAGCTTCCCTGTGTCCCTGGCAGGCTGTTCGACGTCGGGGGCCAACGATCTGAACGCAAAAAGTGGATCCACTGCTTCGAGGACGTCACGGCCATCATCTTCTGCGTCGCGCTCAGCGGCTATGACCAGGTGCTCCACGAAGACGAGACCACGGTGAGTGGCCCTGGGCCTGCCCAGCATGAAGGGCACCGACAGGACTGGCCACCCTCGGCTGCAGTGGCCCACAGCAGCTCTGGGGCAGGGCCCCGCGGTGGCTGGGGTTCTGTCGTTGGGCGGGCCATGCCTGCTCCCTCTTCTGACTTTGTTGCCCAGCAAACGCCTGGTGATGCAGGCGCAGCACAGGCAGCCACAGGCCGTCCTGCTCAGAGGCCATGTGCGGACCGATCACGGACATCTCTGCAGGCTCTGGGTCTCGGGCACTAAGTGCCTCTTCAGTAAACACAGCAGAATCACAGAGGTCGTCAGGCCAGAACTAAATTAAGCAAATCCTAAAAGAAATCAGGGTGCAGTTGAACAAAATTGTAAGACAGAAATAGCGGTTCTTGGCTCTGATAGCCCTCCCTGAGCAGTGGACAGACAGGCTGCTGCCAGGTATGGTGGACAGAGCTGGCAGCGGGAAGGGCAGTGGGAGGTGGCCTGCTGGGGACTGACAGCCGGGCCACGGTTCCCTCCTCTGGAGAACGCCAGCCTAGGTTCTGCCTTCTGTCGATGCATCTGCAGTCTGGGGCCTTGGAGAACTGCCAGGCTGGTTTTCGGGGGTGCCTTCACCTGGGGAGGGCACTGCCTTTATCTAGGCCTGGTCCTAGTTTGCTGCCGAATTCAGGCAGCGCTCTCTGCTGCAGTTACTGGTATCTGTCAAAGGGGTGTAAGGGTAGTACCTGCCTGGTGGGCGTCGGCAGTAGAGAGAATTTGCAAGAAATACCTGTAACCGTTTCTGGCGCAGTAGCGCTGAGCTGGTGGTTGAATTGTCATGGGGATTTATTGTCCTGGGCTGGGAGACCCGCTGAGCAGCCCCTGTGTGGGCTGCAGCCCACAGAGCAGCGGGCCTTCTGCAGAGCCTGCAGGGGAAGCCGGTGTTGGCCTGGTGCACCTGCAGGATCTCCACAGACAGGCACCTGCTGGAGTCGGGCTGGTGGGCTGGGGGTCACACCCTGGGCAGTCGGTAGTTCCTTCAGTCTGAAGCGTGCGCAGACCTGTGACCCCGAGGCTGGGCTCGTCGTGGTGAGCCTTGAGCAAGGTCTGCCTTCTCACTGAATCTGTCTCCCCGTCAGTCCTGGCCCGCTGGTCCCACAGGGCTGCTGTGGAGATCTGAGGGGCTTTAGGATGTGGGCTGAAGGGTGCAGTGCTGACAGGAGGAGGAGCCGCCGTCCTGAGGGACTTAACGCAGCAATGGGGCTTTGGGCAAATTGGGGCCAGAGCTGCTGGCTGGGTGGGTGACGCAGACTTGCATCATGTGCCGGCCTTTCCCCCGCGCCCTTCCTCCTTCAGGCCCAGCTGCACCCCTGAGACGGGCATCAGCAAAGCCCCTCAGGTCCTGCCTTACTCCAGGGGAGGCTCTGGGGCCCCAGCTATGCAGCTCTTTCTGGTAACACAGTCACGATTCTCAGTGGCCTCGGTGGGTCACCAGACCCAGACCCACTGACCACCCCAAAGCCCAAGTGGGCTCCTGCTCCCCCACGAGGCACCCGCGCACAGGGACTCCCTGGCACGTTTCTCACTGTTCTGTTGTTGACTCTGTGCTTTTGGCTTTTGGACCCACTGTTCGTGATCCGCTTGGCCACCCCCGTGGTCTGAGCTCCACTGGGCTCATCTTCTCCCCCGACAGCGCCCAGGAGGGGGAAGAAGGGATGGTGCAGTGAGTGCAGCCGTGCGTTTCAAAGAAAGCAAAGGGCCCTCCTCCCTGAACAGGCCTCTCCTCGGGAACCTGTCCAGCTCAACCCCAAATCACAGGCCCATCGGCCCCGGGGCAGGAGCTCGCACTGGCCTCTGGAGCACAACGCAGAAGCGGAGGGACATCTAGGCGGGTCTAGCAGCCACGGGGCCCCAAGCTCCATGGCCCTTGGGTCTCCAGTGCACGCGGCGTGGTGCCGGGCCTCACACTCAAACGGCCTTCCTGGGCTGCCCGCCTGGCCAGCCCTCACTCCTCACCAGGGCCCATCCTGGGGCACTTCCCTCCAGGTTCCTCTGCCTTTTTTCTCGCCTTCCTGCCTTCTCTGTTTCTCTCCCTCACCTCCCTCCTTCTCCCCTGTTTCCCTGCCCTACGTCACAAGGGCTGGAGCAGAGGACCTTGGGGAAGCAAAGGCACGTGGAGCCACGGCCAGGAACAGGCTCTTCCGGGGGCCCTCTCCACCCAGGAAGGAGCAATAAGCCCCTCCGGGACACAGGAACTGGCTTTGCACAAAAGCAGCTCATTGCCATGGTGACAGCAAGAACAGCATCGTTGACGTAGAACTGAGCAAACATCTGTATGTCCAGGGACAGGCAGTGGCGTTGGGCAGCTGGGAAGTCTGGTGGCTGTGGCCTAGGGCCTGCTGTGTGAGTGTGACAGCTGCTCCACTGGCTCCTCCATAAAGTGGGGCTCACAATGGAACCGCCTCGTGGGCAGCAGTGAGGACCCCGGGCTCGGGGCTGTGAGAGCGCGCGCCCTTGGGACAGTTCACTCAGGAGGTGGCAGCTGTGGGGCAGTGCTGACCAGGCACACGGCTTCAGGACGAGTTGTGGGACCCGGACACTCTGTCCCTGGAAGGCAAGAGCTACACCCTGGTGACCAGGCCTTGGTCCTCAGCCTTCCTCTCTGGTCAGCCCTGCACCTCCCTCCAAGGCCTGGGGCAAGGATTGGGGCGGCCCAAGGAAAAAGTGTCTGGAGGCAACTCCGGGAGCCCGGCCAGGAGCCCTGGGCTAGTGTCTGCCCACCCACCGGCCGGCCACCCTGTCCACTGCAGCCTGGACCCCAGTGGCCCTGGGCCTCAGCCTGCCAGCCGCCACTGCACCACCAGTACCGTGTCACCGCCGCCTGCAGGGCCTTAACTTGCCAAACACAGACCAAAACCATGAGCAGATTTTGAGAGACCCTCCAAGCCGGGCAGGTATGGAGTGCCTCCTCCCAGTTGAAACCGTCAGCTAAGAGTTGAAAGCAGCAGGTGTCAGGGCACCGCCGGGGGACTTTGCTGTGAAGCCTGCTCCCCCCACCACCCCACACTCCTCACCAGCCACTCTGCTTAGGCTGGTCTTTCCCACCCTCGCCTTCCATCTCCAGCCACGCAGTCCACAGTCCCAGGGTGGCTGTGGCCTCTGTGAGCCTGCACGGGGGCCTCCAGAGGGACTGGCTTTGACTTTCCAGCCTGAGACTGGTTGAACCAATTTGGGTTTTGCTTTTTTTTCTCTCTTTGTCTCTCTCTCTCTCTCTCTCTCTCTCTCTCATGTTCTCTCCTGGGTTTTTATCTTCCTCTCTGTTTTAATCTGTTTTGCTGGCTTTCATCTTGGGGTTCTCCTGGCCCCTCTATTGAGAAACCAGCCCCAATAAGCAACTCAGCCAGAACTGCCCCATGGCCCAGCCAACCCACCCAATCTCCAGCCGCACCAAGGCCACAGCAAGATCACCCCCCCGACGCTGTCCCCCAGGTGTCTGCTTCCAACTCTGGATTAATTCGAGGACCTCTTAGTCCTCGGTTAATGTTTCCCAAATGAATGCGTGTACCCTCCCACCCCTGCTGGCGAAACTGAATGAGACCTGGTGGAGAAATCTGCATGCCTGCGGCCCCGTGTGGACATGTGGATGGTGGCGCGGCCCTGCCTCTGCGTGCATGGTGCATGTCCTCTCCGTGGGCTGGAGTCCCTCCAGTGACCTTGCTACCCCATCCTGGGTCAGCCCTCTTCGGGGAGGGGCAGTGTTCCCTACCCTGCCGCCCTGCTCCGCCCCACCTGCCTGTATGTGGAATGCAGCAGGGCCACGTCCTTGTCCTTGTGGGTCCTCACATCTCCATCCCTGGTGGCGTGTCCAGCCGCGCTGGTGGACTTTCCCTTTGCTTGTCCCGCTGTGTCACTGGCCGCGGTGAGTCAGGGCCCTGGTCACCCCCAGCCCTCACTCGCCTCTCCGCTCTGTTGCAGAACCGCATGCACGAATCCCTGAAGCTCTTCGACAGTATCTGCAACAACAAGTGGTTCACAGACACGTCCATCATCCTCTTTCTTAACAAGAAGGACATCTTTGAAGAAAAGATCAAGAAGTCCCCACTAACCATCTGCTTTCCTGAGTACACAGGTAGAGACCGCCGCTCCTCACAGGGGCCACACTGGCTTCTGAGGGGGCTCCGTCTCCCCTTCCCGTGCTCTACAAACGCATGGGATTCTACTGCGGAGAATCCAACACAAAACCGAAGGCGGGGAGGGGGTCCACCCCCAGAATGTGCTGTGCTGAGGGGGCTAGGGCAGCCAGCGTGGGCTGTCTGGTCAGGAGAGGCAGGGCTGGACTCCTAGCTCTGCCACTAACAGGCTGTGTGATCTCGGCAGCCTCTCGGACCCCCAGCTCGGTCACCTGTAAATAGAGATTATCAGTATGGTGGCAACACCCAATGATGAGGGGGCTAAGAGAGCAGGGGCTCCGAGTTTGGTAGCCCAAGTTCATGCCCCCCATGTCTGCCACTCACAGGTGGTTATGTAACCTCTCAGAGCCTCAGTTTCCACATCTGTGAGATGGGGATGTCACTGTGATTATCCAGCCCTCCCTCCCAGAGCTCCCAGGAGGACAGAGTGAGCTAAGGAACAGGGGTTTTAGCATGGCAGCTGGTGCATAGTAAGTGCTCACTAAACAGTAGCTGTTACACTTACAACTGATTATACAAGTGATTATAACTGAAAAATATCATGACAGCACCTCCCACACGGGTAGTTACAAGAGTCAAATGGCCTGTTGGATGTGAGAGAGCTTCGCAAGCAGCAGAGACCAGGGCCTCCCTGTGGAGGGTATTGAGCATGATGGAGACCGCCCCATTAGTGTTACCATGGGTTTACCTGCCTGACAGGGGCCCCCACACAGCAGCAGCATGGCTGGAATTGCCCAAGTGCCTGGTCAGAGAGGCGAGTGAAGGCAGAGGTGGGCACCCCCGGCCGCACCAGCCCCACCTGGAGAGCACAGGGGCAGGTGGGCCTGCCAGGGGATCCGCCAGGCTGAGCCCCACATCCCCAGGAGTGGACTTGGGGCCTGTCCTTGGAGCCAGACAAGTGGCAAAGCTCACTCTGTCTCCCCCCACCACCAGATCAGGCTGACTGCTCATGGGCCAGGCCCCCAGCAGCATGGAGCCAGAGGTAGGGCGGGCTCTGCATCCCCCATGCCTGCCAGTCAGCCTCCTCTTAGTCACATGTAAGTTGAGGGTCTATGGATCCCACCCTGGGTGACCTGGGCTATGGCCCCTGGGGCGGCCGAATCAGACAGGGTGAGTCACCAAGGCTGATTTGGTGCTGACGAGGCCCCAGGAACAGTCTCTTTCAACTCCAGTGCAGATGTAGGAAAGAGCTAAATCCTGGTGGTCTGGTAGACCCTGCTGGCCTGTGCCACATGCCGGGGTGGGCTGGGTTGCCCCTGCAGGCATGCCACTCCCTGGCCTCCAGTCTGCACAACAGCCACCCTGCTTAGCCCTGTGGCTCCACAGTGTAGCCCCTCCCATCCTCCCTCAGCGGTTGTGGCAGCCAGGAGTCCCGTTGTGTTCCTCCCCAAACAGCGGCTGCTCTCCTGGAAACCCCTCTCCCTGGGCTCCCCCAGGTACAGAGCTGTATGGCAGTCAAGAAGGTATGTAGGGGGCGAGCCAGACAGTTCTGAGTCCCCGATGGTGAACACAAGAAGGAGGAGGAGGGAAGGGGGGCGGGGTGGGGGGGCAGTGAGAGGAAGGTGGAAGGCAGCCAAGGCAGCTCTCAGGTGCCACACAGTGTCCACCCACCTTGCCCAGCGGTGGCCTGGGAGGCAGGTGTCTCTGCCTCTCTGCGGAGTCATAGCCGGGAGAGGACAGCCATGCATCGTCAGCCAGGGGCTGGCGCCGACTTCTGAACCTGTGTGAGGGCTGGTTCAGACTTCTTTGGGCAGGACCCACAGGAAGAAAGAACATTGCATTGGGAGCCCATAGTTGCACATATAAAATGAAACAGGAGTTTCGCAAAGCAGTACCACCCTTAATGCAGGAGGCCCGGTGAGGCTGGGTCTCGTTTCCTTCATTGTGTTGGAACTGCAGGTGCACCACTGACTTGATTTCATGACCTGCTATTGACTGAGCTGAGCTGTCAAGCTCCCTGCCTCCCTCCACCCCATTAGGTGTCTCCTGCAGGGTTGTCACTGAGAGGCCCTCAGTGTCTGCTCCCCGGCCTGTGGCCCAACAGACACCTTGGCGGAGGCCTCACCTCACCAGCTCCGCACTTGGTCTCTCCCACAGGCCCCAGTGCCTTCACAGAAGCCGTGGCTTATATCCAGGCCCAGTACGAGAGCAAGAACAAGTCAGCCCACAAGGAGATCTACACCCACGTCACCTGTGCCACCGACACCAACAACATCCAGTTTGTCTTTGACGCCGTGACGGACGTCATCATCGCCAAAAACCTTCGGGGCTGTGGCCTCTACTGAGCCTTGGCCTCGCCGCCCAGCCGCCCACCGCCCTCCCCAGCCTGCTGCCCCTCGCCCCCCGGCCCTGGAACCAGAGCTCCACCACTTCCTGGACCACTTTCTGCACTTGACAAAGAAGCACCAGCGTCCGGCACTGAGAGGGGAGGAGGAAGCACCCTCACGGCTGCCCCAGCCCCAGACATCAGAACACGTGGTAACGGGGCTGGCGGGGAGCCAAGTGCCCGCGCCACGCCTAGTCGGGCGGCTCATGTCTGCGCGCCGTTCACTGACCTCTGCTTCATCTCTGAGTGTTTTCCCCACCGGGGAGAGGGGTGTAGGGCCCAAGGCCGCCATTGAGCCCAGAACGGGCTTGCCCAACACTTAGTGACTTGTACTCAGAGTCCCAGGGTCTTCTCCTGTCTTTTGAGATTGTGCAGGTGGTGGGGGTGGCCCTGGGACAAGGTGCTGGCAGGGGTGGGGCAGTGGGAGCCACTGTTCGGCTCTTCTGGGGGTCTCTCTGGTCGAGGGCAGCTCCGTCACCAAAAGCCAGGGTGGGGCCAGGCCAGCTATGTGTGGGTCTGGGGGCTCTGTCCTTGGCAAGTGCCTCCTTCCTCCTCCCCTAGGATCTCGGCCCCTTGACACAAGCCCTTCCTTCTCTGGGCCTTCTTTCCTTCATACCCTTGGGGCTCCCCAGTGCCCTCCTGGGGAACCTCCATCCCTGACTCCTCATAGGTCTGGAAATGTTTCTAAGACTGACTTCTGGCAAAAGCATGTGGCAGATGGTAGGAGGGGTCGAGTCCTGTGGTGCCTGGACAGAGGTGGAGGAGGTAGAAGGCGGTGGGGGGTGCGGACAGGAGATGGAGGGGAAGTGGCTCTTGTGTTGACTAGGATGGGGGCCTTGTGCCCAGTCTTTGCAGGCCCAAGGGTGACAGTCTACTTCTCCCATCACCCAGGTCCCAGGTGGCCACTCAGGAGTGTGAGATGTGCTTTTCCTTCTTGAGTTCACAGTGAATCCAGTGCAGACCAGCAGGGACAGGCAGGAAGCCTTTGGACTGCAGGTTCTATAGTCAGGGAGGCCCAGGGGAGGTGTGGACACCGCCCCTGTAGCCAATGTCCCAGCTTCCTTCTGTCTTGGTGAAGAAATCATAGTTTATCCATAGCCCTTGGGGTCCTGCCAGTCCCCGGGGGCAGAGGAGGGCAGATGGATGGGCCCAGCTCCCTGGAGTGTATGCTGTGAGGGGCACAGGCTCAAACACCTACTCAGCCCCTCCTCTGGACAGAGTCGTCAGACCCCTTAGAGGGGCTTTGCTGCGGCAATCCCTGATTAGAAAGGGGTTGGGTAACTCCTCCTGGTGCCCAGGCCCTGACTGGCCTCGGGCAATGAACATACCTCTTTCTCACCCCTCGGCGCATCCAGTTGGCTGAGGCCACCAGCCAATAGCCCAGGCAGACCCTGTATGCTTGGATGGCAGGCTTTGCCTGGGTTGCCAGATGTGCCCACGGGAGGAGAGGAGCTGCCCCTTGAGAGGCCTCTGGCTCCCTCCTCACACCCTCTGCTCCTCCAACCTCCACTCTGGGCTCTGTTCCGTCCTGGACCAGGCAGGAACCCTGGACTCCCAGCACAGCCCCTGACAGCCCCACGGCCAAAGGAGCCCAGGCCAACAGCTCGGGCTTCTTGTTTCTAACAGACACAGAGCTCTGGGTGCTTGGGAGACCCAGGGCACGTTCCCTAGTGCCAAATGCCTGCAAGGATGGGCACCCCTGGGGCGAGTCCGATCCCCCACCTGGCTCGCTTGCTGCTGCCCCTGTCCTTGTGGGAAATCACAAGGCAGCCTGCCTGCAGGAGCCCCACCGCCAGCCCAGTCCACTTCAGTTTTGTCTGCCTCGTGTGTGCTGCACCTCATACCAGGTGCTGGGTTGTGGCAGAGGACAGGCCCTGGAGACAGCAGCCTCAGTGTCCTGCACGGGCAGCCCAGGCCAGTCAGCTCATCTTGCTCAACACTGAAGACATAGCCGTTCTTTCCTGGCACCACCACCCTGGGTGTGGCCAGCTCTGCCCTGTGACCCCAGATTCAAAACCAGCTGACAAGAAGGGGATGCTGGCCAAGCCCCACCTCTAATGCCTTTGCCCTGGAGGTGGGAGTCCCTGGCTCTCCAGGCCAAGGGCTCTCCATCGCCCAGCTTATTCCCTCAAACCACAGTGACTAGGGTGACAGGCAGGTGAGAGGACTCCGGGCCCCAGCCCCCCCCCACCATCTGCAGCATTAGGGGGCTGGGAGTGTGCTGCTTGGGTCTCCCTGCCCTTGTGTCCCCTGTGCTGCCTTTTCTCTCTCGGATGCTCTGCCCTGCTCCGTTTCTTGCTCTGTCTCACCCTCCGACCCTGGCCCACCCAGGGCGTCCTTGGCCGTGTGGTAGAAGCCCCCAGTGAGCAGGTGTCCGGGGCGAAATTCCCTCCCTGTCCGCCATGTCTCCCGTCCACGTCGTCGCTGGTGGCTTCGCTGCAGGGAGGGATGGCTGAGGGGACAAATGAGTTCTGGCTCCGTCGTGGATGTGGATGTGGGAGAGATGTTACGAGTGACCAGACATTGGTGAGTCTCTCATTCCACAGTGGCCCAGTATGTGCCCCACAGTGGCCCAGTATGTCCCCCACAGGGGCCATGCTTAAATTCTCTAAATCAAGCCAAGGAGAAACTGATTTCTATCAGGGGTGCCGTTGCCAAGCCCGTGACTATTGTGCCTGCCATCTAGGTGCCTGTGGGCAGATTCTGTGCCCTCACAAGAGCCAGGTATTGGCCTTCGCACCACGAACTGAGAGAGGACCCGGCCTGACTGGAGGGGACAGTGCCTGAGGCCCAGGGAAGGGCTCTGACCTGAGGAAGGTGTAGGGTCTGCCCCAGCCCTGTGCAGACTGCCCAGGCTGGGGCCTCTGGCCAACAGTTTTGACATTCTGTTCCATGGCCACCTCCCACAGAGCCCAGGATGCCTGGTGCCCTGTCCCTGTCCCTCCCCTCTAGCCCTAGCAGAGCCTGAGGGCCCATGGCCACATGCTCCTACCATGGGACGGTGGGCAGGGCCCAGGCAGAAGACCGCCACCACGTATGCTGCCAGGAGGCAGCTCTGCCTCCCAGCCTCTCCCCCAAGTCCAGCTCCACACCCCACTGAGGGGACCTGGAGGCAGCCATGCCCTCCACGACTGCACTGGACATCAGTGAGCCTTCCCGGGGCCAGCCAGCAGCCACAAGTGCCCTCCCTACTCAGAGCCCCCATAATCAGGCTGTCCTTAAACCCCCAACAGGGAAGACCCAGGAGTCAGCTCACCCAAGCTCATCCAAGCCCTTCTCTCCTGCCAGGATGCGTCCTGCACAGGGAGGGTACCCACCGCTCCCCTCACAGGGTGACAGTCTCTGCCCCAGTGGCTGATTCTTCCTTTTCTCTAGCATGCATCCTTCCTGACTCATCCCCTGTCCTTTGGTCTGACCTAGCACCCTCTTCAACCCTCCTGGTGAGTAAATCCACCACAATTCGAGCCTTGGTCTCCAGACCAGGTAGTGGCCTGCCAAGTACCCTCTTTTGAGAAATCTGGCGTGTAAGGCCTCTTTGGGCCGCCTCTGCTCTTCCCTGATCCTTCTGGAAGCCTTCAGGCGTAACCTGGCAGTTCTCAGGAACTAAGCCCTGAGGCTCCAGCTCCATGGCCACCAGAGGTTCAGTCTAGGGTGCCAAAGGTCCACACACCCGCCCTTTGACAGTCACAAGCCTCCAGAGTGAAGGGTCCCAGCAGCCCAGGGCAGTGAGACACAATGGCCAGACCAGGAATAGGGCCAAGTTGTGAACTGCTGCCACCCACTCCCTGCCCCCAGTGAGGCGAGTCCTGAACCCTCTTGCCCAGGGGGTCCCGATAGTCCCCACCTCAGCCCAATGAAGGCCCCTGTCAAGGGAGGAGCTGGTCGAGGCAGAGGCAGAAAGGCCTCCCCTGGCCCAGTGCGCCCAGACCACCGGCGTGAACCCACATGCTTTCTCAGCAGAGCCCATCTCTCATCCCCCTCTGTCTGCTCCTACTGCCTCCCGAGCAGCCAGGCCCTTCACCTCCCGGTCTTCTCTGCCTCAGCCCTGCATCCCCTGCCCCTCCTCCTCCCCACCTGGCTGTGGCCCTGGCTGGCCTGCTCCCCTCCCTGTGCCTGGCAGAGGTGGGCTCAGGTCCCAGGCCCCCTGTCCTTAGCAAATCTCCTCTCTTAGGTGCAGCGGTCCCACCCCCAACACCCCCCACCGCCACCCACCCCACATTAACCGTGATTTTGTAAGAGTGACTTGTTGGTTTAATAAATCTCCAGTCATTGTGATAATTTATCGGCTGCCGTAATGCATTTATTAGTCACCCACTGTTAATAAAAAGTGCCGGCTTCTCCTAGCATGAGTGTGGTGTGTTGTGTCAGTGCCAGGGAGCTTCCTTCCTCCAGGCACCCCCATGCCACATGTCCTGGGGCCGGACTGCACTGGGGGCTGTCTGGCACAGGGGGCGCGCCCTGTGGGGACTGGGGCTGCCTGTCCCGCGCCCAGCCCACCTTTGTGCAGGCCACGCCACTGCTCCGCTGAAGCCTGGGGCCTCCTGGGGACTGAGGGAGAAGGAAGGTGTTGGGCAAGGGTGGGTGCCGTCGGCTGGCTGTGGCCCTTGGCTCCCTTCTCTTTTCTCAGATGTGGCTTCTCTCATTTTGAATGGGTTCCAGCATCCCTGTTCTCCAGGCAAGCTTGTAAGGACAAACCAGGCTCTTGGCTCCTTGGTGATGGGTTCCAGTGGGTGCGGTGGGATGGCAGTCAGGCCTGCGGGGTGCAGAGGGGGTCTCAGTGCCGGCGCCTCCCCTCCCTGTAGCGGCTCCCCTCCCCACCACCCTCCCTGCATCTCTAGGCTTGGCCTGTCTTTCCAGGCTCACTCCGAGGCCCTCCCCTCCTCCCCTGGGAACCGGGTCTGTCTGCAGGGAATGTCCGCTGCCTCCCCACCCCTGCTCTGCGCCACCGGGAACCGGCCTCCTTCATGTGTGTGCGTCGTCTCTCCCCACCTAGACTGTGAGCTCTGAGAGAGCAGGAGCCTGTGCTGGTCGTCCCACGGGCCCTGCAGCCCAGCAGAGGGCCCTGCACACATGTCCAGCTGGTATGGGTGGGAAGAGCGCCCACTCGGCAGCCCTGGGGTGTGGAGGGGCTGAGCCTTAGCCAAGTGGAACTCTGGAGCCTGGACAGCTGGCCTGGATTTTTCCTTCAGACCTAAGCTCATTGGTCTCCAGACCTTCAGCCCAGCCCACGTGCCAAATGGGCAGAGTCCCCACTCTCAGCTCGGGTCACCCTGATGGCCCCTTCTTGTCTCGAGAGATGTGTCCCTACCACGTCCCCCAGCATCTGTAGACCAAGCTGAAAGAGCAGGGCAGTGCGCAGGGACCTGGCCCTGGCTGTGGGCTTCCAGCTCTGGGTTGGGCAGCTGTAGGCAGGGTGGGGTGTGCTGTGTGCTGATGGGGCCCTCCCTGCTGGACCCACAGTGCCCAGAGCAGCTCTCCTCTGCTCGCAGGTGGCCCAGGGAGCCTGGGTGTTCTTGGCCCAGGCCCTGCACGTGGACTTGCTTGACCTCCCAGGAAACCTCTGTGTGGCTTTTTCTGAACAGGTTCCATTGAGATGGCACCAGGCAGATGTGTCTTGCGCCTCCCTGAGTGTGACTGTGCAGTGACCGGCAGCAGACTTTGGGGGAACTGAGAATGAAATTGACTGGCTGAGGCTAGGAGGTTGTAAGATCATCTGGGTTTGCTGAATTTGTGCAGCAAAGCGAAAGGACGATGCCATTTCCTACAGACCCAGAGGGCAGAGTAAAACCGTGTGGTTGTCTAGGGGCTCCCAAGGGGCAGCTCAGAACCCCAACTGCCCCCTCCACCAACTGGCCTTAAGAACAAGAGTTTGGGGCTGATACCCTTTCCCGGTCACTGGTGTAACAGCACGATCATGGGATAGATGACCGAAGACTCGCAAAGTCAGCCATGACCCTCTGGTTATTTATTCCCCTAACACCCACAGGCCACTCACACCCGCTGGAGAAGCCCCGTGCACTGCAGGGGCTCTAGTCTGGCCCAGAGCCAGTGTAGGTCTCTGGTCTCCCAGGTCCCAGCTGTGTCACCTCTCAGTGTCCCCTATGAGTTGGTGAGGTTAAATGACACAAGGCGGGTGAGGAGCTGACACAAGGCGGGTAAAGAGCTGGCACACTGGGGCTCGGTGACTGGTGGCAGTCACTCCATCTTGCTCCTGCTCCCGCTTAGATGGAGGAAGACGACCGGACAGCAGTTTACTCAGCACCACCATTCGCTTGTTCATCTCAGTAAATAACGCCCAGTGATGCCCACAACACTTCTCTGCTCCGTCCTACGACGTGCTTCAGTCTTCTTACCTCAGAGGGAGCATGTAGCCTGGAATACTTCCGGGGTTGAGCTGTGGACCCACGGAGCTGGGTTTGGGGTAGACAAGTTCACAGGGCTAGGATAGGGCTCTTGGGGGAAATGAATGGCTGTCCCTTTCCCAAGAGAGATATTTCATAGGGGAGCCACCTTCCTGGGCAGAAATGGGTTCGTTCACAGAGAGCAGACTCCAAGAAGCGGTGCATGTGCTGGAAGCCCACAGTAGAAGTCCATCCTGGCCCAGGGCAGAAGGCTGCCCCCTCAGAGCCTGCTTTATTTGGAGTGCCCGTCCTACTCACTCATTTACTCAATAGACTCGTGTGCAAAGCAGTTCTTTACGTCTGCAGTACTTTAAAACTCCTTGCAGGGCCAGATGTGGCTGAATTTAACCTGGCCAGAGGGGCATGGCCAGTCCCCAGGCCCTCCTGCAGGCAGCCTGGGCAGGGGTGTCTCCCTGGAGTGGTGGCCCCTGAGGATGCCGGCAGGAGCCTGGCATGACTTCTCCTCAGACCACAGGAGTGACCTGGAGTCCCTCAGTACTCCCAGAGGACAGGTTGGGTCCAACAGGCAAGGTCTGGACACGGAGGGCCGAAGCCCAGCTCTCAGGCTCCCATCCAGCACCCCCAACACACACGTGTGAGGAGACCCTCCCATGACTAGGGGAGAGCTTGGTCACCCTGCCCTCAGCCTCACCCAGCTGGTTCCCACTCCAGTGTCTGCCACTGGCCCTGGGACAGGGAGTGTAGAATGAACACTGGAAACTTGAAGCATCAAGCTGTGCTAGATGGTTCTCTCTGTCAGCCTTCAGAGGAGCCCCTCGTGAGATGCCAAGTAGCCCAGTTCCTCCCTCTCATGCCTAACTGTCTTCTCTTTCCGTGTCTGTCCCACTCGCTGTCTGTCTGACTCTCTCCCTCCCCACCTTGGGCTGCAGAACCGCATGCACGAGTCTCTCATGCTCTTCGACTCCATCTGTAACAACAAGTTCTTCATCGATACCTCCATCATTCTCTTCCTCAACAAGAAAGATCTCTTTGGTGAGAAGATCAAGAAGTCACCTCTGACCATCTGCTTTCCTGAGTACACAGGTGGGTGTGGTGGCATCCCTGAGAGGGAGGAAGCTGGACCCTGCCAGGGACCTGCCGGGTCTCCTCCACAGGCTCAGGGAACGGGCTGCGGGTGCCGGCTGGGTACAGGTGCCCCTGCAGGGGTCTGGCAGGTGCAGAGGGAAAGGCAGGGAGCATAGCCCTGGTCATGGTGGGAAATGGACCCTGCTGATGCAAGTGACCATTATGGTGACCAGGTGACTCGGGAGTGATGTGGCAGGACAGGCTCCCAGCTTCCCTGTCCCTTTTCATTCTGCTCTCCTGCCTCCCCTAGTCTCACCAGTGGTCCCCCCTAACCTCTGCCCTGGGCCACTGCTCGGCCACACGGCAAGTTGCCTGAACTAGAAAGGGTGGACATGTGACCAGTGAGTGGGGCCTGGGCTGCCTCTCTCCTGCTTTGGCACATGGGACAGACCACCTCCGCAGCAGCGGCCCTGCCTGTGCCCAGAACATTCCACCCCTGCCCCATCTCTCCCTTCTCCACCCCCATCTCCACCCCCCTCTTCCTCCACACCTGGTCTTTTCCTCAAATCGAACCACCTCAACTCTCTGCCAGCCGCCTCCATCCCCGCCTGCCTCTCTTCCACCTCCTCTGGGGCTTTTCCTTCCCATCTGGTTCCAGGGGAATGTGTCACCCCCCCTCCTCCCGTGGTGGAGCTGTCTCTGCTGCTGAGGGAGGGCGGCTGCTGCTAAAGGCTGGGGCAACACTGATGGGAGGCTGGAGCCTGGCCTTTATCTCCTTGGAGATTGGGAAGCCTAGAGGCCCCTGGGCTGGCAGGAGAGGCTGCATCACAGGTGGGCTGGGCCAGGAACCCACCTGCTGACAGCCCCAGTGAGAGCTCAGGGCTCGGGTTCAGCTCCCACAGCAACACGGGTCTCCAAGCCCAGCCAGATTCCAGAAGAGACAGATGCTGGCCCCTGCGCCCTTCTCCACTACTGGGGAGAGTCTGCCCTCAGCGTCGGCTGTGGAGGTGGAGGAGGGCCCACTGGCTTGTTCTGAGCGCAGCCCGTCTCCTCCCTGATGTGACCTGCCAACTTCCCGCCCTCCCCTGGGTGCACGGACAGGGAGATGGGGCAGGCTCTCAGGGCCGACACACGTCAGGAGCACAGTCCCCGCAGGCAGACAGGCTGAAGCAGCTTCTGGAGCCAGACTCTGCAGCTTCGGGCAAGTGAACCACCTGTGCCTCATTTTTGATCCGGGCACCAGAGTAGACAGTAATGATGCCCACGGCGTAGGGCGGGCTTGGAGGGGAATGGAGAAGACAGTGGCCAGTGCCAGGCCTGCACAGCTGCTAGGACTGTCCTGTGTACCATTCGGAGGATGGGAACCAAGGAAGGGGGAACCAGCCATGGAAGAGGTGCCCTCTGCAGGGTGGCATGAGTCCAGGAGGGCAGGACAGGCGGGGAAGGCCCAGCCCCATGCTGCCCCGGGCCAAGGAGGGCAGTGCCTGTCGGCCGAGCTGCTGTCGCCCTCCTGGCAGCCACTGCTGACCTTTCCCAGCCTCAGCACAGGCCCTTTGGGACCAATTCAGGTCTTTAGAAAATTGCGGTGACCGGAGGGGGCTCAGCAGTCTGCAAGCTCCAGCAGGTGCTCTCAGGCCAGTGCCACCCTCAGAGGGAACACCTGACCCTAAAGCTTTTCCTGGTCCCCAGGGACCTGGCTCCACTGGAGCCTGATTTGGGCCATGGCCCGAGGAGTGGTCAGTCTTGCTGCTGTGTCTAATGGGGAGCTGGATGCCCCCCAGGGAAAGTCAGTCTAAATTTGGGAAATGTTTGAGTTCTGCAGGACCTCCAGAGAGATCCAGTTTGAGTTCAGACAACAAGATGGATGACAAATGGTCACTAACATGGTAGCACCATGAAGTGCCAAGGCCTGTGGGGACCAAACATGCTGGAGGGGCCAGGGGCATGCAGGTGGTTGTCTGAGTATCTGAAGTGAGTTCTAAGTGAGCGCCGGGCAGACTCTGCGAAGGCAGGAACTGGGCATCCCCCAGTCCCTTCCACTTTTCACCTCTGTCGGTGCCCTGACCTGGCCGTCTCTGGACAGGGAGTCCTAGATGGAGTCCACTCTGGTGCTGTGTCTTGCCTGTAAGCTGCCAGTAACTTGATGGCCTCACTCCGTTGGTGGCCAGCCAACAGCAGGGTTGAGGAGGCTTTGCCCTGTGGGCCTCCAGAGCTGGTCTCCGTCCTGACCCCCACCCAGGGATGTCCCTACCCCTTACCGCTCGCATTTGCTTATCTGGCTGCAGAGGCCTTCTAGCAGCCCAAGCCCCAGCCTGCTCTGTGGCTCACACCCAGCCGTCAGAGGCAAGCAGGGTGGGGCAGGGGAGGGCTTGTCCCACACCCTCAACATCAGATTGTATCATTTCCATGCTGGCCAGATCCTAGTAGCAGAGGAAAACGAGACGCCTTCCTTTGATGGGCTTTCAGGCAGTTCTGTCTGTTAGTCCGTGCTTTACGGTAACTGAAAGCTGTCTGCAGGACAGAGCAACAGGGTTTGGGCTGCAGCTGGTGGGCAGGCTGTCCTTACCTCACCCACAGATCCCCCACCAGGTCCCAGCCAGGCTCGAAGGGACAGCCAGGGAAGTGCAGGGGGCAGTGGGGCCTCAAGTGGTATTATACACACTGTTAGCCCCTTAAACTTCCCACCTGTGGGGTACCAATGCCCCCCTTTCCTGGCCACACACCCAAGGACGGGGACTGCTAGAGATGGTCCAAGCTCCGCTGGGTGGCTTCTCAGTAGAGAAAGCATCCAGGAAGGAGAGCAGGCCCGGCGTTGCACTCAGCATGCCCTGGGCCACCACCCTGCCGGGAGCTCTTCTGTCAAACTTTATTGTCTTGCTGTATCACAAGCAGTGGGTCTGATTTAGACCAAGGGTGAGAGTTGTGGATGGCGGACCTGGCTGGCCTCAGTGTGCTTATCTAGAAAGCAAAAGCGGTAGCCTGTGGCCACTACCCACCCAGGGCTCCCAGGAGACCCAATGTGAACACAGAGGGAAAAGACTGGAACCGTCACAGACCAGGCGAATGCTCCGCCACACGTGGTTTGAATGTAAGATGCTGCTCCACCTTGGAGAAGTGCCCCACAGCCTCCTCCATCCCCATCCCTTGTCCTATCTCATCCTGCCTCCCAGACAAGGCCACACTGCTCCACCCCAGCTCTCACCAGGGCCTCCCCACTGTTCTCTGTCTCGTTGCAGGCCCCAACACCTATGAAGATGCCGCTGCCTACATCCAAGCACAATTTGAAAGCAAAAACCGCTCACCCAACAAAGAAATTTATTGTCACATGACTTGTGCCACAGACACGAATAATATCCAGGTGGTATTCGACGCCGTCACTGACATCATCATTGCCAACAACCTCCGGGGCTGCGGCTTGTACTGACCTCTTGTCCTGTATAGCAACCTATTTGGTAATGATTCCAGCACTCACAGAAAAGCTTGCACAAACACACACACACACACACACACACACACACACAAACCCCACTAACAAATGTAAGTTGGTCAATAAACTTTAAAAAGGCATAACAAACCTTATATGTAGACAAATATATATTAAAATTTCTTTTTAGTTTGTACTAGAAAGAGCTTCAGACAGAACTGACCACCATTCCATTGATCATCATGGTTTTCCTGGGACAGCACATGAACGCGTGTGCGCGCACGCACACACACATGTTGTGATGGGCGTCCTGATTTGGGAGTCCATCCTTTTAAGAACAGCCATGTGATTTTACTCTCCAAAACCCGTTTCTGTGAGCAGAGGGCAGACAAAGAAAGGCCTGGTATTAGTCCAGCCGGTTCCTCTGCTCCCACCCACTGAGCTGTGTGCTCTCGGTTCTGTCCTGCTCTTGTGCGAACTCCAGAACCCTTTAAAAAATGGCCAACACCTCAAACATCTTCCTGCCCTGTACTCCCAACAGAAAAATTAAGGACACTTCTCTTTGGGGTGGTGGTGGTTGTTAATTTCAAGAATCTAGAAGAATCATTGCTCTGACCAACCCACTGTCTCCTGAGTTTTCTTTATTCATCTTAACAAGGCAAGAGTCAGAGAAAAGGGAGACATGGTCCGCTTTCTAAAAGCCACTGAGGGGAGGGGCCGTGCAAAGCATGGCTCAAGGTCACCTGCAGAGTGGAAGCCAGCCCTGCTCCAGGAGGGCAGGAGACGGAAGGGGAGCGATATGGAGAAGGGGCAGGAGTGGCCGAGGGGAGGGTCAAGCTGCAGACCTGGCCGGGTCAGGGTCAGGGTCAGGGTCCCTGGGGTTGAGGCCTCCCAGGGGGCCCAGGCTGGGCTTCCCCTGGGTTCCTGATCCCCACTGTGATGCTGCCCCGTCTGGCCCTACCCCAACACTATTAAACATGTTAGAGGGTTTTTTGGTTGGTTGGTTGGTTTTTTAAATCAAGGAAAATGGTCAGACTGGACCCCCTTATCTCTCTCTCTACAGACTGCTTCATGGACTCTTTGCTGTTGACGTTGATCTCCTGGTAGCATGACCTTTTGGCCTTTGTAAGACACACAGCCTTTCTGTATCAAGCCCCTGTCTAACCTACAACCCAGAGTGACTGACGGCTGTGTATTTCTGTAGAATGCTGTAGAATCCGGTTTTAGTTGAGTCTTTACATTTAGAATTCAAAAGGAAAAAAAGATCAATTCTCATGTGCTTTGTAGCTTAAAAAAAAAAGAGGAAAAAGGAAAACACCATCTCATCCATCTCTTTCTTTTTTTTTTTTTTTTTGAATAAAGAAACATACTCACCTGCACCCACGCCCTCCCCATCCCACCTGCAGAGGTGCCGCCTGTGCACCCAGGGCGCTGGTTCCCGGGAGGCCACTCAGGCCACACTTTCCAGATCACACCCCCTGCCCAGCCCCGAGCCACTCCGACCGCACGTTCACTCCAGGTTTGTATAGAAAAAGCACAGCTCTCACTGGCCAGTAGCTGCCCCAAAAGAATACGGAACATATGTATAAACAGAGCCCTCTAGAAAACAATTTTCCCTCAACTCCTTTCTACAGAGACCCTTTATCACTTTTTTTTTTAGTGGTTTTAGTTTTTGTTATCATTTCAGTCCTGATAAGCACTATGTATTACATACCGGACCAGCTTTCATAGTCTTTGGGACCCGGGTTGTGGTTTTCCCCGCTGCCATTTCCGCTTCTCTGTCTCTCAGAAGGATGCTCCCTTTGTGTGCGCGCCCCTCGCCTTTTCCTTTGTTTCAGTGACCTGTGTTCTCTCTTTCTCATGTGGGGATGTTTGTGCTGCAGATAAAAACAAACAAAAAAATTTAAATACCACAAGATGGAAAAAAACACAAAAAAAATTTTAAAAGATGGAATGTAGTGTTTACATGAAAGCCACAGTTATCATGATCAGTCCAATGTCATTTCTACTTTGACTAGTATCCGAACCCCAAACCTCTTCACGGTTTCACTTTTAAGACTTATTTGCTGAAGAAGACCAGTCACAGCCATTTCAGATAAAGAGGCAAAAAGACAAAACACAAAATGTTTAAAATGCAGAAAAAAGAAAAAAAAAAACTTGGGAAAAAGGAAAAAAAAAAAAAAGCCCACGGGTCTTTCTAAGCCTTTCTATTCCCAATCGGTGAGGTTTCTGTGATATCTTACACACTGCCAGTCTACTTCTCTGACTAATGGAAAATTCATGTGTAGCTCAATAAAGAGAATGTTTGTCTGTATTCCTGAGTCTCACCCTCGGGCTTCACTGTGACAGGAAAGGGAAGGAGGGATTTGACTGGGCTGCAGACACTGGGAAGCTGGTGGGTAGGGCTGCAGGTGCCAGACAAGGAACCCCCTCCCCCGGCCTTCCCCACGGCCCCCCTCAGTGCTGCCATCAAGGGGAACCTGCTGAGCGCAGCCACCTGCGAGCAGGGCGGGAGGGGTACAGGCCATTCCTGCCTGCAAATCCCCTCCTCTCCCCAGCTCGGCATCTCCCACTCTCAGCTGGTTTGGTTTGTTTTTGAGTGTAGGGTGGAACTGAGGATTGGAAAGGGGGGAAATACGGGAAGAGTAGGTGATCCCAAATCTGCTCCACCACAGAAGAATGGGAGGTTCCCAAGAATGAGGCCAAATTGCCCTGGCCCTCTGCACCCAAGGGGGTCACGTGCGCTCACTTGGTACATCTGTAAAAGCCTCCCCCGTTGCACCTGGAGGCCAGGAAGTCCCCTGCAGGCCAGATATACACGGAGCAACTGAGATCAGCACGGCCTGGCATATGGAGTCAGTTCTCAATTCAGGCAGTGGGTCTCACTATCGCTCCACTGGGTTGCCAGATTTTTGCTGTAAATTGCAAATCAGTTGAGACTGGGACTTAGAGGGAACACAGCTCACCAAAATCCTTGCATCATGCCCATGGATCTCTCATTAGCCAAGCAGTTAAGTGCTACATCGTGCCACCTAGGAGATGGGAGGGGCTCGCTGAGGGCAGTTTCTTGGACTCCTCCCCACACATCGGCAGCCACAAAGGCCTCTCCTTGGCAATTCAGTGGCCTTTTGAATCTAGCGAGGGTGGAAGATATGAGTTGATGCTGCTGCAGAAACCATGAAATAACAAGAGGCTAGTTCCCTCCTGTCAGAGCGGATCCGGGCACCCCTTGGACCTCCTCCTGGTTAGCCAACCTGGCCCACCCCTCTCCCAGTACTTTTCCCACCAGCTCCCCTCACCCCAACTTACCTGCAGAGGGAGGCTCACAACCATCTCTGCTGATGTGCAGGCTGCACTCCTGGCCACAACTTGACTTCATAACACTGGTCTGGGGGAACGCAAGCCAAAGGCTGATGCCAGGACTTCTACATGTGGCTTACCTTACTCTAAAAATAAGCCATTTTATCACAGGGCCCTGTCCCAGCTTCCACATGAATTTTGTAGATAAAAACAACAGAAGTTTCTCTGTCTTATCTTCCTTAAAGTGGAATCAGGAAGCATTTTGTTGGGAAAGAAAGACCAATTCAATAGAACAAGACGCGTCGGCGCAGAGCCTGTGTATGCATCACGAGGCTCCACAAGTGACTCGAATGTGTAGTCAGGTTCAGAACCACCTCTAACAAGAGCAGGGCGATGAGGTGAGAGATGGAGGCTTCCGGGTGACGGAGGGCCTTGAGGGCCGGCTGGCAGGCACAGGTTTTCTCGACAAGCCGGGTGGCGGGGCCATGGTTCCTCTCACGTGCAGCCCCTGCTCCAGCTGAGCTCCCAGCCTTCTCCCCCGTGGTGGGGAAAGTTATGCCCAGAGAGGGCATGCCTGTTGGCTAAAGATAAAGGAGCACACTGTCTACACAGCTCAAGTGGGAAGCCAGACCCAAGTGGCCACCAGGGCACCCAGAATTTTTATCAACACAAGTGAAGTATCTGCAAGGACCATCAATCTCTACGGTATGTAAGAGCCTCAAAATTAGGGTGTAAAAAACCAAACTGAGAACCCAAGATGTCAACAGAGCCAAAAGAAAATGGAGGGAGTAACAGAGACTACTTCCAAAGGAGCTTGGAGAGGGCAAGGGCGCCTCCATCACTGTTCACAGAGCACCCAAACATGCCTCCTCAGTTTACAGACCCGAACCAGCAGCCTGGCCTCCACTCTGGGCTCCCCTCCTAGAGACAGCCAACACAGTGGCTGGCTGTGCTGAGAGACCACGGGATAGGGACCACCCAGTGCAACGGGACACTGGTCTAGACTGGCCCCCACGAAGTGACAAAAGCCAAGAGACAGTATAGTTAGTGACAGAATCCTTTACTATCTAAGTGTAAAATCTAAGGGTGAATTTAGGACTTCTCTTCTTGGGTCATTTAAAGGCATCCACTTTGATCACTGTCATATTGCTATATTCCAATGTCTCAGGACCCTCTAAAATTGACTCCAAAACATTTTCTCTTTTCACACATCTGAAACATAAGAGCACATGGTATTGGCATCATCTTTAAATGTGTACAACATGCAAAGTATAAGGATAGAACCCTCCAACCAAAATAGGACACACAGAGTTAAAACAGTATCTAACTTCCACACCTCTGAAAGAAACTGCCTTTGCTCACAGCCACACACAACACACTAGGCTAGTTTGCCTTTTATTATTATTGTTTTACAATAAAAACAAATAGCTACGCTTTCAGCAAAACAAAACAAATTTTAAAAGGAAAAAAAATCACAGAAATTTACTAACAGCATTTCAAGATAAGGCTTTTGAAACATTTATTTGAAATAAATTATCTCAGCCTAAACATTTACTCATCACTCTATTTGCAATTACTTCTCAACATTCTAAAAACTTTCAGTTATGTAAAATACATTTAACTTTGACAATAATTTTAGATAACACTGGATTCTTCCCAAAAGGTCTACCATAAAACTATGCTTCAAACATTAAAAAAAACTTAATCCGAAAGGACATAAAACTGAACTGTGTAACCTATTATGATTGCATGTTTCAAATCCTTCAAGTTAAATGTGTTGAGGATTTGAAAAAGTTCAGACCTGGGTCTGCTCCAAAGCAGGCGGACTCAACATCTTACCTTTCTATGTTTAATTAAACCAACAGGAACAAAGTCATGAAAATGAAGGGCTCCGGGGAAGAAAGATACAAAAGATATCTTTTATTTCTTCAGTAAAGCCCCCCAAAATTTACTCTCCTATCTTGTAAGGCTCGCATTTTCTCCAAGGACCAAACCCACAGCCTTTGGCATTGCCTAATTTACTTGACCAAGGAATTAAAACCATGAATCAAAGCTTGCTGCTTAACCCTTTCAGTACTGACCTTCCCCACGTCGGGGGTTGGGGGTGGGGGGTGCAAGGAGAGGACAGACACACAGGGTGTACTCGTGAGATGCGGGAGCACCAGCGTTAACGGAAATAAAGCCAGCTTTGGATCGGGGGCTCAGAAAGTCAGTCCCGAATGTACTGAGACATGACGGGTGACCCCCTCCCACTACGTCCCTGGGCTTTCCCCTCCTCTGCTCCATGTATCAAACCAAGCATTGTTTTTCCAAGATGTCCTGCTGACCCAGGGGCCCAGGGGCCCATAGGTTTGGCCTCTGTGACACTTTGAATGCCTCCTCACTAAGAACAGTAGTCAGACAGCAAGATCATCCAGCGGAGTGGAGTCAGGCTCACACTGCTCTTTACGGATCCTGCCCCCTGCTCCTCCTGCCACCCCCACTCCCACCCTCCATCACACACACACTTCTTGCCAAATCTGGAGCTAAAGACACCAGCGTTTGCTGTGACTTCTGCATAAGGCAGTCACTGAAGCTGCCTGCTTCAGGGTCTCCACTTCCTCTTGATCTTCCCCCGCCCCCTCAAAGTCCGGTCAATGCAGAAGAGATCATGCCTAGAGTTAACAAGTGCAAGGTTTCTAAAGGGAAGAGAAATGTCACATAGAAAGTATTACAAAAAAGGATTAAATTTGTCAGCTGTCCAAACACTATTAAGACCACATGCTTTATACAGCGGCAATGCAGTCAAGCCCACTTCTTCAAACAGCAGGCAAACTGAGGACAAGCCTCCCGGTGGGAGCGTGGCTCCAGACGAGGCAGCGGGGAGGCGAGGAAGCGCTAGGAGGTCTGCTGCTTCTGAAGTCTCCTTTCCGCGGCAGCAGCCAGCATCCTTCGACGCAGGGTCACGGGGTCAGAGGTCGTGCCTTCAGAGGGGAGACCGCTCTCTGAGGCTGAGTCATCTTCAGAACTTCTGTTCAAGAAACGCCTACAAAAAACAGGATTTGCGTGAGGGATGAGGGAAGCTCTGGAACACGTACATTCAGAAACATTCAATATGTTTCTGTAATTTTCCCATTTCCCTGACTGTCAGGAAGCTGTCACTCTGCACCACCCGGAGAACAAGACACCTCTCTCTGAAGAAAGGAGCACAAGTTCCCTGCACCAGGGAGGGCCTGGCAAGCAGCTGCTCAGCTCCACCCTGTCCTCCGGCTGCCCCCTCCCCACACTCACAAGGTCTGCGCTGGGCACCAAACCCACCCACAGGAACAGAACACTAGCCCTGTCCCCAAGAGTTTAACAAGCCCCTTCCTGTGTAGCCACAGAGCGCTCCCCGCCCCGGCTGCACCGCCCGGGCTTGGGGGCGCACACAGACGGTCTGCACTCCGGGCCGGCTGCGCACAGAGGTGCCAAGACGGAGGACTTGGGAGCTGGACACTGGGCCAGAGTTAACCTCTCTAGGCCTCAGTTTCTTCAGCTTCAAGTCTGTCCCAGAGCTGTCAAGAGAATGAGAGTAACTAATATAATGGGCCTAGAAGACGCCGGCACGTTAAGTGCTGTCCACGTAAGCATGGCCGAGGAGGTTACCAGTTGGGCCCAATGTTACCAGACCCTCTGGTTTTTCAACAGAGGTTTAAAATGTGAATTTTTAGGTGACGTGATAGGTTTTCCAATGCTGGCGTCTATGACAAAGGCCTCCAGGCGCCTGGAATCTGACCCGAGATTCACACCAGTGAGGGCTGGAGAATCAGCTCACCTCCGAGCTTGCTGCAGGAGGTCGTCCTTCCGCTGCACTAGCATGCGCTGTCTCTCGTCAGCAGACTTGGAGAAGCGGCTCCCCCGGGCCTCAAAGTCCTCCCCTTCACTGGGCTCAGCTTCCAGCTCGCTGAAGTCCAACGCCTCCTCCAGCCGAGGACTGAGGTCCAGTGGAACGCGCTCAGTCTGGACATGGAGAAAGCAAGGGGCCGCCGTGAGTACAGGCTGCCCTCCCAAGCAGAGTCCCCACCTGACCAGAGAGCCCCAAATAACGCTCTTCTGCACCCAAACGGAGGCAGACTGCAGGCGGGGAACCGCGAGCACATGTGCAGGGGCGATGTGGGCTCCTGGAGGGCAGGCTGCTGCATGTGTACCACTAAGGACAGGACCTGACAACACTGCATGGTCAACGTTAATGAAAAACATCAGCACCTTAAAACTGTACTCTCGGAAAATAATAAAGTTAACTGCTAATTTGCATTCTGGGAATTGTCTGTTCAATTCTAATTGCTTTCAAATTCAAACAAGTCATCGCATTTATGGTACAAATTTTATACCTTCACTTGACTCTGAAAACAGTCAACCAGACACAAAGGGTAAATTCTAATTATTTTTTTTAAGACCGATAAAAGATCACGTGGCTCCTCATGTAACAGGGTATTGTAACGGGACTCTCTGTTTTGGCTGCAGCCAGGAAGGCCAAGGCAACACCCGGGGACCCCAAGGCTTAGGCAGGTGCCCGGCCGTCTGTGCTGCTCGTGCTACCAGACCCAGACCCAGGCTGGCCGGGGTCAGCCCAGCGCACCTCTAAGTGACGCAGAGTTGAGGAGGAAGAGGCTGAGAGGCCTATCTTTAAGAGTTCCTGGAGTGCACGCTTTTCCCTCACACACCCTCACTACATCTCCTTGCTCTCAGCCAAGCGAGTGATAAGACCTCAAGAGAACCATGTGGCCTGAATCATATTACCTAGAGTTTGGGGGACATGAGGACTAATACACACTTGAGAAATCTAAGAGACACTGGCTTGTAACAGATTGAAAAAAGACTTTGGTGGGGAGCAAGTTCAACTTCCACTGTCTATAGGGCGCTGCTGCATGTGTGCTGGGAAGGAGATGTGGGTCCTGCAGGAGGGACCAGCCTGAGGTTGCTGAAACAGACATTGCCCAAGAAGATCACTTGGTGGGTGATGGGACCCCCAGGAAGGTAGGGGTGGTCATAAACAACCAGTCCAAGTTCAGAGGAAGTATAGGTCAAGGTTTCTGGCACTAGACAGGGCAGGCAGATCTCTATGGTAACAATTGTAATACACAGATGGGCACACACATGTACACACACACACGCTGGGGTCACATGGTCCATCCTAACCCTCTCCCCTTAGCCAGACCCTAGAGAAGGTTAGAAAGAAGAGCTAGTGAGTGAAGGAGGAGACAGAGGAAGGGAATGGAAGCCCACCCTGGGGCCCCTGCCAGTCTCCAAGCCTGATCGATGCAGGCCTGAGCTCGGGCAGGGGCGGGGGAACTCTGACTTAAGTGACAAACAGAACTGATCTGATGATTGGACTAAACTGAGGTGTTTATTAGCAGATTGATATCCAAGAACTTTTTATTTCCTGAGAATGACCGAAAATGTTATATAGCAAGCTTCCTTGTGAAACAAGTACTTTCCTTCCACTATGTTAAAAAATTCAGAAACCTTCATGCTGACTCTAAAAATAGAGTTGGGGAATCAAGACAGATCGAACATGCTGTACCCACAATGCCCCCAAGGCAGTCCAGCACCCAAATCTGAGCTAAGCCAAGAAGTGCAAACATGAGCCCCTTCTTCAGAAATGCTGTGCAATCCGATTATGGATTTGGGTATGAATATTTTAACTCAGCAACAGATTTGAAAAAGTCTTTGGAGTTTTTACTGTTTCCTATTCACAGAGAAAGATACACAAGGTGAAAGCAGCCTCCATGTCATTTATCAAAGAAAGCAGCTGCTTCAAAGAAAGCCCTGACCGACACTGGCCGAGAAGGCGGCGCCAGCCTCAGACCCCAGCCCCGTGTGTGGGAAACCCCACATGTCCCACAAACAAGCAAACACAAAGACAGAGTTGTTTGGGGTTTTCTTCCTAGTCTCTTAGGAAAGTTTTGGGAAGTATGGTGATTAAGTAAATGGGAAATACAGAGAAGGGACGTGAACCGGAACCCCTAGGGTGTGGGGCTAAAAGCATGGGGGAAATGGGTACCTCTGCCCTAGAAACCAGACAGAGGAGCAGCTTTGGTTGCGAACAGCCATCTCAGGTCCCCCAAAGCGGGTATCTAGGCAGATCTAGTTCCCAAGATAACCTCACTTTCCCCTATCCCTGGGGGTTTCTTTTTTGTGAAATTCATGAAAGTACCTAGAAATGCTGAGTTGGCCAAGTGAGGTCCGAGGGAGAAGAGCTTGATGGCGTCGGCTCTGGGGAGGGGAGCCATGTGCAGTGCCCACTGGGTTTGGATGAGTCCAGTCACCCTGAGTCCTAGGCCCAGCCTCACTCTGCCCTTCCTGGTGCTACTACTCAAGTTCACGGCAGCAGGGCCAGCCCAGGAGAGCACGACTCCTTTCGCCTCTAGGTCCTGAGGACAGCCCCCAGGGAGTGGACTGCAGGCCCCAGTGGAAGTGCAGGCCATGCCCTGGGCACAGCTGACTTGTAAACACTGAGACAGGTGTGGCACCGGGCCTCCTTTCCACTCTCGCCCTCAGCCGCGCAGACGTTCAAGACAGGACTGAAGGCCGTCGCCAGGTCCCCCACTCTGCCCCAGTCCCACACGCTCTCTCTCTGGGGTACAGGCCTTACCTGAGCAGAAGCTTCTCCCTCCTCCTGGTCACCGTTTGGCCTTTCCACAGGACTGTTCAGTGCAGGTCTAATGCTATCTGACCGCTGAAAGAGAAACAGCACCACAGACAGTAGAGCCGCTCCCAACTCAAAGAACAGGTAAGGGAGAACCTGGAGGGTTGGGGAGCTATGACCGCAACACGGTCTGAGTTCAACAAACCCCACAGCAACAAAGAAATGAGACTGCTACTCAGATGAAAGACAAGAGAGCCTGAGGCATTAGTTTGAGAGTTATCAACAGGCTCCACAATTAATTTTCCCTTCAATAATAGTAACTGCGCCACAAGAGCAAAACAACAGCAGATAACACCGACAGAACACCTTGACACGATCATCTCATTCATCTCAACACCCTATGAAAAAGGCACTGCTGTTTTTCTCACTTTTAGCCGGGCTGAGATCGTGGCCCACACTACAGACACCTCGGCACCCGGCCCATATCCCTGCAGGTCTGCCCCTGCGTGCTAACTGGCCAGTTTCTGTATCTCATTGCGTAAAGACTCACTCTGGCTGCGTGAGGTAACTGCCCTACCTGGAGGCGACCCTCAACCAACCACTTATGGGAGCTGGTGTATAAACACCCCGGTTCCTCTCTCCTCAGGAAGGACAATGTGTTCTATGCTGGGACCCAGGGGCCACCAATGGGATCAAGCTCCAGTTGCCCACAATGGTAGTCTGCTGGATAACAAACCCTTTGTCTGTCTCACAGCCCCACCTGCTCCCTGTGTTTCCTGGAACACTTCCCAAATTAACTACTGGCATTCAAATTCTTATTTCAGGGTCTGCTCCTGGGGAAATCCAAACCCAACAGCCAGGTCAAACAGCTAAGGACTGCTGAGCCACCTCCAATACCTCAGACCCCTTGACTCCTAAGTCCAGGCTCATTCCCTCTTTAAAGATTCTCAAGTTTTAAAATGTTACTAGCAGATTTCCATGCTTTTGCATACTAAAGTTGAGTCATTTCTTGGTATATGATTCCCTGATTATAAATTTATTCCTTGGTCTTGCCAGAAAGCTTGCTTTTAAAATGTTAATAGTTCTTGTACCCATCAAAGAGGTTATATGACGGATCAGGAAATACGACCTTCTTAAAAAAAGGTCAAAAATAAAAGCCTCACAGAGACAGGAATTATACCCAATGGAAAGCCATACCAATATGCAAAGCCAACCAGGGACAGATGGCAACATCTCCTATGGCTGGGGTTGGCAAACCACAGCCTGTGGACCAAGTACCTCTCCAACTGTTTTTGTCAATAAAGTTTTACTGGAACACAGTCATGCACATTCATCTACATGTTGTCCATGGCCGCTTTACTGCTACAATGCAGAATTGAGAAGTTACAATAGACAATGCATGGCTCGCAGAGCCTAAAATATTTCAATCTGCTCTTTATAGAAAAAGACTACCCATTCTTGTCCTAAAGTAAATGATGCTATGACTTCCTGGACTGGTAAGGGCAGGCTGGTTAGGGGTGTACAGCTACAAAAAAATTAGCCAAATACACTTGTCCTTAACTTACCAAGCCTCTTGAATAGGTCTGTTCTCTGTCATAATTTGGAAAGTTAGGGAATTCACAGAAACCCTTCAGCAAATCATAAATGATACTCAGCTGTTAACTAAAAAGTGAATCTAGAAGATTAAATTTTTATGAAGACAGAATCGATTTGTCACGTTTGAAACCTTAGTTTACCTGTGTGGGAAATGGTACTTGAATCCGTCCTTCTAAAATGTTGTCTGTTGTGATTTCAACTGAGCGTGTCAACTGGAGGTCCTGCAGCACTAGGTGGTATGGAACCTGGGGAAACATTTCTTGAATCTGATGAGCCTGTAGGAACACAAAACAAAGGCCATAGAAACATTCACTATCCAGTTACTCACAAAAGTCATGGTGTTTGGCAGGTACTGAACTTGGTGACCTTCCTTGAAAACACAAGTAAGGGGCCACCTTTATGCTGCAGATCACTGTCAAACTGCAGTCCTTCTAGTATTTTTCCAGGATGCCAAACAGAAAACAGGGGGATAACTTCAACTTTTAAAAAAAGGCACAGAAATCCAGCTGGATCTTGAGAAAGGCTAAACTAGAACATTCTAGTTTTAAAACGTGTTCATTTGAAAGCTCAGTAAAACTCAGGTATACAAATGTGTTCTTCTTAAAGATACAATTCCTAAAAGGAGCAAACTTTGGATACAAACTACATGGATAAAGTTCAAATGCATTATATTAAGAGAAAGCAGCTCTACTCAAAAGGCTATGTACTATACGATTCCATTTATATGACATTCTGGAATAAAGAAATTATAGGGACAGGTGGGAAAGAAAGTGATTACTATGGGGAATAATAAAATGGGGGGAGGGGGAACAGAACTGCTCTAAATCTTGATTATGGTAGTGGTTACATGACTGAGAGTTTGACAAAACTCATAGAAATGGATACCAAAAAAGTAAATTTATTGTATATAAATTTTAACCTCAACTTGAAAAAAAAAGATGATAAAGAACGTGAATTCCTAATATTGCTATGGAGCTGTAGTTTCAAACTATACTCTAGAAACGCCTCCGAGGCCATCAGGGCTCTGGGGTGCACAGTGGGGAGCAGGCACAGATCTTGGCACACCACCACCCGCCTGGACTTTAATCAGAGCAGCTTCAGATTTTTTTTTCATACATCTGTATTTATTTTAAAGATGCTTACGTATAAGGTTTTACTTGTGGAAAGTCCCAATGAGCAAAAGGAAAAAAGAGGAGGAAAAATATCACTGCTTTAGTTAGGGTCTACTGTCGGGATAGCGGTTCCTAAGGGGCCTGTCGTTGTAACTGTAGAAAGAGGGGATGTGTCTCAATGTCAGGGTCGGAAAACGAAAGATCAGGGTGAAACCTGCACAAAGCTTTGCCCGGAGTCGTCGCTGGGCGGGGAGGACAAAACAGGCATGTATGGCACAAGGACCCGCCAATCCATGAGCCTGAGATCCCCTCACTGTTTCTATGAATTTAAGTTGATCATTTTTTAAAACCCAGGTCAAATCAAGCTAACTGGGTAACAGTCCAAAATGACCTCCATAATCAGATAACATTCTTCTCTCTTCTGAAAACGCTCCTCTCTCATTTCCCAAATTAAAAAAAAAATCCAAGATTCATTTTACTCAGTGAAGCTTTTCTTCCAGAAAATCCAGCAAGTTAAATATCAGATCTTTATAAAAAAATGTACAGTGCCAGTAAATGAGTTCTGCTATAAATAGCTATTCCAATCCATCGTGAAACTGGAGAGCACCAGGACCTGCTAAGAATTTTAAACACACCAACTCCAAGAAGGTAATTCTTACTCCTGGGAGGGTTACATGCCCATGAATTCTGATTTTTTAAGGGGGCAGGCAGGTGAGGTGATCCATCTAAAAGGCTTCCACAGCTGCCTGACCCTGAAGTTCCCACACAGAGCCTGTCCTGAGCCAGTCAGTGGCCGCGGGAAGCTACCGCACTCCTAGACCTGCCCTCATGTCGTCACTCTCTGCTAGTGATCTGGCTGAGTTCTTCTCTAAGAAAGCAGAAGCCAGCAGGAAACTAGGTTGTTTTTTTTATGTTCAGAATCATATAACGTAAAATTTCCCATCTTAACCATTTTAAGTGTAAAGTACTGTTAACTATATGCACAATGCTGTGCAACAGATCTCCAGAAACAGTTCATCTCGCAAAACTGAAACTCGACACCCATTGAACAGCAACTCCCCATTCCCCCTCCCAGCTCCACCCCCAGCCCCTTGCAACCACCATTCTACTTTCTAAGAGTCTGAGTAATTTAGAAACCTCAGGTAAGTGGAATCATGCAGTATTTGTCTTTTTTGTGACTGGCTTATTTCACTTAGCACAATAGCCTCAAAGTTTATCAATGGTGTAAAATATGAGAGGATTTTCTTCATTTTTAAAGCCTAAATAATATTCCACTGTGTGGATAGACCATTTTCACAATCTCTTCATCTCTCATGGACATTCAGGTTGCTTCTACCTCGGTTATTGAGCCATGCCTTCTTTTTAAAGCGTATCTCAAAACAACATACCAGTAGCCATGTCTATTCCTCCTCCTGACAAAGGTGAATGCCTCTCTTCTGCTCCCAGTCCCACCCTCTGCCTCAAAGCCTTTGCCTTCAGTTAACTTTCCTGTTTGTTCTATACCATCAATCTCTCCCCCTCTAGTGATTACTCCTATTTGCATACCAAACATACTTTAGAATCTTTTAAAAAAGACCCTTGGGTACTCAAAAGAACTGAAAGCAGGGTCTCCAGCAGATGTCTGTACACCCATGTTCACAGTCCCATTATTCACAATCGCTAAAACATGGAAGCAATCCAAGTGTGTACCAAAGATGAACAGATAAGCAAACTGTGGTCTATCCATACCATGGACAGACCTTAAAAAGGAAGGAAATTCTGACACATGCTACAACGTAGTCAAACCTTGAGAATATAAAGCTTAGTAAAATAAGCCAGTCACACAAAGATAAATACTATATGATTCTGCCTCTATGAGGAACTTAAAGTAGTCAAATCCACAGAGGAAAAAAAGTAGAATGGTGGTTGCCAAGGGGCTGGGGAGGAGCAAAAGGGAGTTACTGTTTATTGGGTATGGAGTTTCAGTTTTGCAGGATGAAAAGGGTTCTGGAGATGGGATGGTGGCAACAGCTGCACAAGCATATGAATGTACACAATAGCCCCAAACTGTACGTAAAAATGGTTCAGATCATCAATTTTATGGTACGCATATTTTATCACAATTTGAAAACAAACAGAAAAGAAGACCACCCATGGGGAAAAGAAAAAGAATACATACTCAGCATTTGCTCGTATGTGCACGTGAACATTCTGAAAGAACACAACACAGAAGAAACTAATCAAACTCATTGCGGGAGAGGAGGATGTCTGGGTGGCCGGAGGAAAGGACGGGAGCGTGACTTCACTGGATACTCCTCGGCAGGTTTTGAAATTTGTGGATAAATGGTCTGTCTGAAAATCTCTTAAAAATATATTAACAAACACTCCCCTGACAGCACGCTCCTATCAAGACACCCCCTCTACCTCTCAGCTCCCTTTACAACACACTGCCAGATAGCGGCTTTGTCTTCAGCTCCCACTCATTCTCCAATCCAATCGTCTAGTATTCAATCCCTCAAGACACAGAAACTGCCTGTTCCTCTCCAGCTAATCAACCACCTCCACTCTGCCAAACCCAACATGCACTTCCCTGACATCAGCGTCTCAGAATTCCCACGTGCCTGACTTGCCGCCTTCTCCCTGTTTCCTTCCTTCTCAATCGCTGCCATGGCTCCTCCTTCTCCGCCTGACCTCAGCCCTGAGCCTTCTTCTCTTTGGGAGCTACTTACTCTCACTCAAAGAGATCCAGTCCTCTAGAACTTAGAACTCCCATTGTCGATCTCCAGCTTGATCTCTCTACTGGGGTTCAGAACTGCCTACATGACATCTGTACTTGGATGTCTCACAGACACCCAACTTTCCCAGCAAACGGGAAGCTGAGCAGGCCGGGTCCCTGTCCTCCATCCTGTTTCTCCCCTAGTCCTGCCCATCTCAATACATGATGCCACAATTTGCTAAGCTGCTTAACTGAAAACCAACCCTTCCCTCACCTCATTACCCTACATCCAAATCCAAGCACCAAAACAAAGCATCCAAATCAAGTCCTGTTGGTTCATCTTCGAAAAGCATCTTAAATCTGCCACTTCTTTTCATCTTTATTGTCAATGCCCTGGTACAAGCCACCGTATTTTTTTTTTCCCTGAACTACTGCAACCGCCTCCTAGCTGGTCTCACTGCTTCCATTTTGGCCCCTCTAAGTCATTCTCTCAGAAGTAATCATTCTCTGCTACCTGTGCTGTCAGTCCCCTGGGGGAGAAAAAAAGGTCCTGAATGGCCTTCCAATGCTTTCATTACAGAATCTAAACTGGATCGTGGCCTACAAATCCCTGCATGCCTTGGCTCTGCAATCTCAATTTTTGTCACAATCTTAGTTCCAACCGCAATCACCTCTGTTTCCAGAACATCCTCACCTCATGGCCTCTGTATATACTGTTTCCACTGTCTTTTTCCCCGATCTGCCTCCTTCTCATCCTTCATGTCTTAGCTTAAACAGCACTTCCTGAGACTTCTCTGAATGTCTCCTCTAGCACAGCCTTTACCCATCACTCCTCCACATCACCTGTCTTACTGCCTTCAGAGCCCCCATCTCCATCTGCAACGATCTTGTTTGTTTGTGTTTATAATCAGTCCCCTCAAGTAGAATTCACAGTTCTTGAGAGCAGGGCTCATGTCCACCTTGCTGACACTGCACAGTGCCTGCATCGGGAAAGGCATTCAGTGCAAATCTGTTGAATAAATACATTAAGATAAATGAATGAATAAACAAATGAACCGATGACTTTCTGAAGTGCTGGCCAGGCTTACCCAGGACAGCCAGAGGCCCTATCCAGGTAGGACTAAGACAGTTTGCATTTTAAGACTCCTGCATTTACTAGCAAAATGAACACTACATTTCAGCAATGGTGAACCCTGATTCTTCAACACTGTAAAATAAAACTACACACCATATGACAAAGCTTTAGAAAAATACAGAGAATCTTAAAATATTTGGACAATATCCTTGAACCAACAGCATGCCTCAATATCTCAAAGTATATATATATATATATATACACACACACACATACACACACTCCCACAGAGAATGTATGTGTATGCATGTGTGTGTGTGTGTGTGTGTGTGTGTGTGTGTGTGTGTGTGTGTGAATGCATACTATTTATTTTGGGGAGGGAGGAGATGGGATCAAAATAACACATTCAGTAGATTACTACAATTTTTAATAAAAATCACATCATTCACTCCAGCCAGTAACTCCTCAAATATTTTTGGTGAAAAAGAAAGGGAGTTCTAAGACTGGCCCAGGTTACAAGAGGGTGAACCTAGTAGCTGAGAAAAGGTTAGATTATCTCCGACACAAGTAAAATAAAACCTGGTTTCCAAATCAGCTTCAAATTTTAAAACACAGAAATTTAAGTGGTCCCAGTGAATAAATAAGATGTCCCTGAAAATCCTGCAGTTCTGCCCATAGACACTGCACACGCTTCCCGTCTCTTACTTCCCTCCTGATTATTAACCGTCTTCTAAAAGCCTCAAGTGGTCCTTACCATTGCATTAAGCTGGGAGTTGCTCGCTTGCGTAATGCCTAGAATGTTGGTGGTATGCATCACTTCGACTGAAAAACTCGGCAGCCAACTCGCAATCCGGGACCCTAAAACAAACGAGAATCCAGCGCAAGTTTTAGAGACCCCTTTCCTTGTGTCATCTGCTCCACAGTCGGCCACTCTGTGATAGCAGCTGGTATCCACTGGGGCTACTTTATACCAAGCCTTTTGACCAAGTGTTCCAGGTATATTAGCTCAATTAATCCCCAATAAAACCATCTATTATTATTCCCATTTTACTCTTCTCAGAGATTTGACCCCAGTACTCTTATCGGTCCTCAAGGCACTAAGAAGTTATGTAATTTGCCAAAGATCACGCCATTTAATTATGGTGGCCAGGACTTGAAGCCGGTCAGGCTCCGGAACACTTCACTACTGGACTTTCCTGCTTTCCAGGGGCTCTGGATCCACACTAACTCAACCCACTCTCACAGCCTACACTATAAGGAAAGTTTTCAAGGTTCTAAAGCTGCTACACAGAGAAGGTTTTGCTCCTCTCCTTCACACTACTACTCATTTGGAGGCATATTTTCACGAAGAATTTTCTACTTAACAATCTGCTTTAAAGACCTTAGTTTTCTGCTTTAAAATTCTTTTCAAAGAGTTCTACAACACAGGCAGGTGGACTAACAGTACGGAGATTCTGCTGCTTCTGCCATTTCTCTAAGGAAAGGGGCTCCTAAGATGTACCACCACCACCAGGTCTCGGCATCAAGCCACACATCTAAGGAGAATTTTCCTTTCTTTCACAAAGAAGCACTGAGGCTCAAAATACAAAATAAGTTCAATGGCTGTCTCAAAGGTCTTGCCTGACAGATTGTGCCCAATAAAAAGCGAGATACTTATTTCATGTACTTACTAGGGAGAAATAAATTTGACTATCTATTTTGACTAAGTTTTCAGCAATAATTCATAAAATAATGATGACAAAGCCAGGACCAGTGTCCAAGATCTGCTACACTATTTCAGAAATTATACATGGTAGAGGCCTTAATTAAGAGCCACAGAGCAGCCCATCTACACCTGTCCAACATTCCTGGCCCAGCCAGCCAAGAAGCCATCATCGCTCCTCTCAGACAGCTGACTCCACTCCTCCCATCCTTTCTATCAGAGATTTTAATGTGCCACCACTCCCACCATGCTCCACCCTGAGAAACTCAAATCAGAGACCTGAGGAGCACTCCTCCTACTAAATAGCCCAGGGATACCTATTTTATAGTAAGAAATACGAACTCACAGAATTTAGTGGTATTAGAATTGATGAAAATCAACAACAGCCTGATGTAATGTGAATTAAAGAAGGATGATCAACCAGCCCCTGATATGGTGCCCATGGCCTTAGAGTTTTAAGTATGGTTTTATTACAACCCCTAGCAACATTCTGGAAGGTGGAATATTCATATTTTATGGACAACGGGTTCCAGTTCAGAATCTGCTTCTGGTACTCACCAGAAAGGCTACGCAATGACCATTATATGCTTAAGTATTAGACCAATGCAATAAATTATTAGCAATGGTTAACTTCCATTAAACTGATTAAGAGTGCTCCTTACAGGTACACTTGATTCAGTTTTAACTACTTCCACCTCCCCTCCTCCCCTCCTCCAAGTTCACACAGACTCTAGCAAAACGCCTGGCACAAAATAACCCCTCAGTGCTATCTACACTTAGTGAACATTTTCAATTAAAACTGAAATATAGTATTAAACTCACCCACACAGGGCAACTTACTAAGGGAAGAAAACCCCTTGGGCATGGTTTTAGAATTGAGACCAACTAACCGTCAAAGTGGAAGAAGTGATTGTGTTGGTTTAAGCGAGGTCTGCCTTCGGCTGCAGCTACAGGAACCAAATTCTCATCCAAGTTCTCTCCTTGATGGTCTTCCCTGACACGATTACTGTCAGCAATATTAAGAGACATCCTGCACGTTGGGCAGGAAGTGTCTTGTTCTAGCCAGGAACGAAGACAGGAGCTACCAAAAAGTCCAAAATAAGATATTCTTAGCATATTTTGTGAGAGTTCACCAGAAGTACCCTGAATATATCAGTATTATTGGTCATTAAAGAAATGCACATCAAAACCACACCCACTGGGATGGTTATTATCTAAAAAACTTAAAATGGCAAGTATTGATGAGGATGTGGAGAAACTGGAAGCCCTGTGCATTGTTGGTAGGAATGTAAAAATGGTGTAATCACTATGTTTAATTTTTTGACAAACCACCATACTGTCATTTGATCCAGGAATTCCATCTCTGGGTATACATGCAAAAGAATTGAAAGCAGGGTCTTGAAAAGACATTTCTACATCCATGTTCACAGCAGCAATACTCACAGAAGGTAGAAACTACCCAAATGTCCGTTGACAAATGAATGGATAAGCAAAATGTGATATATACACACAACAGAGTATTTTTCAGCTTTAGAAAGGGATGAAACTGACACATGCTCCAACATGGATGAATCTTGAAGCCATTATGCTAAATGAAATAAGCCAGACATAAAAGGACAAACACTCTGTGATGTGCTATTATGTGACAGTAGTCAAAGTCACAGAGGCAGAAAATAGAACGGTAGTTGCCAAGGGCTGGGGAGGAGTGGGGAATGGGGAGTTATTGTTTAATGGGTACAGAATTTCAGTTTAGGAAGCTAAAAAAGTTCTGGAGATGTACGGTGGTGATGGTTGCACAGCAATGTGAATGTACTTAATGTCACTGTACTGCACACTTGAAAACGGTTAAATGGTAAATTTCATGTTATACATATAAATATATTTTTTACCACAGTAAAAAGTTACATTTGAGAATTATCATTAAAAAAAAAACACCATAATGAGAATCCACTTTCCACCAACTAGAATGGCTATAAGAAAAATAGAAAATAAGTATTGTTGAGGATATGAAGGAACTGGAACCTTCATATATTGCTTATGGGATGTAAAATGGTGCAGGTGCAGCTGCTGTGGAAATCTTGGTGGTTCTTTAAGAAGTTAAACACAGAATTACCCTGTGACTCAGCAAATTCCACTCCTAAGTATATACCCAAAAGAATTAAAAACAGGTACTCAGTAAAAACATACCTGTTCACAAATGTTGATAGCAGTATTATTTCCAATAGCTACAAAGTATAAATAGCCTAAATGTCCATCAATGGATGAATGGATAAACACATTGTTTAATTATTATAAAAAATATTTAAACTCAGCCATAAAAAGGAATGAAATACTGACACATGATACAAGTTGGATGACTTTAAAAGCTTTATACTTAGTAAAGAAGCCAATCACAACAAGTCACATATTGTATGATCCCTTTCATATGAACTGTCCAGAACAGGCAAATCCAGAGAGACAGAAAGCAGATTAGTGGTTGCCAGGCAATATGGGGAGGGAGGAATGGCAAGTGATTTTCTTTAATGAAGTGTTATTCTGGAGTGATAAAAAAGTTTTGAAACTAGAGAGAAGTGGTGGCTGCACAACACTGTGAATAAACTAAATGCCACTGAACTGTACGCTTTCAGATGGCTAACTGTATGTTGTCTGAATTCTGTCTCAATCAAAAAAATTAAATCCTAAAATTAATCTAATCATATGCTTGAAAAAATTTCTTCTGAGCTAAAATACACTCTTTTTCCCATTTGTTTTTGTTTTGTTTTGTTGGCGGAATAATTAGGTTTATTTATCTATTTATTTATTTATTATCATTTTTAAATGGAGGTACTGGGATTGAACCCAGGACTTAAATGCATGCTAGGCATGCACTACCACTGACCTATATACCCTCTCTCCCTGCTAAAATATACCCGAGTTATTCTTCCAAACTCTCTCCAAGCTCCTTAGTAACTAACTGAAAGTTTTTTGAGAAATGTATGTCTGGTCTTCCAACCTCAACAACCAGCACTGCTATCCATCCAGTTACACAGCTGCAAAACTAGGAGAATCACTGACACTTTATGTTCCTCACTTTCCCATGGCCAGTTATCACCACATGCTTCCTACTCCTTCTCAACATGCCCACTCCTCTCCAGCTCCACTTCCCCCACCACAGTCCACTTCCAAGGCACACCTGAACCACTGCAGCCTTTACTAACTAGTCTCCCTGAAACCCGTATTTGATCCCGAACCCCTACTTTAAAACCATCAATAGCCCTCAAAGCCCCTGCAGGCTCCAGCTCCTCCCTTCCCCTGCCTCAGGAAAAACCACTTCCCCCCGACATTCTGAGTTCCAGTCACACAGTTTCTCTTTTATTCCCTTCTGCTACAGAAACATTCCCTCTGTCTTAAAAGCACTCTTCCGCCCAATCCCTTCTTTTGCTGACTTAACTCCTACTCATTGTCAAGAGTTACTTCTCCAGATGTGAGTCAGATTCCTTTGTTACAAGTTCTCAAGAACCATGTTCCTTTTCTTTAAAGCACTAATCTCAATTTATACTTCCACATTCATAAACAGGCTGGTTAATCCATGTTAAATGCCATTAGGCCGTAAACTTCATGAAAGCAAAGACCGTATCTGTCATTTTTATTTTATTCCCCAGAACCCAACACAGCACCCAGCACATTAAAAAAATAAGTCAATAAATTTGTCAAGTTACTAATACTCTAGCTCCAAAGCCCTTCTAATATTAAAAAAGGAGAAGAAAAATTATCTGGAAATATAAAATAAAGGAAGATTAAAGACGCAAAGATTATAACTTTCTCAATATGCAAAACTGACCAGAGATGCAAAAGGCCAAAAGATAACTCAAGGTCCATCAACACCAAAAATATCCAGTCTAAAAACAGAATGATTTAGATCCCTGTAAAAATGACTAATGTAAGGCAGTAAGGACTGCAACAGTATTAGCCTATATCACACACATATCTATCTAATACAGTCTTGACGGTTTTCAAAAGATCCCTTTTTATAATCCTTGGTACCACAGTCACAGTTCTTCTGGACTGCTCAGCGTTTCTGGTCTAATCTCCACCTCAACACATTTCCCTGGTGTGTGTTTTTATGTTGCTATTGGGCATATGCAAAATGCAAAAATATATATTCTCTCATCCCAATTAGGGAATAAGCTGTTTGAAAGCAAGGATTCCCTTATCCTTTTCTTTCAAGTCTTACAGGCATAATTTGCTATACCTCAGAGCTTAAATGAAGAAGGAATATGAAGATAGTTAACATTTCCAGAAATTAAGACGGCCACTGTGAGCGGGGAACAGTCCTGCAGTGCAAGGAAGAGGCTGAGGAATAAGGAAGACACCCCAAAGCTCCCCATTCTACTCTCCCACTCAGTAACAGCACCATATCCAGTCTGAAGGAAGGTCCCCACTCCTCAACCAGGGTTGGTCTTAAGCCCAGGCACAAAAAGCACCCACATGCCCTGGACAGAACACCAGTTTCATGGGGCCCTTCACAAAGCTCCTACTTGTGGAAAAGATGACCACAGGGCAGCTTCCTTGCAGCCTGCATGGAATCCCAGCAGATGGCACAGTCATCGTTATTGACAGCCAGCTCCTCTGGAGTTGCAACCGCAAACCTGTAAAAAACAAAATGCATCCGGCAGGGATCTCTGTCAATTACACACACAAACAGTGACCATCACTTCATAGACTTCACCTTCCTAACAGCGCAGTTACGGAGGAACTGTGTTCAGTAAAAAATCTCCACCATGCGTTCTCTTCATAGCCCATCAAAGAGCAAGTAAGAAACCCATACACAGAAACTAACTTTGTCTTAACAATGGCTCCTGTTAGCGATGACCTGACAGAATATTTCTGGGTAAATCAAAGGCATTAAGGCCCCCAGAGAGCCAGACACAAAAAAGATACCTGTTAATCTAACACTTTCAGGTTTGGTTTAGCATCAGGTTAGCCTCAGGGTGGTATGTGAATGATTCCTCCAGTGAGGTTAAGGGTGTGTGCACGTGTGTGTGTGAGTGTGTGTGTGTGCGTGAGAGAGTTTGTGTGTGTGTGTGTAAATATGCATGTGTAAGGAATAAATTAAAAGGGCAGAAGCCCAAGAAAACTTCCTTTAATAATAATGGTGATAAAAACAATGACCTAATAAAAGAACCTAATTATTTACTGAGCGCGTACTAGGTACGCAGTACTATTCTAAGTATATTTCGTTTATTATCCCTTTGAATCCTCCCAACAGTTCAAGGAAGAAGGTTCTGCTATCATTCCTAGATATAACCAACTGGGGCATAGGGAGGTAAGTAAATTGCCCAAAACCACATGGCAAGTAGGTGGGGATCCATACCCAGGTAACCTGACTCCACAGCCTATGCTCTTCACCATTCCATTGAGAGTTTACAAAAGCAGGTGCTCATATAATCTGGGATCTGTTATTATTAAACATCTAAAATGAGCCAACGTCAGCGACGTCCACTTGTGCCCGCTTACCTGGCTTCCATGTTTCCAACCACTCGTAAATAGTTCTTGTGCCGGCGGATTCGACGCTGCACCTCATGAAACAGGTAACGCAGCTGCATAAAGATGACTAAGCTGGCCATGGATAACCAGATGTTGCCAAATAACTTAACAAGAGGGAAAGAAAATAAAACACACAATAAAAATGATTGTGAAATTACTAGCACTGAGGGTGAGGTATGCAACAGAGGCTTTTAATTGTTAGTGAAGGTGAACTGGAACAATCTTTTAGGAAGCAAGTGCATACATTTATCTCATTAAACCAACAATGTACATGCTCTTTGGCCTAGTCATTCCATCACCAGCAATCCTCCAGAGGAACTAATGAGAAATTTTAAAGCTTTATGCAAAATGATGTCCATCCATGCAATTATAAAAAAGAAAATCAGGAAACGGAAGAATGCACAGTAGGGGGATGGTTAGGTTGTAAACTAATGCAGTATTGTATAGTCATTAATTATATTTACTATAAAATATAATTACATATTAATATTTTACATATAACATTTTGAAGGCTAATTACATGGGAAAATAATTTTTGTTAAGTAGAAAAGGATAAAAGTACTTAAAAAAACTAGTACGTGACAAAAGAAAATTATGTGACGATGTGAAGCAGAAAACAACTGAATACAATCTAAATACTCCACTATGGGGGCTGGTTAATTAAATCATCATACCTCTATGTGGTGGAATTTTTATCTTAAAGGCATTAAAATGATACAGAAGAACTGTTGCTAGCAAAAGATGTACATAATACACGAGCTACAAAAACACTATGAACTATATGCCCAATATATGATCTCAATTTATGAATGTATAATTTGAATTTGTAAAGCAGCAGTAGACACAACAAATGTCAACAGTTATCTGTGGACATTTGTTTAGGGAGCCTTTAAAACTATGTTTTCAAAGTTACTGTTAAAAAGTAGACTTAGAAACATGCTGTGTTTAACTCAATAATTTTTAAATGCTACTTTGGTAGGCTTACAATTTAAATAAAGTGTCCACCAAATATACCAAATATGTTGATTCTCACCATTCTTAGATCACTGAAGTGCTAACCAGTGTAGCAGGTTTTCAGCATAGTGATTTCTTCCACACCAGAGTAAAATGTAAACAATGAAGTAGGAGGAATCAAGTATAAAGACTTTGTTTTTCATTACAAAGATGGGAAATTTAAGAATCCATGAAGTAGCTAACACTGAGGGAACTCCCATTACTACCTACAAAGTAACTGCTAAATATTAGAAGCCATAGAAACTATGAGAGGAATTCCCTTAATCTCATGCTAAAAGAATTATCTATTGACTTGGTTGGTAGAGTTAACTAAGTCGAGGAGGATGACGGGTACCAGCCAAAGTGGTTCCACACTGCTTTACACCTAGCAGCAAAAAGGGTGGGGGCACAGCTGCATCATTATTACAGTCTTTAAATGAGTGATCCACAAATGTTCTGTTTATTAATATACTAAATAGGGTTCCTGATTCTGAAAAAGTTACCTCTCTGTTAAAGCCCCTTCTGGGAAACTTACCAACATGTGAATATGGTGCATGAGGTCCAGGGACAAGAGAGTGAGCTCCATGACAAAATCCGTATAATAGACATATGTTCCCTTTCCTTCCCATGTCCCTTCATGGTTGAGGTCCCACAGGTGAATTACATATCTGCAGTGAATAGAGAAGAATCATGTTAATGATTTACTGTTACAATTGAATTTGGCTCAAACATGATATAATACAGTCACATTTTTACGTATTTTATAAATGGTTTATCTTGAAATCACCTGTATGAGTACACTTCAGTCACCTCCCTCCCAAATTTCTACTCACCGTAAAATCACATGAGCAGTCCTCACTGTTACAAGAAGAGACTGAAAAAAGAGACAGATTTTATCTTTTTAACAAAATTTAGGATTGCTCAGACTAAACTTACTTTACAAGACGATAAAAGACAAACATTTCTCAGTTCAATTAAAAAGCAGGTTGTTCAATGCTGGGGGGAAGTACTGAAGGAAGTTAGTCAAAAGGTACAAACTTTCAGTTATAAAATAACTAAGTAATAGGAATGTAAGATACAACATGATGACTACAGTTAACAGTGCATACGGTATACTTGAAAGTTGTGAAGAGAGTAGGTCCTAAAGGTTTTCACTACAGGGAAAAAAACATTTTTTTCTTTTTCTTTTTGTATCAATACAAGATGATCCTTACTGTGGTTATCATTTCACAATAAATGTAAGTCAAGTCATTATGCTGTACACCTTAAACGTATAAAGTGTGCTATACATCAATTCTATCTCATTAAAACTTGAAAGGGAAAAAATGCAGATTGTTAAGTTTACCACCCATTTTATTTCCATAGAATATTTTCATGACCTAAAAACCCAACTTTTACTGAGCCTTTTCCTGTTAATAGGTGACAACCAATTATACCTGTCCATCTCCCAGGGATGCCTTCTACAATCTTGAGAGTCACTCCAGTAGCCTGAAATTACTTCTATTTCATACAGCATTAAGTCACCATAACTGACTATCCTAAGAGGGTGCCTGAATATTTGGTGACCCCATACCTAAGTATAGCTTAGGTACTACCATCCTAGAAATGAGTACCTGTTCTCTACATAACACTTTCCACACAGAAGAAAATATGATGAAAGAAATAAAAAATAAGTCCCTCATGGTATTTTTGTATTATAGAAATTGATGTTAAGAAAAATTTCCTCTTAATTTTGCAGAATAGAACTGTTATATTCTTTATGTTTGAGATCAGGAAACTCCCATTTACAATGGAAAATATTTAAATAGAAGAGAAACACTATAAATGTAAAAATATGACAGTTCAAAATATTGAATCTATAACACGATAAATTACCTTTTAAAACGTTACTGAGCTAAAATAAAAATATGTACTAACCCAACAGGCCTAATTTAAATGTCTTTATTTTTAAATATATGTTTTTCAAAGTCTGGCCTAATAGTAATTAAAAGGTAGAGAACCAAAAAAGGAAAACACAATATGAAATGGTGACTTATAACAAAATATATCTAAAGCAAACTAATATAAGCCAGAGTAAACAAATTTTAAGCAGATTTTTTTCTCAAGAAGAAATACATTTGTGTATCTTTCATATATAGAAACTATTCAACTAGGATTGTAAATAATTTTACTAAGGACTTAAATGTTCTTTTCTAATTTTACTTACACTACTATATTATACTCTGAAATGAATACTATTAAGAGCAAAATAAATTTTAACCCTATTCTAACAAATTCCCAATTAGTAATTCCATTAGTGTTTTGATATTAACCATCTATTGATATTGATATTAGATATCTATTATTTTATTTTTTTCATTAATAACAGCAATTATGGGCAAAATAAAAGTATTTTGACTCAGGAAAAAAGCAAATATAGCCACTGAATATAAAGGATATATAACAATTTTGATTTCTACTGAAAAGAAATTAGTATTTTCAAAAAGGTTGTTAAAAGTAAAATTCAAAATATACATGAATCTCTCAAATTATTCTTTCAAAATAATGAACATAGTTTACATATTTATTATATTACTCTGTAAAATCTTAATTTATGCCCTATATAAAAATACCAATTATAGAGTATGTCCTTATAGACCAACACAAATCACTGGTTCCAGTATCTTCCTACTTGGAAGCCACAGGATTAGGATTGTACTACTTCTGCCACCTCAGACCTTTAAGCAGTTCACTTCATCCTCTATGCCTGTGTCCCCAATCATAAAGAGGAATAATAAAATTAACCAATACATGTAAAGTATTTAGAACAATCCCCAGCAGATAGTAAGCACTATATAAATGTTGACAAAAATAATTAGTTGACCCTGGGGCAATGCAGGGGGTAATTTGAGTATAAACTATAGTCAGCCCTCCACATCCAGTTCCTCCGCACCCGTGGATTCAACCAACCAGGGACTGTGTAGTACTGTGGTATTTACTATTGAAAAACATCCACGTATAAGTGGACCCACACAGTTTAAACCTGCATTGTTCGAGGATCAACTGTATTTTTTATTAGGTTGTAGCAAGGATTACATGAAACTACACACACAAAAGCATTCAGTACCAACGCCCAATACAAAACAGAAGATTGCTTATTACATGAAAGACCAGATACCCATCAGTCACTTCATGGTGAAAATAATCTGTCAATAATCCTCTAACTTCCTTGAAAATATACAGGAATATAATTAGAGCAAAAACTTGTGTCTGCATCTTACCTCTGCAGCCATGAAAGCCAACGTGTGCATCCCATGGGTGTAGCCTGTGACACAACAGACAACCGCTAACCCACAGCAGGAAAGCAGCATGGCAATCAATAGAGACAGAACTCGACCGTGGCTACTCATCGGTGTGGTGGGGGAAAAAGAGAGCTGAAATGTACAAAACAGAAGAAGGAAGCTCATTTTTCTGTGCAGTAGTGCTAAACTTCACTGAGAAACTCAAGGTTAACCTTGGTGTCTTAGGTCTGTGCTTAGCTGTGTGGCCAAATGCAAAGCACAGAAGAGTGTCCCATTATCAGATGGTTAAAATTCTCCAACTAACAGAAATATGAGCTGATGTTTTGAGATCTTTACCATTTAATTTATGGAATATAACAATATACGTTATATTTTCATCTCAAATTTTCAAGGATCCCCCTACCAGTGAGATTATAAGCCTCTAGAAACAATTTGCCAAAGGTATGTAACTTTGTCTTCTAGCATTCAACAGGACACGGGACAGCACCACATTCTCTTGTGTTCTCAATCTTGCTCTAGCCCTGCTACCCAAAAGTCACTTGAGAGGACATTCCTAGCCTGTTCACGGCCAGTACAACTGAAATATAATCCAGGTGCAGATTTACTACTATCATAATGCTATGTTAATAGTATACAAAGAGAGGCAACACCTTGGAAAAGGAGGCCTGGAGTTTCGACTCCCAAGCATGAAAGTGTAGATACCAAATCAGTTACAAAGGTTAGAAGCTCCTGTTCATGACTGCAATGGGGGATGAACTGTGAAACAGCTCAAGGCTTTGAGCCTAAGATTAGCTTTGCACAGAGGTGCAAGGACCACCTGGTGTGAGGTCCATAAGGATTGGGTAAAGAAGGGGGAAAACAGAGCTGCGGAGTGGGTTTAACTCAGGGTAGGACTGTATGTAGGTGCCTGTTTACCTGGGATCCATTAGATTAGTTTGGGGGCACTAACGAGTGAAGATTCACCTGCACAGCTCTGATCCCAAGCCAAGGGGCAGATCTTGTACCCAGATAGAAAAAGATTCAGCTCTCCAGAGATCAAGGAAGCCAAGACACGCTACTTCAGTCCTTGTCCAGGGATGGAAACAATGTAAACTAGTCAGAAAGAAGGGCTCCAAATATTAGATTAAGAATGGGGAAAATGGAAGGAGATTACAACAGAAAATATCTGGAAAAGACCAGCTTTTTTTCAATTTATATAATAAGGTTTCCTTACACTGTGATCAAATTAGTTTGTATTGGTTCAGTGACCCCACAGGGTCTGCAATGCAATACTATTGGAGCAGGAAGGAAGCCTCCCTAAGAGACACAGACCCTGCCTTCCTTTGATCCTGCTGCTGGAGAAAGTTTCTCAAGAAATAAGCAGTAGGGGCCCAATCCAAGAGCTTTCCCCTGGAGGGCTATCCTGCATATGTGTGTTATGGCTCATTCATATTACACAGTTCAGACCTGGCAAATATGTGACCAAGTAGGAAAAGAGCTTGGCTAAAAACTCACATATTCAAACCGGTCCTTGCAGAGCTGAACCATCAGATGCAGAAATACCAGTCCAGCAAACCAGAGGCACCACATGACCACTTCTTCCACTGTCTGGACATTCAGCACACCAAAAATGAAAATGAACTTGTAGAAAATAAAATTCCAAAACTTGTCTTTGAGGTGCTAAAAAGAAAAATATTTATAAAGGTGAGTACCATTACACCTAACTGATTTAAAAGAGTACCATTATAACTAACTCATAACAAAAGCTGGCTTCTATGGAGAAAATATTCTCTACTTCCTAACACTTGTCCACAGAAAATAGAAGACAAAGAAAAAAATGAGCCCTCTGAAAAATAAAAGACCCTAGAAAATAACCTATAGACTCTGTAACTTGTATTTTGTTTTGTTTTGTTTAGGGTAAGTGGTAACTAGGTTTATTTATTTACTTATTTTTTAAGTGGAGGTACTGGGGATCGAACCCAGGACCTTCTGCATGCTAAGCAGGCACTCTACCACTGAGCTATCTCCTCCCCCTCTGGTCACTCTAGATTGAATTCTTCAGTCAGTTATGAAATTTTAGCCACTAAAAGGGGGAATTATATTAGTTTAGTACCTTATGTATTAATAATAATACATATATTTCCAACACACACAAAAATGGTGACAGCTACAAGTATCATTTCTAATATTTGTGTTCTCTGGATTCCTAAAACAAGCAAAACATTAGATATTCTTTTTTTAACATCCTTCAGATTAAAATATGACTATGCTCATTTGACAGCCAAAATCAATAATATATGAAAAAGTACAAAGAAAATAAAAATGATGCCTTGACATTTTTATGCATTTTTCTTCCTAAGTGTAAAACATTAATTTTTTATTATTTTATTGAAGTATAGTTGACTTACAATGGTGTGTTAGTTTCAAGTGTACAGCAAAGTGATTCAGTTATACATTTATATATATATTCTTTTTCAGATAATTTTCCACTATAGGTTGTTATCAAATATTGAATATAGTTTCATATACTATACAGTAGGTCCTTGCTGTTTATCTATTTTATATATAGTAGTGTATACATGTTAATGCCAAACCCCTAATTTATCCCTCCCCCCTTTTTCCCCACTGGTTACTGTAAGTTTGTTTTCTATGTCTGTGAGTCTATTTCTGGCTTGTAAATAAGTTCATTTGTACCATATTTTTAGATTCCACATATAAGTGATATATTTGTCTTTCTGTTTAACTTCACTAAATACGATCATCTCTAGGTCCATCCATGTTGCTGCAAATGGCATTATTTCATTCTTTTTTATGGCTGAGCAATATTTCATCATTTACCACATCTTTATCCATTCATCTGTCGATGAACATGTAGGTTGCCTCCAAGTCTTGGCTATTGTAAACAGTGCTGCTATGAACATTGGGGTTTATGTATCTTTATTATAGTTTTCTCTGGATATATGCCCAGGAATGGGATTGCTGGATCATATGGTAAGTTTATTTGCAGTTTTTTAAGGAACCTCCACACTGTGCTCCATAGTGGCTGCACCAATTTACATTCCCACCAACGGTGTAGGGAGGCTCCTTTTTGTCTGTACCCTCTCCAGCATTTTTTATTTGTAGACTTTATAATGATGGCTATTCTGGCTGGTGTGAAGTGATACCTTATTGTAACTTTGATTTGCATTTCTCTAATAATTAATGATACTGAGCATCTTTTCATGTGCCTGTTGGCCATCTATTTGGAGAAACGTCTGTTTAGGTCTCCTGACCATTTTTTTGATTAGGTTGTTTATTTTTTTGATATCAAGTTTCATGAGCTGTTTATATATTTTAGAAATTAATCCCTTGTTGGTCACATCTTTTGCAAATATTTTCTCCCATTCTGTAGGCTGTCTTTTCGTTTTGTTTATAGTTTCCTTTGCTATGCAAAAAGCTTTTAAGTTTAATTAGGTCCCATTTGTTTATTTTTGCTTTTATTTCCATCACTCTAAGAGACGGATCCAAAAAAATACTGCTGTGATTCATGTCGAAGAGTTTTCTGCCTATGTTTTCCTCTAGTAGTTTTAGAGTATCTGGTCTTACATTTAGTTCTTTAATCCATTTTGAGTTTACTTTTGTATATGGTGTTAAAGAATGTTCTAATTTCAGTCTTTTACACGTAGCTGTCCAGTGTTCCCAGCACCACTTATTGAAGAGATTGTCTTTTCTCTGCTGTATATTCTTGTCTCCTTTGTTATTGATTAATTGACCGCAAGTGCGTGGGTTTATTTCTGGGTTTTCTATCTTGTTCCATTGATCTGTGTCTGTTTTTATTCCAGGAGTATACTGTTTTGATTACTGTAGCTCTGTAGTATAGTATAGGGAGCATGATTCTTCCAGTTCTGTTCTTTCTCAGGATTATTTTGGCTATTCGGGGTCTTTTGTGTTTCCATACAAAAAAATTTTTGGTTCCAGTTCTGTGAAAAATGCCATTGGTAACTTGATAGGGATTGCACTGAACCTATATATTGTTATATATATTATTATATGTTATATGTTATCATTTTATATATATATAACAATTTTTGTACACTGTTTTATTTCACTTACATTGTGAGAACCTTACCAATATGAATGAATAATCTCTGAATATATTATTTCAGTGGTTACAAATGGACACTGAAATGTTTTTAATTTTTCACTGTGCAGAAAATGTCACAATGAGTATCTTTGCACAGGTTTCTGTTTTTTCAGCATTATGGAATCCAAGGTTACAAATGTTGTTATGGTTTCCAACAAGTAACATCCACCTGATTTCAAAAGAAGTGATATAAATGTATACTCCCACAAGCAACACTTAAGTATATCTGCTTTCCTGTACTCTTCCCTATACTGAATATGTCCAGTTTTTAAAATCTTTACTATCCTGAAAAAAATGGACCATGAGGGGCATCTAGCCAACAGATATTAAAACATACCCTCAAGCCATCTGTGGGAGTGGTGGGAATCAAGTACAGAGGACAAGGATGAAAACATGGTTCCTAAGTATACTTTCATATATAATGCCTAACCATGTAAATGTCTCACAAATCCAAAAACTTAAAATAGAAAAAAAAAGCAAAATTGAATAAAAACAGAAATAAGTGAACCTAAATATAGAAATAACAACCTACATTTGGAACAAATTGATAAGATGACCACTTAAAGAATTATTTGGAGAAATGTTACACACTGTACTTCAACTGTACACTTTGTTCAAAGAATAAAAAAAACTAGGAATCCTTGGTGAATGTCTGTTTCCAGATCTGGGGTGGGAAAGCATGAGGTGAACACAGAACTTTCTGTGCCCTGATTATGAACTTTTACTCCACCATCTATGTGCCATATGGCTTTGGGCAGGTCACTTAACATACCTGTGCTCTGGTTTCCCATCCATAAGATGGGTCTTGTAACAACAGCATATCACAGAATAGTTGGGGGAACAAGTAAGTGAATATATGTACACTGCTTAGATAAGTGCCACAGTAGGTATTAAGTGCATAAAAAAATTTCCTTGTTCTAAACTTCCACTCAACAGTTTAATATTTGTACCATTTTAGGTATTAAATGTTTCTGCCTCTAGACATTCTAGACACTTTATTTCTTGAACTTTGAGAACCCACAAAGCAAACTCATATTGATTCTGTAGGGTTCTAACTCAAAATGGTGCTTTAAATGCTACTGGATGACACTGGTCAAAAACAGTCATCACAGAACATGAAAGACATGATCTATACTGAAAAAACTGAAAGTAGAGTTGAGTAGCAACTGTGCCAATTATGATTACCTCCAGGTATATTTAAAAATCTCTGTAATACTCCCAAGGTTATGTTTTCTATACATTTTCAACTGATATTTAACATTTTTAGAAAAAGGAAGCAGTATGTATGAGAGTAATGTTCAAGTATCAGACCCTCTCACTTGAACACTGCTTGTAGAAATGGGGAATCTTAATTTACATTTCCAGAGGGAAAAACTAAAATCTCTCAGTAAATTCCTTTGGGAAAAAAATCCATATTCTAAGAGTGATATATATGATTATTTAAACTAAAACAAAACTGAGCTTGTTTAAAAATTACCTCATAGACGTCATGGGAAAGAGCTATGAAGAAAAATATTGGGACAACCTGGCTATGTTGACTATGGACTACATGGACTATGGATCACATAAAGTATTTTATCAATGCTAAATTTCCTGATTTTGATCATTGTGCTGTGGCTACTTAAGAAAATGTCCTTGCTTTTAGGAAATACATACTGAAGTATTTGAGGGTACAGGGGTATGATATCCACAATTTACTCTCAAACAGATCAGAAAAAATACATACATATAAATAAAAGGTACATATTAGATCAAATGGGACAAAATGGTAACAATTCTGAATCTGGATAAAGGCTACACAAAAGTCTTTCAAAGTATTCATGCTACCTTTCTGTAAGTTTGAAATTATACCAAATATAATTTTTTTTTAATCTGGTGACAAGAATTCATCTTTGCTATTGGACTTACCTGTCTTTCACTCACTCGAAGAGGGCCAAACACAATACATTGGATTAGCTTAGCCACCAACATCAAAACACAGCAAGCAGTATTTACTAGAACCTGTACACAAATCAAAGAAAAGAAATTAATTTCCTCTTGTTGAAAAATAAAAGCAGTTCTTAAAATTTTTATATTAGGAATTCAGCCATCATTTCTACTGATTGAGCCTTTCTAATTTTCTACCAGTACAAGACAAGTAATATTTGAACGTACACACTTTTATGGGTGGCAGAGGTAGGGATGAGGAGTGGGGAGGAGAGGCACCAGCTTATTGGCTAATTCACAGAGCCCTGTCCCAACATGTACCCTCCAGCAGGCCACCTTCCCCTGAGTCTTAATTCAACTGTTTGTAACCTTGGTACTGCACGTATAAAACTGTGTGCACCTTATAAAACCATAGGTATCTCCAAGATACATCATTTCCTACAATACAGTTTTGATAGTTTAGAAGAAAATTTTTCAGAAAAATGAAGTTACCATGAACAGTAAAATCCAGAGCCCAAACATCCTGCCCTGCCCTGTCAAATAAATATGAGACGTGTAAAGGAGGGTGGATAGTCACAAAGAAGTCACAAGACCATGAAGATTTCAGAATCCATATAACAAGAATACATATAATAAGAATACATACATATAATTAATTGCAATGGGACAATCTGCAAACTGAAAGATATTTATGGTTAGTGTTGGCCTCAAAGGTTCTGGGGCATTAGAGGGGAGTGGAATTAAGAAAATAGTAAGAAAATTGACAGGAGGGGCTAAAGGAGAACTAAAAGGCAACCATGAGACACCAATATAAAACTAAGGCCTTCTTAACCAGTAAGCAGGAAACTTTCTCTTTCTTAGTAATTAAGAGATGGATCTCCTTAACACCTACACAACAAATCTAAAGCTTACAAAATGAAAACATGGGCTGCCCCTGACTTAGGCTAGTGTGGCACATCACATTACAATGCTCAGATGATTTTTAAAACCGCACAACCAGAAAAAGCCAAAAGGACCCTGATAAAGATAGTAAAGATGACTATTAAGAGCAAATGAAAATGAACAGCAACCCAACATAGAGCCTGCTTCAATCTCTGATTCACTAAGTTTATAGGAAGGTGGCCATATTCCTCTTCCCAGGTCATTCTTACCTCTGCTTTTAAAAGAATCAAATGATATTTCAAAAATAAGTAAATCTAGATAAACAAGTTTATACTGTATAGCACAGGGAACTATATTCAATAGCTTGTAGTAACTTATGGTGAAAAATATGAAAACAAATATATGTATGTTCCTATATGACTGAAGTATTGTGCTGTACACCGGAAATTGACACAACATTGTAAACTGACTATACTTCAATAAAAATGTGTTAAAAATAATTAATAACTTAAAAATAAAAATAAGTAAATAGAGGAAGGTGACAGATGAGATTAATATAAGAAAACAAGGTCCCCAAGAAATCTTCAAGGTCCCCTTGGTGCTACATACCATACAGCCCTTTGGTATTCCTGATACATTATACATAATGGCAATTCATCAAAAAAGATTAAATTATGTTTAGTTACATTCTGCCTGCCTCATGGGGCAGGGGAAGTGTATGATATATTTTTAAAGAACTGAAACAAAAACTGTTCTGCTGAAAAATGAGACTGTTCTGATAATTAAATCATTCAAATAACCAGAAAAAAACCCAAATTAGTTATCCAAAACATCCCACTTCCCTAACTTATGACTCCCTGTGGAACAGCACTAATGAAAACATTCCAGCAAATAGCATAGAATACTAAATTTTAAGGAGATGAAAAGATGCTTAAAAGGCTCATCTTCATTCTGCTCTAAACCAGCTAATGGGAACCCCAGTAATACTAATTAAGAAAAAATATAATGAGATAAAATCACACCCCAACTCCTCATGCCATATCCTCCAGCTGAACAGGATTTTTAAAATCAGCCAAAAATCCACCAGCCTAATTTAGTTTTAAAATTCTTCCTGTTTTTGCAGGTAGGCATATGAAATAAAGAAATAAATTCAACACATTTAGCACCAATTTGTTCAAAGCATGTGGGAGGTTAAGAGAAATGAGGGCAATATGGACCCTGCACTCAAAGAGCTTTCAGAAGCTACAGGACACAGCACTTGGTAAGCATCTAACAGACCAAGTTGGTTGCTGTGAGAACAACAAAGGAGAAATCAAATTTAGGGCCACTTAATCATTTCTCTGCCCTAAGGAACAGTCTCTTGCATCTTGGGTTACAAAGTAAGAAACAAAGTATTATTTCTCAGTTAAAAATTTTTTTTAATTTTTTCTAAGTTCAAAAATGAGGTATAAAGGGGGAGGGGGTGGGAAGGGACAGATTGGGAGTTCGAAATTTGTAGATAAGACAGGTATATATAGAATAGATAAACAAGATTATACTGTAATATATACAAGATTTTGTGGCAGCTTATGGTGAAAAAGAATGTGACAATGAATATATGTATGTTCATGTATAACTGAAAAATTGTGTTCTACACTGGAAATTGACACAACATTGTAAACTGACTATAACTCAATAAAATTTAAAAAAATGAAGTATAAAAATTTTGTACCTTTGATTGACCAAAAAAAATGAAAGTCCCTCATAATCCCATCACCGGTAGATAACCATTTCCCATTTCAATTTAAACAGAAGATTTAAAAATTAGCAAGGCTAAGAAGGAAAAGGCTTGAGAAAGTAAACTGATATTAGAAAGGGATATTAGAAAGAGATAACCTTTCGTGAACTTTACATGAAAGCAAAGCTAGAGAGGATTGGAAGCAACTAAAAATTATTTTAGGATTACAAAGTGTTTTTAAAAGCAACTCAATTATTAGTAACTATTCTATGTCTATTTTTAGAAATATGTCTTAATTTCACAAATAATTGTCATTACAATAAAGATACGATAAATTCTCAATTTTAAAATTAACAAAGGCTTGAAAAATTGCAAATATGGAAAGAAAAATAATTGTAGCATTCCTCATTTAAAAGCAAATCCCAAATTAGATCCCACTAGGTCACCAGCGACAGTCTTACAGAAACAACACTTCAGTCCATATTTAAAGCCACAGAACGGGGACAAAACTTCTCACCTCCAATAATCAAAATGAGGCTTACCTCCAGCAAGCCTAGTCTGAACTTCATCCTTGTAGACCACAGTAAAAGTACTAACCTCATTTTATTTGCTGTATACAGTTAATTAATGTTTCCTTGTGGGCAGAATCCAAACTTAAATATAAGTAAATCTAAGTATAAGGGGTTCACTGAAGCACTGTTTATAATGGCAGAAAAATGGAAAACAAATGTCCAACAGGGAGACTAGTTCAATAAACCGTAAAGCAGCCATTCAATGGAATACAATGAAGCCAGGAAAACTAACTCAGCAGTTCTACATTTCCTAGTGTTATATAGAACCTGCAAGATAACTTGTTCACTGAAAAAAAAGCAAAGTGTAGAAATGTGATTACAATGCTAACTTCTGTGTGGAAAAATCTAGATGTTTGTATCATGTGTAGATGTGAACTATGTCAAAGACCTGATCAATCTGGATATTTCTTAGTCTTCTACTTAACACCAGCACTAATTACAAGAAATTGGTAATGGCCACTTCTTGGGAGGGAAGGCGTAGCAAGGAGGGAGGTTTACTTTTCACCGCATTATCACTTGTGTACCTTTTGACTTTTGTACCATAGAACACGCATTATTTTTTTTAACAAAATTTTTAAAGTTTGGAATCTATTAAACTAACCCGACCAATTCTGAAGTTTCACATTATTTTTCTCATTCTATGATGGGAGATGGATAAGTAATAAACCCAAACTGGATAGCCTAAGTCTCAAGTTAACCTGTTTCAATACACAGTATTTCTACTATATTAAAATACTTAAGAAAAGTTCTTCGTATCTATAGCAGTGTAAAAAGAACTTTAAATAATTTTTTAAACCTCACCAAATGCCTTTATTTATTTATTTTTTTTTACTAGTTGACACAAAATAGAAACAAGTTTTGCTTGTCCCTGAGCAGCCTTAACAGAACAGGTCAGGTAGTAGTGACCAAAGGAACCCCTACTTAATCAGGCTTAAAGTAATTCCTTTTACTCTGAGGCCCTATGAGAAAACTCTCCTCTCTGTTCTACTGTTCTACTCTAGAAAACAGAAACTAAGTTATAAGATAGCTTGGCCTGAGGCGAGGAGAATGTTAACAAACAGCTTAGCCACATTTATCACTGTGTAACCCTGGAAGTATTTTTGATCCTGTAAAATGCTGGCCACCAATGGGGTATTATTTATGACCTTGTGATAAAATGTGCTTAACTACCAGGAACTGTTCCAAGGATATGATCAACATGGATAATACTTAGTCTCCTACTTAACACCAGCACTAACTATACCTCCCCACACCATTTATTAGTCTCCTCCTTTTAAGGACAATTGGAATGATACTTTCCTGCAGGCTCCCAGTGACAAGTATAAAATGCTAATAATGCAAAGATGCATACTCCCCTTTATTACATTGATGACTGCGTTCCTCTTTCCACACCATTAGGGAAATAAGTGAGATTGTGTATACAAAGCACACAGCACACACCTAGCAAGCAATCAAATGGCAGTCGCCTTCCCCCTCACTCTGAAGATTTTTCCTATATTTTTAAGTTGTTTATCTAGGCTTATATCCTATTATTTACAAGTTTAGTCTTTTTCTTCAGCTGTCCTAACATTTCTGGAGCTAACATTTTTCTCTAATCTTCTTTGGAATACTCATCTCAGAAAGGCCCAAACCCAGTATGTTACTTTCAGTCCTCAAGTTGTATAATTAAGTGAAGATGGACTCTTTTAAAGCAGAAGTCAGAAACTTTCTCCCTAATGGGCTATCAGATAGTAAATATTTTAGGCTCCAGTAGGCCACATGCTCCCTATCACATGCTCTTCCTTTTAAAAAATCTTTTTAAAAATGTAAAAACCATTATTAGCTGATAGGCCAAATAGGCCGGCACAGTTTGCCTATCCCTGCTCTCAATGGTCAGTATACTTTTACTCATTTTCGTTTTTGGTGACTTTTTCCCTTGACATTTCTATTTGAACTATTTTATTTGCATATAATTAAGTCAGAACCTTAAGACCTGTTTCATATTTCTTCATTGTACCATGTCCTGCTCTTACAATTTTAAAAGCAAATCCATTAAAAAAAAAAAGGAGAAAGTAATGAAACTAATGAGTAAGAATAAAGAAGTTGAAAAATCACAAACACCTAAACAATTCAAAACAATGACAGAATGGATCAAAAGGTACTTTAATGGAAATGACATCTGAACAATGTACATACAATAAGCCCAGAAATGAATGACAAAACAAAACCTAATCTGGAATGAAATCTTAGAATGAAAATTCTAGAAAGACATAAAGAAATAAGTGATCATGTCAAAACCTGGGTATCTGCTAGTGTAAGAACCCTGGAGCCTCCCCTCAAACCTGTTCTCGAAGTCTGTGCCAGAGGGCCAGCTGGGGAGATCTTCTTGACGGGGACTAGTCTTAGGTCACCACATCTCCTGGTTTCTTCCCATTCTACCTAAAGTCATCTTCCCCAATGCTGCTATAGGTCTTCCCTGAAAAAATATCATCTCATCATGACAGCCCCTCCTCTCCTCCACTCCCACTTAAACCCTAAGAACCATGAAATAATGTCCGTACTCCCTAGCAGCCCAGGCAAGGTTTACATAATCTGACCTTCACCCCATACCCCATCCTCTTCCTAATCAGTTTCTCAACCATTAACATGCCTAAAATCAACTAGGACATCAATAAAAATGAATGTATCATATTAATATCTATATTAATCTAAACTGTGCTCTGCAAAGGTAAGTTTTAGAGATTTCAAAATGCCAAATAATAGCTACCAGGATTTGCAAAATGACAGAAAGATCAGTTTTTCTTTTGTTTGGTTTTAAAAAAATTGAGTATTTAAAAAAATCTGAGTATCTCTGGGCAGAGCACAAAAAGGATCCATTTTGACAAAGGCCTCACCATATATTCACTTAATAATGCTATCCGTCAGGCCTCAGAGGAAAGCTTTTGAGACTGCAACTCCTACTTGGCTACTAAAGCAGAAACTTTAGTAATGAGTGATGAGGAAAATGCACACATGGAGAGTTTGAGGAAACAAGGAAGGCCACGATGAAAGTGAAAAACCAAAGAGGAAAGATGGAAGAAAAACAGTATGGAGGTCAACTGAGAAAGGAAAAAATCATCAACAGATAGGAAGAAACTGTAAACTTGCACAAGGCAAGACTTGATGAAAAAGCTGGGAAGAAAAGGAAATTTTCTTAAAAGTAATAATTTTCATAGAAAAATCAACAGGCTTTATGCAATGTTTTATGAAAAGGTGTTAACTTGGAATTTGAACATGAGTTTTGTAAAAAGAAACTCTGGGGGGGAATTATTACACAATACTAGTAGTTGTTATATAAATATAAATACTATAGTGGTTCCTTCTCAAAGGCTTATTTATATCTTATATTTAAAATATACATATATCAAAGACTACATGATAATCTCAATATTTGGCAAAAGCACTCTCCACATAAATTGTTTACCTGCCAACTGAAATGCAAAAATAGATTTTTAAGTCTGGGTTTAATAGAAATGAAACAAGAAATATAGGTTGAATTCTTTCCCTTCTCCCTTCTTCAGTACTGAAGGTTCAGCTTTACACAGCAGTGGAGAAATGAAACTTCACTTTTCACTGCCTTCTACTAATCTCTTCATCAGAAGGACCAAGAGACTTAATCCACAGCTACAGAGTTCATAAATCCCACTGCTTCCTGATGAAGCACAGTGGGATTAATTATAACAAATGAGTTGTATATCATTCTGTATACTTGGAATATTAATCTCAGTCATTTACAGCCGGTTCCCAACCCGAAAAGGGAACTTACAGGAGGAAATAAGACTCAAGACCCAAAACACAACAACAAAAAATTCAATGGACAGAATTCAGTCCTGGAGCAAACTCTTTCTGATCCCTGTGAAATTTCTATGAGGCACTCAAAGCCACGGGTGGAAGCGAATTTCTTTAGCTAAAATATTATTGATCTGCCCATCTGAAATTATCTAACACGTGAAACCAGCATCTATGCCTTGTAAATGCTGCTTATTTGCACTGGCGACAAACTGAAAACCTTGTCTTTAAACGGATCACTAGAAGGAGAAATTCTGAGTTAAAATGAAGAGCCACCTCTCCACTCCGAATATTTTGCTGCCTTCAGACATCAAAGGAAACCGTCATGAACCGTCAGGTAAAAACAGCAAAAAAGGAAGCACAGTTTGCATTTGTGTTTGTTTTACCCAGAGGGAACAATCACATACTAAAAGGCAAAAAAACCAAAACAAAAAGTTGTGGGAGACGGTCTCTCTCCAAACTAGAACCCAGATGCCTAAAATTCTCCTATGCTCAACATCTAAACTGTTTCTGCCCTCTCTTCGTTAGAAACCCGCTAACAACATTTCCGTGCTTCACCAAGTCCGAAAAGCCTTTCAACTTGCCTCCACAATTTAGTAAAACAGCTAGGGTTAGTAACGGCCTCGCTGGTCCTAGCCTCCCAGGTGAACCTGCTCTTTCAGGTCTTCTAGTTTTCTTCCCGGTGGTCCCTCAGCGACCCCAACTTTGCTCCCCATCTTTTAGTTCTACTCCCCCACCACCACCCCAGCCCCTAACCCTGCCCCCGGCGCCCGCGTCACCTCGCGCCCCGTGCCCCCCCCAACCCGGTCCCCACGTCCCTTTCTCAAGCCCTCAAAGTCGACCCTCCCCTTCGGCCGTCCCTCCTCACGACCCCACCCACCGCCCCCCAGCCCCTCGCCCGGTCCTTCGGCGGCGGGCTCGCGGGCGGGGCCCCGCCCCACCACCGGCCTCGCCTTCGGGGGTCCCGAGGGGAGGGGACCCCGACCCCAGCCACGCCCCCCACAGATAATGGGTGACATGGCGCCCCCCTCCCCCCACGTCCCGCTCCTCCTCGGCTGGCCGGGCAGCGTCGCTCACCCACACGAACAGGCTGTCCGAGAGCAGGTACTGGGCCACGTCGCGGGCACGGGGTCCCCCGGCGTTGGGCCGGACCAGCGCGGCCGGGTCTGGCTGCACCGGGGCCGTTACCGGCTCCGCCTCGGCGGGCCCTGGCCCGGGCCCTGCTTCGGGCTGGCTGAGAGCGCGGTAAGCGCTGACGATGGTGCCGAGGAGGGCCAGGCCGCTGAGGCCCGTGTAAGTGCGGAGGCTGGGCCACGGGAAGCGCTCGAGGAAGAGCAGCGGCATGGCGGCAGCGGCGGCCTCCAGCCCCCAGGCCTCCCCGCGCTGCGGCCGGGCCCCGGCTGCCTCGCGAACGGCGCCCACGGGCTCTGGCGTCGCTGCTGCCACCGCCGCCGCCGCCGCCGCCGTACCGGGCCAGGCCGGGCCGCTCCTGGCCGCTCGCGCCGCTCCGCCCCGCGCCGCTCCCGCTGCTGCCCCTGCCGGCGCGGAAGAGCCTCGGCGGGCTCGGGGCGGGCCGCCGCCCCCAGTAGGGTGCGGGCGGGACGGGGGCGGGGGCGCGGACTCCGTCCCCCGCCCCCAGAGGTCGCGCTGCCGCCTGGCCGGCGAAGGCCCCGGCTGCAGGCCCTGGGGCCCAGCACCCAGCATTATGCTCCGCCGACGCCCCAGCTCGGCCGGGCCCTCGGACGCACAGGACACCCGCCCGGGGCCGAGCCCAAGCGTCACTCAGGCCCGGCGGCGCTGGGCGCTGACGGGCGGTAGAGCCCTGGCTGTGTGGCCCGTCCGCGGGACGCGGGGACCCCCGCCACTGGGCGTCCAATCACTTGTCCCTTGTTTCCTTAACCTACCTTAAGCAGGTTACCCTGGAGCCCTGCTGTGGGCCTAGAAGCTTCCCAGGTGGCTGAAAGAGGAGATGGTGTTTAGGGAACAGTAGAGGCCCTGACACAAAAAATATTCATTAGTGGTCTTAAATTCCTCACAGATTAAGTTGTCTTAAGTTTCTGCTGTTTATTAGTAACCAACAGCAGAGTCTAAAATGAACCTGATTTAGCAGGAAATAAAATGTGTTCCCTCATACACCAGGTAGGAATGTATTTTGGAAGAGTCAGCTCCTCAAAAAGTTTAAACCTAACAGTGACCATTTGACCTAGCAGTTCCACTCCTAGGTATATACCCAAGAGAAATGAAAATGTACCTCTACAAAAGACGTGCACACAGATGTGGGTAGCAACATTTTTCTCAACGGCCAAAAGAAACAACCCTAATGTCCATCAAGTGATGAATAAAAAAATAAGGGCTATCCCTACAATGGAATAGTATTCAGCTGTGAAAGTGAATGAAGTACTGATACACGCTGCAACACAAACAAAACTTGAAAACATACTAAGTGAAAGCAGCCACACATTTAGCCACATAGTGTGATTCCATTTACATGAAATGTCCAGAATAGGCAAATACACATACACAGAAAGTAGATTAACTGTTGCTTAGGGAGGGCAGGGAACTGAGGCAAAAAAGCTAAACATTGATTTCTTTTTGAAATGATGAAAATGTTCTAAAATTGTGATTGTGGCACAACTCTGAATATACTAAAAATCAATTAAATATATACTTTAAATGAATGGTGAAATACATGAGTTATAGCCCAACAGGGTTGTCACACACACACCAAAAGAAGTGCTACCAAAAAAAGTGTTGCCTTGGGGGTTTTATTCCTCATTGTATCCCCCTGGCCTGTAATACTGCCAAGTGATACTCTGTTGTTCAATAAAGATTTGTTGAATCATATAAACTTTCAAAAGAAAAGGACTAAATTATCTTCAAGGTGTTTTATGCCTAATATTCTAATCCTAACTATTAATTAGAAAACAAATGATGGCTCAGCTCAAGGTTATTACTATACACTGTAATTTTTAGAAAAATCCTATTAAAGTGCCTGTGATGAAACACAAGTTTGGCTTTTAGTGGAACAGAAGATGAACATTTACACACACACACTTTTTTTATATGAGGTCTATATGATTAGACTTTCAGTTCCCTTTTGTTCTCTGGTTGCAGCCATTTGATTAAAATGCTAAACTTTTACTTTATTGGTAAAAAGGTTTATTATGAAAAACAGGTAGTAATTTTCCAAGAAACTGTTCTACTTTATCTGGGCGAGCCCCCATAATTTTTAAACCACCCTATCCGATTATTCAAATTCAGTCCTAGCCACAGCGTATCATGTACCAAACTTGTCCTGTCATCTTAAGAAAAGGGCTACTATTAATAGATCTGCCCCTATTAAGGTACAATACTCCACCAGCTTGAATTCAAAGTGCTATACTCTTCTTTAGATTTATATTCTGAAATAACCACTACTTTTTAAGTGTTAAAAAAAATTAGGCAACCTATTTTCTGGAATGACATTATGAAGCGGTTAACAGCAACTTTTAACTTTTGATTCTGACTACATAAAAACTATAAATTAATATTCAACTTTCAGAAGCTTCAAATTTTTGAAGATTCAATGTGAGAATAGGGACATTAACCCAACTATATTTAAGGTTATCTATTTGAATTTTAAAACATTTTAAAGGTTTGTGTCTGGACATTTTACTAGGATAATTAGTATTTGTTCTACCAACATTCTGTCCTCTCCTTCTCTAAGAAGGTAGGCCAGGCTTTTGCACATCCTTCCCTCAAGGACTTTTTTTGCAACGAGAGAACCCACCTGAAGTCAACCAATGCTTCTGGTTCTTTGTACTGCATCCTACATCATGAGAAGAGCTGGAAAGAAGACTCAGGGGAATGAATACTTAGTGTTCCCAGAAGGCTGGACTATAGGCATAGGGACCACCTACATTATTTGAGTCCCAAGGCCCAAGTGTGGCAGGAAGTCAACAGAACCAGAATTTAAGAAATTGGTCCAGCTTAGACAAGTAACCAAGAAGTCCATGATGGAGGCTAGAGGTCTCACCAACCCTACCTTCGTTTCAGAGCACTTTTTATGCTTTCTGGATTCTCACAACTTTGGGTAGGCCCCCTACTCCCAATAATGACTGAGACTGAATTTCCTGCCATCTTTGTGAGATGGTGGCTCTGATTTGGTTTGATCTAAAGGAAATCATTTCCGACAAACCAGAATTGTGAAGATTCACATCTAGGTACGTTATTACCATTTAAAAAGCATCTGAAATCCTTTTGTGCATGATCTCATTTGATTTTCATCATCCAGTGAGAAAGGCTGAGTAGTTTTGTTGTTGTTTAAAGATCTCAACAGCCCAGGAACTGAACTTCATTATCTAATCCAGTAGCCTTAAATGTGTGCCCATGTACTTCTGCTGGTGTTTTCATTAGCTGGACCAATGTGTTCCTTTTCTAAATCTAGCAAGAGGGGAAAAAATAACCAACTCATTTCATAGGGGAAAAATTAAGTTAATGGGAACATTTCAATCTTTAGTTTTTCTTTCATAATTTTTCATAGCTCTTTTGCCTGCTATAAAATACTCAGTAATAAAATTTTCAGAAGAACTTTTGCAATAACCTTATCAGGTTTTGTTCAACTTTTGTTCAGATATAGTCTCAAGGTTATGGTTTTATTACACATCTATCTCACGTTTTGGTAACTTTTAAGATGATGAAATTAAATTGCAAAATATTACATAAGTATCAGTGGTGTCACAGAACATCATGACCTCCAGCCATGTTTGATTAAAAAAACTAAAGTTAGCACTCTCTTTGGAAACTGAGTCCCCAGTGATACAAAACAGTTAACAAAATAGTATGGCAACTTCTAAATCCCAGTCTTCAGGTTCCAAATCCAATGACCCTTTCACATTGCAGGAAACTGAATCTGCCTAAGACCACTGCCAACACACAATGGAAGAATGCGAGGGGAGGGCAATGTGGCTGTCCCAGGTCTTCATGCCCTTGATATTATGCAAGTTGTCTATTACCTAATGTAATGGTCCCTGCCCAATGACACTGAAAAAGAATGGTGCAGGATTTCTAATGGCACACTAAGGTTAGTAGCCACACACACAATCACACAGAGTTATTCTAATTTTTTTATTGAAATGACAGTAAAATAAAAAAAGAACAGTGACCATTTTAATCAAACTTTTACTTTACAATATAAAAATATAACAAAAACTACAGTTTCTTTTATACATTTTTCTATAAGCTTAGTGCCAGAAAAATTCTCAAAGCCAAACAATAAATGACACTTGTACACTATGATGTGAACACAGTAACTGAAGTTTACAAGTTTTTAAATGCACTGATCCTTCCCTTAATAGAACATAACACATTTTACCAATTTAGCTCTAGTCCTACAATATATCCATTGCTAAAATACAAATTACACCTAAACTGGCTTAAACTAGACTTACTCAGGTTTTAGTCAGTTTTTTCACAAAAACAAGCTTGATAAATATAATACAAGCTACTACTAAAATGTGTTTCATGGCTCAAGTCAAATTACAGTATTATGTTTCTCCTCACATATTTAACACAACAAAGGCAAACTGCTTGAAATGAGTCCAGTTTAACCCAAATGAGTGATGTAAAACATATGGAATAATTATGGGAAATCAAATCTTATGCTTTTATAAGCTGACTTGTATTATAGTCAAAACCCACTAAGCCTTCTCTAACAATGCGACGTACAAAACTGCACACTCTCTAAAGCAGTCTTAGTGATGGGCACATGCTATTCCAAACACTACAAACTAGTGAAAACATCAAGTTTGAGAAATTCCAACGTGGGAAGCATTTCATCTCAAGTGATGAAGCAGGTACTTTAATAAAGTCATTAAAAATCTGAGAGCGTAAAGAGTCACAGAATTTAAGGGAGTCACATCTTTTAAGAAAGGGAATTTTAAGTTGATTGCTTGCTGGCCTGCTGAATTTAGAGGACCTCTACCTCTCACTTCTAACTAAGCATGGCAGAAAACAGACTAGCAAGTTTGGTTATATTTTATCCAAATAAAATGTTAATTTAATGGAACCCTTAAATTTAAAAAAAAACAAACCTGAACCATACAATGCTAATTACAAGGTAAGACAATACGTAAAAAATCTTTCGGATTTGCTATTAAAAGTACAAATTCATACAGAGAATTATCATAATGCTATTTTAAGTATTATCTACTCTTTAAAAAATCTCAAGTCTTCATTACATAGGGAAAAAAAAGAGCAAATTTCACTTTTCTTCAAAGGGATGTCAATCCTAAATATGATTTAAAACATTTGAGTAAAACTAGTTTTTTCCCCTCAACCTACTGAATATTTTCCAATGCCATTAAGTTTTATATAGAACATGCACTACTCAGATTACTCAGGGAAAGGAACATGGCATAGACTGTAATTATACAATGCAAAAGAGGGCTTTCATTTATAAACAAACCTGGAACATAGGAGGCATTCAAAAATACAAATCATTAATCAAGAGCTCATTTAAAAATTAGTCAGTATTTATTATGCAGAGAACTGGAATGCACAATTTAAGACTGTTTTTGGAGAAGTGTGGTAAGAACTTACACATCAAAAGAGCTTAGTGTTAAACAGTACCCTTGTACACTCTTCTAATGCTGTAGGAACACATCAGATTTGAACTCCCCTAGTTCTACTATTTTCATCAGGAAACCAAACGAGAGTATTGGGATACAACTATAACTGACCAGTTCAAAATCAGTTTTAAAAATTTGTTATGGATTTTACATTCAAAACCAGATCTCTTATATTCCAAAGTTAGTAACTCAGTCAACTTAGTGTTTTTCTCACCTAAGCCCCAGGGTATGGATGACTAACTGAAGCACTTAATATTGGGAAGTAATGATCAAAAAAGAATTTCTAGGTCAAAGCTTAAGTTACAAAAGGACACGAGTGGCCTCGAATCAGATGACTCTTCAACTCAAACACTCCTTACTGATAGCACTTTATAAATCACACCAAGAAAAAGTCCACCTCTCCCCAGCCTCGCCAGATGACAAGAGCTAACACACCTGAAAGTAGTCACAGCAGCTTTTCACTTGGATGCCGGAAGGAATCATGGAAGGTCAGCTGGATCGAGCCATCTCCATCTCTGCATTCCCTAATCTTGTACAACTCATCAGTGAGCCCACAATAAAATTACAGTAAGTTTGAAACATGCTAATATAAACTAGAGGGACAGGACTGTTAGCCCCTGAAGGAGAAGGACTATCCACAGAACTAGTGCCTTTTTCAAAGGAAACCACTGGTCATTTTTGGTCTGAGACTGGTGCTCACCTACTACTAAGTCACTACTTGATACACAACTGTGTGAAGGTTTGACAGGACCTCAACTAAATAAACTTGAATGTTTATAAATGTAATTGCTCAAGGTGCTCTTGGTCTACTTTTCTCAAGTCTGAGTATGGAAGAATATATGATGTTATCTTTCACATCACCCAATATTCAGAACAGCCCTGTGATCAGTACCATAAAGATGTACAAATAATCAAAAGTTCATTTCTGTCTATTAAAAACATAACTTTATCAATCTCTTTTAAGTAGCTGTATAAGATTTCCATTACTTAACCTACAGTCAACAGTTTGTAGTAAGGCATACACAATATACTTTGACCATTAAGCAATAACACAGCCAGTAAATCCCTTTGCTCTAAGATTTTTTTTATTCCCTCAAATTTGATCCTAATTTAGCAATGTTTTTAAAAGTTTTCAAAATTTGGTACTGTTCTCTTAGACTGACAAAATCTAATTCTGATTCAGTTCATTCCAAAATATTTTATGAAAAGGCTTTGTGTCACTGTTAAAACCAAATTCTCATCTCTATGGATACAACTTCACATTAATTGAAATAACTTTACAATCTAAGAGTTCAAAATATTAACAGACCCACTTTTAGAACCTTCCTTCACAAATCACCATTTTACCATAGCCCTAAGAATGTCTAAAACAATTTCACAACAGCACAAATAATGAATACCCCCATTATGTAGGGGGAAAAACTCTAAATGAGTACTGATCAGTCTCTTTTTATACCAATTCCCATGACTTTCCCTGACCCAGACAATTTTAATAGCTTCCCATATACTTAATTAAGGTCCATTGTTTGTGAACTAAGGTCTAGCTGTACTGGTATGAAATGTACCAGTCAGCAATATACTGGGAGTTCTGCTGTAATATAACTCATCATGAGTATAAAATTTGGTACAGGAATTGCACCTCAGACTCAAATCAAGAAACTCTAGTTCCCAGAAGATCCTCAGCACAAAGATCTATAATAGTCTTGGAGTATACCCCCAAGAGTGGTATCAGAGCAAGGGTCCCATAAACTTGACCTGCCATTGTCTCTTAATGTTCAGTGGCGGGAGAGGGTGGGGTAAGATCCTCACCTGTAAGAATTTCACAAATTTAATGTGAAACTAAAAAACAAAACAACAACAAAAAAACAAATAGAAAGAAGTCTACTTTCTTTAATGTTGTACAAAAAAAGTATGAGTAAAACCAAAAGTAAATTAAACATCATCACATTTGTTTATACCACAATTTAGTTTTCCATATTAACTTTACTATTCAAACAACAAAAAGTAGGTGGCAATTTTGGGACTGGGAAAGAGATAAAACCAAAAAAACCTTCCTAGCATGTTTATTCTACACTGTGTATAGCTGTGCTCACAGAGATGGTTTCTCTTTCTTCTCCGTTGCACAGGAATTCAGTTGTATATAAAATTGAACCTGAATTTTAAAAAGAATGATATCGTTATTAAATACAGTATTATTTACATAGGCTATATCTTAGTTGATAAAGAAATTTAGACATTTCAACCCTCCCTTGATATTTTGGGCATTTTCTACACTGAGACATCCTTTTCTTTCACCTGTCAGTCACATTATACATTATACATTAAATAAGTATTACTGAATATTTATAATTTAAAAAATTTTAAGAGTGTACATTTGATTAATAATCCACTTTCCTTGAAGGAAGGGAAAACTTTTACACCTATCTCATTGTATTCTGACCACTCAGCAAGTTCCTGACACCTGATAGGTAGTGTTTAAATAAATGAAAAATATGACTTTTTTCACATCCCGTACTTCAACTTGTAACCCATCAGCAGGCCAAAGCAGAGGAGCAAAAGATGAAGTCCGATTAGTGTGCCAAAATAGGAAGCCCGTTTTCATACTAAACAAGCTTTCATAGAAGGTCAAAACCACTACTGAAATTGTTCTTTAACTAACATTTATTAAGCACTTACCAGGTGCCTGACACCTATTCTAAGCACTTTATATGCATTATTTCACTTAGTCCTCACAATTCTATGAAGCTGGGACTATCATCCCCATTTACGGATGAATAAATAGGTATAATCGTTTGTCAGAGGTCACACTGCCAGGAAGCACTGAAAGTGGAATTCAAATCCAAACACTGACTGCAGAATCTGTATTCTTAACCATTATATTATTCTGCAATTCTTATCTATGATTGACTTAAGCTCCTCAACCAGTACAATTAAAAACAAAACAAAAACAAAAACTCCATGTAAAAATTAAGGACTTAATCCCACATGCCCCAATTTGAGCCTGAATAGATTTTCAGATGGAAAGAGAGTTATGTATTATACCAAGAGATTCAATTCTCCACGTTTTTATATATATACGTCCTCTCATATTTATTATATACTGCTGACTACTATTTGACCATCTCTTCTTTGAATGAAGACTTCACACTTGACTGTGGAGAATATCAGATTTGGGGAAGAACAGATGCACAATTACCAAAAGTCATGCTGCACCTTAGGGTCTAAGGATGCACAGTCATATTTAATCCTTGGCTTGCACAAGGCCTAAGGATCCATCTACTGTCTTTGTTTCCTTAAAGACCAAAATTTATGGACTATTCCTTCTCAAGTGGCTTGGATTATTTTAAATTGAGCAGTTTAGATGAATCAACCACAAAATGTCCATACCTGCTCAAAAGCTGAGGGAGACTAGAAATGATGGGTCCATATCCAGGCGCATTGTCATACAGTTCAAACAGTGGTGCAGCTACTAGCTTGTAATTTTTAGGAACTGCAAATAAGGCTAAAATAAAATAAAACGGTATTCATTTTCCATAATTTTTTATATAACCATTGCTTCCATTTCACCTGTAATCACCAATTTTACATTTGAGAAACTTTTGAGGAAAGAGGTATTTCTCATTAAAACAGGTTGGTTTTTCTTTTTTTTTTTTTAATTGAAGTACAGTCAATTACAATGTGTCAATTTCTGGTGTAAGAACAATGTCTCAGTCAGGCATACACATACGTATATTCTGGTTTTGTCTTTTAAGCAAAGTTCATAGCCACAGCTTTGAAACTGACTCTCTAAAGAGATCCTATTATTACCAACCAAGAGGACCTTATGAGTGATAGCCCTGGGAGGATGGGGAGAAGAGAAAATCTTTGAGCTTCCAATTTATTTTGAATTCTAATTTAAGAACATTATAAAGAATGGAATAATTATTTGTTAATATGCACAACAGGGCTAAAGATGGTATTAAAAAAATTCATCTGTCTCCTAAAATTTTCAGCTTATCACAATGTGAAAATCAATACCAGCAGCTAAACAGTTATTAAAAATACTATAAGCTGGTATTTTAGGCTCTAAATACTTACTCTTCCACCATAACATGGCTAGCACATCTAAGAAAAACTAGGTAATTCTATATAAAAATGGTATGCATTTTTAGTTTTATAATAAATATCAAAATATAAGGAACTTGGAGAAAACACAAATAAAGGTATCCTTGAAATTATGTTACAAAAGTTTTTAGATGGCTGCCTTCAAAAACAAAGTAACTTACCTTTCTCTTGAAGTTGAACCAAAAACAACTTCTTATGTTCCTTAGGTTTTGTAATATGTGCAGGAATATATGGATACTAAAATAACAAAACAGAATAATTTGTAGTTGCCAAGACATCTCTTATACCCACCATGTCTCTATTTCCCAACTTCTCCCCTTTCACACATTAAGCTCAAATATCGGCCCTTTAAGACCAAGTTCCTCATAACCCCATACAATTTTATTTTAACACGTATTCCATGGTCTTGCTTATTCCCCAATACAATATAAACTGCTGAGAAAAGCAAAATTCTTTCTAGTCTTCCCTTTACCAGGATCTGGTACCTAACAGATGTACAGACAAATGATTTAATAAATATAAAATATCAAGTAGTAAACCATTCAATCATTCAAGACAATTAAATGTGTAAAGACACAAGATTTACAGCTTGATAAATTTAAAACACAACGAAGTCTGATATTAGTGGAGTGTTTTTGATAAAAGTTGTCTTTTTAAAAATATATCATTACTAAGTTAAATTTTCTGGAATGCTGATGCAGACATGTTTACTATATTAAAAGTTTAAATACACCTCTTGAGGTATTTGGCAGAACATTCTACCCCACAACCACCATATGAGCACACTGGCTACATGCTGCAGAAATATCAGATGAGAAGTTTTTGCCAGCTAGACAAAGTCAAATTGCCTGGGAAAATGGAGAAAATATTTCGGAGAATTTAAAGGAATAAAGAGAATTAGAAAGGGGAGGCTGCTACCTGAGAAAGAATTTTAACACAGAGGACTTTGAAAGCCTAAGATAGAGACTTTTGTTCTACAGTTTGTATAGAATGAAAACCTCTCCTGCATCTCCCCATGACACATTCAGAAAAATCTATTTTTCTTTTTGAGTATTTGAGGGCAAGGGAATTAAAAAGTGCTGAAAATAGGCGTAACAGGAAAGGAGAATAAAAACAGAGGCTGCCAAAAGGAAGTATTATCACCTTTATTTTATGTAAAGAACTTGTGCAGGGAAGCTAAGTATCTTTCCCAAGAAGATACGGCTAAGCAGTGTTGCCAGGACTCAACTGAATCTATCCAACTCTAATCTAACTACAAATGCTGATGTTATTACCCACTGCGCTGCCCCAATGGCACCTAACCAGCATTCTGGTTAGAATAAGTATACACTAGAGGCATCCCTAGGGTATGAATCAAGACAGCTACCCCAGACTTTGGAGTTACCCTATACTATCATGAAAACCAGGTACACTGGCAGCAACAGAGAGATAGGTGAGAAGTAGCTTAAACAGCACAGGCTAAGAGAACTGTGGTTCACACACAACAAAAGTTCCCAAACCATGACCAAACCAGTGACCAGCATTACCCCAATATTCTTCTACTCAAGGCTGTATGTTCATTTTCGTGTAAACCCTTCTCCCATTTCTCCTCTTTTTAAGCCAACTGCACTTTATATAAGAAGAACAAGAAGATGGTGTCGTGCTCTTTTCCCACCTCACCAATACTCCAAGTTTACTAAACAAACACACAACCCTTATGTTGTATCTTATACTATCAGAGACAACCTTAGGGTTCAGTGAATTAAGAGAACTGTCCTAGAACCATGGTAAGGGATATGAATGAGGGTATTCAGAAAGCAGCCTGGAAAACATTGCTATTATTAAGAGTATTTTCCAGTTAGGTTATGGAATGTTCAAGAAAGCAAAAAAAGTTCAAAATAATTGTTCTACGTATTTTTGGATCAGGAACTTCACTATTTCCAGATGCAATTATACTTTCTCAAAGCCTGGGCAGTTCTCCAGGAGTGAGCACCAGCACCAGCTTCCACAGCACCTCTTCTTCCTATCCCTCAGCTACACTGGTCAGAAGACGACAGACAGAACAATCTTTTGCCTGACTGATATTTTGTCCAATCTGTCACCTGGAACAGCATGTCATGCAAAGAAGCTATCAAACTCATACATCCAACTTACAAAGGCTCCCATTAGTCAAAAATAGGAAACACTGCACATCAGTAACATTATCCATCATTACAATGGATTAAAACACATCAAATATATTTAAATCCATGAGGTCAAATACCACTTTAAAGAGTCACTGAAACAGACACTTTTTGTGCTTCTCATCCCACCTCAGATTTCAGGGAGGCTGTGCTTCAAAGTGTCAGAAAGCTCCCTTGCTGCTGCCACTGTCCCACTCTTGCTTTTCAGCCTCAGAGGATTCCCAAAGCCCTGGATATTCTCTCAACCAGTGTTCAGCTTCAACATCAAAGTGCAAGAGTTTTACAACTCTCATCCAATGGGGGACAGAAGTCCCTGGCCTTCCATTCTTCCAATGGACAACTCTGAGGTGCATTCCACATGGTTCCCCACAGTCCTTAGCAAGACTAATCCAGTTACCCACAGCTGTAATAAGATCAATTATGTACAACAGACTTCTGCTGTTTCTGGTCTCCCTTGCCCGGTACTCTGCTGCTTCCTGGGATCACCTCCCAAACAATCTGCACCCAAGTCTTTGTCTTATTCTCCCTTTTGAGTAAAGTCAAGCCTTTGGCGGATGCTAAGAAATTAACTCATTCTTCTGACAACTGGTAAGTGGAGGAAAAGAAGCATATATTCTTTCCTACACAAACTATACCTCAGGGTACACAAATAGTTGGTAAGTTTCTCTTTACCTAAGTATCACAATTCTGATGAATTAATAGATCTAGGAAAACTATTATCCATGAGCTGCTAACATTACAAAAAGAGACAACCAGATATTATAAAATTCCTGATGGAAGTACACCATACTACCCATGCCAGCCAGACGCCAAGATGACTCACAACCCTGTCTCCTGGTATCTGCACCTTTGTGTAGTCCCTTCCCACAATGTACTATGTTGGTTTGTGTGACCAATAGCAGACTGCAAAAATGACACGTCACTGCCAAGGTTAGGTTGTAACAGACTGCAGCTTCCTACTTGGGCACGGTCTCTATCTCTTAGATCACAGGCTCTGGGTGGAGCCAGCTGTCTCAATGGGAGTTGTTGAAGGCGATGCTCCCATGGCAAGTGAGGGAGGCCCTCGATCAACAGCCAGCAAGAAACTGAACCTTCAGTCCAACAGCCCAGAAGGAACTGAGAGGTCTGCTAACAAATATACGTGTGAGCTTGGGATCGGGTAATTCAGCTTCAGACTACCCTGGAGATAATGCAATCCAGCCGAGAACTTGACCATAACTTCATGAGCCAGAACCACTCAGCTAAGCAGCTCCCAGAGGCCTTACCCTGAGAAACTAGGATAATAAAGGTCTGTTGTTTTAGGCTGCTAATTTTTGGGGACATATATGATACAGCAATAGATAAATAATATACATACGTATGTCAAGCCATGTACCTGTTTCCCCCCAAAATTGAGTCCAAATCCAATTTCTTGATCTAACTACCAATTTATAAAGAGCTACGTGTTCTATAACAGGGGGATGCAATCAGTGATGAAAACACTAAAGATTTTAAGTGATCTGTTTTCATTAACAAATAAATTATAAGGAAAAAAAGACAAGGAGCCAATCTATAGATGTAAAAGAGACTTAAGAACTATCCTAATTCAAACAAATTACAAAAGTAAGATAAAAATAAAACTCAAAGCTATGTGAATAGTGACTACGTATATAACGACTGTGAATTTTTTTGTTTTTAGATAATGGTAGTATTGTGGTTATGTTTTCAGAAAGATCCTTACCTTTTAAAGATACATAATAAAATATTTACAATTGAAATTGTATCTAGGATCTGCTTCAAAACAACTGAAGATGGGAACAGCGGGAACAAGGCAGCGGGGGGGACAGGACTGACGACGTGTGACCACGAGTGCTAACTGCTGAAGGCAGATGAGAGGTAATGGTATTTACTTACGTTTATTATTCAACTTTAGTATATTTTGAAATTTTCCTTTAAAAGAAAAAATGCTTGGCTTTTTAATTTTTTATTTAAATTAAGTAGGCGGAAGAGGAAATTTCAAGTCAAATTCTACTATCTTTTTAAATGGCTGGAATTAAATCTCTTTCCTATGTCCCCCAGTATTTGCCCAGCAAATATAATGAACACTGACCTGAGGAGGTTCAAAATTTGGTCTCCACCAGTTACCAATGCAGTCATCAATGACCCAGTCTTGCAGGACTCCATCTTGACGACCCAGTATCTGTCAAAAAGAAGCAATACAGCCAGTAAACAACCAAATACACATACCCACGAATATCCTTCTTCAGTGAAGAAAATATTTTTGTCAGCACTCCTATTGGAGACCAATGGCTATTATACCTCCTATATGGATTTCCTCTCTATAATTTACTATTTATTATCTGTGTCACTCTGCCCAAGACATACACTATTAGTTCAAAACTGGCAATCTGGCATCAACACAATCATGGAGGGCCAACACATCTGTTGTTATACCCAGGCTATGCATGGAAAACCAAAGGTGACCAATTACCTACATCAGCCAATGGCATACAATAGTTTTTTATCAGACTCAACTATAGCTTCTGTAACCAAGTTACAGAGGTGTGCAAAACTCACAATTTTCATTTTTATAAATCTGTATCGCATAAAATTAAACATATTTTAATCAAAGCTATACTCTATAAATTTTAGTTGGTCAAAAATGGTCCTATAAAGTTCATCATGAGAAACAGAAGTTTCCTGTCCCACTTCACAATTCCCACTGGCTATAACTTTCAACTCTTAGCTATTTTCCCATCAGATATTTGCCTCTATTTTTAAAAGCATTCTTCCTACTTCTATTTTATTTTATTTTGGGGGGGGTGTTTAGGTTTTATTTACTTATTTTTAGAGGAGGTACTAGGGATGGAACCCAGGACACTGTGTCTTCTTGCTTTTAAATAACTGATTATCCCCATTAGATTTATAGCAAAGTTGAAAAGATGGTACAAAGACTTCCCATATCCCATACCCAGTTTTCCCTATTAACATCTTACACAAGGATGGCACATTTTTCACAATTAATGAACCAATACTGATGCCTTATTATTAACTGAAGTCCCTACTTTAATCATATATCCTTGGTTTTTTCCTAATGTCTTTTTTTCAGTTCCAGAATTCCATCTAGGATATCACATTCCATTTGTCATTTCTCCTTAGGCTCCTCTAGACTGTGGCAGTTCCTCAGACTTTCCTTATTTTTGATAATCTTGACAATTTTGAAGAGTACTAGTTAGGTTTTTTGCAGAATGTCCCTCAGTTAGACTGGGATTATGGATTTCGGGGAATTTGGGAAGGAAAATTATAGAGGTAAAGTTTCATTCTCTTCACTTCACTGCACAGATATATTCTAGCAACATGATTTATCACTGATTTTAACCTTGATCACGTGACTGAGGAAGTATTTGTCAGGTCACTGTAGTTAATTTGTAACATTTCTTTTATGACCATTTCCTGACTGCTTTTCATTTTTAAAAACTTTACAAAACCAATTAACACCCTCTACCGTGGATGAGAATTTAGATCTTAAAACTGCATGCCCCGCTCATACCTTCTCTTCTACCATGTTCCCATTATCAGTACTTAAGTCAATTTTCAGTAAATTAGTATGACTAGGTGAATCAGATACAATATTTAGTAAACTATAATTACATTTCCCTATTTGTACAACTATCCTTTTTTGGAGAGGTAATAACTGTTACATTTCATTTGCTATCACTAATTCATTCCCACATTCTCCACAAGAGCTTAAATTTCTTCTCAGTTCAAGTATAAATTATTCTATCAATTTCATTTTTCCTAAGAAATATTTTTCTATCACCCTGCTCCAATCTGTAGACGCTTTTAGCCCTGCTGGGGTCCCAGGGCTTCCCTTGGTCTCTCTCCTGTGTCGTTAGACCCTCTCTATATTCTGAACCCTGTATCTTTTTAGTTTATTCTTTCACTTTGGTGGTGAACATCCTCTAGTAGCTTCCTGAGAAAAGGTACAAGAGATGTCACATATTTGGAAACTCTGTATGCCTGGAAATAACTTTATTTTACCTGCATACTTGATTTATAGTTTGATTAGACAGAAAAGTCTAGGATACAAATCATGTACTCCTAGATTTATGAAGGCTCCATGATTAGCTTCCAGTATTATTTCTGGGATTGTTGAAGCCATTTCTGATTTTGATGCTTTTTATTTAACCCATGTCTATCTCCCCATTCCTCCTCCCCAACTTTAGAAGCGTTTAGAATTTTCTCTTTATCCTTATTACGTCAAATTTCATGATACGCCTCTTCATGAATCTTGTAACATTCATTAGAGAGGGCATGCCTGCAGGTCTTTTCAAACTGAAAACTGATGATTAAGTTTGGGAAATTTTCTTGAATTATTGCTTTGCTAACTCCTTTCCTTCTGTTCTATTTATCTGCAGTTTATATTGGCCCTTCTATAACAATGCAGTAATTTTACCTTTTCTTACCTATGTTCTATCTTTTTGTTCTACTTTCTAGTAGGTTAACTCAACTGAATCTTTTAAACTCTCTACTGAATTTTTCATTCTGCCTTTTTTTTTAATTTAAATACTTATGAGTTCTCTTTTGTTGGCTAGACAGTTCTTTTCAAAGGGCACTGTTCTACAGATGCAAAATCTCCTTTTATCACATCAAGAATATTAATCATAATTCTGTTGATCACTGAATTTTCTGTTTCTGTCGAGTTCACTTTGCTTTTGATCTCTTTCCTGTTAAGAAGCTTTCTCCAAAAGCCTGGTAATACTTGGTTATCTGCTCACAATTCAGGGTAAAAAAATAAGATACTTAATTCCCATCTCAGTGTGCATGAGAGATAGGACTACAATGTTTCTTTGGGAAGATTCCCAAACACCATCTATCATCTAGAGTATTTTTTGGAACTGATCACTTTCTCCAGAAACAAACCTCCAACCTTCAGCCTGGGGTATGTAAAACCAGTTGTTAACACTATCAGCCTTGTAGGAGAAGTCTTGAAGTCTCACCATTCAGTATGTAAACTTTTTCACTCATCCTCCCCACCTTCTCAACTTTTTGATTGCTTAGCATTTTCTGATTCAGTTCTCTACAGAGAATCACCAGCCAGTCTTTGCCTAAACGTACAGAGTTGGGGAAGACAATGTAGGTATATAAATACATCCCATACAGACTGTCAGTCAATTCAATTTTCAGTCCAGGCATGCCCCCACTTTCATAGGTACCAATTCCTTAGCCTTTTTGTTGTTCTGCAATGCTGTGTCTTGGACTGCCCTCACGCTGGGCTGAGGTTTCTGCTAAGTCAGTTACAATTTGCTCACCGGCTTTCCAGCTTCTAAAAAATTTTTCTTGCTACTGTCTCATTTTGCACTCCCTCAATCCTACTGGATTTATATCTTTTTAATCTCCTTTATTGCCTCTTGGTGGAATCTTGAGAAAAAGCTGAGATAAGCAGGTAGATTCCATCTACCATATGTAAATGTAAGTCCAAACACAGCACAGTATCTAAGAGTTGCAGTCCATTTAAAAACACTAGAAAGACAAATCAATAGGTTAAAGTGGTATAATTACAGGTGATTTTTGTCTCTCCTTCTGCTTTCTGTATTTGCCAAGGTTTTTGCACAGAACATACATTAGTTTTGTAATTAAGGGGTAGATTACATGCTAAAAAAGAAAAACATTTAATAATGAAAACAACCTACAATCTCAAAAACTTTCAGCATCTATGCATTTGGCCCCATTGCTTTAAAGGTAGACATTAGAATGACTTCTAAAAAGTAGCACATCTTGGAAAAAGCCTAAAAAATACGTGCAAAAATGAAAATAGGTATATAAAAGAAATCATTGTCTTGTCAAAATTCTATTAGTGCCTACTCTGGAACAAAACTACCTGCATTCAAAAGTCCAGCTTCATGACATACTAGCAATATAACATCAAGCAAGTTATCGATCTCCCTGTGTCCTAGAGATTTACAATAGTACCTACTTCTTAGTGTTGTTGTGGTGATTAAAAGAGTTACCGCATGTAAAGCACTTAGTTAGAACAAAGCTTAGCAGTCAGTACTCAGGAAATGTTGTTTTATTAACCATTATTGCTACATCAAAATTTCAATGAAAAGGAATGTTAAGATGATGTGTTAAGTTCAACCTGCAGAAAATAAACACTCTGAGTTTTAAGTTTTATGTGTTGAAAACCAAATATTTAAAATAAACTCATCCTTTTCACAAAACATAAAAAGGCCTAATTATGCATTAAGTTGATGGTATTTAGATGAGCATTAATAAAATCGTCCAAGTGGTTAAACAGAAAAATACCTCTGTCATTAAGCGTTTTAGTCCTTCAACTTCATCTTCTCCAGGGTTAAGTTCACCACCAGGTCTGCATAAAGGTTAAGAATTTCAGCTTTCAACTTAATACAATTTGGGGATAACAGGAAGAACAAAATAATACCATTTCTATCAAGTAACTGCATAATACACATTTCAGTGTCACATGATACGGCAATCAAAGCAAACAAATGTCAAATGAAGGGGAAAGAATGTGCTAGAAAGTTTAATTCATAATGTCTATTCAACAGACTAACAGTACACAAACCCTAGTTTTAAACAAACAAAATATGTACCACAACATAAACATCACATAATTGCTGGAAACTAGTACATCCCAATCTCTTCTCTCTGTAAGCTATCTGGTGATAATGGAGTCTAGAAACGTCCAGAGAGCCGTGTACCCACATTCTCTAGATCTGAAGAGTGGGGCATTTTTCAAAAACTACAATCTAAATATTTGAGAACTCTTTTTGGTACAATCTTATGAAACAGTTGTGGATTAAATGTGTACTGAGAGATTTAAAAATGAGAAAACCAAACAATTATCTACAAAATGTAAGCCATTCTAAGACCAGGAAACACTATTTACCCTAAGAAAGAGGTAAAATCAATTGTTCTTAGTAATGCTACAATGACATCTAGAAATTGAACTTGGACTCATTTGTTTCACATGGCTTCTATCAAGCGTAGTCATTAACATTAACAATACATAGAAACGTGCAGATTTCTAGTTAGGCAATAAATGAGTACTGCACTGGAGAAAAAAATGTGATTTTCTCTTTCTAAAGACTCCATTAACAGTAATGGTTGTTGAGATAAATGACTTAGGGCTAAAATTATATTCCAAAGCTGCATAAAAGAGCAATCCTATTAAAAGCTATCTTACTGTTAATTTCCAATGAACTTACAATTTGAAGAAAGTTGTTCCCAGCTGTAGCAGTAACACATGGGGTAGTCGGTGCTCATGGACAATCAGAACCCCTTCTACAGTCCTTCTCATGCCAATTTTATCAAATTCCTCCCTCATACGCTGAAATCTGGCTGCAACAGAGCTGTCCTTCTCATAGAGGGGCTCTTTTGTACCAAAAGTATAATTGGTAAGAGGGTACCTGGGATCCAAAGACAAACATCCAATATGAGAACTACAAACCATCATTTACCAGGTCAGATACCAATCACAGATAAGAAACCACAGTAAAATGTGCATGTATTGCACTCGGAGACATAGGATTTGTCCAAAGTTAAGTTAGTTAATCAGACAGCAAAGATCAGAATTTAACTCTGCACTTTAAAGCCAGAGCTTCCATTAGATCAAGCTGCTACTTCATACTTGAACTTTCAAGCACAGATAACACTATTCTTATGGTCCTTAAATGCTTAGAGGAGTGGCTATCTGAATAATCCTCTGGTTTTAGATCATGGATGCTATACTAACATTGTCAACCTGGCTAATATGTCCCTGGGTTTCTCTACTAATCTAATCATAAGCTCTATTAATTATGAGCTCTAATGGCCAATATCTCTTTTTCTACAAGCTCAGCCACCACTTTCCATCATCTCTCCAGTTATTTTCTATTTCTCCCAGTCAACTATCTTCAGACTTTTCCAGTACCTTCCCTCTTCAGATGAACTCTTCTTTTCCATCTAGATTTTTCAGCCTTCTGTATTTATTCTATTCAGTATCCTTATTCTTCCCTTCTCATTTGAATCTTCTGTCCACGAGATGTAATCTTAAATATTCTCCTTTATCAAGAATTCAAAATATAGCTATAAAAGACAGTCATCGTCTTGCCTAGTAATGATTAAATTTTTCATTAAAGATAGTTTAAAAACCCGTATTCATATTTCATCACAAGTACTACCTTGTAACCCCTCAATCAAAAGCCTTCCAGTAAGAAGCCTTTAAGAATGCTTTGGCCACACCTGCCCTATCCCCAAGGTATCTATTCTACCAAAATGCCTTGCATTAAAGTCAACTACATAACTAATGCACTTAGCTATTCCTAAAAGGGGAACAAATCAAGGTTTCCAGAACTTCAAAACTTATTTTAATTCCAGAAGCCAAATTCTAGGCATAAGTGAAACAGCTCTATAATAACTAAAATGAGCTATTTCTAGGATGCTTTAAAGATTTTAAGAACTTCTCCCAGTAGACCCAATGCTAAATCTAACATCTTCATCATTAGTAGCAACAATCACACATGCAGTGTGCACCGCAGATTTTTAAATAAAATGCTTTATACATGTATTAACATTTAGTTCTCACAACCTGAGTGAGAAAAATTAAAGATAGCTTTAACACATCTCTACCAGAAAAGTCAGCTCTCACATCAATAGAGATGCCATCAAAATCAAATGTTAAGAATTTTCAGCTGTGAAATCAAGTTCAAACACATCTGTATCATTTCCATCAGAGTGTGAGCTTTGCAAAGCAGGGACTGCACCTTACTTCCTCACCACTCTATACCCAGCATTATGCCTGGTGCCTGCTACAAAGTTAGCATTCATGCAACTAATGAAATATATTGGAGGGGAGAGAGCCTGTTTTCCATTTAGACCATTACTCATCCAGGTGAACTAAGTGCACAACACAATTATTTCTGAATACTGTATTTATATAGGAGTTAAAATACTACAACACCATTAATCCATAACTTTACTGGAGCCAAGATGAAAACATGTTCACCAAGTTAGTTCTACATAATGGCTTGATGCAAATTGATCCAGTAATCAAGGTAAATCAAGGAAAAACTGTCAGTTCTAGCTTTAATTACCACTGAAAGTAATCCAGAGGTTGTGCTTTCCCATTTTTTAAAAGAGCATAAAAGAGTATTTGCCTTTTCCATTTCATGGGGAAACTATGAGGATTTTTAAAAATATGTGATATGAAATTAAAACGCTATTATGTTAATGTAATGGCTAGAGATATCAATTTGCATACATGTAACTATCTATTAAATAAATTCCAGATTTCCTAAATCCAACATTTTTATTATCTGTATTTCCAAGCTGGCACCTGAATTGTCAAATAAGATAATTATCTTTTCAATTTCAAATTGCTTTTGAGGAGGAAAAGTTCATTTATTTGAATACAAAACAGAGAAACACCTAAAGTGTCCTACCAAAACACCAGTATCACTAAATCCTTGCACCTTTTAAACACCGACCGGCATAAGCTGGCCACTTTCCTCCATTAGGGTCAGCATCACGGTGGCTCACAAACTTTCAGAAATGATCTCTTTAAAAAAAGACCATACTAACAATTTCTTGAGCAAGGCACAGTCCAATGTCAATTCTCTGCCACAGCGAGACTACTTTCGAGAGTGGATTCGAAATGCAATGGCTTGAAGAGGTTAATCAGAAAGATGCTGAAAATAAAACGCGGTCAACAATAGGTTCTCTGGAGCTACATTTTGGTCCCCTCCACGGTCTGAAAGCCCAGCCACAAGGAAAGCCTCAGCACCTTCCCAAGTTGGGGCCTTCAGTGTGCTTGGATGCTGTAGCTGCGGCAGAGAAGACATGTGTATGCAAAGGGCAACCCAGACAGCCCTGAGAAGATAAATAAAATGTGGTGTACTCAGGAACTGAAAAGCAATAAAGCAATAGAAGAAAAATCTACTAAACCTGCGCATTACAGTTAAGATTTCAAAAGCTTACTATTGGTGCAAAGGGAAAACCGCAAAAACGATGCTACGTTATACCACTTATACTAAATAAAAACACACAAAACAATACCATATATGCGACGTAAAAGCATAATTACTGGACCGAAAGGATAAAAACCACGGTCTTCGGTTAGTTACCTCTGGAGAGGTGGGGAAAGAATGAGTTCAAAGCAAATGGGTTTTTCCTACAATAACTTAATACAGAGACAGGGGAATACACCTTCTTTCCAGAAAAGGGGAAAGGGAAACCCTCTCAAGTAGGACTCCAACACCATGGCTCTGCAGGTCGAGGAAGGGGCGTGAGAGAGCTAGAAGACGCGCCCCCGAGAGCAGGAGTGGGGGCGGTGGGGAGGCGCGGGGTCCACCGGAAGAAGACTGGAGTCTTTCGGAGCGCTCACGAGGAAGGGGATGCCCAGTAGATAGCGCGCGAAGGCCACGCCGCACTTACAGGTTGATGGTACGCTCCAGGGTGAGGGGCTTGGTCTGCTGGATGTACTTGTTGCCGAATTGGTTGACCCCCCGGGGCCAACCAGTCTGCGAACGATTGGGCGGCACCACGGACATGCTGGCGAGCTCCGGCGCTAGCTGCGAGTGGAAAGGGGAAGGCAGGGAGACTTTCCCTGTGCCGGCAGCGGTTATCTACGTCCCACTCAGCAGCCGCCGCCCGCCATTAAGATGAGAGCGCAAGAGGAGGCGTACGCACGCCGGAAATGCATCTTGACCCTCTGGCGGCAGGAAGTAGAGAGGCGGTGGCAGGGCACCATCGGACCAATCGCTGCTGAGATAGTTGCAATATATGGAGCTTCGATTGGTCTATCATTACTGGTCCCGCCTCTTCTCACTTTGGTACTTACTATTGGATGGCACAGGAAAGCGGGCATTCTGGGAATTGTAGTCTCCTTAGGAAATAAGCTGCTTGATCAGTGTGGCGTGGGTCTCGTAGCTTGCGAGATGAATGGGAAGCGGCCTGCTGAGCCCGGCCCCGGCCGGCCGGGGAAAAAAGGAAAGAAGGAGATAATGGCGAAGTTTTCGGATGCTGTCATGGAGGAAATCTTGAAAAAGCAGGTGGCTGAGGCCTGGAGCCGCAGGACGCCGTTCCACCACGGTAAGCGGGTACTGTGAAGAGAGGAGCGCAGCGCGGATCTGGGGGCCTCTGAAAAAGTCCCGGCGCTCAAGCCGATTCCTGAGCTGCGAGGCGAAAAGGGAAGAGGCTCTTGGAGAGAGTGTGACTTTGGCCACCTCCGACTCGCCTACTTGGCCTGTTGTCTCTTTTCACTCCAAGTTATGTTTGGATTTAGAAACCTAGAAGAGAAAGAAATTTAGGCCAGGGACTTTCTCGAAGTAGAGGACATGCAAGTTATGGAAATTCTGAAATTAGTGATTACTGAGTTAGAATCTTCTCCACTAATTGTGCTTGGTTGAGCAATGGGTTCAGCTCCTTCCTGTGTAAAGTAGAATAACTAATAGTATTTCCCTTGGAGAGCTCATGTTGAATGAGATCAATAAAGTAATGTATGTATACATCAATACATGTCTTCCTGAATAAGGACCAGTAAACATTTGGACTCATACTTGAGTGGCTTATGCTATTTTTCTTCCGAGGATCACGTTTGGTTGTCCCATGAAAGCGTATTGTTGTGAGCTGCCAGATAGCAGGCACCTAAGCTTACTCGATTTTGCAGGCCTGTAGTTCAACAACATGACCCATGAAAATAAACATATTTTGACTAAAGGAAGGAACCTACATGGAACGATTCCAGCCTCAGCTTCAAATATCACCCTATAGGATAAGAACTCTGCTTAATGCATCATGCTTTCCATTCGAAAGTTTGCCATGATTTTTGTTTCGGTGGTTAAGTGCTTTGAAGAGGTGAATCCTGGGTTTTCCAGATGCCTGTGGAAAGTGATAGCTCAGTGTTTAAAGTGCAAGCTCTGTACATTCAAGGATTTTTCAGATTCCTTATCCGTGGGATGAAGATATTGATGCTGTCTACCTTAGAGTTGTTGAGATTAAATTAAATAATGCATGTAAAGCACCGCTGTGCCTGGCACCTGGTGGGGGGTGGTGGTGGTGATCAGAGGGGTGCTTAATCTATCCCACTATAAGCAGTGGGCAAAACATTGAGGTAAAAACTAAGGCGTTAGAGGCGGTTATGCCTAAATTTTTTTTTTAAAAGTATGTGTGTTGTAACTTCTTCTGACAGTAACTTGGAGAAGGAAAAAAGGATTGAAGAAAAATTGCCAACCAGTATTGCTATTCTCATTTTAAATTTGCTGCTCTCATTTTAAGTTTGGGGACAGGAATGAATTAAGACTTTGAAATACACTCAATTAAATAAGTAATCATTGAATTAAAAAAAAAAGCAAAAAGAATGGGAGCCTTATTTTAGTGACATCACCTGTACTCACCTTAAGGAGTAATATTTTTAAGCACAATATCTTTAAAAAGTAGTATTGAGTGGGTAAAGAGAAAAAGGGAAGAGCTTATAATTCTTCCCCCATATCTTAGACTTTACGTACTAGGTTCCTGAAAATTCATGACCATCCCTTTTGTATTCTCTCTACTGTACTATTCACGGGTCAAAAATACAAAAGGGAAAAAGCCATAGATAATGCTTTCCTCCCAACAGAAGCCATTGCCATGGACATGGACCCCTTTCTTCACTGCGTGATCCCAAACTTCATCCAAAGCCAAAACTTCTTAGAAGGACTTCAGAAGGAACTTTTGAACTTGGACTTCCATGAAAAGTATAACGATTTATATAAGTTCCAGCAGGTATTTATGCCCCTTTCACATTAGCTTTTCTGCTTTAGAAGCTCATTCTCTATAAAATCATTCAATACCTTTAGATTTAAGGTTTTAGTTTGTGTTTGCCATGGAGGGTCCTGGCTCTGACTTTGTTAAAAGCATTCATTTATTTAACATAAACTGAGTGTTAACTGTGCGTTAGGTGCTGTAATTATATTATATGGGAGTCTTTGCCAGTTGCTGCCCTGAAAGCATTTAAAATCTAAAATAACAGAGTGGGTGGTGATAGTGAAAGATAGTCAAGCCAATGAGTAAAGTACATTATAAACAAAGGAGAGAAGTACATTTCGGGGAGTGGTATAATGAAGAGAGAGTACGTTGGAAGATAATAACCATTTAGATTTTTGAGTTCATGTCTTTGTTTTAGGTGGCTTGATGTATTACAGTATGTCCTGCAGAGAGTTAGATCCATTCTGTTTTTGGTGGATAATTTAATTTGGCACAAAAGACTATCGCAAAATCAAGGCTGGTTTTTCTAAGAAGACAGACCCAGTGTAGGTATAGAGGTATGCAGGTCATTGGTTTCCCCAGTTTCGGGGGTATCTTTCAGTATGTGGTGTACATCACTCTTGGAAATCCTTTATAAAACCTCAAGGATATCAACCCTTAAATTCACAGAAAATAAAATAAAAATGAAAAGGACAAAAAACTCTTTTGGTTTTTTGTTTGTTTGTTTTGCATTTTCCCTTTGATTTATTTTTCTCTGGGCTAAGACAGTAACATTTCTGTCTTGCTTTTACTTTTTTACACTAGAGCTGATTGTGTCCCCCGTCTGTCGATCTTTGGACCCTGTACATATGATGAATTTGCCAGGTTGACTACACAAATGGTGTGACTCTTAATAATTCAGAAAATCTAATGAAAAATACACTTTATCCGGAGTAAAGTTGTATAGGTTAATTAAAAAACATAGTTGTCTACCTTTGTAATTATATCAACTCAGATAACACTGGGCCTCTTTTGTTGCTTTAGGGCAGTTGCATCTCTGATTGCTGAAATTGAGAAATCAAAGTGGTTTTCACTTAATGCTGTTTAGTAGATGAAAATACTTCCAACTGTGAAGTCAGTGAGAGGCAAAATAATAAGAGCCCTAGTGCTGAGGGGGAAAAGAAGAAACCATTACTTTAGATTCTCATGGGTGCTTGGTGAAACTCTTCTCTGCTGTGAATATTTTTTTTTACTGTGCTCACGTTGGGACTGAATATATAAATGTAAATATAAATAGAAAATCTGCTTTCAGTCTCCTGTCCCTTTTCACTTCACTCATGTCCCTTTTTCTTTGCTTGTGCTATGAATTGACTTGATAATTGGGTTTATAATGTCCTCTAATTCCCCAACCAGGTTTGTCACTAGGAGTAGCCTGATATTCTGTGTTTATTTTAAAGTAAGCATTATTGAGTGCATGCTTTATGCCATGCTAAATGCTTTGTGTTTATTAATTCATTAAATCCTCATAACAATACCTTACTATTCCTGTTCCACTGATGAAGAAACTACATCAGTTTTTCCTTCTCTTCTGGATTATTTCCTTCAACATACCAAAAAAAAAAAAAAAGCTTTTAGTTCTTTTCATCTTAAAAAAAAATGTTGAGCTAACTTCCCTCTTCACCTATCACCTAGTCCTCTGTGCCCCCTTGACAGCATTCCTCACAGGTCCTCTGTACTGTCTTAAATTCCTCTTGCATTCTCTGTTAAGCCCACTGTAACCAGGCTTTCGCATTTTACCCCCCCCCCCACTGGAACTGTTGTCAAGGTCACTCACAACTTGCACATGAGTAAGTTCAGTCAGCAGTTTCCAGGCCTGGTCTGACTTGACTCTCAGCAGTATTTGGCCTACTGTGTTGTTCCTCCTTCCTGGAGACATTGTTTTTCACTTTCCTTTCAGGACACCATGCTCTCTTCGTTTCCCTTTTTTGTCACTGGCGAGTCTTTAGTTTCCTTTGGTATGTCTTCCTTTTATATCTGACTTTTTAATGATAAAGTACTCTAGGGCTTAGCCCTTGGGTCCCTTCCAGACAGATTCCAGGGAGTCTGATGGCTTTGCCTCAACTCTTGGGTATCTATTAAGTCTCACTCTTAACTCCAAAACTAAACTCCTGATCATCTCCCCCTAAATCTGCTCCACCCACAATTCAGTTAATGGCATCTCAATTAATGGAAACTCAATCCATCCAGTGGCTCAGGCCAAAAACCTTGAGGTCATCCTTGATTCCTCTCTCACATCTTATATCCAGTCCATTGGGAAATTTTGCTGGCTCTCCCTTCAGGATATATTCAGAAAAACCCATTTCTTTTCACTTCCACTGCCAATAGCCAATATCTGATCCCAGCCATCTTTTTCCATCACCAGGATTATTAGTGTATTAACCAGTCTCCTTACTTCCATCCTTGCCCACCTACAGCCCTTGTGTTCTTTTAAAATATAAATGGACCCAAGAGAATGGAAAACATTTGTTCACATAAAAACTTGTACACAGATGTTCATAGCAGCATTATTTATAACAGGCAAAAAGTAGAAACATCCAGTGTCTTATCAGCTGATGAATAGATACCCATACAGTGGAACATTATTCAACCAGAAAAAAAGAATGGAGTTCTGAATACTACTGTAACATGGATGAACCTTAAAAACATGCTAAGTGAAAGGAACTAGACACAAAAGGCCACATAGTGTATGATTCCATTTGTATGTAATGACCAGCAAAACATATATAAGAGACAGTAGATTAGTGGTTGCCAGGAGCTGGAGGGAGGGGAGAGGGGAGTGACTGCCTAATGGGTACAGGGTTTCTTTTGGGAGAGACGAGAATGTTCTGGAATTTAGTGGTGATGGTTGCACAACATCTGAGTATGCTAAAAATCCACTGAATTACCTTCAGATGGTTAAAATGGTAAACTTTATGTTATGTGAATTTTATCTCAGTTTTTAAAACTGTAAATGGGATCATTTTATTCGTTTGCTCAGAATCTCCAAAGGTTGTCATTTCTCTGACTAAAAGCCAGACTACTTAAAGTGGTTCTAAGGCTCCCACTGCTCTCCCCCACTCTGCTCCGGCCACACAGCCCCCTTGCAATTTCTGGAACAGGCCAGCATTCTACACACTCAGGATCTTGAATCCTCCTTGCCTAGACATTCTGTTGGCACACCTCCCAACCTCCGTCAAGTCTTTGCCTCATCTCAGTGAAGTCTAACCTTCATTTGCAAACCATTCCCCATCTCCCCACCCCTGGTCCCTCATACTCTTATTTTCCTCATATATTTATCACCTTCTCTAATACTAATAATCAACTTTTAGGTTAATTGTCTCTCTCCCTCAAGAACATAAACTCCACTATAATAACTATGTAAGTATTTGTTGGGTGAATAAGGCACAGAGAGGCTAAGTTGCCTGAGTCACAGAGCTGCCAAACAGAGGGGCCATGCATCAAACCTAAGCAGTTTGGCTTCAGAGTCCAGGCCCTTAACCACAATGCCGTGCTTCCAGAGTCCTCACTGAACTCCTCTCCTCTGTGTGCCCGATTTCTGAAGGAAATCCTTTTTTTCTTTTTTCATGATAAAGTCTGATGATTTGAAGAAGAGAAGAGAGCCTCACATCTGTGCTTTAAGGTAAACAAGGATTCATATTTGTTGGGTGCCTAATGTGTGCTGGGCAGAGGAGTAAGTGCTTTAAATGTTATGTCATTTACAGTCTTTGTTGGCATCATTGCCCTCTTTGTAGAGGAGGAAACAGACTCTTGAGAAATTAAGTAACTTCTTCAAAGCTACCAAGGTAAAGATTGAGGGAGCTAAGATACAAGCCCTTACAAACCCAAGTCTGTCGGATTCCATGGCCCAAGTTCTCTATGATAGAATGTTCAACCTTATTAGTAATCAAGGAAACAAATTAACGCTGGAGGTACCATCTTTGACATATTTGGTTGGCAAATATCAAAAAAAAACTCCAGAAATACAGATACCTTTATACATGGCTGCAGTCTTTCTTAGAAGGTTGTTTTGAAAGATGTATCAAAACCCTTAAAATGATGCTTGTCTTTTTGTAGTGTAATTATACTTACAAGAATTTATCCTGAGAAAATAATTAAGGATATACTCAAAGATTCCATACAAGATTGTTTATAGTAATGTTGTTTATAATGGTGAAAAATTACATACAAATGAAATGGCCACCTGTCAAGACTGGAAGAGGATCTTCCTATGGAATACATTTTGGAAGCTGATGTTACCAGTAAAAGAGGGCCTGAAGGCTTCTGATAATATTAGGTGCATAAAGTATCAGGACGTAAGACTTGGCAGAAATGTTGAGCACCCACACTACCTGAAGCCTGGTTTAGGGTTTGCTGTGTTGGCCTATTCTGTATAATTTGCAACTCTGCCCATAAAAAGATATTTGGTAATAAAATGTCAAAGGATCAACATGGAGACTTGATATTTAGTTATCAACAGCACAACTGCAATTTATGGGGATTTCCGTTATGTACATTTGGACTAAGATGATAGAGAAAATACTCCCCTCATTTGCAAAATTTGAACTAATATAGACCCTTTAAAATGTTTTCAAAAATATTTTCTAGTTTTATTGAGATATAATTGACATTAAGTGTTTTTAATTCATCGAGGTTAGCAGAATTTCAAAGTTGGCTGAGTGAGTTTTAAATTTATTAAAGAGATTTCTAAACAGAGCCACTTACGCTGGGAAATGGAAGTGTTCCACCATCATTTTTTGGTATCCTGTTAATACCAGAACTTCTGTGAAAAAGTCTACTGATTATTGCACAGTTAGCATAATATTCACCATTATTGCAATTTAAAGTTTTTAATTTACAACAGTGTCATCTACCCAAGTGTTCATTAAACAATGGAGCAAGTATTAGTGCTGAAAAACGTGTCTAAAAATCCTTAACTTTAGACTGGAACATTGGTGTGATAAATTGTTATGACAAAAGTCAGACCTCTACCATGACAGGCAGTATTATAAATTTAGGAGGAAGAAAATAAAATGAAACAGTGGAACAAAAATACATTACAGTAGAAAGGCTTACATTTACTTGTCGGAATATTAGTCCTAAACTATGCAAGTTTAAAGTGAGGGACGTTCTCGAGAATGGTTCTCACATACACTGAAACCTCCAGGAGAAAACTGTGGTGTAGATCCAAATGGAGCCCACATGATGGTATAACAAGTTATCTTTTGTTTACATTTCTAGGAAAATTCTGTTTGAACATTTCCGGGCTTGGCTTTCTGACATTTCCAAGATTGACCTGGAATCAACCATTGACATGTCCTGTGCTAAATATGAATTCTCAGGTAAGAAAGATAAAACCCTGATGTGTCTAAGATTTAAAGGCTTTAACTAAACAATGATGGTGACTGTGTACCAAAATCCTAGACTACGTGTTCCTGCACAGAGTTAGAATCTTCTTAATGAGGAAGATCTGATCCAGCTCATATACAGAAATGCCCATCTTATTGGAAGGTATAAGGCAGTGGTTCTTTTGGGGAATATGATGAAAGCTGTTGACCATATTGTAACCAAGCTCATGGCCCACAGCACAGAAAGCCAAACTCTGATGGCAGGTGTTTGCAGCAAAGTGAGGGCACCAAACAGGAACAGGCAGCTCATGCTCAAAAACTCCAGACTCCTGGATGGCTTTCAGGCAGGGGTTCTTAATCTAGTGTTAGGGGAGAGGGTGGTAGGATACAGGATCATCAGCTCATGGAACCTTCTGATTGGTTGGTGGTGAGGTAACAGAGTCATGTTTCAGGAATCTCAATCATCAACCTTCTGGTTCCAGCCAGTCTGGGGTCTAGTGCCTGTGGTATGTAGTGCCATGTAGTCACCATCCTTCACCTGAGTAGTAGGGAGTTCTTAAGTTTCTGCAGAACAACTCAAGTACATGCATCAGATTGTTATCTACATCCCTTCAGGAGGAGTTAGGAGCCCTGTTATTCTGCTGTCCTAATCATTAACTGCTTGAGCCTGCTCTTGGGAACTCGGGGAAGGTCTAGCGTTTTTTTTATCCTATAAACAAGAAACGGGGGGACACAGAAGGGCTTTTGTACTTAGGAAGATCCATGCAGGGTCCTGCTCAGTTTTGATATTTTCAGAAAAATGTTGATAATGCACACTCACACTTTGCATACAATATCAGGAAATTCAGAGGTGATATTATAAACTCTACTCTTACTCTCCTAGGAAACAGATATCTCCCTCAATGCCTTTTTTCCTTTTTTTTTTTCCTTTTGAAGGTAATAAGTGAATATATTCTTAAAGAAAAAAAGTACAAAAAAGCTATATACAATGATGTTCATTAAAGCAGTCTTTATAATAGACAAGGAATGGAAACAACTTAGTTAACAAATTGAAGATTGATTAAAGGGGGAGGGAGGTAATTCATAATCCATATAGTGGAATAGGTATCCAGCCATTAAAAGATGCTAAGTGTGTGTATTTATGTGGAAGACGCTTGCTGTGTAATAAAAACAAAAAAAAAAGCAGGTCACAAAACAGCCAGTGTAGAATATTTTTAAAAAGCTAATACATGTATGTTGGAAAAGTACTAGAAGAATATATGTAAAAATATTAATGATTATCTCTGAGTTATTTATTATGTATGTGTTCTTCAGTGTTTTTAGAGTTTCCCATATTGACAGTTCTATTTCTGTAATTATAAAAGAGGAGAAATAAGTGTCATTTTAAAGCTAGAGGAGCTGACATTTCAGAGGACTATGAGATGGACAGTTAGGAAGCGCAGAATCAGATGTCAGCTGCTCCCTGTCCGCTCAGGGACATGCAGGTGTGCGTTAAACTGTTGCAGATGCCCTGCTCTGCCATGACGACGAGCTGGAAGGGCGCCGGATAGCCTTCATTCTCTACCTGGTTCCTCCCTGGGACAGGAGCTTGGGGGGCACCCTGGACCTGTACAGTGTCGATGGTAAGACCCGTGCATGCCCTTCAACACCAGCAGCCACTTCTGAGTTCTCATACACAGTGTCTGCACTCCACTAAGGAGACAGAAGCTGTCCACCAGAGTGATGACTGCTGGGGGAATGAACACCAGCCCTGAGAACCACCTGTCTAAGTTGTACTTGAAATAATCGTTACTCCAGAGATAAATGAGAGTCAATTTGAGATGGGGAACAGTCAAACCCTGCCTCTGAATGCTGGCCATGGAAGGGAAGAGAGCTGTACACAGCTGCCTGTGGCTATGAATCTGCCCGGACCAGCCCATTTGGCAGGAGGTCAGGGACCTTTTTTTTGTTTGAATGATTAACACTAGAGTTGGACTCCAGAAAATGTTCAGAAGTTTTTCCACCCTTTATCGGTACTAGATGAAAGGTGTGGTAAGAAACAGATGTCGCCTAGCAGAACTAGCAAGTATAAGAGAAGCGGAAGGGGTGGCATTTGAGGACCTGAAGGGGACATCTAGATACCCTTAGAGATATGTGAATGGTCAAGATGAAACGAGGCTGCCTGGAAGTGGTTAATGATCATGAAACCACGTTTATGGATGTGTTCTCTCCTGGTGCAGAACACTTCCAGCCGAAGCAGATTGTCAAGTCTCTTATCCCTTCGTGGAACACACTGGTTTTCTTTGAAGTGTCTCCAGTATCCTTTCACCAGGTAAAGACTGTAAGCCACAAATACTTTGAGTGCCAAAGAGCATGCTTTTCAGTCACCCATTATCTGAATGTGACAGCTTCCGGTTGTTTTCAGACAGTGTGTGAAGGGCCCTGAAATCAGTGTGTGTTGCCTGGTACTCTTTTCCTCTATTCTATGCGTTAATATTCTTTGTGCTGCTGGTCTTGTCTTTTCAGGTATCTGAAGTCCTGTCTGAAGAAAAGTCGCGTTTGTCTATCAGCGGCTGGTTTCATGGTCCTTCGGTGTCCAGGCCTCCCAACTACTTTGAACCCCCCGTACCTCGGAGCCCTCACATCCCGCAAGATGTAAGGATAAATTCCTGTTGCTGGAATTCTCATCTTAGAATCTGTGGTGTATCATTTGTTTTTCTGGTTTTAAAAGTGGCCCATCTTGATAATGAAACTAGGCTTTAAGCTTGCCTTTCCACCCTTCTTAGGTACACTTTCATAAAGTCTAAGGCAGAGCTTTTCCAGAACTTTATTTAACAAGGAAAAAATTATAAATGAGGATTTGCATATGTTTTACTAGTGTGAAATAATGTCAGGACAAAGGCAGTAGGAATTATTTACTCACTCTTTGCATTTGCTGCTTCTTTGCAGCATGAAATTTTGTATGATTGGATCAACCCTACTTATCTCAATATGGAGTACCAAGTACAAATTCAGGAAGACTTTGAAGAAAGCTCTGAAATTCTCCTAAAAGAGTTCCTTAAGGTAGGTCAGCATATCCTGTCCAATATGTCATGTTTGGCACGTAGTCTTCCTTTTCGGGTAGTTGAATAGGCATCACTAAGAGAGTTTATGTTGCTTTTTGTTTTGTTCCAGATTAGAAAGTCTGTCATCCTCATCTTCAAATAAAATAGAGAAATGATGGTAATAGGTAACCTTGGTATCAGATGCTTGTTAGTGGGTTGAGTCCCTTGGGTACTCCCCAGTTCTGCAGAATCTTTAATGGTACACACACACACTTCTATACTGGGGGTTGTGTGTAGTTCCCCTCCTATTCACTTGATGACTATGGTGTTTACTGTTACTTTTACTAATATATTACTAATTGATCAACACCTATTAACAAGTGTTTGAGAATGATGGGCACGTTATAGTGGAGCGAGAACTAGATCAAAAGTCAGAGAATTTATAGTCATGCCTTGGCTGTGTGGTTTTACTGATCTGAGCAAATCACTAAAGATCTCAGTTTTTATTTGATCATCAGTTAAACCTGGCGACACCTGCCTTGCCCATCTTAAAGAGTTGTGAGGGCCAAACGAGATCACACACGCTGACGTGGTGCTTCCCAGTTGGCCCCGGGTCCCATGGAATCACAGTCCCAAGAGCTGGTCCCTCCACGAAAAAAGATTGAGAGAGACTACACACTGCCTCTCTTGGAACTGTATAGCTGCCAATAGCATAATTCCTTAAATCCTTCCTGCCAAGGAATTTAAGAAGTATTACAGTAAATAAACTTCTTTAACCCTACTTAATTCAGCTGGTTACCTAAACCATGCTTGGGGATCCTCTTTCCTGTTTTACAACTGATAGGATTACTGTTTGTAGAACCCTCCTTAGGAAAATGCATTAAACAAGTACTTATAAAGCTTCTTTATATTGAGAATATTTCAATAGATTAATCAGCCTCTTGTACTATACTAGACTTTGAGAATGCTAATTAAAGGGAATGAGCTAAGGCCTAAAGAATCTGTATTATTATATAGACATTTTGATTGTAACTTTGCCTGTTTATGCAGTTTAATTATTTTTCTCACATCTTAATGCATTAAAGAGTTTGGGGGGAGGGTATAGCTCAGTGGTAGAGTGTGTTTAGCATGCACAAGTTCCTCAGTTCAATACCCAGTAACTCCATTAAAAAAAAATTTTTTTTAAGTCTGTATTATGATCCTCATGTTATAAACACAGGAATTTGAGAGGTTTAGCAATTTGTCATAGGACATACAACTACTTAAGAAAATGCCCCAAATTGACACTCAGGTCACTTGGCTAAAGAATGCTGATGATTTATCCAGTCTTTGCTCTGGCTTCACCATACCAGGACTGGGGAATCTCATGTGAAAGGTGTGAGAGCCACTTGGCCGTTTGAGGAACCAGCCAGAATGATTCTGCAGAGCTGCTGTACCTGCCAGACCAGTGTGAAATCATAAGGAGACTTGCTAACTGCTGTTTTATTTACTCATTTTCCAGCCTGAGAAATTTGCAGAGGTGTGTGAGGCTTTGGAGAAAGGAGATGTGGAATGGAGCAGCCGAGGTCCTCCTAACAAAAGGTAGAAACCATCGTCCAAGACGTTTATTCCTGTATTCAGCACCTCCTATTTGTCCACAAGGGTTACCTCTAATAATAGGACATTTGCCCTAATGATGTTTTGTTCCCAGGGACATCCAGTAGCAGACCCTAACAGAATCTCACTATTGTAACAACTTGTACTTTAGTAAGTTATGCCAGGGTTTAGGGAGAGAGGTACAAAGCTTTCATTCATGAGTAATTTTACATCTGTGGCTTTGATGAACACCTTGGCACTGCTGCCTTTCAGGTTTTACGAGAAAGCTGAGGAGAACGGGCTTCCTGACGTCCTGAAGGACTGCATGGCTTTATTTCGCTCCGAGGCAATGTTCTTGCTGCTCTCCAACTTCACAGGCCTGAGACTTCACTTCTTGGCCCCCTCAGAAGAAGATGAGGTTGAGGACAAAAAAGAGGGAGAAGCAGCCTCTGCTGCCGATAACACTGAAGAAGGGACTAGCCACAGCTCCTCTGAGCCAGAGAAGAGTCAGGCGGCTGTCAGCAACAAGAGCCAACCGAGCAGTGAGCAGACAGACCCAGAGCCAGAGGAAGACGAAGCAAAGAAAGGTAAGCTGCTGGTACGCATTGTCATTATTTACCATGAAGTGTTCACAATTCAGTCATTTATTCATGCCGCAAATATTTCTGGAGCACCTACTCTGTGGTCGGCCCTGTTTCAGGAACTGGAGATCAAGAGAGATAGGTCTGTGCTCTCCCTGAGCTTATGTTCCAGTAGGAGACATAGACTCAGTGATAACACAAACAACAAGAAAACATCAAATAAGGACAGGTGCTGTGCAGACAATTTTAATAGGGTTATGTGCTGAGGAAGGTGGCCTCTCAGGTGAATGGGGCAATGTGGAAAAGCCTGTCTGAGGAGCTGACATCTAATCTCAGATCTGAAAGACAAGGATTTGTGGGAAGAGCATTCTAGGTAGGAAGAACAGCTGGTCTGTTAGGCTAACAGCAATACAAATGGTGGAGAGAAATACAAGTGGCTTCGTCTAAAATGACTAAAACACAAGAACATAAAGGAGAGGAAGGTGAGTGGCTTCTTTCTGTTAAGCCTGTAACAGACTGAGAAAAACTTGCTTGAATTTGGACAAATAGATAGAAGGAAATTATTGAAAGTAGAGGAAGTTTAATCATCTACAAACGAGATGGAAAAGAGAAAGATACAGGAAACTTAAGAGGAACACTTCTGTGGAAATTTCGTTGTTGCACCGTTAGCTGAGCAGCTATAAATTCAGCTTGCGTGTTTCAGCACCTGCTAAATCAGATGAGATCTGTTACCCAGCTCCTCTCCTCAGTCTTACCCTCCGCTGCTTCCTCTCTAATCTCTTGAGGAGGATGCCATGCTGTTTGAAGAGCAAAGACAAGGGAGGTGGACGCCCGGGGATCAAAACCCTCAGTGTGAGTTGCTAACCATGAGCGACATAACTCAGGTTCTGTAGCCTCCCAAACTGACCGACCTGTCCCCTTGGTCACCACAGATATTTAGAAAAACCAGACACAGGTGGCTGGCATCAATAGACACAACAGCCTTTCTTTGAAAGGTTGGTTTTCCTTCATAGTCGATATTGGCATCTGTACCTAGACCCTGAAAGGAATCAGGTGAAGATCTGTGGGGCCTCAAGAGCTTTTTAAAAAAGTATTTGTCCACTTCTATTCCTTTTTGGTTTCATTTTTTAAGGGAATCTACAACTTGGAAGGAAATCTACACAGGCAACCAAAAGATGCTTTACTCTATTATTGAGCATCTACTGTATGCAATGCCCTGGGCCAAACTAGAGTGGGGAATACAAAAGTAACTAAGAAAAGTCACTATTTATAAAATTTACCCTCTTAAAGAAAAGCTATAAAACTTTCTAAAGTAAAAGCTGTAAAGTCTGTGAGGCATGTAATAGCAGGATTAATTGCTAGCAGAGATTGGGCACATCCAGCAAGAGAACCAGGACCATTGCAGACCTGACAATTATGAATTTTTTAATACTATAAAAAGAACACGACAACTTCAGAATGTTTGGAAAACAAGAAAAAAGAAAATAATCATCATCCACAGGTGGCCACTATTGACATTTAGAACAGATCCTTCCAGTCTTTGTTGCTCTGTAGGCACATACATATTTGCATATATACAGGCGTTTGTGTGTATATACACTCATGTCTTAATGGGATGATATATTTTTCCCACTTAATATTTAATGAATCTCTTGTTATGTTACATTCTTATGTAACAGGTCTGTGCAACACCTCAGTTAGGAAGCCCTTGCCTCCCCCAAAGTAGCTTTAGAGATAGCTCCTTGCCAACACTGCATTTCTAGAAACTTTTATTTGAAGAATGTATTCCACAGTTAAAAGTTTTGAAAGCCACTGTTCCCTAATGTAATTTCTAATGACTGTAGTGTCTTTCATCAGATGACCTTAGCCAGCCCTGTGTTGGACATTCAGATTCTTTCCAGTTCTTCACTATCATAATAAACAACGATGCAACCATTTCTTTCTTCAGAATAGCCTTGGAGAAAGGCAAGCGCTATATCCAAGACTGCACCAGATTCTAAGGCAGTTCTCCTCCCCAGAGTTTGTGTCAGCTTGCTCTCCCAGCGCTGTGGTACATGATGGTGGTTTCCTTCTTCCTTGACAAACTAATAATTGTATTTTCCAACTTTTCGGTATTTGCCTTTCATTGATCAATGAGTCTACATTTTTCCCTGTATTTATCGGTTATTTGATGATTTTCTTTCACAAATTGCCTTTCATGACCTCAGCATAGTTTTCCTTTGAGCTTTTGTTATTTTTATTTTCATTTACAACTTTTTCAGTTTCATAAAATGTTTCCATACTCAGGACTGTATTAGCCTTTCATGGTTTCTGCTTTTGGTGGTGATAGACTTAGAAATCTCTTCTGTACCCCAAGGGTAGATAAAACAATAGTCAGAGGATTCTGAGAAGATAGCAAAGTTAGAGGCACCAACTAGAAGACAGTTGCACTTGTAGAATCTGTCCAGTGTACCTGTTTTGGACCTCTGGAGTCTCTCGAAGGCTTGCAACTTCCAGGGGAAGGCTGTGATGATAGATTGCAGTTATTTGATCAGTTTCAGGTCTTAGCACAGTAGCTACCCACTCCTCACCCTCAGCCAGCAGCTGTGCACAGCTTGCGGGAGCCAGGGTAGGCAAAGGGGACCCTGTCCTCCAAATACTGGGGCTCTGGTTCCGTTGCTGATTGCTGCTTTTGATCCAGAGGTGCAAACATAGAAGTGGGCAGCCATCGTTGTTGCACAACCTCCCATTGTTGCAAGCCCGTCCCCATCTGGCTTAAGTGACTTGCAGGGGATTTAAAGGACCAGTGACAGTTTCACAGCTTAAGTATATGCTCCATCTGAAATTTACAGTAAAGAGAGAAACAGAAAGTCAACGTTTTTCCCTCAAATAGTCAGAAATGGTAATTTCTGCTAATCATTATAAGGCTTACATATTATATATAATATTATAATGGAGCAGTAGGTCAGTTGAGATTTATGGAAATGGTCTTTCTTCAGGGCTGTACTATTCCTAATTATCATTCCTTTGCAATCTAGCAGTGGCATCAAGATTATTTTAATTTTTTTTTTCTGGCCTTCTGTTGTTTTTTCTTAGAATCAAGTATTCCCACATGCCAGGGGGAACTGAGACATTGGAAGACTGGTCACTACACTTTAATCCATGACAACAGCAAGACTGAATTTGCCCTGGACTTACTTTTCTACTGTGGCTGTGAAGGTAAGAGGGGCAGTCTCTCCTGAGGGACCCGGTCCAGCTGAACAAGTTCAAAAGTAACTTGCCATGGCCAGGATCTCAGATCACAGGAGCTCTGTGTTGGAAGCAATCTTAGGGGTCATGAATTTAAGTCTTCCAACTCAAAGTATGATTTGTGTCTGTGATTGAGGTATAGCAGATGGACTGAACCATAATTTCCCTCTAAGGAACCCTCTAGAGCTTTTAGGCAATTGTCCTTCCAGGTATATTTTATATTTAGTTCTGAGTTTTCACTTCTTACTCTTTATTGATTCGATGGCAAGTTCAGACTCATAAGTCAGAGTTGATTACTACTGAACTCCCAGATCCCCCAGTTTTAAGCAGCAGCAGATCAGTGATTTAAACAGATGATGAAACTCTTGCACTGAGAGGTTTCTGAATACCGTTTGTTTTCCCTTTGTAAGGCTGGGAGCCAGAATATGGTGGCTTTACCTCCTACATTGCCAAAGGTGAAGATGAAGAGGTAAGTTGCTTCTGACAGCAAACTATCCTTTTTAGTTCATGAAGACACTTTCGTTATTCAGAGACCCAACTGTTATGACCCTCTTCTGCCAGTGCCTTTAACTGATAAATCCATGTTGGTCTGCCTGGCAGAGGTTCAAATTTCTAGTAGAAAATACTCAGCATGAAATAAAGATGCTAAAAGATAATCACTAAGCCTTCATTCTAGCCAGCTGAGAAATTCCAAATAAAGAGTCAGATAGTGCAATCCTATGAATCTTTCAGTGTAGTGAGAAATAAATGCATTAGGTAGAACCTTTATGGGTATGTACCAGAGTGGGGGTTTTGGAAAATGTCTTGATGGCCAGAGCAATATTAATAGCTCTTCCTAGTAAGGGATCTTTTAAAGGATCCCCTATCACCAGTCTGAGTACATGATAATGGAAACCAGCAGCTGTTCAGTGGTGAATCACTGAAGAGGTGACATTAAGTTCTGTGTTCTGATGTATCATTGTATTTGCCTATTTCAGCTGCTAACAGTGAATCCAGAAAACAATTCTTTGGCATTGGTCTACAGAGATAGAGAGACTCTGAAATTTGTCAAACATATTAACCACCGAAGCCTAGAACAAAAAAAAACCTTCCCACACAGAACAGGTTTCTGGGACTTTTCATTTGTCTATTATGAATGACAAGGCTGGGCAAAGCTGCAAAAGGAGAAGAGCCTTCCGCAGTGCTGGGACATCTGGAAGAGGTAGGCATTGAGTGAAGGAGAGCCACGAGGTGACCTGGGAGGCAGCGTTCTTAGAACTGTGTGGTTGTCCTTTAGTAGGGCTCAAGATGACTGTCCTCAGTGTAGACCTTGAGCTGGGAGCTAGGTACTTATAGCTTGATTTAAAAAACAAAAAGTGTTTGGCTTTTTCTTTAACATTCAGTTCTGTTTTCTATATTAGCTTCTTCAGTGATTAAAAAAAATTCTGTGTGTGTGGTAAAATATATGTGCCATAAAATGTACCACTTTCACCATTTTTTAGGGTACAGTACAGTGACATTAAGTACAATCACATTGTTGTGCAGCCACCATCCATCTCCAGAACTTTTCCATCTTCCCAAACTGAAACTCTGTCCCCATTAAATAGTAACTCCCTACTTCCCCTCCTCAAGCCTCTCACAAACACCATTCTACTTTCTATGAATCTGACAACTCATATTCCTCACAAGACAAATAGCAGAATATTTGTCCTTTTGTGACTGGCTTATTATTTCAGCATAAAATCTTCGAGGTTCATCCATGTTCCTAGTGACCTTTTTTAAATATATACTCATAAATTTATGATTGTGGATTCTTCCCTTCCTAATCACACTGATTTAGACGATTACAGAACTTCACATCTTGTTCATTCTGGGCCCATTACACTTCCTCCCACTGCCTGTGGCTTTGTCCCACTGTGACGCTTCCTGGACTGAACAGACCTAGACGATGTGTAGTATATTCCCTTGGAAAAGGCCTGGCCTAAAACCCTGTGGCCCCAGGAGACTTTGGGTCAGTAAGGAAGATGTATGCTTGTGCTGGGGGTAGCCATTTCCAGGTGGCCAGGGCTCCTTCATCCTGGAGTTAGGGCTCCAGTACAACTAAATGATGCTTATCTCATACATGGCTTTCATTTCCTAAGTACAATAAAGTCACTGTAACACTAGTTGCGTTTCTTTTCTTTAAGAAATCAAATGCTAAAGGCCACATCAAGACGCCAAGAGGCTGTCCATGTTGTTACATTCTCTTTCCCCTACACTGAGGGATTATATAATAGCTACTGCCTGTGTGCGTGGGTGTGCGTGGATGGGTGTGTAAGCTGTCACTGCCTCTTTAGTTGAAAGATGCTATTCTCGTTCCATCCCAATGCTGTTTCCCTGTTAAGCTTTTCCTTTTTACATTTATTATTAGCTATTGCAGTAGCTTTTATTTTGGATTTTACTAACTGATAGGAAAAGCATTGGACTTTATCTTCTTTTATCTCCTAAGATTTTGAGTACTAACTTTTTTCTAAAATTTCCATTTAAATGAAGAAAATAAGTTTCACTTTCTTTTAGGTTGATGGTTTCAAAAATTTGATTTTGCATGCCAGTCAATAAAAAATGTTTTCACATGTATGCCCATTATATGGGTATTTATGAATTTTATACATTTACTAATATTAAGTACAAACACTTACAAATTTTTAAAGGGTGAGATAAAAAGAAATGCCTAGAACTAGTTCTAATACTGTCTTTCCCCACTCACATGGCAATGGACCATTTGCATGCATACTGTTTTGGGGACCACAATTTTTTAATCATAGCTTGGTGACACTCAAGTAGGATTACAACTGCGACTCTGTCACTAATGGTTTAAATTTCAAAGCTTGCCTTTTGTTTCAAGTTCCTGCAGACTGAAGGTCATCCCTATACCATTACTTTCACTCAGTTGCTTTCTAATGTGTTTATGTGAGTGGGAGTGAGAAGGGTGAAGTTCTAGTTAACTCCCTGTCAGTGGCATCACCCAGGAAGCCCCAGGGAATAGGGCTGAGCCCAGAAACCATCATGTGTGCCAACCTTGGAAAATAGTTTTAGACTTACGGTCCAAAGTAACATCTAAAAGTTCTGGAGCCCTGAGTCTAAGTCTTAGATCCTCCACAAGGAATTAAATTTACTTGTTAAGTTCTCCTTAATCTCAGTGTGTTTATGGTCTATCAACACAGCAGAATATACACAGTACAGAAAAGGACTCTGGTGTCCAAGGGGAGGGAATCCCTGAGAGCCAGACTGTGATGTTGCAGTCAGTTACATCATCTACAGCAGTACCTCTTAGACTGTGAAGGATGGTGTAACTTGCAGGTCACTTTTCTGCACTGAAGATACCCAGTGATTAAGAAGTTGATTTTCCTCAGTATTTCATTCTTCATGTTGCTTTTTAGGGCCTGGAACGAATGTCGACAACTGTTAAGTAGCAAAAGAGGAATTAAAACATGGGCATCCTTTTTATACTTCTTGCAGATAAAAGCTATGATGGTCACCTGTATGATATGTCACCCTTTCTTAATTCTTAACAATGAACTTCCAATTCTTATAGTTCCTTTTAATAAAGGAAGATTTTTCCCCCCAAAGAGAATAGCTTTATATTTTTTTCAGATTATATGGATGACACATGTTCATTGTGAAGAGTTAATACAACGTTGTGAAAATACAAAGTAAAGGTCACCTGGAACCCCACCATCCTGTGACAACCACCATGGTACTTTGTGATATATCAACTTGGCTGGACTGAACTACATTCCCTTTCCATGTTTCCAGTTAGGATAAGCCACAAATTCTTGTGCAAGACACGGAGGGCCCAAATGAGGCAGCAGCCATTCCGTAACTCACACACCCTGTAGCTTACCTACTGGCTCACCTTCTCAGTGTGAATCCATGTCTACACCTGCAACTGCTCCACCTTCCCCTGGATCTTCCTTCAGTTTTTCTGAAGGGCCTCAGTTTCTGCAGGATGCCCACACCATCAAGGTCACAGGCAAGAACTGCCACAGATTTTAACATGTCTTCATAGGCTCCATCTCGTGCCTGTGGTTCCAGCTTGTTCTTGTCCTTCCCAGCTCTACATCCTGACTGCCTGTCCTGTGGGCTTTAAGTTCCAGCATCGGACTAGAGAACATACAGAGACTACTTTGCCAGTTCCTACAACTGTGTAAGGTCAAGTCCCCATAAATCCCCTTTATCATGATATACATTAAGAACATTTTCATAAAGGTATTTGAGAGCTTATTAGTATTTCTTTTAGGAGAAGGAAAAGTAAAATGTTTAAGGAAGAACTCTATAAATAATCTAACTTCAGTTCCTCATTTAAAGACATAGAAAATGAAGCCTAGAAGAGAAAGAGGCTGTTAGGTTGTGAACCTGGCTTTTCTACAGCTCATTGACTGTCTCCCAAACTCCTCTGAATGTGGTGTTTCTTTCCCATAGACTACTGAGAGAAATCAATGCTTGGGCTATCTGTCCCAGACCAGCATTTCCTTAACAAAGAGGTTCTGGCTACATTATCTCTTCAACACCATTAGATACTTACCACTACAACTGAATGAGAAAACACAAATCCTGTTAAAAGGGTCCTTGATACCAGAGGCAGGCTCTCCAGCCCACATGGGAAACTTGGACATGCCTACAAAAGCAGATGATTCCTTCTCTGATTGATTTAAAATCAGTCCACACAGACAATTTTGAAAACTACTTGGAAATTGTACATGTGGTTTCATTTCAGGAATAGCAGATTTCTGTACCAAACAAATAAAAAGATGACTCATGAACATATAGTGTGGTGAGGGACCAGATGGGCAAGAGGCAAAAATGCAAAACACCAGGCTGTAATGGGTATCTTACTGTATTTTAGTGTCAAAGTGAAATTGGAGATAATTTAGTTCTATGATCACAGGACTTTGCACTGGCAGATTTATAACTGCTAATTATAAAATTTGAAATGTTAATAATGTTGAAAATTTTTCTGGTAAAGCCCTTCTAGGGTTGCAATTAATAGTTGTAAAGTTCCTAGTTCTTTGGTTTCTGAAGCTACTGACAGGCTTAGTGAGAACAGACACTCCCACAGAGAGCAGCAGATGCTTTTCTGTGCGCAAGGCACTGGCTCAGCACTGTGCGGAGGATAAAGCTGATTAAGATGCAGCCTCTGCTCTTATTTAATAGGGGATTAAGATTTATATAAACACCGAATGTAAAAAGGGTTAAAGAATAGACATGAGAGAGGGAGGTCTCGAAAGCATCTGAACTGAGCCTTAATGCATTTGAATAGGCAGACATGGTGGGAAATAATAAAAACTATACTCTCTCTAAAATATTGAATACCTGAATCTGGTGTGAAAAGGGTGACTTTAAAGGGAAAGCTCAAAAAATGACTAGAAAGTGTTCTCCCACATACCTGAACCCTCAAGATCAACTTTTAAATAAAGGCAGGGTGTTCACTTAAAGCTTCAACAAAATTCAGCAACAAAACAGAGCTAAAGCTGTAGCTTCTAGAAGGTACTCAGATTCTACAGGATAGAAAAATATGGCAACAAAATAGAGAAGTAGCTGATAACCGAACAGTTTTTCTCTCCCCTAAGCTGAACATGACTTACAGGAGGATAAAAAAGGTGATTTAGTTAGTGTTTTATGAACATTTTGCTCTCATCTAGTCTTCACTCACTTGGGACCAGTTAGAAATAGTAGAAAGGGCCATGACTACTTGGTTTCAAACTTCCACACTGCAACTTTCCAAGCTGTAGGACCCTACATTCTGCCTCTCTGAGCTCAGAGATACTAATATCAAGAGGATCAAATTAATGTGAAAATAACTGACTTGTAAGCTATATATCAGGGCTATTAAAAGATATCTTCCTGCAGGTCGACCCCTTCAAGCCTTGCCCATGAATATTTTTAGGTATAAGAAGGAAGTTTTCATACCAAAGAACAACAGAATGATCTTTAATGAGATTATTGTTTAAGGGTCCCTAAAAATGAATGGTGCCATACAATTTAAAACCAATACCAACTAGAAATTTTAATCTCAGAACGTATAAGACTATGGCTAAAACAGAAAGACTTCACAGTGGGACCTGAGTTTTGCCAGTAGCTCTGTGACTCTGGCAAGTAATTAATCCCTAACACTAGTTTCCCCATCTTTGAAGCAGGTAAGATACTTTACTATTTTGAGGATTACTGAAAATAAAATAGAATATGTGGATATCTTTTGAGCTTACAGGTTGAAAATGCAAAACAAAGTTATTACAGGGGCAAACAGTCTTATAAAAAGTAGGACTCCTTAAAGCTCACATTTCAGAAATAGAAGTAATCCTAAATGGTCAAATGGAGGAAGCTAGTAAAATTAACTGACCACAGAGACAAGGCCTTTTCCCTCAACTACTTATGAATGCTTTTAAGATGTGAAACTAATGTTTTGGCACTAAACCAGCCCTAAAATCTACCTTAAGGCAAAGTTTTAACTCTTAGGGAAGGAGTTGCTAGCTGTTGGCACAAACACCAGCTTTCTCTTCCTTGCAGGCATATAACCAGGTAACATTTCCTGGCCTCCTTGCCATGAGGTGTGGCCACGTTAGCTAATGGAATGTGAGTGGAAATGATAGTGTCCTATTTCCAGACTAGAGCTTTTAAAACCTTTGCTTTTCCAGTGGCTTTGATATAAATAACTAAGGCCCAAAACAACACTTCTCAAATGGGGTTCCAAGTGAGAGAATTAAGCCCCAATGCTATAAGGTCTTCACTGTATGCAATGAATGTGAAATAGTCACCCAAATCATTTTCCTGAAGCTTATTTCTCAAGAGAACTCAGGTTGAGAAAGGCTGCCCTAGAAATGATACAGCTATATGACTAAAGGAATCTGTGTCCCTGAATAACTACAGAGAAATTCTAACATAAATGAGAAATAAATGAGTCACTATGAATTTTGAGGTCTATTTGTTTTAGCAGCTAACATTACTCCAACTAATAGATCACTCTAAATTGAATCACCCTTAATACAAATTTGTTTACACTCACCTTTCAGTGATTAAAAAGAAGACACATACTAAAGATCTGAATGGACATTTTTTCTAAAGAAGACATACAGATGGCCAACATAATATGTACAGATGGGTACATGAAAAGATGTTCAGCATCATTAATCATCAGGAAATGAAATCAAAACCACAGTGAGATATCACCTCACACCTGTTAGAATGGCTGTTACCAAAAAGACAAGAACTAACAAGTGTTGGTGAAGATGTGGAGAAAAGGGAACCCTCATGCACTGTTGGTGGGAATGTAAATTGGTGCTACAACTATGGAAAACAGTATAGAGGGTCCTCAAAAAAATTAAAAATAGAACTATCATGATCCAGCAATTCCACTTCTGGGTATTTATCTGAAGAAAACAAAACACTAATTTGAAAAGATACCTGCATCCCTAAGTTCACTGCAGCATTATTTACAATAGCCAAGACATTGAAATAATTTGTGTCTGTTAATGGATGAATGGATAAAGAAAATGTGATGTACACACACATCTCAGAAATAGAAGTAATCCTAAATGGTCGAATGGAGGAAGCTAGTAAAAAGCCTTAAAAAAAAAAGTCTTAAAAAAGAATGAAAACTTACCATTTGTGTTGACACAGATGGACCTCAAGGGCATTATGCTAAGTGAAGTAAGTCAGAGAAAGGCAAACACCGTATCATCTCTTGTATGTGGAATCTAACAACAAACAAAAACGAAGCTCATAGATACAGAGAACAGATTGGTGGTTTAAAGAGGTATGGGGGGAGGGGGAAGAAATGGGTGAACTATTTTTTGGCTTTGTTTTAGTTTAAATACACCAAATTTTTAAAAAATGCAATCTTTCAAAAGAAATAAAAGGGAATGAGGACAAAAAAGAAGGAAGTTTAGGAGTAAGAGTTTTTTTTAAGTATAGGAAAAAAGATAATGTACACTTGAAGACAAAGCAGAAAATGAGTTTAAGATGATTGCACCACGTCGAGGAGGAACCAAACAATGCAAACTAGCGGTAAGATACTTCTGCGTTTCAAGAGAACATTTCCTCGCAGATGTTACAGGTGAAAATTCTCTCACCTTTCCTCTGAATGGTAAAGCGACAGATGAGGAATCGAGAGAAAGAAGCAGAAAATAACTAGGAGTTAAAACAGAAATCGCAATGTGAGACCTGTTGTTCAACTCAATTACTTGATTTACTTTTTTAAAAATAGCCATTAAAAAAAAACAAACCTCTCCTTTTATGTGTTCCATATATTCTCTTTGGGGTTTCATATTGGTCAATATTCTGATGCAGAGAAGAGACTCCTCACAAGACAATTTGAATAAAGGGACTACCGCATGCCAGAGGGCTTACAGAATTCTTAGTGGTTGAATAAAAATCTGTAGGCTGCAATTCCAGAATCTAGTCTTAAGTCCGTACTGTAGAACCAGGCTGCCAAAGGTAGCTGCTGCTTCTACCAGATCAGGAAGCTGCCTGTGAAAGCAGGAGGCACCCCTTATTACTTATACATACACAGGCCTGCCTCAGTCTACTGCTAAATTAGCTACAGTTACGGTTCTGGCTCAGCATCTAGGAAACCTCATTTGCAAATCAGGAAGCTGCCATTCTAACTTCAGGGTCTCACATCATGCCACCTTTCCTACTATCCAGAATCTATTTCTGCTAAATCAGCAACCCTCGAGACAAAGAGTTTGGCTCCAGAACCATGCCACATTTGCTACCATCTACATCGGATACATGCCCAATATCCCACCTATCTCAGTTCAAATTTCAAGTCTCATGTGATTGCACCTGAAACGGAAGCTGTATCAAACCTGGGTCACCAGCTGAAAATGAACTGGAGAAATTTCTGTTGTAGCTTCCCACTCTTCACAGGAAAGGGAAGTCATACTAGAAGAAAACTGGAATAGATAATTTGAGCCAAACCTCCATAACTACATTAGACCTCACTCACATTTCTCCACACTCAACTCTGAAAATTTCAAACTTATTTTTGTTATATAGAGTATTATATATTTGTTCCACTTTTGAGCATGGTTCCAAAGTTGAGAACATTCTTACTGTAAGTAAGTTCTTAATAAATACACATCAATAAATTGATATGATTGTTTTTAAAAAGACACAAATTGAATATCCATATTTTTTTCTCCTCATAATACAGACAGTTTTATGTAACTCTGATATGGTGGTTATTTTACAATAAGTCAACACAAAGTGCAACACCTTTAAATTTTAATGAAAAAGTAGACAATCTATTTTTAATTACAAATTCAATTACAATTTCAAGGAAAAAGATGTTTCTATAACTGATTTTACATATGTACAGAAAAACAGGACTTTGAAGCCCTAATGTTTCAAAAGTATTCCTTTTCCTCTGTACAAACCTAGTATTGACAACAGTACTACTGATTTAAAAATAGAAAGAATACACTTTTCAAATGCAATGCTTCGTCTTTCATTTGTACAATTCACCAAGGTTGTTTTCATTCTCAGCACCGAGGGTTCACAGGATGTGATTCAAAGCAAACCAGCCTAGATTTTTACAGAAAAACACTTTCTACAAACTTCGTTACCCATTCTTTCCTCTCCTATGAAGACGCTGTCCCCACCCGCATGATTCGGAACAGGGTGTTGATGTTGTTGCTTCGAATTGCATCCCGACAAGCAGTGATCACCTGGTTCTTTGGTTTTCCAACTGTGTGAGAAGAAGCACCAAATCCATATGAGCCAAGAGATTATTAAAAATGAAATTATAAATCAGAGGCCATCTTTAAACAACATAAAAGTAGGTAGTGCAAATTTAACTAATTTATCTTTCCATTCCCTAAAAAAGATACCTTTGTGAGGGAATTTATCACAAATCAAGCTGAGAGACCATCTCACAACTAGAAACCAAGAGCCAGTTTCACAGAAAAGGATCAAAGCTCATATCCACCTAGCAAAGATTATTTCTAAAAGGAGGTCAAAGCACTGACCCAAAACAGCAGATTCCAAGTATAAATCTCTGGCTATATTTCTACTTTTTTGGGTTTATTCTATTGTTCTTTATCTAAACTTTAAGTTGGACGTTTAACTCATTAAATTTCCGTCTCCCTTTTTTTCTGACAGGAGTATTTAAGGCTTTCCTCTTGGTCATATGTCACTAGGTTTTTCTTTAGAGGATGTAGCAAGATCTAAGGGAAGAAGCTGAAAGTGTTCTTTCCTTCTGAAGTCTGGAGACAGACTAAAGCCAAAAAATAGGCTGACTACACCTCAAGTGAGCGGCACCAGCCTGAGTGTGAAAGGTATCTTTATAGATACAAGCCCTGATATGAATTCTTGAAACTACCACCATCTTCAATGGTTCTCACCCCAAATTACAGGCAAAATACAGTGCTACAAAGTGACTTACCACGCAGACGACCTGCTCTTTGAATCGCTTGATTTACTGCTTTGAGGCTTCCCAGTAGCTCTGTGTGATTGTTACAGCGAATTTTATATCCATTTAGCAAGTCTTTATTAAGGTCATAGAGTTCCATATAGCGATTCTTCATTGTTTTCCTGTGTACATAAGTAGAAATTTAACACCACTGTACCTCAATATGGCAGGCTTAAATGAAAAGATATGCAAACTTCTTAGATACAAAAAAAGGAACACACACCAGATTTTTAGCTGTATTGTCATTAAGACAGGGTAATACTAAAGTTTGCTTTTAAAACATTGAGAATTTTCTACCAAATAGTCTTATTTCTTCCAAATACATGGAAGATAAGTGGCCTTCCTTAGTTATTTATCCATGGTTTGTTTGAATTTAGGAACCAAGAATTACCGTGCCCACAATATGAGGGTGGGGAAAACTGAGCAAGGCAATAGGCTATCTTCCAAGTTTCAGAATAATACTGGCAGTTTCTTATAAAGTTAAATATACACTTACTATGCAACCCAGCAATCCTACTATGAGGTATTCATTCAAAAGAAATGAAAACATGTCTGCAAAAAACCTGTATGTAAATATTTATAGCAGCTTTATTCTCAATCACCAAAGTCTGGAAACAACCCAAATGTCAATTAATTTCAGAATGGATGCCCAAAGTGTGGATAGCCATGCAACAGAACAGTATTAAACAACCATAAAAAAGAATGAACTATTGTTGATAACTTGCAACAATATGGGTGAATCTCAAAGGCATTATGTAAGTGAAAGAAGCCAGATTCAAAAGGCTACATATTGTATGATTCCATTTCTGTGACATTTTGGAAAAAATAAAACTATAGGAAAAGAAATTAGATTCGTGGTTGCCAGGGACTGGAGGTTAGGAAAGGTACTTGACTGTGGTAGTAGCAACACAAGTGTATAAATTTCCCAAAATTTATTAACTGTAAACCTAAAATGGGTGAATTTTATGCACATATATTGTAAATTATATATCAACTAACTTGATTTTAAAAAATAAATACAATGTACATCCGATAGTTTCTAAAGGAAGTATAAATAAACCAGGAAAGGGGGAATTTAGAAGTTGCTGGTCACTTCTCAAGTTTAGCACAGTCGAATACCTAAAGCCAGCAACATCTCTTTGACTTAAAAAAAAAGCCAGAGAGAGAGAAAAAGGGGGAGCCCTAGCGATTTGGCAAGAAACAAGTGAAAATCTTATATACCTCAGAGAAAACAACTGGAAGAAAATGAATTGGAAAGTAAAAGGTAAAACTATTTTAATTTACAAATAATACAAGTATATATCTGGAAAAACTAAACTATAAGATAACTGAGTAAAGTAGTAGACTATAAAATCAACATACAGAAATCAACAGTGTTCATATATACAAACAAAAAACCAGTTGAAAGATACAATGTGGAAGATCCTATTTACAACTGCAGAAAGAAAACACCTAGGCTCAAGCTTGACCAGCAATGTCTGACATCTACATGAAGAAAACCATAAAACACTCCTCAAAGACAAAAAACATGCCTTGAACAAACATAAAGACTCTAAAGACACAAAGAACTAGAAAAAAAAATCTTACACCATTTTTGGCAATCATATTGTTGATAGTTATATTGGTTTCATCCTTAAATGTTCTGTGTGTACTATAAGATAAAGCCAATAGTTATGTTGATAGTGATTAGAGCCATGATTTTCGATGTGAGAGAGAAGAGATATAGCTTTAATATCAAAGTTAAATAAGAGCTTGTACTCTTAAATTTGAAGTGGAAATAGTATGAATACATTTCCTAGCTTTATCCATTGAAAAGGGCTAGAATCAATAACCGTCACAGTAGCAATGAGTATCTCTAACGCTCAGACTATGATCTCTACGTACCATTTCCCACTAAAAAGAACGAGCATTGAAGAAATGGCTGATTCCAGATTCAGAACAGAATATGTATCAGATAAGCCTAAAACATCTTATACAAGAAAACAAACTAATGGAACTGATGGGTCCCGTCCACAGGTAACTAGCCAACCGGAAAAGGCTTCCACTGGCCAAAGACAGCACAACTGAGCCATCATAAAGAATAACTGAAATGGACTGAAGCAGATTTAAATATGTTAATAAGGACTTTAGAATCTCATTGGTCAATTTGGAGATGCTAGGGAACCAACCCATTATTTTAAAGCTGATAAATAAATAGCCTGCTTTTCCAGTACAAACTGTACCTCAGGAAAACAAATAATTTATTAATTAATGAGGGAATGTAATTTTTTTTTAATTGAAGTATAGTTGATTTACAATGTTTCAGGGATACAGCAGAGTGATTCAGTTATACATATATAGATATATATCTATTCTTTTTCATATTTTTCCCATTATAGGTTATTATAAGATATTGAATATCATTCCCTGTACTACACAGTAAGTCTTTGTTGTTTATCTATTTTATATATAGTGTATGAGAGAATATTATTATTTATAGAAGTATTTTAGCTAATATATGAAAAAATAACAATTAAAATATCTATTTTGCAAGTACCAAAAGAAGTAATTGATCTCAGCAAAGATCAACAGCTGATAACATAATAAAAAGAGACAACGAGATATTACATGCATCCTCATGAAAGTACATAGCACCAGTTATTAGGTATTTTTGCCGAAAAACTGAATCTGAATATGAATCTGATCAATCCTCTAGATCTAACTACCATTCTAACAGAAATACAGAAGACAGAAGAGTAATACTAAACATTACAACAAGGATACAATTAGCAAAATCCAAAACGGGAAACTACAGGAGAGACCTGGAAGAAAAAGTGAGCAAGCAAACACATAGACTAAAAGATTTATCAACCAAACTCAATGCATCATCTTTGGTCTTTGGTTGGATCTTGATTTGAACAAAACAACTTAAAACACACACATTTATGAGACAGTTGGGGAAATATTAACACTGACTAGATATTTTGTGATATTAAGAAATTATTTTACACTTTTCTAAGTGCGATAGTGGTATTGTGGTTATTGTTTTTTCAAGACTCATTTCTGAAGTCTTTGTGGCTAAAATTATATGATGTCTGGAATTTGCTTCAAAATCATACAGTGCCTGGAAGAGAAAGAAGGTGAATGTGGAGACGAAACAAGATGAGCCCTTAGTTGATGACTACTGACAACTATTGAAGCTAAATGGCTGGTATACCGGAAATCATTACATAATTCAATCTACTTCTGTATGTGTTTTAAATTTTCAACAGTATAATTATTTTAAAAATCACTTACTCCTGCACAAGACTAATTTAACAATCTGCGAATGATTCAGGCCTTTCAGGAAAAAACAAGCAGCACCTTAGGCTCTAACCTCTAAAATACACATATAAATTTATCTGACATTGGTTAACTATTTTACTGAATCCATCTCCGTACATTTTATTGCCAAGCTAAATTTTGCATCTTAGCAAGAAGATAGACCTGCACAAATTTTTTAACTTTTTTTTATTATAAAATATAATACATACTCAGAAAAACTCATAGAACACAAATGCTTGTTAACCAGGTCAAGAAACAGGACATTGCCAGCATCCCAGAAGCTTCCCAAAGTGTTCTTTCTGAACAGCTTCCCTCCTCCCCTAGGAGAAAATACTATCTTATATAATAATCTTGTCCCTGCATTTCTTTATATTTTTATCATCTATTTATGCTTCCCAAATGATATAGTTTAGTTTTTGTCTGTTTCCAAACTATAAATGGAAAAATTTTGTACATGTTCTTTTGAGTCTTACTTGTTTCAATCTCCATTAATGTTTATAAGGTTTGTCCATGTTGTTGTATGTCATTCAGACACATGCATTCTCATCGCATGTAGTATTCATTATACAGAATATATCACAGTTTATCAATTATACTGTTGATGTTAGTTTGGATTGCTTCCATGTGGGATTCTTATGAACAATGCATTTATGAACATTCTTGTACTAATATCCTGGTTTATATGTACATGTTTCTTGAGGTTATAAACCGGAAAAATTGTTGGGTGATAGGTTATGCACATTTTCAACTTTACTGATAATGCCATGTTATTTTCCAAAGTTTCTGCACCAATTTACACTCCCACTAGTAGCATCTGACATGTGTTTCTCCATATTGCTGACATTTTAAACCATGCACCTGTCCTAGCCATGGTAAATACTCACATGTCCCTCATCAGACGAGCATCCTCTGCTCGGACCAGCAAACTTCGGATCACATTAGAATTATCAGCCATGTCAGCGCTGAGCTTCTGATGCACTGAGTGATATTCATCCACCTGGAGACCGTGAACACCCAGGACTTAAAAAGCCTCAGAAACTTATTGAAAACTGGACAAATTGAGAAGACACGCCTGACTATATACCAAGGCCCTTTTCTTTTCACCGTTCACTTGTCCCATCTTAACTATCTCCCATTGTTTCACCTCCCCGTCAATGAAATAATTAGTCTATGCTGCCTCCAACACTCGAGATGACATTCATGTGAATCCTTTCCACCTGTTAGCATCATGAGCTAAAGCAACATACATAGTAACATTTTAGAGATCAGGGATGGGAATGTTGTTATTAAGTGTGAGCCAATAACAATCTTTGTTTTTCTCTTTTCTTTCGATTTTGGGTTGTTGGAAAACACTAAATCAAAGAGCAAAGTAGATACAACAGATAAGATGAAGAGCTAGCAAAGGAAAATGTTAATACAGGTTTTTAAAAGTATCCCCCTAAACCAAACAAAGAAAGCAGGGTGGTCACAAGCTAACCACTCACTTTTATAAAAGAAACCCTTTAACTAATGTTAGTTCAATTTGGATTTTAAGAATTTGCAAGTTGAGGGAAGGTACAGCTCAGTGGCAGAGCACATGCTTAGCATGCATGAGGTCCTGAGTTCAATCCCCAATACTTGTGTTTAAAAAAAAAAAGAATTTGCAAAAACTCTTTAAAATATGACTATCATGTAACATGTTCATCTGTAGTATCATTAAGAGAAATATTTCAAATGTCATTAGACCACCATAGTGTCAGAAATGCATTCACGAGGTGCCCTCACCTTAACCAGCACTTTCCGTAATTCCTCAAAGTAGACAGGGAAATCTGCTTCTACCTGAAGGTCTTCAATGGCAAAAAATGCTGCCATCGACTGGATGATATCACCAGCCAAATCAATGTCATCAGTATTTACAGTGATCTATCCAGAGGGAAAAAGATAAGTTTAGCATCCTTGGATATTAAAGACAAACTTAGTTGAAATAGTACCTGAATGTCCCCATGTTAAACACATTTATTAAACATAAACTTATATGTGGTGATAAATAAAGATAAGGTCTAACCCTCAAGGAAATTACAAATCACATTCATTACTTCCAGCAGCAGGCAAAAAAAGAAAAAAAATCAATCCTCTTGCCTTATAAACTGAAAAACAAAGTCACTGACACAGTGAAAATGTTTTGTTCTCGTCTGTATTCCTAACCTGTCCCAAATTAGCCAAGGAATGGGTGAAGGGTAGGAGGGAGAGAGGCAGAAAACCACTGTTCTAGGTTATATCCCCGTGAAAGAGATGATAACACTAACAGACTAGGTTGAAACATGTGGTTTTATGACCTTGGGATTGGTGTCACCCATCTCACTTTACACCGAATGGTAAACATTTCATAATAAATCTATGTCCATGACAGTAAAAATTACCTCTCCACTAAGTTTTATTTTTATATACAGCTGGCCACCATTCCGTAAGGATGTGAAACACACTTGAAACGGAGCATTCTGAATGTTAGTGTCCTCTGGTAACAGGAAGTTCTGGTTGAGCCATATAACAACCTTAAAGATGAAGAGGATGAAGTGAACTCCCATTTTTAAAGTACAGTCATTATTAAGAGTTATCCTTCTTTCTAGTTTTACCGCTTGGTTTAAAAAAAAAAAAGAATTATACTTCACCTCCTACCAAGAAAACACTATTCACACTCCTTTTTCCTATCTCATACATGTTCTTAAGTAACAGTCATAATTATGCCTGGTCCCACAGCATGCATGATTTTGCATCATTTTCTAGTTAGACATAATCTTATATAAAATGTAGAAACTATTCGGGTATGATGCTAATTCTGTTTACACAACAGCTCTTCTGTGGCTACACCCTGTTTAAAATCATTCCATCCCATCCTTTAAAAAAAATTAAATGAAGTATGCATGCACACACAGCACACAGAGATACATCCACACTACAGTTAAGAATAACTTGTAATATAAATTATAATACTTTACAGTGGTTTGCAATAAAGGTTCCACATAAGATCCATCCACCTGTGAGGCCTTTTGAAGGGGGCTGCCTATAGAATTTCACGTTTCACAGGCCAACCAGGGCCTGCAAATCTATATGATTACAAAGCCTCACTGAGAGGCTTTCTGAAGCCCAGCCAAGCTTAAAATCCACAGATATTAGTCCTTTAAACTAAACGAAGTGCTGTTGTACCAATTATGTAATCTTCAGGAGCCTCCTGAGAGGTAAGACTATCCTCACAGGTAAGAAAACTGGGGTTCTGACTGGTAAGGGGAATTCCCTAAGACCACCAAGAATTTAATTAGTTAAGGGAGTACTTGAACCCAAAAATGTTCCCATTTCCATTTTGATGCAGGCTCCTCTTGAAACACTAGATCAGGACAACCACATTAAGACCACAACAAAAGAAAGACAGGAATTAAAAACGGCTAAGAATTCACCTATAACTAAGGACTGCTTAGGTAAACAATTGTGAATTATTCAAAAAAAATCTTTGAATTGATTATCCAAAATAAATATCTTTGAATTGATTATCTAAAATAAGTATTTTGAATAATTTTCCAAAATGGAAGATATTTTAGCAATATTTGTGTTACAGGTTATACACCAACTCCAAGCTACATAATTCATGTCATATTTACTGCTACCAAATAACACATTCACGTAACTTCCCCCTTCTATGAAATAATATCCAAAGGATTCTAAAGTGCAAAAGTGTTGAAAGAAAAAAACCAGATACTTACCCTCTGTGCCCGTTCTGCGATGATGAAGTTGACGTAACTGAGTGGCTCCCTGGCAGGGTCTGGGTTGGTCAGCGCATACATGGAGAATCGGGGGAGCTGTCTCGTCAACTCAAATACATGAAACTGGGTGCTACGGCCAACCAATGTGAACACAAGAGAATTGCCTGTGTAGACTGTTACTTCAAAGTGCAAGGCCCAGAAAATAAAGTCACTACAAGGTCATTAAGCTGACATTTAGGGTTTTACTGAAGAAATCCCTTCCCCAAAACCTTGGGGGTTAAAGTCCCATAGTAAAGCAGTTTGGAATTTAGAGATAATAAGAGTCTGCATATATACATGCATGCACCAAGGGTTTAAAACACTCTAAAAGGAATGTGAAAAGGCTTCTGTCTTCCATGAATCTCATGGTTTTCTTCACTAGCTGAGGTTATATATAACTCTATTGTAAAGGTACAACCTGACCCTTATAGTCTTAGAGGCCAAAACTAAATCATCAATTAAAGGTATTTTTGGAACTTCTGTGAAAATGAGATCATCTGACTAAAACCAGAAAATAACCATCTTAAACTTTATCCTCTTCATTTATTTTTTTGAAAGATTTCAAATTAGAAAAATAAGAGATCATGGGAAACCTTGCCAGGGTGTGAAAAAATCATTAAATGGCTTATCTGGCCCCAGAGAATCCAAGGCATAATGGGAAGTCTATACATTTTGCTCTCCTCTAGGTGAGATATGGAAATGAACTGTGACTTGCAAAGAGTCACCTGCTTCTGTATCCCACGAAGGTTTTCAAGTGCAGATCCACAGGGACATCCTTGGGAGGTGTAATCGGGATGCGGATGGAGCTGGAAAGGTTGTGAATGCTGGGATGCACCACGTGGCTTTCACCTAGAAAAATTCCCTCCGCAAAAATCAAGACTGCTCGGATGATGGTGTCTGCAGGGAAGAGAGAAGGCAGCACTCCAAGAACCACTCCAAGACAGCACAGGTGCCAGTAAATGCCAGCTGTAAGTAACAACTCACCATTAGAAGTGGAAATGCCCAACTCTGCATGGGCAGCCTGCACCTCACTCCCCAGATTGACGGAGAGGGCAGTGTGGAGCTTGGTGTTGGCTGGGATGATCCCCCGATGCCCATCCACCTCGTTCACTGGACTGCTCAGTTCAGCCTGCGAAACACCCCACGCACTTCCAACTTGGTCACCAGAACAGCAAACTAATGTCAATTTCAGCTTCAGAAGACAGATTCTCCATCATGTTATTAATCTGATTCTTTAGACTTCAGAGGACTCACCTCAGTAGTGCTCTTGCTCTACCAGGCCATGTCCCAAAGGAAAATACCCTCATCCCTTTCTGTGGTTAGGGTCCACTGTACCCTAGCATGCCTTTTACATTTTTTTGTATTTTTTTAAATACAGAAATTCACTTAGCACATCACATTCCAACTCAGTTATGCATGACAGGACAAATTAAAATCCTACTCCCCAGCTCATCCACCAGCCAGTTTGGTATGTACATGTACATATACACACACAAACACACAAACACACACACACAGAGTTTCTGTAGTTGCCAATTTGTATGTTATTTGTTGCTGAAATAGATAAAAGATACTCTATTCATATTTCCTTCACTCAGCAATACCTTACCCTTCCATATCAATCCACATATATATAGTTCATTCTTCTAAGCTGCTTAATATTCCCAGCACACATTTCCTACCACTGATGAGAATTTAAGTTGCTTCCGACTTTTCCCTGCTAAAATAGTGGTGTGGTAAATGTCTTTGAATGTTCATGAGAACATTTCCAGAGTTTAACTGCCAGGCAGTGGAATTTCTAGGTTAAAGGATACATGCCTTCTTAATGTGGACACTGGCAGAGGCCAAGCAATCCGTGCCTCCACCAGTGGGCTGGGGAGCCCACGCCATGGCAGACACTGAAACTCTCCTTCTTTCAAACTGCCAGTCCTCCTGGCCATTCTCCACTTTTTAGACTCTCATCTGCCTTGCACGTAAGGACTTACCTTGACATTTTCCTCATAGTTACGAAGTTCCAGTAACAGATTCTGTTTTTTCTGACTCAGCTCTCGGACCAGGTCCTGTTCTACGCTGGTGTCCATGAAGTTCCCTCTCATCTCGGCTGTGCCTGGCAGGTAGCCCCGGACTGACAGGAGGAAAAAACACTCACCAGACTGAGGAATATCCCAAGTACAGCCAGGTCTACTTTTCAGTCATCAATCACCTGTTCTTAAAACCTAAGTTCTCGTTTCCCCTACTTAGGAGAATTTATTAGGATGAAAGGCTATCAACACAAATACTTTACAGTGGAGTTTTCTGGTATTCTGACCCAATCAAATTGAAAATCTGACTTTTCAAGGATTTACTTGAAGGATCTCAATTTACTTTCCCCATCCACTGAGCAGCAGATTAACTGTACGTGGCCATCCATCCGGTAATCTCCCTCCACCACACCAGCAACGGCAGAGGAAAAGTTGTCTTTAAAGATAACCTCTCCAGTTCGGTCACTTCGAGCATCGACCTAAAAATAAAACAAGAACTTGAAAAATAGCTTATGCTACATTTAAAAAAAAACACACAAAATTTTAAAATGAAATCAGCTTTAGTCTACAAGTTCTCAAGAGTACTCCTTGGAGCCCTGTGGCTTCTCAGAAGGCACCTATAACCATTAAGGCCAAGGGGACCACAAGGGACCTCAGTCAGCTATCCCTTCTTTTTCTTTTTAAACAAAAGCTGTTTCACATATTGGCCTTCACATAGTATTTCATCTGGAGAAGGGGGTTGGCTGAGAGGCAGTACACTTAGAATACAAAGCATAGTGCAGAAGTCCAAACTGCCCGGGTTCGGATTCCAGCTCTGCCACTTACTATCTGTGGGATCTTGGGCAAGTCTCTCAACCATTCTGTGCTTGGTCTCCCATCTGGAGATCAATAATAAGAACACGAGGAAGATAACTGAATCGACACCTCAGGGTTGTAACGAGGCCTGAAGGATTTAATACATGTAAGGCACTTAAAACAAGGCCTGGCACAGAGAGGTATAGAAGACATGTTAACTCTGTATAAAGATTTTATCTTCATTAGATGTGAATGTATAAAGTATAGTTATGTCTAAAGTTTGAAAAATGCCAAGCTAGCCCAATCTTTCTCCATATAACCTTCTATAATAGCCCCTTTTAAGAGTCCCTCTTCCACATAATTTACTGAGATACCTTAGTCCTCCTATCCTGAGTCTCCTCTTCCCACGAGAGGCAAGTTAATAACCAACCCATCAGAAACAAATGCATCTCAAAACCACGAGAATAACCACTTAAAATGATGACTTTGTTCTAAGCAAGAACACATGCATCATCAAAAGCAGCTAGCTGCAGAAAATCTGACAGAGCAAGCATCTCAGTGACTGGTGCCACTCACTGTTTCTGTCTTTCCATAAATATTTTTCTGAGCCAAACTTTGCAATGAAACAAATACATCAATTTAGGTCATAGTCTACTACTAGCTCCCACCCCTTGTCTGGAGAATACCATGCTCTTAATAACAACATCATGTAAGCCTGAAAATTATGGATGCTAAAGCCTGTGAAGTAATGAATGTACTGTATTAACCAAAGCTCTTAGCATTTTAACAGAACCCTCTAACTCAGACTGAACTGAACTTGCTTCTTTCTAGCTACTTAATGGCCTTTGGCACTGCATTTCCACAATATTTAGCAAAGAAGAGGGTTCATTTGCTAACTAAGAAACAGGGCTACAAATTTATATTCCTTTGTATATTCTACTTTTTTGCTTTATCCAACATGAAGGTTTTGCTTTGGAAGAGATGACCCTCCAACTCAACAAATGACATACTAAAGACAAAATTAATTGGCTAGTTAAAACTGAATAGTTGACAATTAAATTGCATTTAATTTAGTAATTTTGCACCTACATTCACCTGCTGGATCTGTATATTTTTCCTTAATGCTATTCTGGTTTAGTGCAGATATCAGTTTTTCTACTTATGTAATGAACCATGTAGTTTACTTATCTTTTTTATGCTCTCAAACAGATTATATAATAGAGATTTCTTTAAAATTTTGAAAGCATTTAACTATAAAAAATTTAGGTCCAGAGTCAGATCTGAAGGTGACTTCTGATAATTTCTCAAGTCAGGTAGTTTCTAATTCTTGGACCAATCATAATAATTGATATTCCCCCAGAATAGAGTCCATTTTATGGATTTTCAAGTTTCTTAATAAGCAACTACATAATCTATCTTTGTAATTGTCAATACCCATACCAAAGACAAAACCAAATGGAGAAGCAAGAACCAACCTAACAGTTTTTTAGAATCTACTCTTCACACAAGAGCAAAGGAAGGCTACATTGCACTGGCCAAAAGTAAAGAAAAACCAAAGAAGAAAAGATGGAATTAGCTGATCTCCTTTAGGCAATGGAAACTGACAGAAAAAAGAGCTGGGGCAAATGGTATCCATGGAGACCTCGCAGCTACATAGACAGTCCTAACAAGACAATCCTGACTTGCCAAAAGACGGTAGAAAATTCTTATTTGAAGTTAAAAAAGAAGCAAAAAATTCTATTTTGAAGTTATAGCTGGGAAAACAATGTAACATGATTCTTCCCATTAATTCTAAGCTTTTAGTCAGACTTGAAGATTTATTAGAAAAGAACTATAGAAACAGCTCATTATTAGCTTATTAAAAATTCTTTTTTTAACTTGCCTATGCCTAGATCAACCTGATTAAACTGATTCTCATTCCTTCAAAGAAAAGATTTAGAGCTTTCCTGGAGACTTTCCCCCATATAGGGCTTATAAGACCAAAAGGATACCCATTCACTCTGCAGTGTTGATAATTAGAGCAGGAAGAAAAAATGTGGAAAGATTAAGAAGTTAAATTTGAAAGCACAGCCAAGGAACTCAAGTTTATATTCTCACATTACTGTTCTGAGTCATACAGCCAATATATCTTAGACAATTATTACTCTGAATTATACTTGAACTCTACTATTTAAACTTACCTTCCCATTGGACCAACCAGTTATCAGTTCACACACTCCATCAGAATTAAGGTCAAAAGCATGAATGCTCATGGCATGATTTTTGGACTGAAAAGGAATTTCAATAATTAGTATACAAATCTCTCAGTAAGTATAAAATCCCTGAATATCAGAGGCTGGATCATACTAACCTTAATTCTCCAGTATCGGGCTGTTTTGTCATAAACTCCAACTGTGCCATTGGAAAGGGCATAACCAAACCGACTGCCATACATGGGGCAAAGAGAGGTTATTATCTGCAAAAAAATAATAATAAAGATACAACCAACATCTTTTCACTAAGGCTCAATTTAATGCAAAGTGTGGCTTTATAAAATTGCATGCCTTGCTATTATAAGTGGGTTAAAATTAGATTTAAATGCACTTCCAATCCATTAGTGGGGAATATATTCCTCTTCTCTTTGATCTGTGTCATCTATTTCAGAGTTGGATAATCAGAACTAAATAAACTCACAAAGCTTACTGTTTTAGATCAAGCATTTGTAGCAAGTGTCAAAAAAAGTATTTTTTTAATAATAAAATTGAGGAATTGAGGAATAAGCTTAGTATACAAGATCTGGAATACATACAACAGACATAACACACAATAACTCAAAATGCTTTAATGATTATTCTAGTTTCCTTACTTACAATATCCTACAGCCTAAGTTTTTTTCCTACAGTCTAAATTTTAAAGACTTTTTTTATTTAAGTATAGTTGAATTACAATGTTATGTTAATTTCTTGCATACAGCATATTGATTCAGTTATACATAGATATATTCCTTATCATATTCTTTTTCATTATAGACTATTACAATGTATTGAATACAGTTAAAACCCACAATTAAACATCCTTTAAGTGTATACTTTCCTATGACATGATTTATTGTTTGCTAGAGATGAAAGACATTTTTAGAAGAAAATATAATCCTTTGAAAAGTGAAAACCCAGCACATGGATTTGTGTATGTATCTAACAATATACAGAATGCATATATTATACCAAAATATTTACAGAAATATTTGAGGATTTAACATACTTAAAAGGATAAAATTTTAGATACTGAATGAAATTATCCTTCAAAGTTAAAACTAAAGCTTAATGATATCTATGATCCTGCAGATCCACTTTCTAACTCTGACATTAATATAAGAGATATTTAGGAAATAAACTGTGTAAAGCAGAGAATAGTTATGTAATTTCCTCTACACCCACAGCTTTTCTATAAAACCACCCACTTCACTTAACTCTGAATACAAAGTGCTGTGTAGGACTCCAGAATTATTTAGCTCAAGACATTCTTTTGGCAGTACTATTTGACTGCCAAATTTATTATAATTTTGCTGATGTGCAAAAAGGCATTTGAACTAGGAGCAAAATCAAACCCAGAGGACAGGAAAACAGCCCTGAAATGAACAACGTTATAAAGTCCACAGTTTCACAAATTTAGCCCCAGATTCCCTAGGTTCCTTAGTCCTTCATTAGTTCACTACTTTCTTCTTTTGTGGACTAGAGGATCAACAGGCATCTCAAACCTCTTGCTCTATTTCATATTCTCTTGTCCTTTTGTAGAATTAGGAAAAAGGTGTTTCAAAGAATGTATTTCCCTCACATCTAGTACTGACAATAAACAGAAAGCCAGCAAAACCTCAAAGATTCCCACCAAATGGAAAAAGATTTGCTACATATCTGAATGAAAGGGAGATGGTAGTGCAGGACACAGCACTTGCAGGCCAGTGCTCAAGCTGCTTTTTTTTGTAGGGATGGGTAACAGCATGATGGCAACCCCCTTTAAGAAGCTAATGATAGCTAAGGATCTTCTCTCCAGAAGAGCACACGTTAAACACACACACAAACAGAATCCTCTGTACAGACACACAGCTTCAGATTGCTGCTTTGGGCACTCATTTCTCCCCTTCAATTTCCTCTATCCACAACTATCGGCTTACAATTACAATAGTAACTATGAACATATAAAAAGTAAAAATCTATAATACAGGTAAACTAGTTAAAATCATTGATAACGCTTCATGTTCCAATATGCATACTTTGCTTTTGGTCTTCCTTCTGTAGTTAGGGGAACAGATGCCTGCCTTTCCCAGACAGCTTTGGTAAGTGGCGAGAAGCAAGGACAAGTGGCCAAGGTCAGTACTGAGGCCAGTGCCCTCAAGCTTTTCTAACGCAGACTTCCAAATATCACCTGATTAAATTTTGCACAATTCCACCATTTTGATCTCTAAGACTTCCTTCTGTTGGTTTTTTTTCTACCCACTGACAATGTTCACAAGCCATTGCTCCTTTATCCTCTTCTCCCTCCTTAATTCAGAATATCCCAATTCTTTTCTCTGTTTCTATCTTGCCCAATCCTGGAAGACCAGCAGCATATAAATAGCCTAAGAATACCAAAACTACAAAGGATAAGAGCAAACTTTAGACACTGCTTTAAAAAAATTAACTCTTTAAGAAACATCTCAGGTTCAATTACATGAGTAATTCTAATCACAAAGAAACTAGTCAAGTTCTCCAACATCTAATTTTTAAGTTTACCTACAGAAATATGCCTCAGAAGTACTTAATTTGAAAGAGGATAAGTATAAAAATCTCATTTATGCCCTTCATTCAATATGCAATCCCATTTAATACACATGATGGAGAGGTGGAGGACAAGGCACAAGGGTTCAAATCTAGACCATGCCACTTAATAGCCATGACCTTGTGAAAGTAATGTAACAAAGAAGTTTAACATGTTCCCTCATCTGTAAAATGAGAATTAATAATACCTTCCTAATAGGGCTGTTGTAGGATTAAGTGAGGAAGTTCGTGTAAAGCACTTAGAACAGTGCCTGGCGTATATCAGGTGCATAATAAATGGTTGTCATTAGTATTATTAATATGTATTGGCTCATTAAAAGAGATATACCTTTATGTGTTCAATATAACTTTTCTCTATTTAATCAGTCTTTTCAAAATATATCTTGATAAAGGATATTTAAATGCTTCTTTCTCTGTAATGTGCAGCTCTGTTTAATCTTCACACTTTTTACCCTAAAACCGTCTGGTTGTGAGAAGATGCCCATGCTCTCTGTGAAGTTATATCTGACTGTGCTGATCTGTCTTGCCCAAGGTTATCATAATTCTGAGGTGGCACTTGTTACCTCTGTTTCTGTCATTTCTGCCACAATCTCATCTTCTTTAAAAACTCGGATATCAAAATCCTCAGATCCAACAAGAAGCTGAAAGGAAAAAAAAATCATGCATATTTTTTCAGCAAGTGAACACAGCAAAATTTCCATAAATAAAACAAAAAATTGCATGATATTTTGTATGTTGCTACAGACACCCAAAAGTTCCAATTTCCCAGTAATGTGATGCTCAGAAAGGTTCCCTCTAATGATGTCAAGATTCGGTCAGTGAAGAAAAAGTTGCTACTACAGACCCTGTCATGTGGGCTGAACCCCCCCACCAGAACAAGTTCTTCCACCAGGCACCTGAAATGCTCCCTGCTTCAGTGTCTGTCTGCTTCCAGGTAGAAGCCCTGTTTCAAAAGCCAGAGCCTAGTATCCGTGAACAGGTGGAGGGTAAGTCACTGCCCAACACAGTACTTCACCAGCTGTTCAAGAAGCTAATTTCTAGAGTTACCAATAGAATAGCTTTAAAAAGGCTAAGAGCCAATCTCCAAAACTTTTAGATTCTTGGAAAAGATGGCCAAAATGGAGAACTAGGTACTCAAAGCATCAGAATCGAGTTATAAGATTGGGAATATGACTGCAATCCCATCAACTGTTCTGCCCTCTCTCCCTGTCCTGTGTCTTTGAAACATCATGGTCTTGACACAAGTGAATTATTGTTCAAAAGAGAGGAGAAAGACAAATGAGGCCAGTTGGCTCATCATTTAGGTAACAGAGCACCAAAATCAACCATAAGAAGCTAACACTTCTCTCAACACTAACGTCACTGTCATGGGAAAATGTATGCACTGAGCTGAGCAAAAGAAGTCTCTCCTCCCCCACATACCTCTTTCTTCCCATCACCATCAAAGTCACATAAGGCCAAGGAATGAACATTATCTCCAGTAACCTAAAAATAAAACCAAAATCATTGATATGGCATCTTTTTTCACTTAATGCAAACATATGAGCCACATGAAAGAGAATGATACAAACCACCAATTTAAAATTCAAATTACTCATATTCTTTTCTAATGTATGAATAAGAAGTATTGTTCTATTTTGTTTTTATTATTTATTAGAGTCGGTAGTAAAACAAACAAACAAGACCTAAAGAAGAGTAAAAGTAAAAATGTTTAAGGGCACTAAAGAGAATGTTTTGTTCTTCATACCGTCCAAAAGAGATCATTTCCTTCATGATCAAAGCCCTGCAGAGCACAATTTCCACCAATAATTGCAAGAGGAGAGGAAATGTCTCCCAATGTCCCCAGCACAATTGCATTGGCCCCATCTGCTACCTGAGAAGGAAGAAAAGACATAAACTCTCAAACACAATGATGCGCAGGCACGCTAGAGTTAACACAGATCCTTATTTTTATTTGGATACTCAAATTCCACTGTCATCACTTCTGAGAAGCCACATGGTCTCCTGAGAGGCAGGCCAGGGCTGTCCACAGAGGACAGTGTCTGGGGCTGTTATGTGGTCATGCAAGGATGATCAGAGATCCAGGATAAACTCGGGCCCTTGGCCTCCCACACTAATCTGCTACGATAGCCTGCTAGAAAATGTCAGGCTCTCTTGGACCACCAGGTTCTAGAGGCCAAATTCCCTAGAGAATCAATACTTATGCCTTTAAAACAGCCAAACTTTTGTAATCTATTTTAACCATTTCAGATGGAAATCATTTTAATACTTATTACCCAATTCTCTTACTACTGCTCTTTTTAATTGTAAAGCACTAAAAACTACAAACAATAAAACAAACACCTATAGGCCCACCATCCAGAATTAATAAATGTCTTAGACTTGAGTAAAGTACATAAGCGTAATAATTTAATTTATTTTTGGAAGATTCAAGGACATCTTCGGAAACACTAATTGTTTATTGTATGGGAAAACAGTCCTTACTTACATAGTCTTTAATTATGAAAACTATAAAAAAAATAGATTGGCTATAAAAGAAAGAAAAGAATTCATAAGAAATCAAAACTACTAAATGGTCAATCAATCAAGTTAAAAGGTAAAAAATAACCTGGGAAAAATAACTGCAATATATAAGACAAAGAGTTAATAGCTTTTGTTAATAAGACAGTTAATATAAAGTAAATAAATAAGAAAAGGGTAAACAACCTAAGCAAAAATAAACAGGAAATTCACAAGGGAAGAAATACAAATAGCCAACAAACATGAAAGATGTTCATTCTACAATATGTCATTTTTCACTTTCCAGATTAGCAAAGATGGAAAATGACAATACTATTTGTTGTTGGTTAGGCTGTGATAAAACAGGCACTCTCATATTCTGAGGGGGAGGCGGAAAGACAGGAATCTTTCTAAAAAGCAATTTAGCAATATCTACGCAAAATCTCACTTAAAAAATGTTTTTAACTCAGCAATTGAAAAGCTGAATCCTTGTGATCATTAATTTTGTGTGTTAACTTGGCCAGGCCATGGTACCCAACATTGGTCAAACATTATTCCAGCTGTTTCTGTGAAAGTATTTTTTAGATGAGATTAACATTTTTTCCTTTCTTTTCTTTTTCTTTTCTTTTTTTTTTTTTTTTTTTTTTTTTTTTTTTTTTTTTTTTTTTTTTGGTGAGGGGAGGTAATTAGGTTTATTTATTTATTTATTCTTAGAGGAGGTGCTGGGGATTGAAGCCAGGACCTCATGCATGCTAATCATGCACTCTACCACTTAAGCTATACCCTCTCCCTGAGATTAACATTTAAATCAGTTACCCTCTATAATGTTGGTGGGCCTCAGCCAATCAGTTGAAAGCCTAAATAGAAAAAAAAGACTGACCTCCCCTGAAGAAGGAAGGATTCTGACACCAGACTGCCTTTGGACTTGAGTTTCAACATCAGCTCTTCCCTCTGTCTCCAGCCTGCTGGCTTACCGTGCAAATTTTGGACTTGCCAGCCTCCACAACTGCATGAGCCAATTCTTTAAAATAAATCCCTCTTTTTTCTCTCTTTCTCTCTTTCTCTCTCTACACACACACACACACACACACACACCCTATTGGTTCTGTTTCTCTGGAGAACCCTAATACAGTCCTAAACTCGATTTCAGTCTTGTACAAAACTACAGAAAGAGTATCTTGGTGACCTTGGAATAGGCAAAGATTTCTTAGGACAGAAACAGCACTAACCATTAAAGAAAAAAACTGATCAGCTAGATTTCATCAAAATCGACAACTTTTGCTCATCAAAAGACATCTACCTACTGGAATGAGCCACATACTGGGATAAAATATTTGTTATATGTGAATCTGACAAAGAACTTATACCCAGTATATCCAAAGAACAACTACAAATCAATAATACACCCAAACTACCAATAAAAAAATAGGTAAAAGACTTTGACTCTTCACAAAATAAGACAAACAAACAAAAAAATAAGCACAAGAAAAGGTGTTCTATGTCAGTGGTCACGAGAAAAATGCAAAATGAGACCACAGTAAGATACCACTTCACGCCTACTAAAATGGCTCAGATTACAAACACTGGTAACACCAAATGTTGACAAAGACTGTGCAGCAATGGAACTCTCATACATTGCTGATGGAAATGTAAAAGGGTACAACTACTCCTAAACTAAAACATGTCCACAAAAAGACTAGTACAAAAATGTTTATAGCAATTTTATTCATAATTGCTTAAGCCTGGAAACAACCCAAATGTCCATCCCACATGTCTATCATCAGAAGAACAGACAAATTGTGACATAGTCACACAGTGGAATACTATTCAGCAACATAAAAGAACTACTGCTAAAAGCAACAGCATGGATGATTCTCACAGACATGCTGAGTGAAAGAAGCCAGATACCAAAGAGTACATTCTGTATGATTTCATTTGTATGCTATATGATTCCATCTGTATGAAGTTCAAAAACAGGGAAAGCTAATTTAAGGTGACAGAAATCAAAATGGTGACTATCTATGGGGAATAGGAACTGATGGAACGAGGCACAATATTTTCTGAAATAATGGAAGTGTTCTATATTTTTAAAGGGGGTGTTGATTACAGGGATCAAAACTCATCAAATTGCACACTTAAGGTATGTGGATTTCACTTTATGTACATTTTACCTTAATAAAAAAAATACCAAAGAAAAATTTGCATTTCTAAGAACTTATCCGTAGGAAATAGTCAGAGAAGTTGGCAAAGATATATGCTTATGAAATTATCAATTATAACAGAGGAACTATGGAAATAATATAAATATGCAACAATATGGAATGGGTTAAACAAATTTTGATATGTTAACACAATGAAATACTATAGAGACAACCAGAATAAAGCAAAGATATATAATAACTTTGATATAAATACTTCACAATGTATATATTATTGAATAAAAAGGCCACATGTAATAGCCAGGGAGTGGAGGCAACCCAAGTGTCTATTAACTGATGAATGGATAAATAAAATTTTATTTACACATACAGTGGAATATTACTCAGCCATAAAAAGAATGAAGTATGATATATGCAGTAAAATGTCCAGAATAGGCAAATCTATGGAGATAGAAAGTAGATTAGTGGTTGCCTAAGGGTGAGAAGTTGGGGGAAAATGGGAGTGACTACCAATGGGTACTGGGTGTCCTTTCAAGATAACGAAAATGTTCTAAAATAAATTGTGATGATGGTTGTCAACTCTCTGCACAAACTATAAACAACTGAACTGTATACTTTAAATAGGTGAATTATATGGCATATGAATTTTATCTCAATAAAATTGTCATAGAAAAAAAGTAAAAGCTACATGTACATAGTATGACCCCATTTTGTAAGAAAAAAAATCCACTCACAAATACTTAGTAAGAAGTCTGAATAAATCAGTTCAAGAGCTAAGTGTTATTTCCAAATGAAGAAATTATAGGTAGTTATTTTTATTTTGCTTCCATATCTCTTCTATAATAAATATGGATTATTTGGATATTAAAATTTCAACAGCCTGCAGATGGCAGGCTACAGTAAGTGCTTCTCCTATAAACTACTATACTAAACTTCAATGCAAAGCCACCAAGAGACCTGTTTGCTGGCTTCCTGGCTGTTGGCTGAATTCTCAATGGAAAATCTTGACAGACGGTAGTACCAGATATATCTCAGGAGAGATAAGCTGGAGTGTTAACAAGTGGTTACCAACCATGACCAAATAAATGTCAAGTACATGAAGGAGATACAAATGGCAAAATCTTCGTATTTTTTAACTGTACTACAACAGTCACATAATAAACCAAAATAAATGTCTGATCTTTTTCAAGTATAAAAAGAATCATGAACATTAACAGGTAATCAGAGCTTTATGGTTATAAAGGGGTATACTTGCCTCTCTGTAGAACAAATCTGAATTATTGTAGACATTGTAAGCCAAAAGATTAGTCTGCGTCCCCACTAAAAGAGCATCATAGCCAAGTTCAGGGTTCAATACTCCTGCAGTCAGGCAGCTGACTGCCTGGTTAATGTTGAGAAGAGAAACATCAGACTCCAGGGGACTCTGAAAGACTCTGGATGCACCAAAATGCTGGCTCCGTGTATGAGGGTTATGAATAAAAACCTGAAACAAAAACAGTTAATTATATCCCCTTAAAATACCAAAAATGTAAAAACAACATACATCTTTCTAAAAACTCAGGTTATCAACAAATAGGTCACTTTAATCACATACAAAACTTGAAACACCCATACACAGTTCTGTGCGTGGCAAGCTTTCAATCACTATGAATTGTGGAAATCCAGTAGTTCTTAACCTTGTAAAGAACAATGTAATGGCCAAGATCTAGTTGTAGCTTATCAGGGCAGCTTATACACTACCCACTAGCAGGATGTTAAAGTACTCTTAAAACCAGCCTTTTCTTGATCAACCTATAGGAAGCTGCTACCAGTTACAATGAAATTGCTACATACCAGCAGCATCAGAGAAAACAGAGTAATAAACAATTCCGTTAGTATTTTTCATCCAAGTGTCTAACAAATTCACTTCCTAACCCTTAAAACTGGTAGTTTTAAATGTGGTAGTTAGTAAATCTGTTTCACAAACCTAAACTGAGTCACACACATCAAGTTTCTTGAAGGCTTTCATAGTCTATACTAGTAAGGCAGAAATAATTTGCTCAAGGTTGATTAATTTAACAATTTCAACAATCATAAATATAATCATTTGAGTGTCCACACAAATCATTCAGTTTCCTTGGGCTTCACCTGTAAGGAAGTCTGGACTAGAACATGCATTCTCAAGAGGGGTGATACTGCTCCCAAGATGGGTAACTAGGTGGGGGGGGGGATCTGAGACATTAGAATGGCTTGTGGAGCCCCAAAGGGCCAGTAAAAAAAAAGCCAGATATACAGTATATCTATGGTATTTAAGTTTCATTCGGGAAATTTTCATTTTCTGAAAAAAAAATGCTCCATGGGAGGCAATTAAAAAAAAAAAGGATGGGAACTTGGACTAAAGATCCCTTAAGTCCCTTCTAATTCTAAAATTTGCTAATTTTAAATAAGCATTTCAACCCTTTTGTATAAATCTAAGTAGGATTCATACTAAATTATTATATAAACAAGGTAGCCTATTCAACAAAGAATAAATTTCAGAAGATCGGTTAAATATAGAATATGTAGAAAAATATATAAACATGTATAAAAGGTATGTATTTGCTGAATTTTGTGTTCACGTTCTCCTTTATCTATACTTAATAATATGCTTTTACAAACGTTACTGCATTTGGTCCTCACAACAAGCCCTGACATACAGATGAGGTCAGAGGGGTTAAGGCCCTTCCCAAGGTCTCGCCACTGATAAGTAACAGGGCTGACACAAGCCTGGTGTCTGGCTCTAGATTCTAAACTCAAGCCACATCTTACTTCCTTTTATAATAGCTCTGAACAAAAGAATTCTTACAGAGTCTTCTAGTAATTAGAGATGCTAAGAAAGAACAGGAGGGGGAATAACCTATGGACTTCATATTCATTGTTATTGGAAGGGAAAGAGTTTAGGGTTTGATGCCAAAAGCAACAAGTATCCCAGGAGTCTGGTTTCCCCCTAGTTCCCCTCCTGCTGTTCTCTGCACACAGAAATCAGTGCCCAGGAGACCCACCTGTCCCACAGGCAAGGAGAAAGCCAAGCTCAGTCACACAACAGATTACTCCCAGTGCCTTCAGCCAAAGGACTGGTTGAAGTTCACACATTTGTTCTAGTTGAGGGGGTGCTGCTGACAATATCAAGCCAACTAAGTCCCTCAACTCCATGCTGAGAAGAAACATGCATCCAGAGGAAAACACTGATGTTCATTCTACAAGAAACTCCTTTTTAAATTATCCTTGCTCAGGTTCAGAAACCAGATCCCAATAAGTCAGCTCTCCATTCACAACAGAGTCCCACTGAAAATGACAAAATCCTGTTTCTAGAGACACGGGCCCCAATGGTCAAGGAGGGCTGTAGCCTTACCTGAAATGTTTAATTGTTTTTAAAAGAGAATATATTTGTATATTATTTGGCTCATAAAATATTACCAATTTTTTTTAAGTCTCAAGATAAAAGATCGGGTCAGAATTTTTCAGATTTGTTTAAAGTTCTGAGCATAAAGTATTCCAATTACAAGGAACATAGGACCTTCTCTCTCTCTCTCTCTCTCTCTCTCTCTCACTCTCTCTCTCTCTCTCTCTCTCTCTCTCTCTCTCTCTCTCTCTCTCTCTCTGTCTCTCTCTCTCTCTCTCTCTCTCTCTCTCTCTCTCTCTCTCTCTCTCTCTCTCTCTCTCTCTCTCTCTCTCTCTCTCTCTCTCTCCTTTTCCCCCCTAGCTCCAAAACCCTAGACCTAGAATTGTGTCCCTGCCTCTCATTCTAGGTCACATTCTAATGAAAAGGCTTCCATAGAAACTTCTGCCTGATCTTCCTGCCGCCACACTCACCTCCCTGCATCTCTGTTGCCAACACCAGCCAGTCACCCTTTATCTAAAACATAAACCAAATTCCATCACTAACTTTATTAAAACCAAGGTCTTTACCATGGCCCTAGATGGTCCTGCCACTAGCTATCTCCCCATTTCCCTCACTCCATTCCAGCAGCCTTCCCAGGAACTGGAACACACCAAACATACCTCTACCCTAAGGCCTTTGCACTTGCTGTTGCCTCAGCCTGGAAGACACTTACTCCACCTGTCTGAAGGGCTTGTTTCCTCATTTCCTACAGACCTCTGATTCACAGTTATCTTCTCAAAGGCCTATCTGATCACCCTGTCTAAAATAGCAATCTCCCATCAGCCCCATCCCCTTACTCAGTTTCTCTCCTATGGAGAGAGAGAGAGTGAGTGTGTGTGTGTATGTGTGTATTAACTGTCTGGCTCCCTCTCTCAAAGGTAACCTCACTTGTCTGTCACATTCACCCTTGTACCTGCAGAGCTAAGAACAGTTCCCAGCACACAGCAAGCCCTCAATGAATCAGGGGCTGAGCTAATATCAATGGGACCTTTTCAGCCTATTTATTTAGCTGCTGTGCATCTATAGCAGAACAAATATGAATTTATTTTTGGTATTTGTCAGTGCCTCCTAACAGTATTACAAATAACATTATTATCCACCAGGCTCTGTAAATGCTTTACTCTTATTATATACCATTTAATGAAAATGAATCATTACTTTTTGTTATGCATCCGAAAATGTAGCATATGAGAAAACATACAACATAGGTAAAGTGTCTTGAAAACTATAAATCATTCTATAAATGTTAGCTTATTAAATCCACACTGGGTCACAGAACATGCACTCTAATCTCATTTCTACACTTTCCAGTTGAGCAGCCTCAAACATTGCTTTGAACCCCTCTGAACCGCTACTTCTAATCAGTAAAGTGGGAGTAATAAAAAGAAAATGACAGCTAACAATCAACAGCCACTGCCTAGATGCCAAGCACATGACGTGTAGTAACTTATTTAATCCTCTTAACAACCCTATGTGGTAGATACTGTTATTAAGTACCTTGCCCAGGGTCATGAAATTAGTAGGTACTGGAGCCAGGATCTACTAAACCTGTGCTATGCTGCTGCCGTTGGCAGTATAGAAAGGATCCTGAGATACTTAATGTAATAAGGCTTTGCACCTGTTAGAAGTTATTACGCCTGGTGTCACTATACTCCATGTATTTTGGGCATGTCTCCATCAATACACAGTGCCTTGTTGATCTGCCTTGTCTGTTGTCCTTCTGGACTACAAACTTTCTGAAAGTAAGAACTCAAATTTATCTGTGAATTTCCAAGATCTAGCACAAAGGAGGTGTTCAGTAAGTCTGGTGAATGTTGAACGACCATGCCTTTTTCGTCTCTGTGACTCCCACACCTTGCACGGCACCTGGCACATAGTAAGCACCTAATAGGTACTTACTGAATAAATTATAGGAAGAGATGAATATACATGAATAAAGATCATAAGTGCAATCTGAGTAATTTAAGTTAGGGATCTTTGTAATTTTTTTTTCCGTAAAGTTGTTTGGCTCTGAGAGACAGTGTGACATACTAGGTAGTTCCAGAGAGCCAGGCAGAGGCCCTAGGCTCAAATCTGGGGTCTGCCACTACTGCTAACCCTATCCAAGCCCTTTGCCTCCTGGGGATTTCTCTTCCCTAAGCTCTTTATCTGCACAGAGACTCCAACACTGGCTGAGTCTAAGTGCCTGGAGACAACGTTAACTGCTCAGAAAAGTCGTTCCCCGTTATTATTCATCATTTCTGCACAGGATGGAGAGCTAACTAGACGACAGACCGGTTGCCGGGCAACCCTGGCTGGGGGCGGAGTTGGAGAATAAAGGGCGGGGTTGCAGGGGCGCGGCCCGCGGAGGCCCTGGGGACTACTGGGGTCCCAGCCCCGTGCGGATAGGAGAGGGTGGGAGCAGTTACCTTGCCCGCTTGGGTAGCGGCCGCCAGGCACGGGTGAGTCCCGTCGTAGCGCCCTACGGCCACCATGCGGGGGCTGATTTTGTGGCGCAGTTTCAGGGTGAACACAGGCAGCAGCATGATGGCGGTGACTCAGAAGAAAAGGGCTAGTGGCCTGAGACCGGCGCCCCGGACCCGGCCTCACCGCCAAGGTGAGGGACGCGGGGACCAAACCCGACCAGACAGGCTCCGGCCGCCTCAGGCCTGGGCGGGAAAGTGAGAGGGACGGAGCTGGACCGCAGGCCACCAGCTCTTTCTGCGGCTGCGCAGACCCGCCCTCCTAAGTCTGCGGCTGCGCGGTCGGGCCTCACGCTGGGCTGAAGCTGAGGCTGAAATTGGGTCTGCGTGGCTGGGTTGCGTGTTTTTCTGCAATAACCTATCCGCGTTGGGTTCGACAACTCAGCTCACAGTGTCAGTGTCCTAGCCAGTGCCCCTTTGGGGCTTCTCCTTCTAGCACCGCAACCAAGCTGCTGCACCGTTGCAGATTGCACACACTTCTACCGCACTCCAGAGGGTCATTAATTCAATAAATTAATGCCTACTTTGCCCCTTACTTAAGCTGTTAGGTTAATGCCTACAGTAGTTACTTCATTAAGTATATCAATCCAACGCCCTCTTTCCCCAAAATCACACTTTAAACTCTTCACCTTTAAATAGTCCATGGCCCTTTGTAAAATTCCCTGTATGTTTTAAAATGCAAACATGCAAAATTGAAAAGTCATGAAACTTCTCAACATTACACAAAGCTCTCCCAGGTCTCTGCAGCCTCCTTTTTTTGCTGTCTCTTGCCTCAGAATCACTCCTTTCTCAGATCCTATCTCTAGTCTCTCTGCCTCTCCTCACAATAGCCCTGTGCCTGGGCTGTCCTTACCCTCACTTCACAGCTTGGGCAGCACCAACCTCGGGAGTCATGTCTGACTGTCTCTCTCACAGCTGCTACCGCACTTAGGTGCTTCCTCTGTGCTTCCATGGGTCCCCCAGCAGTCATAGCATTTGCCATATTGGGGGTATTTGAGCCTTTGCATCCCAGCCCTAATTAGGAACAGCGTGGATCCCAAACTGGGTAGAGAATCCCCATTCTCCCTGCCGAGCCCTGATCAGGGCAGGGGACTTGGAGGCTTTCCACCGACAGCCAGGAGAGACTGGCCCACAGTCTCCTCTACCTCTCATGACCCTCTAGGAATCACTGCCTCTTCAGAGGGGACATATCTTCACGTCAGCGAGATCTAGGGCTCCTGAGGACCCAGGACTTGGCAGGGAGGAGCGGGTAGGCTCTAGGTTGGCCACACTCCATAGTAAGTAGGCCCACAAGCCTTGACAGCCTGCAGACCTGGGTTCAAATTCCTCCTCCGTCGCTCACTAGCTGAGACATGGCCCATCATTTAATCCTAATGCTCACATTTATTGAGTGTCTTCTCTGTGTGAGACGCTCAAACCACTAACTCATTGAATCCTCACAACCACCCTCTGAGGGAGAGTCTGTCACCATCCCATTTTACAAGAGAGGAAACTGAATCATGGGAGGTTATATAACGTCAGCCCAAGATCATACAGCTGGTAAGTGGCAGAATTAAGATGGCCCGACCAGGTGGTCAGGGCTCTGGAGCCTGAGCTGCTAACCACTGCACATGTGCCTCAAGCCCCGGTGTCTCTTATAGAAAAGAGAAGTATTGATAGTACTACTTCTGTGGAATGTTTGGTGAGAATTAGACAAACTAATATAAATAAAGCACTTAAAACAGCACCTGGCACTTAATAAGGGATCCCATAAATAGTTATATCATTGTTATCACAAGGATATTATTATTACCTCTAAGTGAAAATGCTGCTTTTGAGCTATTAGGGTTGCTATTATAATAAAGTTGTTGTCTTTTTTCTTCTCTTCTCTTTTCTTTTTTAAGCAGGTACCTTTGTTCCTAATATCCTCTCAGGCCTGGGGTCAGAAAAACCAACCTAGCTGGTCAAGGTCTTGTGGGACGTGGCGAGACCAAGAATTTAGATCTTGACCTTCCAGGGACCTTAGGTCACCCCTGCCACCTACTTCTCCATCTGTGTCCTCACCTTGTGTATGCAAAGCACCCCCACTAGAGGGTGCGCAAGGTGTAAATAATAGAGGTTCTCACACCTTAGGACTCAGGATTAAAGACCTAGAGGGAGGCAGGGTGAGACGGCCCCCTGGGACCTGAGTCTCCTCTAGTCCCAAGGTTGACTTATAGGAAGTGGACTGGCGCAGGGGAGCCAGCTAGAGGAGGATTTTTGCCTTTTCTTTTATGCACTGTGGTGTTTGCTGTTTTTATAGCAAGCTGTTTTACTTTTATAATAAACAAATACATGCAACTTTAAAATAAAGGAGTGTGAAGGTAGGGGCTGTCTGTGACCCTCAGAGATCCACAGCATCTCTCCACCGATTGTCCTGGAACCTGCCTGTAAAGGACCCCAGTCTTAAGTTTCCCCAAACTTAAGGGGAGTGGCCACTAGGATCCCTCCCCAGCCCACCCAGGGGCAGGGGCCAGGGACCCGCTGAGGCAGAGCAGAAGGCACTGAGCACGTCTCACAAGGAGCCCTCCTGGATGTCCCATCCTTCAGTCTTTCATCACCTAACTCCCTGGTAACTCTGCGATGAGTCTTCCAGGGGCCTTGAGGGTGAGGCCGTCCATGTCAGTCTCATCCATCAGCCTGTTTCACACATGTGAGAAATGAGGAGGTGAAGACTCATATTCAGAGCCACTTAACAGCATGTCACTTGTGAAAAACAGAAACAGGTGACTTTTTTGTCAGCAGATGGGGAAAAGCTACTACTTAATAATGATAATAAATAATAGAAGCTAACATCTGTCAAACACTTACTATGTGCCAGAGTCTAAATTATTTACTTGTATTTGTATCTCACTTAATCCTCATAATAACTCTATGAGACAGGTACTATTATTATCCCCATTTTACAGATGCAGAAACTAATTTCGACTCCAATTTTCCTTTACCCTTCTGCTTACCCTACCCCTACCTGCACATTTCACTGAACTGGTAGGAAATGCTGTCAGTCAGCATCAGGTGTCTTCCCATTGCCCCTCTACCCCACCCCCCATGTCAGAGACCCATCAGAACCTGTGGAGGCCAGTGATGCCAGAAAATGGGGAGAGGGGTCTCTGACCTCCAGTCTCTTGTGGTTGCTGCCAGAATCCTTGTCTGAGCTCCCAGTGGCCTCTTGTGATGGGAGAATTCTCTGATGCTTCCAATGGACTTGAAACTCCCAGGAGAGAAAACATTAGATAAAACCCAAGTGAGGGACATACAATAAAATACCTGCCCAGTACTCTTCAAAACTGCCAAAGTCATGAAAGGCAAGGCAAGAATGAGAAACTGTCACAGGGTGGGCGAGATTAGGGAGACATGATTAGTAAATGCAATCCTGGATTGGATCCTGGAACAGAAAAAGGCCATTAGTGAGAAAATCGGTGAAATCTCTTTAGAGTTTACAGTTTGGTTAGTCATATCTCACCAGTGTTAATTTCTTGGTTTTGACAGATGCTCCATGGTTGTGAAAGATGATAATATTAGGGGAAGTTGGATGAAGGGTCTACAGGAACTCTCACCTGGGGCTGGGGATTGGGGTGGGAGGGAGGAATGACTATAAAGGGGCATGAGGGAACTTTTTGGGGTGATAGGAATGTTATATATTATGAATGTGGTGGTGGTTTCATAGATGTATACATTTATGGAAATTCATTAACTGTACATTTAAAATAAGTAATTTTATAGTATGGAAATGATGCCTCTAGGAAGTTGGGTTTATTTGTTTATTTGTTTACATTTTTAAATCAAAATACAAGATCATGTCACTCCCATACATACAATCCTCCAGTGGCTTCCCATTACATTGAACAAAATCCAAACCTTCAACTTGGTCTTCAGAACTCTGGAGTCTGTGAATCATCCCAGCACCCTGAGTGTGGTCTCACCTCAGGGTCTTTGCACTTACAGTTCCGTCCACCTGGAAAGCTCAGCCCCCAGATCATTTCAAGCCAGGCTCCCATATGTCAGTCAAATAAAATCTCAGTTCAACACTCCTCTCCTCAGAGAGGCCTGCCTGGAGGAATTCCCCCAACCCCCTTCCTACTCCCCCTGTCTTTCTTTCTCATTACCCTGCCTTATCAATTCCACCCTGTAGGACTGGCCTATATAACTTCTCCACACTGAACAATTTAAAATAAATTGTATGGTTTTGTACTAATAAGCAATGAGAAGTGGCACCTATTTCTTTTTCTTGTTTTGTACCATGACACCCACAAGACCATGCTTGAGATCCTGGGCATGATTCTGAGCATGAAGTGAAAAACGGAAGCCATGGGGGACTGATTACCATTTACACACATACAAGGACCAGGAGTTAATTTTTTTTTAATAGAAACAACAATAAAGTAATGCTTTAAAGCATTGCATCCTCAGTTATTCAAAGACTTATTCAGTAAGTTACATGTAAAGACTCTTCATGAAAGTAAAGAAAATCTTTTCTTTGGTAGCATTCAAATATTATAATAGCCTTGTCAAACAATTCACTCAAAGAAGCACATTTTGATTCATTTTTGTTCACGTTCTTTTTAACATTCTCTGGCTTTAAGCATAAGCTTCTGATTTCAAAATCCTTATGTAATTTACATAAGTCGTGATTATTTTTAAATCTACAAATCTACTCTTTAATCTTTCTATTGTTGTGATTGTTGAAAAACTCCTCCCAGTTTCATCTCCACTTGCCAAGTCCACAGTAGTACATGGTATTGATTGATGAGAGGCATGACAGGAGATGTACTGACAATGACAAGTCGGCTCTACCAGGGCAACAAAGACCCAACAGTCTTCCAGTGATTTTGAAATTAGAGGAGGCTGCACAGGATGCAGTAAGTTCAGCATCCAAGGAGCAGAGGAACCAGCTCCTGGCCCAGCCCACCCCCAGGGTTCAGATCAAAGCTGATGGCTGGAGTCTGTCCCAGTTTCCAAGGAGTGTGCTCTCATAGCCCCCTGAGGCCATACGTGGGTGTGGACAGCATCCCACGCTGGCTGGGACCTGACTCAGCTTTGAAAACCACCTATTTGGATGGGAAGCCAACCTCTGGGGCACCTGCCCTGGAAGTTGTGAGTTTTTCTATCTTCGTTTGAATTCCCGTAGCTGGAAGCAGAGTGCAGCTTTCCACATCTGAGCATTCTATCTCCAGGGGGCAGAGCAGGCTAAAGGAAATTCCAAGTTCCATTTCTACAAATCATGGCACTTCCCAGTAGAAGGGAGCCAGAGAGATAACCAGCCCAGGTTTCTAAACAAGACAAGAATCACCATCCGACCCCTGTTTGAATACTTCCCATGATTGTGAGGCAGGAGGGAAGGGGGCAGGACACAACCATTAAAAGAATGACACAACAGTTAGCACCAAGATGGCGGAAATTTCAACACCCAATAGATTTTGCGGCCCAAGATGACTGGAGATTTGATTTCCAATAGACCTTGAGCTTCATTATACGCTCATTGCAATATATTAGCATGCTAAATGATACACCCACAGGTGCCATGACAGTTCTGAGGTGAACATAAAAGGTCAAAAAGTGGGTGGTGGCCCAATTCCTGGCAATCCCAGCCCCTTTCCCAAAGTAGTTGGGATAATCTTCCCACTTGTTAGCATGTAATGTTACCAAGCGCATAAAAACTAATGACCCTGCACCTCATGGTAGCTCTCTCTCTCGGCTTTGGCAATGGCCCACAACTCTGTGTATGGAGTGTGCATCTCTATGAATAAATCTACTTTCACTCAACTATGGCTCACTCTTGAATTCCTTCCTGTGAGAAGCCAAGGACCCTCACTTGACAAGAGCAGGAAAGGAACTCAGAAGCACCTAATCCAACCTTTTCATTCGACCCTTGAGGAAACCCAGTCCCCAAAGAGGGCTGTAGTAATGTAGCCAGTGAAATGCAGAGACTGAAATTCAACTCTTCGAATTCTCAGACATGCTTTCCTTCTGAATATCAGGGCTGCTTTTTGTTTTATTGTTGAACCCTAACCTCTTTAGCACAATTCCTTTTTTTTTAAATTTTAATTTATTATTTGAATAGGTAACACTTTGATATCATACAAAATTAAAAGCTATAAAAGCATATATGCAAAGATATGGAGTAGTTGGAATCCTTGTGCACTGTTGATGGGAATATAAAGTGATGCAGTCACTATGAAAAACAGTATGATGATTCCTCAAAAAACTAAACAGACTTACCATATGATCCAGCAATTCCACTCCTAGGTATATACCCAAAAGGTTTGAAAACGGGAACTCAAACAGATACTTATACACCAATGTTATAGTATCATTATTCACAATAGCCCAGAGTGGCAACAACCCAAGTATATACCAATAGATGAACGGATCAATAAGATGTGGTATATATGGCCATATGTGATAACATACAACTAAATATTATCCAGCCATAAAAAAGAATGAAGTACTAAAACATGCTGCTGCAGCATGGATGAACCTCAAAGACATTATGCTAAGAGAAAGAAGCCAGACACAAAAGGATAAATATTATATGATTCCACTTATATGAGGTACTAGAACAGGCAATTCATAGATAAAGTAGAATGGTGGTTGCCAGGGGCTGGAAGGGAGGAGGGAGGGAATGGGGAGTTAGTGTTTAATGGGTTCTAGTTTCTGTTTGAGATGATAAAAGTTCTGGAAATAGACAGTGGTGATGGTTAACACTGTGAATATGCTTAATGCCTCTGAATTGTATACTTAAAAATAGTTTAAATGATAACATTTAGGTTATGTATATTTTTCCATAATAAAGCAGTGTGTGTATATATATATATATAAAATAGTTAAAAAGTATATATAAATTCTTTATATATCTAAAAAAGTATATATACACTTTACATATAAAAAGTATATATATCATATTATATAGAGAGAGAGTTTGTCTTTAATGCGTACAATGAAAGGAAGACCCCTTCCACCCCCATCCTCACCACCAAGATTTCCTCCCTGGAGAATCCGCTGAAACCAGTTTCCTGGGTCTCCTTCTGAAGATGGTCTGTGATTACACAGATAAGTCCTCTCTTCCTATATATATCTTTCTCCCTAGCTTTTGTTTACTCCATAATGATACCTTACTAGACATGGGGTTTTATATTTTGCTTTTTGCACTTAACAATATGCTGTGGCAAATACCCGCATTTTACTTTTAATGCCACAGAGGGTATTCCTGCACAGTCTTTTATACAGAAAGTGTTCAGCTAACATTGGAAAATGGCAACATTTGCATTTTAATAAGGGATAATGTCTTAATGAATTAAGAATGAGAGAACTTCAGAAACCTACCAGGTGTGTGTACGCACGAGGAGAGGATGGGGGTACAGTCCTTTCAGTTCAGCTTAACAAACATTTACGGAGGCCACACCAGGAAAAAGTCCTTTGCAAGATGCTGGCATAATAAGAGCCAACATCTAGAAAACTCCCAGGTGGCAGCCACTGTTCTATGCATATTAACTTATTTAATTCTCACAACAACCTGATAATGTATGTACCATTATTCATGAATTCTATGTTACAGGTCAGGACTCCTAGGCATGAAGTGGTAAGTGAGTTGCCTAAGATCGCATAGCTAATGAATGACAGGATGGAGACTGCATCCACAGAGTGGGGCTCCAGGGCTCTTCTGCCTCTTGGGCACACAAACAATGTCATACCAGGCTCTCGGCTTCCTACCGAGAGGCATAATGACACCTTAGACACAGCCCCAAGCTCAATGAGTTAAGGACTGTACCAGGGGCATAGTTCACCCTAGTGCAAAGCAGAGAACTGGTCGGTGTTAAAAGAGAGGAACATATGGTATATTCTGGAGGTTAGAGGAGGGATGATGAGGAACCCCGAAATGCCTCGTGGAAAAACTGGCATCTGGGGATGAAAGGAACCAGCATTTATGGGGCAGCTGCTATACACCAGCCACTTGATCTGTTGAGTCCTCCAGACAACCTTATCAACCCTCACATTTCAAAAAAATTAAGGCTCCTAGAGATGGTTAAAGTGGTGAAGCTGCTCTCCCAGGCTGGTCTGTAACGCAGAGCCCAGGACTCTCCAGGATGGGGCCCAGCCACAGCCTGGCAGGGTGTTCCCATGCCAATGACATCAGCCCTCCTCTGTTGGGATGTGTGGGATCTTTAGTCAGCTTGGTGTAGATCAGCCAATTAACAAGCCAAAAGCACTTTGAAGATGACCTTGCCCGTGAAAAGGGCCAGTTCCCACAGTAGCAGGCCATGAGGCAGGGCTGGGTTGGAAGAGGCTGTGGTGATGACAGTGTAGAAGCAGGACAGGAACTCCTAGGCAGGGGAGCCTTGCCAGGAGACTGAGCTTCCAGGCCGTTTCAAAAATTTCCTTCTCTGGCCCCAGAGGTGGCCACAATCTTGGGGGCAGGGCTGCTGCCCAGTGTGGCTCTGGAAGTGGTGTGTGTTGGGTCCAGGGGGGCTCCAACAGTTACCTGCTGGCTGTGGTTTCACCTCCCTGCTGGGTTGGGAAGAGGTGGCTACTTTACTGAGCACCTGCTAATCGAGCTCCTGGGGCTTCCTGTTACAGAAGGTCATTTATTCATTCCTCAGAACAACCCTATGTGAGGGGTGGAATTATGCCCATTTTACCGATGGGGAAAGAGGCATGGAAAGAGAAAGGGACTTGCCAGGGATCAGCCGGCCAATTGATTAGTAGCAGCATCTCGGCTGGACCCCTAACTGCTCTTGGTGCTCCCAGTTGCTCACACACCTCCACATCTTGCTTCTAATCCTTGGATCTCAGGCCTCCTGGAAGTAGGGCAGAAAAAGGCTTCCTTAGATGATAATGTAGAAGTGTATTTATTCACCATGGAAAGATGCTCATTGCATGTCTTGAAAGCCAGAGCTTGCTTTCTGATCCCAGAGGGCTGGCCCACCTCCCCGCACTGGGCTGGGCACCAGGGGATTTTGGTTGTTTCCAGAGGAGCCTCCTAAGAGATCCTGGGAAGCAGCAGGTCAGAGGCCACCCTCCTGAAACAACGCCGTGGATGGAGACATCCTGTGTGCTGCTCTTTAGACAGTCGCCACACTCTGGCCTCTCGCCAGATGCTTGTATAAAATATTGACGGAAAGAGACAGAAAAAATAGGGAATAGCTGTCGCTTCAGGAAGGAGCATTGCATGGCTGGCTCGGGAGGGAGGCTTCCCACTGCTTTTCTTCTGCTTTGGGAAAACAGGCAAAGAAGGCCCTTAGATACATTTCAGGAGAAAAATTTTTATGACCCCATCTGCTTGCATCTTCCTGTACTCAGAAAAGCATTAAAATCATTAACTGAGATATCCGTTCCTCATGACTAGCGGTAGCCTTCTATGAAGATGTAGACTAGATTGCATATACTCGTTGGCCAAAATCACATATATACTGGCCTCTCCCCCTGCCTCTTCTGAGCAGTTCCTCAGAACTATCTGAGAGGCGGTCTCCCAGGCCATAGTCCTCAGTAAGGGCCCTGAGTAAGACTGAAACTCACAGCTCTCACATTGTGCTGCCTTTTTTTTTTTTTTAAGTTGACACACACTTGTCCTTTAAATCTGGGGAGACATTGTGGTTCTCCTGCAGTTTGCACGTCATCGTCCAGGACTGAGCATGCCGTTTCCCCACAGCCCTCCCACACGGCATACTTCACATTTTGGGCTCTCTGCCAATCAGATAGGTTTTTTTTTTTAAATGATATCTGATTATAGTTTTAATTTGCATTTCTATTAATATAAATATAGATGAGTATCTTATCATTTGCCCTAAGTGTCATTTGTATTATTTTTCTCTCTGTCATCTCTCCCTGCTCTTATGTGAATGTTGTAAATTTTGGACCACGGACCCAGCCCTCCCACAGGGAAACCCATGGCTCAGTCTCAGGCTGAGCCCTCTCTGGACCCCTCTGAGGGCTGAAAAGAAGAGGTCTGTATCTCCTGATGCATCTGGACCACAATCGTGCACAATGACTCAAGTTTCCTCTTGTTTTTTCTGTAAGCCAAGGATGATCATTTACCAGAGGTCCTGGGAAGGTGATGCATCCCAGGCCCAGGGCAGCCCCGAGCTCTCCGACCAGCAGGATGCAGGTGCGTCTCCCACGGCAGGCCTGTCCTCAGACTTCGCAGCACTCCTGCCTGCCCACCTCTGAGGAAAAGAACTTTTTAGTCCTTCTGGGTTTCTATTTTCTCCCCACGTCTTTAAAAAGCTGTGGTGGGAACAGAACACTTCATTCAAAGAAGGCCCTGAAAGGCCCTTTTGTGCTGCATCAATTCCGGGAACCAGCTCAGTATTCTCTGAAAGAGAAAAGACTTGCAGAAAAGCTGGCATCCTTGGAACCCTGGAGGTCAGGTCCTCATTAATTAGCCACTGGCGTCTTTGCCTTATTAGTATGCAAACAGAGCTTCTGCTCCTCCAAGCTCCCCCTTGACCCAGCTCCTGCAGATGTTGATCTTAGAGGCAGGATTTTTTCCCTCCAGCATTTGCAAGGAGAGCTCACAAATGGACTTTTTCTGTCTGGGAAGGAGCCTGAGGATGGTATTTCCAAGCATCAGTCCTTATCTCAACCATGCCTGCATTATGGACAAAGCCTGGGGTTTCAAACAGATACACGGGGGTTCAAATCCTTGCTCTGCCCCTTCTTGGTTGGATGACCTCAGCAGATGACCTCTCTGAGCCAGTGTTCTCATCCCAAATATGGATTTACAATAGTACCTACATTGCAGGTGAGATGCTGGTGTCTTGGGCTGCGGAGAAGGTGCAGAAAGAGCATTTGAAGATCACAGAATACATGGTCATTGGCCATGCTTTCCTCTAAGGAGATGAGCCTGAGAGCAACCAGAGTTTTGGAATAATTCAATCAAATCCTAACATTTCCTTTTGGGTTGAAACTTAGCAACTTCTTACTACCTTATTTCTCTCAAGGTAAAAAATAAATAAAAAATCCTTGCCCTGGTTCCTAAGACCCTTGTAAGCTGGACCTTGTACCCTGCTAACCAGCAATCCACCACTTGGCCCAGGGCTCTGAGGCCCTGGAAGTGTGGGCCTCAGTTAAGGTCTATGAATACTTAGAGCACCCTCACTCCTCCTCCAGCTTCTGATCCTGGAGGCTCCCTTGACCTGGAATATTCCTCCACTTGTCTCTCCAGTCTGTCTAACTCTTGCTCAACATTCAGTTTTCAGCTGAAGCATCACTTACTTGGGATGGGGGTGGGGTTCCTGAACCCCACCGAGATGGATTATTTGCTCCTATGACCCCCTGCAAGTTCCATCTTGTAACAGGCGCTTGCATATGTAATTTCTGGCTCCCTGTTTTCCTTGCTGGGCTGCAAGTCCCACAAGGATGCATTCCTAGAGCTGACACTGTGACTCTCTGTGACTGTAGGAAAGGAGCTCTCCTGGTCTCTGGGCAACGACTGAAAGGGAACAGAAGGGAAGGAAGGAAAGGACAGGCTGGTGGGGAAGATAGGGGTATATGGGGCAGGGGTGGGGCGCTTCCTGAAATCTCACAGCATTTCTTATCTTGGGAGGATCCCCTGGAGATGGAGAGGGGACAGAATGTGTCCCCTGGTGGCACTTTAAGGAACAAGCCCTTTGAAATCCCCTTCTGAACTTTGGTAGGTACTTTGCCCTAGGAAGCTTCAAAGTCATTTTCAAATTCTAATTACCCGACAAGATATAGCCCCAGGGAACCACCAAACTTGGCCTCAATCCTCCTATTTGCAAATTAGAATAACTGAGCCTCAAAGTTAAAAGCTTGCCCAGGACCAAAAAGGAAATCAGCCTAAAAGGCTGCTCATTCCTCAGGAAACCACCAGATGGAGCCAGCGCTGGAAGCAGAGAGTACCTGGGGCCTCAGTTTCTCTACATGTGTGCAGGGACCCTCCCGACTCTCCAGTTCCTCAATTTTCTACTGTGGACTTACCCAAATCAGAGGCCACCAAGAAGCAGCACCCAAACAGGCCACATTCAACCCTCAAACGTGTGCTGTGATGATCTCAATGTTTAAAAAAAAAAAAGACTTTTTATAAAAATCTAGATTTGAGAGTTCTCTTGAAAAATCAAAATGTTTGGCCATACTGGCTAAGATTCCGTTTTCACATGTATAAGGCTGTCTGGAACTGAGCAGTGACTGTCTCCTTTACACAGGGTATGTGTTCGTCAATTTACCACAGTCCCCACTGCTCCCTCTTGTCTCTGACCTGACTCACTTCTCTCATTCACAAAACCTACTGAGCCCTGTAGGCATTCAAATCACAACTCTTGAAGTGTAGCTTCCCCCTTAATCACTACCTCTAGCTGCCCTAAACTTCTCTGAGTTTCTTGAAAAAGCCAAGCTCTTGACAGCCCCAGAGCCTTTGCATCTGCTATTCTTGCTGTCTGGAACATACTTCCCTCCACAAGTCTCGGCTGAAGGGTTACCTCCTCTGTCTGAATTGGGTTCCCCTTAATGGATCTGTAGTTATCTCTCATATTACGTATCACAACTTGTAATTATTAATGGGTGTGTTTATTTATTTGCTTTTGTCTCTCCTACAAAAATATAAACCCCAAGAGGGCAAGGATTCCTTGATATTATTGATTGCTACATCTGCAGCATGCAGCCCAGAGCCTGGCCCATCTTATGAAATTGGTAAATATTTGTGGCATAAATGCATGAATGACCCCTTGAATGCATGAGTGGGATTCTGCCAGGCCCATGGGCATCCATTCAATGACAAGGGGCGAATCTTCCCTGTCTTCCTGCAGGATTGGTAAGAGAAGGCCATTTTCCACACCTCCCTGTGGGATTCACTCAAGCCCACGTTGTGCAAGCACATGTGTCCCCTTTTCCCAGAAGCTCTGGGATGAGAGGTGAGTGAGGGCACTTAGGGTATTTGCATTCAAACCTGGGTACATTTGTCAGGCAAGTACAGGTGACTGACATGATCAAAGGGATGATGAGATGACAGAGCTACAAAAGGAGGCTTGGCTTGAATTAAATCTATAAAATGCAAAGGGAGGATGATGGACCTCCAACCTCAACTATTAGACGAAGGAGAAGTCTCCCTTGAAGTTTAAGAGAGTTTAAGGCAAAGAAAAGCCACACACATGCACCACACCCCAACCTACTTTGCTCAGAAGGATCTTATGATGTTTTCTACCCCAAGGTAGAGGTAGGATGGGCAAGAATAAAAACAGTTTTAAGAAGGTTTCAGATTGCTAGGTGACAGGTCTATGGCTGAGTTGGAGGTCCATTTACAACTGTGTGGTCAATAATTGGCCAGTGTTGCATGAATAAGTAATGGCATGAACGTCAGAGCAGCATTCCTCTCCTGCAAGTGGCCACCAGACTCTGGTCAAAGCAAGGGTGCTGGGCTCCACGGAGTCAAATGATCGTGTATTTGATGCTTCTAGTCTCTCCAGGCTGCACCTAACTCATGCTGACAGAGTGCATCTTCTAGGCTTGAGGGTTAGCCACTCCTACAGGGAGAGAGGATGGTGAAGATGAAGTAGGTTTGGCATTTCATGCTGGATTCATGGTGGGGGGCAGTCCCTAACGAGGACAAAGGGATGAGGTGGCATGAACAGGAATCACCAGGATCTGATCAACAATCTGCTCCTGAAGTCTCAAATCCCAGGGGGAATAGCTCCTCCCCATTGGCCATCCCCCAGCTTCTCCTGGCCTCCTGCAGCATCTCTTCCTCTATTCCTCAGTAAAACAAGAACGGTCAGCCAGAAGACAAATGTGGCTGGAAGCTAGAGGCAGTGGAGAAGGTTGTTTGTGTGAAGCAGCAGCTGGATTCTGCTCATTACAAAAAGGACTTTGCTGAAGACTAATGCTCCCCAAAAGGGGACAGGCTTCCTCCAAAGGTAATGAGCTTCCTGTCTCTGGAGGAGTACAAGTGAGAACACAGAGGCTATTTTCATGGCTCTTATAGATGGGATTCCAGCATCAAGGACTGCCTAGATTCTTCACTGAGTGGTCTTGCATGGCCTTCAGAGGGAAACGATTCAGACTCCCTGACATTATATGCAAAGTTTTTCTGGGGAAAAATCTTTTTTTTTTCCTTGAGGAAAGTACTGATAACTCTCTTCAGCTTCTCAAAAATGTTTATGATTAAAAAAAATTAAAAATCACTGAGAGGACATAGTGAGGTCACCCTTTCCCAACCCTGGGTGCACATCAAAACATCTGAGGAGTTTTTAAAAAAATAGGAGACCCTTCCCAGATTCCCCCTCCAAGCCCACTGAATCAGAATCCCTTAATATCTGTGTTTTTTAAAAGCTCCTCCTGGGTGATTCTGATGCCCTCAACCAGGGACCCACCTGAAGTCTCTAAAAAACAGTAACCAAACATCTCGATGAATTTTCAGGGACTCTGCACTCCTGAAGCTTTAGGATTTCAAGACAGAGGTCACAAAACCGGACCCTGTGGGCTGTTCTGGCCTGTGGGTGTGTTTGTTCATGAGGAGAATATTTTAAAATAACAAATAAATAATTGTGATCAATGTTCAAAAATTGGAATATTTCACACACAAAATCCAGTTTTTTAGTTTTCCCTATAGAATCAGAAGAGACAGCAAAATTTGACCCTTATTCCCAAATTCCAGGATTCAATAGAACAATTAGCTACAGTCCCCACCACTCTCTATTATTATCATCTGTTCACTGTGCTATTATGCACTAGCTACCTAGGCCCTGAAGTCACTTGAGTTTGAGACCCCTATTTGAAGTTTTCCTAGAAATTCACCAGCTTGGGAGATCCTACAGTGATTCCCAAATTGAGACAGGGGCCATCTGCTCCCAGCTCAGCTGGGAACTGAGGGGTCTCAGGTCCACACTTTCCCCAGCCCCCTGCCTCTCCCCCTGCTGACATCCAGGAGTTGTCCTGTCACTCCAGCACTGGGGCCAAGGACTTCAAAGCCAAACAAGATCTGAATCGAACTGGCACTAATCCTCTTCAGTCTCGACCTCTTTTCTTCTGCCAGGCAGAACCTTCCCACCTCTGCTCGTTTCCTATTAAAATTAACAAGCGTTGCAGGCAGGCATCAAAGGCAGGGTTGTGCCTTTAATATTCTAGGCAAGCCCAGGCTGTGATCACAGCCCCCGCCCTGCCCCCTTCCTCTCTTCCAAATGAACTGGAGAAAATGGTTCAGCTGGGAGTTCCAGAATCAGAACACTGGCCATCCTCGTCTGTTTGATATTTGCACCAAGGAAAATTCCAGGGCCAGCCAGTAGAACATCGTCACAGCAATTTTCTTCAAAGTGCCCTGCAAAAACTGGCCAATTATTCTTAAGAGGTACTTTTAGAAGAATGTTATTATCCCCATTTTATTGGCAGGAAAACTGAGGCCAAATGGCTTGCCCAAGGCTACAGAGAGAAAGAAGGAGTTGAATCAAAGCAGTGGCAGTGTAAATCTATGTCTGTCTGAGGCTCACACAGACCTGTATCTGGCCCAGGAATCCTAGCACACCTTGGCGTTCCTGACCATCTGGGTTTGTGGCCACCCTCCTGGTTCTCACGCTGGGTTTCCCAGACCACAGCTAAGCAAAGACATTAGGTCAGTAACCCCACAGGTGCTGAGGGAGGCGACAAGTTCTGTCATTAACCCCTTTACAACACAGGAAATGACTGCCGTGTACAATTATTCTCCTCTATACAACCCTCGAACTGTTCTCTTTGTTTTTTTTCTCCTTAATGTTAATTGGGGATGATCTGATTATTTTCAGAGAACTATGTATTTATATTGGAGAAACCAACAAATTCAATAACTGGTACACTAAGGTTCTGAGTTACTAGTGAGATCTCTGCGGGGCAGGGTGGGGGGTGTTCTCTATGGTTTTAGCCTTGGTCCCTCTATCTGAGAGGCCTGTTCTGACAGAAGGCCCCAGGATTTCGGAACTGGAGAAAATACTGGCGATCTGGTGAGTCCACCGTGGGAGAACACGCTGCAGGGGCTGCAGGGCCTGGGCTGCTGAATTCACCCCCACATCTTTGGAGGAAAAGCTCAGCTAAAAGGGCCTGCAGACAATTAACAATTAGTGAAGTTTCTCCAAAAAGTGGCTTTGATCCCAATGCTATAGAGTGCTTTGAGGGGATGCTGGCTGAGGGGATTACCCCTCTAGAAATCTTAGAGACAGGATCCTCCAAATAGCTGTCTCTTCACCAGTACCTGGAACAGAGCTGGTAGAGGCCCAAGTAGCCATCCAGCTATGGACACCTCCTTATTGTTTTGGGGAAACTGAGGCCCAGGACAGGGAAGTGAAGTTATGAGTGAGCGATGTCAGTGAGTGAGTTTAGAGGACTCAGCAGCCCTGACTCCCAGGCTGGTCTTCTTGCACTAGGAGGGAGAAAAGAAGAAAGAAGAGAAAAAGTGAGATATGAGAGGATGAAGGGGGAATGAGAGAAGAGGAGGAGGTAGGAGGAAGAGGAGGAAGAAAGGCAAGCAGAAGAAGGGACGGGGAGTGAGAAGAGGCAGAGGGAGAGATGGGCACAGGCGGCACCCTTGTTTATTTCCCCACCTGAGCACGCGGGTCTGTGATGCTCACCAATGGTTTCTTCTCTGGTGTCTCAGCTCCCCAATTACACAATAAAGCCTTCCTCTTTGTACCCTTGGGTGAGGCGTGTGGCACCGTGTGGGGCCCTCAGTGGTTGCTTAACCCAAGCAGTTGATTCTGTGAATGAGCTGACTCCATAGTCACCTAAAAGGTTTCACAGGACCTGGGAGGTTTTCCTCCCCAGTTTATCACCTGGCCCGGCTGATTCGCACTGTGGGTGGAATGATGGCTAAGGTATTTCCCCTGTGGGGCCTCAGCCTCCCGATCTGTAAATGGGGCTGGGATTGAGACAAGGTTTGGAACACACTATGGCCCTTATAGCTCTGGCATTCTAGAATTACGTTAATCCCAGGAGTTCTTTCTTCTTCCCTCCTTCTTTTCCAGGAATTCCTGAGAAGCGTTGCAGAGCAAATCCAGAACTCCTTGCTAGGAATCAATTTCAACCAAAAGGAAGGGTTCCTAAACAAAGAGGATAAGATGCAGGCACCTAAGCTGAGCTTTGCCAATTTGGCCGCTCCCCCGTGGGCTTGCGGAGGACTTGAAGGCTGAGGGTGCAGCTCCGGCAGCGCCTCCCCCCACCTCTGGTGGCCTACCTGGGTCTACACCAAGATGTTCAACTTCTTCATCAACCAAGGTCACTCTGAGCCTCCTGAACAGGGAAATTATTAAAAACCAGGAATGGGGGAAGACAGAGACATGCCATGTGTCTGAGAAAATGACATACAGACTGATCCCAAAGTGGGACTGGTTATTGCTGTGTCCCACCGAGTGACCGTAAAATGTGGCATTTTAGGAAGAAGAGTGGATCACAGAGAGGAGACCCGTGGGGCCAAAAATCTTATGATAGTACGCTCGGCCTCAGGGGTAATTAGGGAAACGAAAATCAGCAGCCAAGGAAACGCCATCTCATGTCTGTCAAACTGGCAAAAATGAAGTCTGATAATACCAAGTATTAACAGAAGTATTAAAGGCCATAGAAAATCGGGCCATTGAGTACATTGGTCATGGGAGTGTAAACCCCTGTGGTGAGCAATTTAGAAAGATCCAGTAAAACAGAATAAGTATGTCCACTCCCAGGTGTGCCCCCCAGAGAGACTCTGGCACATTTCACAGAATGAAACACATGGGTATTCACTGCAGTAGAGTTTGTGATGAGAAAGTGGAAATATCTAAATGCCCATCAACTGGGTTCACTGTGAAATAGTCACATAATAGGATAATAAAAATTAGCTGAAAATCATACATTTCAAAATGCTAATCAAAAAAAGCCAAAAACATTGTAAAAGGCTACGTAGAGAATGATGTCATTTTATATAAGGCTTATAAACCTGTAAAACAAGGCTATGTAATTTTTATAGCTACCTACATATGTATTAAAAGTAGAAAAACATGCACAGGCGTGATAAACACTTCGCGAAACTGGCTCCCGGGATTGGTGGTGGCGTTAAGAATGAGATATGAGAGGTTCACACAAGGGAGTTTCCACTCTGATTGTTTTGTTCTTTTAAAAATTGAAATGAACAGGACTCAATATCTGATAATGCTGGAAGTTTCTGTACTTAACTTACTATTCTTATGTTTTTGAAATCATTCAGAATTTTTAAAATAATTTTTTAAAAAGAAGAGAAAACAGGGAAATGCATTGGGCCTGAGTCCCACCTGGGATTCCAGGGACAGATCTGTAAGTTCCTGCTGCTCCCCTGGGCAAGGCCGCTAATCTGGAAGGCAGGGCTTGTCTTCTGTGGTTTTCCTACTGGTTCTAGCTGTAACAACCCCCCAGTCCCGAATAAAATCATTATAAGAGGGATGGGGGCGGTGCACAAGACAAAGCAGATTTTAAAAAGAGGATTTGCCCTATTTATATAAGGAGATGGGGACACAAATGGGACCTAGCATCCCATCCACAGCAGCCCCTGCGATACATCTCCATGAAGCCCTGGGGCTCCGAGCCTGCACAATATGAAACCCCTAATCCAGCCCACACTTTCCATGAGGAAGCCTGAGGGAATCTAGATGGGGAGAAATAAAGGACTGAGACTAGGGTGAGGCAAGAGAGGCACCTCAGGTGCAACACTTAGGGAGGATTCACTCCCAGGGTCGTTCAAGTGCCACCCCACCTTTGGGTGTCCTCACAGAAACCCTGCTCCCCTCCTCCTCTTCTGATAGCTATGCGCTTGCTCATTGCCCCTCCTGGAAAGCAAGCTCAGCTGGACCAGACCCTGTGTCTGGCTCACTTACCCCATCCAGAGGGCTAGCCCGAAGCCAGCACCCAGTAGGTGCTGAATATGTTTGCTGAATAATTGATTAAGGGAAAGAAGGGAGGGAGGGAGGGAGGGAGGAAGGAAGGAAGGAAAAGAGGAAAGGATGAAATAAGGAAGGATGGACGGATATGAGCCTCCTTCCCCATCTCCAAAGCTTGCCTCTGGGCTGCCAGCCAACCTGGACTAGCCACTTTGCTGCTTGGGGCAATGAGTGTGGGTAATTACTCTCTTTGGCCTTACTCATCCTTCTTCCGGGACCGTGTGCAAAGCGAAGGGTTTCACTTGCCCAGTGGGTACTGAATTATAGCTGTGGAGCGGGAGTCCTATATAATTAACCAGCAGCCGCAAGCCCTGGAGAGTCTGTGAAGTCTGCCCAGTGTGCAGGCGATTAGGCACTGAGCAAGGTGGCTCCTAATTAGCCGTGGCCTGATTTTTACAGGCCACAGTGCTGGGACCCACCTCTTCCCAGGCTGGTTACACACAGGCTGTGGGGGTTCTTTACCAACACTCCATGAGTAGAAATGGGGGCCAAAAAAAGCAGAATTCTGTGTGTGTGCATATTTTGGTTGGGGGAGAGTATTTCTTAGAACTATCTTGAAAGACAGCAGACCCAGCCTCCCTGGCATGTACAGCTTTCTCAATCTCCCTGTCTGTCTGTCTGTCTGTCTGCCTCTCTCTCTGTCTCTCTGTCACACACAAAAACACACAGATACACATTGTCACCTTAGGTGATGAAACAAATCTCTGGAACAAAATATATTTAAAGGAAACACGTAGAACCTCAGAGTTTTTCAAAATCTACAGAACCTCTTCCTGATGATAAGATCTTTAAAATCCCCTCAGCCCAGCCCTCAGAACTTGGATCACACAGAGGGCAGCATCTTGTTAGCCCAGCAGGGGAGGTAGGGGAACTGCCCCTGCTCCTCTCAACCAGCCTCCCATCCTGAAGCCCTTCCCGCCAGGGTTCGGGGCTCTGTGTGGGTGTTCACCCCTGTGTGTCCCGCTTCTCCCGGTTGGACATGGGCAGATGTGGGATTAAGATGTTTGCCCTTTATGTTCTTCATGGCTTCCTACTTGTCCTTTGAGCTGTCTACTCTAGCATCTCCTGTCTTGCCCTTGCCATCTCCCTTCTAAAGATGACCAACTGATGTTCAGAGAGGTGACAGGCGTTGCCAAAGCACAAGGGTGGAACTCCAGGCATATCTGACTCTTTATCAAGCTGCCTATAAACATATCACTCCCTCTAACCATGAAATCTCAGTAATACCTACCATTCTGCAAGCATTTGGTGTGTTAAATGCCTAATCTTCTTCATCTTCTCTTAATCTTCACCACAGCTCCATGAGTAGACCAAGTTATCCTCATTTTATAGTTGAGGTTCACAGAGATAAAGGAGATTGTCTGAGCTTGTATGGCAAGCAGATAAAGGAGCCAGAATTGGAGCCATGTGTGAAGGACAGCAGCCCTTATTCTTCACCATGCTCATTCTTGCTAGAGTGTGAAAGGCTGATGAGATGTGCACAGTTGGTAGAAGAACGACTAGACCAGGGCTCACGTCCTAGGTGTTAATGGATGGTGAAGCTGGGAGGCAGGGACATGCAAATAATACTTCAGTGAGGTACCATGACACTTCTTCGCACTTGTCAAGTGGGCAGACATTTCAAAGTCTGAACAGAGGAAGTATCAGAGGAGGAAGTGGGAAAATGGTGACTCTTGGAAGTTGCTGGAGGGAGTGTAAATTAATATAGGGTCTTTGGAGAGCAATTGTCCCCTTTAACCTAGCCGTCCTCCTTTTAGGGGTGAGTGAGTCTTGTATACTCATATACATGACATGAATGGGGATGTTCCTTGTAGCATCTTTATAATAAAGAAAATGTGGTAAAAGGGCCCAGGGCAAGGGCAGATGCAAGAAAACCAGTTAGGCATTGAGTGCTGTATCTTCACCGGAGGTGATGGTTACTCAAACCAGGTGGCAGCCATGGAGGCAGACAAGATGTTCAGAGGATCTGGTTAGAAGTGATGCAGGGAGCAGGAGCTTCTTTGGGAAATTTGAGATGCAGTTTGAATTCCACGTGGAGATGTTGAGTAGCAGCCGGAAATGTGAGCCTGGAGTTCAAAAGAGAGGCCCGGGCTGGGGATGTGAATGGGGAGTCACTAGCGCATAGATGATGTTTAAAGCCATGAGCCTGTTAATTTTTTTATGTCTTATAAATAAAAGAGCTGAAGCAAATATGACAATGTTGACATCTGTTAATTCTGGGTGATAAATACAGTGGTGGTTGTAATACTATTCTTTGTACTTTTTTAGTATGTTTGAACTTTTTAATAATACAATTAATGATTAAATAGTTTAGAAAACCACAAGACTCCAAACTGCTGAGCAGTTCTGTCGTGAGTGCCTTAGACCTAAAGAGTGGGTGCTAGCAATGAGCTAAGGAGCCATGTTCAAATCCCCACCACCAGCAACCTGAGCTCAGTGACCTGGGGTGGACCCTCTCTCCATGGGCCTCTGCTTCCCCATATGGACAAGAAGCTGGCCTGTGACATCTCAGGGTTCTTGCAGCGCTGACCATCTAGTTTCAAGCTGGTGCTCCTAGGGCATGTAGGGCTTTGATTTTGTTCATCCACATCTTATGTCTAGTCCTACAGAGGAAGCCATAAATACCCATTAGAGGGCCTTGTAGAAAGGAGGGTATAGCTCAGTGGTAGAGCACATGCTTAGCATGCATGAGGTCCTGGGTTCAATCTCCAGTATCTCTCCATTAAATAAATAAATAAATAAATAAACCTAATTAACCCCCTCCCCAAAATTGGGGAACTCAGAGACTAAAACTCTTCACAATATTTACTGCTGATGAATGCATCCCACTCAGGACCCCAGGGACCAGTTGAAGAATAGTCTCTGAGCTGGAAACACACAAATGGGTGGGTGGCTGAATCGATCTGCCAAGTTGTAAGAGACGTAAATAATGATAATAATATTAATAATGAAATAATGGTGATATTTATGTGCCAGACTCTGAACCTAGTGCTGAATGCATCCTCTCACTTAGCCCTCACAGCATTAGTGCTATAGGATTATGGTTTTCATCAGCCAGTCTTTGCAGATGAGGAAACTGAGGCTCAGAGAGTTTAAGCAACTTGCCCCAAGTCACACAGCAAAAGAGGTGGGATTAGAACCCAGGCATTATGACTCTAGATCCCAAGCTCTTGACCACTCTTGATGAGTGACAAGGTCCTCTAAATCTCTTCAACAAGAGCCAGAGAAGACAGCCTGGATGTAACTCTGTTAATTGAGCCATTTATTCATCAGCAGCTCGTAAATATTTACTGAGCACTGACTGTGTGGCAGCACTCAGTGTGCCTGGCCGCGGGGATGCTGAGATTAATAAGCATAGCCTCTGCTCATGAGAAGCTTGTAGTCTAGAGAGAGGTCAGTTTATAAACCAGTGTAATAAAACCAATGGCTCCAGGCTGCTCCTGGGGAGATGTATATGTCCAGAGGGGCCCTGTATGGGAAAGGATGGTGAACCCAAGAGCAAAACAGACTAGCTTGTGGAGTGGCAGCACGAGGCCTTTCTGCTGTCACCACCGTGGCTGAACCTTCATTCCCAGAACATGAGTCCTGGGATCTCTGGGTACAGAAACAGTAGGTGTTTAGCTCTCACTTTTATAGGATGGGGGAAATGAAAACCCAGTCATTTTAGGTTAAGAGGGGAAGTGTTAGCTGCTCCTTTGGAACAAACTTTTCCTTCTTCTGAGAAAAACACTTGAATTTTCTCACGTGGAGGCCAGAACTGGAGAAGGAGTATTTAGACCTCAGTGGCTCAAAGGGACAACAACTGCTCTGTGACCATAGAAGAGCTGCTCAGGCAGGACTGCTGCTCTGTAGAGCAGTTCGTACCTCAGAGGGGAGCAGAAGGAGGCCCAGCAATGGAATTTAGGAGATCCACAAAACCCTTGAACTGGTAGGGGAAAATGTGTATTTGTGTATTTTTTTCCTGGGTAGAGATTTCATCAGATTTTTCAAAGGGCCCCTTGAGTCCCCTGAGAAGGTTAAGGATCACTTCTCCAAAGAAATACAGTCATCCTTCAGTATCCACAGGGGACTGGTTCCAAGACCCCAGGGGATACCAAAATCCACGGACGCTGAAGTACCTTACAGAAAACGGCGAATACAGTCAGGCCTCCACAGCCGTGGGTTCCGCCGCCACAGATACGGAGGGCCGATTGTATTGTCTAAGCGTGGATTTAAGCTGTGCCCGCCAGCCCCTGCATGTTCTTGTGGCAGCGTGTGTGTTCTTATTTTCCTGCTGCCGTGCACAGATCAGGAGCCAAGAGCCCAGAAGATGGGCAGGAGGGGAGGAGGGGCATGTGGATGTGCTTCCCCAGGCACTGGACAGCCTGGGTGCAGCCAACACAGAGTCAACACGAACTCTACTGCCCGATGCCACACATGGACGTTTCTACCTGCACAGCCCAGAAACAGGGAAATATCCTCATGCTTGGGGATTGGATTTTGATATTACCATTCAGTTGAGGCCTTAAGCAACATCGCAGTGCCTGTCATCCAAGGAAGAGGCAACTCCTAGCTCAGAGATTGAGGAGGGAGGAGAGATGGCTTAGATTAGGGTGAAGGAAAATCCTTTCCTTTCTCTGGGCTCACTTGGTATGGCCAGACCTTCAAGGCATTTATATCTGCTTCAGGGCACTCCCAAGAGGTGCAGGAATGGGAGAAGCTGGCCCTGCCAGGAGATGGGCTGCAGCTGGGCTAGAATGCAGGCCTAGCTAGACGGATCCAGCTTCTGGACTTTGAAAGCAGTCCTGTCTGGTTATGGGTTTCCTGGACTGAGATGTCCTTCTGCCCTTCTGAATATTAGCTCTGTTTTTACTCGCCGTTGGCTCCCCAGTGCCCAGCACAGTGCTGGCCCTTGAAAGGTGCCAAATGAATGAACATGCCTGGATCCCCTACTAGGCTGTAAACTCCTTTCAGGCAGGGACTACTTGGGATCCCTACAACGTGGCCCCTACCTACCCTCCCCAGTGCCCTGATGACCACAGGGCTGAATCCCTTTCTCCTCATTGGAAGTTCTCAGCTCCAACCCATGATTCCATGGGTCAGACTGAGGCCCTGGTGGTCCTTGTGGATGAGGATGGAGACCCCACTAACCTACAAATGGGAGGAACTATCTCTATTGGTTGTGGCCAGGCCTACTCCTTTTATGGCCTTTCTGAATGGTGACAGCATCTTTCAGCAGAGGTCTTCTGGACCCACGTGCAAGAGATTCATTCACTCATTCATTTGTTCACTTACATTTTCACTTACTCCCTCACTCACTCATGTCTTCAGTCATTTGGCTATTCATGTGATTCATTTACTCATTCAACAGCCACCAAACGTGTAAAATATTGTGTGCATATAGAAATGTTTTAGACACAGGTCTTGCCCCTGAGAGCTCTCAAATTGGGGCGAGGGGTGTAAGAGCCATGAACACAAATAATCAAACAGCAGAGTAAAAAGTAGTAAATGTCATGAGAAATGTACAAACATATCACCGAAGCACCAGAGAAGAAGAGATTTCTTCCATCTGAGAGAGGGGAGAGATCAGAGGAAGCTTCCTGGAGTAAGTGTAACCAGCATTAGCACCGGAATTTCTATATGGAACGTGAGGTGAGGATGGCAGCTTGCGGGGGAAGCTGCATCATCTGGCGGGCACTTTACATAAGACTGAAGAGTAGTCAGCTGCCTAGATCAGAGAATGAGGTTATAATGGCGATTGGGGAAGGTGGTTAAATCTCCCCAGAGTCTCCTCTTGCTTCTGCCACCCAAGAAATGGCATTTGCGCTCATGCCTCAGTCAACGAGGAGGATTTATTTGGGTTCAGTGTGACAAGGGAAGGATGAACCCCTAACAGAGCAAAGGCCTGGAGGTGGGGAAAGTTCAAGGCAAGGACAGGGAGACTGGAGTCCTCAGGTGTCAGGGGAACAAGAAGAAGGGAGTAGTGGGCAGGGAACTTGGAAAGGTAAGTTGAGCTTGGAATGCAAGGTGAAGATGTTTGGAGTTCATTCAGCAGATGGTGGGAGCCATAGAAGTTTCTGGGCAAGAGAGTGACATGGCCAATGCTGGTTTCAGGGCCGTATCTCTGAGGCAGTGAGGAGAATGAGGAGGAGGGGGTGAGACTGGAGGAGGCTAGTTCCAGGCTAGTGCCCTAATGGTCAGGGTACAGAGCAAGGGTACAAGTGGAGGACCCCATACCACCTGGCAAAAATATTTAAAAGTTGTAAATCAAATAAGCAAACGAAATATGTTCTGCCCTCCTACCTCGACAAAGACAGCTTCATTGCAACATGGAGCATGGAGGTGCCAGGAGATCCACCCCATGGTCCCACCCCAATCTGTGGCCCAACTCCCCAGGCTACCCACCCCTAGCTCTTCCCTCAGTACACCCATGGGCACACAGCCCACACGTCCAAACTGTGTTTGCACCACCGGCGAACAGCCACCCCTCAGGCCTAGAGGGACACACACTGGCTGCACATCTGTCCCTGGAAGCCTGGGGAGGAGGACTGAGCAAATCCTTAGAAGCAAGTGGGCTTGGGAAGATAGAAAATTCCAGAATCCAGAGTGCTCCATGTGTGGTCTAGAAAGAGAGCTTACAGGCTCTGGCTGGGCACATGCCCCTGACTTTTGAAAGCAAGGCCAGGAGAGGGCCCAAGGGGGCCTTCTAAAGCCTAGGGCCCAGAATAGGGGTCCCCACATGCCCATGGTAAGGGCTTTCATAGTCAACCAGGAAGACAGAATGAGACCTGGGCCAGGGCAGGAACAGCCCCTGTGAAGGAGGGAACAGAAATGGCAGATGATAGAATGGGTATGACTTGGGGAGGGGACACAGGTAGCTCCTAGTCTGAGCACTGTGACTGCCATGTGAGCCTGAGCCTGGCTTCCTGACACCTTGGCAGGTGGGCAGGTACAGCCACCAGCATGACTGTACTGCTTACCTGCTCCTCTGCCCTCCTTCTGCCTGCTCTCCCCAACCCCCAGACAGTGGCTGGGCCGTGCGCAGGGCGTCTGGCCCCAGGGAGAGGTGGGGTGAACCCAGGTCTACACCCACATGGCTATAAATAGGGCGCCTTGAGCAACTGCTCACTCAGCCTCCCTTCCCCAGCTGTGACAGCATCAGAGCCTCTCAGACACCTGGACCATGGACCCCGGGGACTGCACCTGCATGTCTGGTGAGTAAGGATGCCCACCCCAGGGTCCCATGACCTCTCACCAGCTTCCTACAGGGAGCCTGCAGGACTTGGATTAATGCTTCTCTTTTTCCAATTAGAAGCATCAGTGGGGTTTATCCCAGACTGGCCACCTCTGGGGCAGCTCCTATGCTCTGTTGGGTACCAGCTTGATTTGCTAGAATTAATAGCCTGGCTTAGGGATGACTGTGGGGGGTACCTAGTAGTAAGACCCTGCAGGCAGCCACCAGGGCAGGGGAAGAACTCTGACCCAGAACAACCTGCTTTTAGTCCTTTGCTGCCATTCACTCCTGACACTGATTACTTCCGGGCCTCAGTTTCTTCATCTCAAAACTAGAGTTACTCATCATCCCCAGCTGCCCACCTCCCAGGGTTGCTGTGAAAGTGCATCTTAAAGCATTTGCAGATGTCAGGGGAGTTATTAGAAGCACAGGTGGACCTCCGAGTCTGAAACTGCTTAATTCCATGGACGCATGTTGGCCAGGAGGAAGGAAGTTGGGGTTCAGAGCCATCCTGGTTTTTATGGCCTTGGGAAATAGTATCAAGAAGTCTTACAAGCCTCCTTGGTCCCTAAAAGGACATGTCTGTCCCCAAAATTTGCCAAAAAGACAAAAGCTTCCAGCATTTTGAAACTCAAAATTATAGGTGGGATTTTTTCTTTTCCAGTGTAAATGGTCTTTATGACATGGAAACAAGTCGTAGCTGGGGCTCTCACTTTGGGCTTGTTTCAGTCCTTTGCTCTTCCTCCTACCCATTCAGGGCTTCCATCTTGCCTGATACCTTGAAAAGGTGAGGAGGATATTAAAGGCTTCAACAGTCCCTGGGGGACCTTGGACTTGTAGAGTTGGCTTAGCCTAGTGGTTCCCAAACCAGCTGTGCATTAGAATCATCTGGGTTGCTTTTTAAAAATACTGACCCCTTTTCCCCACCCAGACCCATGAATCAGAATATCTCAAGGTTGGCCTGAGGAATCTGCATTTTAACAAGTGCCCCAGGAGGATGCTGATGCAGCCACCCCAGTTTCCATCCAGGGACTGTGACTAGGGAACCACTGAACAGTCCTTACTGGGGTGATTCTTGGCAGCATCTTCACCCTTTTGTCCAGCCACTGCCCAAGGACAGCCCAGAATCTCTGCCACCATGACAGCCTACAGCACGCCTGTGTGCTCCGCTCCACCTTGGTCCTCATATTTGTAGCTCTGTTCTTTTATCTAGCAGGAATCTGCATCTGTGGAGACAACTGCAAATGCACAACTTGCAACTGTAAAACGTGTCGAAAAAGTGAGTGTGGTGAGCGGGGGCACTGCTGGTCTGGAGCTGGGAGAGTCTGTTCCCGCCATCCTCAACTCTCCAGCCATCATGGGATTGAGGGGGTTCTGGGTGCCTTTTACTCATTTGGGAGGGATCTAAAATAAAAGCTGAGCCCCCAGGGCTACAGCCCACCTGGGGATGAGGGCATCCACTGTGTTTCAGAGGTTTGGATAAGAGGACTGGAGGGTGTTTGAGCCTGCCCTGTGGTGAAGGGGATAGAGCACTGGCCTGGCGTCATAAGCCTTTGGGTCTGCCACCGTCCAGCAGCCTTGGGCCAAACCTTTCCCCTCCCTGGGCCTCGGATGGACTTTGAGTGACCCGAGGTCCCTTTATGCTCTAATGTCCCGTAACTTCTGGTCCCAGGTTTTTTGCTCACGTAGATCAGAGCCCGTGTGTGGCATGCCCTTCTTGTTCTACTTCTAAGTGGTGATGGGGGAAGTGGTCATATGGGAGACTTGACCCAAAGCTGATCTGTCCATCTCCTGACCCTTTCAGGCTGCTGTCCCTGCTGCCCCCCAGGTTGTGCCAAATGTGCCCAGGGCTGCATCTGCAAAGGGGCATCTGACAAGTGCAGCTGCTGCCCCTGAAATGCATCCATCCTCGTGCTGGAGACGAGGTCTGGGAAGCATCTGTACAGTGCGTTAGTCAAGAAGTTGAATGATTGTACAATAGATTGTGCTTTTTATAAATCTGTCCAAGTCAGGTGTTGGTGATGTTCATGTGAAGTGCTTGGAGCAATAAAGTTTACACTTCTTGTTGTCTGGTGGCTCAGAGCATTGTTTTACCCTAACCCAGCAGGACCAAGAAGTGCTGAGCCCGTGCATATCCCGTAGGTGCCAGCCTGCACCCCTTCTGCAGATGGCTGCTAACCTCGAGATCCTGCCGCTCTACCTGAGGGGTTTCTCCTGCTGCATGAGCTTGCTTGATGCATGCACAGGGCAGGATGCCCCTGGGAACAGCCCTTAACCGACAACAAACAGGAGCTAGTGGATTAATACCACCAGCATCTTTATCCTGACAGTGGGATAAATCTGAGTTACGTTCTATACCATCTCCCAGAAGTCCTCAGCAGCACTGAACTCCAATAGCCCATGGAGGTGACCTGCTCATTAACATACTCCTTATTGCTTTCCTTCCTTCAGTGCCCCACTTCTCCCTTCTCCTTCTGGGGCTTCCTGGGGTCACCACCCAAAGAAACTACTTGTATAGGGTCTGCTTTGGGGGTAACCCAATCTCTCCTAGAACAGTGTTGGCCCCGAATGCCTTGTGCGAATGATGCTGTTTAAGGGACTTTAGCCCCGAACCAGCCATGAACAAGTAGGTCTGTGCAGATCTAAAGAAAACCCCCAAGGCTAAGACAATAAGGGCATTAGCTGGTTGAGTTATCTGGGTCCACCTTTAGGACAGGGTGACTGGGCAGACACGGACCAGGCAAAGCTGGAGCTGTTCTCTGAAGCTCTTGCATTTCACAGAAGTCAATGTAAAGAGAAACTGAGTTCTTTGTTATATCCCCCACCCCCAGCCCCAGACTGCTGACACATGTATCTAGTGCTCACTCCACCAGCACAATTCCAATTAAGTTTGATGATAATAAGAGCTGCCATTATGCACCAGCTAAATGCACCAGCCCCGTGCTGAGCACTGCACACACGTGCTCCTCGTTTAATCCCTGTAACAGCTCTGCAAAGGGTGGGTTGTGTGGAGGAATCCTTGATTTTTTAAAAAAAATTTTAATGTTTTTTAAAAGTGAAGTACTGTCAGTTACAATGTGTCAATTTCTGGTGTGCAGCACAGTGTCCCAGTCATGCATATACATTCATATATTTGTTTTCATAGTCTTTTTCATTAAAGGTTATTACAAGACATTGAAAGGGGGGAGGGTATAGCTCCTAGTTATAAATAAACCTAGTTACCTCCCCGAAAAAACAAAACAAAACAAAACGAAAAAGACATTGAACATAGTTCCCTGTGTTATACAGAAGAAACTTTTTAAAATCTATTTTTAAAATTATTTTTAAATAGGTCTTCATGAATGGTGTACAAAACACAAAAGCTACAAAGGGTATAAGACTCCTTCCCACCTTTGTGCCCCAGCCCCAGGACAATTTTCACCACTGGTGTCAACTCCCAGAGATATTCCATGGCTGCATAAGCACACTGACATAAAGTGTGTGTCTCTCTCTCTCTCACACACACACACACACACACACATGCACGCACGCATGCACGTACATAATACGTACCCGGGGAAAGTGGGCAAGTGTTTTCTCTCAGAGTAAACTCTCTGCTGATTTTTTTTCCCACTTAGGAGAACAGGTAGAAGGAAGACCCCCTTGTCCTCTTTCCTACAGGATAGAAGGTCTCTAGACAAACCCCCACAAAGGTTCCAAAGAGGGCAGTTCCATCTGCCTACTGGGGGCAAGAGTGAAGACTTCCTGCTGGAGGTGGCACTGGAGCAGGGACTTGAAGAACACACAGGATTTTAAACAGGTAGAAATTGTGGCAGGACATTCCATGAAGAGCTAACAGCTTGAGCGGAGGCGAGGAGCAGGAAAGCCTGAGGTATATTTCTGGGTTAGCATGGGTTCCATTTGGTTGTGAGAGTAGGTGGGGGCCAGTCTCTTCCTTGGAGAGACTGGAAAAGTAGGCCAAGGGGAACTGGAGTCTATCACTTGCTAGTTCCGGATCCTGGAAGGTTTCTGAACAGAGAAGTGCTCATTGAGCACCAATTACATGTTAGGCAATCTGCATGAAATCTCGTTTAATGCTGTCCATAACCCAGGAGGTAAGGGGTGTTAGCATCCCCACTGAGTAGCTGAGGGGGTCTGGGGGGATTCAAACTCATCTGTCTGACACCAAAGCCAGTCACTCTTAAGAACTTCAGTCTTCACTCACTGTGTTTAGGAAGATTCTAGCAGTAGTGTCAGGGTGCTCCAGGTTAGTGGGCAGTGCAGTAACCCCAGAGTGGTCCCTGCAGTTCAGAAGCCCTGAGGGCTTTCTCTGGGTTCCCCAGTGAAAGTGGACCCTTTCCCCTTCATAACTCCCTCCCTGTGAGCCACAGATGTCTGGCCCCAGCCATGCACAAGAACTTCCATGACAGAGTGACCCTTGAACCCCAACCCACCAGCCTCTGACTCATGCAGGGTTTAATGACTACTCCCCCAGAACCCCCACTGAGGGGAGACTGCAGGCCCCTCTGTCTCTACTGAGGAGTTTCAGCCTCTAGGAACACTCCACGTTGCAATCCTATGAGCCAGGAATAAACACTGAGAACCAACATATTGGCATGGTTGCTGAGGTCATCCTGGCCACCTTATAAAACCTGAAAGAGAGGAGGCAGGTCTTCCCGCCTCCTCCCTCCAACACCCCTCATCCTGCCAATGGCCAAAGAAAAGAGCCGACTCTCCTTGTGGCCTTTAGAACAACACAAATGTGCCGATGCCCAGCTAGGGAGGACGCAGGAGGGGAGGAGACAGAACCAGCAGCCAGGTAGGATTTGAGCACTCAGGGGGTCAGCCTGGTGTAGGGCAATAATAGTTCCCCAACTGCAGTGCTTCGAGAACCACTTGCATGCTTTCAGTCATAACCACATATCATACTTATATTTATTTTAAAAGGAAACTTTGTATCACTACTGTAGAGGAGAAATGGAATCGTTTGCCATAAACATGGAGTAACCATGGAGATATGGAGGAAACGAAGCAAGCTTATTACATGTTTAGCTAGGTCTTGTGGCAGACTGAGGCTCCCTCGCTGTCCTTTCCCTGACACCTTACTCTCCCTCTGTTAAAAAGAGGAGCTGGGCAAGTGTGGGAAAAGCATTGAAGACATCCTAAAACCAAGCTGAGGGAATCAGACAGATTGATGGAGAACCGAAATGGCGAGTCCAGGTTATTTTATAAACTCATCTCACTTTGAGAAGCTGGACCACTGGTATCAGACTTGGAGTTGAGACGTGTTTCAAGTTCTGGCTTCACTACAACATTGCTGTATGACTTTGGACAAGACCCTTGCTGTCTCTGGGTCTCTTCATCTGTTAAAATAAGACAGGTGGTTCCCACGGCATGGGTTTTTGAGAGGAGTCTCAAAATCACTGTTCAAATCCTGGGGTGAGTGGGGCAAGGATAGGACAGGAAGGGGGAAGGACACTGCCAAATTGAGAGTAAGACCCCAGGTGCATCAGTAAACTGGTGGCAATTGGAAAGTCAATGTCACAAAAGGCTAGAATTGGGTCCCAGAACCTAGTTATGGCAACTCACTACTGTCTCAGGCACAAAGATGTGGTCCCTTGGAGATGAGAGTTGGGCCCTTGACTTTGTAGGGATGGGACCTGGTCCAGGCTAGGGCTGGCTTGGAGTGGAGAGTCCATCTATACTAGGAGGTCTAAGGTCAGGGCTTTGATGGCCTCTTACTGCTCTCAGGTGTGAAAAACCACCTTTACCGTGGGCCAGGCTGGGTTGACTCAGGGCCACTGCAGGTCACAGAGGGCCCATATAGGGCATTTTCAGGGGCCTCAGACCTGCCTTGTAGGTAGAGAAAGGAGGCAGGATAAGTTCCTTTGTTGCCAATCTGAAGATTCTGAAATTCCATAAAGTTTGCTTAGGGTATCATAGCATCTTTGGCTATCCAGGAGCCTGGCACCTAATAGGTGCTTAACAACTGGAATTCATGGCAAATTGAATTAAAGATATCAGAGCAGGCTGAATAGCACTATGCTTAGATTTAAGTCCTGGCTCTGCTTCCAGGCCAAATCACCTATTCTGCCCAGCCTCAGTTTCCTCTCCCTGCAAAATGGGTTAACAGTACCTATCATAGGGTTATTGGTTGGAGTCAATAGGATAATATGTGGAGTGTTTAGCTCCACATGGTGCTTATGGTGCTTAGTGCATAGAAAGCACTCAGCAAATGCTGGACACTTTCCATATTAGTCACTAGCAGTCATCTGGTTGGCCTATATGAAAAATGGGAAGAGAATTCCTTGCTAGTTTTTGGAAGAACTGGAACTAGAAACCATGGGGCTCCTAGACCAGTGCCCCTTCTCCTGCTTTAGCTGCCCCTGTGACCAACATTGCTCATTCAACATTCATTCTACTAATAAATCCAGATCTCTCCCCGAAATGACTTCATCTGCAGATTAAGTATATTTGTAAACTCCTTTGATAAACTACTATTTACCCAGGCTCCTTAACTCCTGGCCAATTTTTAGTCACAGGAGAGTAAATTGGGAAACTCTTTAAGAGTGATCTGATCACCCTGAGTGATCTTCAGCCCTCAGCCTACCTGGTCCTTCCTGCTGGCCCCAATCTAATTAAAAAGATAAGCATCTCCATGAACTCCCTTCTCCCAGGAAGCACTGGAATTGGGTGCATCAGTCCTCCAGGGTGAAAACTGATGTCTGACTCAGCTGGCCCAAGCCAACACCTGCCATCCTCTTTTTTTGTTTGAACTGCAGCTACAATTCAGGAAGCACAGAACTGAGGTTAACAATGGAGCTCGGTGTTGGCTAGGAGTTATAGGGATCTCAGGCTCCTGCAGGGTTCTCATCTGACCTCCTGAGTTTCAGATTCATTTGCAGATGGTTGGTAAGAGCCAACATGGTTAGAGCCCTGCTCTGAGAGCTTTCCAAGTGCCATCCGATTTAAGCCCCTGACAAACCTGTTCCCATTTTACCCTCAAGCAACCCAAGGCACAAAAATATTAGCAACTTGCTAGTAACTTTCCATATTACTAGTAAGTGGCAGAGTCAGACTGTGAACGTAGCCGGCTTGATTTCAGAGCTACTCATTCATTCATTCAATAAATGTCTCCTGTGTACAGGACACTATTCCAAGCACTTTAGATGTGTCAGTGAACAAAAGCAATGATTCCTTATTGGATCATGGTGCTTAAATTTTAGAGGAGGAGATCGCACATAAGCTTTACATATAAATAAGGTATTTAGTTTGTTAGAAGGTGTTAAATGCTATGAAAAAAAGAAAAGATAGAGCAAAATATGAGGAATCACGAGTCCAGGGGGTTTGAGGTGTGTGTTGCAGTTTTAAACAGGGTAATCATAGTGAGCCTCATGGAGACGGTGAAATTTGAGCAAAAAACTTAGAAGAAAGGAGGGAGTGAGCCATGTGGATATCTGGGGAAGGAGCATCACAGGCAGAGGGAGCACGGAATCATTTTACATTGTGAGAATTAACAAGGGGTCAGAGGGAAATAAAGGTAGGAGTGAGGAGGGACCCTCTGGAGCAACACATCTATGTGAAATGCTCTTCAGAGGTCACAAGCTGAGAACTGAAGGATGAGGGGCCAGCCAGGTGAGGAATGGGGGAGAGGGTGTTCCAGAAAGATGTTATGGTTTTCAGACCTCTCAATATCCTGGTCACCCTTGGGTGCGGGGTGCTATATTAGGGTTCTCCAGGGAAACAGAATCAGTAGGAGATACACAGAGAAAAAAAGTATGAGAGATATTGATTGATTTTAGGAATTGGCTCACATGATTATGGACACTGAGAAGTCCCACGATCTGCCATCTGCACACTGGAGACCCAGGAAAGCCAGTAATGTAATTCAGCCTGAGTCTGGAAGCCTGGGAATGGAGGAGCCAATGGTGTAAGCCCCAGCCCAAGTCCAAAGGTCCGAAAACCAGGAGTCCAAGGGCAGGAGAAGATGGATATCTCCGCTCTGGCAGAGAGCAAATCACCTTTCCTCCACCATTTTGTTCTCCTTGGACCCTCAACAAATTGGATAATGTCCACCCACAATGGTAAGAGTGATCTACTGATTCAAATGCTAATCTCTTCTGGAAACATCCTCACAGACATACTCAGAAATAATGTCATACCAGCTATCTGGGCATCCCTGAGCCGGGTCAGATTGCCACATAAAATTACTCATCACAGTGGGAGATGCGGGGAGATGGTTCTCCCAGCTCTGAAGACTTAATCCCAGGGAAATCTGAGAGGCCTGAGGGGAAACGGCGGGGAGGCAGCTTTGGCTGAGTGTGTTGGCAGCACATTTCGCCTGGCACTGAAAGTCCTAGATATTGAGGCCTTGAATGCGGCCAAGGCTAGGGCCTAGGCCAGATGAGTCTGAGGCCAGAGTGCTCTTAGGCAAAACAAAAACAAACAAGAAATGAAGTTGTGAGCTCTAACATCTGAAACTGGACAAAGCCAATTGGGAACCAATTTCGGTTTCACGTTAAATATCTTGGGATGTTAAAAGATAGCATCTCCTCTCTGGACTCTTCCTTCTTCCTCTTTTTTTTTTCTTCCTTCAACTTTACCGAAACTTAGGCTTGTGGGCCAACACACAGTAAACTTGCAAAAGCCTGGAGAAACCATCTAGCTCAACCCCTTAGTTGAGGCCATTTGCAGCACCTCCCCAACCTAATATTTTGGGGGTGGGGAGTTTCCATCTGACATTTTAAAGTGCTTGCTCAGCTCAGATTTAGAACAGAGGATCATCTTTCAATGGGGATGTTTCTGGAGCAAGATCCAGTCTCCTCGCGAGTCTCAGTCTGTCCCACTCAGCAAAATCAAAGTCTGGAGATGCACCAGACCCGCAGTCATTGTAGGGGGAAGCCTTGGGACTGTCACAAAGGGAGGGTTGCAAGTCCTAAGGGGACATTGCTACCAACCAGGGTCCTTGGACTCTGTGATCAATAGAAATCGAAATCAATAGGAGGCCAGGCAAGAAATTCAGGCAAGGTTTTATTGGGGCTCGTGCTGCAGCACCAGGAAGCGAAAACAATAAACAGGTGTTCTTGTTCTATCTCTGAGGAGGGCAGGCTGGTTCCTTAAATAGGATGAGGGTAGGGGCCGATTGGTGGATCGGGCCAGAGAGGTGGCTTAAGTAAGCTGCCCAGCCCTTTGGTGGTGCTGCGCGCAGGGATCACACATAGTACCTTGCTTTTGCTCCTTGAAACTCAGAAGTGGCAGTTGGTTTGTGGCCTTTTTGTATACTATTCATAAATTGCTGCGACTGCACATGCATGTGGTTATTTTTAGACACATAGTTTCTTTGAATTCTGTTGCTCCAGGAGACGTTTGTCCAGCTGCAAATGCAAGCACTCTGGTGGAGCGGCCCAGGTCCCAGCCTATCTCAGCATCTCTTTTAAAAAAGGTAAATTGGGATGTGAGAGGGGATAAGATCCCTTTGGAAGGGCTTGTGGAGGAACTTCCATTCTTGGGGAGGCAATAGGTGTTCCAACCAAATGCCGGATGCTAACCCCTTCCACTTCCACCTTTCAAATGTTATTGCAGGGATCCTGGGATAAGTTTTTTTTCACTCTGTCTCTAGATGAGGCTTGCCCTTGTGAAGCCCAATACAACCGTATGAAAGGTGCTTGCACTACAAGCAAGAAAACTAAGCGAGGCCTCCCCATGGGGGTCATCATGTGACTGCCCTGTCTGAAATGCCATTAGCAATCCTTTCTTCTACTTCTTTACCTTTGATCAGTTGTCTCATGCTGTTCTTTGCTCCTCTGTCTTCTGGGGATTAAGTGTCTTGACTTGCTGAGTGAGGACACTGAGACTTAGAGTAAGGACATGAACTGTTCTGTGTCCAGATTCTGTGGCTGCCTGCCCCTTCACGCCATCTCTGCCTCTTCTTCTAATCTCTGCGGCTGTTACAGGATACTCATCACTGGATTCTGGAGGCCCATCTGGATAATCCAGGATGATCTCACCTCAGGATCCTTAATTTAATAATGTCTGCAAAGCCCCTTTCTCCAAATAAGGCAATAGTCACAGATTCCAGGATTTGACATGGATGTCTCTTGCTGGGCCATTTTTCAGCCTACCACAGGCACAAAGGACTCTGAGAAACTCAGCAGAAGGAACAGATAAAAGGAGATCTGCTTCCGTCTGAAGCTAGGATGCAGCTAGCTAGCACCACCATCCCTCCCCGCCCCTCCAAACTCCCACTAGTCACCCCAGGCCTGCCCTTGAGGCCTTCCAAAGTAGGTCCCTCCCCAAGCCAGTTTGTGAGACCCTTCCAGTTGTATTAAGCTTGTCTGCCCAGAAGAGAGATGAGGGAACGGAGTCCTAGAGCAGCAGGGTGGCTCAGCACCCCATTTGGGCGAATCTGGCGCACAGGAAAATCCTAGAACAAGGGATAAAGGGGGAGGAAGGATGAGGCAGGGAAGAGCTGGTAAGTAAGAACACCCTTTTCTCTCCCTCCACTTTCAAAGGAGAGAAGCACGCACTTCATGCGGGAGGCCGCTGCAGCGGTCCACACTGGCGGGCAAGCGGGCGGGGAGTGTCCCCTGTGCACACGGTGGGAAGTGGGTGGCTGCTCGCGCACGGCGGCGAGTTGGGGAGGGAGGCGCGCGCCCGGCTGTGCAAAGGGCATTGGGATGGGGCGGGGGGAGTGCCCCTCACCGGGCACACTGTGAGGGGGTGGGGACCGCTGCCGCAATGCGCGCCTCCGCCCAGGCTCGTGATCCCAGACGGTGAGAGGGGGCGCCGCGCGCCGAGCGAGCCGGCTGTGCATGCGCGCCCCCGCCCGGGGCTATAAAAGCCTCGCCACCTGCTGCCGCTAAGTGCGTCCAGTTGCCAGAAGCCAATTCACCTTCTCCAGCGGCAGCTCTTCTCGACATGGACCCTGAGACCTGCCCCTGCCCTACTGGTGAGCCCCCGCCCCCATCCTGCGGTAGAGCGCTCCCCTTTACTTGCAGAGAACCCCATGTCCTACCCCTTGGCTAAAGGACTTTTGGGGGAAGGGACCCTTATTTCTCATTTGTAATCTCATGAAGGATGGGGCGGCTGCATCCTAAAGGGCACTGAGATTTGGCACGCCACTTCCTCCTTTTAGGCCTGGCTCCACCCCGAGTTTTCCTGCGTTAACCCTTCCTGTGGCACTCCCCTCTCTAGGTGGCTCCTGCACCTGTGCTGGCTCCTGCAAATGTGAGGGATGCAAGTGCACCTCCTGCAAGAAGAGTGAGTGTGGGGACTCCTCTGCCTCTGCCCCTGACCTCTGTGCTCCCCTGAGTCAGCATCTGTCCATGCAATATGCAGCGATCTCTAGGTCCCCTGTTACGTTGCTTCCTACCCTTACTGGAACAGAACCACTCTCGGAAGGCTTAAGACACACAATCACAAGGGTCCCTCCATCAGTGATTGACACCTAAGCCTGTGGCAGGGTGTTTTTGTAAATTCCTGGAAGATTGCAATGGACAATTGGGATTGAAAACTGCTCCCCTGGTCCAGCCCCTCCCCTCAAAGTGTCCAGTGCCTGGGGAGCCATTAGTGAGTCTGGGGGTTAGATCTGGGGTTGGGGTCCCTTAGGCCCTTTCGGGCCTTTTTGGATCCCTTCAGTTTTACCTCCCCCGAATCTTCCCAAAGCAGTGTAATATGTAGGGAATGTAGAAGGTGAGGGGATGGGGAATGCCCTTCTTCCTTCGTGTGTAAGACTAGGCACCGGCCCCCCATGGGTCTCCTGGACCCCCTACACCTGCACCATCTCTTCTCCTCCAGTTTATCCTTCAGGGCCCTTTTCAAGGCGATTTACCCTGGATATTTTCTCCCTAAGGCTTCACACTCCCCCAGCTCGGGCTAACCCCACCATCCGGGGGACTCCTGCATTCACTGAAGGGGCTGGGTGCTAGTTACTGGATACCTCTCTTCCACAGTAGCCCAGCATGCAGCTGACACACCAGAGATGCTGAGTCAACCTAGGTGTAATACTAGGAAAGGGGCAGTGAACATCCTCCCTTTTGATGGGGACAGGTGGCAGAAGAGAGGCCATCAGACTGGGTGCCCCTGTTTTATCTGCAGGCTGCTGCTCCTGCTGCCCCGCGGAGTGTGAGAAATGCGCCAAGGATTGTGCGTGTAAAGGTGGAGAGGGCGCTGAGGCTGAGGAGGAGAAGTGTAGCTGCTGCCAGTGAGGATGTGCCCCCTCCGTGTGAAACGTGTGTAAATAGTGCTTCATGGCCCAGTGCCACCTGTCCCCATAGTGAGGCTGGGCAGTGTGTCCCCATCCCCTGCTAGCCACTGGCAAGTGACAATAAATCCTATGAATAGCATAAGCTAAGGACTGGTCTCTTCTTAAAGGGGATTGGGGGTGGGGGTAGAAGGAGCCTAATATGAGGGAACTGCCCATTTGAAAGGTAAAATCCTGAGAGTGGCCACTGATCTATTTGGGGTGGGGACAGAGCTCTGGGGGCAGAATACATCCTCCCCTCACTTCAGATGGCACATGACCCCCTACCAAGTCAAGCTCAACTCTGGGGAAAGACAGGAGACCAGACCCATATAGGTCTGTCGCTTTCTCCCACCTTTCAGCCTCACTGTCTCTATCTGTACAATGGGGTTAGGGGAAAGTTAAAACCAGACTCTAGCCCCCAAGTCCTGCAGTTTCTGGGATTTTCTAGCTGCTCCTGCAAAACTGCCTATTTTCAGAGTCATCAGAGGAGAGTCCAGGAGGCCCGGGGCCATCTTGGCAAACTGTCAGCTGCGTTTCCAAGGTTTCACTGCCCTGAAAAGCCTGTCTCCCCTAAACAGATTGTTCAGCTCCTTTTCAAATCTTCTCATTTGGCAGTTTGTCCTCAGCTCTTTCCTTCTTTAAGGGGAAGTAGGGTAATAAGAGCTTTATCTACAGTGGTTGTGGTACAGCCCTTGATGAAAGGGAACACTCAGATCTACCTGGGTTGAATGGAAAAGCAAAATAGAATTCTGGGAGAGAAAAGTTTCCCAGTTAAGAAGACATGATTCTATTAACTCCAGTTTTCCTCCAAGTTAGTTCTTCAGGACAGTCCATTCAAAAGCCCACTGGGATTTTTTTTTTTAAACCTAATGGGCTAAGTTTGGAAAAATAGAGTGCAAGAAGAGCCAAGCCAGTTTCGAAAAGAAACAACCAAAAAGGCTTGCTCTAACACTCTAACAGTACCGGTTCTAAAGCTCTAGGAAGCGGTGTTGGCTCAGGAAGAGATCAGTAGGGCAGAGAGGATAGTTCAAAAACAGACTCCAATGCAGCTGCAAGGAAGAGATGATCAAATCAGTAGCAAAAGGATACACTAGTTAGTGGAAAATGTAGAAACAGTTGGCTACCCTTTTGCATATCATATAAAAAATAATTTTCAATTGACTTTAACCCCTAGGAACAAAATCAAAGCTGTATAAGAATTTGGAAGAGGAAAATAGGAGAATGCTTATTACTTTGGGGTAGAGATGACTCTTAAATAAGATACCAAAAAAAGATTGATAAGTATAAGATTATCTTGCCGTTAAGTCCTCTTAAGCAATGTCCTTAATCTTACTTGATCCTAGAACGGTATGATTATTATACTCATTTTACAGATGGGGCAATAGGGCTTAGGATAATTTGCACGAGGTCTGTTAAAAGATAAACGAAGGCATATTAAAAATAAGAGTTTATTTGAGCAAATATCTATTTGAATCAGGCAGCATCCACATATAGCAGATAGGAGCTCCAAGGAGCTGCACAAAATGATGACTTTCATAGCAGAAGGGAGCAGGAACAAAGAAGTTACAATAGGGAAAAAAAGCAAGTTGATTATTGCAGTAACTTTCCTTTAGGGGATGGCTGGGGTCCATCAGGCAGATTACCTAACTAGAGCTGATCAGGTGACCTGATCGGTTAAAGATTCCATTTCTGGGACAGCCAAAGTCTCAGTTTGGTGACAAGAGGCTTACATAAGCAACATCATTTTGGTCCTGTTGTCTTGTTTTTAACAAGTCACAAAGCTAGAAAGTGGTAGAGCCAGGATTTGATTCCAGGCTGTCTGACCAAAGTCTAGGCCCTTACACTTTAAAGGCTTATCTTCTCTGTTAGCTTCTGGCTTGCTTTGTGTTACAAAAGCATTGAAACAAACCTTAATCACCTCATACTCATCAGGATGGTGTCTGTCCATTTGGGCTGCTATAACAAAACACCGCAGACTGGGTAGCTTATAAACAACAGAAATTGATTTCTCACAATTTGGGAGGCTAGAAGCCTGAGCTTAGGGTGCCAGCATGGTTGGATGAAGCCCCTCTTCTGGGTCAAAGTCTTCTCATTGTATCCTTACATGGCGGAAAGGACTAAGGGCCCTGTGGGGTTTCTTTTATAAAAGCACTAATCTCCTTCATGAGATCTCCACCCTCATGACCTAAGAACCTCCCAGAGGCCTCAAAGGACACAAACACTCAGATCATAACAGATGACTACTATTTGAAAATGTTGGCAAGCATGTGGAGAAATTGGAACGCTTGTGCACTGTTGGAGGAAGTGTAGAACTGTTGTTCCTCAAAAAATTAAAAATAGAATTACCTTATGACCCAGCAACTCCACTTCTGGGTCTATACCTAAAAGAATTGAAAGCCAGGTCTTGAGGCAATAGTTGGAGGGTATTTTAACAGTAGTTATTTAAAACAGTAGCAAATTTAAAACGTACATGCCATCCATCCAGAAAGTTCACTGTACCATGGTTGGTGTCAGCAGACGCCTCAAAATCAGCTAAGTATCCTTCAGGATGGAGGTATTAAAATGGTCATAACGAACAGCTAATAAAAAGAATGCTATTAGGCTCAGGGTACTGCTATGCAAAGACCTCCACAACTTACCATTAAGTGAAAAAAAAGTTGCATGTATAGTATAATGCTAATCACATTAAAGGAAATTAAAACTCCACATCTGTATATATCATGTATCTATGGGCAAGGATGTCTTTGATGAGCCTGCGCATGATGGTGGTGACAGAGGTGCCCAAGGGTGTTGCTGATTTGGAAGAAGATCTTGTAGAGATGGGGCTGCATGTCCCCCGGGACTGTCAGACACCTAGTTGAGCTCTGACCACGTGGGCATCTCAGGCAGGCACTCATGCTGCTTCATCCCTTCCGTAATGTTGATGATCTTCTCGTGATAAATATGAATATTCATTCTATCCCACAATTGAGTGCTTGAATCCATAAGCCTCTGTTTCTATTGCCATGGTGGCAGGAAACTATCTCCCAAGGCAGTCCCTTCTAGTCGTGACCAGCTCTAATTGCCAGAAAGGCCTTTCCCACCCAGAGCAGGATCTTTATTCCTGGTTCTGCCTTTGGGACCGCAGAGCACAAGTCTAATTTCTTCTTTTTGGCATGGTATAAACACCCAGGTGTAGAGTCAGAAAGTCCTGGGTTCAAATACCCATGCTGCCATTTATAGCTGTGTGACCCCGAGCAGGCCACGGAACTCTTCAGCACCTCATCTGTGAAACGTAGCGCTGTGCGGAGGTCTAAGCGAAGTGAACTCAGAATGCCCTGATGCACACATAGTAGGTGCTGGCAGATTCAAGGTAACTGCAAATGTGTTGACTACTCCCATCAAGACATGGGGTCTTCATCCTTCTTCCCCTTGAATTTAGCGAGGCTCTGTGACTTCTTGACCAATCGAATGTGGTGAAAGTTACCTGTGCTAGTTTAAAAGACTCACAGCTACCACTCCTGTCTCTTGATATTCTCTCACCCTTGGAGCCCTGAGCTGAATATAAGGACCCTGACTGCCCTGAGGCCACCATGCTGAAGAGGCCACACGAGGGAGCTCTGGTCTTTAGTTCCAGCTAGGCTCAGCCTTCCAGCCACGCGTGCCAGGATGCCAGACTCGTGAGTCAAGCAGTCTTAGATCCTCCAGACCAGCCCATCCACCAACTGAATGCCACCAAATGACTTCAGCCAATGATACATGAAAACAAAAGAATTGCCCAGATGAGCCCTTCTCACATTCCTGACCCACAAAACCAGGAGAGACAATAAAATGGTTGTTGTTTTAAGCGGCTAAGTTTTGGGTAATTTTTTGCAAAGTTACACATAATTGGTGTCACTACAGTCCATATATCTGAAAGCAGGTGTTTTCTGCTAGGTTAAACTTGCCCACCCCTCAGCTGTTTCTCACATGATGGGGCTTTGAGTCTTAGGACCACTGTGATCAACTCTCTCCTAGACTACTGAAGCCCAACAATGAACACAGCCCTCAGGGTGGTCTGCCCACCTGTGCCAGTTAGGGATCTATCCAGAATGATTTGAACAAAAGCAGAAATTTTTGACTCATGGTGGCTTCAGGCTTGGCTGGATCCAGGTGTTCCAATGATATTGTCAGGTTCCATTTCCTTTACAATGAATTTGTTTTCAGGCTCTTTCTCATGGAGACAAAGGCTTTAAAACTCAGCTTCACATCCTTTCAGGTTCAAGTGGAAAGAGTATCTGCCATTCTCCCAGCATCTCCAGCAGAAGTTCCACTGATTCTCTCTGGTTCGTGGCTGGGTGACCCAATCAGAGCCAACTACCCTGGCCAGGGAGCCCATGGATGGGGCCTATTCCATCCAAGCCATATGGACTAAGAGTAGGGAAGAATGATTCTACAAAGGAAACCTAAGGGTACTGTCACTGGGAAAGGATGAATGAATGACTGGGCAGAAGAACCACAAATATCCACCTTAGCAGTTAGAAAGGGATGAAAAATTACCTCCCTCATTCTAGATGACATACGTCTATTAATGCAGGCTAGGGCCATATCATTGCCTCACACTGTTGACTCATACCAGACTTGAAGAGGGGTATCTTTCCTCATCTAATGCCACTTGGCTTCTTTTCCTCACCTCCAACCATATGAGGAATGCAAGCATTAGAAATTCCTCCCTCTCCATCTCTGTCCCCCACCAAGTGAGGCTTTCATGGGTACAGAGATTAGCAAAATTGGGCCTGGGCTCCCCTTCACCTTCGCTGATTGGTCATCTCTCTCCTCAAAGAGTCAAAATGACTCAAGGGAGATGGCTTAGACCTGGAAGCAAATTTTACTGCCAACCCAGATGGCCTAACCTCAGGGTGATTCAGTACTTTTCAGGGTGAAAGCAAGCCTTATTGTCTCCTCATAGAGCTGGATTGTTTCCCTTGAGTGGACAAGTGACCATCTGATTTATTAGAAACCAGAAATTTTGCATATATGTGTACACATGTAAATAATGCCACCACCCAAACAGCAGCCCTTCAGTGCTCTCAGTCCACAGGGCTACTGGACGCAGTGAGATTTCTGAGACCTTGGCTCTAAAATCAGAGCATGTTTGCATGTGACCTGCAAATGTTAGTTCTCATCATTTGACAGACTAGTAAACTGAGGCTCAGGGGAGCCCTTGCACATATGGGCCCCAAGGTCACTCAGCAAGTGAGCGGCAGAGTGACCATTAGAATTTAGTCCTTTTGACAGTTCAGCTCTCCCGCTCTGCTTGGTGTTTTTATTTGAGTGAGTACACAGGTTCCAGAGTGGTGAAAAGCATTTTTTTTAACTTTTCTTTTGTAATTGGCCCAAATGCAAAGAGGCCAGGCCTGGGAAGAAAAGAGACAGGGAAGAGATTACTCCCATTAATTGATTTGACAAATGTTTATTAAGTGCCTATTGCAAACTTGGCCCTAGGCTGGGGGCTGGAGACACATCTCAGGGGCAATGACTGCACCTGTTGATTCCAGTGGCAGGCTGAGGTGCAGAAGGACACAGACATCACTCCAAGAACCACACACGTTCCTACGTATTACAGCCATGCGAAGTGCCAGGAAGGAAAAGGACAGCCTGGTAAACAGTGTGTTCCACTGGCTTCCTGACCTAGCACAGGGGTCAGGACAGGATTCCAAGAGGAAGTGACGTTTGAGCTGAGTTATGATGACATTTGCACAAGACTTTACAGTAAATGCTGCCAGGACCACCTGTCCTCCGCCCACCTACTCACTAAACTCCCCACTGCAGCAACCAGCATTCCCTAAGTCCGCCAGGAACCTTCCAGTAACCCGCTCCTCTGATGACACACTCTGGATATTCCCAGGATGATGATCTAAGACCCGTTACACAGCAGTCAAGACACATGCCAGCAGGAAAGCAGGATGTGCCTCTTCAGAGAGGAATTTGGACACCACCTCTTCCCCTTAGCACCTCTAGGGAAGAAAGTTCTTGAGGGGTTTTCCCTTCCAAATGCCCCAGGGCACTGCCAACTTTCCAGCTGGCTGCTTTCTCCAGGGGCTGGAATACAACTTCTCCTCTTCCTCCCCTGCCCGGCAAAAACATTCTCACCCTCAGAGTGAGAAGGCAGTGGCCCACCTCCTGCCAGACTGGACTGTGTCTCCCCTCTCTGCTCCCCTCTCTGCTCCCCCTACCTCTACCCTAGCTATGACCCTGTTATCACTTTTCCTCTTTTACTGTGGTGCTGAGTTTCCTGAGCACAAGGCTTGTGTCTTCTTGATTCTTACTCTGCCCTGTTGGTGATGCCTACCCTTTGAGGGCCTTCAAGCAGCTGCTGGGCCCACCGATTTGAATCACCAGGCTCTCCCAGTTGCTAGCTCTATGACTTTGGGCAAGTTACTTAATCTCTCTGGACTGCCATTGTCTAAAATGGAAATGAATAGTCCTTACCTCACAGGGTTGTTAGAGCATTAAATGAGAGCTCGCACATAACACGCTTACTACCTTCCCTATCACACGCTGAAGCACTCAATATACAATATGTCACTAATAACCATCCCAAGGGTTTAATATGATGCTACACAATTATTAAGCCTTGACAGGTACAAAGAGTTTTTTTGTAATCTGCCGTGACTTCCATCTGGCTTTCCATCTGAGCAGAATCCCCGAGACTCGCTTAGATCCGCTCTCTAACTACTCGGGTTCAAGTTACAGGGCACGGGGATGGGGGCTGGAGGAGGGGGAAGGCGGTGGCGGGAGCCGTGCACAAAGCGGAGGGCCGAGGGCGAGGGGGGAGCGGGTGGTTCGGCGCACGGCCCGGCAGCCCTGCATGCGGTGTTCTGTGTTCGCGCTCCCACCTGGCCCCTCCCGCGCCGAAGTGGCCCCGGGGCGCACATAGGGCGGCTTCTGGGAACTGGTGCCCGGAGGCTCGTGTGCACAGCTTGGCTGGGTGCGCACAGCCCCGTGCGCCGCGCGGGCCGCCAGTGACTCAGCGTGGGGCGTGTGCAGGCGGCGCCCGACCCGCGAGGGCTTTTGCACTCGCCCCGGCTTCTTGCCGTTATAAAGGCAGCCCACCGCGCGCTCCGCTCCAGCACGCCCTTCTATCCAGTTACTCGCCACACCTGGTGCATCCGTCTCTGGTCTCTGGACTCCAGCCTCTGCTTCAGCTCGCCATGGATCCTAACTGCTCCTGCTCCTCCGGTAAGAAATCTGGTCCGGGGCTGGGTTAGTTGTAGAGCTTGAGAAGCAATTTCTGACTCATCACTCCGTTTCTGGGTACTAATTGCCCCTTTCTAAAGCGTTCTGGTGTACCCACCTCTACTCTTGAAGTTAAACTAGGAGGCCCCGTTTTACCAGATAAGATCAGAGTTCATGGCTTACCGAAGTTCCCACGAGTTGGTTTTGGAACTGGGACTCGTATTCGGGCTCCTAGCTCCCATGCCCGCGTTCAAGTCTCCAGGGACCCCCCCCCTTTTTTTTTTTGACCCCTGACTTTCTCTTTGCAGGTGACTCCTGCTCGTGTCCTGGCTCCTGTAAATGCAAAGAGTGCAAATGCACCTCCTGCAAGAAGAGTAAGTAAAATTTTCTCTATACCTACCCCTAACGCCACCCCCCGCCCCTACCCGCGCCAGGGACACACACATACACCGCGTCTACCCGGAGGGAAATTTAAATACCGCTGCTGGGGCCCCTTCCCTGGGGAAGGTGGCGCCTCCACTGGGGAGGACGGGAATCTATTAATCCTTTGTCCCAAGCGCTCATCTCTGCCGTCTCCTTTCCTTCCCCAGGTTGCTGCTCCTGCTGCCCAGTGGGCTGTGCCAAGTGCGCCCAGGGCTGCATCTGCAAAGGGGCGTCGGACAAGTGCAGCTGCTGTGCCTGAAGTCGGGGAGACACTGCCCCAGATGTAAATAGAGCAATATGTACAAACTTGCCTTTTTTTTTAATACAACCTGAACCGTTTGCTATTCCCCCACCCCACCCCCGCTATAAAATACATGAATGATAATAAAAGTTGTTGGCTTTATTCTGGCTGTTTTCCTTGGCTTTCCCTCAAGGGCTGGGGGTAGGGGGGGTTGGGATTGGACTAGAAGTACAGAGATTTGGTTTCTGGATGGAAATGTTAGTCCCTAACAAACTCAATGCCTTGTTCAAGCCACATTACCTTACTAAGCTTCATCTTCAGTAAAACGCAAGAGACTTAGGCCAGATGCCATAAGGGTGTTGGGTAGGTACAGGGTGCCTTCTGTTCTCATGTCAAGGGTCGATGGCCCAGAAACTTCTCATTCCAGAATTCTCATTCTCCATGGTTTCCCTGCCCAACTTCAGTTTCTCATTAAATTTTAGGCTGAAAGTGACTAAAGGGGTGGAAAACTCCCCACCTGCTTTATTTAATCCAAATAGGACTTCTAAAAAAGACCCCTGTGATGAAGAAACAGATTTTATTTCCCATCCATTGCTGACCTAAACCTTGGTTAAAAAAAAAAGTTTAATTACTATAAAAATGTCATAAAAGAACAACACACGGAATATCAATATGAAGAACAAATTAAAAAATTAGAAATTTTAAAACACCCCATATACGTTCATTGAAGGTGTCCACTGAGCACTGGAAACAGTTTACAGACTAACCTCACAGTGTGGTCCCCACACACCTTGCATAACACCGCCCCTGGCACCCCCACGGGGACACCAGTCTTTGCTTGCTTAGTGCTGCTGACAGGATACCCGCTACCCCTGAGAGCGCCCTGTGGTGATTTGGCTCTGAATCTTTGGAAGTTCTTCCATTGCTCAGACTGAATCCTGTCCCTCCAAAATCCAGCCGTTGGCTACTTGAAGGCAACAAAGTGACTAGGGATTTGGAGGGAATTACCCAGCCATTTACCAGCAAGAGGGAGTGTGCCTGAGAATTGGTTCCAGATGGAGTATTTCATCTGCCCACGCTGGGTGCTGGAAGATTCTCCAGTTTGGAGGGAGTGGTGGTGTTTATTTGGCAGGAGTGAGGTGCTCAGTGACTTGTAATTAATGCCAACGGTTTGTCCCGCTGGTTATTTGTGGAGGGAATTGCTATTTGATGTAAAATAAAAGGAAAGGATGAGTCACATGAACCGGGAGTCAGGACCACGCTTGCCCACAGGTGCCCTGTGTGAAGAGGGATTTCAGAAACCAGCCAGTGCTGAGTGCATGGACACTGATGTCAGGCATCTCAGATAACAGCCTACTTTGTGACAAGAGGTATGGCCTGGGTAAGTTACCTAACATTGCTGATACTCAATTTTCCTGTTTGTAAAGAGATGATATCTCATGTGGGGATTAAATGATAGTGTCTTGGTTCCTGGCTTAATAAACACTGGGTGTTATGAACATTATGTCCACACTGGCATTTGTGGAGACTCCTTTTAGCTCCCAACAGACTGTTGGGGAAAGGCTCATTGGTTTAGGAACGTTACTCTGGGTCGGAGGTTTTAGATGGGATTGGAAATTGGCTGATCCAGTGCCAAAGGGAGTGTGGATGACCTGCCACGAGTCCCCCAGAGACAAGATGCTGCCATAACATTTGGACAGACTCAGAAGCGAAGCCTTTTCCACCCTCATGTCATTTCATCTGCACAGGAACCGGTGAAGAGTGAATGTGTGGGAGGGTTGGAGTGATTGTGCCAGTTTCAGAGAAGTTAACCTACCTGACCAAGATCACACAACTCGGAGGTCAGAGGTCTGAACCTCTGCTACAACTGACCTCAGCCATCATCATAGCTGGCAGTTCATGCTGTCTCTGGATGCTCAATCCTGCCTCTCACTTCTCAGAGTTAGGAGGACCTTTCAAGATGGACCGGTTGTGCTCCTGGCTTGACACATGAGAAACTGAATCCCTGAGAGGTCACAGAGCTGTGCAGACTGTCTGCTCAGTGCTCCTCCCACTGCTGCCTCCGTGCTCGCTTTCAGCATCCCCATCTTTCATATGAAGTCATAGTGTAGGGCCGTAGGTGAGGGCAGGATGCTGCAGTCAGCCTGTATGAGTGCCAATCCCACCTATGTCACTTATGTTACATGACATAACCTCTCTGTGGCTTAGTCTCCTACACTGACAAAGGGCAAAATAAAAGGATATAGCTCAGAGGTTTAAAGAGTTAGTACGTGTAAAGAACTTAGTCTGGTGCCTGGCATGTGGTGAGCGGTCTATAATGTTAGCTATTACTTTATTATTGTTGTTAGTGTATTATTATTGTTGTTGTTGTTATATATAACATAGGGCGTGGGGAGCCACTCATGACCTGAGGACAGCCGGCACAAAACAGGATAATAAATCTTGAGTGCTAGCGTCAGGCTTTGAGGTTGATCTATCAAAGACAATCTCTGTCCCGCCACCCCTTTGAGATGTTTGCGCCAAGGAATCTTAAAACCTCAGGAACGTCCTATGCTAATGAGACACTAATGGCCTTTGGGCAAGAAGATACAATCAGCATACAAGTTACTGATCTAAGCCTATGGCGGTTTATGGGAACAATACACAAGTTAATGATTTTACTACACGCTATCAGGTGGTCTTAAGTTTAGAAGACAATGCCTTTGCCTACTTGCCTACGTGAAGGAATGCACACTCTAGCTGGTTGAAATTGTATAAATTAACTGCTGAAAATAAACTCGTCGTCCATTCTTGGTCTTGCGTCTTGCAGACTTAGAGTGCGACCCTCTCAACCCCACCTTTTAGTGTCGTCTTTCTTTTCTCAGTCCTGCAGCACAGGTTCCTGGACCTGCTCATTGTCGGCTGGCTCCGACAATAGGGAGTATTTATTTACCTCTAGACAAAGAAGCGGTGCTAAAAGCCCTGCTGTCTGTCCTCATCCACCATTTGAGCACATGACCTGTAGTCCAAAGAGTCAATCAATCACACTTCTCACAAAATTGCGATCAGCACTGGGGGGATTTATACCCCTGAGCCCAGCAGTCTACGCCTTTATGGTTCATACACAGGATGCCTGCCCTGTCTGCTACCACTGGCACCAGTATTTTACTTAACACCTTTCCTTTAGATGATTTATATGTTTTAAAATATATTTGTATTAGCGTTCTCTAGAGAAACAGAACCAGTAGGTTGTATACAGATAGATAGTGATCTATTTTAAGAAATTAGCTTATGCAATTGTGGAAGCTGGCATGACAAATTTGTAAGGCTAGCCAGTGGCCTGGAAATTCTGGTCAGAGGTGATGTTGCAATCTGGAGTCTAAAGGCAGTCTGCTGTGTGTAGTATATTGCCTATTCTTCAACTAAAAAATAAAAAATAACCCATAAAAAAATAAATAAAAATAAAGCCAATCTGGTGGCACAATTCCCCCTTCTTCAAGGGACCTTCAAGTATTTCTCTAAGGTCTTCACTGACTGGATGAGTGTCTTTCACATTATGAAGCGTTAATTTGCTTTTCTCAAAATCTACTGATTTAAATGTTAACCACATCTAAAAAATACCTTCACAGCAACATCAGGTTAGTGTTAGACCATTATAGACCACCATTTGTCAACTTGGCACCCATACAACTTCTTAAACCATAAAAGACAATAACAAGGTCATATTTCTACCTAACACGATACAACTATCCTACCTACAACTGAAAAGTACTGACCCTTTCCCCAAAGGAGGATGCAAAGTCCTTGGGTGATGGTCACTTTGGTACTTGATATTCTGTAACTTAAATACATAACTAAATAAATACTATGATGTAAAGTCAATACATTCTATGTCAAATGATAAGGGGATAAAAGAGGGAGGAAAACACAAATATTGCCATATATATATAAAACAAAATAATGAAGAAGTACTCATAAGAGTTATAGTTGTCATTTCTGTTTCTGGACCTGGTCACGTGGTCATAGCTGACATTTATAAACACCTTCGACTACCTATTCCATATTCCTTTTGCTGCCTGCATGCTACTCAGTCATTCATGGTTCTTTACCTGGTGGGGTGACCTAAGTCTTTAAGGGTCTGGGCCTTTGGCAGTCCTTCCTGTATTGGGTTGTTAGAGTAATTTTCCATGACTTTAATCACAGGGCAGGGTAGTACTAAGAGATGCCCTAAGGGACCCCTCTATTCCACAGCCTTCCGGACCGCCATTGTAGAGTCTAACCAGTAAGCCAACAGTAGTGGCTGCTTCTTGCAACTAGCTCCAGTCAGCATAATATCATCAATGTACTGGACCTGTGTGGTGTCTTGTAGAAGCAAAAGTTGGTCTAGGTCTATGAGAACTAAATCATGACATAGGACTGGAGACTTGATAAGCTTGAGGATTATCTCCGTTTAAAAGATTTCAAGCAGTACACTGATGTTGAAGATACAGCAAAGGAAAACTTTGGGCCAAAGGAAAACTTTATCCTTGGCCTTCTCCTTCCCTTGGGAAGCTGACTGGATTCAGATCTAGTGGCACTATGTCTTAGCTCTGGGCTTAGACCCTGGGAAGATTAACATACTTGTGACTTACCTTTCCCATCAGCCAAATGGGCTCATAAATAATAATATTCCTCTTTCAGAGTCCTTGTGAGGTTTGAAAGATCAAAAAAATTATCAGCCAGGTGTGACATACAAAATGCTGTGTAATGCTCAGTAATACTGAAAAGGAAAAAATTACTTTTCTTGATATGTTAAGTAAGGCTAGATCTGCCTATCACCTAAAATGGCCACTCCCCTGGGGGCATCCCATTTTCTGAACAGCTTTCCTGGAGTGAGGTGGGCTGGCTAGGCTGTGGAGTCCCTGGAGAGTTTTATGCAAAAGATTCAGACAAATGTGCTCATAAATCCCTTCAGATTTACAGTGGAAGAAGGACGGAAGCAGAAAACAGTGTCTGCCTGGAAATCAAGAACAGAAAAATAGTGCCAAAAGTCCCTGTGGGCTCAGGGAGAGGAAATGCACTGTGAGGTAAAGGTCACATTCCAACATTGGGCCTCTGCACACAACACCCTTGGGACTTTCCACCACCCCCCGTAAGCCGGGGATGTGAGCACAGGCTAGGGCTGCACACGGGCACTAGGAAAGGACATAGCTGAGGACAAAGGCACGGGGACCTGGGGTAGCAAACAGAGCGAGGACAGAGTTCCAGGAAGATCCCAGAACAAAGGTGACTGCCTACTTTGGGAAAATTTGGAAGGGGCGGGCAGGGAGGCTGGGACACGGAATACCGCCCGGCACGCAGTCCTTCCGTGAGTTCTAGGGCCAAAGGGACGTCCCGGGCACTGCGCACAGACCCAGCCTTGCTCACGGAACCCTGCGCTCTGCCCAGCCAGGTGCGCACAACCTGGCTGGGCGGGTGCAAGGTGGGGACGGGGCCGCTGCGCCCGGGGCTGCCTCCTTGGGGTATAAACATAGTACGTGGGCTCCTGGTCTCCAACACGCCTCCCACCAGCAAGTGAAGCTTCTTCTCCGCTTGCTTTAGACCTCCGGCCTCACCTCGCTTCCAAATGGACCCCAACTGCTCCTGCTCCACTGGTAAGGGACCCTCGGCTCGGGGACTTTGGATGCCACTTCCCCCAAATCAAGAAGAGTCCCTAGGTTTGGAGAAGGGAGTACGCTGAGCTTGAGCTGAAGCGGACTTCCGTAGTTAACCCCAGCATGGACTTTCTCCCTGATCAAGCGCCCCCATTAGAGCTTTTCCATCCTCCCAGCGGCTTCCATTTAAGAGGCAAAAAGCCTGAGGCTTAAGGCTGTCCTCTCCCACATCATCCAGGTGGTTGGGGGCTGCTGGGTCAGCCGCTGTCCAGGCCTCAGATTTGCTTTTGCTGAATGGGAGTAAGGGGATTTTTGTCTCTTCTGGGCTCAGACATAAGTACCCGGCCACCAGACCCAGGCTTCCTGGATGGGCTCTGGAGCCATTCCTGTGGGGTAAATATAAGGCAGTACACAGCCTTTTGTAGCTAAAGGGCAGAGGAGGTGGGGTGAGACTCTGTCTATGCTGGACAGAAGTTCCTAGCGCAGGGCCCTACACCCACGAAGAGGATGTGGGGAGGGACTGTTAACTGTCCTGGCAGAGGAGGAGGATTTAGGGAGGGACTGTTGTCCATCTGCTGTAGCTCCTGCCTCCCACATCCTGCTCACTGCTGGTCGTTCCCTTCCTGGCAGGCGGCTCCTGCACCTGCGCCGGCTCCTGCACATGCAAAGACTGCAGATGCACCTCCTGCAAGAAGAGTGAGTGTGGGGCCTTCTTGTGGAAACTGGGGTGTGCAGCTAGGATGAGGGAGGGAACCAAGAGCTGGTTCTGAGTGTATGGTTCTGGGGAGCTGGTCTCCCTTTGTCCCCTGGAACCTGTCACTGCTGCTTCTGACTTTCTGCCTTGTCCTGGGCTTAGATGGGGCAGGGCAGTCATTTCCTAGTGGAACCCAAATCCCAAAGGTCCTCCCAGTTGTCTTGGAACAGAGCATGTTTTTCTGCACTAAGGGTCCTCTGGGTCTCAGGGCTTGTGCCTGGGCTGTTGGGCAGCCTGGTGTTGGGCAGGGAGGTGCCTGGGAAAGTCATCTCTGGCATCTACTTTCCCCATCTCTCCTCAGGCTGCTGCTCCTGCTGCCCTGTGGGCTGCGCCAAGTGTGCCAAGGGCTGTGTCTGTAAAGGGGCATCAGAAAAGTGCAGCTGCTGTGCCTGATGTAAGGGAGAGCCTAATCCAGATGTAAATGCCCAGGGACGTGGGCAAACCTGCATTTTTATCCAAACCCGACCTGAGTGTTACAATTCCTTTTCCAATATGTGAATGGTAATAAAAAAAAAATTGTTGACACTATTCTGACTCTGCTTTCTTTCCTGTGCATGGGAATAATGGCTTGTGTGCCATCTAGGTAGGGCTGGTATAGGAGACTGGATGAGAAGTGCAGAGACTTGGGTAATGGAACAGAATGCTAATGCATAATAAACTGAGTACCTAAAGTAAGACACACTTCTTCACTAAGTTCATCTTCTGTGAGATGGAAGAGCGTTACGCCAGATGCTATAATGATTTGGAGCAGACACAGGGTCCCCTCTGTTCTCATGTCAAGGGTTGGTGGATGGCAAGGGCTGGTGACTTCTCAATTCTTCATTTTCCATCCTTTGATTTCCCTGGACAACTTCAGTTCCTCATAGATTTCAGGCTTGATAGACTGTAAAGAATTTGGAATCAAACCCCTACTTACCTAAATCCCTACCTAGGAGACTCAAAATTCCTGCGCCAAAAGATTGATGTGAACTCTCTAGCCATGGTTTTTATTTTCTATCTTCACAAACCTAAACTCTGGTAATATAAAATAAAGTGAATTACTAAGAAAAATGTAAAAGGACACAATATACAAAACCCAGATTTTGTTTAACAGACATGTTTGAATAAATATATAAGGAACAGAGTAAGACAGGAAAACTTTTTTAAATTTAAAACTACACATTTATTCATTGAAGGTGTGCACTGAATACTGAAAACACTTTACAAATGCCCCAAGGTGTGGACCACACACACCTGGAGAAGCACTGCCCCCACAGCCCTACAGGGGACATCAATCTTGGCTTGCCCATCACCACTGACAGGACAGCTGCCACCCCTGAGAGTTCCCTGTGCTGACTTGGCTCTGAATTTTTGGAGGTTCTCACATTACTCAGGCTGAGATCTGCCTTTTCTTCAAAATCCAGCCCATGACTACTTGAAATCAGCAAAATGACTAGAAATTTAGAGGTAATGCCCAGACATTTCCCAACAAGAGGGAAAGTACCTGGGAACCGATTCCAGATGAAAGATTTCATGTCTGCCTGAGCAGGGTGAAGGCAGATTCTGTAGTTATGAAGTTGTGGTGGTGTTTATCAGGAAGGAGTGAGGCATTGAGTGACTTATAAATAATGGTAATGGCTAGGTCCCCCTGACAAGTTTTGGAGGGATTTGCCATTTGATGTAAAGTCAAAGAGAAAGATGAGTTACGTAGCCCAAACTCAGGACGCTTACCTACAGGTGTCCTGTGTGAAGAGAGGCTTTCAGAAGCCAGCCTGTGTTGGGTGCATGGGCGTTGGGGTCAGGCAGTCCTGGGTCACAGACCAATAAGGCACTTACCTGCTGTGTATCCTGAATAAGTTGCTCAACCACTCTAAGTCTCCATTTTCTATAAAAAGATTATATCTCTATGTGGTATTAAGTGAGAGTGGCCTGGTTTCTCACTAGGACTCAATAAACAGTGTCTATTCTCATCCTTCTGTTCAGTGACTTTTCTGGGACAGAATCTTGTTGAAGCCCAACAAGCTCTTGGAAAAGGCTAGTTGATTTACAAGCACTACTCTGAGTTGGAGGTTAAAGTTTGACTGGAAATTTACTGAATGTGTGCTGGAAGGAATGTGGATGACTTGCAATAGCTTACCTAGGATAAGATGCTGTGACAGCACTTGGGCAAACACTAAAGACTTGCCCACCCTTCACGTCACTTGATCTACATTGAATGAGTGACAAAGAACTTGCAGGGGCTGGAGTTACTGTGCCAATTACACAAAGTTAAAGCGACCTGGCCAAGAGTACGGAGATCACATGCAGAGGTCTGAACCTATACTTCAGTTGTCTTACCTCCTCGCCAAAGATGGCTGATTATGATCTAACTGGATGCTAAGTCCTGCTTCTCCTTATTCAGAGTTGGAAGGGTTGAGATAGTCCAGTTGTGCTCCCGACTGGAGAGATGGGAGTCTGAAGCCCAGAGAGGCCACAGAGCCATGCAGAGGGATCTGACTGCCAACTCTGCTCTTCCCACTGCTGAATAAGGGGAAACAACCACTTGTTTTGTTATTTAATATCTGATCTGCCTATCACCTACAATGATCCCTCTCCTGGGGGGGGGGCATCCCATGCTTTGGGGACTCCATCCTGGAGTGGTGGATCTGGGAGGTTGAGGAAACGCCCTTGAAAGTTTAGGCAAAAGAGCACCCAGATAAATGTGCCCAACCATCCGTTCAGCCATGAAGAATGTAAGGAAGGAAGGGTGACAGAAGCCCGTGTTCGCTGCGTTGCTGTTAAGCGAGAAACTTCGGAGAAACGGTGACTAAAAACCATCGTAGGGGCCACGGCAGGCAATTTTGGGGGCAGGTTCGGGGCGGGAGACTGGTGGTGAAGGTTGCATCCATCACAGATCTCTGCATACAACTCAGGCTCCAGCCATGCCTGGAAAGTGAGCAAGTGTTGAGGTTGCACACGAGCTCCTAGAAAGGGCGACACTGAGGACAGAGGTGCGGTGGGGGGTGGGGGGCGGGGGCGGGCGGAGACTGGGGAAGACGGCGAGGACACGGGTTCCCGGAACACCTGGGGACACCAGCGGCGGCTGTCCTTGGGAAAATTGGGAAGGGGAGGGCAGGGAGGCTAGGACACCGCGTACCTTCTGGCTAACTGTCCCTCCCCGCGAACAGGCACCAAACACGGCCCTGGGTGTGTACAACAGTCTTAGGTGCGCTGGGAGAACCTAGCGCTCGGCCGGCGTATTGCTCACAACCCGGCCCCCGGCGCTGCGGTTGCCACCAACTCCAGCCTTGCTCGCGGAATCGTGACCTCATCCCGGCCAGATGCGCACAGCCCGGCCCCGGGCGCTGCGGGCGGCGCGGATCCGCCGGGCGGGTGCAAGGCGGGGGCGGGGCCTCCCAGACTCCAGCACGCCTCCCGCCAGACGAGTGAATCTGTTTTGCTACGTGCTTTAGACGTCCAGCCTCACCTCGGCTCCAAATGGACCCCAACTGCTCCTGCTCTCCTGGTAAGGGACTCCTGGCTCTGGGACTTGGATGGCCCCTTCCCAGCACCAAGACAGTGTCCCTGGAGTTAGACAAGGGAAAATTTTTAACTTGAACTCAAGTGGACTCCTGTAGTTCTCCGGGTGCTTTCTTCCTAGGCAGGGTCAGGAGAGAATTTCCAGTTTCCCTTTGCCTCTGTTTTTGAATAGAAGGTACTGAGACTTCAGGCTGTCATTTTTGAGGTCACTCAGATGGTCAGAAACTGCTAGACTGGGACCCAGTGTCCTATCTAGGCCTCACAGCTGCAAGACTGATGGAAGGAGGGGGCACTGACTCTTCCTGGTCAGAACATGAGGCCCTGGCCCCCAGCCCTAGTTTGCCTGATCTGGGTTTGGAGCCTGGGACATTCCCTGTGGAGTAAAATCAGGAAGGGAGCTACCTTCCCTGGCAACAGAAGAGAGAATGGGAGGCTTCTCTATCTGCCTGAGTGAGACAGGAGCTCCCGCTGCTGGGTCCTTACAAAGGAGGCTGAAGGGAGGGATTGTTTTCCATCTGCTGGAGCTCCTGCATCCCCTGCCTGCTCGCTGCTGGTGTTTTCCTTCCTGGCAGGCGGCTCCTGCACGTGCACCGCCTCCTCCACATGCAAAGACTGCAGATGCACCTCTTGCAAGAAGAGTGAGTGTGGGGCCTTCTCTGGGAATCCGGGGTCAGGGCTGAGTCAGAGGAGGGAGCCCAGAGCTCAGCAGGCAGGAGCAGGGCAGGGACCCAGCTTCCTTACATCCCTCCCTCAGAACCTGAATCAGAATCGGAGGTGAAAGAGTCATGAAGTTCCAACCTCTCATTCTAGAAAGGTAAACTGAGCCCAGAGTTGTCACCAAATAGTGTCAAAGATGGAGCCAGGAATAGAACCTAGGTTTCCTTTCTCTGGATGCTGCCATCTGAACCCTCCAGTGTCCTGATCACTTTAGGTTCTTGAACTCTGTGACCAGGTGCGTTTTCTCTGATCTGCTGGTGCAGCCCTCTCCTGTGGACGCAGCCCAGAGCTTCCCTGGCCCTCCTGGGGACAGCTCTGGCAGCAGCTTGCTCCCTGTTTAATCTTAACCACTTTTCTCAAGAGTATTTCCTCAAGGAATTCACTATATGGTTCTGTGAGGTGGGATGCTGGCTTTCCATTGCCCCTGGAGGCCCTGCCACAGTCTTCAGGTATTCTGCCCTGTCCTGGGGTAGACAGAGCAGGGCAGCCTTTTCCCACTGTCAGAGACCAATTTTCTCAGGACAGAGCACACCCACCTAAGTCCTCTGGGCCTGGGGGCAGAGCTTGTGCAAGGCCTGCAGTTAGAAAGGGCAATTCCCAGGAATGTGTGCTCTGGCTCTCATTTTCCTTTTCTTCCCCAGGCTGCTGCTCCTGCTGCCCCGCAGGCTGTGCCAAGTGCGCCCAGGACTGCATCTGCAAAGGGGCGTCTGACAAGTGCAGCTGCTGTGCCTGAAGTCGGGGAGACCCTGCCTCAGATATAGATCAAACAGCATGGACAAACTTGCATTTCAAAATTTATTCCTACTACTCTGACCAGATGCTACATTCCTTTTTCTATAAAATATGTGAATTGTAATAAAATTCATTGACTTTATTTTGGCTGTTTTTGTTGGTGTGTCTTGGAAGTAACATACATTATGGTCACCAGGACTGGGGTGGGGGATTGGGCTGGAAGTGCTGAGACATGGGTTCTGGACCTAATTAGTTGTCCCAAACACAGTAAGTGCCTTGAGCAGGTCAAGTTACCTTTCTGAGCTTCAGGTTTTCAGATAGAAATGAAAGCATCATCCACACGTGATAAGGGAATGAGGCACATGGGTTCACCTCTGTCCTTTGTAAGTGTTGATGGCAGAGAAACTCCTCAGTTTCTCATTTTCACTCTCTCTTATCATCTGCCAAACTTCAGTCCTCAAAGATGTTAGCCTATGAAAGAACTCAGACAGGATGAAATTCAAGCCCCAGCTGTTTTACCTATACACAGTGCTTACTTCTAAAACACTGTTGAAGGACCAGGTTTTATTTTCTAACACCCACAGATTTAAACTTTGGTAAATAAAATGAATTACTAAGAAAAAGTTTTAGAGGACACAATATATAAAACCCATTTTTAGGTTCAACACACATAATTTTGTTACTATATGAAGAACCAAGAAGAAAAATAAGACTTAAAGGCTACACATATGTTCATCAAGGCCGTTTATGAGCACTGGAAGCACTTCACAAATGCTCCGCTGTGTGGACCACATACACCTTGTGTAGCACTGCCCCCATCCCATGGGGAGCATCAGTCTTGATTTGCCCAGTGACACAGAGAGGACACCCGCTACCCCTGACAGCTCCCTATGTTGGCTGGGCTCTGAATCCTGGGAAGTTCCTCCCTCAAAATCCAGCCCTTGGCTGCTTGAAACCAACAAAGTCACTAGGGATTTGGGAGGAATCACCCAGCCATTTCCCTGCAAGATGGGGTGTACCTGAAAATTGGTTCCAAAAGAAGGACTTCATGTCTGCCCGTGTAGACTATTCTGCAATTTGGAGAGTGTGGTAGTGCCTATTTGGCAGGAATACGGTACCCAGTGACTTTGTTATTAATGCCAATGGTTACTCTCCCTGGCTGCTTGTGGAAGAAATTGCTATTTGATGTTCAATCAAAGAGAAGGACGGGCCACGTGGCCCAGGAGTTGGGACCACACTTTTCCACAGCCGCCCTGTGTGAACAAGGTATTTCAGAGGTCAGACTGTACCGGGTGCTTGGGTTTGGGTATCAGGCATCCTGGTTCACAGTCACCTTGCCACCTCCTGGCCATGAGACCCTGGCAAGTCATCCATATTCTCAGCCTCCGTTTCCTCATTTGTGTAAAAGACATGATATCTCAATGTGGACAGTTAAATGAGATGGTGGCCTGGCTCCTAGCTAGGGCTTTCTCAACAGTTTCCTCTATGGTCACCATATGCACATGGACATTAGTGAGGATAAGATTTCTTTCAGCTCCCGAGAAGCTCGTGGAGAAAACTCATTTGTTTCAAAATATACTCAGCGTGAGGCTATAGATGATAGGAACCTTGCTTCTCTGGTGCCAGAGGGAGTGTGGATGTCCTCTAATAAGCCCCATTGGAAAAGACGCTGCCACAGCATTTAGACAGAGTCAGAAACCTTTCCCACCTGTCATGTCATTTGATTTACAAAGGATTCAGGGAGAGAGTGAACATGCAGGGGCTGGAGTTGATTGTGCCAATTCAAGAGAGGTTAAGCAATCTGGACAAGGTCACACAGCTCATAGTCAGAGATCTGAACCTATATGATCTCACTTCCTAGCTACAGGATGCTGATTATAATCTAACTGGATGCTAAATTCTGCTTTTTCTTATTCAGAGCTGAAAGGGTCCTCTGAGACAGTCCAGTTGTGCTCTTGGCTGGAGAGATGTGAGTCTGAAGCCCAGAGAGGTCACAGAGATGTGCAGAGGGATCTGACTGCCTGTTCAATGCTTTTCCATGGCTGCCTCTGTGCCAGGTGTTCAGTGTCCTCATCTTTCACGTGATGCATTGATGTCCGGTGGTGGCTGAGGGCACGATGCTGCAGCCAGCCTGCATAAGTGCAACCCCCACCTGTGTCACTTATAGCCAGGTGATACAACCTCTCTGTGGCTCAGCCTGCTCTGCTTTAAGAGAGCAAAATAGTCATTTTGGGACTAGGGACAAATAATACATACAAAGAACTTAGATGATACTATACAGTGAATAACCTATAATATTTGATATTACTTTATTATTACCACCAATAGCATAGGAGACATTTTTCAACTTCCAGACCAATAAACCAGGACTGGGGTGCATGGCTGTGTGTCCTCTCTTGTCTTCATCAACCACGTAAGCATGTGACCAGTTGTCCTGAAAGGTTTATCCTCTCTTTACTCGAAGAGGGATTGGCAAAGGGATATCAAGCCATAAACAAGAGAGTCCTGATCTTCCTAACAGATAGAGAAGGATCCTGCCATTTCTGCTGTCACCTCCACCAGGATTTACTGAATGTTTTTCCAATGATTCATATTTTCTTAAATATATTTATATATAAAGCAGATTATTTATAGTGACTGAGAATAAGAGTCCATCTTCTTTCAGACATTGAAGGGAAGGTAACCACAAAATCATATATATATATATGTATATTTATATAAATATATATTTATATAAATATACATATATATATATATATTTTATCACTTTTGCCAGGATTGACTTCAAGGCAGTAGAGAGGTGCTGAAGACATACCTATGGGCCAAAGGGAAGCTTTCTCACTGTTTCCCTTGGGAAGTGACAGGAATCAGACCCAGGGCACCACTTCCCGATACTGGGACCCTGAGTCAGTAACTTTTTGTGCTGATGTAGTTCAGTCTTTGGGAAAGGGACTCTTAATTAGTATTTCCCTTTAGAATTGCCCTCAGAATTCAAAAGCAAAAGTGATTAACAAGGCTTGACACAGACTCAATGGTATGTAATTGTCAGGAATACTGAAAGGGAAATAACCTCTTGTTTTGCTTTGTTATTTAATGCCAGGTCTGCCTAGCATCTAAAATGATTTATGCCCTGGGAGCATCTCATGATTAGGGAACCTCCAGCCTGGAGTGGAGTGGACCAGCTAGGCTGAGGAATATTCTGGAAAGTTTAAGCAAAGGAGCATCCAGTCAAATGTGCCCATCTATCCATTCAGCCGTGGAGACTGGAAAGAAGGGAGGGAGGAAGAGGTCTGCGCTCGCTGCGTTGCTGTTACAGGAGAAACGCTAAAGACTATCATGGGAACAGGACAGGCAATGCTGAGGGAAGAGGAGAGAGGGGTATTGGGGTGAAGGTCACATCCACCACAGGTCTCTGCACTCAACTCCCGGGCTCCGCCAAGCCAGCCACTTAAGGGCGAGGCTGGGGTTGAACACGGACTCCTGGAAAAGGTGAAACTTAGGGCAGAGTTTCGGGGGCGGGGGTGGGGTGGGGGGGTGGGGGTGGAGAAGAAGGTGAGGACATGCCGCCGGCTGGTTTCCCGGAAAAGCCAGGAACGCCGGTGTCTGCAGATCGCGGAGAAATTGGGAAGGGGTGGGCAGGCAGGCAGGCTGGGCCACTGCTTTCCACTCGGCACACAAAGTCCCTCCGCGCTGGCGGGCGCCAAGGGGGAGGCCCCCGCGGTGAGTACGGAGACCAGCCGAGTTCCTGGAGTCCTGAGCTCGGCCCTGCGTGTTGCTCTCAGCCCGGCCCCGGTGGCTGCGGGGCGGCGCGGATCCGCGGAGCGGGTGCAAGGCGGGGGCGGGGCTTCTGCGCCCGGACCGGGGCCTCTGCGCCCAGGCCATCCTCTCTGGGTATAAACTGAACACACTGGCTCCTGGGCTCCAACACGCCTTCCACCGGACAAATAGATCTTCTTCTGCACTTTCTTTGGACCTCCTGCCTCACCTCAGCTCCAAATGGACCCCAACTGCTCCTGCTCCACTGGTAAGAGACCCCTGACTTTGAGACTTAAGATGCTCCCTTCCCAGGCACAGGACAGAATGTCCCTGCCTTTTGAGATGGGAGGATTTTGAGTGTGAGCTCAAGTGGACCCTGGTCGTTGGTCCAGAGCTTTCTTCCTAGCCAGGCTCCTGAGTGCAATTTCAGTCTCCCTTTGACTCTATTTTAAATTTGAGGCTGTCCTTCTTGAGGTCACCCAGCTGGTGAGGAAATTACTGTAGAGGGATCCAGGGCTCCATCCAGTTGCCAAGATTTGAAGGGAAGAGGGGACATCTTGTGGTTCAGGTCATAAGGTTTGGCCTCCCCACCCCCATCAGTCCTCGTAGATTGAGTTTGGAGCCTGGAACCATCCCTGTGGAGTAAAATCAGGACGGGACCTACCTTCCCTCACACCAGAAAGGGGAGGGGGGCGTCTCTATCTGCCTGAGTGGGACAAGAGCCCCCAGTGCTGGATTCTGACAGAGGAGGAGGGTTTAAGCAGGGATTGTTGACAGTCTGCTGGAGCTCCTGCATCCCATGTCCTGCTCACTGATGGTGTTTCCCTTCCTGACAGGCGGCTCCTGCACCTGCAGCGGCTCCTGCACATGCAAAGACTGCAGATGCACCTCCTGCAAGAAGAGTGAGTGTGGGGCCTTCTCTGGGAATCCAGGGTCTGGGCTGAGTCACAGGAGGGAGCCCAGAGCTCAGCATGCAGGAGCAGGACAGGGACCCAGCTTCCTTACATCCCATCTCTCAGCACTGAATCAGAATCTGACTTGAAAGTGCCATAAGATGACTGAGTCCCAGCTGTCATTCTAGAATGGTAAACTGAGGCCCAGAAATGTCACCATTAAGCTTCGAGGATGGAGTCAAAACTAGCACCCAGGTCTCCTATCTCTGATACAGCCATCTAAACCCTCCACCAATATGTTGAGCAAATTTATGTACATGAACTTGGTGACCACATGTGGCTTCTGTGAACTGCTGATGTAGGGGTTTCCTGTAGAGGCAGCTCAGAGATTCCCTGGCCTTCCTGGGAGCAGCTGTGTCAGGGGTTTACCTCCTCTCTGATCTTGAGGTCTTTTCTCACTTTATTTGATCGTTCTGGGGGCTGGACTTCCTCGCCCAGAGGCTCCAAGGCTTTCTGCCCTGTCCTGGAGTAGCCTTTTCCTAGTGTCAGGACAGAGCATACCATCCTAAAGTCAGGGTCCTGTGGGTCTGAGGGCAGCTTGCACTGGGCCTGCTGTTGGGAAGGGTGGTTCCTGGTAATGTGTGCTCTGACCCTCACTCTGCCCTCTCTTTCCAGGTTGCTGCTCCTGCTGCCCTGTGGACTGTGCCAAGTGCGCCCAGGGCTGCATCTGCAAAGGGGCGTCTGACAAGTGCAGCTGCTGCGCCTGATGGTGGGGAGAGCCTGCCCCAGATGTAAACAAAACAGCATGGACAAACCTGCATTTTAAATTTTTTCATACAACTTGACTTGATGCTGCATTCCTTTTTCTATGAAATACATGTATTGTAATAAACGTTGTTGATTTTATTCTGGCTCTGTTTTGCTTTGCATGAAACCAGAAAAGTTCTAGGGATTTAGAGGGAATAGGCCAGTCACTTCCCAGCAAGAGAAAGTATACATGAGAATTGATGCCAGACAGATTACTGTATCTGCCCGTGCAGGGCGATGGCTATTCTGCTATTTGGAGAGTGTGGTGATCTTTATTAGGAAGGAGTGAGGCATTCAGTGACTTGGAATATATTAAAATGGTTTCTCTCCCTGGCTATTTTTGGAGGGAATTGCTATTTGGTATTCAATCAAGAAGAAAGAGTCATCACGTGGCCCAGGAGTTCTGTGCACACTTGCCTGCAAATGCCTTGTGTAAAGAAAGGTTTTTCAGGAGCCAGCCTGTGCTGAGTGCATGGGTTTTGGTGTCAGGCATCCTGGTTCACAGCCACCTTGTCAATTCCTGGCATTGTGACCTGGGCAGATTCATGATAATTTCTTAGCCTCCATTTCCTCATTTGTATAAAGTAGATTATATTTCAATGTGGCAGATTACATGAGATGCTGTCCGGCTCCTAGCTAGGGTTTATAAACAGTGGCCATTTTGATGATTATATCTTCCAACATTCGTGGGGACAGAACATTTTTATCTTCAATAAAGTTCCAGGAAAAAGCTCCATTGCATTGGAAGCATTACTCTGGGCTGAGGCTAGAAATGATCTCACCTTGCTGTGATCAAGTGCCAGGGTGTGTGTGGTTGACCTCCAATAAGCCACTGGGACAAGATGCTGCCACATAATTTGGACAGAAACAAAAGCCTTTCCTACCCTTCGTGTCATTTGAACTGCATAGGAACCAGTAAATAAGTGAATGTGCAGTGGCTTAGGTGCTTTTGCATCGTTCCAGAGACGTTAAGCACCCCACCCAAAGCTCATTGTCAGAGATCTGAACCTCTGCTACAGCTGACTCACTTGCCAAAAGTGGCTGATGATGTCCCTGGATGCTGAATCCTGCTTTTCCTTATTCAAATCTGGGAGGGTCCTTTGAGACAGTCTAATTGTGCTCCTGGCTGGAGAGATGGGGATCTGAAGCCCAGAGAGGTCACAGAGCTGTGCAGAGGGATCTCACTGCCTGCTCAGTGCTTTTCCATGGCTACCTCTGTGCCAGGTGTTCAGTGTCCTCATCTTTTGTGTGATGTCATGGTGCCCAGTGGTGGGTGAGGCCATGAAGCTGAAGTCAGCCTGCATGAGTGCAAGTGTCACCTGGGTCACTTATAGTCGCATGACATACCCTCTCTGGCTCAGACTGTCCTGCTGTAAAAGGGCAAAATAATATTGTCTGGCTTGTAGGAGTAAGGAATTTAATAAATATAAAGTACCTAGAATGAAGCCTGGCACAGAGCATGTAATCTATAATGTCAGTTATTACTTTATTAATATCCTTAATAGCAGAGAAGACATATTTCAACTTCCAGACAAGTAAGCCAGGGCTGGTGTGCGTGGCTGAGTGTTCCGTGTTGTCAGTCACGTGAGCATGTACCATTGCCCAGACAGGGTTATCCTCCTCCTCACAAAAGAGGAATTGGCACTAGGGATATAAAGCCACCATCAAGGCAGTCCACGTCCTCCAAACAGATGTAGGAAGACGCATGGCTTTTCTGCCCTCACCTGCGCCAGAATTTTACTTACTTAATATTGTATGTATGTTGTGTGTGTATTATCCCCAAATTATTTATATGAAAAGCAACCTTTTTACCACTACTAAATATGAGAATCAGTTTACTTCTAGACATAGATAGTAGCCACAAAAAAATAATTATTTTCCTTTTCTAATACTTCTGTCACTGCCAGGATTGAGTGCAAAGCAGTAGAGAGGTGCTGAGGCCACACCTCTGGTCCAGAGGCTCTTTTTCTCTTGGGAGGTGACAGAAATCAGATCCAGGGCACCACTTTTCAGAACTGGGACCCTGGGTTAGTAGCCTCCTTCTGCTCTATTTAGTTTAGCCTCAGGTAAATGGGCTCCTAACTAGTATTTCCCTTTACAGTTGCTGTTAGAATTCAAAGAGCAAAATTGAGCAAGGCTTGGCAGAGACTGCAGGAATACTGTAAGGGAAATATCCGCTTTTTTTTCTTTGTTACTGAATGCCAGTTCTGCTTATCACCTACAATGATCGCTTCCCTGGAGGGCATCCATACTTTGGGAACCTCCATCCTGTAGTGGGGTGGACCTGTCAGGCTGAGGAAAGCCCCTGGAAAGTTTAGGCAAAGGAGCCTGGTGAAATGTGCTCATCTAACCATTCAGTCCTGGAGAATGGAAGGAAGAATGGGAGGCAGAGGCTTAAGTTCGCTGCGTGGCTGTTACACAAGAAACGATAGAGAAACTCTGACTAAAGACTATGCTGGGGACGGGACATGCAATCCTGGGGTCGGGGAGGGCGGTCTCTGCACACAGCTCCCAGGCTCCCGCCAAGCCTGGGACCTGAGCTAGAGGATGGGGTTGCACACGGGCTCCCGGAAAGAGCGAGAATAGCGGCGTGAGGGAGCGGGGTGGGGAAGACAGCCGGGATACAGGGGCTGGGTTCCGGAAAAACCACCTGGAAAAGTGGAAGGAGGAGGGTAGGGAGGTTGAGCCACTGCTTGCCGCCCGGCACACAAAGTACCGCCCCTCTTCCACCGCGCGGGCGGTCGCCAAGGGGGAGGTTCCCGCGGTGCGCACGGAGCCCCGCCGCCTTCCTGGAGTCCTGCGCTCGGCCGGCCCTGCGTGTTGCTCACAGCCCGGCCCCGGGCGCTGCTGACGGCGCTGATCCGCGGGGCGCGTGCAAGGCAGGGGCGGGGCCTCTGCACCCGGGCCGCCTCCTCTGGGTATAATCAGAACACTCTGGCTCATGGGCTCCAACACGCCTCCCAACAGACAAGTGCCTCTGCATCGCCCGTTCCTTTGGACCTCCAGTCTCCCCTCCTCTCCAAATGGACCCCAACTGCTCCTGCTCCACTGGTAAGGGACTCCTCTGAGTCTTGGATGCCCCCTTCCCCTTGGATGACACAGGACAGAGTGTCGCTGGGATTAGAGAAGTGAGGATTTGGAGTGTGAGCTTAGGTAGACTTCTGTCGTTGGTTCAGTGCCTTCTTCCTAGCCAGGCTACCGAGAGCATTTCTAGTCTCCCTTTGCTTCTATTTTTGAATTGCGGTTACTGAGGATCGAGGCTGTCCTTTTCCAATTCGCCCAGCTGGTCAGGGGACTGTCTAGGTCTTGGAGCTGTAGGACTTGATGGGAGGAGGGGACATTGCTCCTTCTGAGTTCAGGTCATAAGGCCCTGGCCCCAGCCCCAATCAGCCTAGGCGGGATCTGAAGACTGGGACCTTCCCTGTGGAGTAAATCAGGAGGCGACCTATATTTCCTGGCACCAGAAGAGTGAATGTGGGGCTTCTCTATCTACCTAATGGGACAGGAGCTCCCAGCACTGGGCCCTGACAGAGGAGGGTTTAGGGCGGACTTGTTGACTCTGCTGGAGCTCCTGCATCCCACGTCCTGCTCACTGCTGGTCTTTCCCTTCCTGACAGGCAGCTCCTGCACCTGCGCTGGCTCCTGCACATGCAAAGACTGCAGATGCACCTCCTGCAAGAAGAGTGAGTGTGGGGCCTTCTCTGGGAATCTGGGGTGTGGGCTGAGTCAGAGGAGGGAGCTCAGAGCTCAGCAGGTAGTAACAGGGCAGGGAACCATCTTCCCTACATCCCCTTCACCAGGATCTGATTCAGAATCACCTTAGAGATGATTGAGACCCAACCTCTCATCCTAGAACAGGGAGATTGAGGCCCAAACGGGTTACCACCAAACATTCTCAGACCTGACACAAGAGCTAGTTCCCCTATCTTCTGATTAACTTTTCTTAATCCTCTCAGGGACTGAAGGACTTTGTGGACATGAACTAGTGACCATGTGTGATTTCTCTGACCTACTGCAGCCCTTTCCTGTAGAGGCAGCCCAGAGATTCTCTGGCCCTCTTGGGAGCTGTTCTGTCAGGGGTTTGCCTGGACTCTGATCTCAAAAAGTTTATCACTTCATTTGATGGTTCTGGGGGCTGGCTTTCCTTTGTCCCCAGGGCCATGTCACTGTCTCTGTAAGGCTCTCTGTCTTGTCCTGGGCTCCAGTAGGGCAGGCAGCTTTAACCTAGTGTCTGAGAGTAATTATCTCAGGGCAGAGCTGCCATTGTAAGGTCAGGGTCTTCTGGGTCTGGGCCAGCTTGTGCCTGGCCTGCTGTTGGGAAGGGTGGTTCCCAGTAATGTGTGCTCTGACCCTCACTCTGCCCTTTTTTCCCCCAGGCTGCTGCTCCTGCTGCCCCGCGGGCTGTGCCAAGTGCGCCCAGGGCTGCATCTGCAAAGGGGCGTCTGACAAGTGCAGCTGCTGTGCCTGAAGTCGGGGAGACCCTGCCCCACAAGTAGACAGAGCAACATGGACAAGTCTGCATTTATTATTTTTCATACAACCTGACCTAATGCTACATTTCTTTCTCTGTGAAATATGTGAATTATAATAAAAGTTGTGAGCTTTATTCTGGCTTTGTTTTTCTTTATTTTATTTGGAAATAAGAGACTTTATGACTTCATGCCCACCAGGTCTGGGGTGGGAAATTAAGACTACAAGTGCAGAGACCTGGGTTCTGAAGCAAATATTAGCCCCCATACACTGAGTGGGTTAAGTAGGTCAGGTTACCTCTATGAGCTTCAGGTTCTCAGCTCAAAATGAAAGTATTGACCAGAGGACATAGGGCATCGTACATACACAGGTTCCCCTCTCTTCTCATTATGAGTATTGATGTCACAGAAACTTCTCAACTTCTCATTTTCATTCTCTATGGGACCCTGCCATACTCAGTCCACAGTGATATAAGCCTTCAAAAGTACCCAGAGGGGATGGAATCCAACTCCCCACTTGGTTGATTTCTGTACAGAGCTTGCTTCTAAAACATTATAGAGAGTCCTGTTTTTCTTTTCTAGGACAGTTTCAAATTTAGATGAATAAAAAGAATTGCTAAGAAAAAAACTGTTAAAGGACACAATATCTAAAATTCATTTTTCATTTCCAAACACATAATCACATAAATATGGGAACAACAAATTTTTTAAATTAGAGGCTTTTATATGCTGCACATATGTTCGTTGAAGGCGTGCAGGAGTCCTGGAAACACCTCACAAATGCCCCACTCTGTGGACCACATACACTCTGTCCCCAGCATCCCCACAGGGAACATCAATCTTGGCTTGCCCAGTCCCACTGACAAAACCGCTACCACCCCTCACAGCTCCCTGTGGTGACTTGGCTCTGAATCTTTGGAAGTTTCTCCCTAGGTTAGGCTGAAATCTGCCCTTCCCTCAAAATCCAGCCCTTGGCTCTTGAAACCAGCCAAGGCATTGGATTTGGAGGGAATTTCCCAGCAAGAGGCAGTATATCTGAGACTTGGTTCAGGATGAAGGACTTCATGTCTTCCTCTGCAGGGGGATGTTACTCTGCAGTTTGCAGGGCGTGGTGGTGTTTATTGGGAAGGAGCGTGTGCTGAGTGAATGATAATATACACAAAGTGTTAGTCCCCTGACTGTGGAGGGAATTGCTATTTGATGCTCAGTCAAAGAGAAAGAGGAGGCCTGTGGCTCAGAAGTCAGGTCCAAGATCGCCCACAGGTGCCCTGTGTGAAGAGGGGCTTTCAGGAGCCAGCTTGCGCTGGGTGCATGGGTTTTGGTGTCAGGCATCCATGTTCACAGCCTCCTTGCCACTTCCTGACCTGGGCAAGTCACTGATAACCTCTGAGTTTCCACTTCCTCATTACTATAAAAGGGATTATATTTCAATGCGGGGATTAAGTGAGATAATGGTCTGGTCCTATCTAGGCTTCCTGAACAGTGGCCATTATGATCACTATATCCACACTAACATTTGTGCACAGAGAAGCCTTTTAGCCCCAAGAAGCTCCTGGAGAAAGGCTCATTGATTTGTAAGCATTACTGAGTGGAAGTTAGAGATGACATTGGAACCTTGCCTGTCTGGTGTCAAGGGAATTGTGGATGACCTGCATAAGCCCTTTGGGACAGATGCTGCCACATCATTTGGACAGACACAGAAGTCTTTCCCCACCTTGGTGTCATTCAATCTGCCAGGAGCCAGTGAGAGAGTGAACATGCAGGGAGTGGAGTGATTGTGCCAATTCCAGAGAGGTTAAGCAACCTGCCCATGGTCACACAGCTCAGAGTCAGAGATCTGAACCTACACCACAGCTGACTCACCTCCTGGCCATAGGATGCTATTATGATGTCACTGAATGCTGAATCCTGCCTCTCCTTATTCAGAGCTGGAAGGGTCCTTTGAGACAGTCCAGTTGTGCTCCTGGCTGGAGAGACGGGAGTCTGAAGCCCAGAGAGGTCGCAGAGCTATGCAGGGGGATCTTACTGCCTGCTCAGTGCTTTTCCATGGTTGCCTCTGCCAGGTGTTGTGTCCTCATCTTTTGTGTGATGTCATGGTGCTGGTGGTGGGTGAGGCCATGAAGCTGAAGTCAGCCTGCATGAGTGCAAGTCCCACCTGTGTCACTTATAGCCAGGTGACATAACCTCTCTATGGCTCAGTCACCTCTGCTGTAAGAGGGCAAAATAACAGTATCCGGCTATTTAAGAATTCAATACATGCAGCAACCTTAGAACAAAGCCTGGCACACGGTGATTAACCTGTAATAGTAGATGTTATTTTATTATTATCTCTCATTTCATAGGAGATATTTTCCTCCTTCCAGACTAATAAGCCAGAACTGGTGTGCATGACTTTGTTTCCAGTGATCCCTGAACAACCATGTGAGCTTGCACTGTTGCCCAGAGTGGGTTATCCTCTTTCCCATAAAAGAGGAATAGGCACTAGGGATATAAAACCAAGGTCAAGACAGTGGATGTCCCTGAAACAGATGCAGGAGGATGCCTGCCACTTCTGCTGTCACTTGCACCAGGATTTTATTTAACATTGTGTATGTGTGTGTAAATTTATTTATATGAAAAGCAAACTCTTTACCACTACTTAATATGAGAATTAGTTTCTAGACATAAACGGTAGCCACAAAAACATATGCTTTCCTTTTCTACCACTTTTGTCACTGCCAGGATTAAGCTAATGCAGTAGAGAGGTGCTGAAGACATGCCTCTGGGCCAAAGGGACACGTTGTCACTGACTCTCTCTTTCCCTTGGGGAAGTGACCAGAATCAGGTCCAGGGCATCACCCCCACCACTGGGACCCTGGGTTAGCAGCTGCCTTCTACTCTAAGTAGCATTGCCTTTTGGAAACGGGCTCCTAAGCAGTATTTCCTTTTAGGGTTGCTGTTATAATTTAAGGAGCAAAAGTGGTTAAGCAAGGCTTAACACAGACTCCATGGTATTTAAGTTGTCAGGAATACAGAAAGGGAAATAACCACCTGTCTTGCTTTGTTGTTTAATGCCAGGGCTGCCTTCCTTCTAAAATGATCCCTTCCCTAGGGGCATTGTATGCTTTGGGAACCTCGGTCCTGGAGTAGGGTGACCAGCTAGGCTGAGGAATATTCTGAAAAGTTCAGACAAAGGAGCACCCAGTCAAAATGTGCCCATCCATCCATTCAGCAGTGGAGAATGGAAGGAAGAGAGGCAGAGGCTGCGTTCGCCGCGTTGCTATTACAGGAGGACCGTTAGAGAAGCGCTGAATAAAGACCATCCTGGGGACTAGGACAGGCATCCTGGGGGAAGAGGGGGCCAAGACTGGGACGTGAGCGCGAGGTTGGGATGAACACGGGCTCCGGGAAAGGGTGAAACTTAGGGCAGAGTTTCAGGGGCCGGGGGTGGGGAAGTCGGTGAGGACACGCATGCTGGTTTCCCGGTGGCTGCGGACGGCGTGGAACACTGGGAAGAGGCGGGCAGGGAGGCCGGGTCGTTGCGTGCCGCCCGGCACAAAGTCCCCCCGCGCTGGCGGGCGCCAAGGGGGAGGCCCCCGCGGTGCGCACGGAGACCAGCCGGGTTCCTGGAATCGTGCTCTCGGCCCGCTTGTTGCTCACAGCCCGGCCCGGCGCTGCGGGCGGCGCGGATCGGCGGCGCGGGTGCAAGGCGGGGGCGGGGCCTCTGCGCCCGGGCCGCCCTCTCTGGGTATAAACGTAACACGCGCGCTCCCTGGCTCCAACACGCCTCCTACGAGACAAGCAGATCGTCGCTACTCTCTTTGGACCTCCTGCCTCACCTCGGCTCCAAATGGACCCCAACTGCTCCTGCTCCCCTGGTAAGGGACCCCTGACTTTGAGCCTTAGGCACGGGACAGAATGTCTCTGGGGTTAGAGAAGGGAGGATTTTGAGCGTGAGCTCAGGTGGGCTCCTGTCGTTGGTCCAGAGCTTTCTTCCTAGCCAGGATCCCGAGAGCATTTCCAGTCTCCCTTTGCCTCTGTTTTACATTTGAGGGCACTGAGGCTCCAGGCTGTCCTTTTTGATGTCAAGAGACTGTTAGACTGGGACCCAGTGCTCTGTCCTGGCCTTGGAGCTGCCAGGACTTGATGTGAGGAGGGGGCATTACCTCTTTATGGTTCAGGTCATAAGGGTTTGGTCCCCAGCCCCAGTCTGCCTGGTCAGAATCTGGAGCCTAGGACTTTCTCCGTGGAGTAAAATCAGGAGGAAATCTACCTTCCCTGGACCGGAAGAGAGAAGGTAGTGTTTCTCTATCTGCCTGAGTGGACAGGAGCTCCCAGAACTGGGTCCTGACAGAAGAGGAGGCTGCAGGGAGGGATTGTTGACTCTGCTGGAGCTCCTGCATCCCACGTCCTGCTCACTGCTGGTCTTTCCCTTCCTGGCAGGCGGCTCCTGCACCTGTGCCAGCTCCTGCACATGCAAAAACTGCAGATGCACCTCCTGCAAGAAGAGTGAGTGTGGGGTTTTCTCTTGGAACCTGGGGTCAGGGCTGAGTCAGAGGAGGGAGCCCAGAGCTCAGCAGGCAAGAGCAGGGCAGGGACCCAGCTTCCCTACATCCCTCCCTCAGGACTGACTCAGAGGTGAATAAATCTTAGCAATGATTGAGTCCCAACCTCTCAATCTAGAAAGGTAAACTGAGCCCAGAGTGGTCACCAAATATTGTCAAAGATGGATGCAAGACTAGAACCTAGGTCCTCTGTCTCCTTATGCAGCCTTCTGAGCCTTCCAGTATCCTAAGCTCTTTATACATGAACTTGGTGACCACGTGTACTTTTTCTAATTGGCTAGTGCAGCCCTTTCCTGTAGGTGCAGCCCAAAGCTTCCCCAGCCCTCCTGGGAGCAGTTCTGTAACAGGTTTGCCTCCTCTGATCCAGAGGACTTTCCTCACTTTATTTGTTGTTCTGGGTCAACCTTCACTTTCCCAGAGGCCCTGTCACTGTCTCTCCAAGGCTCTCTGCCCTGTGCTGGATTCCGAGGGGGCAGGCAGCCTTTTCATGTTGTCAGAGATCATTTGCATCAGGACAGAGCACCCCGTCCTAAACTCAGGGTCTGGGCCTGGGGACAGAGCTTGTGCGAGGCCTGCGGTTGGGAAGGGTGGTTCCTGTTAATGTGTGCTCTGACCCTCACTCTGCCTTCTCTTTCCAGGTTGCTGCTCCTGCTGCCCTGTGGGCTGTGCCAAGTGCGCCCAGGGCTGCATCTGCAAAGGGGCGTCTGACAAGTGCAGCTGCTGTGCCTGATGTCAGGGAGACCCTGCCCCAGATGTAAATAGAGCAACGTGGACAAGCCTGCATTTATTATTTTTCATACAACCTAACCTGATGTTACATTCCCTTTTTCTATGAAATCTTTGAATGACAATATAGTTACCTAGACTCTCTGGCTTCAAACGCCTCACAATGTGTTGGGAACTCGGGACTTGGGTTGTAGGGGAGCCTGCACTGGGGAATGTCAGGAAGAATGGGCAGTGGAAGGTGGGTGGGGTCAAGGCATCCTGCCATCTGGCCAGGGCTCAGCTCTGAGTTTTGAACTATGGCAAAGTGTTTCCTCTCCTACCTTCTAGAGGGTTAACTGGTTCTGGCCCTGTCTTGTGTATCTGTGTCACTGCCTATACTCACTCAATGCCACCAATGATGTGTCTACTGTATGCTCAGACATTGGGTTCTCAGCGGTGACATAACAGCAAGTGTACAGACTGCTGTAATTACAGACAGAATTATAGACAGTGACTGAATAGAACAAACAAAAGGGCTGTGACGGAGAATACTGAGGGGTGAGCCTGAGTGAGGAGACCTCTGCGCTGAGATCTGAGAGCTGCAGTCCTGCCGGAGGGGAGGGATGGAGCACTGGCCCTGGAGCTGAGAAGATCTTGGTGTGTTCAGGAAAGAGACAAAAGGCCAGTGTGTCAGGGACAGCATGGGAGGGGAGTAGTCCAAGGTCACTGTGGGGAGGGGAGAGCAGAGACCCATTCCTCTGAATGACTCCCTCCTCAACTGCTGAGCTGAGTCACTTAGAGTGTCCTTGGGGCAGGGGGATAAACGTGGAGTTTGGGATTAACAGATACACACTATTATATATAAAATAAACACAGGGACCTACTCTATAGCACAGGGGACTATATTCAATATCTTGTAATAACCTATAATGGAAAAGAATCTGAAAATACATATGTGTATGTATAACTGAATCACTTTGCTGTACACCTGAAACTAATACATTAAAAATCAACTATACTTCAATTAAAAAAAATGTCCCAAGCCACTGGCCCACTGCCCCCTTCCCAGCCCCCAATCTGATTTCTTAGGCCCATGATGAGTGGGGGGAACTCATTTTTCCACAAGTACCTGAGGTTACAATCCCCTGACGTGGTCACACGGAATCATTTAGTGAAATGCACTGAGCCTCTGCCAGGAAACATTTCCATCCCAGTTGGTATTTGGAGCCAACTGCCCCAACATGTGGCTGCCTGTACTGGAGGCCTAGGGAACATGGAGGTACCCAGTTCCTGTCTGTCTGTGGAGGGAGAGGCGGGCAGGCCTCACCCTGCAGGATGTGGCAAGTATCTTCGGAGAGAAGAAACCAGGCTGAGAGGGTGGTTGCAGCCTCCCTGTGGGCTCCAGCTACGGAAACTACCTGGGTGTCACGGGGGCTGATGTCCTGGCCACTGTTTCCTGGTAAGAGAGCCCAGCACGGACCTTGTGGGGCCTGGGCAGGGGTGCAGTGTGGCACTGCCCTGTTCGGTCTGGAAGTCCTGGTGCCAAAGTCACAAATTTGTCCGGTGGTTGTTCTTTCATAATTCTGCTTTGGAGACACGGCTGCCAAACCTCTCTGGGGAAGAGTACACCATGTTTTCACTGGGCCTGATAAACACACCATCCATCTGGCAGCTTTTTTATTTTCCAAGTCACGTCTGAAGTGGCGTCTCCTGGAGGGGCGGGCCAGTCATGACCATTATGGACGTTTGTGGGATAGATGAATGTATAATCATTTTGTAAAAATTTGATATGACTACATAAGAATGCTTTGTTTTATTCCAGAAGTCATGACTTTGTTTACCTGGTAAAGCAGTTAAATGCATCAGCTCTGGAGCCAGACTGCCCGGCTAGAAGCATAGCTCCACTACTTAGGCAAGTTTTGTGGCCCATCTGTGCATCACAGATCTCATTTGTAACGTGGGGACAATGATGTACCCACTCCTCAGGGTTGTTGTGAGGTTTACTGGGTCCAACACGGTCCCTGGCACATAACAAGGGCTCAATAAGTGTTACTTCCTTCTGAGTCAGGCACGTGTCTGACAATCAGTAGATGATCCATAAATGCTCTCCACTTGATTCAGCAAGCTCTTATTAGGTTCCTGCTGTATGTGAATCAGTGTGCTGGGCACTGAGGGGGAAGGTAATGTGTAAATAAGATCCAGTCCTTTCGCTGGAGGAGGTCGTATTCAAGTGCCTGTTGAATTCAGGGAGCATTTGTTTATCACCTCAAGATTTTTTTTTCCCCACAAAGGAGTTGGAAGGATTAAGAGAAATGAGCAAGAAATGGGAAGACTGCCAGGCTTGTAGCAGTGGAGCCATTGCCAGGCTTAGGCCTGGAAGGTGAAGGGAAGGGGCTGTCACTGGGCCCAGAGACCAGTTGTGGCTGTAGGAGAGGACACTCCAACGGGAGCTGTAAACTTCAGCTAGGCTGGCATTCAACCTTGCAAGAAGGGAGCCTGGAAAACGCATTCTGTGTCCTCCTGTCCTCCTTCTGCCATCTCCCGCCAATGTGCCCATTGGCTGAACCCAGCCAGATACTGTTGGATTCAGATACAGCTCCCAGCCACTCCCTGGCTTATTAGGGGAGGGTGGAGAGTGGATCTGGAAGGCACATAGTGCACCCACAGACAGGGTGTGCCTCTATCAACAAAGGCCACATGCATCTCTTCCTTGCAACCTGGAAGAATCTAACTAATCCAAGGATGAATTCAGTTCAAAGGGTTGGAGGGAGGGAGGGGGTCAAGGATGACGGTGGAGGCTCTGGATTGGGGAGGAGGGACACTGCAGGCATTTCTGCAGGTGTGGCCAGTAAGTCTACTCAGAGCCCCTGAGGGGTGGCGGGTGGGAGGAGAAGCTGAACTGCACACCTGTGTGTCCCCACAGCACACTCACCTGGCCCCACCCATGGCATCACAATACCTGCTGGGTATTCAGAGTGATCTCTGAGGCACTCCTGGCTGGCTGAAGGCCCACATCCACCTCCTGCCCTGGGCCAAGCTAAGACTCCAGCAAAGTTCCCAGTTCCCCGGCCCCCGTATCCTACCACCACACCCAGCCCCTTTCTGGCCCTTTCCCTCCTCCATGGTGGCCTTTCTCCCTCCCTCTGCTGACGCTTCTGTTTAGTGGGAAGCAGAGAATTTGGGGTATGTTGTAAAGGTTGGCCTCGAGGCCAGCAGTAGAGACTTCTCAGGGGTCAGAGATTTCTCCTCTGAGCCTCTGCCTCTGACTGGACAGACTAATTTTTGAGCACTCAAGGGAGGAGGCAGAGGCAAGATGGGGCAGACAGTGTTGTCATCGAGGCTTGGGTGATATGTAAGGACTCAATGGACTAGCCCGTTGGAAATTCCAGAGGTTGCCTTGGAAAGCTGGGGATATAAGCCCCATCACCAGCCACCCTAGCCTGTCTGATACATCATTGTCATGGCTGGGGGTGGGGAGCACAGCCATCACTGGGGGTAGGGGTACAGCCATATGCAGGCTGCCTAGACTCGGCTCTGTCTCCAAGACACCTCCCCAGCACCCCTGCACCCCTATACACCCAGAGCAAGGCTTAAGCCAGAACCTCAGTTCAGTGACCTTGGGTCACCCCAGCTGGGAAGCTTTGCCAGCATCATGTGATCCTTCAGAAAGGGAAATGCTTTGCTCAGAGAAGTGACTCTGGGGATGGATTCAAGCTTGTGATGGTCATTGATCAACTTAGCTGTCCAGCATCCATCCCCCAACTTCCTTTTGGGGAACTCCCTCTGCTTCCATTGCATGAAGACTTGGAGGGAGGGAACTCCAGGGGTCCAGTTAAAAACCTAGAAGTCCAGACCCTTGCTCTCCAGGGAGCCTCAGCCAATCAGGCATTTCCTGGAACTCAAACATGGGCTAAAATGAGTTCCAAGGACATTTGTCACAGGCATATGCACTGACTAGATCCTTTGGGCCCCAGAGACCAGGCCTGTGGATCTCTCGTCCCAATCCTATGGCATTTCCTCGCTCCAGCCCCTTTTCCCAGCCTGGTCTCGTGGTCCCTCATCTCTTATCATCCAGCAAATGACTCTCAGCTTCATTCTATTGCTTGTAACCAGGGAGTGTGGAGCAGATGTTGATGGGGCAAGGGGGCTTCCTCCATGGCATCACCGGACCACACACTGTGCCCAAGCCTGGCCTCACCAGATGCCAGGCTCTGAGGGCAGAATAAGACCAGGAGCCTGAACATCACTTCCCATCCTGAGCCCCATTCTGTCTTGCCTGGGCTTGTGAGACACGCCCATGGGTGAGGTTTTATCTGAGAAGGTAGGTGTTTCCTGCCCTGAGGGCCTGCCACTCTCAGGCTTGGGAAAATTACTTTCCTGGCAGGGATTCAAAATTTGTACAGTCAGATGAGGTTCTTATGACCCTAAAGGTCACATGGTTCTGGGTCCCTGGTTCTCATGAACAAACAAGGCAGAAGCCCCAAAGGCAATCTTCCCTAGAGGGAAAGTTCCCCAAAAGAGCAAGTGTGCAGGGCCCCTGGCATCCCTGACTCTCCTTACAGCATGCCCACCTCAGCAGCATAAGAAAAGGCTTGCAGATGGGGAAAAAGTCTTATTTGATCATTTCCCAGATCACGGGGAGCCATGAAGGGTTAAGGGGCAAGGAAGCAATGTGACTGGGGCTGATCATGCATTTCTGGGTATTTCCACTGTGTGGGCCTCTAACAAGCACTGGTTAGTAATGATGACTAAGAAAGTCTTCACCCTCCAGGGGCCCTTTGTCCATAGTATGGGTATGGGGCGAGTCAAGAACACAGATGAATTCAACAGAGGGTGACAGAAGGCAATGTGGCATCAAGCAGATGCCACCACTTCCTGCCACCTCCACTGCTGCCAGGCTGGGCCAAGCCACCGTGTGCCCTCTCGTGACTCTCCCTACGTCTGCCTTTGCTCCCCTGTAGCCTATGCTCAGCCCAGCAGCCAGAACAGTCAAAACCCTGCCCTGGTCTCCGTCTTATTCCCTGTGAAAGCCAAACCCCTCACGAGAGCCCACAGAGCCGTCATAGAACCTGTGGACACACCTCCTCTCTTGGATCGATGGACTTTTAAAGTTCTGCCACTCAAATGGATGCAAAATGGTATCTCATTGTGACCTTAGTTTGCATTTTCTCAAACATCAGTGCTATGGAATATCTCTTCATATGTTTATTGACATATATGTTTTCTTTTTCCCTTGAGAAATGCCTGTCAATACCTTGTGCTCATTTTAAAAAAAATTAAATGAAGCCCATACTTTATTCAGATTTCCTTCTTTTTTATCTAACGTCCTTTTTCTGTTCCAGTATCTCATCCAAAATACCACATTCCACCCAGTTGTCAAGTCTCCTTAGGTGTCTCTTGGCTGGGACAGTTTCTCAGACTTTCCTTGTTTTTGGTGGCCTGGACAATTTTGAGGAGTGTCATAGGATGCCTCTTCACTGTAGTTTGTCTGATGTTTTTCTCCTTATTAGATTGGGGTTATGGATTTGGGGGAGGACGACCACAGAGGTCGTCACCATCCAGTATCAACTTGGCTTAGCACTATTGATGCTGACTTTGACCACCTGGCCGAGGGAGTGTTTGGCAGGCATCTCCCCAGTACGGGAACTCTTTCGGCCCCCTCTCCATGCTTTAATTCTTTGGAAGGAAGTCATTCTGTACTTCCACATTTAAGGAGTAGGAGGTTATGCTCCTTACGGGCAAGCATCTACATTAATTATTTGGAATTCTTACACAGGAAATTTTTTTCTTCATTCATTCATTCAATTATTGTTTATTTATGTCAGCATAGATTCATGGAGATTTATTTTACACTTTGGGTTATAATCCAATAGTATTTTATTTTATAGCTCAAATTGTTTCAGCTTTGGACATTGGAAGCTCTTTCAATTGGCTCCTGTGTCTCTTTGACATACTCCTATCTTTGTGGGTTTTCGTTCTTTCCTTTTTAAGAGAAAATCACTTCAAATCAGATCGCTTCTGTTTGTGCCTGTAATTATTATTTCTCTAATGGATGTACTGGGGATTGAACACAGGACCTTGTGCGTGCTAAACATGTGCTCTACCACTGAGCAAACCCGGTTTGTGCCCATTTTTTATGGGTTGTTTGTATCCTATTGTGTTATAGGTGTTCATTATACACTCTTGATAATTGGTTTTGGAATTTTTTAAAAAAATTTTAGGGCATAATTAGGTTTACTTATTTATTTATTTTTAGAGGAGGTGCTGGGGATTGAACCCAGGACCTTGTGTATGCTAAGCATGAGCTCTACCACTGAGCTGTACCCTCCCTCCATCATACACTCTTGAAATTCATTCTTTGTCTAACATCATTTGACAGGAAAATGGTCTTACTTTTAAAGTAGTCAGCTTTACCAAATTTTATTATATAGTCAGTTTTTTTGGTGGCTTGATTAAGAAATCATTTGCTACTCCAAGGTCTAAAACATATTTGAATGTCTAAAAATATCTAAAGTATAGCTTGTAAAGTTTTGTTTTTAAATTGAAGTTATTCATCCATCTGGGAATAGATTTTTGTGACAGGGTTGAGACAAGGATCCAATTTCATCTTTTTCCTGGTGAGTGATCAGGTCCATTTAGTGAATGTTCCTTCCTCTCATCACTGATCGGACTGGTCACTTCTGTCACATACCAAAGAGCCATAGATGTGTGAGGCCATCTCTTCTGGGATCTCTTTTCTAAAGCTTCAGAGTTAAGCCCTGATGTCTAGTGGTGATAAGCTCCCTGTCGCTCACCATTTACTCCCAACACCCTGCTATTCTTCAGAAACGTCCTGGGTATTTCTGGCTCTTTGCTCTTCCATACACATTTTAGAATCACCTTATAAAAATTCCATGGAAAATTTCCTATGGATTCTGATCAGAATTGCACTGAATCCCACAGATCAATTTGGGGAACACAGACTTTTTTTTTTTCCTTTTGGCTTAAACAACAGAAATGTATTTTCTCACAGTTCTTAGATCAGGATGCCAGCATGGTCAGGTTTCGGTGAGGACTCTTGTCCTGGCTTGCAGACACCTCCCTTCTCCTTTTGTCCTCACATAGCTGAGGGAGAGAAAGAACAAGAGCAGGCATCTTTAGAATCCGAAATCTTCCCATCACAAGATGCTAGAACTTCAGGGGAGTGACGGTAGATATTCCGTGACCAGAAGTTCTCCAGGGAAAATGTGCATTCATACACATGAGTACATAAATTTACTATAAATGTTTAATGATATAGAGATTATGTAGCCCACAATTTTGAAAATATCACGAAATATGCAATACTCTATTGTCTGTCTCATCTATTGATTTTCACAGAATGCTTTAATTTTTGCTGAACTGTTGTAACTACAGCCAATCTATGTTTTGCAATTGATGAATAAGTGCAGTTTCTATATGAATGCAGGTTTATATTGTTATTTTCATTAATAACTAAATTTTTTTAGGTTTTTTTTTTTTTGGTGGGGGGAGGGAGGTAATTAGGTTTATTTATTTATTTATTTTAGAGGAGGTACTGGGGATTGAACCCAGGACCTCGTGCATGCTAAACATATACTCTACCACTTTGAGCTATACTCTCCCCCTTCATTAATAACTAATACGAAAGCCACATATGGTCTCCATTACATATCCCTTTTTCCCCCCTTTTACAACCTTTTAAAAATATAGAACCATTTTTGGGGCATTCAAAGACAGGCCTGGGGCCCAATTTGGCCCACTAGCCATTATTTATTGCTTACACCTATTGTACCTAATTGATGAACATACTATATAAAAGTGTAGTACTTTGCATCTCTTCCCAAGTCTGCGTTCAGTGACATCACATTGGTAGCTTGAAACTGGGCAGTTTTTACAATGCCTAAATTGGCAAACACCAAAAACCTGGTCTTAATTTATTGTTTATTGATTGTTGATTGGATAGTGGTGATGGTTGTAAAACTCTAAGTATTCTTAAGCCCATGGAATCATATATTTAAAAAGGGTTAAAATGGTAGATTCTATATTATGTATACTTTACTACAATTTTTAAAATTGTGTTAAAAGGAGAGAGAGAGAGGAAGAGAGAGAGAGGGGGAAAGAGAGAAAGATTGTGTAGAGCAAACACAAATTAGAGGGCCAGATTTCATCAATCTGTAACTCCTGGTTGGGGCATCCTTGTCTGGGATGCTAGTTTTGGCCTGTTTCCCTGCCACCTACACAAATTCTGCTCACACTTCAGGGATTGGCCCAAATGTTACCCCTTTACATTCCCCAAGGCAGAAGGTCCAGCAGCACTGGGTCTACTCTCCCACGTGGTGGCAGCGAGCCGGGATCAGTGATGACTGTCCTTTGAGAGCCTCCAGCTTATCACAGCCCCCACCACTCCCCATTTTCTTCTCTTCTGGTTCACATCATCCCTCTTTTATTAACTCCCCAGCCACGTAGGCATCTGAGACTTCAGCCCCTATAGACTACCATTTCCTCAGAGACAGCCATGGGGTCCGTTTTCCTGTGTTCTCACACAGTTCAGTGCGGCAGCATTACTCAGTGATTCCTCCGTGGAACAGAGACTGGGATACAGAAAGTAGAGACCCAGGGAGCCCGGGTCTCACCTCACCAGGAGTGGGATTTTGTTCTTTGTTGGTTTAATCCAGGGTGTGTCAACCTCAGCATTGACATTTTGGGTCAGATACTCCCTTGCTGTGGGGCCTGTCTTGTGCATTATAGGGTGTTTAACAGTAACCCTGGCCTCCACCTATCGGATGCCAGTAGCACTTCCCTAGTTGTGACAACCAAAACTATTTCCAGATACTGCCAAATGTCCCTGGGGGAAGTGGGGCAAAACAATCCCCAGTTGAGAAAACTGGTTTAATCCATTGAGTCATTTACCTGGTCAGTGCTTTCTTAAAATCATAGCCCTAGATAAGGGTAGGGGGGGAATCATAAGTAGGTTGAAGGCTGAATACATTTTTTATCAGCAACATAATTTAGCTATGGTTACCCAGAATTGTACATACTCCCCCTCCCAGTATCATAGATCCCAGCTCTGGTTCCAATCTGCAAGTCTGAGCACTTTATAGTTTGAAAGGGATTTGACTTTGTTTATTGGGTGTTTTCTGCCACCTGGTGGTCATCTCATTCATCGCAGGCTGGGGAAATACCAATTTAGTCAACCGACCCAGCACATCAAAAGGGTAAGACAATCAGACTTAACTTTCCTTAGCTCCTTGAAAGTAACTGTAAGTTCATAGTTGACAGACAGGAAACAGTGGAGAAACAGTTTGGGAAAACAGGTGGAGTTAGCATGAGCTGATATAAGCACTGGTAAAAGCAGTGACCCTCCTTTTTCCTAGGGCCTTAGGCTGAATTTTTAGGACACTGACTTTGCTCCCAACTTCCCTACAACTAAAGGTCCTATTTGGAATGCGTTTATAATTTTTAATCAACCACATTTGAATTCATATTGTGAAGATGTTTTTGAGAATTTCATAGTACAACTGGAGATAATTAGACATACTTAGGATGCCATACAATGGGGATATCTTGTATTAAAGCAGCGTTTTCCAAATTTGTCTGACGTTAGAAACAAAGTGATACAGCAGGCCTAAGGCAGGGCCCTCTGGGGACTGTTAGCAGCAAGGAGGTCTGGGGGGACTTCAGTGTCCTGGAGTGTCAGAGCTGTCACTATGGTGACTTGTGGTGCTGGTTGACCTCACAGGTGGTGAGCAGTCCCAAGACTCGGTTTCCCGGCTTGTGCCACCTCCCTGTCTCTCTGGACCCGGGTTAAACAGTTACTCAGAGCACAGCCTTGGACAGAAGCTAAGTTCCGCAACTGCTATTAATATGAATAACACTTAATAGCAATAACAATAAAGTTTCAAGAGGCTTCAAGAGAATTCAAGCAAGTGCGGCTAGAACTTTGGTCAATTTTTGACACAGCAGCTGGGCTCTACCTGGTAGGGCATGTCACTCCTCTGTTTCAAACCCTGGAAGAGAGGTTGAGAGAGCAGGCTCTGGAGCCTGATTATATGGGTTTGAATCCTGTCTCTACCACTTCTTAGCTGTGTAAACTTGGGCAGGATACTTAGTCTCTCTGTGCTTCAACTGTCTCTTTGGTAAAAGGGAGCTTTCAGTAGTTAGTGCCTCCCTTCCTAAAAGAGTTGTCACAACAACAAAATGAGATAACTATTAAAAACAATCCCTGCCATGTGGAGGGCTGCAAATAAATATTAGGTCTGATACGTTTGTTGACACTTACAGGACCATCTCATTATCAAGCAGTGAAACAGCATAATGGCTTAGAGCGTGGGCTGACTGCTGCCTGCGCCCACATGCCCACATCCTGCATGTGAGACCCCGGCTGATGCCTACTGATGAGTGAGGTTTCATAAGCAGCGTTGACGAGGCCAAGGCAAATCTAACTCCCAGTACATCAGAATGTGACTGTTTGGAGACATTCTTTAAAGAGATAATTAAGTTAACAAGAAGTCACGAAGTGGGGCCCTCATCCAATATGACTGGTGTCCTGATAAGGTAAGATTAGAGCACAGACATGCCCAGAGGGAAGACCTTATGCAGACACAGGTAGAAGACAAGCATCTACAAACCAAGGAGAGGGGCCTCAGAAAACAGTCAACCCAGCTGACACCTTGATTTTGGACTTGTGGCTTCCAGAACTGTAAGAAAATGAATGTCTGTTGTTTACGCCAAAAAAAAAAAAACAACAAAAAACTTCAGAGTTGTGGGCTTAAACTGGAAGAGTAGGGGTTGGAGAGGCAGGAGGCAGGAGGCAGGAACTGAACCTCTCCTCTCTTCATATCTGGCTGCAAAGCCCACAGACGCGGAAGCTCAGGCTGCAGCTAGATATGGAATGAGATGAAAGATTGGGCCACACGATGGTTCACACGGAATTTAAGAAAGAAAGCCAAAAAGCATCAGCCAATAAATGGAGCAGGAGGCTGTAGGCAATGTGGGGGGACATAGCGGGAGGCAGATAATCCTGAGATTTGGCAGACCTGCGGGCCTTTGGAAAAAGCTGATGGGGGCAAAGAAGCTGGTGAGGAAGGCATGGTTTGATTCTGGGATGGAGCTCCTGATTGGCAGGGAGGAAGGGTGATGCAGACAGAGCGGCAGTGTGGGGCACTCCCGGCTGCCTCAGAGAGTTCAGGCTCTGTATGCAGAAGAGGGTGGACTCTTAAAGGGTTAAATATCCTCATCCTTAGAAGGGTGAGGTCTGACGTTAGAAGGTCACTGGCCTGTGGTTCATCTTGCTGCAGAAGACCCAGCAGGGAGAGGAGGGCAGACATTGCAATCCACATCCCCAGCCTGTGTCACACCCACACGCGTTTCAATTGACTGGAATGTGGACCATAAGGATCAAAATCTTTAAAACTCTGGGTTGCTGGAGCACTGGACCAGTGTTCCTGCATGGCCCCAATGGGACAGTCTCAATAATGGCTGCTCCCTTTAAAGTGGTCATGCCACAGTCCCCGCCACTCCCTAATGTATCACACCTGCCCACTTCACTTATTACACGACCTGCCTGGCTCTGCAGGGTCGTGTGCCTTTCCACTCACCAAGGCTTTAAGGAGCCCAACCTCAGTTATCTTCTTTTTTTCCTCAATCATCTTTTGAGGCTCCATATTCTACCTCTGGCTATGGCAATTTGTGCAATGCCCAGGAAAGCTATGATACAGGGGTTGGGGGGAGTGGGAAGGGGAGACCAGCATAGAGGCTCAGGATGCAAGCCCTGGAACCAGGCTGTCTGGGTTCAGAGCCTGCCTCCAGTACCAGCTGTGTTAGTTTGGAAAGTTGTTAAGCCTCCTGGTTTTCTCGTCTATAATTTGGGGATAACAAAATGAATAACTACATGTAAAGTCCTTAGCACTTGGGAAGTGCTCAATATATATTAACTATTATTGTGATTCCTGGTGAAATTGGTCCCCCTAAAGCTGAGTTCCTCTGCCAGGTTTGTGATTAACCTTTCTATCCAAAATGTCATTCCCTTTCTTGCTTCACACCTGTTCCTCCTCAGGATTAAGGCGTAACAAAGAAAAGGGAGGAACTGTAACCAATCAGGACCTTTGGGGCTTTCCTGGAACAGACCTCCCCCACTCTGCCTGCCTCTTGTTGATAAAACAAACAAAAAAACAAACAATGACAACAAAAAAAAACTTTAGCCTCCTAGGCCTTTCTCGAGTTCCAAAAATTAAATTTAATCAAAGAAGTGAGAAAATACAGAAACAAAGTAAAACAGTCAAGCAAGACAAAACAGTAATAGTTTAACCATTAAACAAAGTCAAGTTCCTCCTCAAGGGTTACAGATAATATTCTGAGCCAAATTCTTTAGGCTGATTTGCAGACACTGAAAGCCCCACCAGGTGGAAGAAGTTAACTGTAGGCTGCCTAAAGCTCGTACACCCCAGACTAGTTGGAACCAGGTTAATTATGTTAACTCCCAATTACCTCACCACCAACCAATCAGAAGAATGTCCATGTGCTGATCACGTCCCTGCAACCCCACTCCCTCACCCTCCCTCTTTAAGAGCCTTTCCCTGAAGCGGAAGACTCCATGGGGGAGTCTCTTGAGCACTGGCTGCCTGGCCTCCTCGCCTGGCTAGCAAACAATGCTGCAAATTCCGTTACCACAATACTGTTTCAGGCTTTACTGCACCCAGGTGAATGGACCAAGTTTGGTTTGGTAACATTAGTCCTGGACACTGATGTCACCGTGGCTTCTACTGTAAAAGCCCCCTCCCAGGGCTGTGCTTCCACTGGCCATCAGCTACAGCCACTCTCCCCACCTCCACCCCTACCTGTAGTCCTCCGGAACTCAGGAAGCCACTCCCTTCAGAGCCACATGGCTTCCATGCCCCTCTCTCCAGTCCCAGAAATCACAGCTGTCCTGTCCACCTGTATCAGAACACCCTGAGAAGGGGGTGATAAAAATGCCAATTCCTAAGCCAAAAAATATCAGTTTTCTAGAGCCCATGAATCAGAATCTCTGAGATCAGGGCTGGCAGTTCATACATACACACACACAGTTTTTCAGATAAAATTATATTTGCATTGAGTAAAATGTACAAACCCTAACTGCAGGGTTTGATGAGTTTTGACAGACATACACCCCTATGTAACCCACACCCCAGTCAAGATGGAACATGTCCATCACCCTAACAGTTCCTCGGTCCCCCTTCCAGTCAATACTCCACCTGTCATCCACCTACAACCACTGACTTCTGTCCCAGGTCAGTTTCATTGATTTGTGAACTTCATATAAATGGAATCCTACAGTAAGTAGTTCATTCTGGCTTCTTTTACTCAGCCCAATCTTTTTGGAATTCATCCATATTGTTGCATGTATCAGTAGTTTATTCCTTTATATGTCTGTGTAGTATTCCATTGTATGTGTGCTCCACAGTTTGCTTATCCATTCTTTTTTGGTGGACATTCAGGGTGTTTCCAGTTTGGGGCTGTTATGAAGAAAGCTGTTATGAGCATCCTGACATAAGTCTTTTTGCGGACAACATGCTTTCCTATCTCTTGGGTGGATTCCTAGGAGTAGAATTGCTGGGTCTTTATTAGCATCTGCCAAACTTCTGAAGTGGTTGTAGCCTTTTCCATTTCTGCCCAGCAGAATATTCAAGTTCCAGTTGCTTCACATTTCTGTACACTTGATATTTTCAGGCTTTTAAGCTGTAGTCGTTCTAGTGGGTCTGAAGTAGTAGATCACTTGGTTTGAATTTAGATTTCCCTGATGACTAAAGATACTGACTGTTTTTTCATGTTTATTGGTATTTTTATGTCTTCTTTTTAAATATCTTTCATGATGTGTCTATTCAAAACTTTCAACCACTTAAAAATTAGATTGTTAAAAAATTGGATTGTTTATCTTTTTAATTATCATTAATAATTACTTTCATGCACCCCAGTGTTCACAGCAGCACTATTTTCAATAGCCAGGACATGGAAGCAACCTACATGTTCATCGACAGATGCCTGGATAAAGAAGTTTGGTATATTTATACAATGGAAAACTACTCAGCCATAAAAAATGACAAGATAATGCCATTTGCAGCAACATGGATGGACCTGGAGATTGTCCAACTTAGTGAAATAAGTCAGAGAAAGACAAATATCATATGTTAACAGTTATATGGAATCTAAAAAAAAAAAGAGGACACAAACAAAATTATTGACACAACAGACGTAGAGAACAAACAAACTTATGTTACCAGTGGGGAAATGGCGTGGAAAGGGATAACTTGGGAGTTCGAGATTTGCAGATACTAACTACTATACATATAATAGATAAAAAACAAGTTTCTACTGTAAAGCACAGGAAATTATATTCAATATCTTTACTAAACTATAATGAAAAAGAGTATGAAAAGGAATATATATATATGTGTGTGTATAAATGAATCACTATGCTGTACACCAGAAATTAACTCAACATTGTAAACTGACTCTACTTTAATAAAAATTTTAAAAGAAGAAAAAAATTATTATTTTCAGAAGTTCTCCTGCAGTGTAAGCCCTGACAATTTTTTTTCTTTTTTGTAATTCAAGTGCCTGACAAATTCTGATCTCTGAGGCACCTATTTCAAAGAGGCATCCACTTCAAAGATGACCAACGATCTATAATAAACACATTGCCAGCCACATGACAAGATAAAGGACCAAGTTGCCACCTCAAAGAGGCGCCTTTGTTTCAGAGATCTTGGTTGATTTCAACAACTGATCTTTGGACTATCTGGGTTTTTTTTTTCTCTTACCACGCTTTAAAATCCCCGTTTTTATGTTTTAAAATCATCAATAAATAGTGAGCTCAAGAAAACATAGACCCCCCAACCCCAATAAAAGCAGAACCCCAGGCCTACGCAGACTCACTTTCTCTTCCCCCACTTGACCTTGTGCAGCCCCAGCTATTTTGTGTAATTTCCACAACTTGTAAGTAACAAACCTCCATTTTTTCCCAAAGTTTCCTGATGGTTATTGCTGAAGGGTGTCTTCAGTTGTAATAAGAACCACAAGGGCTGGTCCAACCACAGCACTGATTATTGATCAGCTGAGACCAGCACACAGCAATTCTGGACATATGTCCTTTGTCATGGATACATATTAGGAAAATTTCCTTTTGGTCTATGGCTTGCCTTTTCATTTTCTTAATGGTATCTTTTGATGATCAGAAATTTTAATTTTTGATGAAAACCAGTTTGTTGTTTTGTCCTTTTTGATTAAGTGTTAATTTTCTGCCCAAGAGTCTTTGCCTACTGACTATATTTTTAGTAAGCTTCTCAGGTGATTCTGTTTTTTTTGCACTAAAATTTGAGGTCCACTGGTCTCAGATAATGGTGCCCCGTTGGGGGTGTTTTCCCCTGCTGGCACCCTTCCTCCTAACACATGCATGCATGTACACACACATACACATGCACTCAGACCCCCCCCATACACACAAACACACACACCTGCCACAGGGAACAAGGAATCCAGAACTTAAGAACCCAAGATACGATGGGTCAGAGACAGTGGGTTTGCTCCCAATATCCACCCCCTTCCTCTTAGTAACAAGAGCCCAACAGTTACCTGGGACATGGACATCCAGCTAAGACTGCATTTCTCAGCCTACTTTGCAGCCAGTGATGGCATGGGACCAAGTTTTGTCCAATGACTGGTAAGTAGATGTAAAACTGTAAAAATAAATCCTTAAAGGGAATGAGAAGCTGTTTCAGGGCCCTGCCCTCCTTTCTGCTAGCTGGAACCTGGACATAATAGCTGAATCTTAAGCAACTACCTTGGACAGTGAGGCAGGATGTTAAGGATGATGGAGCAACAGTGTAGAAGGAGCCTGAGTCCTGGGTGACTCAGGAGCCACCATCTTGCCTGGATGGCCTCTCTTCAGACTTCTCTTAACATGACAGAGAAATAACGCCTTACCTTGTTCAGGCCACTAGGTGTTGGTGTTGTCATCATTATTGGTTTCTGTTTGTTTTATGCAGCTGAATTGAATACTAACTTCTATACCTGGCTGTTTTCCTATGACATAGGAGAAAATCAACTTTTCACTCTTTGTTAGTGGATGCCGACCACACACACACACACACACAAAACAGAGAGAAGACAAAACAAAAACAAACACCAATTAATTTCTCGGGAACTCACCCTTGTTCAGAAAGAAGTTGAGGAATCCAGAACATTCCTACAGCCTCTAGCGTTTTCAAAGTCCTTCCATGCACATCTTTCCAGGAGTCTTATTGCATCCTGCCAGGTGGGCTGAACTTGGACAAGCATTACTGACTTCCCCTGACACACGGTGGGGCTGAGATTCAGAGGGCAAATGGCGTGCCCACCCCCTCACCCCATGGCCCAAACAGGCCACAGGCAGCATTCAGATCCCCTGACTTTTTGGCCAGGCCATTATGGGGAAGCTTGAGAACCATGATGGTGAGTGGAACCTGGACATGAAGCATGTCAGAGGGCAAAATCCTGTTTCCCCAGTGATAGTGATGTGCCAGGGCTGGGACTCCGGTGAGGCAAGGAGGTGCCCACTGTCAGGGGCCACTGGTACAACCCACGGCGCCTCTCTTGCTTCATCGGAGTCCCTGTTGTGGGATGTGCATCTCAACTCTTTCTGAACAGCAGCCCCTCCTTCCTCAACATCAGTACTAAAAAGATAACAGCATGGTGGCAAGACCCTGGGCTGCAGCGTTAGACCAACCTGGGTTCAAATCCTTCTTTGGTTCCTTAGCTGACATGACCTGGGCAAATTCCTCTGCTTAGCTTCCTTTTTCCTCTGAAACATGGGGATACTTGGAAAGAATTGTTGGAAGGATTAAATTAAACAGCATAAATAAAGTGTCTGCCATGTGAGATTCTTTTCCCTAACTTTCCCTTTATGATAATAAGATTCTCCAGTGAGAGAAGAGAGAAACTGTTAATTCATTATATAGTAATTACAACTCTTCATGATAGATTATTATCCGTAAGAGAATGCCCACAGTGTGAAAGAGGTAATCCCCCCAGAGTAAACCTGTGTGTTCTTGGGTTTAGTTACCACAGAAGGGAGAACGCATGGTGGAAAGTCCCAGTACCACCCAGTGTCCACTGTTGTCCACCATACTTGTTTGATGATACTAATTTTCTCCTAGTTTTTCAGAGAAGGATTAAGTCCTCTGATTTCTAAGAGCATTAATAACTATAAGCCCATTTCTGTTTTCTACTTTTACTCTTGGGGACACTTTTCTTTTGTCATTTAAGTTTTTTTCTCCTGAACCTCCAGCTGCAAATACATTTAATACTCAACCACAAGAGAACCCCTGACAGATGGGATTCAAAACAGATGGCTCTATTGAGAGGCAGCAATTGAAAATGGAGGGTAATTTGAACCAATCAAGAAGATGGGGTCTCCAGGAGACAAAGTTTCTTCAGAAACTGTAACCATATCCCCCAAGCTCCTCTGGTACATTTTTCACCCGCAGATGAGACTTCCTGGGAGTGGATCCAACTTTTTTTTTTTAACATCTGGAACGTTGAAAAGGAAGAGAAAAACCCTGGGGCCTTGTCAATCAAATTCACTTTTCTTTTGGCAAATTTAGCGTCAGTGACAAATTGCATAATTTGACATAAACAAAGTTGATAGATGTCGGCAAAGCTGTTTTGAAACAGCAGCAACGAAGAGATGTGTAGGATGGGTTTTTTTTTTCACTCAACAGTCGTATGTTTAATAACAAATAAAACAACCAGATGTTGAAAAAATCCTACCACCTTCACGATGTCATCTGATAGTTAGCTGCTGATTAATGAGAGTGTGGGATTTGTTCTAACCCCAATTCAGAAACTTGGCAGGGAAGTCTATTTAAGGACTTCACTGGATAGCTCTTATTATAGTTCATGAAGACTTCTAAGTTCACCTCTGAGGCTTTTTTGGACCAGAAAACATTGGCCTTGATATCAGATGACTTGAAGGTAGGCTCTGATCTGCCATTACTCCCCTCTGTAACCTTTGGTAAATCATTTAATCCTCCTGGAGTTTAGGTTTCCCACAGGATGCATGATGATAATCAGCTCTGCCCTGCCTACCCTTGAGTTGCTGCAAGGTTCAAGTGCAATATTAGGTGTGAATCACTTTTTCTTTCATTTGAAGTTCATTATCTTTTCACTGAGAGATAATTTCATCTGGTAAAGTACACAAATCTTAAGTGTACAGCTCAATACATTTTTACAGACGTGTACACCTGTATGGTCACTCACATCAAGAAAGGATATTTCTGGCACCCCAGAAAGTCCCCTGTGCCTTTGCCAGTCAACACTTCCAGGGAACAATCACTCTCACCTCCATCACCATGGATTAGCTCTGCCTGTTCTTGAACTTGATACAAGAAGAATCGTGGAGTACGTATTCCTTTATGTGTGGCTTTCAGTTGGCGTAGTGGCTTTTGAAGTCCATTTATAGCAACACAGAAATTGTAGTTTCTTCCTTTTTGTTGCTGAATAGTATTCCACTCCACAGCTCTACCACACTTTGTTTATTCATTCTCCAGTTGATGGATACCTGGGTAGTTTCCAGTTTTCAGTTATTAGGAATAAAGCTGCTATAAGCATTTCTGTAAAAGTGTTTTTGTGTAAATGTTTCTGTTTCTCTTGGGTAAATAGCTAGGAGTAGTAAGTCTGGGTCATAGGGTATGTGTGTGTTTAAACTTTTTTTTTAAATTGCTAGTTTTACCAAGTGGTTGTATAATTTTATATTCTAACAGTGTATGAGAACACTAGTTACTTTACATCTTCACCAGGCTGGTCACCTTTCAGCCATGGAGCCCTCTACAGGGTAGGGAGTGTATTATTGTGAGAGAAGATGGGATTTAGTATGGAACATGGGGTCTGGGGTCATGTTTCAATCATTGTTCTGGGCTGGGCTCACCATATGGCCTTGAGTAAGCCACTTAATTCTAGCCTCATTTTCTGCAGCTTAAAATGGGGCTGTCAATAGCACCTCTCTCAAAGGGGCCCCTGTGAGGATTAAATGAGAAGAATCTTGCCGAGATCCTTAGCACAGGGTATTGCATACAGCGCTTAATGATTGCCATGGTCTTAATTTACTTTGTTTACTATTTAATAGATCCCAGCTGGAGAAAATATCTTTAAATATCCCATGTCTGTCAAGAACTCTGACAGAGCCCAAGGAGTATGAACCATTTTACGAGCTAACAGCTATCTATCCTGTTTGATCAGCAAGATCTTTACTACTCCAAGATGGAGTTCACACCAAGGATGACACAGCAGAGAGATGGAAAAGTCCTTGGAGACTGTGAGCTGCTGAATCAACCAACCTGACATCCACCGCCAAACTTCTAATTAGGTTAATAGCACATTTCCTTATTGTTCAGGCTGATTTCAATTGGTTATTTGGAGCTCGAACATCCTGACACACCAAACAATCTCAGTGTTCCTCTGCTGAGCCTGGACCTGCTCTCAGCATCCTTAGCAGAGGACTTCTGGTAGATCTGACCGATTGTGACCACACAAGAGCTAGTGTTGTAGTCAAAGCCATCTCTGATAATTTGCCATCTCTGATAATGCCAAGTCACCTTTTGTGCAGCTAAAATTAAATTCATCTGAAGTGCAGAGTAAGATGCTTCTCTTTTAAGCTTTTAATGACTTTTAAAGAATATTGCTGATCACTCAGCCACAGATCACAAAGCATTATGTAATTTGCTGCCACCCACTAAGAATCCATCTCAAGCAGCATTAGCTCGAGATAGGGGGCAATTGTGGAGCTGGATTCTGTCTGCCATTTAAGAAATATTTCTTGCTTTCCTTCCACATACCACAGGTTTGGGATTATAGGGAAGACCAAAGAAATGAAACAGGATCTAGACTGCAAATAGTTGAGGGAAATGAAGTGATATGAATTCTGGGTCACAAAAATATTGAATATTCCACAGCGAAGGGCATATTTTACTTTTTAAAAATTTTATTGTAGTATAATGAATAATATATGTGTGGTAAAGTACACAAATCTTAAATGTGCAGCTCAATGAATTTTTAAAAAGTGAATACATCCATGCACTCAGCATCCAGATTAAGAAACATTAACAGACATCAGAAGATTGTCTCATTTCCCTGTCTAGTTGACAACCCTTCCTCCCTTCAAAATAATCACTGCTCTGACAACTGTCACCATAGATTAGTTTTGTCTGATTTGAACTTTATATAAGTGGAGTCATACGTTTGGCTGTGGCTTCTTTTGCTTTCTATTATGTCTGTGAAATTCATTCATGTTGTTACATGTGGATGTAGTTCCTTCTTTTAGTTACTGCAGTATTTTGTTATATGACAGCACCAAATTTATTCATCGATTCTTCTGTTAATGGACATTTGAGTAGTTTCCAGTTTTGGGTTAATACAGATAATGGTGCTATGAACACTGTTGTGCATGGCTTTGGTGAAAATATGTATACATTTATGCTGGAGATAAAAAGATAGACAATATATAAAACACACATACATACATAGAATTGTTGAATCACAGAGTATGTGTGTATTTAGCTTTAATATATTTTGCCAGTTTTTCAAAGTGAGTGTTCCTATTTACAACTACTGTGCAGTATATGATGGTCTCAGTTGCTCCACAACCTTAAAAACATTTTTAAAAATTGTGGTAAAATATACACAGCATAAAACTAACCATCTTAACCATTTTCAAGTGTATAGTTCAGTGGTATTAAATAATTTCATAATGTGCAACCATCCCTACCATCCACCTCCAAAACTCTTTTCACCTTGTAAAACTGAAGTTCTGTACCTATTAAACAAAAACCCCATTCCCACCCCCACTCCCCAGCTCCTGGCAACTACAATTTTGCTTTATATCTCTATTAATTTGGGTACTCTAAGAATAAGTGGAATTATACAGTATTTATCTTTTGTTACTGGCTTATTTCATTTAGTATAATGTCCTCAAGGTTCATCCATGTTATAGCATATATCTTAATTTCCTTCCTTTTTAAAGGCTGAATAATATTCCATTGTTAATATATACATTTGCTTACCCATTCATCCATAATTGAACACTTGGGTTGCTTCCACAGTTTGGATATTGTGAATAATGCTATGAACACGGGTGTACAAATGTCACTTTGAGACCTGCTTTCAATTCTCTGGAGTATATACCCAGAAATGGAATTGCTGGATCATGTGAAAATTGTGTTTTTAGTTTTTAAGGAAACTCCATAAAGGATAAGTTTTTCTACTTCAGCAAAAAATGTCATAGGAATTTTTATAGGGATTGCACTGAATCAGTAGATCTCTTTGAGTAATACTGACATCTTAACAATATTAAGTCTTCCAGTCCATGAACATGAGTTTGATTCCTTTTACTTATGTCTTCTTTAATTTGTTTCAGCAATATTGTGTAGTTTTCACTGTGCAAGTTTTTCACCTTCTTGGTTAAGTTAATTTCTAAATGATTTTTGATGCTATTGTAAATGGAATTATTTTTGTAGTTTTCAGATTTTTCATTGTTAGTGTATAGATATGTGACTGGTTTCTGTGTTGACTTTTTATCCTGCTACTTTGCTGAATTCATTTGTTTATTCCAACAGTTTGTGTGTGTATGTGGAATCTTTAGGGTTTTCCGCATATAAGATCCTATCATCTGTGAACAGAGATAATTTTACTTCCTTCTTTTTGATTTGGATGCCTTATCTTTATTTTTCTTGCTCTGGCTAGAACTTCCAGTACTATGTGGAATAGAAGTGGCAAAAGCAAGCATCTCTGCCTTCCTTGTTCCTGATCTTAAAGGAGAAGCTTTCAGCTCTTCACCACTGAGTATGCTGTTTACTGTGGGGTTTTCATATATGGCTTTTATTATGTTAAAGTACTTTCCTTCTGTTCCTGGTTTGCCAAATGATTTTTATGATGAAAGGGTGTTGAATTTTGTTGAATATATTTTATGCATCAATTGAGATGATCATGTGATTTTTCTCCTTCATTCTGTTAATGTAGTATATTACATTAACTGATTTTCATATATTGAACCATGTTTCATTCTAGGAATAAATCATACTTGGTCATGGTGTATTATCCTTTTAATATGCTGCTGAAATTGGTTTACTAGTATTTTGTTGAGAATTTTTACTTGTGGTATCTTTGACTGGCTTTGGTATCAGAGTAATACTGGTCTCATAAAATGAGTCAGGAGGTGTTCTCTCTCCTCCAGTTTTTTGGAATAGTTTGAGAAAGATTGGTAATAGTTCTTTAAATGTTTGGTAGAATTCACCAGTGAAGTCATTGGATCCAAGGTGTTTATTGAGAGAATTTTGAAGACTTATTTAATCTCCTTAGTAATTATAGGTCAACTCAGATTTTTAATTTTTTCTTGATTTAGTCTTGGTATTTCTAGGAATTTGTCCATTTCATCTAGGTTATCCACTTTATTGGGGTACAGTTGTTCATAGTGTTCATATCATCCTTATTTCTGTAGAATAATAATGTCCTCACTTTCATATTTGATTTTGGTAATTTGAAATTTCTCTCATTTTTTCTTAGTATATATAGCTACATATAGTAGCTATAGTTTTGTCCATTTTGTTGATCTTTTCAAAGAACCAGCTTCTGGTTTCATTAATTTTTTCTATTCTTTGTTTCATTGATCTCAGCTCTAATATTTATCATTTCCTTCCTTCTGCTATTTTTTGGTTCTTGTTCTAGTTCCTTAAAGTGTATAGTTAAGTTGTTGGTTTGAAATCTTACTTGTTTTTTAAATATAAGTGTTTATAGCTATAAATTTCCCCCTTACTTCTTTTACTACATCCCGAAGTTTTGCTATGTTGTGTGTTCATTTTCATTCATCTCTAGAAAATTCAAGTATTTTTAAATTTCTCTTGTAATTTCTTCTTTGATCATTAGTTGTTCAAGAGTATATTGTTTAATTTCCACAAATTAAAAAATTTTCCAGTTTTACTTCTGTTGATTTGTAATTTCATCCTGCTGTAGCTGAAGAAGATAATTTGTATGATATCTGTCTTTTAAAATCTATTGAGACTTAAATCTGTGGTCTAATATATGGTCTATCCTAGGAAATATCTCATGGATACAGGAGAAGAATGTGTATTCTGCTGTTGTTCTGTATGTCATATCTAGTTGGTCTACGGATTAAGTCCTCTATTTCCTTACTTAATTTCTGTCTGGTTATTCTATCCTTTATTGAGAGTAGGGTATTGAAGTCTTTGACTATTATTGTAGAGCTATTTATTTCTCCCTTCATATGGTCAGTTTTTGTTTCATATATTTCTCTGGTCTGTTATTAGGTATGCAAATGTTTATAATTGTTATATATTCTTGTATATTGAAACTTTTATTAATATATAATGTCCTTTTTTGTCTCTTGTCATCTTTGTCTTATGTTTACTAGAGTTGTTGTCCTATTTCTTTTCTTGTAAGGTTCTGCCAGGTTTTGGATTCAAGGTTATAAAGGTCTCATCTAACAATCTGGAAAGTGTTCACATTTTTTCTGTTCTCTGAGTTTGTGGCAGATTAGTGTTATTTTGCCCTTAAATATTTGTAGTTTGTTTTCTGAGGGGGCAGTAATTAGGTTTATTATTTTTTTTTCTTGGAGGTACCGGGGATTGAACCCAGGATCTTATGCATGCTAGGCATGCACTCTACCACTGAGCTATACACTTCCTCTTTGTCCTTAAATATTTGAAACAGTTCACCAATCAAGCCATTTGGGCTTGGAGTTTTGTTGTTTTGGGTGTAATTGTTTTATTTTGGTGGAAGTAGAGAGTGTGCTTTGAAATCCCATCTGTCCCAGAAACCATGACACTTGCTGATCTTGTCTCCACATGGCTGCTTCTTCATGACACTTGCTGATCTTGTCTCCACATGGCTGCTTCTTCAAAGATTCAGTTCTCTGCTCAAATGCCATCTCCTCAGAGAGGTCCTCCATGACTGCTCCAGCAAAAGTAGTAGTGAGAGTGGAGAGAGCACTATTTCTCTCCTCTCTACCTTTGCTTACTCCACTTCCCTATGCCAGGAAAAAACCTCCCTTCGCTCTTTGCCAGTCTAAGCCCTACTCATCCTAATGGCTCAGTTAATGTGACACTTCCCCTGTGAAGGCCTCCTTGAGTTTCAACTCCCCAGAATGGGTTAAACTCCCTTACCATCCTTACATAGTTCTGTCATGCACTTCGCACATTAAATTGAAATGCACTCTTTATGGACCTGCTTTCTCAGCAGATCATAAGGACTGGGCCTTATTCATTTGGGGCACATAGGGATCACTAATGTATGTTGCACAAGTGGGCATTGCTACAATCCTTATGTGCTGGACAAAGCAGTAGTCTTCTTGCTCCTTCCTGCTGCCTACTGGCCATTCTCCACCCAGAGGGCAAGAGGGATCATCTACAAAGGTAAGCAAGCTCATGTCACAACCCTGCTTCAAACCCTCCAGCGGCTTCCATTTGTATGAGGAATAACTTCAACTTTCTTGCCATGGCCCACAGGACCTGCAAAGTCTGGCCCCAGCCAACTGTGAGTCTTACCCCACCTGTCCTCAATCATCTTCTGCCAGTCATACTCCCCTTCTTTCTATTCTTCAAATACCAGGCTTGTTTCCCCTGGAGTCTTCAGTTTTGTTCCCTCTACTTGGAATGTTCTGCAGCCAAGACTATGCAAGGCTGACACTTTCTCATCATTCATGTTTCAGCTCAGCCGTCACCTCCTCAGAGGCCTTCCCTGACCACACAGGCGTTCTCTCCCCCATCACCCTGCCATTTTCATCATTACCTTCCTGACAAACTGACAGTGATTTGTTATTTTTTGTTTCTCCCACTGAGAACTCCATTAGGGGAGGGATATATTGTCTGTCGTGGTCGCCACTTTGCCCCCAGTACCTAGAATAGTGTGGCACTCGGATGGCGCTCAGTAAAGGGTAAGAAGTCCGCGCAGGAATTACGGAATCGCTTTCTCAGGCCAGTGCCGGCTCTAACCACGTGGGAGGGGTGAGGGCGGTGGTAGGGCGGTGGTCGCGGGCGTGCAGGGAGTGACAACTCAGCCCAAAGCCCCGCCCCCAATCCCGCCGGTGTCCGTGTCCTCCTCCACGGGTCTCCATAAAGTTCATTTGGCGGCGCGCCGCGCGGGGCCTTCTGGGAAAGCCGGCCTTGGCCAATCAGGAGGCGCGGGCGAGCGGCGCGAGAAGCGGCGGCCGCGTTCTTCAGCCGGGACCTGAGCGGCGACACGGCTGCAGCGCCAGGTAAGGGTGTCTGAGGCCGCGTCCTTCCTGCTCAGGTCATGTCCTTGAACCCAGGGCCCCGTGGCTGGGCGGGGTGCGGTCCCCAGCTCGGAGCCGTGCTGCTCACACTTCCCGTTCGCCTCATGGCAGCCGGCATGCCTGACGCCGGCGACAGCGCCCTGCCGAACCGCCCACTATTATAGCGTAGAGCTGCGGTAGGGGAGTGCCTGCTCTCTGTCCTCTTTCTGAATACGGAGCCACGGCCTTCCGAATGCCCTCCTCCCCCACTACAGCGCTCTGCCTTGGTGCACCACGCCCACCGCTGCCCCGGGAGCCCACCCTATGCTGGATCGGCCACCCCTCCCCACCACCGCAATCCGCTTGATCACCTCCTTGACCGCGCCCTTCCAACTCGCGCGCCCCTCAGCATACACCCTGTCGGGAGACGTTGCCCTCCGAGGAAAGGGGTCTTGGGGGCGAGGGTGACGATCTTGTGAGCCTTGGCCTATCTCCTCTGCATCCAGGGGACTGCTCCTTCCCACCCAGGGAAATGCTAGTGATTAGAACCTGGAGATGGCCTGCACTTTCTCTGCGCTCACAACACCCCATCCTCTGCAAAGGCAGTGCTTACGTTTACTGGGTCTCTTTTTTAAAAATTACGAGGCCTACCACAGAGGTCTTTTTCCAAAGGTTGGATGACCCATTGACAGACGCTGGTCGGGATTTGCTCCTCTTGTCAGGTGTGAGGAGGATTTTTGCTTTTGTTTTGTTTTTTACCGAAATGTCTTTCAGCGTGAGTAAGGGTCACGTTTCTGTTCTCTTGGGGGAACGTGAGAGGGTGTCCTTGGGCATGGTAGTTTCTTTCTTTCTTTCACCTGTTCTTCGTGCATTTGTGTTTGAGACATTTTCATTTTTTATTTATGGTGATCCCACTCAAGGCCCATAGTTCTAAATATCTGTAAATTAGGCTAACAGATCCCACATTTATATCTCCAGCCTGGGCTTCTTTCTTGACCTATATCCAGCTGCCTACTTAATATCTCCACTAAGATTGTTGGTTGGGAGCTCAAACTGAACATGTCAAGATAGGGCTAGCAAGCTCCCCTCCGCCTCTCTTCCCAGACTTCTCTTCTTGCTGTATTTTTCCCCCTCTTCTCAGTGATGTAAAAGGCTCTGACCAATAACCTTTGAGTCATCCTTGACTACTTTCTTTCTTACTCCACATTCATTGCTTGACACCCTAGGCCAAATCATCAACACCTCTCACCTGGATTATTGAAATAGTCTCCCATCTGGTCTCCTGGCTTCTGCCCTGGCCCCTGTTTTCAGCACAGCAGCTAGAAGGATCCTTTTCAAACACAAGTCAGATTATGTCACTCGTTTACTTAAAAAACCCTCTACTGGGTCCCCATTTCTTTTAGAGATGAACTCCTTACAGTGAGCTATAAGGCTTTGCATAATGTGACCCCCTCTTACTTTCCCACTTTTATTTTCTGGTACCCTCCCCTTCCACGTGGCGGACATACTTTAGTCTCAGGACCCTTGTGCTTGCGGTTCAATATTCATATGATCTGCTCACTTTCAAGTTTTTATTCAAGGGTCGCCTGGTGAGGCTTCCTCCACTTCCTATCTTCCTTTATCACTTTAGTTGTTGTTCTTATATTTTACTTATTTAGCTTGTGTATTGCTTGTTTTCCTCCTCTAGAAGGTGAAGGGAGGATTTTTATCTGTTTTGTTCCCTAATGTATCCCCAGCACCTAGACCTGGCATACAGTAGGTGCTCAATAAACAGGAAGTAAATCCGTGCTCCTGGCACCATTCCAGGCTTGAGGATGGAGTGGTGAATGAGAGGCATGTGATCACTGAGCTGCTGTTTCTGTCGAGCACACCACCAGCAGTAAACACACAGGTATAGCATGTAGTGTCAGGGCTGTTTTTTAAAAAGAGGACAAGGATATCTGAACAGAGACCTGACTGAAATCAGAGACGGGTATATCTAGGGGAAGAGCACTCCTAGAAGGAGAGCAGCAAGTGCAGATACCACAAGGTGGGAACATTGGTGATGTGGTGAACTCGAGGGTCTGAACCTGCTTCTTGATGGAATTAAGTACAAAATAAGGTAGAGGGAAAGGTGGATGTGCCAAGGAGAGGGAGTTATCAGAGTAAAGACCCCGAGGTGAGGATCCGAGGTGTGTTCAGGAACAGGTCACTTTATCCAGCACACATTTATTTGGTACCTTTTATGTGCCAAGCTTAGCAGCTGAGGATTCTAGGTGAGCAGTCTGTGGACCTTACCCTATAGGAATTCTCTATGTAGAAAGGGAGACAGACTTGGGAGGAAATCATCACAACCCTTCCAACTGTCCAGGGAAGAATAGTAATAAGGTTCAGAATAGTGTGGAAGGGGTTTTGGGTAGGTAGGACTGTCCCAGCTGACTTTGCAAGACACACAGGAGTTCCCGTGAGACAGGGTAGGTTTGTGTTATAGTAAGGTGTGCTCCTGCATGTGCCGGGGTTTGAAGGGAGGAAACAGCATGAGGCACCCCAAGGAGTAGCAGATTGCTCAGGTATCTTTAGGAGAAGGGCAGAAGGAGATGAGGATGGTAAGGGTGACAGTGCCCATTCTTTGGAGGGTACCCTGTTTGGCTGTGTCAAAGCATGAGCCCTTCCTCCTGTAGGGGATGGAAGGTGTCCCATGGGGTTAAAGGCAGGGGGAGCATTTCAGAAAGACCTCTCTGGCCAAGGGGAGGGTCGATTAGAAGGCTGACTATTGAGGTAATGAGGAGAAAAGCATGAGGTTAGAGTGGGGGCAAAGGAAATGAGCATTCAACTTTGCAAAAGGTTTGAGAGGTAGACCTGGAGATTGGCTGGATGCTCGGGAGAGCCTGAGGTGACTCCCAGGTGATTTCTGGCTGAATTGATTGGGTGTTGATTGTTTTACCAAGAGAGAATGGAAATGCAGGAGGGGGAAATAGTGCGGCTGGTGATGGAGGTGGCAGCTAAGAGGAGAGAGAAGTGAGGTGTTTGGGATATGTATAGTTTGAGGCACCCATTGGTCAGCCAGGTGTAGAGATGTCAGGTGGACAGTGGAAGTATTGGCCTGGGGATAGAGCTGGGCTGAGCATAGATGTGTGGAAGTCACGTTTGTTTTGATAGATCAGGGTCCTTGCCTGAGCCCAGAGAGACCCCAGGGGTCCTTGGACTTTCTGGGTCAGGGCAGCATTGTGCCTTCTGACTCTCCATGCTCAAGAGTATGTGTGGTTCTGTTGTAGCACGTGTATGTGAACAGATTCAGAGATGTCTGTAGCCATGTGGAAGATTAATGGCCTCTGGTAGTTGTAGCCATGGAGTTCATTGTAGTTGAAGCCATGGCCCAGGTGGATGTTACCCAGAGAAATATATAGTGTGAGAAGAGGAGGTCCAAGGATAGAGGCTTGGCATTTGAGGGGTGGGTAGGTAAATAAACCACAGCAGAGGAGACTGGGAGGGAGGAGCTGGAGAAGCAGGAGGAGAACCAGGAGAAGGTGGCGTCTCCAAGTCAAGGGAAAGAGAGTTTCAGGAAGAAAGGAATGGCCAGGGTGTCGAAGGCTGTGAGAAAGGAAAGAATGAAAGTCCATTGGATTTGGCAGTTAGGTCATTGGTGAGTGCTGAGGAATTCAGGAGATGGGAGGGAGGCAAGCAGAACTTAGATTGCAGTTGGTGATCAGCGAGTGAGATGTGACAAAGGGTGGCTGTCTCTTTGTGAAATGAGTGGGAGACAGAGGAGGACATGGTGTTGAGAATTTTTTTAAATGAACTTTTTATTTTAGAATTGTTTCAGATTTATAGAAAATATGCAAGATAGGACAGGGTTCTCTGTACTCATCCAGTTTTCCCTATTGATGAGAAATTATTTTAGGGAAGAAGAGATCTAAATTCTAGGAGAAGGAACCAGTGACAGTGGGAAAAAGGACAGCCATCACTTTCTGAGCTCTGGCTGTGTGCGAGTCTCTGCCATGGGCTTTACTTGTATAATCTAATGCCATCCTCATGGCAGCCCTCTGATGTCCAAGCCTACTCCCTTCCCTGTCTTCCTCATTTCGGTAAATGGTGTCTTCACTGTCTGAGTAACTCAGGCCTAAAACTTTGGCATTGTGCTTGACTTCTTTCTCCTCTCACATCAGCCATTCATATCTACACTAAATCTTCTCTTAAAATACATACATGAATCAGACCATTTTTTGTCTCTTCCCCCACTATCACCCTGGTCCACGCCAGTCTCATGTGTTACATCTGGGTGATGGAGTAGCCTGCTGACTAGCCTCCCTGGTCTTACTTTGTCCTCCTGACCCCAACCCCAAGTCTGTTCTGTGCACAGCAGTGGAAGTGAACCTTAGAGAAGGCTCACTCCTTCACTGGCTACCATCACACCTAGACTGAAATCCAAAGTCCTTACCTGGTGCTGGGAAGCTGACATGATCTGACCCTGCCCCGACCCCTCTCCCACCACCCTTGCCCAGGATTATGTACTTCAGCCACGTGGCTTCCTGCTCTTCAGTACACTTCTGCAAAATACACTTCTGCCTTGGGGCTTTTGTATTTACTGTTTCCTTGACATGAACATTCTTCCCCCAAATACCTACATAGCGCACCTCCTTTACTTCATTCAGGTCTCTGCTCAAAGGTTTCCCTTTAAAAGAAGCTTTTCAGAACACACCAGCTAAAGCAGTTAAACAGTCCACTCTGCCACATCCTCCTATTTTATCTCCTTTGTAGCACTTGTCAACACCTGGCATCATTTGTCTATTTGTTTATTCTTTTTTACTGTCTGTCCTGTAACAGACATCAGCTCCCTGAAGCTGGGAACCTTGTCTGGTTTTTCCGCAGCTGCATCCCCATTGCTTTGTACAAATAGTACCTAGCATGTGGTAGATGCTCAATAAGTATTTCTTAAATGAATGAAGAAAAGAAGGAAGATGGGGCTCTAACTTTGGTGGACTTTACAAGGTCAACATAAGAATTTAGAAAGTGAGTCATTAAACAGTTTGGAGGTTTGTAGAAGGTTATTCTGGCAGTGACTATATTGAGGATCTAGCTACTGTTTAAGGGCACTGTTGGAGATACATTTTTTTTAAAGTAAAGCTGTAAAATAACTTTAAGCTTTAAGCTGTTTGGGAGAGAATATTAAGAGACAATAATACAAGGGAAATGAGAATGATGTCAGCAGGATGGCAGAGTAAGAGGTCCTGATGCTTGTCCCCCCCACAAAAACAACAAAAACAGCACATAAACAACTGTACATTGACAAAAATAGCTCTGTAAGAGCTCCAGAGTGAAATAAGGAGGCTGCAGAAACCCTGTGGAGCACAAAAACAGAGGATTGACTGTGTAGAAATGTGTAAGGCAGATAAATAAATGGACGAGAGAGTTTCGACGAGGGAAGATTCCTGTGGGACGGGGATCGAAGAAACCATTTGGTAGGTAGGACTTGAATTGGTGGTAAAAATGATGCTAATATTTGAGTGGTTACTGGGTGGCAGGCAAGGGAGGTACAACTGTTTATCCATTTTACAAGCAAGGCCCAGAGGGAGTAATTAACTTGCTCGAAGTCACCCAGCTAGAGAGTAGAGTTCCTGGCTGGATCTCAGGGGTGCAGTGGAAGATGAGTAGATGTTCCTGGTTGCGAAAAATGGCGTGAGCAAGGGCACAAGAGCAGAGATGCACGAGGCTGGCCAGGGACAGAGTACATCAGGTAACTACGCAGGGTTTCCCTAAGAGCAGTGCTGCATCTAGATCCCGTGAATGGGAGGCATTGAGGGCTTTTGAGCAGGAGCAACATAGGGAAAGTGATGATAACCACAGTGCACAGAGTGGTGTGCATTGGGAGGGACTAGAAGAAGTGCGCGCATCTAGCAAGATGGAAGAGATTGAAGTCTGGTCTTGTGTGGTGATGTGGATGGAAGCAACAGTTAGACTAGCCTTATTGTGCTAATCATTTTGCAGTATATATGTCTATCAGATCATCGTGTATGCCTTAAAATTATACAGTGTTATATGTCAGTTATGTCTCAATAAAGCTGGGAAAAGAAAAGAAGCAACAGAAGACACTGCAAAAATAAAACATCCCTTGCTATCTAAATCTGTTTAGGTTATGAGAGATTTGGAGAGTGAGGGATATATGTTATCTGAATCTATGGTATTTGGTTTCCTGAGATTTTGTTAGGGAGTAGCAGTAGTTTGGATAATGGGGAATAATAGCTACCTGCTTTCTCTCGAAAATGCATCTGCATATGTTTTGGTTCTTGAGTCTGGAGAGCGGAGAATACCTGTAAAGAAACAATCCAAGGTCACATACAGAGGCAAGGGGAAGGGAGAGTTAGAATCTGAGAGAAGCCAGGACACAGGTTGGGGTTGGGGGTGTTGGGAGGGCAGCTGATGATGGTGGTGGTGGTTGTGGGTGGATAACTGCACTTTGAGACATACTGGGTGTGACAGTTACGGGTTTGAGTGGAAATGCGCAGGCAGTCCCTGGGGACTCCAGGGTTGGAGTATGAGTGCAAGAAGCAGAGCCGGGGTGTGGACTTGACATTCATTGCCATCCAGGATTCTGAGCAGTGGTGAGACAAACACTCTGAAACAGGGAGCTTAGAGCAGTTTTTAAATGAATAAGTTATTAAAATTTGAAAAGGTCATGTACACTTACGGGAAAAAATTCAGATTGACAGAGGGTATAAAGTGGAAAGTAGAAATCTCCCACTCATATCTTTGCTCTCTCTCTGCAGGTGATGCTAAGTTTCTTGCTGTGTTGATGTTATGTTTCTTGCTATTTCTTCTGAATGCTATCTGTGAACAAACCTGTGTGTGTGTGCGTGCGCGTGTGTGTGTAGAAAGAGAAAGCAGCTTAATGAATTTTTAAATATTTATTCACTCATGTGACTACCACCCATGTTGAGATATAGAATATTTCCAATACCTCAGGATCTTAGCTTGGGCTGCTGTATAAATTACCATAGCCTGAGTGGCTTAAACAACAGAAGTTTGTTTTTTCACAGCTCTGAAGGCTGTAAGTCTGAGACCAGCATGTCATGTGGTTTGGTTCTGGTGAGGACCCTCTATCTGGCTTGTAGATGGCCACCATCTTGAATGTGCTCACATCTTCTTTCCTGGGTGAATGTGTGTGTAGAGTGGGGGTGGGAGGTAGAAGAAGGAGCTTTCTGGTGTCTCTTCCTAGTAGGGTACTCATCCCACCATGGGAGTCCCCTATTTGTGACCTCATCTAAATCTGATTACCTCTCAAAGGCCCCTCCTCCAAATGCCATCACATTAGGGGTTAGGACTTCAACATATGAATTTTGGAGGACATGTTTCAGTCTATAGTGCCAGGAAAGTTCTGTTGTGCTTCCTCCCAGTCATTCCCCAACTCTCAGGATAACCAGTGTTCTGATTTCTAGCACCACAGGTTAGTTTTTTCTTTTCTTAAAATCCATATAAATGGAATTGTGCAGTACATCTTTTTTTGTTATCTGCTGCTTAAGTTCACTGTTATGTCTGTGAAATTTATCCCTACTGTTTCATGTAGCTGTAGTCTGATCTTCTTCATTGCTGTTTGGCATGCCAGGGTATGAATATACCACCATAAAAAAAACCAAATGGTACAATTCTGTATATACAATGGTTTTAAGATTATTGGGGGTGTGGTTTTGTGGCGAGGGACTCAGACTTTTGTTAGAATCTGATAACTGCTATAGTGCTTTTCTTATTTTTTAAAAAAAAGTATGCATGTATTTCCAGGGTTCCTGGTGCCTTTGATGCTGGTGTTATGGCCCTGAGGACAAGAAGCCTTCCTTAGTTAACAGCAGGGTTTCTCAGCTTTGCCACTATTGATATTTTGGGCTGGATAATTCTTTGTTGTAGAGGCTGTGCTGGGCATTGTAGGATGTTTAGCAGCACCCCTGACCTCTGTCCTCTGGATGTCAGTAGCACGTGGCCTCTCTGTCCATTTTGTGACAACCAGAAATGTCTCTAGAAATTGCCAGTGCTCCCAGGGGAGCAAAGCTGCCCCTTAGCTGAGAACCATTGGTTTAGAGAGAAGAGCCAGAGCCAAAGCCTTTTGGAGGTAGATGTGTTGATCTATCCCTGTTGATACCAGCTGTAATATTGGGCAGGTATCATTCCTGAGGTTCTATATACAGATTAATTTTCATCACTGCTAAAATAGAGCTGCTCCTTCCAAGGACACATTATTAAGTGAGTTTAAAGACTGAATTAAAATATCCCACATTTGTAGATTCTTCATGGCAGACAGGACCTTAGAAATCACCTGAGCCAACCCCTACATCTCACTGGTGGTGAAACTAGTCTCTAGAGACGAAGAAGGACCAGTTCAAGGGTCAGAGGGCTGGTGTGGGGCAAAGCCAGGGTAGGGTCCACAGTTCTAATCCCAGGCCTTCTACTTAGAAAGTTGGTCAGAAAGTAGCCCGTCTGGATACTTTACATTTCTTTGTGATGCCAGGTTACTTCTCTTTGCCTTTTGAAGATGAAATAGTACGTGTTAGTTTATGTATCAGGAAAGCTGATACCATATACTCCTTACTGCAGACTCTGAGTCATCCAGGCCAGAACTAGTACTGAATCACCCAGGTCTTCATTTCTCTTCTGTCTAAGGTAATTTATTTCAGTTCTTTGTTTTCTCTGAAAATCTACCTTCTGAATAATGACTATGTCTAACTCTTTTACTTAGTCTCTAAGGACTGTAAAGAATGATCCAACAACACATTTTTTTTTTAATCTTCTTTTCCTTCCTCTTCCAGAGGTGTCTGAAACGATAGTACCTGTTAGAATGTAATTTTCTTTTGGTTGTTGTTGTAATTGACAGCTGACAGATATAGTACAAAGTAGAAAGTAGCATGATATTGTCATTTAACCATAGTTTATATATTCAGAAGAAGAGAGGAGAACAGAACCAGTCTGCAACTTTTGACACCTCCTGTGAGGCTTCCCTCATTAGTCTTGGTGTTGAACATTCAACACTGTTCTTTGTTTTAATCCTATTACAGTCTAATTAATAAGAAGGTTTGAGGGCAAGATTTCCTTTTGCAATTTAGTGCTGAATTTCTTTTGAATCACACCTTCATTGTGGAAATTTGGATTTATAGTAAAAAACCATATTTGATAGTGGGGAATTTAAAAAATATAACTGTCTTCCAGAAGTTCTTAATGATATGAAGTTGTGATTAAATTAGCTGTAATTTAGTATCATATATTTACTAGAAGATTTTTTGCAGCAGACATTTATAGTTAAGTGACAAAAAGTTGCCAAATTGGCAATTTTGGAAAAAGGCTAAAATAGCATTTTACAGTGACATAAATCAGGAGAGTTTATAAAATATTTTCTGTGTATCATCAACCCCCTGAAGTAGGTAGGGATTATCATCTCCTTTTTAAAGATGAGGAAATTAAGAGGGGAGATTTGGATTTTATTCCAGGGGTAAATCAACCCACCATCAACTTAAGTGAACATTCTAGATTCAAGCCAGATGTATGGGTTCAAAGCCCAGTCTTCTGTTTATCCATCCTGTTTAAAACATTTTTTTTGGATTTACTGTCACATTAAAACTTTAAAAAATAATTGGAAAAAGGAATAACATTGTTGTACATTTTGAAAAAAAAGTATAAATTGCAGTGTCAGTTATTTCCTCTGATATATATGAAATTCACTCTTCTGACAACATCCAAAAACATATAGCAGTGCTAAATATGCATTTGTTAGATTGCAGGATCTTTGTAGTTGAAAGAGATAAATTTGGGTATGTGGTAAAATTAGAATTCCATGGTAAGTGGTAATAACTATTGTTTGAGTATATTGACATCCTGCAGGAAAGGAAGCTGGTATCATCTCCCCATGCAAGTCGAGAGAGAGATTCCTTTGACACTAAAGAAAAGACAGATGGCCTTGTCTTTATCCTTTCATATCTTTCTCAGCCCTTGGTATTTCTCGGATAACTGGGCTGTTTGGATTGTGGGTGATGAGGAAAAGGAAAAACAACATGGGTTGTTGAATATGTTGTGGTGTACTTGCAAAGGTCAGTGAGTGAGTTCCCACTAGCATTCTGTGCTTTAGGTGAAAAGAACATTGGACAGATTTCATCATTTACAAAACACGCTTCTTCCTCCAAATATACTCTGCAAATAAACAGCTTCAGTAGGGAAGGGGAATGACAACAGGCCTATCGTGTCATTCGATCTTTATAAGTGTTTTCACTGCTAAGACCTAGTGAGGATGGGTTTGCCAGGGGCACTGGAGCAGGCTAGTAAGAACTCAACTAGGATTTATTTACCAGGTCTAGCTCGGATACCTTTAGCAAACCAGGGCTTGGCAAACTGTGGACTGTGGGCCAGAGAAACTGGGGAGAGTTTTTACATCTTTAAATTGTTGGAAAAATCTAAAGAAGACTGTTTCGTGACACGTGAAGATTTTGTGAAATTCAAATTTGAGTGGCCATGATTAATTTGTATTGGAGCACAGCCATGCTTGCTTACCTATTATCTGCTTTCAGGCAGAGTTGAGCAGTTGTGATGGAGACTGTCCCATAAAGCCTAAAATGTTCACTGTCCAGCCCTTTACAGAAAAAAAATTTGTGACCCTTGCCCTGAGATGCCAGTCTCAAAGCCTACAAACTGGGAGAGTTTGGTAGACAGGTCTGGGATGAATGGCTGTAAGGCTCTTCATACTTTCCTTTGTTTTCTGTCAGCTTGCAGTCTTTCCAGGCACCTGTTATCAGGAGAATATCCTGAAAGGAACATAGGCTAGAGTCAAGAGAACTAGTAACAGCCATTTCTGGAATGATCCAGTGTGCTTTAAGACAGTCATGGTTCTCCAGCTTGGGAGTCCACAAAGCAAGTGAAAAGACGTGTTCTACTTGTGACTGATGCTTTAAAAGAAAAGCAACTAATGAACTGGTAATTAATACCAGAAAGTAGATGTGTAGTCATTTTAATACAGTAAATATGAATACTCTGAAAGACTGGAATCAGATCACCTGCAGAATCCTGAAGGGGCTGCTCTGAGAACCCTGATTTTAAGTGGTCTAGAAGTGCTCAGCAGTTGAAATATTTATGGGTCTACTTATAAGGGAAAAATACTCTTCCTGTGTTTTCTTTCCTCTCACACTTCAGCACCTCCACTTCTGACACCAGATATTTGGATTTTTCACACATCAAGCAAGTCTCAGATTCTCTGGACACCCGCTGGGTACCCTACAATTTAACTCAATTCTGACATTGTCTACCTGCAGATAGCATCAGATCCCATAGGTTAAGGGTTCAGCCTCATTAGCCCACACTACCCACCACCCTCACCTCCCCACTTCAGATGCCAGTTGCCAGGTCCAGGTTGTTAGCTGTGCTTCTGACCAACTGGCTACAGATCAAAGGTTCTCACAGTCACCACCTCCACCACCACCCCAGGTTTGATTAATTTACTAGAGCAGCTCACAAATCTCGGAGAAACACTTAACATTCACTAGTTTGTTATAAAGGATACAGATGAACTGCCAGATAAAGAAGTACCTAGGATGTGGTCCGGAAGAGTCCTTAGCACAGGAGCTTCTGCCCCTATGGAACTGAGCTATGCCATTCTCCCAGCATGTGGATGCATTCACCAACCCAGAAACTCATCAGACCTCATTATTCAAGAGTTTTTATAGAGCTTAATCTGCAGCCCCCCCACCTCCTTCCCAGAGGTTAAGGGGATGGGGCTGAAAGTTCCAACCCTCTAATGACTTGGCCTTTCTGGGGACGAGCCCCATCCTGAGTCTACCTAGCATAGCCCCTCCAAGTTGCCTCTTTTACATAAACTTGAGTGTGCTTAAGAGGGGACTTCTCGTGATTTACAAAAAAACTCCTAACTTAATACCATATGATATTGCTTATATGTGGAATCTAAAAAAAAAGGACACAAATGAACTTATCTACAAAACAGAAACAGACTCACAAACATGGAGAACAAACTTATGGTTACCAGTGGGTAAAGGAGGTGGGAAGGGTTAAATCAGGAGTTGGAAATTTACACCTCTTGGGGAGTGATGGAAATGTTAGTTGTCTTAGTTGTGGTGGTAGTTTCATAGTTGTATACATCTGTCAAATTTCATCAAATTGTACATCTGAAATATGTGTAGTTTACTATGCAGGAATTGTACCACAATAAAGATATTTTAGAAGAACCCCCAAAACTCCTAACTTCAAGGCATTCCAAGGGTTTTAGAAGCTTTGTGCCAGGAACTTGGGGACAAAGAACAAATTTATTTCTTATTATACTACACTACTCTTTTCTGGCTTGATTATTTAACAGGGTTATATTGGGAATATGGAAATGACCATTTTAAAGTTCATTTTTATCCTATATGCAATTTGGGGCTTTTTTTCCCTTTGTTAAGATGTTTATGTGCCTGGAAGGAGCATTTTTTTGGACACTGAGTGACAGGTGAATGCTGACTAATTAGAGGAAATAAAAGTCCGCCTAGCCCTTGGTTTTAGCTATAGGTAGGAGCTGTCTCTATAAAGCTGTGGGCTTTAATTTTTCCCTCTAGTTAATTTTCTTAGCATCCTCTGTGTGTGGTGAGAAGTCTGGGTCTTGGGAACTTCCCACGAAGAGCATCTACCATTTCTAACATGCCTGCAGCCTCTGAAAAACAGTGGGTCATGGTCCTTTGTTAGTTGGGGGGAACTTTTTTTATTGACGTTTGATGCACAATCAGAAGAGTACATAAATCATGAGTCTAGCTCCATGAGTGTTCTCAAAGTGAACACATTATTAAGCAGCACCTAGAATAAAAAAAACAAAACAAAAGTACCAGCACCCCAGGAGCCTCGTTTCTGTCCCTCTCCCTGCCAGAGGATAACCAGTCTTGCCTTTTAACAGCAGTGGTAAGTTTGCCCTTCATTTTAAGGCTTACAGTTGCCCAGGTGTTTGAGGAGGTCTGTTGAGGCTCAGTAGGACTTCTGCTCAGAGGCACGGAGAGCAGTTTGTTGCTCAGGGTGCTGGTGCACTGTGATGCTTTCTGAAGCACCTTTCAGTGTTTCCAGAGGCCTCTCAGCAATCAGGCTCAGAGTCACTGCTGGCAGAGAGGAGTCCTGGTGCCGTGGGTCTGCCTTGCTGGCCTTTTCCTGTCCAGCCCCAGTTTTGCTGCATTGATTTTTCCACATCCCACTACCATGGGTTCTCAGTGTGGCCTCTTCTGGCTCCTTCCTCCATAGCTCCCCAAACATGCAGCTGGCATCCCATCTCCACATGTGTCCTGGCCAGATTTTCCCAACGCAAAGCTTGGACTTCACCCTCACGCCTCCCCTCCCCCCAATCATTTTAGTTCTCTCTTTGGACAGAGCTTATTTTCATGATCACTTTTCAGTATCTTGGGTCAAAATTGGTATTTAACTCCTATATTTTGTGACTAAATTGATATTTATCTTTAAATTTATGAAAGTAACCATACATTTAAAAATTTTAATGAAATGGGATGATGACTACATCAAAGTATAGATTTGGAAACTTTAATAACTTTTGTAAATTAATTTCCACTGGTTGAGTTAGAGTGCAGGACAGATCCAGTTTTCCCCAAATACAGTATTATACATCTCTCTCTTCTCGCAGACAGACAGACATGGAACAAGCTTATTTTCTACTCTGAAGTTATGTAACACAATTCTTCCTATATGTATATTTCTTCTTTTAGTTTGGAATTTGTTCACCTGAAAACTGGGGTTTTCTTCTAAAATACTGTTTTTTGTCTGGCTATTTAGAGGGAAAGCACTAGTCTGGACCACGTGTGATCTGAATTCATGCCATTTATACTGTCACTGCCTTATGCTGTGCAGTCTCAGAAATGTTAAGTATCAGTTGGTAGTCGGAAGGGAATGTTTTTGCTCTGGTCTTTGCTTGCCTGTGGGTGCTATTTGGCAAGGGTGTGTAGGAAGCCTTGGAGAAGAACAGATTCTCCACAAACATAAGAATAAAACTCCTATTCATTCAACAAAAGAATACCTACTATGTGCCAGGCACTGTTCTAGGAACTCAAGGTACATCAGTGAACAAAAATCCCTGCCCTTGTGTAGCTTACATTCTACCTGGGGTGACAGACATTAAGGGAGATGGGGGAGTGCTGGGAGTGGTTGCAGGTTGCACTCTTAAATATTTTGTTCTAGGTTGTCATCAAAGGCTAGGGGACAGTTTAGCTGAGAGAGATAGGGAATCAGCCATGAGCATATCTAGGAGAGGAGCGTCCCAGGTAGAGCAAATAGGGAGTACGAAGCTCTAGGGCAGGAGGGTGCTTGAAGTGTTGGGGGACCAACGAGGAGGCCTCAGGGTGGCTGGAGCCCAAGAAAGGAAGAGGGGCAGGGCTGGAGATGAGTCTGGGAGGTAAGGAGAGGCGATTTGCTTCTGTAGGGCTTCACTCGGTAAGAGAGGTTTAAACAGAGGATGGATGTGATCACCCTTTAAAAGGATCACTGATTGCTGGTTTGAGAAGAAAATGTAGGAGGCAAGGGCTGAAGCCAGGAAACCAGTTAAGATGTGATAGTGACTTGGATGGGTGGAGGCGGTGGGAAGAGGTAGATTGTGGATGCATTTTGAAGATAGATTTGAAAGGCTTTGTTGGCCTATTGGATGGGGAGTGTGAGTCATGGAGGTCTTCAAGGATTTTGGCCCAAGCAGCTGAGTAAGAGTCCCCACACTGAGAAGTCCAAGAGCAGGTTTTGTAGATGAAAGATTAGAGCTCATTTTGGGGCATAATAAGTTTAGGATGTTGTTTAAAGACTCAGCTTTTATTTTACTGTGATTAGAATAATTCTGTTTAATTAACTTTAAGAAATCTTATTTATTGGACCATATTAAATTAAATAATGACTTTTATTTTGCATTTATTACTTACCCTCAAATCTATCACTTTAAATCTTTATATAGGCAGGTCATTTGAGAAGTTGAGTATTTCCTTTGTCTGAATTTGTCTGATATGAAAATGTTAGGTGTTTCTTCTTCCTTTTTAACATAAAAGATTTTTATTTTATCCAGGGAGGTCCAAAATTTTCCTTATGAAGGAAGGAGAGTATTTCCTTCTCCTTGGCTCTGTTAGACAAATTATTTTTATCTCAGAGTAAAAAAAAATATGGGAGGAAAAGTTAGCATATTACTTTTCTTTCCTCTTTCCAGTGAGTGACCATGTTTCCGGTAGTTCGTAGAATGTCATTGGCCCTGTAGGCTTCTGAGGAAAAACACTTCTCCATCAGGTAGAGCTGTTGTTTAATAATGTTACTCTTCTGTTTCTTTCTGCTTCTGTTCCCGAGGATGCCTTTCTCATTCTGCCACCCCATTTTCCTATGGGTAGAAATGGCCAGTTACAGACTGATTCTATTAGGTCAAAAAAAAGACAGTGATTATCCAGAAACTTTAGGTAAAAAGTTTTAGTGTATATAATTTTTTGTCTATAGATTAAAAAGTCCACTTGGCACTTCATGAAGAATACCAAATTTTTTCATGTTTACTCCGGCTGAGCTATTTTTGTTTTAAACTTGTGCCCTTGCCTTTAAAATTAATGTCCTTTAATGGTCATTTTTTTAGTCCTTTTTCTCCTGCTGTGGATTTATGGTGGAAACCATGCCCTTTTAACATTAACCTGAGCTTCATAGCTGAGATACAATTATATATTACATTAACATTGTGACTACAATTCTAGACCAGAGAGATTTCAAAAGTGCAATAGAAGCCGTCAGTTTAAAACAAGGAGGAAAAGTATAATCAATCAAGAGCTTAAAGTTTTTAGTTCTTTTTTTAAATAAATAATAATTTTATTAATCTCTTAGCAATGTAGTTTTTTAAAATGATGTTGATATTGTTTATTGCCTGTTGATTTAAATAATGGTAGAAGTTTAAAACATTCTTTCGGTCAAGAACCTTGTGGAAAGGATGGTACAGTGTATAGAAGATTCATAAATGTATAATATCCATTAAATATCAACACTGTTCATATGGCTTTTCTTGGTCAATTGTTGGAGAACGAGGTGATCTTGCTAATAATATTCATGGTCTAGAAGCCAGCTACTATTTATATTAGTATAATATAATTATTAGTAGCAATGGTATTTCTAAAAGTAGTAGGTATAATAACAATTAAGTCTAATATTCTGAATGTCATATATAACAAAGAGACATGAATTTCTGCTCTTAGAACCCTTGGAAGCTGAAGAATGAGTGAATGGGGACTTGGACATGAATTTTAAAGGACTATCTTTTATGTTAGCCAAGGAGCAAGTGTGTGAGAATAATACGGGATTAGTCAGAAGACCTGTGTTCTTCTGGTCTCAGTTCAGCCTTATTACAGCAGAGAGTATTCTGGGCACAGAACTGAGCTCTGTGGACTGAAGTTGCTTCTTCTGTCTGCTTAAGAGCCTCACAGAGTTGTTGGGAATCATAAGATAAGGGCCTTAGAAATTGCTCTGCCCTCTGCGGGTGGTAGTATTTTTCTGTCTGAGACCAGTGGCGGGATAGGATGTGCGGTGATGGTTCTTTAAGCCCCCCAGAGGTTGCTGCCATGGCTTCTGTTTCCTTGTCAGCTTTAAGTCTTTTGGGGGAGGCAGGAATTCTGGTCTGGGGCTTAGTATCTTTGCATTTGTTCTGGTGACAGAAATCAATCTTGGGGCTGTCAGTATGCGCAGAAATGATCTATTTCTTCCCAGTCTGACTCATTTTCTCTGTAGGCCTGTTGTTCTTGGGTTATGTTCAGGAACAAATCCTGCTTGTTGATGAGCTGTCTCCTTGACTGTTTACAAAAAGTCCTAGTGTTTCGTTAAGCTTGTGACAGGTTCAGGCAATGTTTGAAGCCTGTATTTCCCTTGATTTGAGTCTCTTCTCCCCCCCCCCCTAGGATTTGCATCTCCAATGGATACTGAGGGGTTTGATGAGCTCCTTCAGCAAGCTGAACAGCTTGCCGCTGAGACCGAGGGCATCTCAGAGCTTCCCCATGTGGAACGGAACCTCCAGGAGATCCAGCAGGCGGGTGAGCGCCTGTGTTCCCGTACCCTCACTCGCACATCCCAGGAGACAGCAGATGTCAAGGCGTAAGTACTGGTGGGGAGGCAGCACTGGTACTGGGTGGCTCGGGGGCAGGATCTGTTTCTTCTTTCCTGCCTTGAATTGGATGCAGTCTGTAAATGACAGACACAAGCCAGATTCTCAGGAACTGAGAGAGGTTTTGTAAACAGGTCAGCAGCCTTGCTTTGTCTCTCTGCCTCCTGCGTTTTCTAGTCTGTCTGCCTACCAAATTGTGAGCCCTTATCATAGTTAGAGATGATCAGGGTGGGAAAGGGTGAAGAGCTCTGTCATACAGAAACCATCCCAGAAGTTCCTGCTTGAGTTCACTGGCTGTTGGGTCATAAATGGCTCATGTGAGTATATTGGTAAATGTGGGTCACACAGATAAGAGTTACCTTCAAAGTCAGAGAGCCCTCAGCGATGAGCAAAGTTTTTAAGAGCACTTGGAAGAAACTGATGAGCAGTTAGTGACGAGAAGCCATCCAAGTGAGGAGTGATTCCATCTACTTACTGTCAGTGACTCCGGAGGCTACTTCTGAAAGGCCTTGGAAATGCAGTGCCTGCCAATTGATTGTAGAAGGAGAAAGTGAGCCCCAAGAGAGTGCAGCAGGAAAAAGTGCTGACTTGACTGCCTGGCCAGTGGCTGCTGCTGCCACACAACACCAGTTGGGTTGTTGATTCCAATTCCACGGACATGTATTTGGGGTCTGCACTGTGCCAGGTATAGGCAATTGCTGGGCATAGTCCTTACCCTCAAGGGGCTTATGATCTGGGGACACAGAAAAAAAATCTTGTCACATTCCATAAAAAATGTGATTTGCAGATTACTAACTGTGCATCAGTAAGATTTTGCTTAATCCTCACAACAAATAGTGGGACTGTGGTCCCTGTATTATAGTTGAGTAGTTAAGGTTCATAGAGGGCATGTAACCCTCTCAGATCACGCAGCTAATGAGTGGTAAGTCAGGATTCAATCCCAGTGAGGCTGACTCCAGACCTTATGCTCTTTCAGCCCTGGTGGAAGGGTCATGGGAAAATAGAGGGATGCTGTTACTTGTGACCTTGCTGGGTATGGAAAGTGGCTGAGACTCTGGGAGATACTATGTGGGAACTTGTCAGTCTTCTGCTCTGTTTTCATTCCTTGAACTTGAGAAAGACCTAAGTGCTGGTGTTAACATGTTTTGAGTACATAGTAAATGTCACAGGGGTGAGTATAAGGGCTACATTCTTTTTCCAGCTAATCTTGAGAGCTAAATGTTTTGGCTGCTCTGCCAGGGCAGTGAAGATGTTGTGGAAATTATTCTGTAGGCCTCCTCAGAATTTTGCTTTTTTAAATATTAGTAAGTTTTGGTTCTATTGGTATTGATAAAGGTATATCAGAGGAACCCTGGGAGGGATTTTTTTTTTTTACTATCCAGCCTTGCAGCTCAGTGCAGCCAACTGCTCCCCTACACTGTTCCCCAACACCCCTACCAGCCTTTAGACATTTTTGCTTAACTTGCCCTCCCTGCAGGCTCCTACTGCCACTGCATGCTCCTCAGTCTTTAGCATGCAGGCTTTTGCTTGTGTGCAAGGATGCTGCTGGAGCAAAAGGACTGTGATGCCAGCTGAGTTGCTATAGTTATAATTTAATTGCATCAGCTTTACAGCCTATTAAGAGCAAAAAGGGAAAATGTTTTCTTGGTAACAATTATCAGTCATGCTCTTTTTCTTGTAAATTTCCATTCTTCCTCATCTCTTTCTACCTTAAATTCATTATTTTAGGGAGGAGGAAGTTGAAACATTGAAAGAATGGATAAAGGGTGGGGCAGGTGCTTAAAAAGAAACCAAAAGGCTGATGACTGTATTTTTCCATCTTCTTGATAGGCAGAGACATAAAGTGTGATGTGAATATTTTAGTACAGGATGAGGGCAGAGGAGAGAAGTGAACAGGAAGAATTTTCTTACATGAGATTAATTTTGAAAGAAATTTCTGTCTTCAAGATTTTATTTAAGATTAGATTGTAGATTTAAGATTGAATTGTTCTGTTCTGAAATTCATTTGTGGAAATATACCTTGTTGGATTTTTTATTTTAGGGAACAGATTTGATAGCTTTTTTACATGTATGTGTTTGATATTTTAAATTGTTAAATTTCTTCAGCATAAAGAAGAATATGCTTAACATGTATAAAGGTATAAATCAGTTGGCAGGCTACGACCCAGGAGCTGAATCCAGCCTGCTGCCTGTTGATTTGTTGGGAAAACAGGCACACTTACTTGTGTTTGTATTATCTGTGCTGCTTTTGTGATACAGTAGCAGAGTTGAGTAGTTATGACAGGGACTGTATGGCCTGCAAAGCCTGAAGTATTTACTGTCTGCCTTTTACAGAATAAGTTTGCTGACTCCTGGTGTAAATAATAATAGAATGAATGAGTATCCTTGTGCATGTTGCTCGGTTAAGACATAGAGCATTATCAGTAGCTGTGAAGCCCTCCCTGGGTACATGTCATCAGTTGCATCCCCCCTCCTTTTCCATTGGAAATGCCTCATTGGGTTTTTGCATTCAGCTCAGAGACCAAGCAACCTAGAGGTGTACAGAGAAAAAGCCAACAATCACTCTCTCCCCCTAACTTTACCCTCCAAGATAATCAGTGTTATTAACTCACTTGTTCTTTCACATTTTTCTTCATATTCATGCAGAGCAAATACAAACATTTATTTGCCCAAAGTTATGCAGCAAATTCTAACTTTATTGTGCTAATTCTAATAACCTACCTTTTAAAGTATTTACTATTTGTCAGGCATTGTGCCACGTACTTTACATGCATTATATACTTTCTTCTTAAAATGACCCTGTGAAATAAGTGCTATTGTCTCCGTTTTATAACCGAGGAAGCTTAGAAAGCAAGTGGTCACAACCAGAATTCAAATCCAGCCTGAGCGGTAAGGATCCCTCATACTCGTATGGCACTTTCAATTCCCAAAGAATTATCATAGGCATTCTCCTGACTGTTCTTCAGAGGGAGAGTTTTTCTTCACTTTTTAACAAGAGAAAAATGAAGCTTGGAAATGTGATATCTTCCAGATTTTCACTCATTGTGACAGGTGGGACTAACCCAGGCCTCCTGGCATTTTTCCTGGTCCCCATGTATACTACGGAGAACAGCTTTTGTCCTCCTGTTTTCTTGGGACCTCAGTGTTTGACTCTAGCCTGTGGCTTCTTGCTCAAGAGAAGCTGTCTGGCTTACAAAATTGGGGCAGGTTGAGGGCAGGGAACCTTTGCGTTTTTCCACCCTTAGAAGCTCAGAGTCTCTGGTACAGCCTTTATTTGTAAAACTATCCCTCCTGCAGATTCCCTGCCTCCTTTATCATTCCTCCCTCCACCTGCCCCCATCAGGGCTTCCTCACAAGCCATGTACTGCACAGTACCTCCAGGCACCAGCCACTTAGATGACCTTTCTCTTCTAATAATTCTAATAGCTGATTTTTAAATTCCAAGGTTCTCAACCCTGGTATGCCTTAAAATTACTGGGCACTAGATACATTCTCATATGTCACTGGTGGAGATATAATGCCTGGGGGACAGAATTTGGCAATACCTAGTGAATTTACTCTTGACCCAGCAATCCCACTTCTGGAGATCTATCCCAAAGATACACTGGCAAAAGTACAAAAAGATGTGTACACAAGAATATTTTTTGTAGCATTATTTGTAATAGTGAAAATGGGAAACAATACCAGCATCCATCAATACGGGACTGGTTGAATAAAAATGGTTCATGTACATAGTGAAGTGCTTTTCAGTAGTACAAAGGATTGAGAATATACACTGCCATGGAGTGACTCCAGGTCATATTGTTAAGTAAAATAAAAGTTCAAGGTAGAGAAAACTGCATAGTACTCTCATTTATTTAAGAAAGCAAGTGAAAGAAATCCCATGTTCATGGATTGAAAGACTGGCTTTTTAAGATGTTAGCACTCCCCAAATTGAGCAATAGTTTAATGTAGTCCCTGTCAAAAGCTTGAGCTGACTTCTTTGCAGAAATTTGCAAATTGATCCCAAAATCCATATGGAAATGCAAGAAACCTAAAATGGCCAAAACAATCTTTTTTTTAAAGTATAATTGACCTGCAGCACTATGTTAGTTCCAGGTGCACAGTATAGTGATTCAATGTTTCTGTACATTACAAAATGATCGTCACAATAAGTCTGGTTACCATCTGTCACCATACAAAGCTATTACGACATTATTGACTATACTCCCCACACTGTACAGTTCGTCCCTGTGACTCCTTTATTTTGTAACTGGAAGTTTGTACCTCTTAATCTCCTTCACCTATTTGACTCATCCCTCCACCCTTCTCCGCTCTGGCAACCACCCTTTTGTTCTTTGAATGTTCATGAATCTGTTTCTATTTTGTTATGTTTGTTCATTTATTTTGTTTTTAAGATTCCACATATAAGTGAAATCATAATCTTTAAAGCTTTAAAACTTTAAAATCCTTAGAAAAAAACATAGGTGTAAATAAATGTTCCTGATCTCAGGTAAGACACAGCTCTCTTGCATATGAAACCAAAAGCACAGTTGACAGAATCAAAGTTAGATAAATTGAACTTCATCAAAATTAAAAAACCTTTATGCTATAATGTCCTGTGCTATACAGTATATCCTTGCTATTTATCTATTTTATACATAGTAGTTTGTATCTCTTAACCCCATATCCCTAGTTTGCTCCTCTCCCTTTCCCTCACCATTTTGGTAACCGCTAGTTTGTTTTCAGTATCTACGAGTCTGTTTCTATTTTGCATACACATTCATTTGTATTGTTTTTTAGATTCTACATATAAGTGATATGCAGTACTTGCATTATTTGTCTTTCTCTGACTTACTTCACTAGATATAATATTCTCTTGGTCCATCCATGTTACTGCAAATGGCAGAATTTTATTCTTTTTTATGGCTGAATAATAAACCATTGTGTGTGTGTGTGCGCGCGCATGTGTGTGTATCACAACTTCTTTATTCATTCATCTGTTGATGGACACTTGGGTTGCTTCCGTATCTTGGCTATTGTAAATAGTGCTACTATGAATATTGGGGTGCATGTATCTTTTTGAATTGGTGGTTTCATTTTTTCTGGATATATACCCAAGACTGGAATTGTTGGATCATATGTATGGTAGTTCTATTTTTAGTTTTTTGAGGAACCTCCAGACTGTCTTCCATAGTGGCTGTACCAAAAGACAACCCTGTTTTAAAATGAGGAAAAGATCTGGATAGGAATTTCTCAAGGAAGATGTATTAATATCCGTTAGGCAAATGAAAAGATGCTCAACATCACTAGCCATCAGGGAAATGCAAGTCAAAACCACAATAAGCTAACACTTCACACTCACTAAGATGTCTATAATCAAAAAGATAGATAATAACAAATGTTGGTGACAAGGTGGAAAATATTGCAACTTTCATATACTGTTGGTAGGATTGTGAAGAGATGTAGCCACTTTGGAAGAGTCTAGCAGTTCCTCAGAAAGTTAAATACAAAGTTACCATATGACTCAGCAATCCACATCCAGGTGTATACCCAAGAGAAGTGAAAACAGTTGTCCACACAAAAACCTGTAAGTGAATGTTGATAGCAGCATTACTCATAATCGCCAAAAAGTAGAAGCAATCTCAATGTCTAACAGCTGATTAACTGATCAATAAATGTGGCATATCCATATAATGAAATACTATTTGACAAGAAAAAAGAATGAACTACTAATACATGCTGAAACATGGATGAACCTTGAATAACATTATACTAAACGAAGGGAGGCAATCACAGAAGACCACGTATTGTATAGTTCCATTATGTGCAATGTCCACAGTATGCAAATCTATAGAAACAGAAAGTAGATTAGAGGTTTCCAAGGGAGTGGATCAATTAGGGGACATAGGGAGTGACTGCTGATGGGTAGGGGGGTTCTTTTCTGAGTGATGAAAATATTCTAAAGTCAGTTGTAGTGATAGTTGTATAACTATGTGAATATACCAGAAACCATTGAATTTTAATGAGTGATTGTATAGTATCTGAATTATATCTCAATAAAGCTGTTTTAAAAATTCAGATAACCCAAATGTATACACCTACCTGCTAATAAAAAAAGAAGGAATGGGTTTAAAAGTACCTGAAACTTGCTGTAATCAAGTACGGTAAGACATGCAAACATGGAAATGACTGTCATGAAGGAAGAAGTTTCTACTCACATTTCTCTAGAAACAGAAGGCAGGCATGCTATGCAGGGCCAATGAGGGTGCACTGAGGTCAGTCAGGGGGCAGAGGAAGCAAAGGGAAAATGTGGGGAAGAGCCTTTACTGTGGTTTCTGCAGGAAGGCGAGGCAAGGCAGGGTGAGTAGGCTTAGGATTGGCTGGTTTGAATAACCTCCATGGGCTCTGAGGTAAAGGGGCTGTCTTTAGGTGTCTAGTACCTAGCCCTGAGATGATTAGTGCAGAGGATAGTGGCCCAGTGAAAAGTGGTTGGGGTATGGGCTTTGGATTGATTAGTTTGCATATGAAATATGTGCTTGCAGTCCTCTAGGAATTAGCTAACCCTTAGAGAGGCAATATCAGCAAGGCTCCAGATGTCAAAGCAACAAATACAAAAAATAAAAAGGTGTGATTATAACAAAAGGTAAACAAACAAAAGGTTACCTATAGGAAAAGGGCAAGGATAAAGTGAAGACAGAGACTTTCTATAGAGTTGATTTTGAAACTGTATAAGTATTTTGCATAATTATAAAACAAAATTAAATTTCAAAAAGGAATTCCTAAAGAAGGAAAATAAATGGTCATCCAATTGGTGACAAAACCATTCAGAAAGGAGTAGTTCTAAGTAGTATCTTGATCTGTCTTCAACAATTACATTGTTAGTGGAGGGATTAATACTGCTAGTTTTGAGACTGTTGTGTGTTTAGTGTAGGATAAAGCAAATAAGTAGTCATGGTGGTGATGCTGAGAATTAGGACTCTTGGTATGAAAGGAAGGAGATGCATATAGAAAATCTATTTGAAGTTAACCCCAAAACTTATGTTTTTAATTTTGAATTGGAAGTATCAGTATAACTCATGATGTAATTTATCTTAAGGAAACTGAAACAAAAGTAAAACCTTTATTTCTAGCTCTGCCTATTGAAAAGACTTAGAAATAATGTAGCAGGGAGCAATCCTAGTGCCTAGATAGTGGCCTCTAAAATCCATGTCTTAATAAAAAGTAACTGGAGTCTTTGGAGTGTTGGCTGATTTCAGGACTGGGGCAGGTCTGTATACGGTGAACATGTCTTGTCGTACCAGATGGCAAGGGAGTCATGAAGGGTGACCTGAGTCATGTCAGAAGAACTCAGAAACCAACTTGAAAAGGCTCCTACTGGCCAAAGATGAGAGGATTTGAGCATCATGAGGGTAATAATTGCGATGGATTGAAATACATCCGATATGTCCCTTACTCTAGGCGTGATCAGGACTCTCTTACTACCAAATACAATGTTGTGTCTATTATTCCAGGTGGTAAATCTTTTTGGAAAGGTATAAAACAACCATATAAGAGTGTTTGGGCAATATATAGGAAATTTTGAATAAAAAATACTCTAGTATTTTAGGAAACGTATTAGATGTGCTAATTTTACTTTTTTCTCCCTGTATCCTCAAATAGGTCAGTTCTCCTTGGGTCTCGGGGGCTTGATATATCTCACATCTCCCAGCGATTGGAGAGTCTGAGTGCAGCCACCACCTTTGAACCTCTTGAGCCTGTGAAGGACACAGACATTCAGGTAAGGGCTGTGGCCCAGGCTGAAGGCCCTGACCCTGTGCTGACCAGCTGATTTAGGAATTCCAGATTTCTTTGTTAATTCTCTTCTTCAGATATTAAGAGAATGGGAAGCTTAGCTCTGGAAGTACAGTGGAGAACACTGGATTATTTTCAGAGTGCTCCACAAGACTGAATTTAGGAAAGCAGTTCCGACCTGTACTTTTTAAATTATTGTGATTCCGAGAACAGATTTCTCTTCTTTCCTTGGGCTTAATCCAAGGCACAGAGACATTAGTTGTAAGTTTCTCTTGCTTTCTTTCCTAGGTCTCAAATAATTTTACTGTTTGTCTTCCATATTTCTACATCTTGCTTGTATTGGTTGGCAAAGAGCTGGGGAAAACTTAGAGTACTTTTACTGAAACCTACTCATCGATTTCTAGGAAGTATCTGGCTCCATTAGTGGCACCAGGAAATGGTCTAATAGAGCACTCCAGTCTCATTTAACCTAGCATGCCACTGGCACAATTGATTGCTATTTTAATCTAATCAGGAACTTATATATATATATATATATATATATAGAGAGAGAGAGAGAGAGAGAGAGAGAGAGAGAGATGTATGCATATCTCTATCTGTATCTCTATCTGTATCTCTATCTGTATCTATATATGTGTGTGTGTGTCCCTGTCCAAAATTGTTAAGGAAAAAACTTGTGACCCATTTAGTTTTGAGGAATTGGAACACTGATTTGTGTTAGAGTTAAAGGATAGTGGGATGCCATTTCTTTCATTGATTTACTTTGAGATGAAAGGATGCAGGTCCTACAAAGGCAAATCCTAGCACAAATGAATCTGTTATTATTTGGACTCAATTTGAATTAATACTCTACTCCACTACTCTTCCCAAGAACTGTTTTAATCATCTAATGGTTGCAATTCTACTACATTTATTCCAGTTGAGAAACCTAAAACCATAGACTTAGAGTTGAGAGTTGGATAACTATAGATATTCATCATTTTCTCTGTTATCAATACGTTCCCAGAGTATGAAAATCCAATTTTTCCCTAGTTTTATGTAGTAAATTATATTTGCCTGTCACTTTATAGATGCCTTATTTCCATGTAATCTTAAAATGGCATGTATACTTAACGCTTTTCTTTTTAACGTCTTAGCTGTTCTTCTCGCCACTTCTATTTCAAGTGCTTGATGCACTATAAACAAATACTTATAACAGGTTTGAGGTGGGCAAATGAGGTAGAGCTCAAATAATTTGAATAGTCACCATATATTTGTGGGAGTATCCCTAATAGTCTGGAAAGAAATGGCATTTGCTGAAAAGTTATTGTTTGTTTGAGTTGTTTTTAACGTTTGAAATGTCAGATAAGTTGTTTCTTTTAAAGAATAACTGCTTTTTAAATTTTCTTTGGCATATTTGTAATACATGTTTGGAATACCCAGCAACATTTAGTAGTGCTCTTCGTGAACTCCCACTGATGTTGTACGACATTTTTGGCTTTGAGATATTGATGACAGGTTTATAAATGTATTGAGTCATAAGGATCATTTATTCTGACCTTCTATTAATGCATGAACACTGTCCTTCAACAAGCCCTTTAGATGGTTTCCTAGCAGTGCATACTCGGTCACATCAAAGAGAGTTTCTTAATTTGAAATGAGCATGGCCAAGAGTTTTGGTCCTGCACCACTGGGAAATCTTTGAACTTTGACAGGAAGGATGCCTCCAGTTCAAAATTTTGCCTCTGAGTTTAGCTTTTCTGGAATAGCTTAAAAAATGCCACATGGTCAATCTAAGATAACTTGGTTAATTGGAAATTGATCATCTAGACCTGAAGTAAAGATTTAAGACTAACTAGTTTCGAAGTAAAATCTTCTATTGACTGACTTCATCTTCTTGCCAGCAAAGGCTTACAGGAGAAAATTGAACTTTTAAAAGGCTAAGTCTTTGGCTTGATCTGAGATGCTCTAGGGATTGATAGGCGCTGGAAGTTTTAAGTTGTATGGCTTCGCTGACCTAGGCTTAAACTTCCTATACACATGTAGTATCATGTCCTTGCCTGACTTCCTGTTTAGTAGTCAAAATAAGAGTCGAATCAGCTTTTTGCTCTTAGTATGGAATGGTCCTTCTTTTAATTCTTCTCTTCATGTGTTGGTTATCCAAGAGGAGTTAATTTGGACATTTTCAGTTTTTTGTTTTTAGAAAAGCCAGGTATACTTTTTGATGGACATTTTTTCTCATTTATTGTTACCCGCTTTATTGAAATATAATTCACATATCATAAATCTGATAGATTTTTGTATATGAACTTTTGTTTTCCAACCAGTGCAGTTTTTGAGATGAGAATGCACCCTAATCCTACATATCAAGTATCAGTCATAGTGAATTTTTTATGTCAGTTTATAAATCCATAAAAGGAAATGCTGAAGGATTTTGACAGATGTTGTCCAAGACTTTGTACCATCTATTGTTTGCATTACTTATAAGCTTATAAAGGCATTTTCCCATATAGATTTCCCTTTTCTGTTTGGTAAACATTGATTATATTTCCTTCTCTTTCTAATGGAGCTTGTAATTAACATGGGTTTTTTGTTGTTACTGTTTTGTTGTTTGTCCTAATTGATGATGTTGACATGCACTGAGAATGCATTTTTAAAAGATTGCTCTGGCTAGCAAAGGTAACATATTTAAATAAACCCACAAGTATATGTATGAGTGATGCTAGTAGAAAAATTTTAAATGTTTGTTGATTTAATTTTTTTGGAAATGGAATTTTTTGGAGAAGACCTACACGTTTGTGTAATAGAGGTGAAGAGCAGTAACTGTTAATAGACTTGGTACTAAAACAAGTGTACTGCTCTCTTCTAAGTGACTTTGCGATGCTTACGAGTACAAGTCCTCGCACAAAGATCCATTTGCTCACTTCTGTCTTTGGAAAAAATACTGAGAGCAGACTGCACATTTTTACTGTGATCTGAACAGACCTAATGTACCATGGATGATGTGTATTATATTGTAATAAAGTGCACAGTTACACAATTCAGTTATATTCTGGGCTTTTTCACTAGATTACATGTATATTTCAAGAAAGCTGTGCAGAAATAGCCTGAATTGATTATAAAAATGAGAGCTGCAGTTTCTGGACATTAGGCTGTAATATTTCCAAATGGCATTAGACCAAAATATAATAATATTATTGCTAAACTTATTGTATTAGATTCCTAGGGCTGCTACAACAAATTACCACAAACTTAGTGGCCTAAAACATTAGAAATTTATTCTCTCACAGTTCTGGAGCCCAGACCTTTGAAATCCAGGTGCTGGCAGCACCCTACAAAGGCATTAGGGGAGACTCATTCTTCCAGCTTCTGGTGGCTCCTGGTATTCCTTGGTCTGTGTCAGCATAAATCAATCTCTGCATCCATCTTCATAGATTTTTTTTTCTCATGTGTGTCAAATCCACATCTCCGTTCTCTTATAAGGACACCAACCTTTGGATTTAGGGACCCCCCCCAAATCCAAGATAATCTCATCTTGAAATCCTTAACTTGATTACATTTGCAAAGACTCTATTTCCAAATAAGATCACATTCACCAGTACTAGGAGTTAGGACTCAGACATGTTTTTTTTGGTGGGACACATTTCAACCCATTATACTTAACCTTGCCAGAAATTTTTAAACTGAAATTGACTGTAATAAATGAAACATCTTTGAATCTAACTCTCTTTCACAGCTGAATGGAGGAGTGTTGGGATTAGGCATCTATTGCTAGTTGTTCCAATGACTGCACACCTCAACCAAGTATCTGATTTCATCCTCAGTGTTCTCTTCTAGGCCTTTGGAAAGTGAGGCTGACTACCCATGTCTGATTCCAGAGTTCAGGTGTAGTTACTCTCTTCAAGCAGGTTATCACTCTGGAATGTGCTGAAGAGACATTTTTCAACTTGAAACAGTCTGATTTTTATAAAGTATTTTTTAAGTATCCTAGTTTTCAGGGTAAGTATAGGAAAGATTAGAGAGAGAGAGAGAGAGAGAAAATGTATGTGTGTGTGTGTGTGTGTGTGTGTGTGTGTGTGTAGACATAGGGAGAGAAAGAGAAAGAGAGAAAGGCCTACTTTAGCTAACCAGGTTACCTAACCCTTTCTTTTTCCTTTTATATCAGGCTTTTGCTCCCTGCCTTCCTTTACCATGGAGTAGCACCTCTGAAATGTCTGAGCCCTAATTTCAGTCTAACACTGTAAGGCTTTCTTTAGATGCCATTTCTTTCATAGTTTTCTCAGATCTCTCTTATGGCCTCCAAGTATAGCATGTTGGCTTTACTGCTTTGGAAAAAACAAAACTTTCAGAATATTTCCCCACAAAATAAACAGAAATTTAAATTATGTTGTTGAAATTGACTTAGCAGCCAATTTAAATCTCGATAAATGAAAATTTAGCCCCTTCTACAAAAAAACCCACAACCATGTATGGAACTAAAGACCTTCATAATCTGCTAAATTTCCAGATAGAAATCTGTCCTGTATGAGTGAAGAGTAAAAGAGGTCTTAAAAAGAGGATAAAATAACTATATAAGAAAATTAGAGTCAGGGTAACTGATCTATCACATGTAAGACTAATGGTACAATAATAATTGACTTGTTAAAAACTTGTTCTTCTTACCACACTGTTCCTATAATAAAATATTCATTATTTCCTTCCTTTTTCTGCCCTTGGAAATGTAGTATAATCAAACCACTCTTAACTTATCTTTTAAATAATCAGAAGAAACTAAATGGCTTTGGTAAGTATAAAAATGAATCACTGGTGATATAATCCCATATCACCTAAATTCTTACTTTTCATGATTTACCTTTTAATTTTATACCTTCAGAATTAAGGTACTGCTGCTTAAATGCAGCTGTATAACAGCTAAGAGGAAAAATACTTGTATTGTTTGCTAATTGTGTGTTTGTAGTACTGGCAAATTGTTGGTAGGGAATTGGTTCCAGAAATCTTGTGGCAGTTTGTTGGAAAGAGGATCAGACTTGCCTAGAATGATTAGTATGCTAATAGCAGTTCTTCAGAATTATTACTGGCAAAATACTAATATTGAGGAAAAGATGCAATAAGCTTTCCCTGGCTCAAATTAGTTGAGGGAAAGTGCATTCTGAATGGATGAACAACATCTTAATTCTGAGATTATCTTTAAAGAAAAGTAGTTGTCATTTTCATCTGTTTCTAGAAATTGAAACTGCTAAGCGTGTGTACCAAGGAGAGGTCTTACCAAAGCTGCCTTAGTAAATTAAGGAAGAGATGAGGTTCATTCATAAGATTTGCTTCTATTTACATATGATAATTTATAGAATAATTCTGAGAAATGGTTTAAGTAGGCAAAACATACCTATCTTTCTTACTGTTTCTGCTCTTAACATGCTTGAGCAGGCTTTCCGCACATAATCATCTAGCCCAAGTTGGCTGATTGGAAATTTTCAGTTGATGGACTCTGAAGGAATAAGACTGTGCTCTTTAAATGTTTTCATATAATATGAGAATGTAAGAGACTGTTGCATGGAATCTAACAGTGTGAAGATTTTTAGTTAAGCATTTGTGTTTATTGACCTCCTTTCTTATATTTTTTCTTACTCCTAAGAGAATCAGTGGGAAGTTCATGGTAACCTTTCTTTTGAATTTTTAGAGGACTTTAATGGCTATTTGAATCTTGCCCTTTCCCAGCTTATAACAGCTGTCTCTCCTGGGCTTGACACAACCTATAGGTAGTGCTCTTGGGTTCACTAGTAAATGAATCCAATTCCCGCTTGATCCAAAGCCTGTGAGTTAGAAAGAAACCCTTTCCTGGAAACACCAGGTACATTTTAGGACAAAATTCTGGTGTAGTGGTGGAGCTGCATGTGGAAAAGACACACATCTTACTGTGCCCTGTGTTCTTCTTCAGGGCAGTAGCTGTGCCAGGCTTTGTTCCTTGTGTGAAAGCTACAGTGTTTACAGCACCCCTGCTTAATAAGCATATTCGCTGTTTCTTGTCATTAAATCCTGACCCCGGGTAAATCTTAGATCTGGTAAAAACCAGTAAACATGGAAAAAGGGAAAAAACGGTGTCTTCGCAGAGACAGTTTAATGTACCATTGTATTTTGTATTTATAATTAGGTGGTCTAATGCTGATTGCTGTGTTAAGTACTGAAATGATTTAATTTGTCTGTCTGTGATAAGAGAAAAGGTAGGCATTGTGGTCTGGTGGCAAAGTATGCAATTATGGTAAAGTTGTCTGGTGAATGGAATTAAAAATGATAACTTCTGAATAAAAATGAGTATTAAAGGCATCATCTGTGAAAAATGTGAAAAACTGCTTTTATGTGAGCCAGGGATATAAGATTTCAGCCTTTTTACTTATCCATTCACACTTACTCCTGAATGTAGGGCTTTCAGAACAGGCAAGTAAGTGGATGCTGAATGCATTCTGAACAGGCAGGAAATGACAGGCTTTTTGTCTTCTCAGAGGTTTCTTATATCCTGTAGTGAGCAGGAGAATATCAATTACCAACTTAAAGAAGAAAGAAGTTGGAATGGTTCTGTAATAGTATTTTAGAAGAAGCCCATGGCTAAAATATTTATCTAACAATTTAATAGAGTACTTCAAATATTGACCAGGCCCTGGTGCCTTTGAACTGGAGTTGAGTCATCCCCTCCTTCCTTCACCAGCTTCTCTTAACCTGCTGATATCTATTGATGCCCTAATACTCTGGAGATGGGGAGCATATATTGTCATCCTCAGTCTGGTGTCTTTAAATTGCTTGATTTCAGGAGCAGAAATGGATGGAAGTGTTTGATTTAAATGGAAGCTAAAACCTTGTCAAATATGAAATGCTCTGCTGTAGACCAGTCTGTCGTTCTCAGATGGCAGCCCTTGACCCTGTGTGCCACTTTGATGCTGCTTGCCACAGCACCCTGTGACCTCTTATTTCCATTTTGGAATGTTAGATCGAAAGATTTCCAGGCCCGCAGCCTGATGAGACTCCTTCCACTGACGGTGGTTTCAAAGTGTGGCTCCCCGGTTATAAAACTTTGGGGTCCAGCTTCTTGCTGGCTCCACTAAAAATCCACATTCTCTGAAGGAACTGAGAGAGGGACTGAGATAGGAGAGACACTTGGTTTTGCTTCTTTCTGTTTGTTGTTTTGTGGGACCAGGAAAAGAAGCTGGGAGTTAGGATGGGCAACATCCTCTTCTGACAAGATCTGTACGTAAAATTTCTTATGCTGCAGAGCTCTCAGAACCTGTGTGTTTCTTCCTTTTTGAGTATTTTCCTGTTTTGCAAATGGTTGGCTTCCATCTTGCACTTCAGATATGGAGAAGTTAAGTGAGTCCCCCAAGCTCAGGTTGCTGGTGGCTGAGCCGAGACTAAGGCAGCTCCTGGTCTGCAACGCACCACTTTAATTATCCTGGAGGACAGAAGGCGAGTCCCCTCTTCTCACCGTGAAGTGGCTGTGAGGCCGAGACGAGATGCCATCAGCAAAATCCTGCCTGTGCTTTTCAGAAAACCGCAGCACTTGAAGCACTGCGGCAGAATCTGCTGAGCAGGGCTGGGCGTGACACAGCTTCCAAGAAATTGTACAGAAAGAGCCCTTGTCTTATAAAACATATTTACGACTAGGACTGGGCTATTCGTTTACTTTATAACACAAAGGGGAGGATTAGGTCAGCAGAACGTAAGGGGGAGTGTGGATTCCCTGGCTGCTTTTTATTGTTGCTACCTGATTTGATTTATTTCTTTGAATAACATAGGCACAAGGATATGGGGGAGAGTTTTCTCCATTTCTCCTTTTTCTTTAAAACAAAATTTGTCTATTTAAAAATGCTGTCACTGTCTCAGGGACAGATAGAAACAGCCATGGAAAGTTATTATACGCTTGATTTGCTCAAGGTAGCAAAATACAATAGGGAGATATCTGGGAGTGCTTTCTCCACTCTTACCAAGTTCTCTGTTATCCACAGTGCACATTTGTCCATCTCAGCAGGACCAGTCTCTAAATGAGCAGGGTCTGGTGGGTCCTTGAAGGCTTACAGGCATCCACTGTAGTACTTGGTTCTGTGATGAGATCCTGAACTGCCCCAACCGTCTTCATGTTGAAGGAATGTGATAATGAGTATTGTATTCAAAAGGTGCTTACAAAATCCATCCTTCTCAAGATTTTTTTGTTTCAATTTGATCTCAGACTGAGAGAGACTTCTATAAAAAAAAATAAAAATGATTTACTAGAAAAGAAATCAAAGACTTGTAAAATATAAGCTCTAGTTTTAACAATTAAATTCAATAGATGTAAAATTACTCTGTCAGATTTCTGTAAAACTTTCTGTTTTTGTACTTATCTGCTGCAGACTGAACAAACTGTTTGGGGGATGGTGCTCCTTTAAACATACTTTGAGTAGTGCTAGTTTCAGTAGCTATGTTTTCTTCCTTTCTCCCCTCTTCCCTGCTTCCTCCTTCCTCTCCTCCTCTCCTCCTTTCTTCTTTCTTCCCTACATCCCTTCCTTTCTTTTGCTTAGGTTAAGTGTTCCTTGCTGGTGCAGAGAATCATGGCATCAAAGACAAGTTTGAATTCCTGTCTTCTGTTTTATGTCAGCTAAAATTGGGAGGCAAAGCTAAGGTTTACTGACATTTATTGTATCCAGACACTGTAGTAAGCACTGTCTGGGTTTCCTCATTCAGTCCTTCCAGTAAACCTCTGAGGTGGTTACTACTGTTAATGAGGTTTCACCAGGAAGGAGCCTAAGGCCTGCAGAGGCTAGGAATGCCAGACTTGAACTCCCTTCTGTGCGTTTGAGTTCAGTACTGTGCCCTTATCCCCCTAGGTTTTGAATTTCATTTGGAGACTAAGGCTATTTTAGTAAAGGAATGAATTTTCAGGGTGTATTTGAAAGAGGAAGGTGGTGGAAGTATGAAATATAGAAATATAATTGATTGCTCATTTAGAGCAAAATAAAGAGTAGAAAGCCCATGGTGCATGGATGTGGTGCGATTGCTCTTACTGATACAAGCTTAGTAGTAAAATAATGTTGATTGAGGGAGAAGCGGAAATGTGCTTTCTAAGCCTTAATACAATCCCTGCTGGTTCTGGGGGGAGATGAGTTTTGCATGAAGGCCAAACCTGCTTCCTCTGTTTATCTCCAGGTGCTGGCTTTTTTGCCATAGTTTTCTGCTTGCTGAGCTGTCAGTTTAATTTACTGTCTAAAGCTCAGCCTATTATGTCTCAGGTTTGCTGCCCTACAGGTACACTGTAAAGGATTTCTATAAAATCCTGAAGCAGCTTTTAGTTTTGAAATGCCAAGGCTTTGTGCTTATGAAAATAGGTTGTGTTCAGTTTCTTGCTTGATCATCTTTGTTTTGCTTCTGAAGCTGAGCTTGAGTTAGAAGGATGATGCTAGAAGCAATTTAAAGGGCACATCAAATTTTTACTGTAATCCTGAACTATTGATTGTTGACTTATTTGTAGGTTTAATGCAGACCCATTTCCTTACTTAGCGTCTGACTGGCCATTAAGTTCTGGCTGTGTGCCGGAATGTTGAAATCTTGCATCTTGTAATATGATTTGGCTGTCTAAGGGTATTATGTGTGTTTGGTTTTTAAAGACACAGACAAAACCCTTGACTTGGTATGTGCTCCAGAATACAGGAAAGAATTTCTGCATAGCAAAATTACTCACTTAGAGGAGACAGCACAAAAGAAAAAAGTTGACATTCAGCAGAACATTAACACCTGAAGTCAAGCAAATTGGTACCCTCTGGCCTAACTGACTCTTAGAAATAAATGCAAACCAGCATAACAGAATCTTGAAGAGAAGGCTTTGCAGGGAACCGAACAGGTGTGGTGGTGTTCCAGGTCATAGTTAAGCACTCTCGAATGAGTGGCTCTCAGCGGGTGCCTGGTGACACTCTCCTAGCATGAAGTTGAAATTAGAATCTAGCTGAGGGGCAGGTACAGCATCCTGCTTGTGAAGGGAGCTGGGTTCAAGTGGTTGGAAAAGAAGTAACCATTGCCTGTCTAAGACTTTACCTTCTCTTTCATAACCTGGACGCCTTAACTGGAACAGAGGGCGAGTGAAAGCTGAGGAAGATGGATGGCAAGAAAATATTAAATTTGGGATTTTAAGAGTATGGATGAGAGCTGAATGGTATTAGGAGGGGGAAATTCACTTTTCCCTCTACTTGCAAAAAGAAGGCCTGCTTAATTCAGAGAACTTGAAAAACGGCCCCATAGTGCACTTGAGTGACTGTCACCATTTTGGGAGTGTTGAATTGTTTGGACCAGGTACTTGAAGCTATAGAACATCCATATAAAATGACAAGGAAGATTGATTTATTTCAACAGGGCGGTGAGGAATTAGTCCATGAAGCATGTGTTAGAGATAGACTGTAAGAACGGCCCTCATAGTTCAGAATTGGTCAATTCTTATAAGGTGATACACAGTCGTTTCCTTTACCCTGCAATGGAAAAAGCTTCCTAATGTGTGAAAAGGGATCTGAGACATGTAGATTTCATGAACAACCATTATGTCATTTCATTATGCCCATCAAACCATTGGAAAAATGTTACTGAGATATTCTATGACATTGTCCTAATGTGGAAGATTTAGGGGGAGATAACAAGCTAGTAATTTTATGTGAACTTTGAGGGACACACCATAATAATCCTTCCATTTGTATAATACTTTGCATTGGGCTTTGTCTGTCACTGTCTTATGCCTCACTGCATTGGCTGAGGTGAGTTGCATGGGTGTTGACATCTTTATTTAGAAGGGGAAGAAATTGAGACCAAGATAAGAGAGATTAGTTACTGTCCAAGGTGGAACTTGAACCTGGATACTTCTCAATACCTTGCCCTATATCCTTACTATCATGATTTGCTGAGGAAGGGGTCAGGGGTGGACTGGTTGGGTAAATTCCACATTGTTAATTTTTGAGTTTTTTTTGCAAAGATACTAAGCTAGTTCTTTTGCCACTGGTCAAATTTCTTAATGTTTCGGTCCTGTCTTTCCTCTTGGACCTTTTCTTGTTTTCTTTGAAGTGACATTTCCATTTTTATTCTTTTCCATGTGAAAGATTTGCTGGTTAACAGAATCAGTTATAGGGATGAACGTGCTCCTTAGAGGAGTAATACTGAGTGCTGACAAACCTTGCCTTTTCCGTTTGAGATGTACTTTGGAACAAAAAATGGTACAGGTGTTTGTTGCTGGTGTTCGTATGCTATAAACATAGTTTACAGATGCCCTCTATGTGAAGGGTTTCTTGAGATTTGTCACACTAGAGCCTGTCAGCCTGGCTTGTGCTGAGTAGGTCACTGGTGCCAAGCAAATGCAAAGTGGCAAACCAGAACAAATGTCATATTTGAAACTTTAGGTGGACTAGACTGTCAGGGTTCAGAGCATATTGGGGGAGAACTGTTTTGTGTTTCTTTTTGACAGGTTTTTATTTTCTGTTTCACCTTGCCCATTTCCTTCCTTCCTTTGGACTATCCTCCCCTTTCCCATTCTTTTTGTCTCGTGTTTTGTTTTGTTTTGTTTTTTGGTCTTTTCTTTTTCTTCCTTTGATTTTTGCTTTCCTTCTGTCATTTGCATCCCTTTTTCTCTGTCCCCCTGCCCTGGCCTTTTAGACTAACTGTCATCCAGAGCAGCCATTGTTAATGGGAGTCTACCTTCTTTTTTTCCAAACAAGTGTTAGCTGTGAAATCTTGGCTGTTAGAAAATTCCCTGCATCCTGGCAGCATGCACTCACCAAAGCTGTCTTGCTCTGTAGAATGAGTCTAGGCATGGGATTGATCTAGGCCTGGTTTTGTGGGAGCCTAGCCTTGCTGGCTGGCAGGGGTGGGCCTCTTCCTCATGTGCTCTCATTACTTGTGTTTTCTGCATTTGCAAACCCTAAAGAGGTAGAATTTAGTTTATCCATCTATCTAACCTGTTCATGTTTTGCTCTTTTAATTGATACCTTGAAGTGTCTCCTTATTTTGGGCCCTTGCCTACAGCCTCTGCTAATATTTTACTTTCGGTCTTTTTTTTTTTTTTTTTTTTTTTTTGTGCCTGACTCAGCTTGATATTGAGGGAGTGCAAGAGTTTTCTGTTATAGTACACAGCAAACTGGGGGTTTGGGTGAGGCTGTTACAACTTGTTTTTTGAGGCTCGATCATACATTAAAGCCAAATCCTAAATAAAGGGGATGATGGGAAAGAAAATGACCAAGGAAAAGGGCGTACTTGATTTGTATCTCAAGTTTTAGAATGAAGTTATAAATTAATCTAGCTCTCAGCTTTCTTTGTGTTCCTCACTATTTGTTAACTATTCATCCTACCAGCTCATATTTTGGCGGGGAGAGTTGTTTTGGAATGGGGTTTATTTTGGAGCAGCAGATACATTGCAGAGCCCTTCAGGCTTCTAGGTTTTTTGTTGGGGGTTAGGAAAGGAAAGGAGCTGCACATCTCATCTTTGCCTTTAAATTAGCTTTCTACATTATATTGGTTTTAATTTCCTTCTCCTTTCCTCTCATGCCCTGAATGCCTTTGGCAACAGGAAAGAAGCTCTTTGTCAGTGATGCTGAAGTGTGGTACCCAGACCAGCAGCATCAGCTACACCTGGGAACTTGTGAGAAATGCAAATTCTTAGGCCCCCAGACCTACTGAATCCAAATCTCTGGAGGTGGGGCCCAGAATCTGTGTTTTAACAAGCCCCCCAGTGTGAGACCTGCTAGGTTAAGTGATTACAGAAGTCTAGCCTAGGTAAACCGTACTTTTCTAGTTGTCTCTGCCAACTTTTATACTTAATCGACCTGTGGACCAACCCTGAACTTTCAGCCTGCAAAGCAGTGTATTTATCTTTTAAGTATTTGAGGCCATAAAGAATTTGTAACCACCCTTGTGTTTATTTTTGCTTCATGAAGGACACAGTGGTCAAAAAAATACATGGTAAGAACTTAACATATATTAAAAACATGACTTGTAATTGGTCATTGATTGTTTTTTCACCATGGAGGTACTGACTCTGAAACTGAGGCTGTAGCTTAAAATACACTGCCTAAAAAGCAGTCAAAGCCCAGTGGGGACTGAAGAAGGGAGGGAGACAGAGGAAAGGGAAGTGGAGGGATTAATAATCCCATCTTGGTTAATCATCACTTTCCTCTCTGATAGCCGTGAGCGGATGTGCTGTTGCTTCTGCAAACGTTAATAATTCATGGATGGACTATGCCAAAGGGAGGCCTTAAATCTGGTCTCTCAGCAGATTAAATACACCGTCTGCCATCAGTAGGAGCCAGGAGAGATGAAAGATGGACTTGTTGTTTTTATTCATTAATCTGATTTTCTCTGCCTTTCTTGTCAGCTCTCATCCTCATTTTGTTTACCTTTTCATTTGCTTCTCTCTGTAACCCCCTCCCGCATTAAGTGAGTGCTGGGGATCTTGGGTCTACTGTTAATGACATTTGATTTTACATGTCTTTAGCTGCGAGTAACAACAGATGCCATGAGAGAAAGCAGAGAGGCAGAATAAGTATTTCCTTGGAAATGCCTAAATCAGTCTGCATATTTCAAAAATGTATTAAAATGTGCAGCCTGTGTCTTAGAAATGGCTTCCCTTTGCTCTGAAGAGTAATCCTGTTGTATAGGCAGTTGAAGATATCCATAGTGTTCTTCATATAGATGTGGTGGTATTTTCCCATTTTACAGATGAGGAAACTGAGGCATGAAGTGACTAACTTATGTAGGGTTACCGAGAGCCCAGTTCTTCTGACTCCAACTTCAGTATACTTGCCACTATACTTAATTACCTTTTGCTTTTAGAAATCATATGTAGGTAGACTTACAGGGCATTTTTTACCCATAAGGCTGAAAAGAACTTAATTAGATTAAGTTCAAATAATATATGGGTAGCTTCACAGGAACACTTCAGATTAAATTCTAAACGTGAGTTTGCCCACAAGCACCACAGAGAAGGCTGACGACAGCTGCAGTTGTGTAGACGTTTCTCAAGCATCTGAATAACAACCCTTGACAACTTACAGGTTAATCAATAAATATGTCTGAGCACTTAACCCTGTACATGATGCTTTGTTGAGCACCATAAGTGGAGATAATAGAGTCCCCATCTTTATCAGATTTTCAGTGTTTTAGGTCTACCCAAGGAGACTTGGCTACTTGAAATGCCCCAGCATCGACTTAAATCGGATGTGAGATGGCCAAGTAGTAAAACTGGAACCTCAGTAGTTTGCTGAAGGACTTAGTGTGTAAGAAGCATGTTAATAAAACTGGACCATTTTTTTTAATTACTTTATTATTTATTATTTTATTTTTGTGGGAGGAGGTAATTAAGTTTATTTATTTTTGGAGGAGGTACTGGGGATTGAACCCAGGACCTTGTGTATGCTAAGCATGTGCTCTACCACTTGGGCTATACCCTCCTCCTCTTGGACCATTGTTTTTAAAATGAGTTTCACCTGTGTCACTGCTGGAAGGCTGGTAGAGAGAATGATGTAGGAAGAGCAGATTTTAAAATCAGCCTAGTTTTTCAAAAAACTGTTTCAGAATTACAGATCCCCATCGTGTTCCTGATGTAGAGATATGGAGGGTGCAGTACTGAGTTGGAAACCTGAGCCGATGGTTATACAGGGCAGCTTGAGCTCCTGGGCCTAGACAAGGCCACACAGCTCCCTCACCTTAGTTGTTGGTCCTGCCCTGCAGTGGTGGGGGATGAAAGGCAGGGCTTCCTCCTGCCTCTTCCACCCTTTCACGCAGGAGTAGCATCCCGGGGGGCATCACCATGTTTTCTGTTGCAAATTCATTTTGTTGTTATTTCTTATATAATTTTTAGCTAGTTATTTTCTTACTAAATTTTTCTTAGAAAAATTTCAAGAACTTATAGTTTATATGTCAGTGAATTTGAAATTCTGACCAGGTAACGAAATATATGTAGTTTTTCCCTTGTTTAAATGATTGAGGATTGTAATAATTTTAGTAATCCTTTTCTTTCTGTTGAGGAGTCTTTTTTTTAAAAAAAATCAATTTCTGGCCTCATCAGTGTTTTCCAGCTAATAACAGAAGCAGTAAATATATGCACCAAAAAAAATTACATGAAAATTAAGGTTTTAATGTCTTTTATCTAAAATAATAGTAGTAATATGATGGACCCCGCTTTAGTAAGCAAATCCAAATTCTGAGTATCTGCATTTATTAAAGAAATCTCTGGGTGATATTTAGCTTTAGTATCCCTTCAAATAACAGCTTCCCTACTGAATTTAAAATAGAAGTTGTTTAAAAGAAGTCTATTTACAATCAACCTGGTAAGAAACACATCTGTTGTATAAAGTACATTGGTAACAAGAACTAGCAAGCTAAAAGTTGTTCTTTTGTATCCACCATCATCCTCCGTGTAATAACTTCAGATTCCATGAAATCAGATTCCATCAAGCACACCCCTGAACGGTTTTTGTTGGTGCAGTCTCTTGTAGTGCTGTTAAAGAACTCTGTCAGCAAGAAACTCAGATCCTGAACCCAGGACCTGGACCTATGAGAATCAGAGTTTTTCTGTGCCTTATTTCCTTAATCTGTGCTATAAGAGAAATGAATTGCCATGTAATTTTATGGCTACGATGCTGATGAGTCTTTGTATACTTTATTATTATTATTGAGGTAGAACTTCTTCATATAGTCTACAAGCTCTTGCCAAAATTGCTTGTTCCCTCTATCTAAATCGTAAAGTTTGAATAGATGCTGTGAGTATGTGTATGTGTGTGAGAGAGAGAGAGAGAGAGAGAGACCCAGACCCAAACTGACAGAAAGAGAGCTCTCCTCGTTCTGAATTTCTGAAACTTGGGACTGCAGTGAATTGCCCTGGAGGAGTATTTGAGGAGAGATGCTTCCTTCTCACGTTTTAGCCCATTGCTATTAGTACCTGAGTTTACTCGTTGGGGAACAACTTTTCCAAAACGTGTTTAAAGTGGAAGTCTTACTTCTAAAATTACCTTCAGCTTCCTGCCTTAAGATTCTGGCCCACTTCTAAACTCTCCTCCCACCCTTTTTGATTTATGGGCTTAGCAAGCAGAACCCTGCTCTGGGGCAGCAGGAACTCATCAGCTTCTCAATGCAGAGAGCTTTCTTTTCCCTGCTGTTTCTTGACCCCTGAGCAGACAAGTTTGCATATGAGCAACAGAGAATGAACCTTAATTTGTTTTACTGCTAAATAAGACATGCAGAAATCCTCTGGTGTTTTTATTGACTGTCTGAATCTAGTGGTCCTCACTTAAAACAACACTCAAGGTGAAACATCATTGATAACAGATTGCTTTTTCATTCTCAGCTGATTTGTCATGACAGATCAGCTGTGCATGCCACGTCACTGACTTTGGGCCAGGACCATCTCATTTCCCCTGAACCTCCTTGGCTCTTGATGCAACTGAGAAGGATGCCGACGTTCGGAATTGAATACTTTGGTAATGATGCTTAGTCACAAAGAAGAGTTTGGTGGCTCTGCACATTGGCCAAGAACTACCTCAGCATCTGTCTTGGTATCTGAGGCTGCAATTATCTCGGGGAGCTGAAGAGATATGAAGGAACAAACAATAAGCTAAAATAACATTTAGCTCCCCTTTAAGTAGTTGCCTGCATCTGCCTGGGTGGGGCCTAGCAAACACTAATGAAAATCAATGAAGTGGTTTTGTTGAGTGCCTAATAAGGATAGCACTATGGTAGGCACTGATGACAATTAGAATAAACATAAATTCTGGATACTGCCCTCTGGAAGCTCATTATTTTCTACCTGGAAAGCCAAGATTAACAGTCCTTTATGTAATAGGGTCAAACTGTCCAAGATAGTGTTAAGTGACTGGCAAAACTGAATGGGAATGAAATGAAATTCTAAATGCCACGTGCAGGTTAGAGGAGAGGAAGAGGGTAATGATGAACGAATTTGGGAGTAGTTGGGGAAGACTCCCCTGGAGCAGGCGGGATCCGAATGGTCCCTGAAAGATTAAATGTGTTTAGCTTGCAGGAAGTGACAGAGGATATGGGAGTAATAACCTGAACAAGGTCAGGGAGGTGAGAATAGAAGTCACGTGCTAAGAAATAAAATGTGTCAGTGAGGAGGTATCAGATGTAGGAGTGACTGCCATGCAGTGGAGTGTAGGCAGTATGTGCTGTTAAAAGTTCTGGAGCAGGTAAATGTCAACAAAACAGAGGCGTAGGGGGTGGAAACACTTAGGGAAATTGACTTAGTCAATGGAAGGATACCTGCCGATGTGTTTTTCAGAGGCAGTTGCAATAGTCCAGGCCTAGTGATGACAGTCAGTACCAGGTTGGTGGCCGAGGAAACGGAGAAGAAAAGGTGTATGAGAGATGTTTGGAATAGAACATCTGCCACACTTGGTGCCTGATGGGCTTAAGAAATAACTCAAGGTTTGTAGTGAGAGCAGAATTGGTGCCATTGGTCGTGGTTGACAAACTAGGAAGGTTAACTAGATTGAGAGTTGAGATTTCATTTCAGATTTCCCCCCCTAATGGAGACACTGGGGATTGAACCCAGGACCTCGTGCAGGCCAAGCACATGCTCTACCACTGATCTGTATCCTCTACCCACGTTTCAGATTTTGATGTTCTGGCAAGACATCACTGTGGAAATGCCCCTGAAGAAACATTAAAGATAGGATAAGAAACACTACTCAGAGAATAGCTCCAGACAGAATTTTCCAGATCCACTGGTCTAGAGGTGAGAGTTGTGGCAGTACAAATGAATGTACAGAAGGAGAAACGTTCAGCATGGGCCAGGGGAACAAGGTCTTAGCAAGGAGAGAGGAGCTGGGAGGCAGCTCGTGACAGCAGGCTGGGAAGGGGACTAGGATTTGGCTATGCCTCAGAAGGCTAGGGAGTAGGGGACAATGATTGTCCAACCTCACATGGTCTCTCATTTTTAACTCTTAAAAGCTCTTATCCACTGGTGGGATTACTTGATCTTCCCAGCAGCCCAATGAAATTGGCAGAAGGCAGAGGAGAGCTTATCAGGATTCTATAAAAGTTTTGATTTCTGGGTAAAGTCCTGCGTATTGTTAATGTACCTTAGAGCTTTACAGCATGAGCCTAAGGAAGTTGTAACTATCTTCCCCCTCCTTTTTTTCCTACTGAGATTTTCCAAACCAGTTAACTACGTGAGGGAGAAGGTCATAGAGTCTTTGGAATCTGGATATCTTAAGTTGGAGGAAGTGTTTCTGCTTTTTTCAGAAATTTTTTTCTTTCTTTCTTGGTCCTATACCTCTACTTTGCTAAGAAGTTCTTTAATGGACCAATTGGGAGAATCTGTAGAGAGATGGAAACAGAAATAACAAACCTGAAACTTTTCTAGTAAAGATTCTCATTACAGAGAATTCTAAGGCGCTACCTAAAAGGCTTGCTTTATTGGAATTTTGAATGGAATACTGTTTGAAATTTCAAGCCCTCACCTGAAATTTGGAGATCTTCAAATACACAAAGACCTTAATACACTTTGGTCACTGTAGTAGCAAGATCCATTGTCTCTATACTTTTGGACATCTAGGTTTTTTATATAGAGTATGTGCGTATCTAATGCACAAGTTAGCTGCTGTTGTAGTTCAGAATGTTGCAGTGAATGGAGGTTTTGAAAAGATCACATTGATCCCCTTTGGTAGGTAGAAAGAATCAGACATCATCTCTGCATTTGTATAAGCAAGCCCATTTATATCCCTTATGTTAATAAGTGCCAGGTCTGCTAGTTGTCTACCCTTTTCTCTTTGTTTTAGTTTTTGTTGCTTAGGGTATGTAAAACTAAAACAGAATTAAACAGTGGACTACCAAATAGACATTTAGTAATGGATCACTTCATCTGGTGATAAAACAATTGGAGAAGTACCTCCTTTGCAAGGTGGCTTCTTTTAGTGTTTTAACGACCTCCACATCCATATTTGGATTTGGGGTCCTTGGTTAGTTAATACTTCTCACTACTCTGCTCTGAGGTTCTTTGCAGTCAGAATATTCTACAACTCATCTGGTTTCATTGGAATACTCACCGATTGGGGAAGATGCAGACAGAGCTGGTTTACGGTTTATTCTAGCATAAAGAAATATCCTCTTTATTTGTTTGGCCTTACTAGTGTGGAAAAACGTGACTCTGTGAGGTGGGGTTTTTTTTGGTAATTGAAGGGGGTTTTCTCACTCCCCTGTAGTGAACTTCACATGTCTCCCTCAGGAATAGGTTTTAACCATCAGTGAAATGGTTTGACTGTAACCACTCTGGGGTCTTTGAGTTCTTTTTTTTCTTGCCCCTTCCATCCCCAGGCAGAGATTCCTATTGCTGCATATCCACTATGCTCCAATGCTGTATTTATTTGATCAGAAACAAAAGAGTTTGCTTCTTGCACTGGTTCAGAGAGAGGTCCCCCAGGATTGTCTTTTGTTCAGTAATTGGAGCATAAGCTGAGCCTGGTTAATTTCAAAGCTACCCCCAACACACGTTCCCTTCCTCCCTCCTTGTGCAGTTTCTGAGCTGCTAGTGGTACCTTGTATTGGGTCTGGAACAAAAAAAGCTAGAATTGTTGAATGTTAGCTACAACTACTGTGACATCTGCTGTGGCACTGAATAGCACTGTTGGTGCAGTTAATTTTAAGTTAGGGGAAGAAACAAAACCAGAAAGCTCTTCAGCTTTAAAGCTCTAGTTAACACATGCACCTCCAAATTATGCATTTGGTGCTATCACAATGAATAAATGGAAAGGAACAAAGGAAATCATGGTTTGATTTTTATGTTAGAACATAAGTTCTTTCATTGTTATTCACTGTTCAGACACCAGTGTGTTCTTATGTTCGTTCTTTTTCATTTACTTTTATTTTTTTCAAGGCAGAAACGTCTGAAACATCTCAACTCTGAGCATTTAATTGGCAAAAGTTCTGATGTAACAAATATAAGTTGATTATATTTGTTTTTCTTTTAAAGCAGGAAAGTCTGTAACTTGGTTCTGCTTCTTTAATAACCAAAATGATTATTGTAAATGATTACGTAGCCAAATTCTAAGTGCTAGATAGCCAAGTTAATATTTGTATAAAAATATATTATGAAATTGGCAAATACTACATGTCCTTCAGGTTCTGCAGTATAGGTGTTGGTTTTGCAACCAACAGATTGCAGTTGTAGGATTTTGTGGGTTTTGTTTTTGAAAATGGAAAGGTCTTTCTTTCAATTTTTCTTTTGCGATCTGCACCATAATGACAGTCCACTACCTGGCTGGCCTGACTTTAATCATCTGGTGCCTGGTTCTCAGTGCAGTTTCATCTTTGCTTTTGCACAATGTTTCCTGTAATTGCACAGTTGTTTGCTGCATTGTATTTTCTTTTAGTGACAATAAAAAAATGCGTGTTAGTATTTTAATGTAGTCTTTAATTTTCAGGTTATACATGGAGGAAAAGATCCTTTTCTGAGGAACATTTTTAAAAACCATTGCAGTGGAATGGGACTATACATTACTTACACATCATATATTTTCCCCTAAATGTTGTACAAAGAAGTGACAGTTGAGCTGAGCATATGTTAATAAAGGTCTGCATTTTCCTGTGTCACTGACAGTTTCATTGGCTGTATATTCCTGAAATGCAAATAACCTCAGTTCTATTCAAAGCTATAATTAATCTGAATAGTTATTTAAACAGTATCAAAATCCTTTAACTGCTGAGAGGCCAAACATATAAGATGATGAATTTACTGTTCTGTTTGAGGGACAGGCAATTGATGAGGGCACAGTGATCTGAGACGCTGGTGGATGTTGGAGCGACACATTCTGTAGGCTAAAATGGCAGAATCTGCCTGCTGCTGTATAAAAATCTTTTAACTACCATTTATTTTAGAATCATGGCATGTGCAAATTCCTGCTGCTCAGTTAAGGGACCAGCTTCACAACTGGTGTTACAATCTGTGGCCACAGCACTGCATCACAATGCAGCAAATGCATTTTCTACTTTAACCAAACATGACAGCTGAAGCGATTATTAACCATGCAAGATGTCGGAAGTCATCAAAAATTCACATCAGAGTAATTGCAGTGGCTTGGGTCAAAAAAAAAAAGTATCATAGCATTCCTTGCTACATGTTGTCTCTCCCCCTCTTAAATCTTAACTTGGTACAGTCCGTTAACAATAAAATACCCTTCTGTAACCTATAAACTGTTACTCCCATCAGTTTGTGCTTTCAAACTGATAGCTGACTTGTCTGGATTTGTGATTTGTGTGGAGCAGCACGAATGATGATGCTGTGCCCCAGGGGCTGTGTGCACCCTTTTTAAGGGGACCCTGCAATCTCATTGTCTAATTGGACTCTTTAGTGCTTCAGTCATATCAACATTTATTTGCAGGGTGTCCTCTTTTCCTTTTTCTTCTTTCTCTTTATCTCTCTTCTCTCTTTCCTCTTTCCTCCCTCCTTCTCCCCTCCTCCTCCCCCCTCTCAAATCTGGCCGTTTGAAGAGGGGAAACTTGAGCACTGGTTCTGATAGAACTCATCCCACATAGAAGGTATGGAAGAGCTGCAGTGACCAACAGCATCAACCGGTCTGTAACTCCTTACATTTGAGAGCTGCAGGTAGGATTGCCTATGTTTCATAAAGAAATTAAGATAAATGCGCCTTAGTAAATAGATTGACAGCATGTTGTTGCAGTACCTCTGAAAGACAAGGTCTCACTTTGTTTAAAATTTTGAGATGCATTCAGAAGCATTTAACTTATTTGATAGAAAAAGTACTTGATTCTCCTGAGAATTGTTCAGATTTGTGCCTTGTCATTGTAACATTTTTCTTTAAAAAAAAAATCTTTTGGGTGGGGCAGAGAGGTATTTGCTTAAAGATTTAAATAGTTGATTATTTAGGATTTTTGCGGACTTCATCTTTAAGTAGTAAGTAGTGTGGACTTTCTTTAGGATTTTTTTAAAAAGATGCATGTGAAGTGCAGAATTCTTACATGAGGTAAAATACTAAAATAGAATTTCTCTTTGCTAAAACCAGATCCTTCTTTGGGATTATAGGTGAGTGTGTGTGTGTGTGCATGTGTGTGTAGGATGCTTTACCAAGGAATTCAGTCTATTATATTTTGTTATAGGAAGGAAGTACTATTAGAGGTATTTGGAATTATCTCACAGGAAATGCTTTAGCATAAGACTTTAAATGAGGAGAATTAAAGAGTAACGTCAAAGATGTAGATTCATAAGTATTATCAACCATAGGTACTTTAAATTAAGATAGTTACTTTTTCTGTCCTAAATTCATCCTCAAACTAATATGATATGAGTCCTTTAAGTATATTTCCAGTTTTTAGTGCAGAAAATGTGATTTATGTAGGTGAAATGAAAGCTTCCTAAGTCGTGTAAGCATTATCTGGAAGGTTATAAAATTATATATGTTGCTTATGCCACTTCTAATACTGTGATTAACATCGGAGATAAAATGCCTCTAATTCAGCGCTAAAAAGCAGCTTGGTTGTTGTCTTCCCTTAAAAACAAATGAAAAGAGCCAATGATGTATATAGCTTTTATCCCAAGGAATGTATTTGTATCATGGGACCTGTAGGTCTGGACTTCTTTCTGAAGCATGGACTTGGAAATTGCTCACCTAGTTGAGAGATTTAGCTCCCTTCAGAGGTGTGGGACTTTCTGTACTCTTTAACAATAGGAAGACTTGAGGAGCTGTCAAGTGGGGAATGGAGGAGAGCTGCTCCGGGAAGGGAGAGGAACTGTGAAAATTTCACTTGTCTCGGTATTGGAGATCTGGCTTTACTCGTGACTAAGATTCCTTTAAAACTCTGACCCAGTGCAGCATTGCAAAGAATTGATTTCTGAGATGAGACAATGAGCTGTGGTTTGCATTTTGTAAAGATGGAGGAAACCTCTAACACTGACCCTGTGTGGGAGATGACTCAGTTATCCGTGCCTTGGTACAGTTGCAAATTATTTTCCTTTGTCTGAAGTGGGAGGATGCCAGTGCCTTCATCAGAGCTCCTTAATTTAATGTATGGGAAATGTCTCAGCCACCATTTTTAACAATTAGCTGTATCATGGTTGAGATGAGCTGGGTTCTGAAGGCAGCTGCAGGGCCATTTCATTTACGTTAGTTCTTTGGCACGAGAGCTTTGTTACTGTAAAACTCAGAAAATGAATTTGCACACTGCATAGAAGAGTTCTCTAGGAGGGTGGAGAGCATTCCCAGAAAGAAAATGGAATCCTTTTGTCTACAGTAAGTATTTCTCATACTCATATAGCGGTGAGAGGTTGAACATTTATCTTTGGTTGGATGGGCAAAATAGACTTTAAAATAAACGCTGCTGGTATTAAAGGTGTAACACAGAGGTTGTTAGATGTGTTTTTTTTTAATGGGTTAGAAACCAAGTGTGATATGTATATATATACTTGAAATATAGGTTTTGTGAATGATTTTAGCACATGCTTTTAATTAAATATTCATTGGTAATTTAAGTTAATGAGAGATATGAATTTACCACTAGTAAAAGATGAAAATGACACTTAAGAGAAAAAAAGAAATGTAAATATGGTGTATCTGAAAGAGTTCAGGCTTCTTTTCACTGTCTTTTACAGTTTGTTTCCATTCCTGAAGAAAATTGCTGCATTTTAGGGCTTTGTTGTTTTTTGTTTTTAAAAGAAAATGCTTCCATACTCATAATCTATAGTAGCTGATTAAAATATATAGCAAAAAAAGTATTTCAGCAAAACAAGATTTTATCCTAAAAGATCAGTAGGTTATTGAGGCTGTCACTCTCATTAATGAGGATAATTTTTAGTGCCTTCTGTTTAATTAGTAGTTGTGACTTCAGAGCTACTTGTGGAAAACTCTTGTTTGTGATTGTAAGCCTAGAAATCTTGATTCTTAAAATTAATTGGATTTGACTCAGCTTATTCCTTTGTTCCTTTATGCTGTTACTAAGGGGAAACAAGTGGATTTTAACTTTGATTAGTGTGTTTATCTTCTTAAAGGCACTTAACCCTGAAGAATTTATAGTAAGTGTATTTTACAGTAAACTGTACCATGCAGAATTTGCTGAAAATGCTTTAGTAGCTGTTTCAGGAGTTGAATCTTTATAGAACTAGATGTCTGAAAATCCTTCTAACCTGGTATCAGATTTATAAAACCAGCTGTTCTTCCAAATCTTATTGCATTAGCTGTTCCTCCTACTCACTGAATGCCGCTTTCTCTAACAGAGATCTTTTTGAAACTAGGGAAAAGGAGGATTTTCACATTCGTGTTTTCATTGAAATAGGAAGTCTCAGTTGTCCTTGAGCCCTATTTAGAATTCCACAAAGATTGTGTAGATCTTGCGTTAATCTTATGCTCGTGGCATAAGACCCTAGATCTCGATATAATTTTGTTAATCTTGAGAGGGACAGTTAATATATTGTTTATTATATAGTAGAATGCAAAGGGATTCTTTTCCTTTGGTTTTTTATAAGGTTTACACTTTGAAAGAGTTTTAGGGCAGCAAATTAGAATTCCATTTTAACTGCATCTTTGCCTGCATAAAATGTTTGGTTAGATGACATAAAAGATGTCACAAACCTTCCTTTGGAATTTTTAAAGTAAAACTTGTTTGGAGATTGTGGTCTTAAATTTCTCTCTATGGCTTTATGTTATTGTGTACCAGGTACTCTGGGGATATGGTAGAGACTCAGTTGCTTCCCATTTTCTTTGCCTCCACCATGGTCTACTCAAGTTTGGCTACTAGGAAGGGGCTCTGCTTTCTGGTACTTGTGGGGGATTCCTAAGTCTCTTCAATCTGGACATTATAGCCTGGCTGGTAGGAAAGAGTCATGGTTCTTTTTGCTACAAAAAAAATGTATTCATATCAAACCTTTGAATGCTCTGGCAGTGCCATAATGTAGATAAGCAAGCATGTCGGCCAGCCCGCTAGGAATCATTCGTGGCACTAAGATGGCAGTGAGGAAGGAGTAAAATGGCGTCACCAGGAACACTGTGATAAGAGGTGGACCGCACGAGTCATTTCCTTCAATTGAGTTTGAAGACTCCTCTGGTAGCACTGCCTTGCCAATGTACAGTTAACTTTTTATTCTGTTAGAAGATAAAAATTTTGAGCTTTTCCTGAAATACAGACTTAATTAACACTTATATCCAGATAGCTTCCAATTTGTTGCTTTTAGTAAAAATTTAAATAGATATTTTATATTAATACTTCTAAATATCCTTGCTTTGTGCTTTCTTCTTTTCCTAATGTGAAAACTTACTCCTTTCAATGTAGGATGAATTTTCAGAAAACAGGACAGTATGCCTCTCCTTTATGGCAAGGTGAAACTAGCATTTCTATGAAAATATGTTATTTATCTTTGATTCCGGTTTTCATTCTAGCTCTTTCTGGGCTTTGGTTATTTTATATACTAAATATATGTTGGCTACCTTCAAAAACAAAGTTCATTGTATTTCTTCTGTGGTTTTAAGGTATAGGTTATTGTAGAAGTGAACTGTAGTCAGAGTGGTAGTGACAATGCTGATTTCTTACCTGTTCGCACCTTTCGTGGAGTTAGAATTTCTGGAGCTGGCCTTAAAGTTTATATAGTGCAATCAGCTCATCTTACAGTTAAGTAAAGCAAGATTTATTGTCATTAGACAACTTTCTCAAGGTCAGACATCTGGAAAGCAGTTGATTTTGCCTACATCCAGGCCATCTGACTCCCAGTGCGTGCTGTGCCTCTGCCTGCATTTGACTCTTTCTTTGTGGGCTTACTGGTTGATGATGGATCTAAGGGATTGAGCTTGTAGCAAAGTCTGTCTTTGTTTTAGCAACCTACTCATAGAGATGTTCCTTTTCAGTCTTATTGGAAATGACTTATTGAGCTGTGCTTAGAGTCCTCCTGGCTCTTCGTAGATGATACGCATTTATAAACAAACATTTAAAACAGGATATAACCTGCAAGTAGAGCTTTCAGGTCCACTGTGTTGGCTCCGCATGAAGGGCGAAGTGCTTGTCTTCTGGGATGGGTTCAGGCATTATGTCCTCCCAGCAAATCACTCCTTTATCTCTAGGTGTGAGGGGGTCCCATAGTGCAGGGTTGCCCCCTCTCCTCCTACTATGGGTGGGCTGGATAAAAGGTTTTAGCTCCCTGTCAGTTTCAGGCAATTTGTATTTGAAAATGGTCTTGCCCTCTCTCCTCCTGTTGCTTGTATTTGCCATTTTAGCCAATTTCTATTAAATTTACATTTTAGCTAAAATTTACATTTTAAGCAGTGTTTCATGTTTTCTGTACCCATGGTGACAATGGTGAGTGGTGCATCCTGCAGTATTCCCTTAGCTCTGACAAGGTAAAGTCAAAACGTTTCCAAACTTAAGATTTTAGAGAGAGTGTGAAATCCCAAGTACTATTAGCAAAGGGGTACCATGACAAATTCCATTTAAGACAATAGGAAGTTACAAAAGAGAAAGTCTCTTTGTTTGTTTTAGTGGTACCCAGACAGATAAATTTTTGAAGAAGAATTTCTAAATAAGAAGAAACTGCAGCAAAACTAGAGCTCCCTTTCCTGTGACAGCCATGATGATCAGTGCTCCAGTCCCATCAGCATAAGCAGTGCTGCATAGCGGGAGGAGCTGTGATTTTCAACTGCAGTGTAAATGACTGACACCGTGTACCAGCAGGGAATTAATGTGACACGTGATTCCCAAACATTATCTTGACTAACTGGTTCCTTATGCTTGATAAGTAGAATTTGGGCTTAATCCTGAACACTATTGAAACCAGCCTAGCACACCCGACTGTCTCGGAGGTACACCCTCTACTGTCTGTCCTTCTCATGGCCCCCAAATCTTGCTTTTGTTTCCTCTTTCCGAAGGAAAAAAGACACTAGTTCGGTTTTTTTTTTATAATACAGGATTCTTTTAATAAGTTATTTTAGAGTAGGTTTAGGGGGCAGAGGGAGGGTACTTTGGCCATGATAAAGGCCATTATTGATGCATTCTCATTTTATACTGCAGTGCGGTTTTAGTACCCAAAGTTCTTTAAACGTGGACTGATCCATCACCAAGATGGAAATCACTTCCCCAAAGACATATTAAAACATTTTCATCAGCCGCTAATGTATCCTCCTTATCTTATCTTTCCATCACCTGAAAGTGGCTTTGGGAGGAATATTTTTTAGATTTGTTTACACCTTTAGGTGAGGAGAGGGTTCTTCCGCTGTTTGTTTTTTTGAAGCCAGATGTACTTCGGCACTGTTTATTCCATTTGCAGAGCTAGATTAAAAAGTTTTCTCTTTAGAATCCTCCTTGTTCTTGTGTCCCCAAAGGTTAGCTCTAGCAGGGTGGGGCAAGGGGGGCAGGGTGGGGTGTAGGGAGGGAGGTAAGATGCTCAGAGTTTCTGTCCTTGCTTTCTCCCCTGGGGCCACCTCAGCAGTCTGAGAGCAGTTGGCTGGCTGCCCTCCCTCCCTCCCTCTCTTGGCTTCTAGTGTTCCTGCTCCTCTACCCCCCTCCCAGGAGTAGAGAGGATGCCAGCAGAGGTCCACCTACTGCAGCGTGGCACATCCTGCTGCATCACTAGGGTGCAGGCTCTGGCTTGTTTTCTGGAAGTGATGAGGTACCAGTAGTGAGCTAGTCACATCCTCTCCCCAGACTTCTTGTGACCAGCAGGGAAATGTTGCTTACACAACCCTGAAAGGTTACTGCAGGTCTCTGCAAGATTTGGGAGGAGGGAGAAATCTGCTAAAAAACATTCTTTTTCCCTACTAGTTGACTAAATGGCCATCATTTTTTTATTTAACTCTTACATTGTACCCTTACTACTGCTCCCCTTCTGCATGGAGTCTCCCAATTACTGAGCTGAACAGATTGCTTTCCTTTTCTGGATGGCCAGAGATAGATAATAGGGATGCCCTGGGCCCCCTAAAAGGGACAGAACTGAACTGGCTTTGCAGCAGTAGCACCAGAGACCTAAATGGCCCTCGCAGGGATGCAGACCTTAACCTTGGCCTTACTTTCCAAGTGTAGCAACCAGATGTGCTTAGGCAGCCCCAGTTTGATTCCATGGTGAAGAACTAGGAAGAAGCATCTAGTAGTTATGTACCTACAGTGTATTGGCCAGGGAGGTGTGCTACACATCCTTGCACTCCTCACTACTGCCCCACAGGAGGGACATGTCCCCATTCTCAAAGGTGACTTTCCCTTCTGGATCAAGGTGAATGCTTCTTATATTCTTTCTTTACCCAGTGCTGAAAATCTTGGAAGTTGGGTGTTCATTATGTGATAGTTATTTCCTCCTCTTCCTCCCTTTCTCCTCCTCCCTCCTCCTTCTCTTCTGAGATGGGAAGGCTAATTCTTGAAGCTGTAGCCCTGAGGTCCTTGTTCCTTTTCCTCCCTCAACTCCCCTCCTTCTTCCCTCTCCCTCACCCTCTCCCCTTCCCCCTCTCCCTTCTTCTTCTTGTTCTTTTGTGGGGTGGGGAGGATAATAGGGAGGGGTCCACAAAGGCTGTTAGATGGCTGTTATATGAGTGGCTCTCTCGAAGGCCTGTGGCTTTCCCAGAGTGCGCAAGTGAGGTGGAATTGTATCATGACTATATTGGCATGCCTCTAAGAGACAGGGCATGCCAGTAAACTTGAGTCAGAATGCTACTGAGAAGGCCCTAGGTGGGTCTGGGAGGAAGTACTGCTCAGAGCTGTGTATTCCTGTGTTTAAAACCTCTTTGACACATTGAGTTCTGTTCAACCTGTGAGAATTTGTAGACCATCTTGTAAACCAATTTGAATTATGGGAGCACTGATTCATTTTGCCTTAATAGACCCAAATCCATCACATAATTAATTATGTGACCTTTTGTTTAGCCCAGTAGCACAGACCATGTACAAAATGGGACCCTGCCGACTAGCAATGACAGATGGCCTGGTCCCCACACATCAGTGGCATGTTATAGCACCAAGGTCTACCACCTGTGGCTCCAGAGCTGCCTGGTGGCGGATGGAAAGGCTGAGCTGGCAAATGGTGGAACAAACCCCAAGCTACTCTCGCAGGGTCTCCTGCCACCTGCTGAATGAGGGTGGCTAGGCTTTAATACAGTAGCATTAAATATGTATTAAAATTGTCCATGTCAGATCTGCCAGCTTAGCACTGCTTTCTGAAGGAATTTTTTGAAGATACATATATTTTTTAATTTAATGCAATCTGAAAAAATACATTTAATGCAATCTGTGAACAAACAATTTAAAGTATAAAAATTTTGTAGAAAAGTAGCATTGGAACTCACTCTAAATATTTGAGTTGGAAAATAAAGCTTGGATTTGCTGTTTAGTCTCTATTTCTTACAAAAGGAGATTGAATCTCTTGTGGGCCTTTTAAACTGACATTTATGTATTATTAATTTAATACATTGATAGTGATCTAATAAAATAACTAACCATGATATAAAACCATATGAAAGTTCCCCAAATTTTGAAAATTGTCCAAATTTAAAAATGTCTGTGTTCATCTTTTGGGCTTTATCAGTAATGAACATCTCTTTGCACCTGAAAAATTCCTTGAGGCGTTCTCTGTAGGCACCACAAAGGGAACTAATGAAAAGCATGTCGCAGCATCTGATAAGCCCAGCGGCTCAGCTCGAGTGCCAGCAGGATTTCTGTTGTGCTCATCTGAAAACAATATCTTGCTTTGTCCTTCCTCACTTTCTCCTTAAGTAGCAGTTTCACCTTTGTGAAAATTTCACCCAAGAGAAGGTTTCAGAAGAGATCATTCATTCAGAAATTGGGAAGAAGTTTTGGGAGAGGGAGGTTATGGATATTTTAGTTAGAATGAGTTGAAGCAAAATAATGGGTATAGCTCGCATTCCTGACCTGACAGAAGTCAGACAATTCTCCATTTCACTGTCTAAAGTCCTAAGGAATGCTTGCTGCACTTATGGAAATTCTTGCTTCATCTTGGAGCAGACTCTCCTGATTCTTCTAATTTTTAAATTTATTTTTGGCTCTGCTCAGTTTTCTTTCCTTCTTCATTGCTTTCCTAGCTGTTGCTTGTGTCTTGGCAGTGTTTTTTTCAACCACAGTGACCATTATCTACAGTCACTGCTTACTTGTTAATATTATTTTTAATTGGAATGTTAGTTACTGACTTCCTATTAATTTGTATATATTGCTCATATTAAACAAAAGCTGGTACAAGATTTTTTATAGCTCTCACCATGTGTTTTTGTCTCATGTCAAATAGCTTCTGGTAGAAAGTCGGGCTTGCTGTGGCTGCCTCACTGTAAATTTTGACAGGGTGGGTTGCTGGTCAGTCTGCTGAAGGGAAGAGACCTAGAATGGTCTTTGTGTTTTGAGGCTTTTGTAAAATATGGCTTTTGTTCTGTGTGGTCAACTTAGACTAATTATTTTATGTTTTTTGTTTTGTTTTTTTAATGGTCAGGAAATCTGTGTGTTCTTCAGTTCAAACCGTTCACGTAACTATTCAACGTATCACTTATTTGTTGTTGGAGAAAAGCAAAGAACTCTGAAAGAATCAATGCAAGCTCTTTTTGTGCCATTGTACTTTGCGAGCTGAAGTGACTACTGAAATTTTTCTCACAGAGACCCTTATTTCTTGAAGTTTTCACTTTTGGAAAGCAAATAAGCTAAGAGAATTTAACCATTTGATAAAAACAAACATCCTTTTGCCCACTCGCTTCTTCTGCAGTCTCTTGTATTCTGAAACCCAGAGTCTACTTGGTGATCAAAATAAGGCAGTTTTTCATGCTTATCTTCCTTAACCTGAGCCATTTGAAAGCCAGTTTGGCTGCCAGGTCCCCATGATGTGACCACACGTTTGATAGGAGAATCATCTTACCTTGCAATTACATTCTGGGTGTTCTCAGCCAGTATATATTGCAGGGCAGCCTGCGTCCTCTGTTAAAGATGGAACATGTGGCTGGAGATATTGCTTGTGCAGATGTACATTGTTTATTGTTCCATAGCAATAAATAAAATATTTTGGAATGCTATGGAGCTGACAATCTAGAGCAATTATTTCTCCAGCTTTTTTGTCTGTGATCCATAGTAAGAAATATATTTTATACCATGACCCACTTCATACATACAAGTAAGTATATATAACTGAAAACAAAGTTTCACAAAACAGTATTTACCCATACCATATATCTTTGTTGTATTTTATTTTGTTTAAAAAAATACTGGTTAACCAACAAGAGCCTACTTTATAGCACAGGGAATTATACCGAATATCTTATAATAACCTATAATGAAAAGAATATGATAAATAATAGATTTATATATGTGTGTAACTGAACCACTTGGTTGTACACCTGAAACATTGTAAATCAACTGTACTTCAATTTTTAAAAATGAAAAAAAAATGACTGAGAAATGAAAAAAAAATGCTGGTTGATTTCATGACCCAGTTATGGGTTCTGACCCTCATTTTGAAAAACTCCATTCTTAAGGAACACTCAAAACTTGACATTTATTGTTTCATTCCTTGCCTAACTATGTGAGGTGGGGGAGGAAAGGAATAAATATGCAAGCATAAAATAGCTGTTTATCCCATCTTGATTGACTTGCTGTGACTTATGAGGGAGAGCATGGTAGAGTGGAAAAGGTAAAAAGGGGGTTAGAAAATTTGGATTCTAAGTTGATCTTTGTTAACTTATGAACCAAGTGATCTTAATATGGAACCACACATTTTAGAGTTGGTAGAAGCTCTGGAAACCATCTTACACAGCCCTTTCAATGTTTAAACCTATGTTAAGAATATACTTTAAAGGATGATCCAGCTAAGTAGTATTGGGAGACAGTTTAGCACTGCGTTAAAAGTGAGCCAGAACCAGATGTGTGTTAACACACACCTAGCACAAAGTAATCACCGTATCCATGTAAGTGTTAGCTCTTACTAGTACTGGTAGAAGAATTAGTATTCTCTGAGCCTTCAGCTTCATCATCTGCAAAGGGGAACTAATAACTGATAAGGGAAACAAATTTAAGAATATTTTGCTCACCTCCTGGACGCCATCCTTCTAGAGAAAAAGGAAACTTGTCTTTATTTTCTAAATTTAGAAATTTACTGTTCCTTAAGTATTTCAGAAATGGTTATTCTCTTAATTAAGAGTTAGAGCTGTGTTTGAATTCTGCCTCTGCCTGTTTCGGGTCGAGAACCCTTGTCAAATTAGTTAAATGCTGAAATCTGTTTCTTACCTATAAGATGGGATTAGGGGGGCGATGGGGAGTTGAGTGACCATGTCTGTTCTTTAATATTGTTAAAAGATTAGCAATAATGTCTTTGAATTGCTCAGAGCAGTGTCTGGTCCTTAATTGAATCCTGAATGGGAGCTGTTACATTACAGAAAGTTTGAAACCAAAACCCATTCAAGGAGCCAGTTAGAAGAGAGTCTGTTTCCAGGACTCTGGCAGTGAGGAGCATTATACACATAGGAAGTCAGGAGTAGTTATCTTACTTAGCAGGCCTGCAGATGTTTTTATGGAATGTTCTTTATTGAGTAGGCCAGCAATAGAAGGGCTGGGTGGGAGACTGTGAGCAGTTAAAAGGCTCTTGTTGGCAAGAAGAGGAGCTATTAGTTGATGAGGAGCTCTGAGGGTCACAGTTAGACTGGCTGTCATCTCCAAGGAGGAAGTGAGCGGTTGGGCCTTCTCTGTGACCAGGGGTCTTCAGTGTGGGAGAGAGCCCCACCCGATGAGGAAAGGCATCACCTAGTACACTGTTCACCCCTCAACTCACCTCTATAGAAAACCCATTTTCTGATAAGCTATAAAACTTTATCTCTGGGATGAGGGGCCTAAGAGGTGCCTCACAAGAGGAGTTGAAAGGAAAGGAAACACACATATGGAAAAGGGAAGTTGAGGAAGAGATCTATGGGAAACTTGGGCTGAGGCAGGTATTTTCTTGCTCAACTTGTTACTTTACAAGAACTGGCTGCCACTAGATGGCACACAGATCCCAGCACTATTTTGACTGTATAAAAAAAATTTTTTTTTTAAGATTCTTTTCAAAAGATAGGTCACTAATATGTTTTTAAAAATAAAATACGATATGTAACCTATTTTAGTATTTCATTTTAGGAAGGAATAAAGGGTGAAAAATTAAAGTTCAAAGTCTATTTTGTGGGCTCAGTTTGTGCTACAGAGAAAGCCCAGTTTTTGAGGTTGCACAGTGGCTCATGGTCTTTGTTCACATGTAGATGATGTCTAAAATTTGATTCTCATGTGCAACTGCTTTATTTAATTTCTTAAGTGAGATTGTTGGAATGTGCATTTATAAAGAAGAGAGTTATCTGTCCCCAGAGCAGTATTTTTTTTTCTTCTTGTTCTTTCTTAACCACTACTAGAAATTTCATTTCTTAGAAATTTTGGAATTTTACTTCTTACAGAATATTATGTTGCTTTTAAACAGATATGTCTGATTATTGGTTTGCCTTTGTGTTTTAGTCATATGTATGGGTATGTGGGTTATATACACATGTGGATACAGTTAAAAGAATGAGTTAGACTGGTCACTGAGTGGGAAGAGCAGAGGAAGCTCAGAGAGGGGGTGGGCACTTGACACGCCCCCCCCCCCCCGATACCAACCAAAAAGAAAAAAAATGAGACCAGGCCTTGTCAGGCAGTGATTGTCACCACTGCTCCCACCTCAAAAGTGGCTTGTTTAGACCAGCAGCAGCAAAGAAAAGGTACAACAAAGCACAGTCTATGCCTACCGTTTGTTCAGGACCAGCAATTGAGGATAATAGTTCTATAGCTTTGTTTATAAACTGTGACACTAAAGCCTTTAGCTTTAGCCATTGAAGACCCACTCAGGAAAGGGAAATCATAATAAAGGTTTGTTGACTTGATGTAATCATTTGCTGTGAAGGATATGAACAGAGTCCATTAAAATCCTTCCCGTCATTCTTGTCTGGCTCCCCTACAATGGCCAGAAACAGGTACATGGTGACAAGCTGCCCCCTTAAGAATGAATTACACGGGGTCCTAGCTTTATGTGCTCTGGTTCATTGAGGCTGATGCCTCCCCCACTGCCCCCGACCCCAGCAGCATTATCAGTATAGATATTTGGAGCAGTCTCCATGTTGTGTTCTCAAGCTGCCTCAGGGACTGCCCTGGAGGAGCCTATGTTTCCTGAGCTGCTGGCTATTGTTCCTGTCCATCCCAGTGCACTGCCTGGGTTGGGGTGTGACGATAGATGTGGAGAATCATGGGCAAGTACCTAAGAGATCTGAGGAATCTGTGGAGATATAGTAATATTTTGTTAATTAATTAGTAAATTAATTTACTTATTAAGTAAATTAATAAGTTAACCACGACAGTAAGTTTTCAAAAAAATTGTCAAATAATGTTTTTAAATTTAGCATATCACTTTAAAAGCTTTACCTTAATTCTACTTTGTATTATAGTCCCCCGAAGAGTTCCTAAAACAAAAAGAGCAAACACATGATTCTGAAAAAACAGGTCATTTTGGACATGTGTAAATACAACCATAGTATGCTTGACACACAGGTACCATGCACTCCATAGCTTAGGTGGATCTACATACAGGCTGACTCGAATTCTTTCATGTTATAACTAGGACTTCGATTTCTACATACTAGTTGATGGATCAGCTTTCTTGTTCCTACTTGGCCCCCATACCCCAGGCTGTGGATAAAAAAGCTTCACCCTTGTGTGAAGGGCAAGGCATTGGCATAGAAGTCCACTCTGTCTGCAGCAGTCCCTTCCCCTCCTCCCCAAGATCTCAGCTCCAGCAACAACGACAGTGAATAGTGACATGGACGTCACCCTGGGCATCTCTTTAATGTCACCAACAGATCTAAATGTAATCAATCCTAATAATAGAGCTGTATGTGTGGAACCTTGGGTTAAGCACTTAATTACATTATCACATATGAGTGAACTAAGATTTTAGGGAGTTTGAGTGACTTATCTAAAATCAAGTCACTTGTGCAAATAGTAAATGTAGGCACCACTATGTAAAACTCGGTCTGTCATTGTGTTATTGTGAAGTTGCATTTTGCAGGCATATAGCCCTCTTGCGTATTAAACCAGACTTATGGGCTGTCTGCTCTTCACCCCACCTATATTATATAAGCAGTGGATGTCATCAGGCCTGAAATAGGGAGTATACATGGCAAAACCCCAGAAGAAATGTGTGAATAAATGATTTTTCCAGGTATTCCAGCCATTGACAAGTAAAAACACCCAGACAAGGGGATGGCTGCTGACTTCCTCAATGTTAGGAAGAAACTGAAGATTTAACAAAGCAGCAGAGAAATACAGATTGAGGAACAGTTAGAGGCACTGTGACTGGCTGCAGATCCAAAGTTGTGCCTGTAATATGGGCCATTTAGAAATTGTAAATGACAGTCTTGACTGCTCACATTTTACGTGTTTACAGGACAGTGGACTCCACAATACTGCTTCATGGGGACTTTGGCTTCTAACAGTCATCATGTGCTGAAAGAAACTGTGAAACATCTGTAAAAACCATCTTTTTTTGATGTTTTTAAGTTGAGAGAGTTTTGTGAGAGTGAAGGTGGGCAGGTTAGCAGTATCTTTAAGGTTATTTTTTTTTCCCCTACAGTGTACTTTTGATTATTTGAAGGTTAATTTTAACCTAAGCTCTGTCCTTTCTCCCTGTTTTCCTAGGGCTTCCTCAAGAATGAAAAGGATAATGCCCTGCTGTCTGCCATTGAAGAGTCCCGGAAGAGGGTAAGAAATGAACCCAAATGTGGATGTGTACTATTGTGAGGACAGCAGTGTATACCGGGGCGTGCAGCTTCTGGGAGCTGGAGTCCGTGTCCCAGGTCTAACTCTCCTACTTAGTTCACCAGAGGGAGTTCTGCAGGAGCCATTTTTGAGGAAAATACCGTGCTTATAACTCTTTGTGTACTTAAGAGTGACTGCATCTGAAACATGAGGCTGATCAGTTAATTACTAAATTAATCTTAAAATGGAAGGACCAGATAATTCTTTGGTTTCATTGTTATAATTTAAGGGGTATTTTGGTTTCTACTTAATCAGCAGTTCAGAAAAGCAATTATGATCATTGATAATTTTCCTCAATTTCTTTTATTTACTTTCTATGCCACCTTTTATATTAACAATTTCTCCAAGCTCTTTAAAGCAAACAAAAAACAGCTTGAAAGGATAGTAAATAAGCCAGAACAGCCATTGTAGGTGCAGCTTTATTTTGCAACAAACATTCCCTCAGGATGCTCTAAGATTGTTTACCTTCCTAACATGAGTTATCTCCATTTGTTTCTGACAAGGATTAAAACCTTTTCAAAACATTTCATTATGGAATAAGAGATTTTTCAGGCCCCTGGGTCTTTTGGAGAGGGAGGAAGAAGGTTAGTGATCATGTGGAGTTGATTCTAAAAATGCAGCTTTTCCCAGGAAGGAGGCTGGAGGGTTTACGCTAGTCTGGAAGCAGTAGCTGTCTCTACAAGGGCGAGTAGGGGTGAAGGGACCTCTGTTTTGCTGTTTACTTATATAACCCTGATATCAAGTGAAATATATGTATGTCTAATTTATGTAGTTCAAAAAATAAGAGGGGATGGGTATAGCTCAGTGGTAGAGTGCATGCCTAGCATGCACGAGGTCTTGGGTTCAATCCCGGGTACCTCCATTAAAAATATAAATAAATAAATAAATAAATAAGCCTAATTACCTTTCCCCTGCAAAACAAAAAAAATAAGAAAGTTTTAAAATATGCTGTTTCTCAGTATGCTTTATTAAAATATTCCATACAGGTGAAAATGTCTCAGTAGGGCCGATGTGAGTGAGACAGGACAGCAGGGGAGCTTACCAGCTCTAATTTATAAGAAAATGTTTCAGAGACACTATTTAAATAACTAGTATGTTTAATTATCAGAGTAAAATTCCCTAGAATTTAATTAATTATATTTTTGGCAATAGTACTTACTTCTAGAAATAGAGAAATTCGCTTGATTCAGATTTGAAAATTTTTTTAAAGGTTTTTTTTGTTGTTGTTGTTCACGCTTGGAGTGAATTACTCAGCAACATTGATTCTTCTGCTGTAAAGGACCAGTGAAATTAAATTAGGATTGTCGAATGCCACCGAGCCTTATTAATCCATTTACCCTGCGGAATGTGTTTCTGAAATTGGCAGTCTCTGAACGTTGTGCCATACTGAGACTAAATGTGCAGCCAGCCAAAACATTTAAGTGACATACCACAGTGCAAAATGTGTGCATATGTGTTTGTGAGGGAGATGTTCCGGTGTCGGGAGCCGGCCTGGGGGGGGGTACCTTTCACCTGTCTGGGCACCAGGAGGCTGCCGCTCAGCAAGAATCATTTTCAAACAAAAGGTGAGCAGCTTCCTGGCATTTTGGTGATAATTTCATGTTTGAATAACTTGCCAATGTCCTGCTGAAATGCCAAGAAAACAAGCTACAAAACCACAAATGTGTCCTATCTTTTCCCATTTGGTGCATCCCAGCAAAAACAGAACAACATTATCAGAACATATGTAGAGTTTCTAAAAGCCAGCGACAGCTCAGTAATAAGCGGGTGTGAAGTCAAAGCATATTGCCCTCTTCCCTTTATGAAAATGGGGTTTGAGTGCTCCCCACCTGTTCTTAGTTTAATTGCCCAGTTCTCTTCCTGCCTTCCTTTCTTAACTGTGTTTGAAGAGATATATTTCCCCACATAACTTGAAAGATTAGGATTTAGTATAGTTTCTCCACTGCTTTGTCATTTTCTGTGGTTTGTCTTTCCTTTTTTTTTTTTTTTCAGACCTCTGCACACCCTTCCAGGTGTATCCCTTTTCTCTCCCTTTGGGTTTCTTTCCTTCTTGTCCCTTTTATTCCTCCTGTCTGTCACCTCCCCTCAGACCCCACACTGACCTCCCCTTCTCTTAGTTCTTGGTTAAGTAGCTCTGTTGATTCTCTCTCATTAGCTCCTCTAGATGACATTCTTCTTTACACCTAATCCAGTGGTTCAGATGTGGGTCTAAAGGGAATAGGCTGGAATAGGGCAGTTGGGTGGCTGATCATCCTTGATTAGCCCATAAATTGGCTGTTCCATTATTTCTAATGTAATTAAGATAAGCTAAGGGTGGCATGGTCAAGGGAAGAGAATTTTAATATTGGGCCATTTATTTTTATTTGAAGCTCCTTATCACACTCATGATGATTGGAACGACAGTGCTGTTTATTGAGGTTGTGGGGCTGTTTCTAAATGAGTAGCCTGGCATACTTCTCAGATAAATATGAGGATTTGAGCCCAGAAAGCTGCCAGTTTTCGGAATACTTCTTGTGTTCTCAATGCAGGAGTTCTTGGCACACAGGTGAGCAGCCTGATTAACAGGATGGTTAATACCCACTGTTGTCGGGCTGACCCTTATGTGATGCTGTAAGTCTGCCCCGACCATCCTCATCAACAGTGTCTCTGAGATAGATTGTGTTTTCTCCAGTTGCCTTTACTGCTCTGCCATTCTTTTTCAGCGAGAGGACTTGTCCTTAAGAAAAATTCTTGTTGAACTATGGTGTCTTGGTTCAGTGCCACAGCTTAGTCAGTGCCTCACTTCCTGTTGCAAGTGTGGAAAGCAGTATGGTATGCCAGCCCTCCTCTACTCCTTATTTCAATATTCTTTTTCATTAAAGATTATTGCAAGATATTGAATATAGTTCCCTGTGCTATACAGAAGAAATTTGTTTTTTATCTATTTTTATGTATGGTGGTTAACCTTTGCAAATCTCAGACTCCCAAATTTATCCCTTCCAACCTCATTTCCTCCAATAACCATAAGATTGTTTACTATGTCTGCGAGTCTGTTTCTGTTTTGTAGATGAATTCATTAGTGTCCTCTTTTTTTCTCCTTCCTTCCTTCCTTCCTTCCTTCCTTTCTTTCTTTCTTTCTTTCTTCCTTCCTTCCTTCCTTCCTTCCTTCCTTTCTTTCTTTCTTTTTTTCTTTTCTTTTCTTTTCTTTTCTTTTCTTTCTATAAGATTCCACATATGAGTGATATCATATGGTATTTTTCTTTTTCTTTTTGGCTTACTTCACTTAGAATGATAATCTCTAGATCCATCCATGTTGCTGCAAATGGCATTATTTTATTCTTTTTTAATCACTGAGTAATATTCCATTGTATAATAGGTACATTTTTTCAATCTAAGCTAACTAGGATGGTCCATTCTGCCTGACTCTCAGTGAAAAGAAAACCAGGTGAAAGACTGGTTTTAAAGGTTTTGATTATCATTTCTTCTTTTGTCTTCAGAGTACATATTAGAAAAGAGATCCATTGATAGATGGACCAAATCAAATTTGCAAAATGTGCCAACTTTCTTCCTAATCATTTTTTGTGGGGGTCTGTTTTGGGTTTTTTTTTTTTCACATTTTAATACTTACTGGTCCATACTCAAAAGATCCCATTTGTAGGAAGAGTATATGATTTTTCTGATAGTTTCCCAGAGCTCATGTATATGGATATTATCAGTATAAATTATCAGCATTGCCAGAAATAAAGCAAGCATTACTAATACTCATTCCCTTGATGATACCTAATTAGATGCCAATCTGATTGTAAATGAAGTGGCTTTTCAAAAAATAGACTTTAGCTGATGGGAAACCTGGTCTGCCTCTTAAAGAATAATACACTAAGAATGGTCATGATTCAGTATGTCTCTTTAAGTTGCTTTAAACTCCTCCCTAGAGGATTTTGGGGGTGGGTGGTCTTTTTTCCTTCTTTCCTCCCTCCCTCCCTTCCTTCTTTCTTTGTTTACCTTCTTTTTTCTTTCCTTCTGAGTGCCTTTGTTTTGGCAACAACCCTACAGTGTCACCAGTAGACAGGACTGAGGTTTGCCAGGTACTTCAGTAGTGACTTTGAGTAAACTGGTAGGAAACCTCATCACAGAAGAGGCTCTGTGTTTTCTTTTACTGATTTGCTGCCTCCTATGAAAATGTTACTGTTTAAAAAAAATATATATATATATATATAAGGACACTGGGAAAATCTTTTGTTTTTTGTCTTGTCTTAGATGCTTATTAAATCTTAAAATAGTTGTGTTTTACAAACCATTGTCATTTTATATACTACAAAGAAAGAGTACTTTAGTTTAAAAATTTGACATGCTATCAGTTGTAATATATAGCCTAATTTCAAAGGTTTTAAGGAGATTTTTGTCTTAATAAGCACATGAAAATGTTCAGCATCACTACTTATTAGAGAAATGCAAATCAAAACCATGAGTTATTACCTCACACCCATTAGCAGGCTACAATAAAAAAAAAATAGGAACTAGTACGTATTGGAGAGGATGTAGAGAAATTGGAACCTTTGTTCACTGTTGGTGGGAATGAAAAATGGTACAGCTTCTTTGGAAACAGTGTGCAGTTGCTCAGTAAATTGAACATAAGATGACCATGTGATCCAGCAATTCCATTTCTGGATATATACCACTAAAAGTTGAAAGCAGGAACTTGAAGAGATATTTGTATACCCATGTTTACAGCAGCATACTCAAGTGTCCATGGATAGATGAATGAATAAACAAAATGTGGTATATACTTCCAGTGGTACAGCTTTTAAAAGGAAGGAAATTCTGCATATACTACAACATGAATGAACCTTGAGGACTTTATGTTAAATGAAATAAACCACTCACAAAAAGACAAACACTATATGGTTGCACTTACATGAGGTACCTAGAAGTGGTCAGAATCATAGAGGCAAATGTAGAATAGTGGAGAAGGAGGGAATGGAGAGTTATTGTTTAATAGGTGCAGAATTTCAGTTTTGCGCAATGGAAAGAGGTCTGGAGATGGATGGTGGTGATGACTGCACAACGTGTACTTAGTATCACTGAACTTTATACTTTAAAATCGTAAATTTTTTGTTATGTGCATTTTACCAAAATTTAAAAAAATTTGAATACGTTAGACTCAGTGAAGTAGGGTATGTTGCAAACAGTTGTCAGAAAATTCTTCAATGATAATTTTTAAAATAGATTCTTCTGCTCTACTTACTGAAAGATGGTAGATCTGGGGGCTTTGAATTTCTGTTGAAGTTTGAGTCATCTCTCTGCTCCTCTCCAACAGACCTTTGGCATGGCTGAGGAGTACCATCGAGAGTCAATGCTGGTCGAGTGGGAGCAAGTGAAACAGCGGATTCTCCACACACTACTGGCATCCGGAGAAGATGCCCTTGACTTTACTCAAGAAAGCGAGGTAGGTTGAGTCCAAAAGATAAATCACAATTAAAAACGTGAAGTCAAAGAATGCTCATCTACTCGATTGCTGGCAGTCTTGGCACAGTGATCACTGTCTCCCCCTTGAAGCCCTTTCTTCATTAGCTTCCTCATGCCCACGTTTGCCTGTATTTCCTCCAACATGTCTGACTGCTTCTGCTCAGCCTGTCTTGCTGAATTTTTTTCAAACTCCTTGACCTCTAGATGTTTGAGTGTTCCAGAGCTCAGACCTTGACCTGTTGTTGTTTCTCTCTCAGTCACTACCCTATTGATCTCATCTGGGCTTGTGGTGGTAAATACCATCTATCTACTGAAGACTCAAATTTACATCACAGCCCCAAACTGCCCCCAGACTCATTTACCCAGTGGCCTTCTTGTCTCTACTCAGATGTCTCAGACATTAAGCTAAACATGTTGGAATTGAGTCATGGTAGCAACTGCCCCCAACTCTCCACACATCAGCCTTCTTTTCTCAGAGTTTATCATCTTTCTAAAGGGCATTTCCAGTTTTTCACTTGCTCACATCAAACACCTCAGATACATTTTTGTACTCTCCTTCTCCCACCTAGTCTCTCTCACATGCTGCAAATCCACTTAACCCTACTCTTCAAAATATATCCAAAATCCAACCACTTCTTACCACCTCCACTGCTAGCACCCTGGTCCAAACCACCACATCTCTTGTTCAGATTATTGAACTAACCTTCTCACTGCTTGGTTCAGTTATCTATCGCTGTGTAACCAATTACTCCAAACCATAGTGGCTGAAAACAAGCATTTAGCTTAGCTGCATATTCCTGGCTCAGGGTCTCTTGAGGCTCAGTCAAGGTGCTGGCTGAGGGTACACGCATCTTAAGGCTCAGCTTGGTGCAGATCCACTCCCAAGCTCACTCACGTGCCTTTTGGCGAGCCTCGGTTTCTCTCTGGCGTTTGGTTAGGGACGGCAGTTCCTTGTCATGTGGTCTCTCTTATGCTGCTCGCAGCATGACAACTTGCTTCCCTTGGAAAAAGAGTGAGGAATCCAAGGAAGAGCCTAAAGAACCCCCAAAACAGAAACCACAGTCTTTCCATGACTTAATCTTGAAAGTAATATCCTGTCACCTCTGTTTGATCGAAGTAAAACACCAAATCCAGCCTATACTCAAGAGGAGAGGATCAAACGAGGGCTAGATCCCAGGAGGTGGGGATTGTTGGGGGCCATCTTAGAGGTTGTTGACTGCACTGGTCTCCCTGCTTTTGTCCTTGCACGGTTTTCTCAGCGGTCTTCACCACGGCCAGAGTGACACTATTAAAACACAGGCTAGATTGTGTCACTCCTCTGCTCCAGTGACACCCGTCTCACTTGAAGTGAAAGCCACAGTGTTATTCACCATGACTGCTAAGTCCCTGCCTGACCTGGTCTTGTTGCCTCTCCAAGCTCACATTATCCTACTCTTCCCATTGCTCTTGCTGCTCCAGCCAACAAGCTCTTTTCAGGCTCCCTGAACAAACCTGGTGGGCTTGCTCCTGCCTCAGGTCCTCAGGGCTTCCTGTTGCTTCTGCCTGGAAGGGTTTTCCCCCAGATAACTGCATGGCTGTCTCCTTCACTTTCTTCACATATTACCCAGGGCCATCTCAGTGAGGCCTTCCAAGGCCTTGATATCTGAAATCCAAACCAACCTCTCTCCATTCAGCACTTCCTGTATACCCTTTTCTTGCTGTGTTTTTTCCTTTTTTAGCACTTCTTCACTTTAAACCATCGTATATGTTTTATGTCTTTATGTTGCTTATTGTCTGTTTCTCACAGTAGATTGTAAACTCCACAAAGGTAAGGATTTTTGTTTGTTTTGTTTACTCATATCTCCAGTGCCTAAATGAGTGCCTGGAACTTATTAGATGCTCCAGAAATATTTGTTGAATAAATCATTTGGCTTTAGTTAACTTAGTGCTAACCCAAGTATTAAGGATATGTTAAAACAGTGTTATTCTAGAGTGGGTGTGTTAAATAGGGTTTATTTTAACTGCCAGTGTTCATTGATTGGTGATGGTGCAAAGTCGAGGATTTTCTCTTCTTTAAAATCTAATCTTTTTTAAGGCAGTGCATTTATGTGACTCAAGAACTAAAGTGCCCTGTCTCACAAAGCCCATTCCCTCCCCTGAGGTAATCATTATTACTACTTTCTTGTATACATTTGCAGTGTTTCTTTATATGACTACAAGGTGATATATTCTTACCTCCTCTCCCTCTTACACAAAAGTTAGATTACTCTGTACTCTGTTCTGTATCATGCTTTTTTTCACTTATGTATTCTGGAGATCTTTTCTGAGAGGGATTTTGAGGCTGCATCTTTGGATCAGCAGGAAAGAGTGTCTCACTTAATTAGTGATGTCTGCCCTTGTGCCAGTGGGAGCTGTGACTTGCCACACATTTACCATGCTGGTGTTGGGGAGAGAATGGCCTTGGGATTCAAATCCTGGCTTCACCACTGACTAGTTCTGATACCTCGTCCAAATTATATAATCCTGCAGACATTCAGTGTCTTCACTGGTGAAATGGGATTATTGGGGAGATTAGTGATATGCATCCGGCCCATAATGACGATCCCTTACTATTGTTTTAAAATAAGTAGTTTCAGATAATTTGGAGGTACAAGTTAAAAATTACAGTGTCACAAAAATTATAGTGTTAGACATTTCAAGTAATATTACCAGTGCTTCCTGATAAATCTTTCTCCCACTAGTATTCTTTTCTTATGAGAGATAGGACAACTGAGGCTCAGAGGTGTGTAATATGCTGGTGAGACCCATACTGTTGGCTTCTGGACCACCGTTCTAGTGAAGTCTGGGTTAAAGGTGGTAGCTTGTCAGTGTGTCATGCCTGCAGGATAACTTCACACATCCTGTATCTACAGATTTGCTCCTGATTTAAAACTCAGTTTTTGTATTAAATTAGCCCCCAAATAAATAGATGCTAAAGTCATTTTCTTAGGAAATTACTCATTAAGGAGCCTCTTCCACATTTCTTAGACTCAAAGACATCAAAGACTCAGAGCAGAGTCTTTGGGAAAGAAGAGCTAATGTATAAAACCCTTGGCCAACCTAAGGTTTCTTTCTCAACTTCTTGTTAGTCTGGGCAGATAAGTAGAACAGCTCATGGTTCTACTTCATTTTTTAAAATTGTGTTAATAGGTTGTGGTCTGTATTGGGACTTGGAAGTAATTATAAGCTGCTAATGAGATAATCTTTTTTGATTGCTCTTCTCTTTAAAAATAGACTAGTCTATTTAGTAGACTCTTCTTCCTTGACCTCGAGTCCTCTTGAAAGGGAGTTATCGATACTTTTACCGTTCTCTGTTGTGACACCTGGGAGAGTGGATGGCTTTGCAGGGAAAGCTGACAAATGATGCAGATATTCTATCTTCAGATTATCCAGGGAATTGCTATTTTCTGGAACCTTGTAAGTTTTGTTGTTTGTTGCTATCTTAAACTTTTTTCCTGAAGTGTAACATATATACAGAAAAGTACACACATCATAAGTATACAGCTCAATGAATTACCAAAAGTGAGACACATCCAGATGAAGAAACAACATTACTGGCACCCCAGCAACCCCCTTTGTGTACCTTTTCATTCGCTACCTCTTACCACCACCACCAGGACGAATACTGTCCTGACTTCTAACATCATAGATTAATTTTACCTACTATTAAACTCTATGTAAAAGGATTCATACAGCATGTATTCTTATTTCTGGCTTCTTTTGCTTGACATTGTGTATGCTGTTACACATAGCTGAAGGCCATTCATTTTCATGGCCGAATAGTGTGACTATAATCTGTTTATCCATTGTGGTGTTGATGGACATTTGGGTAGTTTCCAGTTCTTAGCTTTTATAAATAGTGCTATTCAGGACATTCTTGTGCCTGTCGTTTGGTGAACGTATGTTTGCACCTCTGTTGGGTACAGCTGAGAGTGCAGTTGCTGGGGCAGAGGGTACACATGTGTTTAGCTTTAGCAGATGCTGCCAAAAGCTTTTCCAGAATGGTGTGTCACTGTCCCCTGCAACCAGGACTATTAGAATTCTGCTTCTTCCATATCTTTACCACACTTGGTATTTTTTCTTTTTCAATTCAACCATTCTGGTGGATGTATGGAAGAACCATGTATTTTAACAGGCTTTTTCCATGTAATTTTCTTCAAAATGATGGAAAGGAGATACTATCTCCACTTGGGCAGGCACTTTCTCTACCCTCTTTGTAGGAAAGCACAGAGTGTGAAGCCCGAAACAGTCTTTGGAATTCAGCAGGCCTGAGTTCCCAGGCTTCTTCCCAGGAACCTCATTATAAAAATCCTCAGTTGAAGAACCTTTGGAAGGAAGGTAGAGTGTGTATAAGGTGCCTGGCACAGTGCCGGCATGAAGTGAATGCTTAGCACATCCTAGCAACGTTTATAGCAGTGGTTTGGACTTGGTAAGCTACACATTATTGAGGGATTTTTTTCCCTTGTCATTTTAATATGGATCTGTCCCTTTTTAAAAGTGTTCCTTGATTTATAAGGTGTCACTAGGAATGAAAAAAAATCTAAGGGAATAAATAGAAGAAATAATTTAAAGTATGACTTGCCATCTAAGCTTCTCTTTTCTGAACACTTTATTGTCAGGAATAAGGTTATTGAAATCCTAAGAGGCATTAGTTAGGAATGAGGCTTCCAATCATTTTGAGCTGACCTTACATTTGAAGAAAAATGTCCAAATTTGGATAATTAAATATAAATAGAGGCTTGAGGCTTTTTTTTTTTTTTGAGCAAAAATGAACTAGGATATGAAACATTTTCTGAAACATTTTCCCCCAAGCCTTCCAATAACAGAAGAGCAACAACATATTAGTAATACCTGTTCCTGGCAAGTTTTAATAAGGGAAATGATGCTTCAGTAGCATAAATTCAGTTTGGAAATTAATTTTCTTAGGATACTGAAGAAAGGTAGGAATTGAAAGATTGTTACCAACTTACCAAGTTGTGATCTGAATAAAAATTGTGTGCTTTGAAGCAAGAAAGAGCCTCCTGGCTAAGAACCCCCATACCCTCATCCTTGCATCTGATCTGTGGGGAGGAACACCCCCAGTCTTCGTTAATTCCATGACAATGTGTGGGGTTTGAGCAGTGTTAGAAATTCTTGGTATATCTTAGCCAACTTTTTTTTTTTTTTGGTGAGTAAAAAGTATTTTGGAGGATTATTTTATTTTCTATAGCAGCTTCTGTCATTTAATTTAGTATGCCATACTTTTTTAGACCTTAAAGCAACTACTAAGAAAATAAATACAGGAATTATTACAGAAATTAAAGTATTACTCTAGAAAATATCCACTTAATAGAACTTAGTAAAGGAGGAAAAGAGGAACAAATTAGTAATGAGACATATAGAACAAAAAAGCATGATGGCAGACCTAAATCCAAGTATATCAATAACATATGTGAATTAATAAAACAATCCAATCAAAAGGCAGAGGTTGTCCAATTGGTTATAAAAAAGAAAAAAACACAAGATCTAACTATATGCCTTCCACAGAAGACACACTTTAGATTCAAAGATACACATAGGTTGAGCATGTGTTTTCATTCTTTGCCAACTTTTAAAACAGTATATAAAAATAAATTTTTATCTAACCTCAGTGTAGTGTAGTTGCTATATTGGTATTAGACATAGTCAGTGGATGGTGTTTTAATGTATTGTCTGGAGAATGATTGAGTCTAGCAAGCAACAGGCTCAACAAAGAAGCTAAGTTGTAGCTTAATCATTACAGATAATGTGGTGTGTGAACGGTGTGTGTTGAATGTAGTGTCTCATTTTGATAACTGACTTAATAATACTGTATTTCACAGTTCCCAGTTACACATCTTTTCTACATTTTAACATCTCTGAAATCAAGATATGTCTCATATTCAGTGGTGTGTCATAGTTTGTCAGCATTTTTCGTTCCTAGTGGTACATAAATAATATGATGTCTAACAATAGATGGTGTATTAGATTCGATGGAATACAGTAAAAATACAGACCGACAAGAGTTTGAATTTGAAAAACCTCAAACTAGATGATTCCAAGCTGTATTTTATGGCCCCCTAGTAGTTTCATAAGGGGGTGGTCTTGTTTCACATATTGGAGTTTGAGTAGAATTTCAAGTATAGAAAGTGTTTTACTGCTCTTTTAAAAAGAAGTTTAAAGACCCCAACTCAATAGGCCCTTCATTTTAACACCATGAAATATCAGACATAAATACCTTCTGATTGCGCAGTATTCTGATGGAACAGATATACAGGCACATTTGTGAAAAATCAGTCAGTCTCCTGCACCCCCAACCCAAACATACCCTCTGACATTCTACCCCCCCAATTCCCTCTCAGGTGTTTATGTGCACATTTATACATATATGTCCATCTGATCAATTCATTATCAATTTATTCCATAAATGGCACCATTTTATTTACTAGATGCTACAACTTAGCATTGTTTTGATTAGTTTTAACTTTTTTGGAGCTTTTTCTAGGTTAGTACATATAGGCATCTGTCATTTTTTAGTGGCTGTGATAGATTTCATTGTATAAATGGCCCGAGTATATACTTCTCATTTTATCCATGAAGAACGATGCTCCAGAGAACTTAGGTGTGTGTCATTACCCAAAGTCACACATTTGGACTGCATTGAGAACCTGGGTCTTCTGCCCCTAGTTGGTGTTTTTCTCTTAGTAGTACTGGTCTTCTATATATAGATTTTATAGCCACCTATTGTATATTAATCACTTTGGTTCTGTTTTGCTTAAATAAAGCCAAAATACCACTTGGAAATTTAAAACTCTCTTCTTTCTGTAGTATTGTCATATTTTCTTCGTACTTGTTTTGCTAGAAGTGAGTGTTAATTACATTCCTTTTTCCCTACCTAGAATATGCTCTCCCTGGGAAAAGAGAATTTATTCATCCCTGGATTGGCTATGTAAAAAAGTAGTTGCTTAATAAAAGCTTGTAGTTCCCTCCTGCCACTCTCCATCCACATCCTGCTTGTCCTGGAATGCTCTCTTGCAATGGCTGTTTCGGAAACACCACCTATACTGAGAAGATGTTTCTCATGTCTGTGCTCCCAGAGGCTGCTGTTTCTCCACATCATCTCCAGGCTCCTGGGTGAGCCCCTTGTCCTCTCTGGCCCTGCCCTCCCATCTTCTCTGTCTTTTCTGGTCTCTGATTCCCTGCTCCTGTCATCCCCATGTTGGTCCAATCAGGCCCCAGTACAGAGAAAATCAGAGGAGTGTGGAATGTTATTCCCACATGGCATACTGGCGTCTACTTTCCCAGCCCTCTAGCAGCCTCTGGGTTTAAAATTCCAGTGAACATTTGCTGGTTCCTCTGCTCAGGAATGTGTATGTACACATCCTGTTAATGGATAATTGACTTTATGTGTGGTGAAGTAGAGGCTTGGCCAAGGGCAAATGAAGGAGAGGTACTTTAGAAAACAAGAGCATTAGGCAAAATTAATTTAAATGGAAATTTGAAGGCTGAAAACCAACTACTTTTTAAATGGATAATTTAAAAAATTAGGTTTTAGTAGTACTGGAAAATGGTTCTCAGAGCTGTTTGTGTATATTTAGCTGAAACAGTTGTGTCCTTGCAAAAGGGTTAGTACTGTTCCCCTTTTCATCCCCCTGTTTATTCCCCCCTCCTCCCCCATCAGGTTCCTGGAATTAACAGACTTAGTGCTCTGTTCTTTCAAAAGATCAGCAGCTTTCAGAGAGTTCAGTTCTGTTACAGAAAGATGGCTGTTATAGAACCTCAAAAGTACCTCAACTCAGTGTTACTGGGAACACTCAGAATTAATTTAGAAGTAGAAGAAGAGCTGGGGGGTTCTTTTCATACAAGGAATGTGTATTCACTGTACAAAAATGAGGAGAGAATTTCCAGCCAGCAGGAAGTAAAATATTTTAGGTTGTGTTTCTGTAGTGTCCGTATCTATCCATTGTTCAATATTGGATATATTCTTGTGTTCATTATAGTTGTTTATTTTTAATTTAAAAAGTAGTAACAGCTAGTGTTGTTGGTCAGATATTGGACATGGAGTTCTTTCTACTTATTCGTCACAACAGTGCTGTGAAGTAGTTTTCTTCCCATTTAATCTTTTCACAAATCTGTGAAGTGGTTACCATTGCTGCCCCTGTGTTACAGCTAAAGAAACCCAGGTTCAGAAGAAGCAGTACACTCAATCAAGATCATGTAGCTACAGAGCAGTGGAGCCAGGATTTCTAACCACTGCTCTCTCTTGTTCTTTGATGACTGTCCTTAGGCAGTTGCCTTGGGCTGCCCTGGCAGGCAGTGTGGCACCAGACTATGGATGCAAAGCACGGCTCCACTGCTTTCTATTGGAGTGACCTCGGGCAAGTTGCTTTCTGTGAGCTTTGGCATCTTCATCTATAAAATTGATACAATAAAAATATGTGTCTCATAGGGTTGTGGAGTTAATACACAGAAATTAAGATAGTGCTTAGCATATAGTAGGTGCTTAGTAAGTGTTGCTGTTGTTACTGTAACCTGATGGTTTTCAGTCATTTCAGATAGGAATGCTTTCAGCTGTAAGTAACAGAAAACTTGAGTTTCAGTGGCTTGAATACACCTAAAAAGAAGTCTGCAGGTGTGGAGAGTGTGGGCCTTAATTTAGTTGCTCTGCAGTGCCGTCAGAGACGCCTCCTTGTCCCTGTATACCACCATTCTTAGCTCAGCCACCTACTTCATGCTCACAAAATGATTGCTGCAGCTCCAGACGTCCTGTTTGCATTCAGTGGATAAAGCTGCAAGGCCATGCTAGGATAAAGCTGAAAGTAGAAGCTGCAGGAAGCCACATTGCACTGCCAAGCTTGTGCTTTCATCTGATTGGTTAGGCCCAGGGTGCATGGCTTCTCTTAGGTGCAGTAGAGGCTGGGAAATGGTAATGTGTAGGACTCAGCTTTTTAACCTATTGTTAAATATTCAGAAAATTTGCAATCTAATTGATACTGCTTGGGATAGCTTGAATTCTGCCATGGTAGAAGTATTTATGTCACAGGAACCAGCAAACACTATAAATCAGATCCCTTTCCCCAAGCCAGTTGTTAAATAAACATTTACCAGCACACCATTGGATGTATTTAATTCCATTCGCCAGACCAAAAAGTGGCATTGAATAGAGGTGAGAGGTAGGGATTTGAAATGTTCTTGGGTCAGCTAGGCAGCAGTGTCTACCAAGCTTACCATCTGATAAGGAGAGTTAGATGCCAACATATGGAAAAGTTTATTGGTCTTTTTTTAGAAAGACTAAAGTTAATCTTATAGCTAAGCTTATTTCCTACTGTAGACAAATGTGGATCAAAATTTGGTATGTTGTACTAGATATATTAGTTATAGTCTTAAATTTCCAATGCATTGGTTTTTACTGTACTGTGACAGAGATCAAATTCAATATTTTTAACAGTTTAAACCTCTTCTAATACCAGTGATTGCAGAAAATTAGAGCTGAGGAGGCCCTCTTGAGATTGTCTAGGACAGCCCCTTCATCCCACTGGTGGGAACTGGAGGCTCCAAAGGAATATGCTTTGTCCCAGACCCCAAAACCAGGGAGTGGAGGGGTCCTCCTGGAACCCAGGTGTCCTGACAGTCCAATGATTATTATTCTCTAGAACCTGAAGGTTTACAACCCACCTTTCTGTCTCCTGCCCTCTCTCCTCTCTGTGCTGCCCCAGAGCATGCTCATACTGGTATTCTTTTTTCCAGCTTTGGTGGTGCTAGGAAGTTTTGTTGCTATCTTCTGTCTCCCAGGAAGCCTACTTTAAACTGTTTTGTTTTGGATTTTAAAGAATGGAGCATTGTGGATTTGTTTGTTTTTATGAGAGAAGCTTAAAGAATTTGGTAACTACTATAGTATAGTACAAACAAATACTTAGAAATTTAGTATGTTTAATATACCTAATATAACATACCTAATTTTTATCCATATTTGTTTACAGTAGGAAATAAACTTAGCTGAAGATTAACTTTGGTCTTTCTAAAAAAGTTTTCCATATGTTGGTGTCTAACTCTCCCCATCAGATGGTAAGCTAGCTCTTTGGGGATAGGCTCTGTGGGCTGGCTTGTCATCCCTGTGGGGATGGGTGTGTACACAGCTGTGCACATGGCAGACGGACACTCAGGGATTTACTGATAAATGAATGATTGTCCAACTTAGACTGGCTTCATATCTTCAGATGCAGAAAATTAATCAGCAGTTGTCTTAGTGTGGACTCTAGATAGGAAATGTGTCAGTCCCAGTATTGTGACTCTTAAAAACTCCATTTCCTCAGCTGTCTGATATGATTGATGGAAACAGGAGGCCCACACCTAAAATGACAGCCTCACTGGTATAAAGACATAAAGAGGGGAGATGAGGGGGAGTGGAGGGCTTGGGATTGAAACTGAATGTTATAAAGATGTGCCTTTCCAGAAATAGTCACTGAGATTCCTTCCAGCTTCTTCAGCCTCCTATTATTTTAGGGTTGAGTCCCATGCCTGCTCCCTTCTCATATGTTCATGGTAAGAGAGTTGCCGACCATTGAAATCCCTGAAAATCATCATTTTGAAGAAATCTAACTAGAAAACAGACTCCTCACAGCTTTGTTAAAAAAAATACATAGGCTTATGATTTTTCTTTTTTCTTTACATGACTGAATACTGTTCTGAACCAATTCTAAATGTCTATTTATCTACAGCCAAGTTACATCAGTGATGTGGGACCCCCTGGTCGAAGCTCTCTGGACAACATCGAGATGGCTTATGCCCGGCAGGTGAGCATGTTCTCAAGGAAGATTGAATCCAGGAAAATCCTACATGAGCCCTTTGGAGAGTAAAAGAGAACAAAGGCTTCATGAGAAAGTCAAACCCTGAAAGTTGGGTGTTCCTTCCTTCACAGGACTCGTTAATATTTTACCATCTCGGTTCCTGGAAATGTCTATCAAATTGGGTAATAGAATGACTCAGGTTTGATTTAGGGAAATTGAAATCTGCCCCATACACTGACCAAGGCATCACATTTTGCATTTGACAGCAACTCATGTACAGTAAGGCTTTGAGTAACTGCACTGTTAAGTAAATGAAGTTCTGTATTAACTGATTACCTGAACAGTGGATGGTCTTATCAGAAACCCTTCTTTATCCCTTGTTGAGAGAAATTTTCTAAGTGCTTTTCTACCTTGGTTAACAAGGAGGTGTACGCAGCATTGCCTAATATTGTTGTCCTGGAGAAGGTCACAACACTTTGGGGATCATGATTCTGGTTGTATATCATGACCATGCAATCATGTGAGTATGGATTGAGATGTTTTCTGGTAAAGCACAGGAACTCTCTTGACTGAAACTGAAACTGCCCTGAGGACAGTACACACCTGGAACTGACTTTGAATAAAGCAGTGCTGGCCACCTGCATATTTTTTTCTAATTTGCTGCTTTCCCGCACAAAGTATCAAGAAGGGAAAACAATCTTGTTTCTTGAATTGAGGGTGATGGGCTTCCATCTCCTTTAAGTCGTCCTGCACCAGCAGTGACCAAGGAAATTCTCCTCAGTCATGACCACCTGCCATGATTCTTTGAGGGGAGAGCACATTGATGCCACTGTGACCCTCAGCGCCATCCACCTCCTGTCTTCCCTCCAGCCTGGGGTGGGGTGGGCGCAGGTGAAAACATATGGCAGCTGTGGAGGTGAGCAGGGGTAGGGGGCAACTGTTGGGCCCTGTGCCCTTTAACAGAGGTGTCTGCCTTCAGCTGCCAGTTACTTAGCAGATGGAGTCCTGCCTTAACGGAATTACTTGGTGAGCTGATATTATCAGAAATCCTTCTTGCACCCCTTGTTGAGGAAAATTTTCTAAATGCCCTTTTAAGCCTCTCTCAGTGTACCATCGCCATTTCTGACTCTGGGCATCCAAAGCCAACCACGTCAGCTTCCCGCATGCGAGTTCCCCTCCTTCCAGCTCCCTCGTGTTTTACTGCTGGGCCTTTGTTTACTTTCTTCTTCAATTTTTAGATCCCTCTGTTTCTCCCACACTACATCAACATTTTGAAAAATTTTGCTTTCATTATATGGCCGACTTCTTCCGTTACCACAGGCACCTCCAGAGTTCAGGCCTAATGAAATGATAAGCTTCTGAGGAGAGAAGCTGTGTATCTTATGTGTCTGTGAAGACTAAAGTTTCATAAGACTTAAGTTTCTAGCACTCAGGACACCATAATGTCATGTATCTGTGTACATGGCTGTCCTCTCCAGTGAAGAGTGAATCTTTATATTCCATATTGAGCACAGTACCCAAGGGAAGGCCCCTCATAAATGCTTGTTGAGTGAATAAACATCACCTTATAGTTTAAAAACCATTTTATTTAATCTTTATAGAACTCTTGGAGGCTACATATACTCTCCCCCATTTAAAGGAGAGGGAAGTAAGGTTTGCTGGGGTCCTGATTTGTCTCACATCACTGCCTTGTTCAGATGCAGAGTAGAACTTACTGGTTTTACCATCATGATGTTGGTTCCTTTAAAATAAAATCCAAAGTAGTGATTTTTCCATATCTTAAACATCACTTAGTTCCTTTTTCTTTAGAAAATTTTACTAAGGAGCCAGGATTTTTTCCCAGAGAAATGGGTATGTTTCTGGATGTGAAGCTGCTGTTCTTCCAGCACATGTGGAGGGCTATGACCCTGATGCTCCTTACTCAGTCCACAAAGCCTAGGCCTGGAGCCAGTCAGCCCTTTTGCCAGATAAGTTACCAGACTTTGTCTCGGGTTCTTAGGAAGCAACAGCAGGAGACCTTCCTTTGTCCCGTCTTCCCCTTTGGTCCTTGCTCTCTGGGACTTAGGGTCTACTGGGCAGAACAGTGCAAAACTACCTGTGGTACTCCTCCCGCGGGACCACCCTGCTCTGCTCCCACTCCTCAGGTGTTAGGAAGGCTGGGGTAGCAGTTAACTTCGGTGTGTGTTGATGATGCTGCCTGACGTTCAGACAAACTGGGAGCTGGTCAGAGCTCAGCCACCCTGAGGAAGGAAAGGTTGGCCGAAGCTTCTACAGACCATTCGGCAGAAGCTGATTTCAGAACTACTTCAAGGGGTTCTAAAAAGAAGAGGTGAAAATAGAAATTGTGCCATTTACTTTGCTTTTCATTTCAGATTTATATCTATAATGAGAAGATTGTAAACGGACACCTGCAGCCTAACCTTGTGGACCTCTGTGCTTCCGTCGCAGAGCTGGATGATAAGGTAGCTCCCAGAGCTGACCCAGGTCGAAACTCGGGTCCAGTGTTCTGATGGGATTAGCAGCTTGCTGACTTGGCAGAAATGTGCTGAAGAGAAACTCTGTGCCATGGAATAAGATGTAAACTGTTCTTCAGAGTTTTATTTTAAATAATTTTGGGGTGGTTTTTTGATGATTTTATATATATATATATATATAGATAGATAGATATACACATATATAAATATATATATATATATTTTGTTTTTGTTTTTTAATATGTCTTCAAAAGGCTCAACCAGAATCAGTTAATGGTCACAGGAGTTCTCCTTGAGCTGTATTTGCTTTGAAGTTCTGTCAGGCTCCAACTTTTCCCTGCCAGTTTCCCTCCTTAGACAGACTAATCGGCTCTTTCACGAGATCTGAATTGTAAAGGTGGTGTGGTTTTCATTCCGGTGAGCCGCTTGAGCTTGACTCAGGTGGGGTCTTTACAAGCATTCCTCATATGCCACTGGTTCTAGTCCTCTGAACCCCCATCTTTATTCCTGTCCCACAGTTCTCATCATTGGCCAGTTTTTCCCCCTTAGAGGGAAAAAATAAAAAAAAAAAAGTGGATGGATAGATTGGTTGGTAGACAGGAGGAAGGGTTAAAGGAGGGCAGGATATAACAGAAGCAAGCACTCACACCTACATATTTTTATCTTCAAAAATGCGCCCAACTTTATTATTATTTTTAATTGTAAAGTATAAGGCTATACAAATCAACCTAAAGAAGAAAGTAAGAACTTACCTACCATCTCACCACCTAGAAAGAGTCGAATTTAGGTGAATTCTCTACAGTTTTTAATTTTTTGAGAGAGATACTGAAATTAGGATTTTCTTTTCTTTGGAAAAAGTGTAAACCTGCTTTTCTCCAAATGCTGCTGTCTTCCAAGGATTCTTAACTTTAGGATATTGCAAAAGGTTCAGGGAAGACATGTTTAAGGAGAGGTTTACAGCCAGAGGATTCTGGGAACAGGGGTCCAGCTGTGTGGTGGTAACACAGGAGAGAACGCTGGGCTTTTCCTAGGAGGCTAGCACAGGAGGCATCTTTTGAAGGGAGTGAGTAGGCAGGAAAATGGAAGACTGTGACGTTCACACAGTGGGGTAAGAGCAGTTGACCCTGGAGAGCCTATGAGAGGACAAAACCTGTATTATTTAGGTTAAACTCTTATTTTAAGCCTTAGAAGACTCAAATGACCTTGTAAGGACTGAAATACAGCTACTTGAGTTTAAACTCCTAGAGCTTTGGACAATTATAAATGTATTCACTCTCTTAAGGGATAACCCACTGAGATTCAATGTTCTTGTTACTTTTATGTAGTCTTAATTATGTAGGTGGTTATGTCAGACCTGAAATAGTGATTGATCTGAAAACCAACTCAGGACCTGGGCTGCTTGTGGAAATGTGGTAGCCTGGCAGCTAGCAGGGCAGAGGTGCATCTTCTGTACTGGGCTTAAGCCTGAGGGCCCAGATGGGAGGCCTCTTCCCCCTCCGCGGCCCACTTGCTTTTGGGTCAGAGTGCCCTGAAGAACCAGCCAGTGTCCCAACCCTGCAGCATTGTCACATGCAGTCTCTCGGTTACGCGCAGAACATCTCTGACATGTGGACCATGGTGAAACAAATGACAGACGTGTTGTTGGCGCCGGCGACTGACGCCCTGAAGAGTCGCAACAGCGTGGAAGTGCGCATGGAGTTTGTCAGGCAGGCCTTGGGATACCTGGAGCAGAGGTAAGGCGGTGGCAGCACGGTGGGGCTGGCTTGAAAGTCCCCTGAAGTCAGCCGTTTGTCGTGTTTCAAGTAATCCTCAAGCTAAGTGCTCTGGAGCTGGTATAATTTAAACAAGGTTGAGCAAGTCTGAGAGGTGTAACCCTATTTTCAGAAATACTTCTGTACCAGAACCATTCCTGCAACGATATAAAATCATGGTGAGTGGGAACACTGAGCGCTGTTAGGCTTTTTTTTTCTCTTTCTCTGCTCTCTGCCCCTCAGTACACTGACATGATTATTAGGCCGGCAGGCCTTAGGTCAGGATCCTGATCCCTAGCGTGGTTCAGCCGTTACTCCTTAGGCTCTTTGTTTTCTCTCAGCTTTCTAATTTTCACACCCAGCATTACCACCTTCAAACCTTAGGCCCCTTGATCCTTTATTTTCCTTCTGACTATACTTGGTTAATTCCTGTGAGTCCAGATCCTTCCCAGCTGCTCACGCCTCTGATTTGTGCCTGGGTTTCTTTGCCGCCTCCTCAGTAATTGGAGTTGGTCACTGAGGGGTTTGTGGCTGTGCCCTTGTGCCCTAACCGTTGTCTCCCTCGTTGGTAGGGCCTCTGCCCTTCATCCCTCCCTGTGGACATTTCTTCTAGCTCTGAATTGGCCAGCGGGGGTTGTCATGAGTGTGCAACAGGCTCTCTTTTATTTCAGAGACAGGGTGCTGGGCCTCTCTCTGCTGGCGTGAGAAGAGAAAGCTGAACTGAATGCATTTGCTCAGTTGCAGCTCTTTGCCACTGAGCCTGTGCAGCTGCCGGTGGCTATTTAGTGTGATCACCCTTTGTCAACAAAATATACTTCATTAGGAAGTCAAGGTAATTCAGACTTGGTGCAGCAGAGAACAAGTTTTTATACCTAATACTGGATTAATTATACAGTAGCTATATAAGATGAACACCATCAGACATATTAAACTCGCTAGCTCCATTCCCTTGTTACGAAAAATCTGGAAAATCCAAGTGGTTTTTTCTTCCTTCTGGCATAGGCACAAAGAGTTCATAAAGTATTTCATCAGACTTCCACTAAATTTTTGTCATGTAAGTTTTGGGTGTATTGATCTTCAGCCATAAAGAACCTAATGTATATAATAGCGTTTATTTGCTGCAAGTCAGCAAAATATGAGTTAAAATTTCTTACAATGTGTAAAAACCATTAGGTTTTTTAAATGGGTGGAAGTCATGACTGCTTTTTCTTTAATAAACCTCATCCTTTACATTGGTGCTTGACTTCACTGGTAGTTCCAGGCTGCACTTTTTGGTTTTATATCTGTAAGCCTTCCTGCTTCTTTTATTATTTTCGTTTAGTTTTTTAGAATTATCTTGTCCCCTTAATTCCTTTAGCAGCACTTGGAGCTATTTGGGGGTTTCCTGTGCACAACTGTTATAACCTTATTTTCTTTTTCCACTCTAGTGGCATCACTCTCTGATGGCATCCTTTTTAAGGATTTTTTTGTCACCTTTTGATAAAGGGAATATTTCAGATAATTGTATTCACTTGTAAAATATTTTTGCTGTTGCTAATCCACCAGCAGTATAACAAGTAATATTTCAAGGGGTGTAATGCACTAGGTAGCAAAGTAGACCCAGTCCCAAGTGATTTTTTGAGTATAAAGCTGAAAATGTTGAGAAAAGATAGGGTTGGTCTGTCTTTCCTGCTGCATTCCAAATTTGAAGCAGGATATGCATTTCTTAGCCCCCAAGGAATTTAGGTCCCAAGGAACTGAGGCCCTTGCCAGCATGTGAGTTGTCTTCATTCAGGTTGAAAGAGACCATAGTGGGCTTCTGTTTGTTGTCTCTTCTCTAATCTCTTTTCCAGTCTCTGCTTTTAAATACTTTCAGTGATGGGGAACTCAGTATATTTGCTAAATTGATTTTGTTTATATATCATTATAAAAATACTACATGCTTATTATAGACATTTTGGAAGATGACAAAAAGAAGACCTGAAAAAGGGAGTGGTCCCCTTTACTACATTCAGAGGCTCCTGGTACCTTGTTATATTTTCTTTTCCCTCCTCTTTTTTTTGACATATGCGTATTTTGTTTGATTTTATTTTTTTGCACAGTTATGATCCAAAGGTGTACAATATATGGTTTTATATAGTTTGCTTAAAAATTTTTTTTGTCAGATCATTTTTTGTAACTTTATCAAATTGCATTGAGTCTGCTTTCTGTAATTGACATTCAGGTGTATTTCTCTCTGTCTCTCACTTTCTCTCTCTGTTACTATACTTAATCTGGTGTTGAACATCTTTGTGCATATGGAGCACCTGACTTTTTGAGGCAGTGTGTTTTGTTTTGGACAAGAAATAGGAAGTTCTTTATTGCATTAACCCCATGTTTGAATATCTATAACTCAGACCTTTTTTTTTAATTCTTTTAATTGAGTTACATTTATTTTACAATGTTGTGTCAATTTCCAGTGTAGAGCACAGTTTTTCAGTTATACATGAACATACATAGATTCATTGTCACATTTTTTTCCCTGTGAGCTACCACAAGATCTTGCACACACTTCCCTGTGCTACACAATATAATCTTGTTTATCTATTTTACATACGCTTGTCAGTATCTACCAATTTCAAACTCCCATTCTGTCCCTTCCCACCCCCCCCAAACTCAGACCATTTAATCTTTGTATGGAAACAATTTTAAAACACTGTAGAGGATTTTAAGAAGCATACTAGCCAATAGATGAAGAGGGAATGATAGAAAACCCTCTTCACAACCACCACTGTGATAATAGGTTCAGCAAGGACCATCAGTGGAAACTATTGGGTGAAAGATTATTGGTGAACAGAATATTTACATGATCTTCAAGTACTACCCCATAGAGTACCTATTAATTACACAAGGGAAAGGAAATGCTTTTACAGTGGTTAAATCTGGTGGACAGATTTGGTGGGCATAATGGTATTACCTGCCTCATTGTGGGACTCAGTGACAGTAGCAGCGTCAGCTGTGTGCCATTCTTGGCAAAAAAGTTGAACCTGGATTAGCTCATGAGGAAGCTGTGGTACATTATACAGGTAGCTGGCCTGGATTCTTTTGAAAAGGTCAAGGTCATGAATAAAGGTGGTAGAATTACCTAGATTAGGGAAATGAGAGTGGCATGACAGCTAAGTTTCATGCATTCCCTTGATTGGATCCCGGATTTTTTAAAAAATCTATAAAGGACATTATTAAGAAATTTGAATGTGTGTTATATTTTGGATAGTAACAGTATTTTAATGTTAAATTTCTTGGTGTCATAATGGTATTGAGGTTAGGTAGAAGAATGTCCTAATTCTTAGGAGCGATATGGTGAAGTATTTACAGATGAAGTAGTCCCTAGTTTCTGTATCTCTGTAACATGCAAATTGTTCAGGAAAAAAGTATGTGTACATGCGTGTGTGTATCTGTATGTGTAGAGAGAGAACAAACATGCATACAGATACTGACAATTTGTGAGTCTAAGTGAAGAGTATATGAGCATTCAGTGGACTATTCTTTTAATGTTTTGTTGGTTTGTAAGTTTTCAAAATAGTAAGTTCAAAAAGATCCCACTAGAGCATTACACTGTGAGCAGAAACTATTATTATTCTGCACATTAGCCCTTAATGCATATGAAGTCCACAATTATGTTGCTCCAGGGATTCTTTTGAGTATCTGCAGTGATGAGAAATCTTCACAATAATCCACTGCCCACTGAATAAATAATCTAGTTTGCTTCATTAAGCATGTACTGTTTCCTCTTCTGTGTTAGATTGAGGTCCGGGCCCTGCCCTGTGGAGTTCATAGTCTAATATTGTGAATTATGGACATAGATACATGTGATGTGTGTTTTCAACCTCGCTCTTTTTTGCCTTTAAATTTTTTTCAGTTATAAGAATTATACCCTTGTGACTGTCTTTGGAAACTTGCATCAGGCCCAGTTGGGCGGGGTGCCTGGGACTTACCAGCTGGTACGAAGTTTCCTGAACATTAAACTTCCGGCTCCCTTGCCCGGACTTCAGGTATTGGTATCCTTCTGTGTGATCAGTTACACCCCCAGAGCAGTGTCTCTCAGATAGGCGTTTTCAGTTTAAATGAGGTTATGTGTGGAAACTGCTGTATAGAGAACAGAGGATACAAGAGAGAAGCTGGGAGATCTTGGGAGGTAGTGATGCAGGAGTCTAGGTGCTGGTGGTGTTTGCTCAGCTAGGGGTGGAGGAGGTTGCAGGGGGGGTGATGTCATTGGGTTCTGGACATGCTTTGAAAGTAGACCCAGGATCACTGTGGAGTAACTTAGCTGTGGGTGTGAGCGGAAGAGTTGGGGATGACTTCTTAGATTGTTGGCTTAAACAGCTGAAAGAACAGTTAGATATCATTCCTAGAAATGTGCCTTTCTTCTTAAGTCATAGTCCAGTTACAGTCAGATACTTGCTGTGTGCAAAGTGCTAAACCAGAGCTTTGTACCAAAGGCAGTGGGATACATAGGAGGCTGGCTTCATGCAGGACGGGAGGCTCACGCTCGCGCTTGAATAATAGGGGCTCAGCAGCCAGGGATCTTGGGGAAAGGGTATTCCAGGAGGAGGGAACAGCATGAACAAATGCATGGAGGCAAGAATGAGTATCAGGCATGTCGGGTGTGTGGTAGGGCTGTCGGCTTGGGGCCGGCTGGTGAAGGCATTAGTTCTAGTCTAAGCACTTGGGATGTGAACAGCTCAAAGGGGCTTGAGTGGGGAAGTGACACTATCAGATCTGAGTTTTAGAAAGAGTCCTGCTGAGGAAAGAGTGGAGGGGCCAAGAAAGGGAGTCTGAGGTCCACATCTCTGGAGGTGTTGGGGAGAAGCAGAGAGGAGTGACCACAGGGCTGCTCACAGGTGATGACAGAGCCAGTTTTAGGAGGGAGAAGCTCCACTGCTGGGAGACTGGGAACAGAACTACCTTTTTAGATTCCCGGTACCTAGCACGGTGTCTGAAACAAAGATACTCAGTAAGTGAATGAACAACTAACGGGTGAATGAAAGTGCCAACATCCATTTGGTTAATCACTGATGGTTAATACCTTATAAACTCAAGTGTGATGATAGTCTCTTACTGGTCATTGACCGTCTTTAGCCCTTCCTTTGTCGGGGTTGCAAGAGTACAAGTCTGTAAATTATCACAAGAACATGTCACCTGATTACTGCAGGGTACTGGGGTTCCATGAAGAACCCACTGGCTAGCTTTGAATCAGGTGGGGCACAGTACTGCAGAGAAAGGCTCTAGAGCCAGACTGCCACTTACCAGCTTACCTTGAGCAAATTACTTGACATCCCCATGCCTCAGTTTCCTGGTTTGTAAAACAGGAAGGAGGAGGCCATTCATGGTTCCTACCTAATGGAGTTGTTGTGAGATTAAGTAACTTAATACAAAAAGAGGGCTTAGCTAAGGGCCAGCACTGATCTGAAAGCTATCAGTTAGTTTTTGTTTGCCTGTTTATCTGAATACCTTTCCTTTTTTAGGATGGAGAGGTGGAAGGCCATCCTGTATGGGCATTAATTTATTACTGCATGCGCTGTGGAGACCTGCTTGCCGCTTCACAGGTGGTTAACCGAGCCCAGCACCAGCTGGGAGAGTTTAAAACCTGGTTCCAGGAGTACATGAACAGCAAGGACAGAAGGTATAGTGATGAGATGGTGCAACAGGAGAAGCCACGTGGAGTCAGCAGGGTGGCCTCTGCTGGCATTCCTCTCTTCCCTGTGCCTGGCTCCAAATAAGTTTCTATTTGGGGAAAAATGAAGTTTAGAAAGTGAATAGAGCTCGGGAGAATAGCGGTTGAAAACATTGAAAGAGCCCCATTCTAACACCAACGTCTAGATGTGCAAAGTCCAAGACCCATTAAGGATGCTTTAAAAAATGAAACTCCGCTGTATTGCACTTGTTCACACTTAGTTCCTTTCTGGTTAGCCCAAATGAAAATATATTGTCATGTACTTCATAGCTCAAAGGCCAGAATTAGAAGTTCATAATCTTGAGATTAATTAATTCACTAAAATTTTTAAATTAGTTCTCTTTCATTAAGGAACTGCTAAGCATTAGTTTTTCTCTGGATTTTGTTAATGTAATTGGACCTAAGTTCATGTTTGAACCCAGTTTAAATATATGTACATGTATGTTGAAGAAATAATGGTGGTTACCCCAGTTATACTTGTGGAAAATGAGGGTTACTTTTTTAGGCAGTGTCAGTAATGCCATGTCCAGAGATTGTCTGAGACCATAAGCTCCTGTCTTGCTCATACTAGAGAATGTAAAGTAGGAATAATGTCTTAGGTTTCCCCCAGAAGGAAATACTGGGGCATGGATTTCAGAGCAGGGAGTTTATTTGAGAGATGATCTCACATGGTTTAGGGAGTTGAGAGGCCAGAGCAGGGTCAAGACAGTTAAGGGACTGACTCACTCTTGTCCATTGCTGCTTGAGGGCTGTGGGGGAGTATGGCAGAGGATTAATTCCCCAGTTTCTCACATGCACCTGAAGGCTGCTACTGGAGGAAGCCAGCAAACAGAGACAGAGGTGCTGGTAGCTGCACGTGTGGTACCAGGGGATATGGGTGGGGACAGTGTCTGTTAGCCTTGGTGAAGGAACGCTTCATATCTCTGTTATGTGTTGGGGATCTGGGTGCTTTTAGATGCCTCTGAGGATCTTTAGCATGTGTGTCTGTCTGTTCCCTTGTGTCTTTAGGTTGTCCCCAGCAACGGAGAACAAGCTCCGACTGCATTATCGCAGGGCCCTCAGGAACAACACAGACCCCTACAAACGGGCTGTGTACTGTATCATTGGCAGATGCGATGTCACCGACAACCAAAGTGAGGTGGCCGACAAAACCGAGGACTACCTGTGGCTAAAGGCAGGCGCTGCTTCCCTTGCCCAGTAGGCGTTCGCCCCTTCCCTTTGCTTGCATTCTGTACATAAATTTTATTACTTAATGTATGATGCCAGTAAGGTGCTGGACTAATGGATTTCCTGGCTTGTTTTTTGTTGTGTAATATCCCCAACCAGTAGCACCGCCATGGGCGTAGCCTTGAGTACAGCTGCTGAGTGGCTGTGAATCTGTGTGCGCCTTAGGAAGGAGTTTGTACCAATGCCCGTGTTTCTTTTGGGGGTTTAGTTGAACCAGGTGTGTTTCGATGATGACGGCACCAGCTCCCCACAAGACAGACTGACGCTGTCTCAGTTCCAGAAACAGCTGTTGGAAGACTACGGTAAGATACCCCATACATAACTACCTCCTCTCTCTTGTCCACCTAAGGTCAGTGCTTGGTTTTTTTTCTGAGAATATCCTTCATCTTTGAACTCTGTGTCTCCTTCGAAACCTTGGTGATCTTCAAAACACAACACAATAACGATTTCAAATATGAATAGAGGCCATGTGGCCATAAGCAGTGTACGTGACTTACATGATCATTTACAGTACACTGTTTACTCTAGTTCTTTGAACTGCTCTGGTAGACATTTGCTCAGGCAGAGACATAAGAGGACTTAGCTATTCCTTCCTTGTAAATCTCACAGTGACTGTATCTGAGCACAGACAAGGAAGAAATAGCTTGTCTTTTTCCCTTCTCTCATTGTTTAAAAATTCTGGGAAGAAAAGTTTCCATCTAGCGGTCAGCAGTTGTTGAATACAGGTATTTGGGAATCTGAGTGAACTAAAGCTTTGAAATCTTCATTCCTCTCCTCATTGAGTGACTCTTATCAAGATAAAGAAGATAAACACCCTCTTTCGTATTCTATGTTAAAGTCCTGAACTCTGTCTCTCTCTCACCTAATGCAAGCAGTTTGGGTTTTACAACAGGGCCTCTACTTGCCAGTTGTGTTGTGAGGTGTAGAGAAGGTCGTGGGCTCAGGGCGCAATTGGGGTGGGAGTCTGCTGTGTCCGGAGCCCCGCCACCCATTCAGGCTGTGGCTCATGCTTTCCTCCCGCCCCACAAGCCCTTTAAGCGCACGAGGTTTCCGCCTGGGATCGGGGCTGCCAGTAGGCTGGCTCCTCCTGAGTCAGCTTTATCTCTTCCCTCCCCAGGCGAGTCCCACTTCACGGTGAACCAGCAGCCCTTCCTCTACTTCCAAGTACTGTTCCTGACGGCGCAGTTCGAAGCTGCCATTGCCTTTCTCTTCCGCATGGAGCGGCTGCGCTGCCATGCCGTCCACGTGGCGCTGGTGCTCTTTGAGCTGAAGCTGCTTTTAAAATCCTCAGGACAGAGCGCTCAGCTCCGTGAGTATTTTTTGGCAGTGGCATAACCATAACACATCCCCCATCGGGTGGCAGTGGACACATAGCTGCTGCCAATAAGAATTTGGGCAAATGGTTCCGATCATTTTAGAGTGTTTAGCCTGTGTTTCTGGAGGCCTGGACGGGAGGAGGAGGTAGTGGTGCTTGACTTGCCCAAATTAGTCTGTACCCAGGTGGAATTGGTACATTAAGTATCTTAATTACACCATTTGGTTACCACAGTGATTAGAGAGACAAGGGTTAAATAGGGCTTGTCTTTAAAGAGTCCTGGAAGGAAGTGAGGTGTGAGAGAATAAAAAATGCATCTAAAGGACATTTTATTTTATTTTTTTAAGGACATTTTAGGTAGGAAGAAGGTAGAAGGGTATTCTCCTGTGGGTTAAGAGGTATGAGGCTGATTAATGAGCATGTGAAAGCTAGCAGGTTGGCGTGCATGTATCTCAGAGCAGAATACCAAACTTCCTGCAGGTCCTGGGTCTGATGTTTAGTTACTGTTAAAAAGAGAGATGGAGGGGAGGGTATAGCTCAGTGGTAGAGCTCATGCTTAGCATGCACGAGGTCCTGGTTAATCCCCAGTACCTCCATTAAAAAAAGAAAAGAAACAAAAAAAGAGAGAAAGAGAAACAAAACTGTTGTAGACAGTTGGGCTTCTGGGATGATTAGTGTTTGGGTTCTTGCCTTTTGCCCTCCATTAGTATTAGTCCCTGGGTTTAATATATAAAATGCTGTACAGTTTATGGCCAGTCAGTCAGGTTGCTTGGAGGGTGGTACAGGAGAAGCAGTCCCTAAAATCCTGAGTCTGGTTCCCATTTAGGGCTCTAATTAGAGACATTGGAAACCCCAACCAGCCATCTTCTGTGCATACCTGCATGGGGTGGGAGTCAGAGAAGGGGAGGGAGAGAAGATAAGTGTGCATGAATGGCTGCGACTTCCTTAGTAGCACAGAAAACTCACCCCAGAGCACATGCCATAATGGTCACTTGTCTCCATCTCTTCACTCAAAGACCAGCACACTAGTAATTTACTACAGAATGCCGTTTTCTCCACTTTGTACTTGGGATGGAATTGAGGACAGGATGGTGAAGGGGACTGGCCAGAGCGCACACTGGCAGACGTTGGGCTGCAGGAGTAGGTGCTGCTGGGTCTTTGGATTCAGTTCCCATAGTTCTTGGTCACGTGGGTCAGGCAGGCGGTGTGGTTGTGACCAGCTCTCTCACCCTCGGTGCAGTCAGCCATGAGCCTGGCGACCCTCCCTGCACGCGGCGGCTGAACTTTGTGCGGCTACTCATGCTCTACACCCGGAAGTTTGAGTCCACGGACCCAAGGGAGGCCCTCCAGTACTTTTACTTCCTCAGGTTAGACTGGCCACTTTTGACCATTGACTTCAGCTGGTTTTGATTTCTGCCATTCTGAGAATGGCGATTAGAAACCTTGAGACCACACAGGAAACCATGTTGTTTTTGTCCCCATCCAGGGACGAAAAAGATAGTCAAGGAGAAAACATGTTTCTGCGTTGTGTGAGCGAGCTGGTGATAGAAAGTCGAGAGGTATATCTGTTTTCTTTTCTCTGCCACCTGTGATTTCCAGTATATGTGTTCTCATGCTAATGTGATACTGGATGGTCAGCTCAGTATGAGTATGGTGAATGTGGGCGGGGTGAGGGGGGCGGTTAGAGGTTTTTTGGTTGCTGACAGTGAAAATATTAATTCAATCTCACTGTTCTCTAGTTTGTGCAAGACTTCTCCCATCTCCCCAAGTCCTTTCTTTCGTCTCCAAAGAATTGTGTATTATTATGTCTATATCCTTGTTCAGTAAATTGCATAAACTTTTTTTGTCTCTGCAGTTCGATATGATTCTTGGGAAACTAGAGAATGATGGAAGTAGAAAGGTGGGTTAAATGCACCCCTAAATATTTGTTAGTTTGGAGTAGGGAATTTATAATCGTTCAAAGAATACAGTTAGATTTTAGGACTCAAGGTACTAAAGATGCAAATCTGAATGAAGTTGCCTAGTTTTAAAAACAAAGAATGAAAATTACAGGCCCCAAATGGTGACCTTGATTTTATGCACATTTATAGTTCTCCTTAAAATATGTAAATTTATGATTAGATAGCTTTTTAAATTATGTTCAGAATACTCATCTGTTCGCGCCTGCCATTTTTTGAGCTGAGAAGGCTGCATTTCTGCCATTCTTGGTTCAGAAAATATGCATGAAAGGAATTGATTACTACACCTACTCTCCGCAGATGGGAAAGTTAGAAATGCACTTGACCTCTCTCAAAAGGTAGTTTCTGAGGGCTCAGAGCTCTACACTGACCCCAGAGATACAGCTACTCCTGTGTGTCTGAGCGATTCTGAGACCTGTCATGCCCACTGGGCAATGTAGTAGAAGGCACAGAGGCCCTGGCATCAGACCAGCCCTGACCCCTCACGGGCACTCTCCTTGTGGCCTCGGGGAAGTCACCTGCCTCTAGCAGCGGCTCATTTTCTTCACTTGTAAAAATGGGTGGCTTAGAGCCAGGATCTTGAGATGAGCTTATGCTGCTCACTCACCATCCAGCTCAGAAGGAAGACCAATGGCAGTGCTGGTGACAGTGGCCATTCTTATTGAGCAATGACGGCTGCCAGGCCTTGTACTGAACGCTTGGTGTGTATTTTCTCACGTAATCACCACAATAACCCAACATAATGGGAAACATTACCTGTTTTCCAAGGAAGGAAGTGGAGAGAAGAGAGGTTAATTATTTTCGTCAAGATCATGCAACTTGTAAGAAAGGGAGCTGGAATTTGAACCCAGTCCTTCTTGACCCCTGAGTCCATGCCCTTCACTGATCTCCTGTGCTGCCGGAGTGACTGAGCAGGTCACCCCAACTTGGTCCATCGCTGATGGAGAATCACAATGGCTAGTCAGATGTGCAGTCCTCCCTCTCCGTGGTTCCCAAAGCCTCTCTTATACCCTCCTGACCATTTGGTTGCCATTGAGTGACAGAGTTTTTTTTTATCCTGACACCACTTGACATATATTTTTCAGGACTGGGTTTCTTTTGCCATCTGTTTTAGAGAGCAAATCCAAAATCTTTCAGATATTTTCTCTGAGCCTTCTAATTTTTTTCCTCGCTAGTGCTTACTCATCAGCAAAGTTAAAATCATTGATGATTTCATCTACCCTCGGTCATTTTGGAAAATTAGAAAGCACAGAGTCTTATTGCTGACTCCTCTGTGCAGCACGTTAAGTCAGCCTCTTCACGTGTGGCTTTTTCGGTCCCTTTCATATGTTTAATAGGCACTTGTATCTTCAAGAAAGCCAGAGTCCAGCTGATGAAATACATGCATTGCCCAGGGCAAGCATTTTCAGTTAAAGTAGTTTTCTGATCCCAGTTGTTTCTCTGTATTTAAAATAACAGCTCTGTGCACCTGTTTCTCTCTTCCTTCCCCTCCATAATTTGTCTTGTCAGCCTGGAGTCATAGATAAGTTTACTAGTGACACAAAACCTATTATCAACAAAGTTGCCTCCGTGGCAGAAAATAAAGGACTGTTTGAAGAAGCAGCCAAGCTTTATGACCTTGCCAAGGTAAAATGTGCCCTTTCTTTCTTCTTCACCTAATAGAGCTGTCAGCTTTTTGGCATTAAATGCACAAATATTTCGAGGATGCCATTGTTGTACCCTTCTTCCTGCTGAGGCATTTTCTCCCAGTGCTTAGATAGTTAATGGTCCGGTCAGGGTGAAATTCCCATTTTACAGAATTATTTCTACCCATGAGGTATTTCTAGCCAAACCAGGGAAACATATTGAAAGGCTGTCCTGTGGGCATTGAGCTGTAGTCTCACCTGGCAGCAGAATCAGTGTCCATCATGTTTGGAAGGTGAAGCTGCTGGTGAAAATGCCTTGTGCACAGCCTCTGGGCAGCCACAGACAGGCCGCTGTGATAGGTGTGTGTTAAGAGTTAAAACAACAGCCAAGGTGTTTTGAGAAAACTGGAGTAAGTAGTTCTATGTAGGAACGTACACATGATTGTGTAGACTGAAAAAGATTATTCTCTCCTTTCATCAACTGAGAAAAGTGGACAAAAAGAGGATTATAATTCATTTTTTTAATTTAAAATTGTTTGATTGAGGTCTAATTAAAAAGTAGAAAAATGTACAAATATTCGGTGTACAGCTTGGTGGGTTTCCCATAGGTGTATTTCTGTGTCACCACCACCCAGATCAAGATACAGAACATTTCCATCTATCACTTCCCAAAAAGTTTCCTCTTTTGTTTTGGTTATTTGGTCTTTTCCTCCTGTTGATTATTTTTAATTGATTCCTTCCTTAATTAAAAAAATCAAACAGAATGCAGACAAGGTGCTGGAGCTGATGAACAAACTGCTCAGCCCTGTCGTCCCCCAGATCAGCGCACCACAGTCCAACAAGGAGAGGCTGAAGAACATGGCGCTCTCCATCGCGGAACGGTAAGGCCGGAGCCAGCTGCCAGGGGCCCTGGGGGTCCCAGCACCAGCCAGGCTGCCAGTGCCCACCCAGATGCATCTTCAGCTTTGCTGTAACATCAGACAGTTCTCCAGAGTGGCTCTACTGACTCTCAGTCCCACCAGCACTTAGAGTTTGAGAGTTCCTGTTCCCCCACATCATAACCAAAACTTGGTATTGTCAGACTTAAACATGTTTTGCCAAAAAGAATGGTATGAAAGGGTATCTCAACATTTAAATCCTGCACATAAGTTTTCATTCTAGGTATTATATTCATCTATATGCCATTACCAGCCATTACAAAGGCATTTTAGAGCAAAGCTAGTGATGGATGGATGGGGGAATTCTTCTAGTGTTTCAGAATCTACTTCTTCCCTGTGAGTTAGTGGAGTTTTCATAACTTAACCAGTGTAACTCCCAGGCTGGGAAACATTCATTACTTTTTGTGCCTCTAGATACTTCTAATAAAGTGACCCCAAGAAAATGGGGTTTGAGATGCTTTCCTAGGGTAGCACAGAACATTCTTCGGCAAAGGAGGTATCTCTACATGACAAACCATCCCTGGTGATGGCTCCTGGGGTTTGGCTCATCAGGACCTTTCACTCTTCTAGAGATTTGGATGCTGAGTTGGAGCTGAGGCTAGAGAACCATGCTTCGTACAAAATATTTATAGGTAGACTCCTATTAAATCCATCATCAAATGCTTGGCTATTTCAAAAGAAACACTATTTTCTACTCCTTAGTTCACCTCAGCTGGAGAGTTTAAGGGATTTTGACATCTTAAAATGCTACCCTAAATTTACAGATTACACAGAAACTCATAAGGTATCCCTGTCTCCCTTCCCCCTTTTTTGTCTTTCAGGTATAGGGCTCAGGGAATCAGTGCAAATAAATTTGTGGACTCCACGTTCTATCTTCTGTTGGACTTGATCACATTCTTTGACGAGTATCACAGTGGGCATATTGACAGAGCCTTTGATGTAAGTTTCAGGAGGGGTGTTTGAAGTGTGGGTTAATATATGCCCTTGAAAAATCAAAACACCTCGTGGGATTCATTTGAAACAAAGCAAATGTCACCAATATGCCTGTTAAGTGAAGCAGGACAAGTATGATCCTGGGAATTTAAAAGGGACTTCTAGGTTGCTTTTTTTTTTTTTTTCCTTTTTCTTTTTTCTATTCTTTTCCTGTTTAGTCTGAAAACAGAGAGGTCTCTCAAAGTAATTTGAAATCTCCAAAATTATAAAATTGCCTCAGAAAATGAGGATAAGGATTAAGTCATAAGCAAGTTAGAATCAAAGCCTTTGTGTGAGGGGAAGTAGCATTTCCTATGAAGAAGCCCTTTGTTAGATGCTGACTGTGTGTTTCAGGAGATGAAATGATTGACGGTTGTATCATATGGGGCTGGTGCGTTTTGTTTTAAACAGATAATTGATCGCTTGAAGCTGGTACCCCTGAATCAGGAAAGTGTGGAAGAAAGAGTGGCTGCCTTCAGAAATTTCAGTGACGAGGTGAATCCTTTTCTTCCTGAATTATAAAATTCTTTTTTTCCCCACTTCCACTGAAAGCTTTTGTTTTAATGTAGCCAAAACTTTAAGAGTCCTAATATAGTCACCATCCAGACTGAGTTTTCTAAGATGAATCCAGTATCAAGTGTCCCGGGCTGGTTTTTCTGTGAGTACACATATGCTTATCAGAGTATTATCTGAATTCTTGACTCAGAAAATAAACTTGCTTTAGTGATCAGATATGTTCTGGCTGATCCTGTGCAATCTGATTTAATTCTTTGTTATCCCCTTGTTCTAGAGGGTGTGTCAGTGCTTAACTCTGATCTTCTCTAAGTAGTTCCATTGAGCACATGAAACATGCATCATGATTCACTTCCTTCCCTTCTCTGGACTGTTTTGTCTCAAGAAGCAGGTGCAGTGACCATGGACTCTGTTATTAGCTGGAGATCCCCAGAGCCTCTGTCTCTCTGCAGAGTTTTTAGCATGTTGTCACTGTCTAGGCCAAGGGTGCTCGTCTAGGCCAAGGGTGCTCACCTAGGCTGCGCACTGAAATTGCTAGGAGACCTTTAAAAAAAAATCTTCATGCCCAGGCCAGAAATTCTAATTTCCCTGATCTGGGCTGCAGCCCAGACCTCCCTGGTTATTCCCATGTGTGACTGGATAAGACTCTTCTCTAGAACCACTGACAGTCAAGACCAGCTGCCTGGTTCCCAGATGTCCCTAACAGTGTCTCAATTTAAAACTGCTACTCAGTAAGCACATTCCTAAAAGGAATTTATGAAAACATGTTTCTGATGTAGAGGAAGAAGGAAGGCCAGCTTCTGCGCACATGGAGGGGCACTTGCCTCCTGTGGTACTGAACGCAGTTCAGAAGGTCTTGCCCCTTGCCAGCCTTCTCTCCACACCTGCTGCCATGCTACCCCTAGCCACTCCTCCTCCTGTTGTTTCTGCCTTCCCCTAGTTATATCATTCACTGTGTCATGGACTGAAGGGGTGTACCAGGGCCTGTCTTCGTAGACACTCCCAAGGACTTTACTGGGGGCTGTGCAGATCCACTGGAGACAGTCTGCTCGGTCTGAGACAGTGGGGTGTAGTGGGGACCAGAGAACTAGCATGTGCATCCTTACCTGCTGACACTCAAATGCAGACTCTCTTGGATGATCACTCTGCTGGCCAGACGTAGTCAGCATGCTTTTGGCTCGCTGCCCCTGCCTAGGAGGACTGGCATAAAGAAGGGAGCAGAAGGGTGACCCACCCGACCTTCTGAGCAGCGTTGCCTGGGCTTTCCTCTCATGCTTGACATTTCAGTGCCGTCGGCTCCTTTTTGGTGGCTGTGTAGGGCTCCACCTGGCAGCTGTGGGCATGTGGCATAACCAGGCCTGCCTGGAGCACCGCTCCCCGCCTCCCCTTGCCTATTGTTTCCCCCAGGGCTTGGCTCTTTCTCCTTATTTCATGTGTTTCTCTCTGTACAGATCAGGCACAACCTCTCAGAAGTGCTTCTCGCCACCATGAACATCTTGTTCACACAGTTTAAGAGGCTCAAGGGGACGAGTCCATCCTCAGCATCCAGGCCCCAGCGAGTCATCGAGGACCGTGACTCTGTAAGACCCCAGCGTTGGCCAGAACCATCGCTGAGAACCACCTTTCTGGTTTGCCATCCACTGCACCTCCTGAGACCCCTACTCATGACCCTAAACTGCTCGATTCTTTCCTACCTGGCATCTGGGTACAGCTTGTGTCGGGGGCTCCCAGAAGAAATTGACCATTAATGGCATTGCTGCTCTTCTCAAACCAAAAAAAAAAAAGATGTGCCAAGTTAGCGAGTAAGCAAATATCACCATTTAAAAACAGAAAGCGAATCTGTAGTGATTCCATAAGAATTTCCTGCTCATTTTAAAATATAAGGTTATTTTATGAGTCTCAGTTCAGGGCTTTGATGAAAATCATACTTACTTTTGATCAACAATTTGATGCCACTCTTGTTTCTACTCTCATCTGAGTGTCGCAGTGACTCCAGAGAGGTACCTAAGGCAGTCGTTGTTATCCCCATTTCACAGCTGCAGGAACTGAGACTTGGGGCAGGAGGCATCTTGCTTTTGTGGGCCCCTTAGGTGGTAGGTGAAGGAACCATGTCTGGAAGCCGGGTCTGTCTGACTCCAGGCCGGCGCCCTTTCCACCGCCTGTGGGGCCTCTGGCATTGCCTGGGTCACGCACGGTCCAGGTAGGTAGAATCCTGGGGCTCACACAGTGTATGGTGTACAGTTGCCTTGACAAAAGGGGAAAGATATTTGACAGGATTAAACCATTAAAACTGGTGATGTTTAAAATTACCTTTCCCTTAAGGTTTCCACTTAATGCTTGATGAGACTCTCAGTACAGTGTATAACAGCCACACTTGATTTTGGCAATCAAGAAACTAGAGACTTGAAAATCTGTCTTCTGCCTCCAAGGATGTCTGTGGGCTCCCTCTGCTCTGACCCCCGCAGGCACTGTCGTTGACAGAACTCCTGCCTCGTGAGTGATGGTGGAAGTTTTCACCCCTAGCAGCATATGTAGCAGTCCTCAGGAGTGGGCCACTGATGGGGTAGGCCCACCGACGTGTGCACCAGTGGCGGCTGCTGGTCTGCTGTCTGCCCTTAGACAGGCCAGAGCCTAAACAGGAGACATGCCAGCGGCAGGCTCACTGTGCGTGGGCCTTGGCAGCCTGTTTTTATGATGAAAGAAGCCCAGGGCAATGCTGTTGTGAGTGAGTACTGAAATGGTGGGAGTTTCTGGTACTCTGTATGCTGCTTATAGGTCAGAGCAGGCCTCGATCACAGACAGCGGAGCCCGTAAGCCTGGCAGACTGATTTTCCACATCTAAAGGGAACTGTTTGAAGAGCAGCTAACCTCACATTCTGTGTGTTTTACTCTCTCTTTTTTTAGGCACTTAGTTTTTACATATGATGGATAAGGCCATTCTCCTGTCCTCCTCTTGCCCATCACTCTCCTTTGTAATGAGAGGTAGGGGTGAGACTTAGTGGAAAAGCTGCCTGCCCAACAAGTGGCTCCACGGTTTGAGGTGCACTGCTGCCCAGTGGGGGGATGGCTCCCTTGGCCTGAACACCCCTGGAGCCCATTTAAAGTAGCTTCAAGTTAGGCTTGGGAGCCTGTGCATGTTTATGCACTTCTAAAGAAAATCTAACAGGGACTCTCATCATAAAGTACATTTCTTTTGGTGTGGACATTAATTAGGACCTATATTTGCCAATTTATTTCACCTCAGGTAAAAGGCACTTGCCTTTCAGTTTTCTTCTTGAATGGTCCTTAAGAAGCCTAGTAAGTGACCCTTGAATTTCCCTTAAAAGTGTTGTTACCGGTCCAAAAGATGTGTGTAAACCCTCCCTTTCTAATCCAGATGTGGTTTCCTTTGTTGCTGGTATAAGCATCCAGCATATCTCAATATGGGGCAACCTGAAGCTGTCCTCCTATGTCTGTTTACTCCTTATTCAATAATTTATCACTTGGAAATTGGAGTGAAGGTTCTTTTTTCTTTTATTGGAAACATCTGAGTCAAAATCTTTTTCCCTCCTGGAACAACCCAGGAATCCCATAAATATTGTTGCCTGAGAAAAGAGGGCCAAGCACTTTTGTCAAGAAGGAATAAATGGAAGGAGGTAAAGGAGGGGAAGGGGAAAACACAGGAGAGGAAAAGAGCTGGAATGGGGCTGCACTCAGGCACAGCCATTGCCTCTGGTCATGCAGGAGCTTCATGGGGGTCCCAGAAATTCATCCCCATGGAAACAGGTGGACGGAAACCAGCCAGGAGAGGCTTGGAGAGGTAGAGCAGGCCGCCTGAAGCACAGGGCTGTGTCAGCAGCTGGTCAGAGGTGTCAGGAGAGGCAGCTTGCCTGGCAGACCCATCTAACTTTTGCTAAGTAGAAAGGCTTTGGAACTGGGGCCCCGGTGGCCAAGCTTTGCTAACTGCACCGTACTGGAGGAACATGACAGTGGAGGGTACGGCTGTCGTACACCTACCAGGAATCTGCCCCTGATACCTAGGGGTAGAAATGGAAGGACGTGGTGGTGGTTCCCGGGACAGTGCCCTGACTCAAAAGTTAACTGGGTTTCTTCTCTTCTTCCTCTTTCTCTCAGCAACTCCGCAGTCAAGCCCGGGCCCTGATTACCTTTGCTGGGATGATACCATACCGGACATCTGGGGACACTAACGCGAGGCTGGTGCAGATGGAGGTCCTCATGAACTAAGTGTGATGCTCTGAGGGGCTGTCAGTACCTCAGGAGCGTGGGCCCGCCAAGGGGGAGGGGGTGTGGTGGGTCGTTTCTGGTTTTGTTTCTGTTGTGTTTGTTTTGTTTTATTTTTTGTATTATGTATTTTTGTCAACACCAATAAATTTCTTTGATTTGTATTTCTTTTCACATTCTTTTATTTTCATTGTTTTTTTTTTCCTTTGAAATTTTGTTCTAATTATTATTTGTGTGGGAGGAAATGTCTTTCTGCTTGGGCCAGAAAATGATAGGCTTATATAGGCGTCTGTGATTTGGTTAAAGTTGGCCTTAAGAGATTAAAAATTCACCCAAAATGAGCGAGGAAATGAAGCCTTTGGGAGTTGCTTTTATTTAGGTATAATATTCCTTGTAGCAGGGTCACATTTGCTTTTCACGTGTTTATTTGAATATGAAAGCCAGCCTTGGCCTTGAGTGAGTTAAGACTTGCCTGTGAAATACCGAGCCCTCCATGTCCTCCTCCCTCTTCCCTTGGGTGTTCCTTGGGTCCCGGAGGTCCAAGACCATCCTCCAAATGATCTTCTCTGATCCCAGGATTAATTGGTTTACTGTTCTGTTGAAATCCCACTAGAGATGAAAACATAGGCCTAGAAAATGATAGCCTTAAAAAACGAACATCCAGCTGGAGCTCGAGGAAGGGCAGACCTTCCTGCTCCTCTCTCTGTAGCTGCCCCACTGAGAGGTAACTGCCTGGGCTTGTGCACTCCCCTCTTCAGGAGGACTTCTAAGCTCCTCTTTTCCCTTCTTTGGTGGTTGACTCTTCTGCTTGGTCAGCCCTCCCTCCCCTTCCCCACTCATGAAGCCAGTTGACCAGGCCAGCTCATGGGCCTCATTCCAAGTGTCTGACATATGGAGTCCAGACGCCAGTGGGCATCTGCACCATGGGTGTGTGGCCCCTGCAGAGGCTGTCTCCAGTCATTGACCCTGTTTCTCCCGCCACCAGTCCTGAAGCCTTGGACTAAACTGGAGAGAAAATGAGGACATGCTTGTTCCTGAATGGGCCAAGTGGGGCTCTGAGAAGTTGGGCGTGGTAAGCCTCTGCTGGTTTTATGGGCTGCTCCTGAGGCAAGCCCTCCCAGGAGGATGTCAAGATCCCCAGAGACTCCAAAAATGCTTTCTGCTCCTAGGGAGAAAACGCTGTCCCATTGCAGGGCTTGGTTACCCTCACAATCCTCTCGTGGTAAAAATACTAATTGTTGCCTTTCCTCACGGTAGAGAGCTGATCTGTAGATAATGGCACCATCTGTTGGATTCCGTTTGTGTCCCTCAAGGATGGAGCCTGCGGGGCTGTGGGGGCTGCTTCCGTCTCCCTCCTCTAGGCCCATCTATTTACTTTCAATTGCACGTTCCTAAAAGTGGAAGACAAGCCCTGCAGGGGACTTGATTTAGCAAGGTTTGCCTGTTTATTTGTACTGATTTATATTTTAAACAGTCAAACGATTTGCTTCAACAGTGCTTTAAAAAGAGGACTCTGTGGACTTTCCACAAAGTGTTCTGTTTTTTTAATACTAGATCTTGTAGATAGAAGTATAATGGTGCCATAAAGGAGAGAAGGCTCAAGTTGTTTAAATACGTATTCACTCCCTGGCTTACCTTTTGTTCATCATCTCACTGTGGGAATGAATTGTGAATTTGCCTTTCCTTGCGCCCTGCAGTTCTGCCTGCTTCAAAGAGGAGAGCTGCACGTGAGCCCTGCATAGCAAGGTGAGGGCCTCCACCCTTTGACAGAGGGAGGGTGAAGCCACCAGATCTTGAGCTGCCCTGATAGGGGCACTGTTTGGAGCTGAGAGGATCACAGTCCCTGTGAGGACTTGCCCAGAGAGAGATATTTATAGGAGAAATAAGATAGCTCAGCAGAAGGGCCAGGCTCATGAAGCAAACCCCAGTGCTTGTCCTGTCGGCTGGTTGTGTGGTAGAGCAAGGCCCACTGGTTGCAGAGATGCAGAAGAGATTGAGGCTGGGTTTGCAGGGCTGCAAATCAGCAGGTTCCTGTGTACCCATGGTTACAGCTTGTGCCCAGAAATCACGGTCCTGTGACTGGTTATTAGGTTAAGAGACTTCCTCAGCTCTACTAGTCAGGGAACTATATCCTTTCCCTTGACACTGGTCCATGATTTCACCATTTACCCAGAGAAACTGAGAGAAAGTGGCACTGGGAGTCTTTCTTCTTCTCAGGATGAGATTCCAATCTTTGTAACAAAATCAAAGGCACTTAGAGACTGACAGGGTCAGTGCCTGCCTCAGAGTGGTTTGTAATAAACTCACTGAGACACTCAAAGGGAAATACTGACTTGATCTGGGTCTTTTTAGGGGCCTTGAGATTTGATTGCAAGGATTCTTTTCCTTTGATTTTTTTTTTCCTTTCTTTTAAACAACTCTGGCCTCTTGGCTTGTCAGGGAAAACTGTATTGGAATGAGTAAGCTCTCAGAGTGAATCCTTTGGTTTTTCTCACTCCTGAGCTGGACTGGCTCATCAAAGAGGAAATGCCCATGCACACTGGGGCCAGAGTGTAGGTCCTGCCCCGGCCCTCCAAGAACTTCCAGTCTAATTAGAGACTTAATGGCAGTAGAGCAGCCCCTGTTACCCTTTTGATGAATCATTTAAATTCTAGGATTTAGGTTACTTTAAGCACAGTACACAGACTCCCACAGTATCTTGGACTTGCTGATAGAAAAAAAAAAATTGCAGACTATTCACTAATTGGATTCTCACCCTTGACTACTCTACTTAAGTGAACTCTTCTGGCCAAAGCTTTAATATTCAATTTAGCAATGAAGTGCAGATTTGCCAACATTCTACTGCTTTCCACCAATCACCACGATCCTTGTTTCTTCATTAGGCATCAGAACCTTTGTCTAGCTCATTGGGTAGTTCACATCATGGCCACGTTCCCATCGTGACACTCAGGAAGCAAGCGTGCTGAATGCTGAATAAAACCGCAGGCTGGTGCATTGTCCCAGGCCCACCTAAGTGCTGGCAGGCCCCACCCTAACTGGACTCTCAGTTTGTCTCAGTCAGTCATGGAGATTGATTGAGCCCTGTGTCCAGCAAATTGGGAGAAAATGTTACAAAATTCCTAATGGAAATGTGCCTTTTTGGGTATCTTTCAAGATACTCATTTTATATCAGGGAAAAAAGGCTTTTTTGCACCTGCACTTCAGAAATAACAGAAGTCAACAACTTATTAAACAACTTGTGTAGCTCTCTGGAGGAAATGAGGCTGTTCTGAGATCCTGGATGTCCCCCATTCTTCCTTCTAAGTTGAATTCAGAAATCACCTCCCTCCAGCCCATCTTCTGACAATTTCTTAGTATGCTAGTATCTCTCACAGGGCAGGGACAGGAGGGAAATAAATCTGTCTTGCTACTTGTTTCTAACTGAAAAGGTTGGTAGAAAAAAGCTTAAAACCATTAACTAAAATGCTTTGAAAATTAATTTCAAACAATCTGTGCTTCTCCTTGCCCTGTTGTAACTATTGTGACTGGCTGTAGTCCAAGGCCTAGTTCAACAGGCCCCATGTATTCATGTGTCAGTCTAAGTTCGTTCAGCAGTTAGAGTCCTGCACCTGCTGGGCTGTGCTAGATGGCTGGGGATAGCCACGGTAATCAAGTCCCCATCCCAGGGTTGTTCATAAGTCTAAGAAAGTGGGCTCTTTCTTTCCTTTCTCTGTCAGGATCACAACAGTGGAAATACTGATGGTTCTAAGTTGCTAACCCAGGAAAGGAGAAAAATCTTTTGTCCTAATTGGACTTTTGTAATAGCTGTTGTGTGCTCTCTCCTGGTTATCTAGCCCATGATGGTTCGCTCAGCAAATGTTTGAGCAAATTCTTTGGCCTCCTGTGCCAGCCCCTTCCTCACATCCTCTGTACCAGCTCCACATGCCTGGATTCAGACTTGGGGGCCTTTAGCAGACATTCCATCTGAAAGAAGGTGGAGAGGAGTGTCTCCTGGGGTCATAAAACGGGGCTGATCCTTCAAAGAAGGAAACTTGCAGAGCTGCACAGTCTACAGGGAAAAGATGAGAAGAAGGGGGTGGGCATTTGATTTACTGTTAACAATAGTAAGAGCCAGATCTTAAAAAAAAAAAAAAAGCGGGGGTTGGGGGGGCTGGCAGAAACTCAGCATTGCATTGGCGTACTCTAGCCTCCCTGTTGCCTTTGCCCTTGGGGCCTTTGAGAATCTGTTTCTTAGGATGGGGGGTATCAAAGAGTTTGCCTCAGACAGTGGCTTCTGTTTGAGTGAGAAGCAGGGGAGCCAGTGATCCTAGAGGGAACGTCTGGCAGAGAAACAGACATACTGCAGCCTCTGGGGTGGCCCCAGCCGAGCTGGCCTAGGCAGGCTCTCGGGTGGTATCCTGGGCTACATGGTCTGCATGTAGCTGAGGCCCCTTCATCCGAACCAGATATAGCAGATAAAAATACAGGACACCTGGTTGAATTTGAATTTCAGATAAACAACAAACAAGTTCTTAGTATTATGTCCCAGTTTTATTTGGCTGCCCTATTCAGGCTCGTCTCTGCTGGCATCTGCTGTGTAGAGGCTTCCAGGCTTGGCACAGGCTGCTAGGAGCTCTCCAGCTAAATTGGATCACCCTGATTTGTTGCACTGTTTGTGCTTCTGTGGGCAGCGGAAATGACAGTGAGATATGAAGTCACTTGAGAGAAGGCAGTAACGGGAATTCAGTTTTGAAGAGCCAGGCAGGCTGACTGAGTTGGATGACTGTGGGCCCCCATTGACCTTAGCTGCTAGTGTCTACTGGGTATTTTTCCATCAGGAATTTCAAATGTGTATTTTATAGAGAGGAAGGAGTCAAAGTGCTTTTCTCATTTGATTAGTAACTTTGATTAGAAATGCAGGGGGAGAGAATTCTTTGCTTTATTTGGTTGACAGATTATTTTCCTTTTGTCTTTGCTTTGCTGACATTGTTGCTGTGTGTGGTGTTTGTCGGGTGAAGGGACAGGGTGGGAGTCGGTGTATGTGTTCTGCATGTTCTTTGCTGTACTGTAACCTCTGCATTTACTCTGTTTAGGATGGTTACTTCACCACCACCCCTGTCTATGGCCAGTAAATTTCTGGAATGTTCTCCCAAAGTGCCATGTGCCCCCCTTGTTCAGTCCTTCAGTGGAGCAGAAACCTCTCTCAGGTCTCCTTTCCTGGGAATGTCCTTAGCTGAGGCACAGCCTGGGGCTATCAGGAGGCAGTGGAAGTGCCTCTTCCCAGCCTTGGGGGGTGACTGAGCCAGGCCCCTTCTCCACTCCCTGCAAGGAAGGCTAAGGCATGCCGGGTCCCTGGGTCTGCAAAGTCCCCACAGGTTTCTGTAAGTACAGGACTCCCATCCCAGCTCCTAAGTCTTGCTCTCCCCACACCATTCTCAGAATTCAGTCCCCTGGCCAGGGGTCTGAGGAAGGTCAGTCTGGCTGGAGGTGTGGTGGGACAATCAATCCAGAACATTTTGGTGATAACCCAGCATGTGGCATGAATTCTGGTTGCTGGTTGCTGTTTAAAGTCTGTGACCCTTGATTTTGGACTTTCAGTAGAAAGCATTTTAAATAGGGGTCGAGAGCCAGTAATTGGCCTTGGGGAAGGGGGCACAGGACTGGTAATGTTTTGGTCTGGTGGTGGGAGAGATGTGGGTCTGGTCACAGGATGGATGTCTCCTGCTCTCTTAGACAGTATCTGTCTATGTTTCTGACCAGGAGGGGTGTTCTCAGGGTCTGGGGCATGGGATTCTGCCTGGGGATATGCAAATGGCGGAGGAGGGAGGGGTGTTCATCCCTCTCCGCCTGAGGAACCTGGCCCTAATGAGAATCCGTCAAGTGACTGGCTCCAGCTGCCTGGTGGCCTGAGTGTTCTCTCCTTGAAGGGACTACATGGAAGAGCTTCAGCCCGTTCCCTTTGTGTGGTGGCCCTCAGCTTGTTCTGCCCTTGGCCAATGGGAGGCCACTTCCTGATGAATCACCTGGGAATCTGGGCCTCATACAAGCGCCCCATACCCCATGCAGGGCCTCTGGGACTCTGCAGCACCTCCCAGAGCAGGGGCTGGTGAGGGGAAGCCATTGAGGGGCAGGGAGCAGGTGGAGAGATGCCCTCTGCAGTTAAGTGTAGCCTACCTAGTTTATCCAGGTCTCAGAGCTGGAGGCTTCTCAGTGGAATCCTCAGTTAAAACCTTTAAAGTGCCACCCAGGGAAGACAACAAGGTTAGGGCCATTGGTCACCCCAAATGAGGAGTGAGGAGTACTTTAGCTGCTCCCTTAGGAACAGCCAGGTTTCCAATAGAAGCTCTGGGAGGCAAACAGCCACAGAGAAGCATTAGTTAGGACTGATGGTGGGCAGGGAGGCCCAGAGCCTGGGAGGGTGGTCTGCTGGTGGTGCTGTTGCTGGGAAAAAAGACACTTTCCTCTGGGAGGTGGGCTGGAAAGTCTTCCTGAGCTGCGGCAAATGCCTCTCTCCCAAATAGTGCCAGCCTGGAAGCATCACCCTAACTATCCGGCTGACACTCCCACACTCAGAATGGGTCCTTGGGTGAGCTTTCTAACTGGTCAGTCAGGCACATCAGTTGGCTTATATTTTTAGGAAAATTAAACCAAAAAGGACACTTCGATTCCTCAAATTCGAATGTTTGGGTTGTGGCCCTCTGCTGGCCGACAGCGATCATTAGCGTTAGAAAGCTCGATTTGACCAACATTGTAAAATGATTATAAATCAATAAAAAATGTTAAAAAAAAAAAAAAAGAAAGAAAGAAAGAAAAGAAAAAAGAAAGCTCCAAAGGCCCAAGGATTTCGAGACTTCTTTGAAAACTAAATTTGGAAAGAGCTCAGCAATAGTAGAGGCAGGGGAGGGAAAGGGAATGGATATTGGGGGACCAGCCCAAGACTGAAGGCTCTCCAAGCACAGAGCCCTGAATTGGAACAAGCTCGCCAGACTTCAGGGCTTGGCACTTCCAAGAGATACCACAAACCTTGGACCTGGCCTGAAAGTTGAGCTAAAATCCCCCTTTCACCATCTGGTAATCGTGTGACCAAGGGCAAGTCATTTGATGGATGATGCTCCCTCACTAAGAGTGGGTCTTTGGGTGAGCTTTCGAACTGGTCAGTCAGACACGTCAGCTGGCTTGTATTCATAGGAAAATTAAACCAAACCAAAAAAGGCACTTTGATTCAATTTGCTCAGGTATAAGGCAGAGATATCAATTCCTATTCCATCAGGCTAATGGGAAGATTAAGTTAATTCATAGAAATCACCTACCTATTGCCTGTCACACTGTGGGCCGTCAAAAAAGTTTAACTTTGGCCACCCTGCTCTCGGCCTTGTTTAGATGGATTTCTGGGCTCTAGGGATGTCCTCTGTCATTTGGCTTCTGCCCTTCACAACAGGTTTTTCACATGGGTATAGGGTAGAATCAATTACCCCCACCCCAGGGATGGCTTTTTTTTGTTTTGTTTTTTGGCAAGAGAAAATTGGGATAAAATTAGTAAGCCAAAAATTTGCTACTAGGGGACAGACCTTGACATGTCAAGTTCAGCTTGTGATTTGTGTTGATTCAGTGACTGCTAAACAGAGAATGCAATTCAACAAATGTTTGAGCACCTACCCTGTGCCAGGCATTGTTCTAGGAGCTGGGAACACAGTGGTGAGATGAATTGACATCCCTGTCCTCAAGGAGCTTACTTTTTACTGGGATGAGACCAATAGCAAAGGGCCTCTTACTGTAAAAATGGATCTCTTCCTCCCCAGGCTGACTCAAGAGCTTTACTCAGCCATTCAGCACCTACCAGAAGCATGGGGCTAAGAGCTATGGGATGATTGAGACTGAGGTGCAGTCCCTGCTTTCTTAAGCTCACAGTGTGGTTGGGGAAAAGAGAGAAGCAGGCGTGTGTTTGTGTGCACACAGACACATCATAATGTAATAGGAAGCCCTAGGATATGCCATAAGAAAGGGCCAGATATAGAAAATGAAAGGCAGGATTTCCTGTGGCTGGGGGATGCAGGCACCTTCTGCAAGTGACCAAGATCCAGACCTACAGACGTGGAGGAGCATGGTTTGGCTGTGGCCATCCTGCCAGCCCAGAATGATGCAATGAGCTCCAGCTTGCCACTTGGCCCCAGCAGTCTCATGCAGCTGTTAATCTCTCCTACGACCTTGAAGCAGGGGAAACAGCAGGACTCAGGTGAGTTGAGGGGCCCTGAAGCCAGATGGAGACCTGCCAGAGGTCGCAGGCCTCTTGTTCAGCCCTTCTTGGCAGAGCAGAAGCCTGATTGTAGGGCACTCACCTCGTTCAAGAGGTGAGTACGTTGGGGAGGCACCTGGGGTGTGTGGTCCATCAGGAAGAGAGGCAAGAGTTGGTCTGATTTGGGGGCACACACTTGTCTGTACAAATCAGTAATTCTAAAGCTGTCTGTTGGCCTTAGGCAATGAATCCACACAAAGGCTGGTGGCCTGCTTATGTATTTATGAGTCTACCCAGGAGGGAAAAGCTCTTTACAACAAGAAAGATTATTTTTAAGAAACTCTAAACCATCATTACCCTTATCAAGAAAAGCCAGATTTTGTGCTGTGCACAGCCTTAGTCAACACATCTTTCTCTAGCTTACAGCCCCAGCTCTGCCATTCTCAGCCCGGGTTACGTATTAGAATCACCTAGGGAGCTCTTTAAACTACTGATTTCCAAGCCCCCGCCCACTGAGCTTCTGACTTAATTGGTCTGGGGAGGGGCCTAGGCAATGTTGGTTTTTCAAAAAGCTCCCCAGGTGATTTTCATGCCCTGGGTCAAGAACAGGGTCAAGGAGTGAAGTAGGTCTCTGGGCCTCTTTGAATGTGGACTCCCCGTCCTCCATTGAACACAGGTTTCAATAAATCACAGAGTGTCAGATATGCACTAAATAGAAAAATGAAAATTCTGACTTGTTAGGAAAAATATGCACAGTACCTAGGCCCACTGGGTCAGCTTGCCCATTGTGTACCCACCAAGGCCAAAGCCAGTCATCTAGGATGGTTTTTGATGTTGGTGGTTAAAGAGTAAAAATAGCATTCGTTGAAGAGCATTATTGTGGGGATTGGAGTGCGGGGGACAGGAGTGTCACATTTCCCTAGGAAATCACCAGTAAATGGCCATCTGACAACTCTGGTTGAATCCCTGGGCCCTTATCAAGTTCCTTCCTAGCGGCCAACTTCTCTCAGCCTTCCCGTGTCCACCAGTGGTAGGCACAAGCCTTGCTGGGCTTGTCCTGAGCCCCTCCAGGGCACGTGTTCAGCACTGCTGATAACTAAGCTCCCTGGGAATGAGGGTCCAGCTCCCACTCCACGTACAGCCCCTCAAACTTCCTGCTGTGGGACTCCACACCCAGCCAGAGTGACCCTGCCTGGAGGAGAGACTCCCCTTGGATCCAACCCCTCCCCACGTTAGCACAAATGTAGCCCAGATGGCAAGTGTCGTCTTGCAACTGAACCCTGGATGACCGCCAGAGAAGATCCTTAGGGATATATACTAAGGAGTTCTTCAGTTTATTTCAAATATCTGGTTAAAAGGGCAACCAGATGATGGTAGAAATCCTTTCCACTCTGGGCTTCTAGGATCCTCTGAATGTTTGTTCTGTCAAAGTCTGTGCTCTGATGACTGCAAATGACCAAGGCCAACTCTCTTTGGGTTTCTGCCTTCTGATCTTGAGCAGTTCTTCCTCCCAACTCCTCCTAATGCCCCAACATTTTGTTTGTTTGTTAATAAATTTTAGCACATGCCCTTACTAGAAAGCATTGCCTTAAATAGTCAAGGATGAGTTGATTTTCCCCCATCTTTCTTTTCTGGTAGCTAAAGAACTAGAGGGAAAAAAATACACATATATATATATATATATGGATATGGATATGTGTGTGTATATATATTTGCAGATCATTATTAATATCCTCTGAGACACTTCTTTTACAAGTTACATCTCATGATCATCAAAAAATGTACTGACTGAGAAGAATTATCCATTTGACAGATGATGAAACTAAGGCACACAGGCCTGAGGTCATAAGGTAGGTTGTGCAGAGCCAGATCTAGGCTCATATCCTTCCCACTCCTTCCATGTGTCTAGGGCTGGACCCAGTTTGGTGGATTGGTCGGGGAGCTGAGCTTTTAAAGCAGCTCCAAGATTCTAGGCCCCCTGGTTCCAGCTCCAGAGCCAGGTTAGAGGCTGCTGGGCTCCAAAAGATGCCATTAAAGAGTATTCTGATTAGAAATGCACCCATGTAATTCAAAGTCAAGGAGAATGACCATGCTTCTCTATTGCTTTCAAGAAAGGCAAAAGGTTTATAGGAAAGTTAGAAAAACTAAAGGTATATTTAGAAGTGAAAGGCTGAGGAGTAGGAGAGACAATGGGTTTGGCTCCTTGGTCTCTTGGAGAGCACATTGGCAGAGCCCTTAGGGTGGAGAGCATATGGTCATGTCTGTTACGGCAGGACTGAATTTCTATTAGAGTGACTGCTTCACTTTGTGCTGATGTGTCCAGAATGAGCTCAGACTACCCTATTTTGGAAAATTTTCCAGGCCTGGGTGGAGGGATAAAGGGTTGGTAGAGATTTATTTCATGAGAAGAGGAAGAGGGGGGAAAAGAATGAAATCTCACTCTTTTATCAGATAGTGACTACTGATTATAATTCTAGTTTTTGCTTTGGCTGCCAGGAAGCTCCAAACTAACATATGGCAACCTCTCTCGTTAAATGATTGCTATATTTTTCTGCCTTTATTCTAACTGTGCTACTTCATACATCCCACTCCATCACTACCTCAGCCGGAGGAAGTCATTCCTTCTCTGAACCTATTTAGCATTTTATCCACGGATTTATGCCTTTAGTTGTAGCTGTTGTTGGCTTCACCTCTGATAAACTATACTTGAGGACAGTGATCATGCCCTGTCCTTCTGTGTATTCTTCAAAATAGCCAGGGCTGTGTCTAATACATTAATAACTACAATTACTTGTGGAATGAATGTTAGCTAGTTAGATTTAAAAAAAAAAAGAAAAGCAAATCTAACTATGAAGAAAAAGGAACCAATAGTTGTTCCTTTAACAATGAAAATATCTTAATCACCAAGTGTGTTTCCCTTTTTTGCTTAGCTGCCAATAGCTTCTAGGTACTTCAGTGTACAACTATTATTAACATTGTCCGGATAGAAGGACCAGAATTGCAATAGACACACTTGTGTGTTTCACAAGGCTCAAGAGAAATCCCAATTTCTTGGTCCTGGTCCCTGGAGAAGTTACAGTCGATCTCTGGCTCCCCAGACCTTTCCAGTGCCTGATACCTCCATCATTGCTCTGCCCCCCTGCACTGTATACATGGTTTTGTGTCTTCTCCCCACTTCCTCACCACCATCAAGTCTGTGCGCCCACCGTGGGCAGGGACCCAGCCTCCATTGTTCGCAGCCCTAGGCCCCAGCACCGCACTGGCCCAGGGCGGACATCCATCAGGGAGGATGTTTGCACAGGCTGGACGCTGCCTCAAAGCCTCGGAGCCACATCCAGAGGAGGAAGCCGGCTGAGTTCTGGTATCGTTGCTGCAGCTGGTGTTGTGAATCAGGCCGACGAGCAGCGCTTCCTCTTACCCGGCTATTTCACGACACCAGGGTTGCATCATACCCATCCTCTCCAGGCGAGCCTCGTGGGACCAGGTCGGACATGGACATGGGGATGGGGTGGGGGTGGGCAGTCTGTGTATGAAAGATCATTCTCTTTAGCCCACTGGGTATCAGTCTGATCACTCCTCAGGAGCCCCTGGGGAGCTTTCCAAGAATATCAATGCCAGCCTCTCACCCCTTTGCAGCCTCAAGCCCATAGAATCCCCAGTGCTGGGTCACGGAGTCAGCATTTGTCAGGGGCTCCAGTGTGATGGTCGAGTCCCTGTGCAGTCAGGGGCAAGTCCTAGGGCTCAGAGCTGGGCAGTTGTCTGTTCTTGTTCTTGCCTGACTGTTGCCATGGCCCCTCCCTGGCCCTATTCTTTCTTCCTGGTGCTCCTCACCACACCACTGTGTCACCAGATCTCTGGAAACAGATGAGATCTGATTCTCCAGGACAAAGCCTGGGCTCCTACCCTGGCATTCAAGGCCCTCCTTGCCAGGTTTCCTTACTAGAAATGACACTACATTTCCCCCATAGAGTCCTCCCTATTCCTGTCTTCTCTCCAAACCCTGTCCTGCAGGGATCCGTGTGCTGGTTCTGTCCGCTCTGTCTTCAAACTATATCTCGACTCCCAACACCTCTCGTGACCCTGCCAACCACAGCTACTCCCTGGCCTGGCCACCACTGTCATGTACCCACCTTGCCCCCCTAGTCTTGCTCTGCCCTTGCCTCTTTCCATCCAGTCTCCACACAACAGCCAAAGAGCTCTTTGAAAAATATAAATCTGACCATCACATAACAGAACATGAAACTTTTAGCCCTGGCCTATAAGGCCTGGTGTCCCCCATTCCATGTCTCAAACCCTATCTCCGTAGTCCCTCTGCTCTGGCCATAACTGCCTCCTTGCTATCTTGAAGCCCCAACCACATTCCTACCCCAGGACCTTTGCACATGCTCTCCCTTCTGCCTGGAACCCTCACATCTGCTCACTTATGGATAGCTCCTTCTTATTGCTGGAGCTCAGCTCAAATTTCTCTCTCCTAGAGAGGCCTAAATGCCCCTCCTTAAAAAAAGAAGGAAAAAAAAAGCTTTGTTTTCTTAGCAGCACTTATCACTGAATGTGTTATAATGATTGCTTGTTTACTATTTGTCTGTCTCTCCCACTAGAATGTGAGCTCCAGGAGGGCAGGGCCTCTGTCTTGTTCCCTGTGGTGTCTCCCTTGCCTAGCACAGGGCGTGGTATGCAGTAGGCACTCAATAAATGTGTAGAAACAATCCAATCCCTTTTCCGCCTCATCTCCCACCATGTCTTCCCTCCCTGTCCCCCACGGCACAGTGTGCTCCAGTCCCACTACCTCATCCCCTCCAATGACCCTGTCCTTCTGGCACTCCATGCTCCAAAACCCCCTCCATCCTTGCCTATGTCTCCCCTCCTAGCTCCCCTCTCTTCCAGGCCAGTCTCCATCCTCTGCTAGCCAGTTGATTCAATCTCCTTGCTGATGTGTCTGCCAGGCTAGGCCGTGAGTTCCAGTCCTGGTGCATAAAGGCCTGGATACCTCTGTGGCGGTGAAGACAACAGGCCGTCCTGTCTCCACCATTTCAGCCCTCTATGCTGGGGTTTTTGCTTCCAGGGAGTTTTGTGACCCTGAGTCTTTCCATTCCTTTACTGCCCCTATTCTCTCTCCTCTGAGAACCAGGAGATGCCAGGGGCCCTAAATCCTCCAGCCAGGGGCTGACTCTGGACTAGTTAGTGATACCAGCACTGGTATTGGTGTCATTTCCATTTAGCTGCTGGGGAGACTGAGGTTCAGTGAGGTCAGGTGCTGTGCAGAATCTGACAACTGAGATGGGAGCCTGACATCCCCTGAGACCAAATCACAGGGCTTCGCTTAGGGTTCATGAGACTCCAGTCCCGGGTCTCAGACCTGATGGCCACCTGGCAGCCGAAGCCCTGGAAGGCAGGAGTCGTGTGTGACCCATACTGTGCCCCATCAAGTGTGCCTCTGTGAGCATTTCTCAAAGGCAAGAAGCCTCTTTCTTGGGAATCTGTGCTGTGGGACACAGAATTCCACTAGTCCCTTCAACTGTCCTGTTGTTAAGCCCTTTGAGGGGTCCTGCTTAAATCCCACTCCCTCCAAAGAGACTCGGAAAGGGGACAGTAAAGGCTTCTCAAAGCAGCAAATGCTCCCCCTCTAGGGCTGAGAGGGACCCTGGAGCTGACCCAGGCCTGGGAATTGCAGAGTGGGGAGGAAGTGGCTTGCTCAAGGTCACTCAGCAAACTTGTGGCCCCTCACTCTGCCGGGGGCCCCAGTGCTGCTGGATACCAGCCCTGGCCCCTCCGGCCTCTTCCTCTCCTGAGATCTTAATTAGGAATTTTCCACAGCTGCTCCAGGGACAGGGTGTATAGGGACAGTGTAAGCGGGTGTTGGGCAGCTGTGATTTTTGCCAGTCAAGAGGCAATTAAAGATCAAGAGGGTGATAAGATCTGAAAGAGCTGCCCCGAGGCCCCATGCAAGGGAAGGAGTAATTCTCAGATGGGGTGGGGGCTGCAGAGAAGGTGGAAAACTGGCCAGGACTGGGGTCCTGGCCCTGGAGTCCTCACCTTGGAGCCTTCACCCCTCTGGCAGCTGGCGTAGGGGTTGGGGACACACTCCTGCAGAAACCTCTCTGACGAGGGGCTGGATGTCTGGAAAAAGGGTAGGCAAGCCTGGGAGTCATTACAAGGAGCCCCAAGAAGAGTCCTTTCAAAAAATGAACACATAGTAAATATATAAACTTTGCCAAAAGATGTGCAAGGATCATAACATTCGGGGTTTGTCATAGAAGACCTGTTGTCCTCAGCTCATCTTCGTGCCTGGTTGAGCTGGGAAGACCCCGAGGACCTGCCTCTTGCACTGACCCCACCTTGGGGTAGTTCTGGCGGCCAGGGATTTCTCTGGCAGCCTCTCTTTGCTTCTGGGTTCCCTTTGTTATTCATTCAACAAGCATTTAATGAGGACCTGCTCTGTGCTGTTCTGGTTGTTGGGAATATCAGTGAACAGGATGGGCCAGATCCCTACCCCTGTGGGCTGGTCTTCTGACAAGTTAGATGAAATGGATGTCCCCCTTTCCAGAAAAATGCACTTTGGTGTGAAAAGTTGTCCACAATTTTATGGGGCTCCAGGACCCCAGTGTAAGCACCCTCATCCTGGAGGGTGAGTCCCTAATGCAGTTGCTACCCTAATGCAGTCTGAGCATTTCCTCTTGTCCTGAGCCTGGAAGTGAGGGGGCAGCATAAGCCAGCCAGGCCCCGCTGTGTGTTCTCAATCCACTAGTGCTGACTTACTGATGAAGGTCACAGGGTCCCAGGCACACTGAGCAGCTCAGAGCTGGTCTCTGGGGACCTAAGTGAGCTCTGAGAGCCCAGGTCTGAGAGGCAGGGCAGGGAGAGAGAGAGAATGTGTCCCTCCGTGTCCCTCCCAAGCCAAGCTCAGAAGCCTGGGGCTGGTGGTGGCCTTGAGCCTCTGTCTGTCACCTGCCTCCAGAGGACCAACTTGTCCTCCAAGACTCCAGTCAGGGGTCTGTCCTGTTCCTGGTCATCCCTGACCCTCCTCCAGGGCGTCTCTCTCATTGTGCCCTCATCACATAGCAGGGCTGGTCTTTTCCATGTCCATTTCCCCCACTAACGCAGCAACCCCGCAAGCACAGGCACATGACCACAGTCTGTGTTCCTGCCTCCTATCTCCACCCACGGCATAGTCGGTGGTCAGTAAGGTTTATTAGGTGAATGGCTGAAAGATGCAAAATCCAGCAGGGATGACAATGAGATGAACGTTCACCTGTGAGCCTCTGGGCCACCCACCCCCAGGAAGCAGACTCTGAGACACAGGTGAGCCTGCAGGGCACCTCCATTGGGGCTCGTGAGGTCAGTAACTCTAGAGAGAAGAGAATGAAGGAGGACAGAACAGAGGGAGGAGTGGGTGCTGTGTAGACAAAGCCTCAGCTGACCCCTGGGACCTCTGGAGCTGGGGTGGCCCTTTAGAGCTGGGGGCAGGGCATCAGGCATTTGCACGCCACACCCATCATTGGAGGAGAACTCAGTAGGGGAACAGTGGCCATCGGCAAGACCATCACCATAAGGGCTGATGCTGAGACCCCTCGCAGAAGCTTGGGGGTGTCCTTCTTTTCTGATGGTACATCAGACATTCACCACGCTGACTCCTCTCCAAACCCTGACCCATTTCTGTTTCAATCCCTACAACTCAAATTTCAATTCCCTTACGCTCCACCTCACCGTGGCTTAGGCGCCTCTGGTGATCAGAGTGCTGCTCCCAAGGCCACTGTGCATTCAAGGGGTAGACTTAGGGCTGTTGACAAAACTGGAGCCAGACCTGGCCCAGCTCTGGGATGGTCCTGGCCTCCTGCCCGCTGTGGGAGCTGGGCTCTCTGTCTGGGCTGGCCGGCAGGGAAGGGCTGGCTCCCTGGGCTCCACACCCCAGTGGCCCTGTAAGCAGAGTCAGGGGGAGGTGGCACCGTCTTGTCCTGCAGGCCACTGGGCAGCCACAAGCCCCAGGGGATCATCAGTCCACTGGTGGCTACAGATCACACCTGGCACGTGCTGAACTCTGATCGAGGCTACTCGTACATAAAGGCTTATACATACTGAGATGTCTTTGGGAGGACACACAAGACTGGGAGTCAGAGGTCTAAGAGAGACTAAACTTTTATATATATGTATGTATCATTTTAAATGTCATGCCATTTATCTATTCAAAACTTCTAAATACATAAAAAGTAAAACTAAGTACCATGTACTGAAATGAGAGGTTTTTGAACCTGCATAGAATGGGTCCTCAGGTCATCAGGGTCCCTCATCTAGGGTCCCTCATAGGGTCCCTAAGGGTCCTCTTGCTGCATACTCCTTCCTGGGGTTTGGCTGCAGATGTCTGTTGCCCCCAGACTCAGAAGAGCCTCTCTAGGACCCAGGGGCTGTGTGTGCCACCCTTCTCCGCTGAGCCAGCCCAGGCTCCCAGTCCAAGGCCAGGCTGCTATCTCGGTGATCAGTTGGTAAGCAGGACATTAGTGGGCACGTGCTCTGCCTCCCACCCCATTCAGGGACCTTGCTCACCAGCCGTGGGCGGTTTGGGCCGACCTCCTGGCCTTCTCCCTGCTCTGGGCCCAGCCTATAAAACCACCCTGTGTGTCCCCACCGACCCTGGCCCCCTCCCGACACCCAGAGCCACTATGGCAGAGCTGCCAGTGTCAGAGACACCCAGGGACCCTGCTCTGTGCAGTGGGCGCTTCACCATCAGCACGTTGCTGGGGGGTGATGAGCCCCCACCACCGGCTGCCTATGACAACAGCCACCCCAGCCACCTGACCCATGGCAGCACCTTCTACATGCGCACCTTTGGCTACAACACTATCGACGTGGTTCCTGCCTACGAGCACTATGCCAACAGCACCCTGCCCGGTGAGCCTCGTAAGGTCCGGCCCACGCTGGCCGATCTGCATTCCTTCCTCAAGGTAAACACTGTCCCGGAGGACTGGCACTTCCTTGCTGTGTAACCTTGACCCAGTTACCTAACCTCTCTGAGCCTCGGCTGTGTAATGGGGATGAACAGATGTCTTCCTCATGGGTTGAGAAACCCACATGAAATGCAGGCATGGGAGCTGTTAAAGCTCTGGACATGTGTAATGTTTATTACCCAGTCACTGGCAACCCAATCAAGCAATCTAGGGTTGCCCAGAGAGGTAATGAGCTCCTAGTCAGTGGAAGTATACAAATAGAAGCTGCAAACCCCTAGAAGAAAAGGGGACAGGAGGATAGGGAAGGTCTGCATCAGAGACAGGGCTTGCTGGGCTTGCTGCCTGGGAGGCTGGAGGTGGAAAGTGGAGGGCTGGGAGCTGGAGTGTCATGACCCTGCCTGCCTGACCCTTTTCTGGGCTCCCAGCAGGAAGGCAGCCACCTGCACGCCCTGGCCTTTGACAGCCGGCCCAACCGTGAGATGACTGATGGGCTGGTGGAGGATGAGACAGGCACCAATGGCGAGAAGAACCCCGAGGAGCCCGTGCGCTTTGGCTGGGTCAAGGGAGTGATGGTGAGTAGGGTGTGAATGGGATGTCCAGGGATGGAGATGCAGAGACAGAGCTCCATTCAGGCTTGGCTCTGATTCTCAGGCCTTAGTGGCCAAGGAAGTCCCCAGACCCAGCCCGGGCCTCAGTTTCCCCATCTGCATAGTGACCTCAAATTTTCTCTGCTTTAGTGCTTCCTGACTCCCATTTACCACCCTCCCCCAGACTGAGACCTGGCCCTGGGGAAGATCTTTGGCTGCTCACCCTTCATGTGACCTTAGACAAGTTACTTAACCTGTCTGTGCCTCACTTTCCTCCTCTATGAAATGGGGGGCATTGAAAGAGTTGATAGATGTAAAATGCTTGGATAAATATCGGCCTTGGAGTTTCCCCAAACTGTGTTCCCCCCAAAAGCCACCAGAGGGCAGCACTAAACACACAAATCCACAACTGGTGGTTTCTCTCATTCTCCATGATGGGAAGGGGAAGGTTTGCTGTTTTAGTGTAGAGCACTGGGAAGTCCCAGACAGCAAACAGTCAAACGAATTTGGTTTTCAAGACATTATGGGACTTAACAGAAGGGATTGCATAAGATCTAGGAGAAAGCTTTAGTCCTGTTCTGGGAGGCAGGAGGCCTGGGTTCTCATCTTAACTCTGCCAACTGCCTGCTGGCTGTTCCTCTCTTTCTCCATCTGAACTGTGAACCCCCTTTTATCCTCAGAGGCCCATATCCAGGGTCTGGATCTCCTCCCCCAGACTGGGGTGGCCAGAGCCTGGTGTGGGCCTGTTCAGTACCTCAGAGCATATGGAGGGCCTTAGAAATCTCCCAGGCCTAGAATTTTGAATCACTATGTTGTACACTTGAAACTAATGTAATATTATAAATGAACTATACCTTAATTTTAAAAAATTAAATTACATTAAACTTAAAAAGTTTTAAAAGACTGAAATGAAGAAACAAAACTCCTGGGCTTGTAAATACCACATGTCCCACCCCAAGACTTGACTGGGGCCAGCGACACCAGCCCCTCCCACATGGGAATTCCAGCCTCAGCTGTGGCCTCTGGCTTTGCTTTAAATTTGGAAGCTGAAGTCACAGCAACCTGATCCCTGATTTCTTCTTGTATGTGGAGCATGGGCTCAGCCGGCTTTTGCTGAGTTCCCTGTAAATGGCATGCTCTGGGTCAACAGCTGGCCACTGGGCCATGGTTGGGGCTGGCAGCCACAGGACCCTGGGCTTAGAGTGGGCTGAGGAGCGATAATGCTTGCTGCCCATCCTCAGGCTTCGATGGGAGGAGGGCAGGAGAGTGGTGGGAGGGACAGGTGGGTCTCTGGGTACCCCCCACCTCCCTGCACTGCAGAACCAGAGAGGCATTGAAGTGGGAACCCACCGAAGTGGGTGAAGCAAAGAAAGAGCCCAGGTGTCCCCTAGGTACCCGATGCCATGCCATGACTGGAGACAGGGACTTGTGCGTTTGGCCTTGAGGTATCCAGCCCCCCCAGGTGGCCTCTGACCTCCCTCTCCTCCCAGATCCGTTGCATGCTCAATATCTGGGGTGTGATCCTCTACCTGCGGCTCCCCTGGATCACGGCCCAGGCGGGCATTGGTGAGTGCTGCCTCCAGGGGGAGGGGGAAAGTGTGCTCCAGGCCCCACAGGAGCAGCCTTGAACTTCAGCTGCACAGCCCACGGGCCCCTGCAGTGACAGAGGGCAGGGAAGTGTGGCTGAGGCTCACTGGACATGGAGTCAGCAGGTCTGGGGGCTCTCCCTGGCTGGGTAAGTCACTTAAACTTTTGGAGCCAAATTTCTCCTGCAGAGCATCTGGGTTAGAAACTTGCACTGTGGACAGACCAGATGCTAGCTCTGTCCCATGCTGTGTGACCTTGGACAAGTTCTTAACCTCTCTGAGCCTTGGTTATCTCATCAGTAAAATGAAGACGATAACTGTCCCCACCTCACAGACCTATTGTGGGGTTCCTCTGTTGCACATAAAACAGCACAGGGTTTGGCACCCAGAGGTGCTCATAAAGTGCCAATGATTATTTTTTATCATTAAAGGAGGATACCTTCCCTTCCATACATAATGATCCTTTACATGTTGGCTCATCAGCTCCCTCAGAATATACCAGGAGGTAGACAGAGACCCATTTTTCAGATGAGAAAAAATGAGGCTCAAAGGAGGGAAGTGACTTAAGTCACCTCCTCACCCACTCCTACAGTCCTGACCTGGATCATCATCCTGCTCTCAGTCATGGTGACCTCCATCACCGGCCTCTCCATCTCGGCCATCTCCACCAATGGCAAGGTCAAGTCAGGTGGGCCCCACCACAGCACCCTATTGCTGGACCCCACCCCACTCCTAGGGTCCTCTTCTTGTAGGTCCCCCAGAATTTACCCCAGGAACAGGTCTCTGAACCCCTCCCAACCCCCAACCCCCCCCAAAAGGGGACACCCCAGGTTGCTCCTTCTGGTTCCAGACGTAGATTCTGGGCAGGCTCTCCATACCCATGGGATGGCCTCAGTTATCTCTGGTGCCGTGGAGCCCCTGGGGTCCATGCTCACCCTGTCCCAGCCTCAGCTGCTGCCTGCCCCAAGTGCACCCGGCCAGCTGACCCCTCTGGCTTCGTGGCTCCTGACTCTGCCCCCATAGGTGGTACCTACTTCCTCATCTCCCGGAGTCTTGGCCCAGAGCTTGGGGGTTCCATCGGCCTCATTTTTGCTTTCGCCAACGCTGTGGGTGTGGCCATGCACACTGTGGGCTTCGCAGAGACAGTGCGGGACCTGCTCCAGGTGAGGCATGGGTTGGACCCAGGCAGAAGGAGCCCAGGCAGCTGCTGCATTCTCCTCCACCCCATCTGGGCCAGGCCTTCCTGCCTCTCTGCCCAGTTGTGCCCATCATGGACCAAAGTTCTAGTCTGACCGCTGTGGGTGACCATGAAAATCTCATCAAATAAAGACTGTTCCCAGAAGTCCCCTACAGGGGTGTGTGTTGCTTTTAGGGCCAAATTGCCCAGGCCCATGGAGGGCCTGTTGACAGGGAAGGGGTTTGAGTTTGTGTTTTCCCATGAGTGGGCACCCATAAATGAGATGAATCAGGGTGGAGGGGTCTGCAGGGGTGGGGTGTTCGGGGGCAGCACGCAGCCTGGCCCATCCCCTCCCCTAGGAATATGGCTCACCCATCGTGGACCCCACCAATGACATCCGCATCATCGGCGTGGTCACCGTCACTGTGCTGCTGGCCATCTCCCTGGCTGGCATGGAGTGGGAGTCCAAGGTGAGGACAGGATGCTGGAGAGGGATGTGGGCATGGTCAAGTGCAGAAGCGGGAGTCATGGAACCTGGTCCCAGTCCTGGTTCTGCCTCTTGTATGTATTAGCTAGGCTTTAAGTTCTGCTGCTGTGACGGAGACCCTAAGGAAGGGAACCTTAATCTAGAGTCATTCGTTTCTCTCCCATGTAGCAGTCCAGGGAGACAGGCACCCAGGTGACTTTCAGCCTGTGGCCTCTCCTTCCTCGGGGTGTAGCCCTCACCCTCCTGGTCCGTGACGGCCCCCTCTGTGTGTCCCCAGCCCAGTCAGCAGGAAGTGGAAAGAGGGTGGAAAGGAGAGAGACCCCTTCCCCTTTCCTTTTCCAGCCCAGCCTGGAAATCTACATCCCATTGGCCAGAACGGGGCCCATAGCCACATCTTGCTGCAAGGATGGCTGGGGAAAAGTGGTCTTCATCTGCACCTGTCCCCTGCCCCAAATCAGAGGTTCAGCACCCTGTAACAAGGCCAGAAGAGATGTGGGGCTGCAGCTGGCAGGCTTGGCCGGCCCTGGCCCCTGCCACCTCTCCTCTCCCTCGCTCTGACCTCCAGTTCTGTCGCCTCCTCACAGTTCCTTGAGTGCACCAAGCTTATGCCCTCTTCGTTCTGCTGCTCTCTCGCCCTGTTCCTTGAAGACCCTTGAAGACACCTTCCCAGGCCACACTGCTATAGTAGCCCCAAGCCAGTCCCCATGACACCCCTTTTTCTCGCTCCAGATTCATCTTCTTGGTTTATAAGCAAGACAAGAGACTTACTATAGCACCAGCTCCTAGCTCAGAGCCTGTGGCATGATGGGTGTGGAATGAATGAATGGACAGATGGGATAGTGAGGGACCTGTGGCAAGTTCTTCCTGGCTGAGGCTCCCTGAACAGGCGGGCCCAGACCATCTGACCTCTAGGGTCCTTTACCCCCAGGCCCAGGTGCTCTTCTTCCTCGTCATCATGGTCTCTTTTGCCAACTACCTGGTGGGGACGCTGATCCCCCCATCCGAGGACAAGGCCTCCAAAGGCTTCTTCAGCTACCGGGGTACGTGCGGGGGGGCCCCTGCCCATGGCTCCAGGGACAGGGAGAGTCTGCCCACAAACCAGCTCATTCTGTGGGCACTGGGAGGATGGCACCCCAACTCCCATAGCCAGGAGCTGCCAGTGGAGCCTCCTCCCTGCCCGGCTGGCCCAGTGAAGGGGGCCAGGCCGTCCAGGCAGCCCTGACTCAGGCCTTGCTTTTCCAGGGGACATTTTTGTCCAGAACCTGGTGCCTGACTGGCGGGGCATGGATGGCAGCTTCTTTGGGATGTTCTCCATCTTCTTCCCTTCAGCCACGGGCATCCTGGCAGGAGCCAACATCTCCGGGGACCTCAAGGTGAGCAGGACGCCCATCCCTCCCACTTCCTGGCCCTCCTACGAGGATGTCCCTCTGGGCACTGACCTTGACACTGAGACCCCAGGGCCAGAGCGTCTAAAACCCAGTTCAGCTCAGCTCAATCCAAGCCAACCCAAATCCATCCCACTTGTCCCCCTCAATTCTGAGGTTGTTGATTGGCACCACTTCACTCTAGCCCTTGAGGACCACCCCAGAATGGGCTAGTCTCTTCCCTTGTCCCTGGGACTCTTAGCCTAAGGGGAAGACTGACCCAGCTTGAGCTTCCAAAACTCTGACAGGATCATGCACACATTCCCAGGGCTCTTCGCTACCTTGATGAGGGCAGGCTCCTTGGCTCAGTATTTAAGGCCCCAGCCCACTGTCGCCACTTCCATGACCCTGGTCCCTGGCCCGAGGATCTTCTGCTTTGCCCCCATTGCCCTGTCCCTCCTCCACGCCTTTGCCTCTGCTGTGCTCTCTACCTGGGGCTTCCTATCCTCATTTCTTTACCTTGAAAAGTTCTGTTCCTCTTGCAAATTAACATCTCCATCCGTCCATCTCTCCCAGCCCTTTTGTCAGAGTCATGGGTCCCCTAGTATAGTGATGTCAAGCCACTTATGTCTCTGTCCTCCCACATCTGGAGAATTGGGGCCTACCTCTGTGTCCCCATTCCCAGCTAGGAGTCTGACACATACCAGGTGCTTGGTGCCTATTTGTTGAGTGTATCGTGGTGAGATGTGGCAAATGGGAAGTGTGAGAGCAGAAGTACAAAGTGCGGTAAAGTTGGGGGAAGCACAGACTGATGTTGGCAGGTGCTGCAGCAAAACTTCTGAGTGGAGGCTGGGCTGGAGCTGAGCTCTGAAAGACGAGAAAGTCGGTGGAGTCTTTGCCAGTAGGAGGTTATGAAAGCAGATGGTACACAAGTGAGGATGAATGGTGAGGAAACTGGCTCTGTACTGGGAACCCTTAACCTCCATCTCCAGTCCTACTTGAAAGGTGCTCCTTGGTGCATTTTCTTAAATGAATTAAGAATTGTGCACTGGCAGCCATCTCGAACCCCAGCCAGGCTCTAACTGGGTAACCCCCTGGGTGGTGCACAGTGGGGCCTAGAAATCAGAGAGGGCCGTGTCTGCCAGCTTTTCTCTCTTCTCTGGGGTGCAGCCAGCAGGGGCCTGTTCTACCTGCCCTGAGGTCCCTGTAGAGCTGAGGCTTCTGCTCAGATGGCCGAGTTCCCCTCCCGGCCCAGTTATGGATCATCATAGCCTAGGGATTTATCTAGACACTTTATCACATTCTTAGGTTACCGATAGGCCCAGTGAGCAGGCGTCAGGGCCGGGCAGCTGTCTCAGAGCTGGGCAATGGGGGGGGGGGGGAACCTTCTGTCCTAAATGCCCTCAAGTCCTAAAGGGGCCCTTTCCTCCTGGATCTGGCCCCTTGCCTGTCCCGTGAAACAGTATATCCTCAGTGGAAGAGCAGCTCCTGTTCATATGGACTTTATGCAAGTCCCTTTAAAACTCTCTTGGCGTCAGCTTCCCCAGCTGTAAAATGGGACACACAGAGCCCCTGCTTCACAGGATAAGGAGTGAGTGAACATTCAGCATGCTAATCTACATAAAGTGCTTAGAACAGTGCCCAGCACAGAGGACGTGCTAAGGGCTGGTTGTCAAAAGTTGATGTCATTTTTACCACATGGCCGGCACAGTGCCTCCTTCTTTATAAACATTATCTGCGGGGCAGAGAAGTGGGGAGAGAACCCCTGGGTTGGGGGCAGGGAAGCACCCTGAGAATTGGGTGAGTCTGAGGCCATAGACCGTGTGTAGTTGGGACCGAGCCACCTCAGGCTCGGCGAGCTGGGCCCTCCTTACAGCTCCCTGGCTGGTGGGGGCGCCCCAGCCACTTCTCAGGAAGCTATGTTTGAGGAAGTACGTGGAAGAATGAAACACATGAGTGGGTGTGAAGGTCTGCTATTACTGCTAGGAAAACACCAGCAGAGTTCTTTCTCAGATAGGAAGGAGCGAGTTTGGGGCTTGTCTATATATTTATTGCTGTAGAACAGGACAAATCAACTCATACAAAACAGTGATTATAGGCAGCAAGCCCAGGCAATGAGCTAGGCCCTGGTCTAGAAGCTTGGCAAGGATTAATTTGTTTCGCCAGCATCCCTGTGAGGCTGGAGGGGCCAAGGTGTGGCAGGACATGCACACTGCCCAGCGATTACCTGGAATTGCCCCCAGGAAGGCTAAATTGGGAGCCCTCCACCCTCACACCACCCTTCACTGCCGCCCTGGCAAGCATTGGCCAAGGGTCCTCGAGGACCAGGCCGGGGCTGCTCAGAGCTCCTCTCCCTGCCTCAGGTTCCCAGGGCCTTGGATGTGGTCTCAGCTGTCACCTTGGTTGTGTCCCGACTTCCTCTGCGGGTCCTCAATCTCGAGGTTCCTTCCTCTCAGCGCCCCCTGAGAGAGGGGCTCTGAGGGGCCAAGGTCAGGGGTTGCTGCCCCACCCCCAGAGTGACGAGGGCAGGGCCTGAGAAGAGTCCTGCCCTGATGTCCTGTCTCCCTCCTTCCTCCAGGACCCTGCTGTAGCCATCCCCAAGGGAACACTCATGGCCATTTTCTGGACCACTGTCTCCTATCTGGCCATCTCGGCCACCATCGGTAAGCAGCCGGCCCAAACTGCTGGTGGGGCGTGGGGGTCATAACAGGGTGCAGCTCAGCTGTCTAACAGGGAGAGCTGGGCTCTGAGAACATGGCAACTCCAGGAAGTGGAGCTTCAAACTTTATTCTGGGGGGCACCTTGGTAGCAATCAGAACATCTTCATAGGGGTATAGTTTGTGGTGGAGATGGGAGTGGGTCAGACCAGGTTCCTCTAGTCCCTTCATACCTCAGGTTACAGATTCAAGGGTGTGAAAATCCTATGGGAAAAATCATGCTCCAACTCTATGAATAATAATAAAAACAATGATGAGGAAGAAGAGGAAGATGATTCTAGCAACTGATTTATTACCACGTACCCAGCCCTTTACGTGCCTTATTACATTTAATATGGGCACTGTCATTTCTGCCATTTGACAGAGGAGAAACCAAGGGCCCAGAGAGGTTAAGTGACCTGCCCAAAGTCACACAGCCTGAGTGGCAGAGCTGGGCTTTGGACCCAGGCCTGGGCTGTTGACACTTGCCTCTCACTGAGCTCCTCACACATGCTCTTGCTCCTAGTAATTACCTTGTGAGATGAGCTGCTCACAGATGGCCAAGGGACATGGGTCAGGTTGCAGCCGCTCAGGGTCTGGGACCTGGGATTCCTCTTTAAGGAGGACATTATGACCTTAGACAGGTTACTTTAGCTCCCTGACCCTCTGCAGAATGGTGATGACAGCAAAAGTAATAGTAATATTTGCTTCCCAGGAGTGTTGAAGTACTTAACACAGGGCGTGGCTCATCCGAAACGCTCCTGCATGGTAGCTACTCTCCCTGTGGTTATTATCGATAGCGTTGCTATTATTACTACAAAGGAAAGAAAGATCTGGCCCATCAGCAGCATCTTGCCCTCTGCAGAGGTGGTCAGCATTTTCCGGGTGGGAGTGGGGCAGAGAAGAGGGGAGGAAGACCTCCCCACGCCCTCCTGCCTCCTCAGGTGCCTGTGTGGTTCGCGACGCCTCCGGGGTCCTGAATGACACAGTGACTCCTGGCTCGGGGGCCTGCGAGGGGCTGGCCTGTGGCTATGGCTGGAACTTTACCGAGTGCACCCAGCACCACAGCTGCCGCTATGGCCTCATCAACTACTACCAGGTACGCGCGGCCCCTTCCAGGAAGTCAGCCCCCGCAGGGCGTGCCAGGTGGAGGCTGGGACAGTCTGGGGTGCACAGGGTCTGGGGGTCTGGCTTGAGGCTTGGGGACAGAGGTTCAGGTAAAGGTCCCTAGGCTCAGTTCCTGCCCCCATGGGCACTGGGTGCCCAGTAAGGGTTGCAGACACAGGTGGGAGCTTCCAGACCCAGCTCTGGCCTGCAGGGGGCACTCCCAGTAGGGGTTCCGGGTCCAGCCCCCCACTATGGGACCCTGAACCCCATGTCTTTGCAGACCATGAGCATGGTGTCAGGCTTTGCACCCCTGATCACCGCCGGCATCTTTGGGGCCACCCTCTCCTCAGCCCTGGCCTGTCTCGTCTCTGCCGCCAAAGTCTTCCAGGTGAGGGGGTGGGGAGGGTCTAGGAGGCTCAGGTGACTGCTACGAAGGCCTGGAGATGTCATGTGACCCAGCGTCTAGACTGAAGGAAAAGGAGCTGGTAAAGCCAGCTCTTGCAGGAAGCAGCCCCCTTCCTGCGGTGAGCTGTGAAGAGCACCCACATTTCCTGCCCCACACGTTCCCTGTGCAGCATCCTGTCTGCAACCTACCCTCCCAGTTTCACTCCAATGCGCTCGGTCCCCCTCATTTTCACCCTTTTGCTGTCTCCATGGTGAGGTGGGGAGGGCAGGCGATTATGCCCATTTCACAGGGACAGAAGCCAGGACCCAGATCAGGATGTGCCCTGCTGAGGTCACAGAGAGAGCAAGGAGGGGCTGGGGTCCAGGTGGCCACAGGGGAGGGGATGGAGCAGGTCCTGGCTAGGGGATGAGCGAGGCGTCCTGTGCCCCCAGTGCCTGTGTTTGGACCAGCTATACCCGCTGATCGGCTTCTTCGGCAAAGGCTACGGCAAGAACAAGGAGCCAGTGCGCAGCTACCTGCTGGCCTACGCCATCGCTGTAGCCTTCATCATCATCGGTGAGAGGCCGCAGGGCACCCAGGGCCGCACTATTCCTGGTGAGGGCCACGGGTCAGAACTCTACCCACTATTCCTGGCTCTGCATTCCTATGTCCTGGAGCTCAGACCTCCCTCCCCAGGTCTGAATGAGCCCCCAGGACACATTTGGAGCAAAGGACAAGCTGACTGACTCCTCCTCAGGAACTGATACAAACAACTGGATCACTATCTCTGTAGGTGTAGAAACTAGCCCAACACATTTCTCAGATCTTGAGCTGCTAGAAGCCTTGGGTTCCAAGGAAGGGGATGCCCTGGGAGAAAGATTCCAGTTAATCAGTTAGTGACTGACTGCCAGTTGTGTGCCTTGGGAAAAATTACTTCACTACCCAGAGCCTCGATTTCCTCATCTGCAAAATGGGAGCAGTAGTGCACAGAGGGTGTGTCCCCAGTGGGCAGGAAGAGAACACGTATGTATGCACACATATGCACACATTCACATACACACACTCATGTGTGCACACACCCCAGTTCTTTCTGATTTACTTAGCCAATGAGGCAGAACTTGCTAGGAGAGAGGTGGCCACACCAAGCAAGGGTAGTGGCTGTGCCTTGGCACGATGACCCCTCGCTCCTGCTCTCTGTGCAGGAATGGGGCTGGGATCAGCTGCTGGTGAACCTCCCCAGGCTGCGAGACAGCTTCCTCCCCATCACCAACACCCATGAGGCTTACCCTACTGGTCTAGTCATTTCCACTCAAGTGCACCTTTCTGGACACTGGGTACCCCTGGATCCTGCACCAGATGAAGAGGCAGCAGGACCACCCCCAGGGGATGGAAATGCCTAGTGAGACCTGGTGCTCCTGGATGTTCCCTGTTCGCCCTGCAGTCCACCCCTGACTCGGATTTAATGTCCTTTTTACCTGGTTCTGACTGGGCTTCAGACAGAGAATCATGATCCTAGGTGCCCTGGGGCAGGGTTCTTGTGGGGGTTCAACTGACTCACGTACAGAAGGCCCGGCACATAAGAGGTGCTCGTCTTGCTTTGGGATCCCGCAGAAGTGGGCCCAGAGACAAGGATTCATGTGCAAAAGTGTGTCTGGGGGTGCTGGGGTTGCAGCAGAGCAGGGGGCCTGTGAGAAAGTCAGGGGCCTGTGACAGCAGGTTTCAACTGCTGATAAAACCATGATACAGTCTCAAGGTTTCAGATAACAAATGACCTGTGTTTTAGGTCACATTGTGAAACACATTTCTTGTGATTTGTGGCAGCCCACCGTCTTTGGTCATCCCGTAGCCTGGCAGGGTCTACTCTCATGCTGCTTTCTGTCCTCTTAAAAGCCGGCAGTTTACAGTTTACAAAACAAAAGCCTTTGAGAGTATAAAATGATGGCCCCACATCACAGATGAGAAAGTTGAGACTCACTGAGCCTTGTTGGCTTGTCTGGGGTCCCCTTACCCTGTGAGGGAGGGTACCAGGGGCTCCTTGGTGGAGTTGCCCAACAGAGTATCTCCTCTCTCCCCTGGGTCCCTGAAGCTGAGCTCAACACCATCGCCCCCATCATCTCCAACTTCTTCCTGTGCTCCTACGCCCTCATCAACTTCAGCTGCTTCCATGCCTCCATCACCAACTCACCTGGTAAGCTAGCCCCTCAACCCTCCACGGGAGAAGGCAGCCGGGGCTGGGATATGGAGGAGGGAGTGGAAGCATGGATGCAGGTGGGCAGCCCAAGGTCACCTCTCAAACTGACATCAGTTAAAGGGACCATTCATATCATAATCATAGTAATAACAGCAATCCTTTATCCAGCACTTACAGTGTATACTGTATGTGGATTCATACAGTTTACGGTGTGCCGAGACTTTTCTAGTGCCTTTTACATGAGTCAGGAGCCTGACTCCCCAGAGAGGGAAGAGAATCACCAAAGTCACAGATAGGGCGGCTGCAGGTTTCACATTGCACAACTCCAGGGGGCCCCACTCATAGATGTCATAGATTTGTATGTTTATTATGAAAAATTTCTGGCAGATGGCAGTGAAGAGTTTGAGGAAGACTTTTTCTAATTAGCCCAAAACGCCATGGGCTTGTCCCCAGGCCTCCTTTTCCCTAGACCATGGGCCACGGTGCCTTGGAGTTGTGCCGTGGGGTGGCTCTGGCATGACCCGCATGTGTAGAGTCAGGCAGAATCATGTCCTTCCCGTCCATCTCACCCACTCGGTCCCATGCAAGCCACAGAAGCCAGTGCTGCTGCTGACGTCAGACGTCCTGCGGCCGTATTTGGCAGGAGCTGGACGCCTCCTCCGTGGTGCGGCCTGTTTACATGGCAGAATGCCAGCCAAGGCAGGCGTGTGGCCCTACTGGAGTTGGGGGCACAGGCTGGGACCCCAGCCCTGGGCACTAAGGGCCTTGTCACCCAGACCCTGCCTGGCTGCACTGGCCCAGGAGGAAGCTCCAGAATGCTGAGCATATCCACTGACCTGTGCCCTCCGTCCAGGGTGGAGACCCTCGTTCCGATACTACAGCAAGTGGGCAGCACTGTTTGGAGCGGTCATCTCTGTGGTCATCATGTTCCTTCTCACCTGGTGGGCGGCCCTCATTGCCATCGGCGTCGTCCTCTTCCTCCTGCTCTACGTGATTTACAAGAAGCCAGGTTTGCGGTCTCAGGCTGCCGAGGGGGTCAGGCGCCCCTTCTCTCCCTGAGGCTGTCAAGCTGTCCTGCCCATCAGCTCAGCTAGAGGGCCTGCACCAGGCTCTGTGCTCTCCAGGGCCCCGCTCTGACCCTCCAGCCTCATCCCTCCCGCAGGGTCAGGAGTCCGTGGGAATGTGTTCACTCAGAACCCACACCTCCGCTTCTAGACCACCTTCCAGACACCCAGGACCCTGGAATTGCCTGCCCAGGTCCCTCCTCCTGAGTGTGGCCAGCCCACTGGTATGCACACCAGACCAAGGGCTGCCTGACTGAAGAGCAGGCGGACAAAGCTTGGACACATGGGCAGGAGTGTCTCCATGCACGTAGGCAAGGATCCCAGGGGTGACAGCAGTCAGGAGGTGGGATGCAGAACGTCAGGAAAGCCTAGAATTCTAAACTTTGACCTGGCCTTCCAGATCATTGTGGAGGTCTGTTTGTTTGTCAAGGGAGGAGAATATTTTGTACAGTTCAATAACTCAATTTGTAACCTTTAAATGTGTAGCCATATTGTATGTGCAAAGGTTAGGAACAGATCTGTAGGCTGTCTACCTGATCCTATGGGTGCCTGGTTCCTAAAGAAGGCCAACATTCCCTCCTTTCTGTGTGTCTGGTTTCTCTCGAGACCTCTAATCTTGCACTCCCCCCACCCTCAGAGGTGAACTGGGGCTCCTCGGTACAGGCCGGCTCCTACAACCTGGCCCTGAGCTACTCAGTGGGTCTCAATGAGGTGGAGGACCACATCAAGAACTACCGGTGAGTGCGAGCAGCCTTGGGGCTGCCTGGGACGCAGGGCTGCCCTGACCCTGCTCTGGGAGCTCCAGTCCAAGACCTGTCACCTGACCAGCAGACCCCCCTCTCAGAGAGGAAACGGGTGGAGGAGCACTGCCCAGCAGTCAGGAGACCAGAGTTGAGATTGCCTGTGGGGACCAAGCAAGTCTAGGAACCTCTCTGTACCTCGGTTTCCACAGGGGAACATGCTCTTCAAAATGCGAGGGGCAAAATAGTCATCTCTCGGTATCTGCGGGGGATTGGTTCCGGCTTCCCATCTCCCCACCCCTCCACCACCCCGCTTAAATACCAACATCTGCGGACGCCAAAGTCTCTTGTATAAAAAGGCCTAGTACCTTGGTCTTCGGTATCCATGGTTCCACATGCAAAGATTCAACCAATTGGAGGAAAATTGTTTGCCCAGGACCCCCTTCCCACCGGATCATAATGTTAATAATTGGCTGTTTCTATTTATGTTGCATCACTGCAAAGTGCCTTATGTAGCCTCACCACAACCTTCTGAGGTGTATGAAATTACTAACCCCGTTTACAGATGAGAACACTGAGACACAAAGAAGTTAAGTAACTGGCCCCAGGTCACACAGCTGGTGAGTGGCCAAATTTGTCTGGCCCCAGCTGAGTCTGGTATTGGCCCTTAACCACACCCCTCTCTGCCTCTCCACCCAGAGGCTGACTCACCCAGCCAGGTGACACAGTGATCTCGTAAGCAGTCTTTCTTCTTTTCACACCATGCTGGAGGCTGGCCAGAGCAGGACTACCAGTTGGAGCAGCAAGAGTGTGATTTGCCCAAGTGGAGCACTTGGTGGCCTGAGCAGGAAGGGTGAGGGACACCCAGTGTGGTGACCACCAAGAGAGTTGGAAGGTCCCCAAAAGTTGCCCTGGAGTCACAGATGGGAAGATAAGGCCACAGGGTGGTTCACTTGTCTAGAAAGGGAGTCCTGGGAGGTGGCAGAACTCCCGGGGTGCCTGTACTATGCATCCAGACCCCAGGCTCTGTCCTGATGGCTCATGCCCTTTTCCCTTCCCTTCCTCAGCCCTCAATGCCTGGTGCTCACGGGGCCCCCCAACTTCCGCCCAGCCCTGGTGGACTTTGTGGGTACCTTCACCCGAAACCTCAGCCTGATGATCTGTGGCCACGTGCTCATTGTGAGTGCCCCCTGCAGGTGGGGCGGGGCTGTGCTCCTGGAGGAGCCTCTCGTCCACTGAGGGTGGGAGGAGGAGCAGAGGAGCGGGGATGGGGATGGGGGTTCTCTCTCCTTCCCTGTCCCTATCACTGGCTTCTCCCTGCTGCCCTGCCTCCCATCGGCTCCATCCATCTTCCTTCCACCCCTTTCCTCCTCCTCTTCTTTCCCTCCCCTAATTCTGTAAAAGAAAACCAGCACCTCTGGGTGCTGCTGGGCCCAGGGGACAGCTTCTAGGGCAGGAGAGGGGCTACATCTCTGATGTCACCTGCCCCCACGACCTGCAGGGACCCCGCAAACAGAGGATGCCTGAGCTCCAGCTCATCGCCAACGGGCATACCAGGTGGCTGAACAAGAGGAAGATCAAGGCCTTCTACTCCGACGTCATTGCCGAGGACCTCCGCAGTGGTGTCCAGATTCTCATGCAGGTGGGCCTGGGGCTTCCCCCCAGGACTTATTACTTGGTGCAATAATCTGGAAGGTAGGATGCCCTGAAGGGCTAGTTGAAGCCCCTTTGGCTGCAACTGGAGTCCCACCTTTCGTGCCTCTCCAGAGGTGCTGATTCAGGGCACTTTCTCCAAGTGCCCAGGACCAAGGGAAACTGACTTGGAGGCCTGTGGAAACTGAATGACATATCTCTTTTTTATTGTTTTTTTTTAAGATATAATTTACAGACAGCAAAGTGAAATAGTGTATAATTTGATAAATGTTTACATAACCACTGCTCAGATCAAGTTCTAGAACATTCCACTGGACAACTCATTTTACTGCTAGATTTCCCCATCTGTAAAATGGGATGCATGGGGAAATAACAGTTGTTAATTCTGAGCCAACATAGGGAAATCCTTCTCAACAGTTTTCAGTATTTCTCAAAATTAAAAAGAAAAAGTGTATGAGGTCTTCTTTTTGGATTATAAAAGTATTTTGGGTGTAGATCGAGGTGATGGTTGTACAACATTGTAAATGTATTAAATGCCACTGAATTATACACTTTAACATGGTTAACTTTGTTATGTAAATTTCACATCAAAATTTAGAAAAACATTTTAAACATTGAAGAAAAGTGAAATAGAAAAGATGTATGGATTAGATGACCCAAGAATACTCCAAACTTGACATCCAAATTCAAGTCCCTTGTTACAAGAAATAATGTACCAGAGAAGCAGGAGCTGGGATGATCCCAGGACTGGGATGTGAGAGTCCAGCCATTGGCCTCGCTGTGGAGAGGCCACAGGGGATAACTTGCTGGAGCTTCACCTTTCTTGTGGGTGTATCCAGGTAGACGGGACCCTGAACTGGGGGATGTATTTCCTGAGCCCCCAGCACATGTGGAGAGGCCAGGTGGGGCTGAGTCAGAGCCCCACCTTAGTCACAGAACAGAGCCCCTGTGGGCACACAGCCTGACCCTTCACCTCACCCCCACCCCCTGGCAGGCCGCAGGTATAGGGAGAATGAAGCCCAACATCCTGGTGGTCGGATTCAAGAAGAACTGGCAGTCAGCTCACCCGGCCACAGTGGAAGACTACATCGGCATTCTGCAGTGAGTGAGGGCGTGAGGGAGGCAGGGCCTGGGGTCTCCCTGTTTGGGCCTTTGGAGTTTTCCAGTCCTTGGGAAATAAAGAGGAAGCAATACTATAAGATGCTGAGTCCACTGGCCCAAAGCTGAGGAAGAGACAGACAGACTAAGGGTTCCCCACTCTGACCTATGAGTCATAGACACCAAGATGGGCAGGGAGCAAGCAGGTAACACAGTGAAGTGGGCCAAATGGGACATTAGGGAGCAGTGGGGGATTGTGGCAAACTAAAGAGAACAGCCGTTACTTGGCTCCAGCCAGTTGTGTCCAGGCAGAAATGTGGGCACAGTGTTGCCAGATCTTCCAGTTTTTCAGGGAAATTGAAATTGTGAGTTTTTATGTGAAAACTGAGCCAGAATTGAAACCAGGCCTCCAAGGAAGTGACATGCTTAGGGAATAGGACTGAGAGATAAACTACCTGAGGATTTCAGGGTTAACTCCAAACCCTTTCTCCTTCAGCTCTTGCTGGGCAAGTTCCAGAGAATGCCTGCCTGAGTTGCTTTTCTGAGTTGATGTAGTAGAGAGAGGCAGTGTGCAAGAGCATTTAAAGAACATGAGGCTGAGTGTTGGCGACCCGGGACTTGCTTCCTGGTCTGCTGTGACTCAGCTGTATGACTCTGAGCAGTGCACCTCAGCTGCCTCCAGCAAAATTACAACAGGAGGTGGTGGATACCTGCCCTCCAGAACCCTCCAGCTTCAACTTTCCAAAACTCCAAATTGCTGGAGCCAGAGATGTGTAATTAATGAGCCCAGAGAGGGCAATGCTTAGCCTATTAGATCAAGCCCTAATGGTGAGCTCTTTTGTCAACCAGGCAGTAAAGAGTCTTCTAGACATTCCACAGAGGTAACCTATCGCTGCCTTCATGAGCGAGGACGTTCCTGTGTGCATTCCTGTCCTCAGGGTTTCCAGTCTCAGCTATTTAATTCTAATCCCAGCCAACCAGTTCCTTAATGTGTGATCACGGGCAAGTTACTCCTTAAAACTCAGGTTTTGCTTCTGTCCAGTGGGGATAAAATTCCCATCCCTACTTCTGTTGGCAGAGCTGTGAGGATTATCCAAATGGGTCAGGAGGACAGGGCCTGACTCCAAGTCTGGCCCGACCCGGTTTCCCCCAAGTACAGGGGAAATCTACACTCCACCTTCTTAACACCCCTGTCAAAATCAGAACAGGATCCCAGGAAGCTCTAGAACCCATTTTTTTAAAGTCGTGGATGGAAGAGAGGGGGAAATTAGTAAGGAATAAAAGGTCACAGACTCTCAGAAAGTCAGCTTTTGATGGTCCTGTAGAATTTATCAGGTTTCTAAATGGAGAAACTGAGGTCCAGAAAGGGGATGGGACCAATTCAGGGTCACACTTCTAGCTGGGGGCAGAACCGGGACTAGGATCCTTAGTGCCACAGACTGTAGAGCTAGAGAGGTCTTGGGGGACCCTCCAGTTCTGCCTGCACATTAGACAGATGGGGAGACTGAGGTCCAGAGGGGAGGAAGGCTATGGTGGGAGGCAGGGCCAACTCTAGACATCTGGCCCCCCTAGGGCTGGGGGCTCGGGGCTGGGCCTGGGAGGAGGCTGACCCCACCTCCTCTCTTCCCAGTGATGCTTTTGATTTCAACTATGGTGTGTGTGTCATGAGGATGCGTGAGGGGCTTAACATCTCCAAGGTGATGCAGGCGCACAGTGAGTACACAGCCCACCTTCTTGGCACCCCTGTCAAAATCAGAACAGGATCCCAGCAAGTTCTAGAACCCAGTTCTTCAGTTCTTTTTTAAGTTGTGGATGAAAGAGGGGGGGAAATTAGTAAGGAATAAAAGGTCACAGACTCCTGGAAAGTCAGCTTTTTATGATCCTGTAGAACTCATCAGATTTCTAAAGGGAGAAACTGAGGTCCAGAAAGGGGACATGACCTGTTGAAGCCGAGTCCGCTTCTAGCTGAGAGCCAACTGGGACTAGAACTCAGAGTTCCCCAAATCACGAGTGCTTTTGTAACCAGGTGGGATAAAGACAGACAGGAAAAAGGAAAAGAGGGGCAAGACAGGGCCACATTAAGACACCAGAGGAGTAGTTCCTCAGAGCGATCTGAGAGGCTGTCATCCCAGCTCGAGTCCTTCAGCTGAATAAAACGAAACTCTCAAAAAAAAAAAAAAAAAAAGACACCGGAGTATGAAAACACACACAGAAGAACCTTGAAAACTGGGCATTTTGGTCTCCAAGACCATGTTTGGGGCACTGAGTAGGAATGTGTTTTACGTGTCTGAATTAGTAATTTTCAGAGGTGCAAAAGAAATAACATATACGAAGACAAACAGGGGGCTTGTGCAGAGGGAGTGGAGAGCTATGGACCCTGCAGGCAAGCCTCAGTCTTGTTCATCTGGGTCATGGAGGGCCAAGGGCATACCTGGCACCCCGCAGCAGTTCAACAAACATTTATGCAACCAGAGTTCACACAGCAGCAACCACACTCCTGACAGAGGCTGTTCTAGGTGCTGTGAGTGCAGCAGGGAACAAAACAGTCTGTCCATGGGGAGCTGACATTCTGGGGGGAAACGCGTGGACCCAAGAGTCATTTCAGGCAGTGACAGCTGAGGTATCCTGAGGAAGCCAACGCGGCATGTGGGCAGGAGGGCTTCTCTGAGGAAGGGGGCTGACTGCTAGAAGGGGAGGGCTGGGGAAAGAGTGCTCCCAGCTCAGGGACCACCCACCACCCCACCCACCACTGGGGGAGGAGGGTGGCCTGTCTGAGCAGCAGAGGAAGCTGGTGGGGTGGAGCATGAAGATAGGCAGGGGCCAGACCAGTGGAAGCAGAAGCGGAGGAGTCAGGATTTGTCTCCCTAGGGTAAGGGAGGCCCCCAGGAAGAGCCCCAGGCAGGAGAGCCAGGGAACAAAGCCCGCCCTCTTTTGCAGTTAACCCTGTATTTGACCCAGCGGAGGACGGCAAGGAAGCCAGCACCGGCAGGGTCAGGTCATCTGTCTCTGGCACATGTCAGTCCCACCCCACTTGGAGGCTCAGGGTGCTCTCAACGTGGGGGGCAGCTAGTGGTGGGCTACGGGAAACTTGGTCAAAGGCAGGAGGTTTTTGCTTGTGACAGTGGTGCCTGAGCCCCATGGGATTGGGTAACAGGGAGTGGGGTGGGGGGAGGGGCAGCATAAAGATTGCCAGCCTTGCTGGAGAATTCAGTGTCCAGGCATCATAGGACCCTACCCAGTGGGTGCTGGGGCCCAAGTCTCACCCTCTCCAAGGCCCTTCTGGCCATACTCAAAAGAGGGGGCGGGGGGGCAGCAATGCTCTGGAAGTGCAGGAGCTGGGTGCATTTATGAGGAGCACAGAGGAGTTTTTAAAAGAATGGCCCTCACCCCCCAGTGCCAACCAGAATCCCAGGAGAGAGAAGCTGGGAGCAGGGGAGGGGCGCCTGTCATCACTGCATGTCCTGGGAGTCTCAGTATTAGGAGGGCCTGTTGGTGGTGCTCCGGGCCAGTCCCTCAATGCACACCCACAGCAGGGTGCTTCTAGCCACTGTTTGCACAGCCAGGGTGACGGTTAGCCCACCTCCCAGGGCAGCTCATTCTGTTTTCAGATAGACTCAGGCTTTTAAATGTGCTCTGCTCCGATGTGACCTGCCCCTCTGCTCCTGCAGTGGATCCCGAGGCCCTGGTGCGGGAGGAGCAGGCCAGCACCATCTTCCAATCAGAGCAGGGCAAGAAGACCATTGACATCTACTGGCTGTTCGATGATGGAGGTCAGCCAGCGCCACTGGCTCCCCCACCCTCCCAAACCCCCACCCCACCCCACCCCAACCTCCCACCCCCACCCCCCCGCCAGCTTCCCTCCATGACCCTGCTCTCTGGTTGCCCTTCCTGATCACTCTTAGCAAGGCCTCCAGTGGGACCTCAGAGCCCAGCAAAGGGGAATAGGGGACCCCGGGCCCATCACTGGGCTCAAGGGAGCCTGGCTGTACCCCTGTTTTTCAACTATAAAATGGGGGGCTTTTTAGGAGCATCTGAGGTCAACATGAGATGGAACCTTCACACTGGAAAGGCTTTCAGGGTCACAGGCACAGGACGTAAATGAGAGATGGGCTGGTACACAGGAAAGCTGGAGGACATTCACCTCCTCAAGAAAAACACCTCTCCCAGTTTTTTTAAAAAACTTATGGCTCTCAGCCTTATCATTCCCACCTGGATAGGGTCCTAGACTGAAAATGTTCTGCTCCAGTGAGATATAGCCTATTAATAGAGATACTATAGACTGAGCACTTACTATATGCTTGACCTTAAGTGTTTACATGGGTTAACCTAATGCAATCCCTAGGTAGGAACTGTTATTAAACTGAGGCACAGAGTGGTGAAGTCATTTTTGGGTTACACAGTGAGCAGTGACAGCAATCTAGATTTCTATGTGAAGTCCCCCAGTCATTTAATACCAGATCACTTATTTAAAAGCATCATGCAGGTCAAATAAACCCCAGGCTACAGAGCCCCTATGTCACTCTGGTTTAGTCCGGCACACTCATTATAGAGGTGGGTAAGCTGAGGTCCAGAGAGGGGAAGGCATTTGCTAGTGGCAGAGTGGAGCGGGAACCCAGGGAGGGCTGTATCCTGAAAGCATTTTCCTCTTGACTCCTGGGACCCTCCTTGCCAGGCCTCACCCTCCTCATCCCGTATCTCCTCGGTCGCAAGAAGAGATGGAGCAAATGCAAGATCCGCGTGTTCGTGGGAGGCCAGATCAACAGGATGGACCAGGAGAGAAAGGCGTAAGTGGGAGCTCAAAGGCGGGTCACATGGGACCAGAGCCATCCCAGCATTTCCCCAGTGTGCCCACCTGCCCCCACGCTCCCCTCCACTGCCCTAGGGCTTACCTCTCTCAGGTCACAGCAGTGGTGAAACTCCTTTTCAGAAGTTGTTCTGGTGCCCGGTCCCCCTTGAATAAGATGCATGTGCACTCGTCCCAGTCATGACAGGGAGGGCTGTTAAAACTCAAAACCACACATCTCAAGGAGAGAAACCTATGTGAAATGAAGGCTAGAGAAGGGCCCTCCTTCTCAGAAATGACATAGAACTCAGAAACCTTCAGGGCAATGTCCCCCCAAGCTTGGGGTGCTGTCCCTGGTGAGACCAGAGGTGGCTTTAGTGACCAGGAGTGACTTTTAACTCCAATTCGGTGGCTGATTCTCTGTTTGGGAACTTATGCTCATCTCACTGCCTAAACAAGAGAGGGCAGGCCTGGCATCCGACCAGAATTTAGTGACATTGGTTTACTGACTTTTTTTTTTTAATGGAGGTTTGAACCCAGGATCTCGTGCATGCTAATCATGGGCTCTACCACAGATCTATACCTGCCACCCCTACTACCGATTTTGCTTTATTGGTCACATCTTTCTGGCAAGAGATGCTGGTTTTCTGTTTAAACTGTGATATGACAGTTCCTTTCAAGATGTATCTAAGTAAGAATGTGCGCTGATTTAAGCTGAGAAGGAGGTAAATAGTAAGGCAGTTACATGGGTGTGGAGGTGGCCAGAGTCGGGCAGGTGGCACATGTATGCCTAGACTTGGGCCACCTGCTGCTTCAGAGCAAGGTCAAGTGAGGTTGAAGGTCGTAGGATGGAGGACCACTGGAGGGTGCAGATGGACTGGGAAGGATGGGGTGGGTAGCTTGCCATAATTGATTAATCATGCAATTAATTAGCTGGAGAGAAAACCCTGCTCAGCCTATAGTGCCCACCATGACACCACAGTGACAGGACCCTGTGGCCTTTGCCACCCTAGTCCTAGGCCAGAGCCACATTCCAATGACCCCTTTTGAGTCAACCCCTGCGTGATTTAAGGGCGACCAACAATCCCATCTCATAGTCCTCAGCCCCGCTGAAGGGCCCTTTTCAGCAATGCTGGCAGTGTTGCCTGGGGAACGCAGCATCTGCTTCTCCGGGCTCTCCAAACAGTAAACACATGTGAAGGCTGCTGTGCCCTCTCAGCTTCCTGTTTCAGCTCTGATTGAAAACTGGGCCCAGCAGATTTAGTTTAGTTCAAGGCCACGGCACTGCAGGGTCACGGGATGCCTTTCAAGCAAAGGTTGTGAAATCTCCTTTGCCTCCCAGCTGACTCTTGGCTGGGCCACATCCTCTGCCTTCCTCGTGACCCTAGGCCAGGCCTGCACTGCCTCCTGCCCAGGCCCTGCTCAGGCCTGCCACCCCCATGCTGCACACCAAGACATCTGCCTACAGCTCTGCTTTCCTAATTCCACTCCCAAGTTCAGGGATCAGCAATGGCTTGATGGCTGGGCCCCAGCCTGGTCCTTCAGGCTTGTCTCCTCCAGCTCACTCCCCACCAACTAGTCCTGGGGCATCATTAAAGCCATGTCCTTCCCAGGGATTCTGATGCAATGGGTGGGCCAGGACTGAGGCAAGTGTATTGTTTAGAAGGCTCCTTGGGTTATTCGAATGTGGACACCCGTGTCCACTCTCTTTGGCCTGTCATAGTCTTACCCACCATCCACCATCCAGCCAGATTGCCACCTCCACTGTGAAGCCTTCCCTGACTGCCGCAAATTGCAGTTGGCATCTCCTCCCTGTGGATGCACATTTTGGGCCGTCTGGCTTGCTGCTCCTGATTATGTACTTAGTTCATGTGTGTTATCTGTTTCCTCAGCCACCCTGAGGAATTTCCTGTAGTTCCCCTCCCATCCCTTAGACCCTTACTTCTCAAAGTGTGGCCCGTGAACCTGCAGCCTCACATCACCTGGGAACTTGTTAGAAATGCAGAATCCCGGGACCCAGCCAACGCCAGCTGAATCAGAATCTGCTTTGTAACAAAGTCCCCAGCAGGTACGCAGATATTAAAATGCGAGTTGCCCTAGTCCAGAGATGGCCACCAGACACTTAGAACAATTCTTTTCCCATGTCACTTAGCATCATCTGACCTACTCTATCAATATTCATTTATTGTCTATTCCCCTCCCAGGTTAGAATTTAAACTCCTCGAGGGCAGGGTTTGTTTTGCTCGCTGCTGTCTCCTCCGCAGATGTTCAATACTCATTGAATGAATAAATACATTAAAAAAAAAACAAAACCCTCCATCTTCCAGAATCATTTCTCTGCTGAGCAAGTTCCGGCTGGGATTCCACGAAGTTCATGTCCTTCCTGACATCAACCAGAAGCCGCGGGCTGAGCAGTGAGTTTTCTGTATTGGGGGTTGTGCCCTGCAGACCCCTCTGCTGGTCGGCCCTTCCTCTCTGAAGAGTCAACGGCAAGAGCCCTGTCCTGCCTGCCCCCACCTAAGCATGGAAAGAAAGTGGAAGAGTTTGCAGCTGTTAATTTTTGCTTGTGTTTCGTCCCTCGCCCCACCTGCTGGTCCTTTGCATATCAGAGCTCTGGTCTTTGCCAGAAACACATCTGGGCTGGAGGCGATGAATGTTGACATTCATGCTTTGCACAGACTGAGTGTTTGTGAGGCTCTTACTGGTGCAGATCGTGGCTGTTCTGCCTCTTGAGCAGAGGCCGGTGTTTCATCTGCCAGGAACCCCCACCCAGCCCACAGAGCTGGGGGCTGAGGGAGTCTCTGGCTTTATGCTTCACAAGCCCTGACTGCTTGCTACTCAGGAAAGGCTGATTTTACCTATGTTGATTTTCTAAATTTCCTCCAAACCTGGAGTGCTTTCATAAAGCAGTGGTTCTCAAGCATCAGCGTCAACACAGCTTGGGATCCTATTCCCACGATCCTGATTCAGTAGGTCTAGGGTAAGACCTGAGAATCTGCATTGATAACAAGCTCTCCAGTGCTGGTCCGGGCTTTCTGAGAACCACTGTCTTAGAGGCAATCCATATAACGTCCTTAACACAGCACCCAGCCCAGAGTCAATGGTCAGTAAATGCCGGATTTGTGGCTTCTGCCTGTTGGTGGCTTCTGAGCTCTCCCTGCGTCTTGACCTTTCCTTGAAGTCCTAACTCTGCTGCAAACTGCCTCCTTCCTTCTCGAGGCATTGCCTAATTTAAGTGCCTGGAAAAGGGACTGTGACTGGCCCAGCTCCTCCAGTCACGCCAGACCAAGTTAAAGGTCACTGGAAGGCCTGTTTCTTGGCTACCTTTGATCTAGTTGGCCATGGCCAGCAGTGGCAGAATCATACACCCTGAAATACATGGCTCGGGGGCAGCTCATTTTGCAGGGGCCAGGACAGAGGCACATCCCCTCCACAGGGCTGAGCGGTGCCAGAGCAAACAGAAAGGACAGTGCAAAGGCCCTGAGGCAGAAGCATGGCAGCTGCAGCCCTTGATGTTATACTAACACACTGGCGCTCGGAGGGAGGAAGATGTTGAATGGTCTGGGCAACCACTCCCCCTGCCTGTCCATGCAATGGCAAGTGAGCAGACTTGAAGCAAACCCCTGTGTGAATTTGTCACAGGGCTCATTTGTGGGGCTAGAAGGTGTGATTTACTTTCCTAGTGATTCAATTTCGTATTCTTAAAAGAAGACATTTACAATAAGATTGCTATATGTAAATCTGTCTACATGAGGTTTTCCAGGACTCTGTCTTCTCAGTAAAGTAAGGTCCTTCCTGACCTCTTTAGCCCTGACTTCTCCCTCATATCTCCCATTACCTGGAGAGCGAAGGAGATCAAAAAGAAAGGCGTTATTTCATAGTGATGGAGATACTGACTCCTACTGTTTACTAGGGGCTGTGCTTGGAGCATCAGGGGCAGACATTGCAGCCCTGCCCTGCAGGGTTTATCCCTGCTTAAATGCAGGTGAGAGCATGTTAGGAGCCATCAAATGCTGCAGAGATGGACCAGAATGCAAAAGAGAACAGGGTCGTTTCTGTTGGTGGAGGAGCAGAGCCTTGAGAAAGGCCATGAACAGAGATGGGGGAAGACCTTCCAAGAGAGAGGGCAGCACGAGCCAACATGCGGACCCCATTCCACTCCTCTTACCTTTAAACCCCTCCTTAGCCCCCACATCTGCCTCCACTCCTGGACCACTTCTCTCCTCCCTTGCACAGCCAACCTTCTCTAAGTGATGCTGTACTCTCTGTGGCCTCCTCAGCCCTCGTCCTCCAGCTCAATCCAGTCCAGCTCCCCGCTTACTGCTCCACTGAAATCACTCTTACCAGCGTTGGCCATGACCCCCGCACCAGATCTGCAGAGCCCACTTCTGTCCTCATGTTTCTCTGCCTCTCAGCTCCATTGGACACAGTGATCCTTCTTGAAACGGTTCTTCTTTTGGCTTCCAAGACACTGCCCTTTCCTGGTTTCCTCCTACCTCAGTGGTCCTTCTTTGTTTCCTTCACTGGCTCTTCCTCCTTTACCTGACTTATACCTATTCACCTGCTTGGGATTCAGCCCTGGACCCTCTGCTCTTTACTCTGTCCTCAAGTGAGCTCATCTATCCACATGGCTTCAGATGGCTTCATCTGAATGCTGACCAGTCCAAATTTCTATCTTTACTAATGTAAGTCAGATCACACAGAAACCCCTCCAACAGGTTCCTGTCTTGCTCAGGGCATATCACAAAGGCCTTACCTGTCTGTCCTCGCCTCCTCCACTCTCCCTTGCACCCTCCTTTCTCTGCCTGCATAGGCTCCTTTGCTGCTCCTCAACAATCCAAACGTTCTTCTGCCTCAGGGCCTTTGCACCTTCAGTTTTGTTTGCTCTAGCACCCACTGCCTTGTGCATAGCTGGCTTTGGAAGGATGGGCTTCCTTTGGGTCCAGGGAGGCCTTCCCTGCCCATTATTCACCATTCCAGTACTTAGTTTGTATCTTCATAATACTTTCTTTTTTATGTATTTATTTATTCATTCATTTATTTTTTTTACAGTCTAGTCTAGATTCTTCCTTTATTTTGGGGGGTGGGAAGTAATTAGGTTTGTTTTGTTTGCTTACTTATTTATTTATTTAATGGCAGCACTGGGGATTGAACCCAGGACCTCGTGCATGCTAAGCATGTCTCTAGGACTGAGCTATACCCTCCCTTTACATAATACTTTTGATCTGTATTTATTTGCTTATTTGTTGTCCGGCAGACTGTGAACTCTGTGAGGATGGGGGACGTCTTCTGGTTTGTACACTGTTGTGTAGCACAGAGCCTGGCACAGGATTGTGCTCAGTAAATACCTGGGGGACGGCCAGGTGGGTGGAGGTAGATCCCAAGTTGATTGCTGTGGACAACCTGTGAAGTTTTGTTGAAAGTCAGACTTAACTGTCAGTGCCACATTCAACATGGAAGCTGCGCTGATGTAAACAGCAGCATCAGAAAGGGTTTCAGCCTGAAATACGTCCCTGTGGCTCCCACTTCCGTCTTCCCCGAGGACCTGGTTCTCCTGGAAGTGCCATGTGGTCCCACCCGCTCTCTCTGTCTCCAGCACCAAGCGGTTTGAGGACATGATTGCGCCCTTCCGCCTGAATGATGGCTTCAAGGATGAGGCCACTGTCACCGAGATGAGGCAGGACTGCCCCTGGAAGATCTCAGATGAGGAGATTAACAAGAATCGAATCAAGGTGCGGGAGAGAAAAGGGCCTTGCTGGGTTGGGGTACGGGTCAAGGTGGTCCCCTGGGTCAAGGCCTGGGCCCCATCTATCCTGAGCTTCCTTAACCCCCTCCCCTTGACCCTAAATTCTACTCGCCCCACCCCCACCCCAAGCCTCTGATGTATCCTCAAGCCATAGATGCTCGGGCTGACGAGTGACCCAGTGGTTGATCTCAGAGCCATCCTTGGTTTGGGAGCCTGGTCCCCCTGCCCACTGAGTCACCCCTGGCCGTGGCGGTGGACTGCCTGGAGTCCTCCCTCTCCTCCTCTGTTCCTCCATGCCTGCAGGAAGGGATTCATAAGGCAAGTGGTGAAGGTCAAGGTAGAGTTTGTCCCGTGGGCCAACAAAGCTGGCTGACCTTCTCCCTTCTCCCCTTAGCTGTAGACCCTACCCCCTTCCCAGATGGCATCTTTAGGACCCTAAGGAGGGCTAAAGGAGAGTGGGGGCTGCCATGGCCATTTTAAGGTGGGGCCTGGGGACCTGTGTGCTCCGGGTCAGTGGTTCTCCCCTGGGCAGCAGTGTAGCCCCTCAGAGGACATTTAGCAACTTCTGGAGACATTTTTGGTTGTCACCACTGAGGGGTGGGATTGCTGTCACTTAGCAAGTTGAGGCTCGTCTTGCTGCTAAACATCCTATACCTCACAGGCCAGTTCCCACAATGAAGATTTATTCCACCCAAAATGTTGACAGCGTGAGCTCAGGACTCTCTAATCTAGGTGATCTCACTTCCCGTCAGTTTTCCTTTCTCTCAGATGGAGTATTCATCCACCTTCAGACCCTGAATGTCAATCATTTCTGAACAAATTAGCTCATCTCCTTGGAAAATGCTGAGTAAAGTGTCGTGTCCATAGCTCTTGCCTACTGTGTTGAGGGAGGTGGAGTGATCCACCTTATCAAGTGCCTTCCCCTCTGCTTGATGCTTTTGCATAGATTATCTCACTCCGGCCACCCCACGTTCCCCCAGGAGAGGTATCATTGTACCCATTTCACAGATGAGGACAGTGGAGCTCAGGGAGCGAGATGCCTACTCAGGTTCTCTCTGCTGGGAACTCTCAGGGTGGAGATTGGAACCCAGCTCCCCCGACACCCCAGGAGGTGCCCCCTCCCCACACCATCCCGCCGGTCACAGTGATAAGGTCCAAAGGGAAACACCCAGGGGAGGCTTCTCCAGGGGGTGAGCTTGGCACTTAGCAATCTTATCAGAGGTGGGAGAGTCTGTAGTCATTTAGGGGGATCTATCCACACACCCAACACACCAATATGAGATGTTCAAAGAGGCCCTTGGGCTTGGTGGGGACTGCTCTGAGGATGTGGGCAGTGACCACGTGGCTTTTCCTCGCCCAGTCCCTTCGGCAGGTGAGGCTGAACGAGATTCTGCTGGATTACTCCCGAGACGCCGCTCTGGTCATCATGTAAGTAGTGCCCTGCGGGAGGAGAAGCCTGTCGACGAGGCCAAGGGTGTCAGCTCTAAAGCCCCGAGCTTTTCTCTGTGAGAATGAAGGGCCCAAAGCTTCCATAAGCGCAGCCCAGGTGGCATCTCAGCACGTGGCCGGGGCTGTGTCTGCCCCTCTCCTGCATGCCAGCTGGCGGGGATCTAGGGCCCCCTGTGTCCCAGGCCTCACGGACGCCCCTCACCACTGCTTTTCCCTTATCTGCTGCTTTTTCCTGCCAAACTTGGCTTGGCAAAGGGAACTGAGCTCATTCCAGAAGAAAATCAATTCCTAGTTGTTTGGGAATCACCAGCCCTCTTTGCCCATCGGCCATCCCCATTGATGTTGGTGCCAGGTCTGGGCAGTGGAAGCAGAGGCCCGCCCCGCCCCGGCTGTTCCAGGCTCCGTGCCTGTCAGACCCTCGGGCTTCCGTTGCTGCCGCCTGTGTCTGGTTAGGAGCTGCCACTGGTGGGTATTGGCCGAGGCTGAGTAAGTGGAAGATGAGGTGAAAACTGACAGTGGCACAGAGTCTCACAGTGGCCCTGCTCTCTCTGAGGCCAGGAGACAGAACATGGTCAGCCAGGCCACCTGAGAGGCCTGGTTCAGAGGGAACATGGGGGCTTTTGCCAAGAGGAGTAACTGACATTTCCTGGAGCAAGTCACCTGCGGATTCCACTGGACCGCAGGTGGCTGAGAAGCCGGTAGAACCTGTTTGTATCCTGAAACCGGGATGGAGCATAGTGAAAATGTGGGGCCCCTTGTTCAAAAATGATTAGGAATGTCAAGAAGGGAAAGAAAAGAAAAGGGGAAAAAAAAAGAATGTCAAGATAGTGACAGCAGAGCGTTAAACCCAGCCAGGGCCCCTCCTCAGTGTGGGGCTGAGCGCGCAGGTGGTATGGCAACAGAACGAAGCTGGCTCTGCCTGAATGCATGCTTCCTGGGAGTTTTATGGAGATGATTTTTTGTGTGCAAAAAAAGTGTGTCATGTTTCCTTTGATGTGGGGACTGTGATATAAGAAAAGCAGGTTTATCTCTAAGCCTCTGGCCAGCATCTTGCAGAGAATGTTCCTGGGGCCAGGTTAGCTTGGGTGCGGACTGGGTCGGGGCAAGATGGATGGCTCCCGACTTTCCCTGGGTGTGGCACCTGGTGTGTTCCAGCTGGGGCAGGGGGTGGGAGTGCCACTTCTGTTCAGAGAAACAGGTTTGCATTTTGTCTCTGCCATTAGCCCACTGTGTGACCTTTGCCAGGTAACCCTCCTTCTCTGAGCCTTGGTTTCCCTGATTACAGAGAAGAGTTAAACTAAATTATTTCCAAGATTCTCCAGCACTCTAACATGCTATGATTCTAAATTTATTTGCCACTAAAATGAGTCTCTCAAGCCACAAGATGAGGAATTTCATCCTGGGAGGTGACCACCTGCTGGCACCTCCCCCACTCCCCCAACCCCTGGACCTCATAGGGGAAACCAATGCCCCACCCACCAGCCTTTGTGGAGTTCTCTGATACAAATAATCTGGAGTCCGGTCACCTTAGAGGAGACGCCTGTGCATAGCGTCCCACCTGGTGGCGGCAGCTACAGCTGGTGCCCAAAGGGGCCCAGCTGTCCAGCCAGCTCCACTGGGAAGGCAGAGCAGCTGTATCTTTGCATTGCTGATCTTCAGCCCTGAGACGAGCCAAAGTTCAGTCAGAGGGTTACCTTCATCAGGGGACTGTGGTAAATGTCAAATTCCTCAGTTCCTTCCAGATCAGGGTCTGGGGTGAGGCTCAAGAACCTGCATTCCCCAGAAATTGGAAGGAAGAAAAAATTTTCCCAACCTTGGTGAAATCACAAAAATCACATTTCAGCATTTGGGAGAGCATACTTGGAGCATTTTCTAAAGCAGATTTGAGGCCAACTGGCTTGTTTGCTGTCTGCTAATCAGCAGTTTATCTGATACCCATGTTTGAGCTCAGCTTAAACTACACAGCTGATAAACCAGCCTTGTAACCAGCCCAGCAACCTTTGACCACACTAACAACCAATCTGTGGCCTAACATTTGGATCTATAAACCTTTTTTCTATAAAGACTCCCTCCTTAAAGCCAAACAGTCATCATCAAAATAATGATAATCAACACTGCGTTTTATTGATTGACACTCAAGGCATTGGGCCCTATTAATTTTCAAAACTTTATGAAGTGGTTCTGTTTTACCCCCATCCCCACCCATACACACACACTTTGGAGATGAGGAAACTGAGGCTCCAGGAAGTTCGGCAACCTGCCAGGATCTCACAGCTGCTAGTGGGGACTGAGTTTTGAAGCCTGAGATGCCGGCTCTGAAGCACAGTTATCTTTCCACATCTAGGTTAGATCCAAGGCTGCCCTTTTTTGTGTGGCTAAGAGATGTAATTCCAAACAAAAAGCTCCTTTGTTCTGAGCAGCTTTATTTCTGAAGATTAGTAGCTTGAAGCACACACATCCTGTGAGCAGGAATAGAGAGCGTCATTGACTGGTGTTGGGGGAGTGACAGGGAGTCTGTTTTTGGACAGTTGGACGGGCTCATTCAGGGAGGGAACTTCACGCTGGGGTTTGAAAGGCCACAGCAGTAGCCATGGGTGTTCCTTGCCTCTGATAACACAGCTGCCAGTCCCCTCGTGGCCTTTGAAGTTTCTGAATTCAGTCCCTGAATATGATGTAGTAATTCCCAGAGGGCGTTGTCAGCCTTTGGTGTAACTGTTACGTCAGGTAAGTTTGGTTTCAATATTCCTACTTCCTTTTTCCCTGTTAAGGCACCAGACAAACACAAACACAGCCCAACCAAGGTGACACTAGCTTAATGGTATGTCCTTGTTCCTATCAGCCTCCCCAAATCTTGGGGACCTTGCTTTTGAAGGGCAGATAGTGGTGGTTTCAAGTGAAGCTTCGAGGATGGAATTTTAAATAAGAGACCGCTGTTTACGGATGACCTTGAGTCACCTTCTCAGCAGAGGTTGGGGTGCGGTGAGCAGGGGCCACTGGGGTAGAAAGATCCCGGGACCTCAGGTCAAGTCCTGGCTCTGCCACTCACTGACTTGGTCATCCCGTGCTGGCAGATAGTAACAGGTGATGATGGTACTGCCTCCGAAATGTAGTGCTTGCTCTGTCCTGGCGTCATGCGGACCCTTCGTGGGTCTTTAGGGCTCACAGGCATCTGTGAGGGAGGTATGTGTGTCCTCACCTTGGGGAAGAGGAAACCGAGACTCAGGGGTAGGGAGCCATTTGTCAAAGCCACACAGCTGAAGAGGTGGCCAAGCCACGACTCCTACAGCTTCTCTGACACCAGAGCTGGGCTCTGAAGCCCAGCATCGCACAGCATCTTCCTTTCTGCCCAATGCCCTCAGCTTTTCCCCAGGGGTGGGGACGTTGATGGCCAGATGAAATACTACCTGTGGATGTACTTGGGAAAACAAAGCGCAGTCCCACATAAGGTGCTGGTGCCCCAGCTTCGTGTAATGACAGCTGGTTCTGTGCGATGGGCCTACCTTCTCCAAGAGCCAAGAACTGGGCAGCTGCGGTCATCACTGCACATCTCGGGAGTCTCAAGATGGTGGAAAAATCACTTCCCGATCACTTCCCTAAATAGCCATGAAAATGTGGCTGAACAGCATTCCCAGAACAGGTTGTTATTTGCAAAGCACTGCAGTCTGGACAAGAGGCCCTCCCCAGGCGACAGAGGAGTCCTGCCCCTGGGGCCTTACAAACAGGGCCAGGGGCAGGACCAGGACATAGCTGAAATGCATGAACACACCAGGCTGTGGCTCAGGCAGTTGTGTGGCTGGAGGGGGCAAGGCTGGCATGATCCGAGTGGCCTGATGGGATGATATGACCTCGCTGTGTCAGACTGTGTTCTAGGCACGGAGACAGGGTGGTAAATAAGACAGACTCAGTCTGTGTGTGAGTGAATATACATTCCAGTGGGAGAGACAGACCACAAACAAATAAATGAAAAGAGGATTTGAGAGGGTGAAGTGCTATGAAGACAGTGAAACAGGGTGATGTGATAGAAATGGGAAGATGGGATTGAAGAGGGTGATCAGAGAAGGAGGTGCACTGGAGCCAAGACTGGAGGGACTGAAGGAGCCAATCAGGTGAAGAGCTGGGGGCACTGCCTTCTGGGTGGGAAGGACATCACATGCCAAGTCCCTGGGGCAGGAGCAAGCTTGCTCTTTTTTTCAAGAGTGGAAAGGAAGCTCCTGTGGCTGTAGGGGTGTGAGGGTGGCAGGAGGTGAGTTGTGGAGGCTGGTGGGGACCAGATCATGGGGGCCTTACAGGCCATGGCTTTGTTCAGAAATGATTTGTGGCTGAAGGTACATTTTAAGTCATGCTTTTAAGGAGGCAGCTGGTCATTCTTAGGGTGGCTGGGAAGGAGGAGGTCTGAAGGCGTTAGTAAAGGAGATGCTGTTCAGAAAGCACACCATGAGCTGGGCTGTGTGGGGAAGGCCCCTTGGTAATTTCCCATCTGCGGCTTCCTCCTGCCCCACAGCACCTTGCCCGTTGGGAGGAAGGGGGAGTGCCCGAGCTCGCTCTACATGGCCTGGCTGGAGACGCTGTCCCAGGACCTCAGACCCCCAGTCGTCCTGATCCGAGGAAACCAAGAAAACGTGCTCACCTTTTACTGCCAGTAACTCTAGGCTTGGCCACATCTTCCCAAAGCCGGATGCATGGGGCGTCCACCTGTCCACAGGGACAGGGCGTGTGCCCTGTTGCGCTTTAAGCCGTAACATCTGATGAGCTGACTGAAGAAGCTGGTTGATTTCCAAACTTCGGCTGGACCCCACTGCCATGGGACACGTCCTCTGGGCTTTGCTTTTATGGGCTGGAGAAGTTGCAGATGGAGTTCTCTAGAAAACCCCCTGGTGGATCCATGTTCCTTTTACATTTTCTTTTGCTCTTGATTACAACACATTAAGATTTCAGTCTTTGATTTGTGTACAAATTTGAGTCAGAGTGCTGGTGAATCTTGGCAGTTTCTGCCCACCTTTCCTGAGAGCACCCCCAACCATGTCTCCCCCTCTAAGTTCAGGAGAATGGGTGCCCCACCTGCAGCCCTTACAGGAGGAACACAGGGCTCATTGAGCATCCATAATAATGCAAATTTCTTTAACCACCTCTCACTTCCTTCAGTTTCAATAACATGTCTTCAGTGTTTTGGTTGGTTCTTTAGTAGACCAGGGACTTTTAAACTTTGGGCTGCTGCAACCCACAGTAAAATCTATTCTACTCTGAGACTTGAAATGAACACAGTGAAACTGAAGTGTCACAGAGCAAGCCTCATTCCTACTATGAACGACACACTCTGGTGTTTTCTATTCTGGTTCTTTTTCTCCTTTTAATGTTGGTTGCAATTCACTAAAATGAGTTTGGGACCCACTAATGGGTGGTGAACCACTACATGAAAAACATGGCTTAGACTTTCTTCTGTGCCCTGTGTTTTTCTACACAACAGGGGGCCCATCTAATTTGTGGAAAGGCCATGTTGGGCATCACAGCCATTTCCCCAGCTCATCCCACAGGGAAGGAAAGGGAACTTACGAAACACCTTAAGGAGGGGTTTAGATGGCAGGTGTGTCAAGAAAGAACTTCAAAGGAGGGGCAAAGTTTAGGAAGTCTTGTGGAAGGGTGTTAAATTCCAGGCTTGGATGGGGATGGAGGATGGAGGTCTGGTTAAGGATGCAGGTTTGGTGGGTCAGGGATGAGAAAGCAGAGAGATGGATGTACAGATGGCAAGATTGGGCAAAGAATCAGAAAGGTCCAAACTCACCCCAGGGCTGGGTGGAAGGATAGGGGAGGAGGAACCACCAGTAAGAGATGGAAATGGAGCAAGTGGCAGAGGGGGCTGCAGTAGAGGGATGTAAGATGGGGGTCAGAGGTGAGAGAACCTGGGGGAGGTGAACCTTGCTCAAGTAAGGGTATTCAGGTTACTATGGATGGAACCCCTCCCCCCCCCCAGAGTATTTGCACAAACCACCTGGGATGTGGGAGATGTGCATTAAGAGATGTCCAAAGCCAGTGGGCGTGGCTCTCTGAAAGGGCATTTCAGCCTTAGACAAACCCAAGCAGTAGAAAGATGAGTTGCTGGGGATTCAACTGGCTGGGCCTTCTTCCATTAGCACTTGGGTGGCCAAGGAATCGCTGGGTCTGGTTGGCCCCCTCCAAGCGCACTGAAGCACCCACTTAGTCATAAAGGCAAAAGGCTCTTTCTTGGGGTTGGGATTCAAAGGACTTCAGCATTCATTCCAGGCCCTAGGCTCCCAGGCTGTTATAAGCCCCACTATTTTGTTACCATGTCAGATCTTGCTGAGAAAGACCAAGTGCCTGACTGAGCTCCTGAAGGTTGGAGAGGGGGGCTGCCTCTGAGCCAATCACTGGACCTGGATCAACCCCAACTCCAGATAAGGCAAAGCCTCCATCAGGGAATGCTTGCCTTTCTAAAACTATACGGAAAACCATTTCCTGGCGAATGGGTGCTCACTCTTCTGACCTCAGGGAAACACTAAGCCAAGAACAGAGAATGCTTTGGCTTCAGGAATTTAAACAATTTTTTTTCACTATGTTGGAAACCAAATTTTGAACAATGATGATAGCTTTGTCTAAAAAAAAAAAAGCCTTGAGTTAATAGAGAAGTCAAAAGCAATGCAATGAATTAAAAATACATTTACTCAGTCAACAGAATTTATTGTTTTGGAACACACTGTTTTTCAACTCTGCTGAGTGTTTTGAAAAAAATTAACTATTGTTTTTGCAACTCTGGATTGAACTTTTCTCTGAGCTTCCACTGGTTCTGTAGGTCATACTGCCTGATTCCACACAGATGTTTATAGGAGCCACTTAGTTTCCTTCGCATGTGTTTGTAGACTCAAAGGGAACCCATTTTCTTCAGTCGTTTTTGAAAGTCTCCCAGGATTTTCAATCTGGCCTCAAACCAAGAGGTGGAGAGGGTGAGTGGAAAGAGCTGCAGTGTGGCCACCAAGGGATCTGGATTTGAGTTTGTCTCTGCCCCCAAAATTGGCTTGTGAGCCCGGATATGCCCCTTAACTCCTCTGAGCCTCAGTCTGTGACATGAGAGAACTGGACCAGAACGGGTGTCACCAGCCAGCTGGCCTGCTGATGACTGTGGTCCAGCCCACATGTGGTGAGTCAAAGCTGTGGAAGCTGGGGGAGTGGATTGGAGAACACATGCTCCCGTCACCACCCCCCACCCTGGGCCCAGCACTTGCTGCTGCCCTACTGTGTGCACGGGGCCTCTGAAGGCCCTCTAAGTCATCGCTGGGCCTACTGGACACTGGGACGGTAAGAGATTTCGGTCCTCAGTGTGTGCATCTCTCTCTGCCTTTGGATGATAGAATGCTCCTTGTTAATGAGGAGTCCACCCTTGCATTGTGCATGGAAAACCACAGAGAGGTGGGTCATCAGGGCTGGGGCCCAACCCCAGCCAGCAGCCACACCAGCCACCGCAGAAGGGACGTGTCACTTATCTCCCCCAGGATCCACTGCCCAGATAGCCCTAATTTTCCCCTTGACATTTCAGCCTCCAGATTTCATATCCTCTTTCAGTTCCTGCCCAGACTTGTCATGGCTTTGAAGTAAGTACAGTAGCGCCCATTTTCCACCAAATAGGCCCTCTGGGCTCCACCTGCCAGGCAGAGAGCAGTGGGTCTCATGGGAGCATGGAGAGCCCCGTTTGGACTGAATTCCCTTTTACACACCTGCCTGGCCTCTCTTGTGTGGCTGGGAGGGAGAGGTGGGTTTCACAGGCATGAGACCTGCTGGAATGTTCCAGAAGAACCAGCTGGCTGAGAGGCCCCCAAGCACATGCAAAGCAGCCAGGTTTCACTTGTAGCTGTGTATAGCCCAGGATATCAGAAAAACAACAGCAAAAAAAGGCTGCCCACTTCAAAAGTGTTCACAGAAACAGGGCCCAGGAAAACCCAGTCACCAGCTTCACTGGTAATTCCCTGCTTGAAGTGAGGGTTAACCTTATGACCGAAAGCACACGTAGAACATGAACACCCCTTCCTGAACAGAAGCCACAACACATCCGGTCTCTAAAAATACCACATGGCAGAGTGTTAAGTAGAACCACCCAGCCAGGAGGCCAAACTGCAGAATGTCATATGGATGAAAGACAGTGGCGAGAAAGGACAAGTGTTTTTCATTCCAGCGCACAGGAGAGTTACAGCACGAAACACTCCAAGGATGCAAACAGGAGCAAACACTAATGGAATTAAGAAAATGATAGAGAAAATGATATTTGAAATATAGGTTTGGAGGATTGGTAGGATTCTACAGACAGACACGAGGGCTGAGGTTGGGAGAAGGTGTCCCAGGTGGCTGGATGGCTTGAGCAAGGACCAGAGTAAGGACAGCTTACTAGGTGTGTTTGGAGAACAAGAAATAAACCAGTTTTCCTGGTGTCTGAGGATTACGAATGGGGGAAGAATAAGACTGAGGAAGTCATAATGTGCGAGACCCCACCTGTGAGGCTGACGAGCTCATAACTGACTCAGAAGCACTGGGGAGCCACTGAAGGTGAAGGGGCAATCTGAGCCTTAGGAAGCTTAGCCATACAGGAGATGGAGGAGGCTGGAGGAGAAAAGGCAGGGCACCCAGAGAGGAGGCAGTGCAAGTTTGCAAAGCCAATCAGCAAGTCTGAAGGCTCTAAGCGTGGCACAGGGCATGGCAAAGAGGAGGAAGAAATAGTATCTTCCAGAAGTGCGAATTGTCTGGATGTATGTTTGTATAGAAACAGCGCCCCAGAAGTTGAGCCTGGGCAGCTGTAAGAATAAACAAGCCATACAAAATGGAGAGCAAGGTAACGGGCTTTCTGCTGGAGGAAAAGAGCAAGTAGGTGGGTTTGGTTTTGGACACTTTAACTACGACGACATCCCAGTGGTCAGAATCAAGGTCCTGGAGCTCAGGAAGGGCTCAGGCAGCCACCATTAGCCTGATACTCGGAGAACAGAGACCATAAGTAGATTTGGGAGTCACAGAGCTGGGAGATGGAAATGCTCACCTAGATACATCTATTTTTCTAAGCTGTGGGGGTGTCTCCTAAGGGCTTTGCAGAGAGCAAAGATACCTGCAGTGGCCCACCCCCCAAGTCTCTGTGGGACCCCTTGGGTGCCTGGAGCACCAAGAAGCTCATCTTTTATATTGCACTAGTTGTGTTGCAGAAAAATGTGTTACAGCTCAGTGTTACACCTCATTGTTACAGCTTAGTTGTGACAGCAACCTGGATCCAGACAAGAGACCAAACAGCACTCAGAGAGTTGGAGAACTCAGGTTTATTATGCCAGCAGGCCCAGCAGAGTTAACACTCCAAGCTCTGGACCCGGTCTTTAGGTTTACACAGGCCTTTATAGGTTGCCAGTTTACACTTTGCAACATCATATGCAAATAAAGTATAACAAAAGTTGACTAATTAGGAACAAGCTTTGTAGAAATGGACCAATCAGGAGGGAGAGAAATAAACAGTCAGGAGTGAGCTCTGTGCAAATAAAGTACTACAAATGGACCAATCAGGAGTTAGCTCAGGCAACCAATAGAATTTTAGGGGTAAGTTCCACTTTCCTAGAAGCAAGCCATTTCAGAGGCAAAAAGTGAGAAAGAGCTGCTGGGCCAGGTAACCAGATGGTGCTGGCAGGAGAGTATTGGCCCTGCCTGTCTTTTTTAATGGGGCTTCCCACCTCAGTTGTTGTATTGTTTTTCATTTGGGGCGGAGAGGGAAAAGGGCTGAGCAGACCCTGGAACCCCAAGTACTGCAGACAGACATCTTGTATTCGGCCTGGACGTGCAGATTCAGCTGAAACGGGATGGTTCTCGGAGGCCCCTCGGTGCAGGGCTGACCTGCCCTCTGCCCTGGGAGCCAGTTTAAGGGACTCAATTGAACTTGAACTTCTTCTTTTTTTTTAATTGAAGTATATATAGTCAGTTACTATGTATCAATTTCTGGTGCACCTTCTTGTTTTTTTGTTGTTTTTCTCTTTCTAAGGAATTTTGAAACTAAGAAAAATTTTGTGTTTTGGAGGGTTGATGGACAAAAGTTCTAGATGATTAAATATGGTCTAATTTATTGATACTGCAGTTTTTTTCCCTTTAAATATTATACTGTGGAGAAAAACTTTTTTGAGCCATAGAGTTGGTGTTTTCAAGAACTTTTCACTTTTGCCAAACTATTACAATTAAAAGGCATCTGCATCTTCAGTTTCCTAATATTTTTTAAAAGATCTAGTGCCCTTTTTGTACACCAAACAGGTGAATGCTGATTTTTTTCAACCTACAATAAATGTCACTGAAATGAAAAAAGTAGCATTCAACAGAACAGAAGGAATCAAGGGGGCTTTTTAATCTTTTTTTCTTGTTGTATTATTTAAAATGTCAACTATTTTGAAATGTGTAATTCAGTGGCATTTAGCACATTCACAGTGTTGTGTGATCATCACCATTATCTAGCTCCAAAAAATTTTCATCGTCTGAAAAGGACATCATGGACCCAATAAGCAGTCACCCTCCACTAACCCCTGGACAGCACTAATCTGCTTTTGTCTCTATGGATTTGCCTACTCTGGGTTATTTCATATAAATAAAAACCATACAATATATGGCCTTTTGTGTTACTTAGTATAATGTTTTCAAGGATCATCCATGCTGTAGCATGTATCAGAAGGTCACAGCAGAAACATAGCACCACAGAAGGACAGCTACAATCAAGTTTTAAAATTTCCATCGTCTTTCATTTCCATATTTCCGGAAATCTCAGTTAAGGATATGGATTTTCATTACATGTACTCTCTCTTTTCCTGATTTGCTTGATTTTCTAGTTTTGAGAGGCACAAGAGGATATGTATTGTGTGATTTCACCTATCTAAGCTTCTAGAACAGGCACAACTGAACTGGAGTGACAGAGAGCAGGTCAGGAATGTCCCGGACCAGGAGTGGTGGGGGTGAGCAGATTGCCTGGGAAGGGGCACTAGGAAACTCTCTGGAATGATAGGCATGTATCTGGAATGATAAGAAAGAATTCACACAGGCAAATACACCTACCAAAATGCTTTGAAGTGTACACTTAAGATCCATGTATTTTACCGTATGTAAATTACCCCTCAGTACCAGTTAATTAAAAACTAAAAGTTGCAGAGTTACTAGCTCTGTGTTACTTAAAACTCCCCGTGCCTCAGTTTCCCCAGCTGTAAGATGGCAATAATAAAAGCATTCTATGTCACAAAGTTGCTGTGAGGATTAAATGAATAAAGTCACTCAAGGTTTGTGAAGCTGCCTGACACGTGGTAAGCACTCCCCAGTGTTAGCCATTACCTCTAGTCATGAGTCCATCTTCGTTCCCAAGCCTCTTTCCCTCCTGCTTTATTTCTGCGATGTCTTTTTTTTTTTTTTTGTCATTTTTCCCCCCTATATCTCCTTTTTGGATCTATCCTACTGCTGATACACATTTCCTCTTGAATGAACCACTCAGGTTTCCTGGCTCCAAGTCTCTCCCCCTCAAACCCAGTCTTTGTAATGGTGCAGGTCCATACTGATTCTGATCCCATCTCTTCTACTGCTCAGAAACCTTAGCATCCACAAAATAAAGCCAACTCTCAAGGGTGAGCATGCAAAGTCTTCCTTTAGCTGGTCCTGGGAATTCTTTCCCATCTTACCTCTCACTGACATTATCATTATTATTATTTAAAAATTAACTCTATACTTACTGTCATACTTGCCAGTGGTTTCCAAACCTGGCCCTTGAATCAGTAATAATTTAGATGCCTCAGGTCTCATAGGCCTGACATGGGACCAGACACCTATTCTATTTTTTTAACATATTTACTGGGGTATAAATTGTGTGCAGTAAAACACACATATCTTAAGTGCACAGCTGCATCTACTTTGAAAAATGCCTGTGCCTGTCTAAGCCATATTCTTACCCAGACAGAACATCACCACCCCAGAAATTTCCTTCATGCTTCCAGCGGTGTGTTGGTAAAAGTTTAACAACTGATTCCCCTGGGGGAGAAAAAGTTCTGCTTTATAGCGTTCGCTGATCTCGGTGGTATAAATATCCCCACCATGGCCAGTTTCAAACTGTCAATGTGATGATGCTGAAAGCAGAGTCAGGAAGAGAGGCTCACCTTTGGTTCTTGTGAACCAGAACCAGCCAACCTCAGCACAGCATTGCCTGCCCCTTCCAAGTCAGTCTCTGCCACCCCCATCCCCAGGCAACCACGCTTCTGTGTTCTGTCTCAATAGATTCATTTTGCTTATTCTAGAGTTTCATACAAATGAAATCATGTAAGATGTACTCCTTCTGTCTGGTTCCTTTGCTCAGCACTGTTTTGAGATTCATCCATGCTGCTACATGTATGGTAGTTCATCTCTTTTTGTTACCCAGCAGTGTTCCACTGTAGAAATATACCACAGTTTATTTATCCAGTCTCCTGGTGATGGATACCTCAACTGTTCCCTGTCTTTGACATGCTCATGAATCAAGCTGCCGACCACATTCTTACCCAAGTCTTTAATTTCTGTTGGGTAAATCCCTACAAGTGTAATATAGCTGGGTTGTAGGGTAGGTGTTTGTTTAATTTAACTGCCGGACTGATTTCCATGGGAGTTGTACCATTTTACCATCCTACCAGCCATGTGTGAGTTCTGATTGCTCTATATCTTTGTCAATACTTCTTGTTGTAAGAATCCTCACTTTAAAAAAGAGTTCCTTAGGTGATTTTGTTTCACAGCCAGGCTCGGGACCCTCTGGACCGGACTTGTTGCAGTTCCCTAAATGTTTAAGGCTAATATTGGTTAAGCTCTTACTAAGTGTCTGGATCTTCCCCAAGACCTTTAGTAATGTTCTATCATTTAACTATCACAACAATCCTGTGAAAGAGATACTATTATTCTTCCTATTTTGCAGATGAGGACAAAGGTACAGAGAGGTTGAGTAACTTGCCTAAAGTCACAGAGCTCATAAGGGGCACACGTTGAGTTTGAAACAGGCAGTCTGGCTCTGGGCCCATCAGTTTAACCATTGAACTATACTTGCCTGTACAAATGGTGTCTACATGTAACCTATTGGGCTTAATCAATAATTGCTACCATTTTAATTTTTGTCAAATGCTTCAGAGTTGAGCTCAAATTCCACCTCTTCCATCTAGTTTTCTCTATTTCCCCCTCTTTTCCTCCTGTCTCTGTGTAATTCCTCAGTGTAATCATAAGTCCTTCAGAAATGTATGAGACTTTGGGGTTGTCTTTTATTTCTGTATTTTTGCACTGTTTTATCATACCTGTTATATTTGTAAGGTCACTGAGAACAGGGTCACTCCATGTTTATCTTTCTATTCCTGGCATATTGACTTGAATGTTTTTATAAATACAGTTGGACTTCTGTATCCATGGGTTCCACATCCACAGATTCAACCAACAGCAGACTGAAAATATTCTGCAGAAATCAGTTCCAGAAAGTTCCAAAAAGCAAAACTTAAATTTGCCACGTGGTGGCAACTATTTACATAGCATTTACATTGTATCAGGTATTATAAGTAATCTAGAGATGATTTAAAGTATATGGGAGGGTGTGCATTGGTTATTTGCAAATACTATGCCATTTTATAGAAGAGATCTGAGCATCCAAGGACTTTGGTATTGGCAGGGGATGGTCCTGGACCCAGGACCCCATACATATGAGGGATGACTCTGCCATACACAGAATCACAAAAGTCCTTTAAAAGGAGCTGCCTTCTTGGGAGATAGTGCAAAAAGGAATCATAGTAACTGGACTGTCTTTTCCTTAGGGAAAAACACAACCTTTTACTTTCTTACTATTGAGTGAAAACAGATGTGCTGTTTTAAGGGGACCTGGTGTTCGTCACTGCAGACTGCAGGAAACCATGTTATATGACATACTTGATTTCCCACTGAGGCTGTTATCTCCTGTCTGGCTGCTTTCTCTAAAGCCTTTGCTTGCTTTATCTGGCCTGGCCGCACTGGTCAGCCTTTATCTAGCTGCAAGACTACCAGCTCATAATCAGTCATTTCTTCCATCCACATGTGTGGGAAAACAGGACCAGCTACATAATTTGTGGAACTCAGTGAAAAATGAAACTGCAGGGTTCATGTTCAAAATTTATTAAGAATTTTAGATGGTAACAGCAGAGTATCAAACCAAGAGTGGGGCCCCACAGGTCCCATACCCATGAAGCCAGCCCTGATGAAAAGGAACTGAGCCCTCCCCTGCAGACAAAAACCAATCATAGAAAGCTGAGCATGGGGGAAATGATCCATCTCACTTTTTAGTACAAAGACTGCTGAAAACTCCATGTTCTGTATTACATTGAGGGTGGTTGTTATGGATTGAATTGTGTCCTCCAAAAATATATTGAAGTCCTAACCCCCAGTACTTATGTATGTGACTGTATTTGGAGATTTAAGTTAAGATGAAGTCATTAGGGTAGACTCTAATCCGGTATGACTGGTGCCCTTTTAAGAAGGGGGGAAATTGGGACACAGAGACAGACATGCATAAAGAGAAAACGATGTGAAGGCAGGCACACGGGGGAACGCCATGTGACTATGAAGGCAGAGATGGTGTGATGCAGCTACATACCGAGGAATGCCAAAGACTGACAGTAAACCACCAGAAGCTGCAGGAGAGGATGGAACAGATTCTCCCTCATAGCCCTCAGAAGGAACCAACCCTGCCCGACACCTTGATCTCAGACATCTAGCTTCTAGAGCTGTGAGACAACACATTTCTGTCTTTTAAGCCACCCAGTTTGTGGTTTTACATCCACCTACCAGACCAAGTGCCTCCTGTTACCCTCTTTGCCCTTGCCAAACTCCTGCCACACCTGGCAAAAACAGATGTCTCAACAGGATTGTAAGAAGAATGGGGCCAGCATGATGTGTTTTGTTTTTCAAAACCTTTTTCCTACAGACGGAGGGAATGTCTATATCAGAGAAGACTCTGTGATCACATTTTAGGAACCTGAGGACCCTACCTTCCTTATCTCAGCCCCAATTTCAAGGAAGCACCTTGTTAGCATCCTAAAAAGTGAGGCCCTTTTCAAGCGTCTCCCAGCTGGACTGCGGCCTGCTTGCCACTCATTAGGGTGACGTCCCACACGTGGCGGTGTAACGTTCAAGCTTGAGACCATAGATGAATGGCAACAGCGGCCCTGACGCCTGCATCCTCAGCCCCAAGAACAGCCGTGTCTTCCTCACCCAAGGCACGTTGCGGGCGCCCTTCCGGTTGAGCTAGCAAGCCGAGTCCGCCCAGCAGTTCTCTGAGCTGAGGCTGGGGTGCGGGTGGGGAAGTCTCCCCTGGGGGGCCTGACGTCCCGGGCCACCCGGGGTAAAGGGAAGAAGTGGGGCTGGGGTCAAAAGGGCGGGGGATGCTGCTTTGTGAGGAAACAATTTGTAAAGGTTGCCAAATCGGGAGTCAGCCGGGTCGGCCCTCCCGAAAGCGCCTTGAGCAACCCAGGCCACGGAGCAAGCCACCGTCCTCACGGCCTAGGCGACCCGCGCGGGCCACACGCACCCAGCATGGCGGCAGAACCCGGACTGCGAGGCCGAAGCTGCGACTCGGGGTGACGCCACGGCGGCGGGTTGCATCAGCCCGCGTCCACGTGCTCAGCCCGCCCTTCCGCCCACGGAGCCGGGCGCCGATTGGGCCACGTTAGGGCAGGGGCCTCCGTCTCAACCAATGGGCGGCAGCCACAGAGAGTTCTGTCTGCAGAGCCCGGGCGCGGGTTGCCTATAAAAAGTGACCCAGGCGGGGGCGCGCGCCCCAGGGACGCGAACGGTTGTTGCGGTGGTTACGGCGGCTGCCGCCTGCCTGGCACCTGAGAGCGCAGCAGAGCCCACAGCGCCGCCGACATGGAGCCCGAGCCCGAGCCCGTCACGCTCCTGGTGAAGAGCCCCAACCAGCGCCACCGCGACTTGGAGCTGAGCGGCGACCGCAGCTGGAGCGTGGGCCGCCTCAAGGCCCATCTGAGCCGCGTCTACCCCGAGCGCCCGGTGAGAGTGGCCCCGGACTCCCACTGCCAGCCCCAGCCCTAGCCTTGGCTGTCATCCTCGCATCCCTCCTCGCATCCCCCTAGGAATGTCACTTCCGCCTCCCCTTTCCATATAGCCTCTCTCTTCGCCGGCCTTGCCCCGGCGGCCGGTGCTCCCCAGGTCCCTTCTCTCAGTCCTGTGGTCTCCCTCGCTTCCTGCCTTACCGCCCTAGGGGCCCCCGCTCTGGCCCGGTGGCTGTCACTTCCTCCTCCTGGGCCACCATCGCCCCGCCTTTCTGACGGGTTGCTATCTCCTGTCACCTGGCCTCTTAATGTCCCCAAACCCTCACAGCTGTCACACTCCTGCCATACTTCTCCAGACCCCTTCGCCGTCCCCTGGATCTGTCTTCCAGCGTTAGCCAAGCCTTTGAAACAGCAGTTTGACCTTGGATGAGTCATTTCACCTTCCAAACCTTAATTTCCCCCAAACGTCAGGGTGACTTGGTGCTTCTCATTAGGATTGCATCCGGTGGATGGAAATAAGAAAACATAAATGCTGTGAAATGAGTTTTCTGAATGTAGTTTCTCACTGCGGAGAGGGGAGGGCAAGTGCCAATCTCCGGGCCAGTGGCTAGAGAAACATGGAGAGCGCCAAGACAGTGTGTACTTTAAAGTCCCACACCCAGGAGCAAGACGTGGCTCTTCCCCTCCCTGTCCACTTTCCGCCCTGAGCCCCTCCCTGGGAACTGGACTCTACCATATCTGCTTAGTCCCAGGGACCAATGAGCCTAGTACCCTTTCTGGTAAAGAGTGATTTGGAAGGGAAACAGGTAGAAAGAATCTTCTGGAGTCTGGGTTTTAAGACTTTGGTCTCTCAAATACGGAGACTTCCTGGCTTTGTTTTGGTTGACGCATCTGTCTGCATCACCCCTAGCTCCGCCCTCCCTTTCTACCACGTGATGGAGGCTGTGAGCTGGACCTTCCTGTATTTACTTTCTATTCTAATATTATGTAAGTGTCACCAGTGTTTTTGTTTTTTTGTTTTTTTTGTTTTTTTTTTAACTGCTCGCAAATGTACCTTTCCGTCAAACAGGAGAAGGGCAGCAGGGCAGGACAAGATTGTGAAATTGTTCCTTCTTATCTGAAGAGTCGCCATGGTCGTAGCTCATGGGTCAGGTTGTTTTTATTCCATATTGGCAAGAATATAGACATGAGTTTCCCTTCTGAGTTGTTCTTTTGAAGTTTGCCTGTTTATTTAAGAAGCTCCCATTCCTTTAGCATTCACCTTGACACTATTTGCAATTTCACCATGGCTGCTTCCAAGAAACCAGGTGGCTATGCTGCTGTGAGGACGACTGTTAGGTGCACAAATTGGGGAAACGCGTGTGGCCTCTAGTTGCACCATTTGGTAAAAGGCAGTGTTTTGGAGGAGAACTTTCCTTTAGGGCTTCCTTGGGTTAGGAACATCACTCCTATTAAGTCTAAAGATCCAAAGTTGTAAATAAAAGTTCTCACAGGTGTGTAAATTTGTGTTAAAAAATTATGGCTGAGCACACTCATTTGCTTTCTTTTTTTTAATTTTTATTTATTTAGGTGAGGGGTTAATGTGGGTTTACTTATTTATTTTTTAGAGGAGGTGCTGGGGATTGAACCCAGGACCTCGTGCATGCAAGGTATGCACTCTACCACTTGAGCTATCCTTTTCCCCTCGCTTGCTTTCTAATGTGAGAAGCCTTACTTTATAATAGTTGTTTGCTTAATTTTTTTTTTCAAAATCAGCCTTTTTGGTAAAGACAATGTCAGTTCAGGCCTTTAACAGGCCTCAAATCCCAAGCACCTGTGATTTTCAAACCCTTTCTAGTGTGGACCTCTTTAATATAATGCAGGACCCCCACCTATATGACAACATTTTACAAATCCACGCGTATAGCATTTACCTATAAAGTCAATCAGAACAATAATGAACATGGCATCCAGTAATATATTTTAGTTTGTTATAGTTGCAGTGTCAAAAAATCCTGATTTATGCAGATAAATAGATGCTGTTTTGTTAGCTTTTAACGGTTTGCTTTATATGCTCAGGCTACCTTGCAGGAGCAGCTTTATTCCAAATTTTCCATAATTGGTTATTCTGGCAAGAGCAGATTGACAAGTTGGTGGTGAGCTCCAGTGTACTGATTTTGGTATATATCATTTGAAGCCATTATTTTTCAGTTCAGTTTTTAGATGAATAAAAAATGGATTTTAAAAGTGAGATTTGTGTAAAAGTGTGTAGCACCACTGTGGTTTTAAAATCACTGGAATGTAGAAGAAGGTACTTTCTTTAGCAGCAGGCAACCTTGGACAAGTCAATTTTAGGCTTTCCCCCCTTAATTTAGGGGTAGTAAATCTCACCATCTCCTCTATAGCTGTATTTGTAATGTTGGGAAAAGGCTCTTTGAGGGCTTAAGTTTAGAATTGCTTCATGTTATCTTGGGACAATGCTAGGTGGTTTGAATGAAGGCTGACCTTAAACTTTGAGTTTTCTCTGAAATGGAACAAGATTTTGAAGTTAGTTGCTATAGGAGCCCCAAATAAAATTTGTGTTTTTAGTGGCAGGAAGCAATTTCCTTGGGAGTTAAGAAGTCAAGTAGGTTGCCATAGGTTTTGTGGACTGGAGATAATTTGAACCTTAAATTTATTTGCATGTTAGAGATCAGAGTTAAATACTTTCTAAATAAAGGTTTTGTATATGGGGCCTTTGAAAGAATGTTTTCCTATGATACTGTGGAAAAAACACATTTAACGTACTTGTATGGGGGGAGGGTATAGCTCAGTGGTAGATTATGTGCTTAGCACACATGAGGTCCTGGATTCAATCCCCAGTATTTCCATTAAAAAACTTCAAATAAATAAACCTAATTACATCCCCCCAGATAAAATTAAATTGAAAAATAACAAGAAAAAAATAAAGTACTTGTATAAAAGTTTCTTCTATAACTACTATGTATAAAATAGATTTTAAAAAAATTTCTGTATAGTGCAGGAAACTATATTCAATATCTTGTAGTTACCTGTAATGAAAAAGAATATGAAAACCAATGTATGTATGTATATGTATGGCTGAAATTGACACATTATAACTGACTATCCTTCAGCAAAACAAAAAACAGTTTCTTCTGTGTTTGGGAACTTGTCAGGGCTAAATGCTGACCTGTGCTCCTCTTTCTTTCCATGATAAGCGTCCAGAGGACCAGAGGTTAATTTACTCTGGGAAGCTGTTGTTGGATCACCAGTGTCTCAGGGACTTGCTTCCAAAGGTACATCACTTAACATATTAACTTTTGAATGTTTTTAATCACTAAACCAGGTTTAATCACTAATCAGGTCCTAAAGTACCTCCTTACTACTTTTAGCAGGAAAAACGGCATGTTTTGCATCTGGTGTGCAGTGTGAAGAGTGCTTCAAAAATGACAGAAACTGGCACAAAGGTATGTCTGCTTTTTCTTGATTATAGCAATTTGTGTACTTCACACTCTGAAGGTCAAAATCAAGGATGTTGGATAAAACTCTTGAGAGTTTTTTTATCTCATATATTATAAACTTTATATTTTATATTATAAATATTCCCAGTGAGAATCAGGAATAAAAAACTTACCAATGCAAGTGACAGTTTACTATAAGATTAGTAGACTATTTCATCAGTGTTGTAGTGGAAAAGTGGAGTTCTGCATCACACTATTTTCTGGGAGTTGATTTGACCTATAGTAGCTGTGTATCCAGATTACTGAACTAGCAAGGCACTTGTGAATTTAGAACATAATAAATTTCATCTAAGGAACCATTAACCTTTTATAAAGAGTGGAAAAGTTAATATCATTTCCTTTGGAAATTTTCGTTGTGATTATTTAGATAGGAAAAGGCCACAGTCTTTATCAAGTGATCGCTGAAGACTTGCTTATGTTAGATGGTCAGAATCCTTCATTTGTCATTTTATAATATTGATTCAAATATACAGTATTAATATTCTAATGTGATAGACTCTAAATTTGTATTATAGTTGTACATTTTGAAACATTTGAACATAGCCTAAGAACACAGCCCAGGTCCTTTAGGTTGCTGGCTAGGTTGTATTTATAAATCTTATTGGTCAAATTGAATTTCTTGATTTAGTAAATTAAACATAATAAAGTGTAGAGAGCATATACAGGAAGCTTTCTCATCAATGATGACTTCATTGAAAGATTTTAGTGAAACTACAGTGGAGCTACTCTAGGAAAAAATACGAATATTTTTAGTATCCCTATATTGATATTGTGTTGAACAAATTTCAGAAAACTTTTTACATAACATTGCATCTATTTGATTTTATCAAGTTTGAAGGTCGGGATGGGGGACATAAGCCATTCACAGCAAAAGAATCCATGTAGCTTGATTTCAGACAGTTGCATCAGGCCCTTTGTTCTCTTGTTCATGTTGCACTTACTCAGGTCGCTGAATCCACAGAGCAGCCTGCTGGTCTTAATCAGGGACAGTCTCCTGGGGATTCCTCAAGTGACGGTTTAAGGCAAAGGGAGGTTCTTCGGAACCCTTCTCCCTCTGGATGGGAGAACGTCTCAAGGTGAGTGTTATAATAAAGAACCAGGTTTAGACAACATGAATGTGCATCATTTGTATCAACTTAAGAATTAGATGCGTTTATACTGCATAGTCATGGAAACTTAAAATGTATAAAATTTTGCTTTATAAGGGTTTCACTTTAAAGATCTCACATATTTAACGTTTCTTATTTCATAGCCTTTTAGGAGCATCTAAAAAGGGGCGATGCACATATTGTAAATGTGGGCATTTCTCCTCCTACGTGGGTATGCTTCACACTGTGCTGACCTCATGATGGGGAATTAGTGCTGCTGCAGGAAAACAGCTGTTGTAAATGTTGTGCAGCTGCTTTGCTGAGTGGCTTTGTGCTTTGTTGTAACAGCGGGTGACAAAGGTGAAGGGATTGTTTAAGAAATGCTCTGCCAAGAACTGTGTTGGTGGTGCTAGGAGGAAAGGTCATCGCTTTAGAACAATTAGAGCTTTTCTTTAGAGCAAAAGCCAGAAGTGACTAAATGCTGGAATATTTGGATTTCATAGCTTTTGAAACACCTGACTATGAAAATCCCATGGGAAAAAATAATTCATTAACTACTAGTTGAAACTGTTATTCCCCAATTCCCCTACCCTCCTTTTCCTAGTTGTTCTTAATACTTGACTGTTGATAAGTTAGGTGTTTGAGGAATGAAGAGTTGATTTTTTTCTTAATGGATATTTCAAATATACATGAAATTAGAGGGAACTGTATAATGAATCTCCATATAATGAACAATGTTTTGCCATACTTGTTTCATTTATTCCTGCTTCCCTTTTTTTCTCTGAAATATTTAAAAGAAATTCCCAGATGTTATGTCAGTTCACGCCTACATACTTCATTCAGGATATAACTCTAAAAACCTTTATTTATCTTGCATGTCTGCAGTGTCATCATCATCAGAGCTAACAAAAGCACTTTATATTCTCTCATTAACATGCACTATATCTTTTTTAAATGATCAAAACCAGAATCATCCAAGATCTACTTGTATTAGAACACAATTTTAGAAATACTCTAGGTATGGAATTTAGTTAAGAGACTATCAGCATATAAATTGGATAATTGAATTCATTATTGGATAGAAACGCTTAAAACTGCTTCCCTTTTTCTGGCTGTACTATTTGAGAATGGAGGCCCATATCTGACTATGTGAATTTCACCATAGTAAAATTTTATTGATTCCCTCCAACAAATATTTATTGAACAGCCAGTGCATATAACTTTGGTTAAGGACATGAGCTGACCGGCAGAGATGCCCACATACCCAACTCCTGATCCTTCTGCAGTTCTGTCAGTTTCAGTTTTGTGAAATGATGCCAAAGCAATTCACTGTGTTGGGCTCACAAAGCCAAAGATGACTCTGACACACCTAGGCTCTGTTGAATAATAAAAGTATGAGTTTGGTGTCAAACTAACAGGTCTCAAATCCAGCCCTGATACTTACTAGCTTCAGTCACCTTGCCTTCCCTGAGCTGCCCTCGGGCTCTCCTCTGTAAAATGGTGAAGGTAGAGAGCTCCCTCTCTACAAGGTTGTTGGGGATCCAGTGAGGTAATAGCTGGCAGCCTGTCTAGGGCACAGGCAGTCGGTAAGCCTGCGTGGGTGATGCCACACATACCTCTGCCCCTGTATAGTTCAGACCAAGTGGTGAGGGAGAAATGGGTATTGGGAGGAGGGGGAATTTCCTGAAGAAAAGGCTTTGGGAAAGATGTGACTTCTCAGAGCTGCTCCTTAATTGATGAGCGGTAGGTTTAGACCTCGGTAAGACTCGGTCAGAAATAAAGGTGGGAATCCACTTAGCCTGAAAAGGCTTGTTTGTATATCATGGTGATGACATGATGAGAATCCAGTGCCTGGCAAGGGCCCTTGTTTTCCCATGCGATGCAGACCATGGTAGGAGGGCTCTGTCCGTCAGGACTTTCTGTGCTCGTATTACACAGGTCCATCACACAGTAATCTGCGTCTAACTGTCATAAAGCCCAGGTTTCTGTCTCTTTGTTTCGAATTCTTGATTGTAATTTAAACTTAGTTTTCATTTATTCATACTAAACCAAGTCAAAATGAACACTTAAAAAAATCTTTTCATAGGCCTGAAGCTGGCCAGCCGGTGGCGTTCCAGGGCCTCGGGCCTGGTTTCTCAGGCTACACAACCTATGGGTGGCTGCAGCTCTCCTGGTTCCAGCAGATCTATGCACGGCAGTACTACATGCAGTAGTGAGTCTTTCCCCTCCACGCAGGGTGTGGCCAGGGCTCCTGGGAACTGCGGGAACTCCCATCCCTGTTACCTGCAAAGTTAGCAATGGAGGGATGAGTGTATTTTCATCCGTTTCTGCAGAGCCCTGTTCTGGCTGGTTCCGTAGGTGGAGCAGAGTGTAAATGAGAACTACTAATTTGTACTGATGTGAGGGTGCGTAAGTCTGATACATAGTTTGATGACTTTATTTAGAATATACTATTTCCTTTTCAATTTGTGATATCTTTAAAGTTTTGTCAAATTTTTTATTTTATTTTTGTGGAGTTACTGGATTGAACCCAGGACCTCATGGATGCTAAGCATGCACTCTACTGCTGAGCTATACCCTCCCCCTTGTGAAAATTTTAATTTGCTACTGCACCATACTTTTATGGGTGGCCTTGATGTTTAATTCCAGATGAAATTTACCAGGTGGCTTCTCTTAGGAGCAGAAAAGGCATTTGCAGATATGACTATTAGTAAGGAAGTTCCTCACTAAGTTAAAGAAGAATCAAGTTTGTATGTACCTACTTACAGTTCTTAATGGTAAAAGACCCCTGCATAAATGAGGTTATGAGAACCATAGTCTTCATGGTGCTTTGTTCTCAATAGCATCTTCTCTGTCGTTTTTATTTTAGTTTAGCGGCCACTGCTGCATCCGGGGCTTTTGTCCCCTCACCAAGTGCACAAGAGATACCTGTGGTCTCTGCGCCTGCTCCAGCCCCTATCCACAACCAGTTTCCAGCTGAAAACCAGCCAGCCAATCAGAATGCTGCTCCTCAAGTCGTGGTTAATCCTGGGGCCAATCAGAATTTGCGGATGAATGCACAAGGTGGCCCTATTGTGGAAGAAGATGATGAGATAAATCGAGATTGGTTGGATTGGACCTATTCGGCAGCTACGTTTTCCGTCTTTCTCAGTATCCTCTACTTCTACTCTTCCCTGAGCAGATTCCTCATGGTCATGGGGGCCACTGTTGTCATGTACCTGTAAGCAGATGATTTTGTTTTCCTTTTTTCCCCTTTTCTACAAATTATGCTAATGGTGACTCAGACCAAGTACAGATTTTTCTCTTTTGAGCCATCTCAGCCATTATGTAAGGAGATGTGTTTTTTAGTTTATGCTAGCATTTTTAATACAAGGGATTGATGGCTTAGTTATGACTTTGCCAAGAACGTGATTAATCCTGTGTTAATACAGGAGCAACGTTCTCTTCTTTTTCTCTAGATAAGGTATTTGCCAGGCTCGTGAACCACAATAAAACAGCTATACTGAGGCATGGAAAGGGAAATTGTATTTGTATTGAATAAGAACATACTTATCTTTCTCAGGCTACAGCTGCCTTCCAGGATAAAGGTCAGGCACTGTCTGTGGCATAGTCCCAAAGGGCCAGGGAACCATCACAGATCTGGCATTTGGCTTTATCCACGGCTTAGAGCAGTGATTCTCAACCCGGAAGATTTTTCATCTCCCTCCACCACTCCCAAGACATTTGGCAGTGTTTGGAGACATTTTTGACTGTCAAAACTAGGGAGGTGGTTTTACTGGCATCTAGTTGGTAGAGGCCAGAGATGCTGCTAAACCTCCTCCAGTGCGCAGGACAGCCCACCAGTAAATCTCCAGCCGGTATGTCAGTGGTGCCGGAGTTGAGGAACCCTGGCCTAGAGTCATATGTCCTTGTTTGTGCTGAAAACTGACAGAAGAAATTTTTTCCTCTATAGGGAAAACGGATTTTTATTTTAGTTTTTAAAAATCTTGGAAAAGAAATATTTAGAATAATACATTAAATACTCATATCCAGTATTAATCATTGTTGATAAAATATTTTGTCATTTGCTTCAATACTTGGATTCAAATGGATTTTCCAGATAAAACTTCTAGTTAATTCTTTAAATTCTGTAGCCTCTAGAATCATATATTTAGGTGACCACATTTAGGTCTTATTAATACATTATTACATATATTCTCACAGCTGTGTGTGTGTTTCCCCTTCCTTTCTCTGCTCAGATTTTTAAGTGTAAGGTTTGGTTTAGATGAGCAAATATTTATTGAACACATACTATGTGCCAGGAGCCGTTCATGTTGCTGGGCACATGATACTGAATAAAACGTAGTTTCCACAGCAAACATCAGGAACGTTACAGGCCAGTGAGAAGGTCTAGGAGCCGGCGGGGTGGAATGTCTCTGCACGTGGGCCTGTCAGCTTCTCATCAGGTGCTGCTCTCATTAGAGGAGGGGAGCAAGCAGGGGGAACCCTTCAGTTCTTGAATAAATCTCACTGATGTTCGCTAAGATGGACTTCATGTGTTTCCTTTGAAGGCATCACGTTGGGTGGTTTCCCTTTCGACAAAGGCCAGTTCAGAACTTCCCGAATGATGGCCCCCTCCGTGAAGCTGTAAATCAGGACCCCAACAATAACCTACAGGTATGGGGCTTCCGATGGAGCCCAGTGAGCTTGGCGTGAAGTGCCTGGCCCCCAAATCCTTAATCTTTAGATGTCCAGCCTCATGGTTTACCATTAGGCTAAATACTAACCTAAATATCTCAAGATTTTTTTCAAAATATATTCTTAGAGCAAGTAGCTATTTTAAACCATTGTAAGATAAAATCCATCAGGTATTTTTGTCGTGTGGCAATTTGCATTTTGGCATATATAAATAGTGGTTTTTTTAAACTCACTATTTTCAGTGTTCATGCTCTGTAACAGTGTGCTATACCATGGAAACTGCGAATGGATAGTTATTCTAATTAAGGTTTAGGAACGTAAGCCTGTCTCACTTACAGAAATAAATTTCCTGGAAAATAACACAGAAAAAGAATTTTTATGAGGCACTTTAATGCACAATCCTAAAGGATACTCTTTTTAATATAAAGTGTCCCCTGGTGTCTATTTTTAGAACCCTGGGCTTCCATTTTTAGTTTTTTAACTGGAGCACTGCCAAAATTAGAAAAATATCCACACTTAATGAAGTGGCTCACTCAATTACTAGTTTAATAGTAGTTGAAGATCTGGTTACTTCATTTGTTCTGATCCTTGCTGCCAGGAATAGTGAGAACTGTGAGGCCATCTCCAGCACAGCTGTGCTCTGGAGGCCTGGGAAGGGCTCCATCCGGTCCAGGACATCATTCCCTGGGGTCCTGCCTGCCTGGCTTGGTGTAGGGGGCATGGGGCCAGGGACTCACTCTGCCCTTTCCTAACGTTGTTTGGTGCTTGTCAAGGTCCTAATTGTTTTCTTGTTGTGTTTCATTACTTATAGGAAGGCCCTGATCCTGAAACTGATGACCCTAACCACCTTCCTCCAGACAGGGACGTCCTGGATGACGAGCAGACCAGCCCTTCATTTATGAGCACAGCCTGGCTCGTCTTTAAGACTTTCTTTGCCTCTCTTCTACCAGAAGGCCCCCCAGCCATAGCAAACTGATGGTGTTTGCTCTCTGGCTTCTGGATGCTTTGACAGGCATGGACTGGATCATCTGACTCCAGCTAGATTTCCTTACCTGGACATGGCAATGACACAGAATTAGTGAAAGAATCAACAAAGAGGATGATATGCTTTTGTGATGAAGCAAAAGCAGAAAGTAAGACGTGAAGCCATGATACAAATTGATGAACAAAAAATGCCTAAGGCTTCTCATGTCTTTATTCTGAAGAGCTTTAATATATACTGTTGTAGTTTAATAGACATTGTAAGTAGAAGACATTAATGTCGCATGTTTATGCCTGAGGAACTTTTCCAGATTTGTGTGTCTGCATGCGTGTTTGTACATAGATGTCATAGATGCAGAAATGGTTCTGCTGGTACGATTTGATTCCTGTTGGAATGTTTAAATTACACTAAGTGTACTACTTTATATAATCAATGAAATTGCTAGACATGTTTTAGCAGGACTTTTCTAGGAAAGACTTATGTATAATTGCTTTTTAAAATGCAATGCTTTACTTTAAACCAAGGGGAACTTTGCAGAGGTGAAAGCCTTTGCTGGGTTTTCTGTTCAATAAAGTTTTACTATGAACAACCCAGGCAGAAACTCCTGTCATCTTAGCAGTTGACTCTGTGTCTGTCGTCACTGGTCAACCATCGGTTGAGTTGCTAATTTTTGAGTAACCTGAATGTTTTGCTTCATTTTTATAATAGGACTGTTTGTACTGATGCAGAATAATAAGGTAAGGCCATGAAACTTTTTATTTACTAAGTTTATACTTGTGTTTGCCCCCATTTCCTGATTTAAACAGTACTGGCTTGTGTTGTACGCCATCAAATTCCCCCCGATTCAAAGTTAGTGGCATTAAGTACCTTCCAGGTTGGCAATTCTGCAGTAGTCTCACCTGCTCAAATGTCATGCTTTTTGTAAGCTTTTGGGCTTTAATCCTTCCTTCAAGTATTATTTTTGAGACTAATCTTAAAAGCAAAGTTCTGTGTATTTTTCACATGTGTGACGCTGTAGGTAGAAAGCTGAAGTCCTGGGAACGTTGTCAGCAAAGTAAATCAGCTTCTTTTGTCATGGTTGTGATCATTTAAGTGAATCATGAAACATCACTGACATCAAATAAACATTCACTGAACAATTCATAGCCAGATGCTGGGTGGATACAAAGTTATTTTATGTGTGGTTGTGCAGTAAAAAGCCAACTAAGATAATTTTGTAAGGAGTTAAATGGCGGAGAATTTCAAATAACATCATACCTCCAGAACAGAGGAAGGACCAGAAGGGAGTGACTGTTGACTAGTTCTGAAGGCAGTATTGGCTTGAGGGAAGAAGTGACGTGAGACTGCAGGTTTTAGAGTTCCACGAGTGGGGAAGTAGGTGATGGAAAGAGTCTGAGGAGCTGGAGAGAAGGGTCACAGCAGAAGCAAAAGTGCAGAGACGAGACTTGCTCCTCCTGCCACAAAGCTGGGTTCCTGGCGTGCTTGGAGATTTGTGACAGGGGTCATTAAGAGTTGTTAAGAGGCCTTCTTAGAGTCTCAGGCAGAGAAGCCTGTTGTTCCCAGAGGTGCCCGTCTGCTGCTTCTGAAGGGGTGGGGCCTCTCTCCCTGTGGTGTCAGGTGGCGTCCATCAAACTCCAGACTCCACGGGCCCAAAATAGTTCCCGAAAGGTGCTCCTGAGGACAGCTGACAAGGGTTCAGATTGTCCCAAGCCCCACCGGGACAAGGAGGGAGCCTTCAGACAGCACCTAAGCCTGAAGACGGCTGACCGGTGGGAGCCATGGCAGAAATGTCAGTTCTTCCACAGCAGTGATAAATGTAGTATAAGAATGCACTGTGTACCACTATTAATACTTAGCGTGAGGGCTGCTGTGGTGGGGAAAGCCAAGTGGAAGTCACTAGCATGCCTCTAACTAGGAAAACGGTCAATCAAAAGCAATACACATCCCTAGAGGGATTTTTGAGGTCAGTGCAACCTCCAGGGACTTGAAAGATGCAGGGGTGGTGATTCCCACATGGCCATTCAACTCTCCTGTTTGGCCTGCATAGAAGATAGTTGGTGAGAATGACAGTAGATGATCATAAACTTATGATGTGATCGTAAATTTATGATTGGAGGTGGTGACTCCAATTGCAGCTACTTCACAAGTGTGGTTTCATTACTTGAGCAAATTAACACATCCCCTGGTTCCTGGTTTGCAGTGCCACAGGGGCATATAAACTATCCAGTCCTATGTCATTATAATTTGGCCCATGGGGACCTTGATCACGTTTTCCATCCACAGAATATCCCACCAGTTTAACATGGATGATATGTGCTGATTCAACCTAGTGAGCAAGAGGTAGTAACTACTCTAGATCTGTTGGTAAGACATTTACGTTGTCAGATATGAAATAAATTCAAAAAAATGTCAGGGGCCTTCCACCTCAGTGAAATTTCTAATGGTGCACTGGTTTGGGGCATGTCAAGATATCTGTTTGAGTGAAAGATAAATTATTGCATCTGGTCCCTCCGACAGCCAAAAAAACAGACACAACACCTGGTTGACCTCTGGATTTTGGAGGCAATGTATTCCTCGTTTGAGTACATTCCTCTAGCCCACTTACAAGTGACCTGAAAAGCTGCTGGTTTTGAGCGGGGCCCAGAACAGAAGGAAGATTTGCAGTGGGTCCAGGCTGCTGTGCCACTTGGGCCACAGAATCCAGCAGACCCAGTGGTGCTTGAAGTGGCCGGGGCAGACAGGAATGCTGTATGGGGCCTGCAGCAGGTCCTTACAGGTGAATCAGTGTAGGTCCTTAGCATTTGGGAGCGAAGTCCTGCCATTCTCTGCAGATAATCACTTCCCTTTTAAGAAACTACTGACTCTTTGGATTTACATCTGCAAAGATCCCACTTCCAAATAAGGTCACATCCCGAAGTTCTGGATGGACATTAATCTGGGGGGACACAATTCAATCCACAACAGGGAGAAGTGCTTCCAACAGGAGACACAACAATGATTCCATCAAGCTACACGCTCAGCCACCTGTCTACTTTGGGCTCCTTGTGCCTCTGAATCAACAGGCAGAGAAGGGAGTTATCCTGTGGACTGAGGTGACTGATCCTGACTATCGAGAGGAAGTCGGTGAGCTCAGTGGTAGAGCATGTGCATAACGTGCATGAGGTCCTGAGTTGAATCCCAGTACCTCCACTGAGGGGAAGAATGGGAGAAATGGGGCTACTATACAATGAAGATAAGGAAGGTGTGTGGAATACAGGAGATTCCTAAGGGTGTCTCCCAGTACTGCCCTGCCCTGCTGTTAAAGTTGTTGGAAAACCCATTTAAGGCAGGACTACTCATGGCCCTGACTCTTCAGTAATGAAGGTTTGGGTCACCCCAGCAACCAGGACCAGCTGGGGTGCTCGCTGAGGGCTTGAAATAGGTAGTAAAAGAAGGTAGTTATAAACACCAACCACATCTGTGAGACCAGTTGCAGAAATGAGGCCTGTAATTATCATGAATATTTCTTCCTCCTCTTGTGCTGTGTTTGTATCCTCATCCACAAACCTGTGTATTATATATAGATACATAATACATATAAAGCAAGTATTTTTGTTTTCTTCCCTTTCTTATCCTCATCATCTAACAAGATGAATTAATGATAGTTAACCTTACATCACAGGATTGAAGTTATAGGATCTGAGAGGAGTTACCATCATCCAAGGACTTGGCATCCTCTCCTGGGGAAAGGATCAGTGTGTTTTGGGTTATACGCAGGATCGTTGCATCACATCAGACGGAAGCAAGACTTTGTTATTACCTTTAACTGGGGATGAAGTGTGGTTTTAGGACGTGTGCATGTGTACCAAGCTGACAAAGGGTGAACTGGGCTAGGCCCACTTATTCAAACCCTAATCTAGGTGTTGCTGGGAAGTTACTTTGCAGATAGACTTTAAGTACCATCGGTAGACTTTAAGTATGGGAGATTATCCTCTGTGATCTGAGTTGGCCTCATCCAATTAGCTCAAAGATCTGAAGAGTGAAACAGGTTTCCGGAGGAAGAAGCCATTAAGCCCATGAACTGCAGCATCAGCATCTCAAGTTTCCAGCCTGCCAGTCTGCCCTATGATTAGCCAGCCTCTACAACCACCAGTAAGCCCGTTCCTTGAAAGAAATAAGTAAGTATTAATCTCCAATGGGTTGTTTCCCTGGTAGAACTCTGACTGATAAAGGGTCCCAGCTCTGGAGCTTTTAGGGTCTAGCTCCTTGGCCTTGGATACCATATTGGTCAGTGGGGGTTGCTTCCAGACAGACTATGTCACTTGTTCAGAATCAGGTGCCTCTTTGGTTCTGCTTGAGACTGAAGGCATCTGGGGGCGGCTCCTGGGAAGCTATAAGGCTTTGCTCTGCCTCACAAAGTTTTCCCATTCTGGGCAGTGGGCTGCACTGGCTTGCAGGAAGAGGCAAGCCTCCTCTGGAGGGAAGCCATTAGGGTGGAAGTGGTCGGGTATAAACAGTGCGGGAGGCTGGGAGTGGGGTGGGCGTAGCTGTCTCATTTGGTACATCCAGGGGTGGCTTTGCCCATGGTGGTACCCAGTGGCCCAGCAGTGCATTATCTTCACGCAGGCCTGAGTGAGCAGGAGCTTGTGTTCCCAGCCACATAACCTGGCTAAAAAGCACACAGGCAGGCCCACGTCACATGGTCAGCACAAACAATTCTGCAGTGGTCAGGGAAGGCCTCTGAGGAGATGACACCTAAATGATGAACTGGAGCAAACCAAGCAAAGAGTTGGGGAAGCACCTTCCAAGTAAAAAGGAAGGCAATTACAAAGGCCCTGAGGTAGGAATGAATTTGGCATAGCCATTGTCTTAGAAGGTGGCAGGTGGCTGAAGTTGAGTGAGGGGGTGGTGGGAGAAAGGATCCAGAAGTAAGGGGACAAACCACATAGGGTCTTCTAGGCCACAGTAAGCAATGTGGGTTTTCATCAAAGTGGGATAAGATCCATTGGAGAAGCCATAAGGGAGGAAAAGAGGGGGGAGAACAGAATGATCTGATGGCTTATAGTTCAAGGAGCTAGAATATTATGAAGGAAGAAGGAAGAGAAATGATTGGCACACAAGGGGTACAGAGGGAGAATAGTTCCCCTGAGAGCCTGCCAGGAAAGCTGCAAATCCAGGGTAGAACAAGGAAGGGAGGAGGTGGAGGAGATTGCTGCTGATGACAGAAGGCAGGGTGGGAGGGTGTGGGGTCAGGGCCGGCTGGGGGATGGGTTCGCCGACAGCCCGCAGGCAGCTATGCGAGGGCATGTCTTAGTACAGGCTGACTGTGAGACACTGCCTCTAGGTGGTGCTGGAGGCAAACAAGGGGGCCAGAGAGGTCCTCCCCAGGGAAGGGCAGAGGGTGTGGCGACAGGGGAGCGGGTTTGAGCCCTTGCCGTGGGCCCTGGGGAAGTTGCTTCTCAGCACTGAGCCCCTGCTTCCCCATCCATAACATAGACCCCTGGGACATAGCGAACTGCTCTGCCCACCACATGGGGCCATGAGGCTCAAAATAACACAGTGCTCTCCAAAGGTGGTAAATATGACCCAGGATGGGCATGCAGAACCAATCTAGATGGCCTGTCCTTTATTGTAATAACCATGTTATTTTTTTAATGTATTAGATAAGTGTATTTTTCCACTTAAAGTGGGGATGTGAAGTTCTTTTTTAAAATACATTCGAGTAAAAAAGCGAGTCAGTTTAAAAGGTTATGTAAATAATAGTCTAAAGCATGTGCAGAGAAGACAGAAATCATGGCAGTAGTTTTTGAGTGATGGAGGTTCAGGAAACACTAAACACAAAGCTTTGTGAACATACAGCCCATGAAAATGTTAAAAGGAAAAAACCCGCCAACACTGAAGCGTGCATTTGTCTGTGTTTTGGGTGGCTCCCCTGGGCGTATGTGTGTGCATGTGCATCTCAGGCTCCCCTGGGCATATGCGTGTGCATGTGCATCTCATGCAGACGTACCGGGGTGGGTGTGTATTAATCTGCATTTAGGGGGCCCATGTGTGTATGTGGCATGTGCACATCCCTGTACACGTGCACACAAGACTATCTGCACGTTCACATGTCTTGCTTTATCTGGGCAAGCGTGTGAGTACAAGTGCACCAGGTGTGTGCGCATCTTCAGTTACAGCTGTTAACAGTGACACGGGGCTGTGTGTAGGGTCGCCTCCCCCTCCCCAGCCCTCAGCACTACCCAGCAGCACTGGGCTGGGCTGGAAGCCGGGGGCTGGCAGTCACCAGCCACTAGGGGGCAGCAGTTGGCTTGGTGGGGCCTTCTTCAAGCAGGGTCCCCTCTGAGTCTGGCATGGGAGGTCCTCTGAAGTCTCTCTCTGCCTGGTCCCCACCTCCCCTGACTTACCCCCAGGCCTCTGCCAGATTAGCCAGTGGCCCCTGGAGGAGGCTTTTTGGAAAGCCTGGGACTCAGAAAGTGGACCCGTTGTTGTAGGTGGTTTGGGACCCAGCTGGCCTGGGTCCCTGAAGTGCTGGCACTTGGACTTCTAGAAGCAGCTGGTCGGCAACCTCTGGCTCTTCTGCAGTCTGGGCTCTGGATCTCTTTCAGGGGAGCTTGTAGCTGTCTGTCTCCCTTACTCTCAGCCCCAAGCCTGTTCAGAATACAGCTAAACCCCTGGGCTCAGCCCTGGCTTGTGGGGAGTTGGCCTGATCAAACCGTCAAGGTCATCCAAAACAGGGAAGGTCTGTGAAACTGTCACAGCCAACAGGAGCCTAACGAGACATGGCAACCAAATGCAGTGTGGTCTTCCTCATGGGATCCCGGAACAGGAAAAGGACATTAGGTAGAAACTGAGGATATCTGAATAGCTATGGATTTTAGTTAATCTAATGTATCAATGTTGATTCTTTCATTGTAACAAAGGTACCATATCAAGGTAAGATGTTAATAATAACGGGAAGCAGATATGGGTTGGATACTGGGAGCTCTCTGTACTATTGGCTCAGTTTCTCTGTAAATGTAAAACTGTTCTAACAAGCAAAGTCTATTCAAAAATTCACACGGGGTGTGCATTCTCCTCCACGACATGGCCGCATGGGATAGAGCAGTAGGGTAGAAAGATGTGCTGGTTCTCCTGTGGCCCCTAACTCCCTGTGCCCCTCCACCCCCAAGGGGGCCCTTCCCCAGGAACCACGTCTCCACTGAAAGGGGAGTCAGAGCCTCTGTGCTTCAAAGGGCCTTGCTCTCTGTTCCATCACTCTTAGATGCTAAGTGTCCAGGAACAAAGGGACAGCATATCTCAGTGGCTGGGCTGCTAACGCTGGAGCCCAACTCCCTGAGTTCAAATCCCAACTTGACATCCCCATGTGACCTGGACCATTTGTTTAACTTCTTTCTGCTTCTTTTTTTTTTTTTCTGGCGGGGGGGTGGTGGTAATTAGGTTGGTTGGTTGGTTTGTTTTTACAGAGGTACTGGGGATTGAACCCAGGACCTTGTGCATGCTAAGCATGTTCTCTACCATTGAGCAATACCCTCCCCCCTTCTCTGCTTCACTTTTAAATCTATAAAGCAGGAGCAACTGAGGGACCTCAGAAGTGACTGTGACGATTAAATGAGATAGGAAACAACCCAAGTGTCCACAGATGGATGAAGGGATAAAACAAATGTGGTCGAGCCATATAGTAGAATACTGTCCAGCCACATCAGGGAACAAAGCACTGACACCTGCTACAACATGCCCTGAAAATATTATACCACGTGCAAAACACCAGATGCAAAAGGCTGACCTTTGCACTTATACAATCATCACATGCTGTATGAGTCAATTTATACAAAAGGCCCAGAGCAGATCTGTGGTTGCTAGGGGCTGGGGCCCGGGGGGCTGTGGGGGCGGGAAGTGGAAGTGGCTGCTTATTGGGTACGGAGTTTCTCTTTAGGGTGATGAAAATGGTCTGGACTTTAATGATTGCACACATAACATCAGGAATGTACTAAATGTCATTGAACTATACGTTTTAAAATGGTAAATTTTAAGGTATGTGTATTTTATCATGAAATAAACAAGGATGAAATAAGGCAAAAAAGCATATAGCTCAAAAATGTAATTGATATTATGGTGATAAGTTTTAAGAGTTTAAGATGCAGGGTTCTAAGTTTGAAGGGATGGATTGCTTTTGTTTTTCTTTGGTTGGTTCTTCCATTTGTTTTATGTTGCTTTTCAATCTATTATCCCCTGGGCCTCTCACACTCCCAGGCCAGTCCCCTCAGCAGCCAGCTGCACTGAAGTGTGGGCCTGCCTCCCTCTTCTCTGTAGGCAGAGCTGCTGACCGCCAGTACCCTGGCCAGGGCCCCCGCGGTCACTGGCCTCCACCGCCCCAGGAGTACAGCATGAACAGCGGCCAAGAAGACAGTAGGTTGCACGTAGACTTTGCGTTCCTGAGAAATGGGGCCCATTAATGAGGCTCCCTGAGCTCAGCCTATAGATGGAGGTGCTGGGGAGTCTGGGCAAAACCCCAGTGAGGCCAGTGGGCACATGCCTGCTCATCACATCCTCGCGATGACTGTGGATACAAACCCCCGAGGGCTGGGTGCCCTGGGGAAATAGGCCCAGCTGGCTGGGCACTGGGACTCAGTGAGGCTCACCCTGCTCTGTGAGTGGGCGCATCCCATGGGGCTGGGGAGGGACCTGCTCGAGAGCAGGCTGAGTGAGCCCTTCCTTTGGGGACAGCACCCTGTCACATCCCTGCAGCCTTGGTAGCCTGCCTGAGGACTCTGAGAAGGAGGAATCAGCTGTTTGGTCTCAGTTGCTAAAGGGGAATTCTTGGCCCCAGCTGTGAGTGAAACACTGTATGTTATAATTTTTTAAAAATAATACAGTCACATGACTCAAAATTCAAAAGTCACGGAATTTCCCCACCTCTTTTTCCCAGACACCCAGTCCCTCCCAGAGGCAGCCCATGTTTTCAGTGTCTTGTGTACCCACCCAGAGGTACTTTGTGTGGATCAAGCCAAAGCCTATTTATAGGACTCTTTATAGGGTCTACTGCCTTCATCTCCTTGGATGCAAAGGGCAACAATCGACATTTCTCATGTTACAGATGAGGAAACTGAGGTTTGGAGAAAGCCAGCGACCAATCCACGGTGACACAGTAAATGAGTCAGGGGCCAGCTAGACCCCATCCCTGACTCCCAGTGCATGCTTCTACCCCAGCCGCACTGGGACTCAAAGACTTGTGAAAGCCCTGTGCACAGAATACGAGCCTTGTAGGTTAGGTCCTGCCTCCAATGTCTGTCAGCTACAATGCTGCATTCTCACCTATTAAACAGAGATAATAGTTGACAGCTCCTTATGGGTTTATTATAAGAACCAAGTAAGATAAAGCATGTAAAGAGCTTGGCACAACACCTGGCATTTCTATTCCCATTCATTAAGCATTTATGGTGGGACTACTATGTGCCAAGCACCTACTACGTGCGGATCATATGCAGCCATGATCCTGGCTCAGGGAGCTCACGGTCTAGCAGTCCCATAAGAAGAGCTCAGTGAACAGTGGGTCTTATTAGTCAGCAATAAGGGAAGTGGAGGCAAGACCACTCTACCTGAGTCTCAACCCGAGTCTGTACCTCCCACTAGAAAGTGGAACCAGGAGAGAAGGGGCAAGTATCCGGTTCTCCGCCCTCTGTATCCCTGCCACCTCTAAACCAGAGTATGAAAGCGTGAGACACGTACCTCTGGGGGGATACAGGATGACGCTCTGTCGTACACAAACGCAGTATTAAATACCCACTATTTCAAGTTACAGCGAGGGAAAGGGTTGGTATTAAGAGTGCCTTGAACACCCACAAAGCTGTCTCCCTTTTTACACTGAGTTTTCATTTACATGCAACAACACGCCTCAAACTCAGGTTCATTGTCAGGCAACAGTATCTGGCACGAATTAAATATCTTTATTTTATTGTCATCATCTGTTAGCCTCTTTCTATTTACGGCAAGTGAGAGATTAAAGTTTATGCTTAGATACATTTATTTAAGTAAAAAGAAAAAAGGAATAACTTTTAGAAAGTATTAAAGAGTGAGGTGGGTAGAGCTCAGTGGTAGAGTGCATGCTTAGCATGCACAGGGTCCTGGGTTCAATTCCCAGTACCTTCATTTAAAAAAAAATTATTAAGCGATTATCCAAATATGTAGGAAATGTACGAACCTGACAGGAGGCTGGAGGGGCTGACGCAATCAGGTAAGCCCCTGCTGCCCCGGAAGTGCCTTAGGTCCCCTGGCGGATGTGAACTCCAGGAGGGCCAGCGGGATCATGGCCCGCCGCCGCCCGAGAACCACGCTGGCTGCCGCTCTCCTGACCCCAGCCCTGCTGAGCGGTGCCCACGCCTGCCCCAGAGGCACTTCGTACCAGGCAGGCAGGCATCGTGTGCTGAGTAACCAAGCCCGCCCTCCGGGCGTGTAAGTACCACCGCCACCGCTCTGTGCCTGCCTCTCTCTGTCCGCCCACCTGTCTGTCCCTCCAGGGCTCCTTCCGGGTGCACCCACTGAGAAGGAGCCTCCCTGGCCTGAAGCCAGCTCCGTCCGATGAAGGGCTGCCACGCTGGAGCCCAAACTGAGGAGGGCCCTGGGCTAAGCGGAGGGATCCTACCTCCTGACCTCACCTTCAAGTCAAGCTCTTCGGTGAGGTGGTCCCTGAGGCACTGCAAACAGCCCCATGTGGGTGTTTCCTGGGACTCAGGGTCATTCTGGGGTTCAAGTTAAGGGTCAGAGCAGAGCCCGGTTGCGGGTCAGGTTAGAGGGTGAAGGTTGGGAGGTCAGTGTGTACTTGGTGTTGAGGACCCTTCTAGGGCTGGAGTCAGGGGTCAATATGAGCCCAGGCTGGGGAGGCTCTGTCACTGATGGCCATGTGACCTTGGTCAGCTCCCCTACCCTCTCTGGGTCTCAACCTCTTGCTCAATAAAATAAGGGAATAGGGAAGCTAAATGCAATGATCTGTAAAATAGAAGATCTCAAAGTTTGAGTCCCAGGACTGTAGACTCTGCTTGTATTTGGGGGAGATGGTGTCCGGGCGCAGTCTGGGTGAGGCTGGGCTTCATGTGTGGCTGGGTTCAGGGACTGCCATTTGACTAGGATCATGGGGTTCCTGTGTGTCAGGATCCAGATCCCTATGACTGGGATCTTTGGCCCAGGTCAGGGGTCAGAGCTCTCTCTATGTGCCCTGAGCATAGCCATCTAACTTATGCCACAGTGAGACCCAGTCCAACCCCTCATCCCAAAGATGCAGAGCCACAGTCAAGGCTAGGTCACTCTGGGTTTCAAACCTCTTACCACTGCCCTCCCTTCCAGTGAACCAGGAGACCACCAGGGTGATCCAGACTGCCTTCCAGTGAGCCAGCTACCTAGGCATCAAGGGCACAGGGCCATGATGATCCTTGGCCCAGTCCAGTATGGTCTGTACACGTGAGTCAGGTCCGGAGTGTGAACACTTGGGGATTGGTGGGGAGTAGCCCGGGACTTGCTTCCAGCCTCCAGAGAGGAAGGGCAGCCAGGAAAACTCAGGCCTCCCCACCCAACTTGGCGCCGGGGCAGAAGCCTGCCCCCAACCCCCATCCCCACCATACTTCTTCAGTCTATTCACCTCTCCCCCAAGTGCCCCGGGGAAGATTGATTGGAGTATATCAATCTCTCCAATAGCCCCAGTAAGATTCAGCCCTTGGAAAGGCCCTTTCCACTGCCCTAGGCAGAGAGGGGTCCTTTGGCGGGTAAGAGGAATGCAAGGTAGTGAGATCTCTTGGCAAAATGGGTATCCTGCCTGCATTTTGGCAGAGGGAGCACTGTGGGCCAGGCACCTTTACAAACGTGTTTCTTTATCTTCAGCCACATCCCCCTGCTGGCCCTGCTTACTGGACAAGGAAACAGGAGCTCAGAGAGGCTAAGCAGCTTGGAGGACACAGGGAGGCTGGCAGTGGCAGGCTCAGGCTTCCAACCCAGGAGGGTTGAAGCACTGAGCACTAGGCTTGGCCCCTGGATCACAACGCATCTACCTTATTAATTGATTGATTTAATCAGCCCAACCCTGGGAGGTAGATTCTGTTATCAGCTCCATTCTTATGTATGGGCAAACCGAGGCACAGAGATCTTAGGAAGTAAAGAAAAACTCCTGTCTGCTAGGCATCACACCAGTCCACAGCTAACCTTCCTAGCAGGGCTAAGTAACTTGCTGAGGACACTGCTCACTACTAGGGGCTGGGGGCAGGATTTGAACCCAGCAGCCCCCCGACTTTGGAATCTGAGAGCCTGAGTACTCTACTCAGATCTTTGTCTTGATCAACCCTCTGTCAAATTGCTGTGAGCAGCCCCCTTGCATAGAGGAAAACACTGAGGCTCAGAGAGGCAAGGGGCGTGCCCAAGTCAGACTGGGCACTGGAGGGCCCTGGTGCGTGGGGCCGAGGGAGGAGCCTTTGATTTAGGCCTCTCTGCCTGTGGAGCAGATGGACACATGTGTGAATCTGGATTCAGGCATATCCATGTGTGTGACTATGTGTGACGGGTGTGAGTGTCACGGGCCCCAGGGTATCCCGAGGGACTCTGGGATGGCTAATGCTTATATCTGAGGCTCCCTCGGAGGCTCAGTATTCTCAGCTGTGAAATGGGGATGATTATTCCTGCCTTCTGGTTATAGGAGGATTCCAAGTCTGGCAGAGCCCTGAGCAGTGCATGGCACACAGTAGGCACTCAATGGATGCACAGGACTGGCTCACTGCAGTGCTTGCTCCCCTCAGGCCCAGAGGAGCAGACTTTATCTCCTTGACTCTGAAACTGGTCCCGAAGGGACTGGTAAGTGAGGCTCGCTGACCCTGCCCAGCTGCCTGCTGCAGGGAGCAGTCCAAGGTCATGCCCAGGAGGCTGGGCCCACCTCCCCTCCCTGTTCTTCTGTGAGAAAGTGCCTCCCACTTCCCATTGTGGCCAGTTCCAGGTGCCTGTTCCCAGCGCTGCCACCCCCATATGCCCTCCTCTGGTCTCCTTTCCAGCCTGATAAGCTGCCTGCCCCATCCACCCCAGAACTGCTAAGAGATCCACGTCATCTCAAAACATCGTGGCCAGCTTTGTCCAGATGAGGGAGGGTGAGTGCACTGTGGGCCTTGTAAGGCAGGGATGGGAGCCAGAAGGCCACCTTCAGTTACTGTGCAAACTTGGGACAGTCACTGCTCCTATCTGGGCCCCTATCATGGCCTCTGTCCAGCTCTGACATTTGATGATTGGTTCTGGTCAGGCTATGGCAAGTCGCTTCCCCTCAGGGCTGTAGCCTCATAGGCTGTGTGATCTTGGGCAAGTCACTTAAACTCTCTGAACCTCAGTTTCCTCATCTGCAAGATGGGGTGACAATGGCTCCTATCCCGTAGGGTGGTTGTGAGAATTGAGTGGGAAAAAATGTAAAATGCTTAACCATAGGTGTGTGGGTTTATTTCTGGGCTCTCTATTCTGTTCCATTGATCTGTATGTTTATTTTTGTGCCAATACCACACTATTTTGATTACTGTAGCTCTGTGGTACTGTCTGAAGTCTGAGAGGGTTATTCCTCCAGCTTCATTCTTTTTCTTCAGTATTGCTTTGGCAATTCTGGGTTTTTGTGATTCCGTGTAAATTTTAGGATTATTTGTTCTAGTTCTATGAAAAAAATGTCCTGGATAATTTGATAGGGATCGCATTAAATCTATAGATTGCTTTGGGTAATACGGCCATTTTAACAATATTAATTCTTCCAATCCAAGAGCATTGGATATCTTTCCATTTCTTTAAATTATCTTTAATTTCCTTAATCAGTATTTCATAATTCTCTGTGTATTAAGTCTTTCATCTCCTTGGTTAGTCCTTATTGTTACTACTGCTGTTGCCAGCATGATACCCCCAGCATGAGCATGCTGCCAGGTACTTTTCCAGCAGCAGGGAACATCAGAGGAAAGATAAGAAGGAGGAAAGCAGTATTGGAGATCTAGAACCCCCCCATCCTTCCCGGAGTCTCTCTTCTTCCTTCCCATCCCCCCAACCCTCCTGCCCTCTGGCAACCACCTGTTTGTTCTCAATCTATGAGTCTGTTTCTGTTTTGTTATGTTCATTTGTTTTGTTTTTTAGATTCCACATATAAGTGAAATCATATGGTATTTGTCTTTCTGTCTAACTTATTTCACTTAGCATAATATCCTCTAGGTCCATCCATGTTGTCGCAAATGGCAAGATTTCATTCTTTCTTTTATGGCTGAGTAGAATTCCACTGTATATACGTACCACATCTTCTTTATCCATCCATCTGTTCATAAACACTTAGGGCTCCTTCCTAATGTCGTGGCTATTGTAAATAATGCTGCAGTGAACATAAGCGTGCAGGTGCCTTTTCGAATTAGTGTTTTTGTTTTCTTTGGAAAAAATACCCAGATGTGAAATTGCTGGATCATATGGAAGGTCTATTTCTAATTTCTGAGGAAGCTCCATACTGCTTTCTATAGTGGCTGCACCAATTTACTTCCCACCAACGGTGCACAAAGTTTCCCTTTTCTCCACATCCTCTTAAGTTCGTTTTCAAATGTTCATTTTCAAATCTATCAATCTATCTATTCTTTTTTTTTCCCCTTTGGAGTCCTATGATTTCATTATGGCTCGATTTCTTTAATCATTGAACAATTAGTTCCTTTGTAGTTTCTTGTAGGCTGTTCTGTGACAGAGCGTTGGGGTGCTTATCTTCTTACTGCTTGTGTTTGCTAGTTCTGTCATGGTCGATGGTTTCCTTGTGTGGTTTATAATGTTTACTGTCGTGGAAGCTCACCTGAATGGAATTAGGTTTTTCTGTGGACAGACTCTGCTCCCTGGATCACCTACATTTCCTTAGAGAATGATTTTCCGCTTATCCCTGCCAGGGACCCCAGAGGTTCCACCATCCGTTCCCGTCTTTTTAGATCAACATCTCAGCTCCGGAAGTCTTGCACCATGCTGGCAGTATAAATATATAGACACTTCTGAGCTGCACGTGCTCAGGCTCTCAGTTTAGAGCCTCCCAGACCCACCCCAGCACTTGTGGCTTCCTTTGCTGTTAAAGTCATTTTGTCTCTTTTTCACTGAGAGGAGATATTTCCATTCTCCCTCCTTGTCTCACTTCTCTCCCTCGGACAGTGTGAAAACCCCACGTCAGTGTGGTCCGAACCCACATCCTGATCCTCGTCTCTCTGGGCCACCTTACTTACGATTTTAGCTCTCATTTCCCTCTTCATCTTTAGTATCTGGGATTGCCCTTTTCTTTTGTTTGAGCTCAGCTGTGTATTAAGTAAAACCTTCTGTTGCAAGGTACTATTGGTTCCGGTTTTTGATGGGAAGAGGTCTCCCTGAGCCCAGCCCAACAGTCTGCAAATCAGAGGTCCTGCCCACCTGCCCAGGCCACCTCGGGCCACACTCCCCAGCTTCCTGGCCACATGCCCGTTCTGTGCAGTGACTGTGTTCCCCTCACAGGGCTTTTGCACATACTGTTCCCTGTGCTCAGAATGCTTCCCCTCTCGCTTGCCCCGTCTGATTACTCCTCATCCTCAGGGAAGGCCTCCCCTCTCCCTGGCCAGGTCAGAGTCACTCCAGGGCTCTTGATGACCCTTGCATCCCTCCTTTAAGATACTCCTCGGGTGCCACTTTACATTTAGTTCTGGGATTGTGTAATAATACAATAATTACAATAATAATTATGTTGAGCCTCCAGAGGGTAGAGTCCCGGTCTGTCCAGCTCTCCACAGTCCCCCACCTCCTCGCCCAGGGCGGAAGCACAGTCGGCATTTTATGAATATCGTTACATAAGTGCAATGGCAGCATCTTTTGGAGGGTTACTGCGCACCAGGGTCCTTCTCCAAGTTCTTTACGTGGATTCTCTCATTTAATCCTCACAACAGCCCTCGGAAGTAGGTACTATTATTGTTATCTAACCAAACGGGTCCACTTGCCCCCGTGTGGTCAAGCCAATCTACTCACACCATGTGGTGGTGATGCAAAGTGCAGTATTTATCACAGGGCGCCAAACACGGGATGCAGGCTAATGGTCAAATGACCCGAACTCCTGGATGGCTTTCAGGGGAAGGTTTTTAAAGATAAGGTGATGGAGAGGGTTTGCGGGGTGTGTGACCAGCTCATGGATACTCTTCTGACTGGTTGGTGGTGGGGTAAGTCACCGGAGTCAACATCATCAGCCTTCTGGTTCCAGCCGGTCTGGGGTCTACATGCTTGTGGGTAGCATACAGTTCACTTCTTCTATCTGGTGGGGGTTTCAGTATCCACGAAACAGTTTAACAGTGTGACTCAGAATACAACACCTAGCCCTTGAGGAGGAACTAAAGGTCCTTTGTTCAATGTCTAAACTCTTACTATTTTGTGTTGCTTGACTGTTTTCCTTTGTTTCTGCATTTTCTCACTTCTTTGATTAAATTTACCCTCTGGAACTCAGGGAAGGTCTAGGAGGCTTAAATTTTTCTATAAGCAAGAGGCAGGCAGAGGACACGGTGGGAGCGGGTGGTCTGTCCCGGGAAGGCCACATAGGGTCCTGCTGGGTAACATTATTATCCTCATTTTACAGATGAAGAGGGTATAAAGGCACACTTTCCCCACCCTGAGAGGTGGGCAGGGCAAGGGATTGTTTCACTATCTCACAGATGAGAACACCAAGGGCTGGAGAGGGCAAGAGTGGTGCCCAGGTCACTGGCAAATTAGAGATGGGGTGGGGCCCAAAGAGCAAGCCTCAGAGCCCTGCCTCAGCTGCTTCAGCTGCTTGCTTTTTCCCCAGCCCGGGGAACCTCACATCGGCCTCATCCCTCCCATCTCCAGGGGCAGCGGCCACCGCTGTGCTGATGGGCCCCTGTGCTTCCCACAATTTCCCCACCAGCCAGGCCCAGGTAGCTGTCCACAGCCTCAAAATGCCCAAGATCTCCTGTCAGAACAAGAGGATCATGGACATTTCTTCCACAATGGCATTAATTCTTCTTCCCACACCCAGACAGGCAATGTTTTGTGGTTTACACTTTTGAATAGGTGAAGGGGCGCAGATGGAGACAGGGAGGCCAGTAGTCGGCAACCCCACCCACAGATGGGCCTCTGAAACCTCCAAATTCTTCTCGGTTGTTTCTAAAACGTGGCTGTCCTCCTGATAATCAAAATCAGATGATTCAAGTTATGGACGGGGTACACATGGGGATTTTGACAGTCTTAGTAGTATTTTCTTTTTTAAGCTGGGTGCTAAGACATGGGTGTTTGCAACATAGGTCTCCAAACCACTGTCCATCTCCATCAGGGACATATGACTTTCCAAATCCAGAATTCAGTGGATTTAGAAGGCAGTACAGGGTGCATGCACACTGGATATATTATAGGACACCCACCATGGGGCCTGAGGTGACACCCTACCCCATTGCTGTTTCTCCACATACGAATATTCACGTGAAGGAGATAAACACTATAAACAGCATCCCATCAAATGGCCAGGTTTGCTGACAGACTTAAAAAAAAAAAAACTTGCAGTCTTCAGAGTTTGATTGTCATTGTAGATAAAAAAGTGAGGCTCAGTACTATAGCTAGTCCCCCTTTGCCTAGCTTCAGTGTTTCCTAATACCTAAAAACTATAGACAGCAGTAACAAAGGCACATAGTGGAAACAGAGAAAAGTATAAAGAAAAAGACCCCCACGGTCATTCATAACCACGGTACGTTTGTCATGACTAAGAGATTAATGTTGGTACATGGCTGTTAGCCAAACTGTAGACTTTGACATCTACCAGTTTTCCCACTGATGTCCTTTTTCTGTCCCAGGATTTAATCCAAGGTGGCACATTGCATGTAGTCTTTTAAAAATCTTTAAAATTTTGTATTATTTTATTTACTTCTTTTTTTCTAAGTTTAGGAATCTGAAAAGTTCAGAGTACTCTAATGACCACCTATAAACTCCCCTTCCCAGAATGTCCTGTTTCATTCCCATCTCCTGACTTGTTTAAGAGTCCCCTCTTGTTTCTGGCTCCTGACGAGTTCCCTTCTTGCTTTTAGTCTGTCTGTGGACATCAGTGCTTTTTAGAAATCTGTTAACCAAGACTTCTGTGTGCAGGAGTGCTTCCAGAAGGCAGTTTGAACTGGCAGGGAGAGAGCAAAGGAAAGGTGTTCTCCCAGCGGAAGAGCAGTGATTGGCCCGGAGCTTGGGGTGTGGGAAATCCCAGTGTGGCTGAGGGAGGGGTTGTCTAGGGGTAAAGGAGTTGTAGATCAGGCTAGGAGGTAGGTTGAGATCATGCCATGGAGCCTCAAAGGCCAAAGGAAGCAGTAGAAGCCATAGAAGGTGTTGAGGTGGGTCTGGGAGATGATGTGGTCGGCGCTGGTGCAGGATGGCTGGACTTGGGGGGGCGTTAAACTGAGCCCCTGCTAAAATGGTAGAAAGCAGGAGTGGCTCTCAAGTGTCCACCTTCACTGTCCAAAAGGAGCTCTAGAGGCTGAGAACCAGAAGGACACACGTTCAAGGTCACACGTCATATTCATCCCAGAGTCAATAGTTTCTGTGCCCCGGCACTTTTATGTATCTATTTTCAACAATATCTTTGAGTTCTTACTCTGGGCTAGGCCCATATGGTTCCTGACTTCATGAAGTGTATAGTCTAATGGACATGGACAGAGATAGACAATAACTAACTAGCCAAACAAGACTATAAAACCACTAATTGTGCCTGGAGCTATGAAGCAAAAATGAGTGGTGCTTATACAACTCATAAACCCAGATCAAGAGGCTATTTAAAAGTTATCCAGTATGGTGGGTCTCAAATTTTGACTTGTGCCAGAATCACCGGCAGGGATTGTTAAAACACAGATTCCTGGGCCCATCTTCAGAGTTTCTGATTTGGTGGGCCTGGGGTGGAGCCTGAGAATCTGCATTTCTAACAAATTCCCTCTTGGGTGGTGCTAATGCTGCTGGCTGAGGTTCCGCACTTGGTCCCTGGGGTATAAAAACGCACATAAATCCAACTGCCAGCAGATAAAGTCTCACCCTGCTTTGCTAATGGTTTCATTTTGGAGGGGGAGGAAGTGAGCTATTTTGGAAAGTTCTGGTGCATGCTCAAACCAGGAAAAAGCGGTTAGAAATGTGCGTGAATATCCAGGAAAGGAAGTGCTGCAGGTCCTGGGGAACTCCCCTCCATTTTCAGAAGACTGAAGCTAGGCTGACCCTGAGAGTTCCCGCAGTCCACTGCTCCCCATGCCCCTCCCAGCTCTCAGTGTAGACGGTCCTGGGCTGCTCTCTGCTCCGAGGAGGGCTCACAGTGAAGCTGGTTTCTCTCCCCGGGATACCATCTGTTGGGCTGCACCCCAGCTGGCCTGCAAACCTTGTAGTTGTCCAGCCTCGAGACCAAAGAGTGAGCCCCAAGACAGAGACAGAGACAGAGATAGAAATATCAATGGCTTACTGGACAGGAGATCTTAAGCAAAAGGGCCCGGAGCGATACCCCACTGTTTATGGTTGACAGCAGTCAGGACATGGAAGCAATCTTCACTACTCCAGGGAGTAAGGGGCTACCATTCATAGGAGTCAGGTGGGCTTATCAGTTACCAGGGAAACCAGTAACTGGAGCCTGTCCTTCACAGCCCCTCAGGTTAATGACCATCACAAGGGCGGGTATTTCCCTTTAATAAACTAGCAGTTGGAGCCGTTCTGGCTGAAGGATTAGAACTATCACTAGCTGGAGCCAGGTGCAAGTAAATTCTTGAGTCGGGTGTAGATGAAGCAGGGCCTGGTCGAGCAAGGGGTGTAAGCAGAGCCAGAGAACAGCCATCTTGAATGGCCTGACCATACACCATCACTACCATCCAGGCCTCCTACTCTAGGAAGGAGCTCTTCTCAAGCCTCTCGGATTCCCAGTACATCTGCAGAGAGAGGAGGGGGTGGTTGATTCAGCAAATCCCTCCCTGGTCCCTCTGGTGTCAGGCACAGCATGTTGTCAGGGAAATACGGCTCCTTCCCTCCAGGACATACCACCTGGCTGCCGAGGAGAGAAGACTCCTACCTAGAGTCTTAATTCGGAGGAAGAGGCACCGTGAAGAATGGAGGGACCGCACAGCAGGAGGAGGAGCCTGCCCGAGCAGAGGCCAGGAGGCTGGGATGGCAAATCTCAGGAGAGCCCTCAAAAGGGCTCTCTAAGGAGGGCCTTAAATACTAGACGAAAGCACTTGGACTAATTCCTAGAGTTTCTTTTCTGGGGGATGGGAGCACAGTAGAAGGCTAAATTCTCATGTCTTTTTTGTTTCAGCATTAAACGGACTTTTTCCACGTTGACCAAGGTAGGTGGTCTTGGGACACCTGGAGAAATAAGCCCTGTAGACAGAGGGCCCTAAAGGAAATCAGGCAACCGGATGATCCAGCCTTTATCTCAGGACCCTTCTGCCCATGTATCTATTGGGAAGACACTTAGTTTGAAGAAACGGGATCTCGGTGCTAGGGATTAAGCAAGTGGGGAGGGCAGGAGAGCACTGGCCAGCCGGCCGCTCCCTGGACTTGGTTTCCCCTCTGTGGAATGGGATGACAGTCACAGCCCTCCACAGGGCCTGGGAGGGCCCACTACCATTTGGGGGGTGGGGGACAGGAAGAGAGAGTGGGTTGGGATGTCCTTTCTCACGGGCAGGCATATGGATGAATGCCCGCCCGGGCAGGCTGTGGGGTTATTTGCCTGGGGGTGACGTCTGTGCCCTAGGGAGCTCACAGTGGGCCTGTGATCTGCCGGGCTGCTCTGAATCCATCCAGAACTTCCTGCTGTCCACGATCCCCACAGTGGCCACCCCTGAGGTCACGTCTCTAAAGTATGGGCTGGAGGAGGGTGTGGGGACCCGAGACTGATGGGGAGGCTTTCATTCCCCTCCTAGGCCCTTCCCAGGCAGAGCTGCAATGCCTCTGACTGTCCAGTGATCAAAACTTGGTCCCCTTCCCTCAAGGCACACTCCCTGCCAATGGCAGTGCACACCAATGACCCAGCCAGAGTGTGGATCCCTGTTCCTGGTTTACCTGAAGAATATTGTCTCTGCCACCCCACAGATGGCTCAACCCACCTCAAGGGCACGGGTCTCCTGATGGCAGCCTGATGTGGCAGAAAGAGCCCTGGACTGGGAGGCTGAGGCCTGGTTCACAGCCAACCCCGAGCCTCAGTTACCCCTCCTATCAAGTGAAAGTGTTAGACCTGATGCTCTCCAAATTCCTTCTTGATGCTGACTTTGTGGGACACTTGTCCATATGAGGTAACTCTAATGGTGGAATCTCGGACACCATTACTGGGGCATGCACGGGGGGGGGGGTTTGGAGAAGGCCCTGCCGGGACCTTTCTGCTGCCTTCCCCGCAGGATATGTTGAGCTGGCCCTGCCATCTTTTTGAATATCTCTGTGTGTGGGTGTGACTTTGGTAGGAGGAAAGGAATGGGAGCTGGAACTACCCTGGTGGGTTTCTCAGCCTCCCCCTTGGTCAGCAGAAAGCAACTGTCAGAACATCTCTCTTCCCTCCCCCACAGCATCGGGCCCTTTCACTCCCTTCCCCACCTACTATCAGAGGTCCCTTCTCTGCTTCTGACCAGCTTCCTGCATGAGCTGTCACTCATTCTCTGCTCCATGTGGTTCCAGTGCTAGACAGGAAATATGGGACCATGGGGGCATTAGACCCAGAAGATGACAGGGAGGGTAAAGGGCCCTCACAGAGGTCTGGTTTCTGGTAGAAGAGGAGGAGGAGGGAGCCTCTAATAAGCCAATCAGACTTTTCCATGGAAGAGAAACCTCGTGAGCACCAGCCAGACTGCCTTATGATGCTCAAAGCATGTCTTCCCACCTCAGGCTAAAATACAAAAGGTTTCTTTCTGCCATCTCAGTCTTGGGAGGTACCAGGCCCCAAAGAGGGTATGTGAAGAAAATTCCTCACTGCCACATTGGCCAAATGGGATGGGGAAAAAGCACAGGAGGACAATGGCATATGCAAAGTCCCTGGGGTAGGAGGGACCATGAGAGAATCAAGAAACTTAAGGGGGTGCCGAAGTAGCACAGAGAGCAAAGTGGAGAGGGAGAGAGATGAGGTCTGGGTCCACATCACAGGGTGCCGAAGGGGCCCAACCTTTATTTTGACAGCCAGGGGAGATGGCCAGGAAGCAAGGTCTCAGGTGGAGCTTGGCAGAGGGACGCCCCTTCAGATTTGGGAAGATGTGAGAGGAGGGCACCATCCTCTGAGTCAGATTCCTTCCAACCCCTCCTCTGTCCCCTCCAAATGCCTTCTTGGGCCTGCTTCTCTTCCTCCCTCAAGATCCAAAGCAAGGGTCTGACCTACTAAACTGACCAGGAGTACTTATAGGGGCTGGCAGGCAGGGACTCTGGCAGAAAGTCAGTCATTTCATGAGTCCTGAGTCCAATGTGGAAATTCCAAGCCTTGGGATGTAAGCCTTTGGGCAGATAGGAGCCTTACACTACCCAAGAGAGCACCCTCGAAGAGCCCCCTCCCAGACCTTGATGCCCCAAGGACAGTATCAGAATAAGCTGGCAGCCCTGGGCGGCTCCTTCCTCACATGGAAAATTTCACCACCACAAGAGGCAGACAGAGAGGTGCTTGGACTCTTGCCCCTTGTGGACCCCAGCTCAGCTGGGACCCCATAAGGCCCTGGAGCTTATTTCTTATTTCTCTTTTTTGAATTTTTTATTGATTTATAATCATTTTACAATGTTGTGTCAAATTCCAGTGTAGAGCACAATTTTTCAGTCATATTTGAACATGTATATATTCATTGAGACATTTTTTTCTCTGTGAGCTACCATAAGATCTTGTGTATATTTCCCTGTGCTATACAGTATAATCTTGTTTATCTATTCTACAATTTTGAAATCCCGTCTATCCCTTCCCACCCTCTGCCCCCTTGGCAACCACAAGTTTGTATTCTATGTCTATGAGTCTATTTCTGTTTTGTATTTATGCTTTGTTTTTGTTGTTTTTTTTTTTTTTTAGATTCCACATGAGTGATCTCATATGGTATTTTTCTTTCTCTTTCTGGCTTACTGGAGCTTATTTCTGCTCCAGAAAAGTGTGGACCCTCAGCTTCCTTCACCGTCTCAGCCAGGTCTGCACCAAAAGGGCACCTACACGCCAGTGCCCTTAGCAGAAGGAGATGTGGAGTCCCAGAGGTCGCCAGAACAGGACTCACCTGCTGGACCCCTCTCACCCCTCTCCCAAGTCCTGGCACCTCCACCCGAGCCCAGAAGCTCAAACCCAGGCCTTCATCCTAATACTAGGAATTCCCCCAGCCTGGGTGGAGTCCTGACCCTGACACAGTCAAACCTATTCCCAGAAGGCCACACTTGGCTGCTTCCTCTGGGGAGGAGACAAGGGCTGCCCAAGGCCGGGTCCTGTGGAAGCACATCCTGCCATCTGGGTTGCTGACCCACAACAAGATGGGGCCCTGGTGTTTGGAACCAGCCTCGGGCAATGGAAAATGCAGGGGGAAGGCTGGGCCTTCAAACCTGGAATCAAATCCCAGGACCCTGAAATACTGGTTCTGGGTCCCTCTGTGCCTCAATTTCCTTGTCTATTAAATGGGATGATACTATTTTCCACATAGGGTTCTGGTAAGGACTGGGTTAGCCTAGAGGGGGTATCACATGGTGGCCAAGAACAGGGGCTCTGAAGCTGCCCCACCTGGGCCATATCCCAGCTCCTCTGCTGTTAGCTGTGTAATCTCCAGCATGTTGGCCTCTCTGTCTCTGTTTCTTCACCTGTAAAAATGGACATAATAGGGCTGCCATGAAGATTAAAAGAGTAAGCACAAATACCCATAACACTGTCTGGTATGTCCTAAGTGCTCACAAATGCCAGCTATGGGTTATACTTCATGGAGATGAAGTAATTGGCACAGAGAGGTGACCAGTAAACATGGGCTCCATCCTCTGGTCCCCCTGACTCACACCTTATGTTTCCTACCTCCAAATCCAGACACTCAGCTTTCCCTCTGATCTCCCACCAATAAAATCTTCTTAGCTTGTTCACACTCAAGTGTAAATGACTGATGGCCATTCAATTGATACCAGAGGAGCTTGCACACCTTCAGCCAAGGAACGATGTGCTAATGGTGGACTTTCAGGCCACAGGTCAGGCTGAGGGTAGGGAGCCTTTGGGAAGGTAGCTCTTCTCAGATTAATTGAAGATAATATCCCACCGATTATCTTCAGTGATAATCTTCTCAGCAGGCCAGGTATCTCCAGGGTGGAAAGGATATTGGGTTCAAGAGCCAGCTCTGTTCATGACTGCTGTGTGACTTTCAGCAACTCATTTGACATACCTGAATCTCAGTTTCTTCATCTGCCTAATGGGATAACTTTTCTTCTGCCATAGGACTCGAACCCAAGGGTGTCTGACACGGATGGTTGTGCTTGTGACCACTACCTTGCAGTGCCCTCACACCCACACACATCTGGCTTGGGAGGCAAGAGGGCAGAAGATCTGGGAGTGAAAGCTGCTTTACTGCAGGGATGCCACAGGGAGGTTGGTGGATGACCTTACTAGGATGGATGTATCCTCTGCAGGAGGAAGGGAGCTTCTGTCCCCAGAGGAATGCAAAAAGTCGGGGAGGTTGTAGTAAAGCTTTGAAAGGGTAGTGGATTCGTGGCAAGTTCCTTTACCTCTCCCCTCTCTGAGTTTGTTTGCTCATCTGTAAAATGGGGCGCTTATTTGCATCTGTATGGTGGGTTATTTTGAGGATTAGATGAGATAAATTCTTAGATAGTGCTTAGCACCGTCCAGAAGGCCAAGCGCTCAGCTAATAAGACCAATTATTGTTAGTCTTTTCTCCCCTCCCTTCATCCCGGGGAGCATCGCAGAAAAGGAGGCAGGACCCCTGGGTTGTGAGTCTCCTGCTGCACTGCGAGCATCTCCTTCCCATCCTATCCCATCTCTCCTTAGTCTCCAGGGAGGCAGGGAGAGTTGAACTCAGCCCTCACTCCTCTGCCTCAGTTTAACATCCACGAAAGGGGCCAGCGGCCCCACCCCCGACCCTTGGGGCTGTCTCTGGGTGCCGTTCGCAAAGGTGGCTGAGCGCCAGGAGGCGCGGGGAGCGGGAGCCCTGCAGGAACGGGTGTGCCTCCCCCGCCCAGTCCGCGCGGGCGCCCGGCCCGGGCACCTAGAATCCACGTGATTTCCCGGCAGCAGCTCTCAGGCTCTCAGCACCAGCCGCCTGGGTGCTCTCGGCGCCTACTTTCAGTTTCGTGAGCAGCGCGGCGAAGCTGGGAGCGCAACCGGTGAGTGCCCAGCACTTCGCAGGGCTGCGGACCGGGCTTGGGCGAGCGGCGCGGGGAAGTTCGGGGTGCGGATGCCGCGCGGAGCGTGGAGGAGTGCGATGCCAGAGGGCTCTGGAGCAGGACCTACCGGTGGCCTGGTGGCTGGCTGGAAGGATGGGTAAGGTAGCTGGCTGGCTGGATGGTCGGGAGGACAGAGGCTGGACTGGTGAACGGTTGGGCAGATGGGGTGCCGGTGGCCGGGCAGCCCTGCCACCCTGCGGAGTTTGGTGGATGAGTTGCGAGCCTAGCCGCAGAGAAAAGCAAGTCAGGGTTAGCCGGGTTGGGTTTCGGGACGCGGTCACGTCCCCCTTCACTCCTACTCTTTCCCACCGTCGCAACGCCCCGTCCTGGAACTTCAACTTTTAATTGCCTTTTATAGAATTACGGAAGAGTCGCTGTTCATTGCACACAATTCAGACTTTTTAGCTTTAAAAAAGCTTTTTATGATGGACAATTCCAAACAGATGCCAGAATAGAAGAAATAAAATTAGACCGAGCTGTATGAATTTGCCGGGTTTGATACAACCAAGCCCCATGTAACCCCTACTCACCTTCAACAGTCATCACCCTGGACCAGCCCAGTTTGGTTCCTACCGCAACTCATTTTGAAACAAATAGCAGACAGACATCACAGCATCTCAACCGAAATATTTCAGAATGAACTAAAAGATAAGGAGTCTTTTGTGGGTGGGTAAAGCTCAGTGGCAGAGTGTGTGCTTAGCATGACAATGCACACGTCCCTGGGTTCAGTCCCCAGTATCTCCATTAAAAAAAAAAAAAGATAGGGAGTCTTTAAAAAAAAATAACCGCAAAACCATCAGCATAGCTTTAAACATTTAAACAATAGTTACTTAATGTCAAATCTCCATAGACTATTCCTGATGAACGTTTTACCCTTGTAAATAGGTGAATACATGGGTATCATTTTGTTACTTACCTTTTGCGTTTCCAAGTCGTTTTCTGCCATTTTCTCACCCAGGAGATCAGGACCAGGAGTTTTCTGGGATAATCATTTGGGGAGGTGCAGGGAGGCCCCCACCTTCAGCACTGTTTGCATCTGTTTTATAGGTTGAGGTTCTTAGATTTCCTTTTCAAAAGGTTGGGGGCAGGGAATAAAAATAAATAAATAAAAGGTTGGGGGTTCTGCAGACTTAAAAAGCAGTTGGAAAACCAGGACTTCCCAGCCTCCCAAACCTGGAGGTAGCAGTAGGTGGGGTGTGCCCTTCTTTCTCTGTAAGAAGCAATAAACCCAGAAAAGCACTAGGCTTGGTCTCTTTCTGCAGAAGAGAAGGAGAGACCTTCTGATGATTTCATGGTCCATCCAGCCTCCCCATCCAGCATACTCTCCTTAAAACTAACTGAACAATAGTGCCAACTGCCAGTGATTGTGCCCACCTGCCTTGCCTCCAGAGCACAGCACCCGCTTGACTGGACCTGGTGTGGGAGGCAGACAGACCAGGGCTCTCTGCTCCTTGAATTTGCTTGGTGACCCTGGACTATTTTATCTTTTAGAACCTGTTTCTCATCTGTAAAATGGGGATGATAATATATCCTTTAAAGTGTGTTTCACAGGTTGGATGAAATGAGAATGCCTGTGGGCAGTTAACCTCAAGATATCGCACAAGCATGAGAAGTGATGGGTCCTTGAAGAAGGCAGAGAAGCAGAAGGGAAAGTTCTTTGGAAGGGTTTCACAACATGCTTAGCCTTATTCCTTGACCAGATGCAGAGGTGACTGGATATTTGTAGGGCCAAGTCAGTCTTCCTACACCCCCCACCACCTATACCCCTCTCCCCTCTGAGCAAAATTCAGCAAAACAACTTAGTATGTCTTTCCCCATCTGTTACAGATTGAATTGTGTCCCTGAAAAAGGTGTGTTGATGTCCTAACCCCACTACCTCAGAATGTGACTTTATTTTGAAATAGGGTCATAGCAGATGTAATTAATTAAGATGGGGGTCATACTAGAGTAAGGCCCTTAATTCAGTATGACTGGTGTCCTTATAAGAAAGGAGATCAGTGTTGGAAGATAGAGACACAGGGAGAAGGCAGCTGCGTGACACACAGGCAGAGACTGGAAGGAGACATTTACAAGCAGAGAAAATCCGAGAACTGCCTGCAACCACCAGAAGCCGGAAGAGGCAAGGCAGGATCCGTCCCTAGGGCTTCAGAAGAAGCATGGCCAGCTGACATCTTGATTTCAGACTTGTGGCGTTTAGAACTATGAGAGAATACATTTCTCTCATTTAATCTACCCCGTTTGTAGTTCTTCGTTGCAGCTGTAGCAAAGCTAGGAAACTCATTTCCCACCCCAGAATCTCTCCTCTGCTTCCCACCCAGAATGGCACTAAGCATTAAGCAGACATATACAGGTGCATACACTTTAAAAAAACAAAACAAAACTTTTTTGTAGGCATCTGAGGCTGTAAACTACTGGTTTTCTTTACCAGATCTATTTTTGAGTGTTAGCTGGGAGCCTGAAGTCTACCTTGGCTGAAACTTAGCTGGCACTAAGCAAACACTCAGATGAGTTGAGAAGAAAAAAAGTCTGAAAAATTGATCAGTCTGGTGGTTGGTGCAGGCTTTCTGGAGAACTGAAGGCTTTTAGTCCCTCAGACCACTCTGAAGAGCATATCTCTGCCATCCATGGACCCTGAAACCAGGCAGAAGCGGTGAGGCAGGCAAGCACTTGGTTGTATGTGGGACTTGTTACCTATAAAATAAGCATACTTGTGTAACCTACACTCCGTCTGGGGTTTCCGAGGTCCTTGAGAGCTGGGTGAAGTTGGTGGGAACCCCCATTCTGCTCCTTTGGGAAGCTGTAAGTATTCTCAAGTTCTCTGTGGATCTGGAGAGTGGGGACAGGTGTGAGCTTAGTTACTCTGGCCACCTCTGACCCCGACCCTTCTTCTTGCTCTGCAGTCATCCTTTCTCCCTAGTAGAACAGGGAAGGAATCCAGTAGTTTTCCTGGAATGAAAGGGTGGGAGGCCTATGGAAACATGAGTTTACTCATTTATCCTGCTTGTTTCAATCCTGATTCTCTGGAATAGAACATGTGTGCCATCCTGTGAGTCAGGCCGAAGTCTTCTGATAAACTCCCCAGAGACAAGACTATTTCCCAGAAAGCATTTAGAGCCCTTCTGGCTAGGATGCCTCTGACATTTGGCAAAGGAGAATTCTTTCAGTGAACCAGAGGGAACGTTAAGTTCACACTCAGATGACCTCTGTTCTCAGTTTGGTTTTCTTCCTTTTAGTCTTTTTTTCTCTGTGTATATATTTCTATTTTTTAAGCAGACTCATACATAAAAGCCAAAATGGAATTATATTTTTTAAACTAAATAATTACAAAACTGTATGTTAAAGGAAGATTAAATGTTATATCACTTTAAAATTTTTATTTTTTAGTAGCTGATACATTTGTACAGTAAAATAGTATGAAACATACAAAAAGGTATGTAGCAAAAAATTAGTCTCTCCCCCTCCTCTGTCTCCCAGCCACCTGATAACCCTTCCTGAACACAACAAACGTCATTAGATTTTTATGTCTCCTTCCAAAGATTGTCCAAGTGGACCTTAACAAACATGAAGAGATATATAAAAACGTATATCTATATATGTATATATGTTTCCCCCTTTCTCACAAATGATAGTATACTGTATATAGTGGGGTTTTTTTTTCTTTTTTAAAAAATTTACTGTGATTTGGAAATATGTCCACATCAAAACAAAAAAGAAAATCTTCCTTTTTTCATTTTCTTTAAACAGCTACATAGCATCTTACTGCATGGTTGTTCCATAACTGATTCAACTATTGTTGGACATTTAGGCTATTTCCTTCTCTTGTTATCCCAGTCAGTGCTGTAAGGAATATCCTTGTTCAAGCATTGTTTTTGCCTTCGTGAGAATGAATCTTTACGGAAAACATTTAGGAGTGTATTTACAAGGTCAAGGGGAAAATATGCAGTTTGAACTTTGATAAATTTGGCAAATTACCCCCCTAAAGTGTTGTACCATGTGTGAAGAAGCCAGCTTGCCACCCCTCCCCAACACGTGTTATCAGACTTCCATATTCGCGGATCTGGGAGACAAATAATCGTGTCTTGTTTTCTTTCACTTCCCTTCCTATGAATGATTTGGGACATCTTTTCAAATATTTAAAGGTTCCTTGTAGCTTCTTTACCATAAACCATTCGTGTCCTTTGCCTGCTTTTCCATTGGGTTGTTGGTCTCTTTCCTTTTGAGCCATAAAAGCACTTTACATATTAAGGAAATTAGCTCTTTGTCTGTAATATGAGTATACTGTCATCGTAAATGGCTACTTAGTTGTCCAAAGAATGGCTGAACCATAATCTTTGTTAACCATTTAGATTTAGTCTTGTTTTCTCCTATTACACACGGACCGTTTCCTCTATTTTATATAAAAAGCAAGATGTGACATTTTAATTCTTTCCATAGCTCTTAGCAGAATTCCTCTCAGGGAAGGAAGTATCTCTGGGAAAATACCTGGGTAGGATTGGGGTGGTTGGGGCCCATGTGCACAAAGGTCAGAAGGGACCAGCTCACGGGGGGCGGGGGCAGATCTTTGGGCGGGAGCATGTGTGTGGGCTGGGGGTGCAATATTTGCTCCTGGAAGGAAGGATGGAGGAGACAGGAAAGAGTAAAGAAGGGAGGATGGGGAGAAGGTGGAGAGAGGCTAGGCCACACCCAGAAGAGACCCCCAGAAAGTTCTCGGGGGTAAGATGGCTGAAGGGCATTTTCTGTGGGGTGATACCCCTACTTCATGTGAAGGGGGTACTGACAAAACACACTCTGGCTCGGGCTCTGCTCTGCAATCATTAACCTGCTCGGCCCACACATGCCGAGTTTCTGCAACATGCCAGTCCCTGCACTAGGTACTGGGCTACAGCTTGAGGCACTATAGAGTCCCCGCTTTGGGGAGCTGACGTGCCAATAGAAACAGGCAATATACAAGCACACAAAGATGAGCAGTGGATGGTAGGTAGTGGTGACTACAGAGAATGCAGACAAGGCAAGTGAAGGGGTAGGCATGCTGGGGGCAGAGGGGGTGTTGTGTTTGGAACAGAGAGGCCAGGCATGGCCTTCCCATAGGGGCCCTTGGGACAGCTAAGAGGAGTGAGTTGGGGAGCCATGCACCGTGATGGTGTCTAGAGGAAGAGGGAACCAGGCAGAGGCAATGGGGAGAAGAAGGAGGAGGAGGGGAGGGAGGGAGGAGGTGGGAAAGGTGGAAGAAGAGGGAGGGGAAGGAGTGGAGGAGGGAGGGAGACAGAGAGGGGAGGAGGACTTGTTTAAAGCCAGCTGGGCTCACAATGCTTCCTTGAGTGAAATTTTTGCCCATAATTTAACTAAGGGCTGGACCTGGGGCGGGAGTACTCTGTCAGAGGAGGTCTCCCTGTGCAGATGCCGGAACCGTCCCCAGGCCACAACACTTCATGTGGCTCCGTGTCCGAACCAGTTTATCTGTATCAAGAAAGGTGAGGCGGCCCCAGCTGACATCTAGCACGGTGGTGAACGTCCTGGTAACTAGAGCTCGGCTCACAGTCCAGATGGTTTCCTTCCGCTGGGTTCCCAGGGTGGACTTCTAGAGGGAGAGATGGACTTCATTTTTATTTTTAATTTTTAAAGTTGTGTTAAATAAAATAACATAAAATTTACCATCTTAACCATTTTTAAGTGTACAGTTCAATGCTATTAAGTACATTCACATCATTGTGAAGCCATCATCACCATCCATCCCCAGAACTATTCATCTTGTGCAACTGAAATCCTATGCCCATGACCCGGTAACTCCCCATTCTTCCCCCCCGCCCACCCCAACACCCATTATTCTACTGTCTATGGATTTGACTACTCAGAGTGCCTCCTAGGGTGGAATCATGCACTATCTGTCTTTTAGGGACTGGCTTATTTCATTAGCTTAGATATTCTCAACATTCATCTATATTACAGCGTATCGCAGAATTTCCTTCTTTTTTTTAAGTCTGAATAATATTCCATTGTATGTATATATCACATTTGGATAATCCATTCATCCATTGATGGACACTTCAATTGCTTCCATATTTTACCGATTATGACTAATGCTGCTATGAATGAGGGTGAACATATATCTCTTCAAGATTCTGCTTTTCATTCTCTTGAGTATGTATCCAGAATCCAGGATTGTATGGTAATTCTGTTTTTTTTAAGACACTTGCATACTGTTTTCCACAGTAGCTGTACCATTTTATATTCCCACCACAGTGCACAAGGGTTCCAATTTCTCCACATCCTCAGCAACACTTGTGATTTGTGTTTTTTTGATAGTTCCCATCCTAATGGCTATGAGGTGGTTTCTCACCGTAGTTTTGATAAGCATTTACCTAGTGATTAGTGGTGTTAAGCATCTTTTCATGTGCTTGTTGGCCATTCGAATAACTTCTTTGGAGAAATGTCTGTTCAAGTCCTTTGCCCATTTTTGAATTTCTGTTTTGTTGTTGTTGTTGTTGTTGAGTTTTAGGAGTTCTGTCTATATTCTGGATATTAATCCCTTAAAAATACACATTTTGCAAATATTTTTTCCCATCCTATGGTTGCCTTTTTTCTCTGTGGATATACAGTTTTATTTTGTTTTTTAGTTTTCATGAAGTCCAATTTGTCCATTTATTCTTCTGATGTCTGTGCCTTTGGTGTCATCTGCAAGAAATCATCAACCAGTCCAATGTCGTGAGCTTTCATCCTGTGTTTGCTTTTAAGAGTTTTATTGTTTTAGGTCTTACATTTAGGTTCTTGATCCATTTTGAGTTAGTTTTTGTATATGATGTTAGGTAAGGGTCCAACTTCATTTTCTTTTCATGTAGATATCCAGTTATATCATTTGTTGAAAAACTGTCATTTCCTGTTGAATGGTCTTGGCACCCTTGTCTAAAATCATTTGACCATATTCCTGAGGGTTTATTTCTAGGCTCTCTAGTCTATTCCACAGGTCTATATGTCTGTCTTTGTGCCCAAACCACACTGTTTTGATTACTATAGCTTTGTAGTAAGTTTTGAAACCAGAAAGGTATGAATCCTCCAGTTTTGTTCTTCTTTTTCAGAATTGTTTTGACTATTTGGAGTCCCCCGAGATTCCATATAAATCTCAGGATGTGTTTTTCTGTTTCAGCAAAGAACATCATTGGCATTATGATAAGGATTGCACTGAATCTGATCTATAGAGGTCACTTTGGATAATGTTGACATTTTAACAATAGTAAAATAATAACACTAGTCTTCTGATCATGAACATGGGGTGTGTTTCCATGTATTTATGTCTTCTTTAATTTCTTTCAGCAGCATTCTGTAGTTTTCATTACACAAAAATTTAACTGCCTTAGTTAATTTAACTTCTAAACACTTTATCCTTTTCGATGCTATTGTAAATGGAATTGTTCTGGTAATTTCCTTTTCAGATTGTTCATTGTTCATGTATATACATATGATTTTTGTGTGTTGAGTTTGTATCATGCTACTTTGCTGAAATTGTTTATTAGTTCTAACACCTATTTTGTGGAGTCTTCAGGGTTTTTCTACATATAAGATCCTATCATCTGCAAGCAGATGATTTTACTTCTTCCTTTCCAATTTGGATGTCTTTTATTTCTTTTTCTTGCCTAATTTTTCTGGCTAGAACTGCTAGTACTGTGTTGAATAGAAGTGGTGCCTTGTTCCTGATCTTAGAGGAAAAGCTTTCATCTTTCACCATTGAATATAATGTTTGCTGTGGGTTTTTCACATATGGTTTTTATTATGTGGATGTGGTTTCCTTCTATTCTTAGTTTGTTGAATTTTTTAAATCATAAAATGGTGCTTAATTTTTGTCAAATGCTTTTTCTGCATTAACTGAAATGATTATGTGGATTTTTTCCCCTTTATTTTATTGATGTGTTGTATTACACTGATCAATTTTCATATGTTGAACCACCCTTGCATTCCGGGAATAAATCCCACTTGGTCAGGTGTATAATCTTTTTAATAGGCTGCTGAATTTAGTTTGCTAGTATTTTCTTGGGAATTTTTGCATCATTGTTCATAAGGGATATTTGTCTCTAGTTTTTATTTCTTGTGTGTTTTTGCCCAGTTTTGGTATCAGGGTAATGCTGGCCTCCTAGAATGAGTTAGGAAGTGTTCCCCCTCTTTAATTTTTTAGAAAAGTTTAGGAAGGATTGTATTAGTTATTTTTCAAATGTTTGGTAGAATTCACCAGTGAAGCCAAGGTCCAGGGGCTTTTCTTTGTGGGGAGATTTTTTTTATTGCTGAAGTATCTCCTACTAGTTATAGGTCTATTCAGATTTTCTACTTCTTTGTGACTTAGTCTTGACAGGTTCCTAGGAATTTGTCCATTTCATCTAGGTTATCCAATTTGTTGGCATACAATAGTTCATAGTACTCTCTTATAATTCTTTTTATTTAAGTAGAATTGGTAGAATTTATGTCACCTCAACTTCCATAATATAAAAAACTCTGTTCCTTTACAGCTCCATCCTCACCTCTTTCTGTTGTTGATGTCACAAAATTACATCTTTATATATAATGTGCCCAACATATAAACTAATAATTTTGAAAAATTTTAATGTCTCCTAATTTATAGAGAAAACAAGATTTGGAATTACAAACCAAAGTTGCAGTAATACTAGCCTTTACCTTAATAAGTGTTTTAGCCTTTACCTTAATAAGTGTTTTTCTTTACATATATTAGTCTCTTAAATCCTACAGCAAAAAGTACAATTACAAACTATTTCTACAATAATACTAGCTTTTATGATTGTCCATATACTTAACTTTATTGAGATCTTTGTTCATCTATATGGCTTTGAGGTACCATCTAGTATCCTTTATTTCACCTTGCAGGACTCCCTCAAGCATTTCTTGCAGGGCACATCTAGTGGTCACAAACTCCCTCAGATTTTGTTTATCTGGGAATGTCTTGATTTCTCCTTTACTTTTGAAGGACAGTTTTGCCAGATATAGCATTCTTGGTTAACAGGCTTTTTTTTTCCTTCTTTTAACACTTTGAATTTATGGGTCTACTGTCTTCAGGCCTCCAAAGTTTCTGAGGAGAAATTTGCATATAATCTTATTGAGGAGCCCTTGTATGTGATGATTCACTTCTCTCTTACTGCTTTCAAGACTCACCCTTTGTCTTTGGTTTTTGAAAGTTTGCTTATGATGTGTTTTGGTGTAGGTCTCTCTGAGTTAATTTTACTTGGAACTTATTGAGCTTCTTAAATGTTTATATTCATCTCTTTCATCAAATTTGGGGATTTTTTTAGCCGTTTATTTTTTCAGTTTTTCTCTCTGTCCCTTTCTCCTTCTCCCTTCTCATTACTCCCTTAATGCATATGTTGGTCCATTTAATCATGTCTCACACATCCTTTAAGCTCTGTTCACTTTTCTTCAGTCTTTTTCTTTCTTTCTTTCTTTTTTATTGATGTATAGTCAGTTTACAATGTTGTGTCAATTTCTGGTGTATAGCATAATTGTTCATTCATACATTATATATATATATATATATACATATATTCATTTTCATATTCTTTTTCACTATAGTTTACTACAAGATATTGAATATAGTTCCCTGTGCTATACAGTATAAACTTGTTGTTTATCTATTTTATATATAGTAGTTAGTATCTGCAAATCTTGAACTCCTAATTTATCCCTTCCCACCCTGTTCCCCTCCTCAATCTTTTTCTGTTTCTCAGCGTCAATCATTTCCATTGTTCTATCTTGAAGTTCCCTGATTCCTTCTTCTGCCTGCTCAAATCTGCCTTTGAACCCCTCTATGAATCTTTCATTTCTGGTATTGTAGTTTCCAGCTGCAGTTTCTCTTCTAGGTTTCTTTTTAGGTTTTCTAACTCTTTATTGGTATTTCTGTTTTTTTACACATCATTTTCTTTACTTTCTCCACATCTTCCTTTAGTTCTTTGAGCATCTTTAAGGCAGTTGTTTTAAAGACTCTGTTTAATATATCTGTCATTAAGTTGTTTTTTTTTTTCAGAGACAGAGTCTATTGAATTGTTTTTTTTTTCTTTTAATGGGCTGTACTTTCCTGTTTCTTTGTGTGCTTTGTGATTTTTTGTTGTTGTTGTTGTTGTTGTTGTTGTTGTTGGACATTTGAATCTAACAATGTGGTAACTCTGGAAACAGATTCTCCCCCTTCCCCAAGGTTACTGTTTTTTGTTATTGTTTTTTGTCCATTGTTTCGGTTTTTTTTTTTTAATCATTGTAAACTGTCTCTGTGCCAGAGATCAACCTGAGGAGTAAACTTAATGTCCTCTTATGTCTTTTCATCTTATCATGTCTTTTCTGAGCCTTTCCTTGGGCATGTGTGGTCACTTTCTAATTTTCCCCATATATGCAGTTGTTTATGAATGTCCTAGTCTTTAATGCCTAGCTCCCAAAAGGGGAAAAAGCATAATTGAAGAAAGAAACAAAGGGCACAGCCTCTTTAAATCTCTTGGAGGTCACTTCAGCTGGAAGGGGAAGGGCTTGCAACAATGGGGAGAGGTGTAACAACAGTGGCTGCCTGCTTCCATCTGCACCTAGGAGATCAGAAGCAGCAGTCAGGGCACAAATTTACAATATTTGGAGCACAGGGTCCTTTTTACCCACCCTAGCTCCTGCAAGCTCTGTGTAGGCTGCTCCAGGAACACATGCACAGCACAGCTGCCTGGCCACAAGGCCGAGGGTTGGGAGTGGGTACCTGCTCCTGTACTAAGAGCTGAAATTGACCAAAAGTAATCAAAATTTAAGGATCCAGACTTCCGCTGAAAGTTGTAAGCTTCAACAGGACTCCTAAGTTCCCAAACAATTACACCAGAAAGATTCTGCTAGTACAGTTGTTGCCTAGGTGAGGAAACCAATTCCTGGTGCTTCCTACCCTGCCATCTTCCCAGAGTCCTCTCTTAAAACCTTATTTTTAAAGTGTTTGAGACCATACTGCCAAATTTCTCTCCTAGAAGACTTGTGGATGTAGAGGCTGCACACAGCTGGGAAACTGCCTGATCCAACATCCATCTCCTGGGAGGAAGGATAGAGCCCGTACCATCACCAAACCCCAGCCCCCATCAACCCCTTGCCTTGGTGGTTCCTTCTGCCCCTGATGGCGAAATGGAGGGAGGACTCAAACCTTGGGGAGCTGGTACTCTGAGTCGTTTAGATCTCATCTGGGCATCTTGTTTGAAGTGAGAAATAGCTTGCCGTTTTATGTGTCTCACAATAGTCTTTTCCCTAAGTTCGTGAAGATTTCCTGAGTGTTTCTGGGCCTCAGAATTCTCTTCTTGAAGTGGACCGGTCAGTGTTTGCCTCAGTAAAGACTTAAGCAGGAGTCAACAAGGTGATGTTAGGAAGTACATAAACAAGGCATTCATTGAATCATAAAGTGAGAACAGCTGTCCTCTTGCTCACTTCTCTTTAATCCCTCCTGATTAGTCAAGGAGAAAGTCTCAGCTGGTTGCTAATGTCTGTAAGGCCTCTCCCTCCTGATCACCTTTTCAATAGCAGGAGGCCAGGCCTCCAGCCAGAGCCCCGGGTAGCAACACCTAGTTCCAGTTCAAAGGCCATCATCTTGGTTTTGTTTTCCTTGGGTTTCTTCCATTCAGGGCACATGATACTTTGGAAAATAAAGTTAAAAGTGAAATGGTTTCTAGAAAATGTTTAAAGGAATGATACTCTGATTTTAAGGTGAGGCAAAAATGTCCTCAAACATGGGTAAAACATCTTGAAAATTATATTCCTATCCTTAAAGCGTGTGATTTTGGGAAAGTTCATGTTATATATTTCTGCAGTGTTTAGAACCTTTCAAATGAGGGCAGATTAGATTCTGTAGCAGGAAAATAACAGAGATCTATGGAAATGATCATTTCACTTGGAAAGAAGACCATCTGTTGAAGGCAGTGTGGTGCTTCAGTTAGGAAAGAGCCTCTGGGCTCAGCATAGGTTTTAAATCCCCACTTTGGTCCTTGACTTCCCAGAGTCCACTTCTTCATCTGTACAATGGAGGAAATGTCTGTTTTGAAAGGCTGACTGAGGACCCACTGAGGAAATGCAGGCGGCTTGCTGTGGCATGATGCCTGACCTGTGCTAAGAACCCAACTAATATGTGAGAGCTAGCTAGCATCAACTGCAGCCTGGGCATGGCCCCTCACTGTGCTGTCACTGTTATATGAATTATTATCTCCCATCCTCAGAGCAACCCAGTGAGGTAGATGCAAGATCATCTCCCCATTTGCAGATGAGGAAGCTGTGATACAGAAAAGTTAAGAAACTTGCCCTAGGCTCCTCAAACGAAATGTTGAAATCAGGGTTTGCAATCAAGCCTCCTGACACCAAAGGCTCTTTTATTAGTGCCATCGATCCCTGTGAGATGGCTTGATATAGAAATGAGCCATGGCTCAGAGAGGGCAGCGACTTGCCTAGTGTCACCCAGCAAGTCAGTCTGAGGCAGTGGGGCTCATAACCAAGCCTCCAACCCAGCAATACCCTGACCCCCACCGCCACCTCTAAGCCTTTCTTCTGCCAGTGTTTTATGTGTCTGGACACTGTTGGCTGGCGTGGGAGGAAGTGGTTTAGATGAACCATCCTGGGAGTAGAATTCTTTTTCTAACTTTCAAGAGTCCAGCTTTCTGGTCACTGACCTTCTGGTTTTTTTCACTTAAAAAAAAATTCAGTTTAAACCACACAGGTAATACATGACTAAATCCTTTTTGCAAAAAGCTAAACACCTTATACAAACAGCTGAAATCTCTGTTACTCACTGCTTCCTGCCCCAGGTCTGTCTTCTCTCAGTTTGAGGTAACCAGTCTGGTGTGTTGCTTTCTAGAACTTTATCTAAGCCTTCGCACAAAACAAACAAACAACAAAAACAACTACCAAAAAACCTGAAAGCACATAAAGGGCTCACTAACTGCCAGGCCCTGTTTTAAGTGTGTTACGTGTATGAACTCATTTAAGCCCCACAGCAACCCTGTGAGGTAGGTGCTGTTATTATTTTTGTTTTGTAAATGAGTCCATTGAGGCCCAGAGAGGCTGTACAACTTGCCTGATGCCACACAGCTTGCATATAGTGGAAAGTTTGGTTCCAAATCTAGACAGCCTGGCTCTAAATTTCATGCTCTTTTAAAAAAATTTTAAATCCTAGCAAAAATTCATGCTCTTAATCCCTAAGTTATAAAAACATGTTATTATAGACCTGGAGGAAGAAATAGAGTATTGGGGTTTTGTTTTGTATGTATTCTTCAGACCAATGATAGCATATTATGCATATCATTATACGTGTGTCTTGTTTATTCAGTAATAATATTGAGGATCCAGCCCTGTCAACACATAATCAGTGGCCTTTATGCCTATAACCCAGTGGTGTTCTCACACCAAACTTTATTGGGAGGTGAGTTGTTCAAACACCACTGCAGGACTTCCTTATCCAGAGTGCTCCGTGTGTCCTGGGCCATGTGGCTCTCCATGTGGCTGTCTGCCAAGCAGTGTGGTTGCGGGGGTCAAAGCGTGGATGCACTTGAAGTTTTAGAAGTCACTGACCATTTGCCCTTCAAAGTGGGCAGACCAATTTCCAGGTTGTGAATTTGAACCTCAGGATCTAACTTCTCTCCTTTACATCTCGAGCTGTCTTCATCCCCCTAAAGTCCAAAACCAGCAGCAGATTCTTCCAGGATCCTCCTGGACCATGTGGTTGGCAATAAAGAGGGGATTTCCAAACCTCAGCTTCGTTTTCAGTTTGGTGTGGGCGGGAAGGGAGTTGGTGGAGCTGCAGGCTGGGGCATGAGGTGCCAGGGAACCAGCCAGATGCAGAAGTGCCCTCCCCACTCGGGCGAGGGAGGCAGGAGGAGAGTTAGTTATCAGCAGACACCCTCAGGGTTTCATCAAAATACAGCCACCTTGATGGCCACTTCGACGGACTTCCCATCCCCAGCCTCTCAGAAGGCAAGAGTCCCTTGGCTCTGATTTGCTGGGGAAGCAGGGTGCCAGTTTCAAGGGAACGTGGAGCCAGTCTCTCCTCTCTGAGAGTGGAGAATTGGTTGTCATTGTGGCTGGCACTGTAGTTCCCAGTTCTGTCAACACATCAGAATCACCCAGAATCTTCCAGAAGTACTGATGCCAGAGATTGTGCTGTGATAGATCTTGGGGTGTAGCCTGTTGAAATTTTTTTAATGCTGCATGATTCTAACATGCAGACAAGTTTGGGACGCAGTGGCCTGACAGATCCAGGGAGAGGCCCCTGGAGGCTCAGGACCATGCTGGGCAGGACCTGTCGTCTCATTGAAGCCTCACCAGCCACTTCTGATGGGTGCTGGGCCCAAACTGCCAGGGCTGAGTGGGAGAGGCAAGGCCCCTACCTGGCTGCCTCCTGTCCAAGCTAGGCCAGGGGGACTGTGGGGCACTCTGGTTTCAGAGGAGGGTGCATCCAGAAACCTTTGGGGGCCCTTGGTGGAAAGTCTGAGCCTCCTGAGGAGGAAGTGGCTGGGGTGAAGGAGGCGGTATAAATTCTAGTGATGGAGGTTGGGACCCAGAGTCCTGGTTTCCAGTGACAAGAAGAGAAAGGCCTTGTTAGATTTGGAGCACGGACTGCCCAGGCCCAGGCCTTAGGCCCAGAGTGCAGGCTTGGTCCACTTAGCTTTCTCTGCGCCACCCCCAACAAGGCTGTTGCGGCAAGGAGATGTTTGCTCAACTCTCAGCTCTGTAGCTCTCTAGCTGGTGACCTGGGGAGATCCCCTCACTGCGGGGAGACTCAATTTTGGAATCAAAAAAATGTGTGACTGTGCATTTAAGTTCTGCAGGACCCTGTCATGGTAAGGGACACTAAAGACGATGGCTTTCAAGGAACAGTCACCTCCGCCCCTTCTTCCCCCCACGAAAATGTGCTGCGTCCAGGACCCGCCTTGCCTGCTTTGCCAGCTTTTGAAGGTAAAGGAGGAAATGACTGCTGAGATCTCCCTGAGGGGGCCCCTCTTGGGGCCCCATGAAAGGAGGGTGATTCCTGGAGTGCGGCTGCTTCAGCCCCCCAGGAAGAGCCCGCTGGGCCAGTCTGGCCCCACTTTCACTTCTTATTTGCTGTGAGTGCCAGCAAGGCGTTCCCCTCTCTGGGCCTTGGCTTCCCCATCTATAAAAGGGGCCTGCTGTGGCTCTTCTGGCTCAGAACCTCTCTGCATCTTGGCTCAGGCAAACTCCGTGGCCTTAGACTGTGATCAGCCACCACTGGGGGATGCAGAGGCCCTGGGTTCTCTGTTGTCAGCCCTGGGGGCTTGGCATGGAGGGTTCGGAGAGGGCTTGAGGGCCTCTGTGGACTCTGGTCCACCCTGGGGTCTGCAGGCCTGGCCTGTCCACTTGGTCCTGAGAAACCATCTTCAGCAGCACTTCCCTTACTCTTTTTCAGAGATATTTCAGTCCAAATGTCTGAGTGGCTGTCATGACCGGAGTGACTTTCTTATCGTTGCCACCAACCACGTCCTTTCTAACCTTGAGGTTAATATTCGCAGCCTTCTTATTTCTTTCTCCCTCTTTCCACTGCCTGTCCTCAGTCACCCTCTTCTGTCCCCTCTCCTCCCACTCAGGTCCAGGAGCGGGGCAGAACCCTGGGCTCTGCCATTGCTGGGGGGATGATGGGGCTTCTGGCCTCCCACAGGCACTGGTCCTCAGCCTGACCTTGCCAGGCTGCCTCGGGAATGGGGGAGCAGGTTGTGTCCCCCCGACAAGCCGGGGGGACCTGCCAGCACCTGTTTCTCCTAAGCATCACCTCAAGGGATCTCTCTCTTAATCCAAACAAGAAGGAAGAAGCAAAAGCAAGCAGCCAAAAGTCTGTGACTCAAGCCACATCCTCCCTCCGTCCCTTTGTCCCTTCCTTCCTTGTACCCCGTGCTCGGGGCTGGGGCTACAGAGGAAACAACAGCAGTGGTAATAATAGCTAACATATTGAGCCAGATGCCAGATGCCATGTCAGGGCTTTTGCTTGTTTCATCATTTCCCAACAAGCTTGCCAGGTAGATATTATTACCGCCAAGGCTGTCACTCCTGGTGCTCCCTCTCACACCTGCCGGGTCCCCTCATAGGGCAGTCAGCCATCGCCCACCCCTATCCATTGTGGGTGTGGGCTGCTAACATCTGCACCCTGCCTGAAAGATTGCCCTTGGCTGATAGGAATGCCTTCCTCCCCCACCCCATGGGCATGGCCCACAGCCAGTGACAGTCCAGTCCTCTTGCATCTTGGCAGGACAAGCTCTGTGGTGTTGTCCACACTCTAGAACTCCCCGTGGTCAGGCTGAAGCTAGACTGCTCCTGAAACCGCTTTGCTTAACTTCTCCCCCAACACCAGCCTACTTCCCTTGCCCTCTCAGTTAATAACTTTGACAGACACCCCTGTCTTGGGCCAAGAACATCCCCCTTTTACAAATGAGGACACTGAGGCACCACAACCTGACCGAAGTCACACAGCTGGCAGCTAGTAGCGACTCAAATCCAGAGCCCTGGTGCCAAGGCATTTGCTAATATCCAGAACCAGACACTGCCTCTGCCCCTGGGGAGTTCCCAGCCTGCTGAAGGAAGGGCGGGCCAAGAGGAAGTGACGATGCAGAGTGGCTGCCAGACAGTGGAGGAGAAAGGAGAGATCACTAAGGAGGGAAGCCCAGTGGTGGCGGCGGGACTCGGCCCGGGAAGGCGGCCGGGAGACCTCCCTGGGAAGGGAGCAAGAGTCCATTCAAGCTGGGTCCAGAAGGAGAAGGAGGAGTTTGCAAGGCGGAAAAAAAGGGAAGGGCATGTGTGCAAGCTGGGAGTTGTGAAAAAGGGTGGGCGGGGTGGGGCTGGGAGTGTGGTCACATGGCGGGGCAGCCAGTGGGGTGTGAGAGGCCCGGAAGTTGCCAGGACCATTTGTTTATTTATCCTTGGAGCCTTTCTTGGGTACCGGATGTGTACCTGCTTTGTGGAAGTCATATGAACATGGTGCCCCTTTGTCTTGGGGGTGGTAGGAAGCTGAAGGAGGCTGAGACAGAAGTGAGGCCAGACCAGAGCTGAGTTTCAGAGACAGTGCTGGCCAGAGGAGCCAGCACATGAATGTGTGTGTGCTGGGGTGCATGCATGTGTGCACAGGGGCATGTGTGCATGTGTGTGGACTGGAGATGGGCGGCTTTTCAGGGGCCGGGAAAAGCAAGGAAGGGCAAAGGCCTTGGGACTGGAGTAAGGGAACTGGGTATGATTTTTCCACTCCTTCCTCTAACTCCTTCCCCAGTAGCACTCCCAGGATAGCAGGAAAGGTTCCCCAAGAGCACAGCCATGAGGCCAACGGAAGGGACCGTCTACTGTAAAATTGAAGCCAGGGTGGAGTGAACCTCCCATGCAGATCTCTCAGTGATTCCAGCTCCCTGACAAAGCTCCCTGCTTTTTTTCCTCTCTCTGTCTGGACCTGGAGTGGCAGGAGCAGGAGACCGCAAGTCCAGATGTCTGGACTCCCTTTGGGCACTGACTCTTTCAGAGCTGTGTGATGCCGGGCGTTTCGCTGCCCCTCTGTGCTCCGTGTTTGATTGCCCTGTCCCAGGGATGCAGTGGTGGCTCCTAGAGGCAACGCTTTTTTAGCCAGAGATCCCTGTGCTAAAATGCACATAGGAAGGCTTGAGAGTTTGGGGTCTGTTTTCTGTTCTGCTTTCTGTAAAACAGTAATAAAATTTTACGTACTTGGGTAACATGAACCTATAAACTTAATGTCATTTAAAATTGGTTATTGAACTTCATATTTAAATTAAAAAAAAAAAACTGCTGGGCACTCACGGAGAAATTGGTAGAAGCACAATGATTAAGAGAAAGTCTTTCTCATCCTTTGATGGGTACCCCAAACCAAATAAACATGAATGTAGGAGATTTGAATGACAACCAGTATGGTTGAGGTAATAGATACATTAAGTTTTTCAGATTAATTTTAATTTTATTTATTTTAAAGTTTTATTCATTTGGGGGGATTTATTTATTTATTTATTGAGGTGGGGCTGGAGATTGTACCCAGGACCTCGTGCATGCCAAGCACTTGCTCTACCGCCTACGTTATACCCTCCCTCCTCCTGTTAATTTTGATTAGATAATATGCACACACAACATAAAATTCTAAAGGTTCTCCTCCCTGGGGACAATTACAATTAATTATGAGTTTCTTTTGAAATCTTTGGCTATTTAGGAATCATACACATTTATTATTTTTCACACAAATGCAGCATACTCTGTACCCTATTCTGCCCTTGCTCTATTTTTGAAAATGTGCTATATCTTGGACACTGTTCCATATTATTCCACAGAGATCCACCTCCTTTTTAATGGCTGCATAGGATTTCACTGCATGAATGTGCCTTAATTTAACAAGTTCCTCGTTCCTCTTTAATGCACATTTAGGTTATTTCCAGTCTTTTTCTGTTATAAGCAAGGCCACACTAAATATCCTTGAACGCATGTTGTGTTGCACATCGTGAATGTATCTGTGAGCTAAATGCCTGGGCATGGAGTTGCTAGGTGTGGTTACATAGCACTTATAGTTTTGGTAGATAAATGTGTCAGTTTACACTCCCAGGAGCAATGCATCAAAATGCCTGTTAATTTGCAATCTTGCCAGCCTGTAATATCCTTGCCAATCTAAGAGCTAGAAAATGGTGTATTGTTTTTAGTTTTAACCTACACTTCTTTCACTTCGTGTGAGGTTGAACATCTTTTCATATATTTAAGAGTCATTTGTGTCTCCTTTTCTGTACACTGTTCATGTTCTTTGCCCTCAGTTCTGTTAGGTCGTTGGTCTTTTTCTTAATTGATTTTTAGTAGCTCTTGATATGTTAAAAACATTTCTGTCTTTGTCTGTGATGTAATTGGCAGATATTTTTCCAGCTTGCCGTACGTCTCTTCGCTTTATTTGTGGTGTTCTTTAGCAACACAGAAATTCTGATTTATATCTGGTCAGTTTTATCCAGTTTTTCTTTTGTGATTTCTGAGTTTTGTGTCATGTTTACCTGGGCCCTCTCTAGTCTGAAATTTTTTTTTAAAGTTTCCCATGTTCTCTTCTAGCACTTAAAATTTGTTAAACTTTTTTGTTGTGAAATATAGCACAAAGAAAAAAATACAAAAATATTAATGTACAGCTTTATGAATTGTTGTAAATTCAACGCCTGTAATCTGGTACTTTAATAGTTTAACTTTTCACATTTAAATTTTAAAGTCTAGTCCATCTAGACTTTATTTTGGTATAATTTGTGAGATAGAGCTCCATCTTTGTTGAAAAATAGTATCTTTTAAATATTCATGGAATATTTTAAAATTTATCATATACCAAGCGAAAAAGAAAAATCTCAACATATTCCCTTGAGCAGAAATTATATAGGGTCTATTCTTTGTACACTAAAGCAAAAAATTAATGACAAAAGTTTAAGAAAGAACTTACCCCTCTATTAAATGCCTCAGTTAAAAATTATAATTATCATCTACTAGTAATCCAATATAAATTTTATATGAACTGGGTATAAATTTATAGAAGTTGGCCAAAAGTGTTCTCGTTTATTATCTTTTAAAAGGAAAAGACTAGAAATGACCTTGGCCATAAAGTTCATAAATTTAAAGAATAACAAACAGTCCCAGTAAATCAGGGTAAAGTAATAAGAAGATAAAAAACAAAAATTGTGAAACTAGAAAAGGGAAAATTTTACAGAATTGATCAATGAAAACAAAAATTTCAGATATAAGAGATACCAACTGCTGGCAAGTCTAATAAGAGGCAAAAATCAAAGTAAAGGAAACTAAATTAGATGCGAAGATGTGAGGAGATTAGAAAGAAGAAAATATTGTATACAACTGTGTGCTGTATTTAAATTTGAACATTCCTGACGAACTAAGCAAGTTTTTAAAAAAAACAAAACAAAACAATTGCCACAAGTTAATTTAAAAATAAGTGAAAAACAGTCAACACAGTGAGGGAAAATGTTAGTTATCACGTTTGATTTTTTTAAAATTTTTCACTGTTCAAACCACTTGATAGTGTGGAGAAGAAATTTGGCTTTTCCTTGAGGTGAGACAGGAAGGCCACAAGGGGCAAAGTTATGTGATGGGGACCACATTTTAACTTGACGATCTGATCCTCTGTGGAGGGTGTTGGGGATGAGCCTCCTGGGGCAGGGACTAAGAGGTAGCAGTGGAGGAAGTGAGATTCTGTGATTCACTTCAAAAAATTAAGCCCTCTTTGCCCTGAGCGTGAGGAAGCATGAAGCTGCCCTTCGCTCAAATGGGGAAGGAGGTGCTGGTGGGAGCGGAAGTTTCAGGAGGGAGTTCAGGAGCTCAGTGTTGGACCTGGGAATTTTTAAATGCATAGGAGGCATCCAAGAGGAATAATCATGAAAATAAAAATAGATAAAACCTAAAGGGACTTACCTGGTATTTAGCAAATATTCATTACATTATGTGTTGAACTTTTTCAAGCATTTTTCCAGTGAAAATGTAGTTCTGTCCCTAGGACACAAACAAAAATGTTAAAAAATAGCATACAATACTTCCTCGATATATATGAATTACTTTTTTGTTTGAATTTTCAGTCTATCATACTTAATGCAGGTATTTCTCCTCATTTATTGCCTTCCTAATTCTGTTTTTGTTGTATTATTTCCCATTATGTAGGGAACTTTCATTTCTGGGAGCTGTCACTGATTGTGTCTTGTGCTTGTTCATCACCATGCGTTCCTCTTCCTTACACATTAGAGAAATGTCTCTTCTGGTTTTTAATGTGAATGTTTTTATAGTTTTGGAAAAAAATAAAAATGCACCTGTTAAAAAGTTTTAATGGTACAAAGTGGTCCAAAAGAGTACAGTCATCCCTCAGTATCTGCATCTTTAGATGCTCAAGTCCCTACTATAATTTAAGTGGCATTGCCTTAAACATGCCTATTAACTTAGGGTTTTGTTTTTTTTTTTTTACTTTCTGTAGTCATGGGCAAGTTTGTCTTGGTCTGTTAGAGCGGTTCTGGCTGTAACAGAATGCTGTAGACTGGATGACTTATACAACACACCTTTATTTCTCACAGTTCTGGAGGCTGGGAAATCCAAGATTAAGGTGCCAGCAGAGCTGCTGTCCAGTGAGGACCCTCTCTTTGATTTGTGGGCGGCTGCATCCCACTTGTTTCCTCCTCACAAGGCAGTGAGCAGAGGGAGAGGAATCACACTCTCCTGCCTTTTCTTATAAGCGCAGGAAACCCATCATGAGGGCTCTATCCTTACAACCTAATTACTTCCCAAGGGCTCCAAATGCCATTACACAGGGGATTTAAACTTCATCAGATAAATTTAGGGGGAGCAAAGACATTCAGTCCATCGCAAGGCTTTCTCTCAATTTTCTCATACCTCTCTCCATTTTTCCCTTTAGAATTTAACAATTTTCTTTTTTAAAATACCATTAGTACCCGAGTAGCTCTTCAACAGGATGTGGGGGTTTTTTTCCTTTTCTTATTTCTAACTACGGTACTTATTTCTGTTATATTAAAATATCCCTCTTTATGTGGGTTTATCTAAAGTCCGGAACTCTATAGTTACATTCATACTTCATAGATATTCAGTCAGGGCCCACCTGATCTTTTGCCTTTCTTCCATTTTTTCACATACTTTTAAAAAATTGAAGTATAGTTGATTTATTCCACATACTTTTTAGCTATCTTTTCTCTTGTCTATTCCTTATTGTTAGACAAGCTGTCTACAGCTGTGTTATGTAGACATTTGTGCCAGAACATCTTTTTATTTTACTTTATTTTATTTTGATTGAGATATAGTTGATGTACACTATTATATAAGTTACAGGTGTGCAACCTACTGATTCACAAGGGTTAAAGGTTATACTCCAAATTTGTAATTATTATAAAGTATCAGAGCATCATTTTGTGCCCTTGGTGAGGCAGTGATCCATATCTCTGGGTTTTCTTATTAAGAAGGATGTTTACTCGCGATTATTTAAAAACCGCTTCATGATGTAATAAGAAAGAAGACTGCAAATCCTAACCTCTTTGGTGTTTTATTGAGAAAGAAAGCTGGCATCAGCAGTGAGGATTTTTTCCATTTCCATCCAGTAAATTAATTAGCTGTGATAAATCTGCTGGATTTGAGGGGCATGCTGTGACATCACAAGTCACTGTGAGGGAGTATTCAAGTTGGAGGAGGAAGAGAGGCATCCTCTGGGCCAGGTGTGGCAGGAGGCGACACCAGGGAGGGTTGGGCCGTGCACAGTCCAGGGACAAAAAGAGCTGGGTTGAGGAAGAACAGGATCTGTGTGTGAGGACGAGGGGACTGTTTCTGGGTCGATGTCCTCAGAGGTGTCAGGGGTGAGGGGTAACGCCTTCTTGACATAATTCCCCTTGGAACTTGGAATAATGATGGGGAGTGCGCCCTGTCTCTTCTCTCCTTAGAGGCCTGTCCTATGGAAACAACCTGCAAATCCGGCTCGGGGACTCGGCCCAGGCGCCCATGAGACCCTCTCCGCGGATGTCCTAGAACATCTATGATGAACCAGGGAGCCAGGTAAGTGATCGTTCCCCTTTGCTTCCTCTTCTTCCCCCTCATCCACTCCTTCATTCTGCCAAGACTGCTCCCTACCCAGATTTATCTCCCTGAACTGCCCCCAGTAAAACAAAGTCACTCTTAGTCACCCTTCACATGATAGTGAAAATCATCGGACACAGAATATTAGCAAGGGTTTGAGACAGCATCTACCCATTTTGTGATGGAACCAAGTCCCAGATAGGGAAGAGGCTTGCTCAAACTAAGAGTGCTAGGATATGCTAGTGTATGCTGCAGTAACAAACAACCCCCAAAGTCCCAGTGGCTTATGACAACAAAACTTATTTCCCACTCCTGCTTCTTGTCTAATGTGAATTACCTGGGACCTCTAGTCCACATTATCCTCTTTCCCAGACCCAGACTAAAGGAGCAGCCGAGATCTGGAATACTGCTGGACTCTGAGGTAGAGGAAAAGAGAGAACAAGGTGAATCACACACTGGCTCTTAAATCTTCTGCACAGACCTGATATAGGTCATTCTGTTGCATGTTTCATTGGCCAAAGCATGTTTCCTGGCCATGCCCAATTTCAAGGGGATAGGAAGATGCAGTCTTACCGAGTGGCCAGAAAGAAGAGAAAGAGAGTATCTGTGAACAGCCCTAATGCCCACCATGGAGAATTAGTTACAGAGCTGGGACGGGAATGCCAGTCCCCTAACTCTAGGGCTGAGGATCCTTCTACTATAATCCTCTGTTTCTAAGACTGTTCCCCACAGACATTCACAACAACCAATAATGATATAATGTGCTCTTTCTCCCAGAGATGGTTATCTTTAAGAAGCTTAATGTCTTACCCCAAGGGGATAGAGCACTAATAGTGGAAACAAAGGCATCACATTAGACTGGCTGGAGGAGAATTGAGTTTGAAGAACTTTCCCAGGAATTATACCATCTTGGCACCCCTCACTTCCACCTGGCACCCTGCTGCCAATGATTTCTTTATGAGCCGCGTGGACTTTGGAAACTACAGCCCAGAAGAGAAGCCGTACCTTAGGCCATGGCCACATCCTTGTGCCAAGATCACACAAAGTGCAATGACTTAGCTCATGTCTGGTGCCATCTAGGGCTCCAAAGCCTTGGAAATTAACTGGCCTGAGAGGCAAGAAATCTCAGTTCTGAGTCTGGCTCTGCCGTGGACTTGCAGTATGACCTTGGCCATGTCCTTTACCCTTCCGTGGCCTTCATCTATCTTTCTGTCTGTTCCACGGGGATGGTGATCCCTGCCCACCTCTTGGATTTGAGCATGCTTCATGAATGCTAAAGCTCTGTGCCTGAGTGAGGAGTTATTGCTATTAGTCTGGTTGGGGAGGGATGACTAGAGGGGACTGGGGACATGTGCCCAAAGGAACAGCTGGGTCTGAACCCCAGGACACAGAGTCCTTGTCCCAACTTCTGGGAGTTGGTGAGACTGGCTCCTGGATGGCCCTCCTACCCTTTTCAGAGTTATAAGTGGGGCCTCTGGAGTTGTGAGGATTAGATGAGACACACAAAGCACATAAAACAAATGCCTAACACATAGTAAGTGCTTTCTGAATGTTTGCCTTTGTTACTAAGGAACTAATGCCAGAAAGTAGATTTGGAGATGTGATAGTATATTCCACTATGTGATGGACAACCAGTTAGTAATTAATCCCAACTGTTGGACATTTGCTTCCAGTTTTTACCTGTTATAAACAATCTTGCAGTGCATAGTTTTGTAATAAAAATTTTTATGTGCATCCATGATTATTTCCTAAGGCTAGAGGGCTAGAAATGGAATTGCTGAATCAAAGGGCCTACATACTTTTCAGGCTTTTGCTATGTAAGTGTCCCTTATCTTACATTAGTACTCCTAATATAAGTTATAAACTGGAGAGTTCTGGTTTAGAAAGGGAAAATTTACTGAGCCAGAGGGAGATAGAAGAGGGTTTATATTAGTTAGGATTAGATTTCACTGTGGGTAGCAGAAAGCCCTAAGCAACAGTGCTTTGAACAGGATAGAAACGTATTTCCTTGTCATGGAATAGAAGTTCAAAGTCAGAGTGTCCAGGACAGGTGGAAAGTTTTTCCCTCCACCTTCCTCAGCACTGGCTTCCACTTCATAATCCAGCATGGCTGCCCAAGGTTCAGCCATCACATCAACATTCCAGCCAATAGTAAAAAGTAAAGAAGAATATACAACACTTCCACCTATATCCCATTGGCCAAAACTTTATGACATGGCTACATCTAAGCACAAGGGAGGCTGGAAATACAGTCTATTCCAAATGACCTGGAGATATTTAGGGGTTCTAACACGAAGGAAGAAGGGAAGAACAGATCTGCAGGGACAACTAGTTAGCTCAGACATAGAGCAGCACAGATGCGCCCATGGCAACAAGAATGAGTAAAGCTCGTCAGGACTCCATCCACGGGGGATGAATTAGACCATTCTAGAGCCAGGACACAGGCACAGATTGAGGGGGAGTGAGGGGATGCAGAAAAAGGAGATTAATTTCTGAGACCAAGCTCTGGGCAATGGCGTTGAAACTCCACGGAGAGGCCTCTTCTCTGTCTTCTTTGTCTATTCTCTTCCCTCAGATACTGGGGGTGGGGGTTTGCTTCTCCTCCTGGGTTCCCCCCAGCTCACCTGCCTCCCAGCTCACCTGCCTCCCTGGTTCCTGCAGGGCTGGCTCCTCATGGACCCCATTAGCCTCCAGCTGGGCACCAAGAACCTGTGGGGATGGCTCGTGAGACAGCTCAGCAAAGACCCAGAATGGCTGAGTGCCAAGGTGAAGTTCTTCCTCCCCAACATGGACCTGGGCTCCAGGAACGAGGACCCAGAGCCCACAGAGAGGGTCATCCTACAACTCAGCAAACTGCGCACCCAGGGCCAGGCCACCTGGCAGGCATTCATCCACTGTGTGTGCATGGAGCTGGACGTGCCGCTGGATCTGGAGGTGCCATTGTTGAGCACTTGGGGCCACGGAGACGGTAAGAGTGGTGGCCATGAGAGGCACAACGCAGCCAGCTAGCCCCCGGGTCGTGGGGAGCCTGAGTCACACAGAGATGGTGTGGCCAAACCAGGAACAAAATTCGATGTTTCTACACACTTCCCAGAGAAAATGGCCTAATGCCACCAAATCTGCTGGGGACCTGGAGGACTCCTACTTCCATCTTGTACCACCCTAGTTGCCCAGAAAGGCAAGATGCAGGCAGAGAAAGGACCAAGTGACTCCTTCCTGCCAGGAAATTCCAAAGAGCCAATAATGCCCAAGAGGTTTCTTTTTGCAACATGGTCAGCAGCAGTCACAGGGAGAGCTCTCTGACCTCTACTGACAGGCAGGCTGATTAAACTCTGCTCTGTGAGCACTTCTTGGACTCTGTTTACACAGCACAGAACACTGAGAGGCGATGGTGTTCTTGGAGAGAAAGTGAGAACTCACTCAGGAAGTCTACAAGGCAGAGTGCAGGACAGGCGGGGTGCACAGTGTGATACACACATCTGTGCATGTGTGCATGCATGCAGAAACACGTGTTCATGCACTCATGTATCTGTATGTGCACAGACCTTTAGATATGCACGCATTTCTGTCCCCAGCTGCCTTCAAGGCTCACCATCAGTTGTGCCATCCGCACGTCGCTAAGTGTAGTTTATTTCTCCCTTGCTGGACCCCACCCTGAGCGATGAGCCCTGAGCCCTGAGCCAGACGTCGGGCCAGAGCTGGTCCCAGGGCATCCTCGCTCATCCCCGTAGCATTTTATCTCCTCCTGTCTTCCAGGGTTCCTCCAGCTGGAAGCTGGTGAGGAAAGCCAACCTGACCCTCAGCTCCAACCTGGTAAGGCCTGGGGTTAGGGAGCAGGATGGGTGGTGAGCATGCTAAGTCCCCACCTCAAACCTAGAGCAGGCAGGCTGATGGTGGCTGGTCACAGCTGTTCCCCATTAAGCAGCCTCCTCATCCCCTGACCCATCTGCATCCCTCCCAAGCCCCTCCCCACGGCTCCCAGCATCACCTGCCCCTCTCTGTGCCCCTCAAGGCATTGGCCTGTCCTGATACCTGTTCCCGGAGGCTGAACCAGGAACCTCCTGGGAGAGTCTAAGGTTGGCAGCCCTTGGCCACTGCCCAAATCCTCTGTCTGGTTTCATTAGGGAAGTCTGCTCTTACCTCCCTGTCCCCAAGCCTCAGGGCCTCATGCTCCAGCCCCACAGACTCAGGCCCCTCACCATTTGGACATCTTGGGCCTGGCACTGACCTACGGACTGCTGTCTACACTAAGGGAACCTCTGACTGCTTTTCTGATAGAACGCAAAGAGGTCGGTGCTCTGGATCAAATAGCCCACTTCACTGGTTCATGAGCCACACTCTGTTCAGAGCCTCTCTCTCTCTTTTTTAAATTGTGGTAAATTACATTAGATCAAATCTACCATCTTAACCATTTTTAAGTGTACTGTTCACTCACATTGTTGTGGAACCATCACCACCATCCACCTCCATGACTCTTTTCATCTTGTAAAACTAAAACTTTGTATCTATTAAACAATAACTTCCCATTCATCCCTCCCTCTGGTCCCTGGTAACCACCATTTACTTTCTGTTTTTATCATTTTAGCTATTCTTAGTACCTTGTATGCAAGTGCCTTGTATTTGTCTTTGTGTGACTGGCTTATTTCATTTAACATAATGTCTTCAAGGTTCATCCATGTTGTAGCATATTGCATACTTTCCTTCCCTTTTAAGGCTGAATAATATTCCGTTGTATGGATAGACCACATTTTGCTCATCTGTTCATTCATCAGTGGACACTTGGGTTGCTTCTACCCAATAAATAGCTTGTTTAGCTATTGTGAATAATGCTGCTGTGAATATAGGTGAACAAATATATCTTCAAGACTGGGCTTTCTGTTCTTTTTAGTAATTCCAGAATCCAAGGTCATATAGTAATTCTGTTTGTTATTTTTTAAGGTATCTCCATACTGTTTTCCACAGCAGCTGTGCATAAGGGTTCCAATTTTTCCACATCCTCACCAGCATTTGTTGTTTTCTGGTTTGTTTGTTTGTTTGTTTGTTTGTTGATAGTTGCTGTCCAAATGAGTGTGAGGTGATTTCTCATTGTAATTTTGATTAGCATTTCCCTCATGATTAGTGATGTTGAATATCTTTTCATGCGTTTATTGGCCATTAATATATCTTCTTTAGAGAAATATCTGTTCAGGTCCTTTGCTCATTTTTTAATTAGCTTATTTATTTTTTGTTGTTGTTTAATTTTAGGAGTCCTGTCTATATTCTGGATATTTTTGCAAATATTTTCTTTTAGTCTGTGGGTTGCCTTTTTACTCTGTGGATGGGGTCTTATTTTATGAGAATAGAAAAAGAGTTTTTTAGGGTACGCTGCCATAGACAGCAGTGGGCCACACAGGTGAGAGGTGCCTTTATGAGCCCCGAGGCCAGTTGTTGGGGTGTTTTATAAGGTAGGGTGACAATGTGCATGATTGGCTTGTGCAGAAGTCTCTGATCAGTTGCAAGTGAGGGAGGAGGTCTAGGGTCTGTGAAGGGTGATGTGGTCTATGACTCTGATAAGGTGGACTGAAACAAGCCAGACTAAGCTATTGTGACATTAGGCATTACTTAGAGCTATTAGTTTGTTAGGGCAAACACTCCCAGTGAAGAATGTACTTTATCTGTTGAAGGATCACAGGCAGACATCTGAGACCCCAGAAATTTGGGGGAGTTTGAAGTTAGCTCAACATTCCCCACTGAGAGATTTGCAGTGACAAATCTTTGGAACAATGGCAAAGGTCTCATCTTCCGTATCTACTTCCTGCTGAATGAGGGTTGTCACACTGTCCCTACCCATCATGCCAGCCAGTCTGGGGTTATGGGGCCCCAACATCCCAGCAGCCTTAAAGGTGGGAGCAGAAGGAGACCCCAGTGGTGTCCAAGGGCTGCATCACCAGAATGTAGGTTTGGTTCATGGCGGCAATCTTGGTAAGAGGGGTGTATTTGTTCCTAAATTCACAGATCTTTTTTTTTTAACTTTTTTTTTTATTGAGTTGTAGTCATTTTACAATGTTGTGTCAAATTCCAATGTAGAGCGCAATTTTTCAGTTATACATGAACATACATATATTCATTGTCATATTCTCTTTCACTGTGAGCCACCACAAGATCTTATATATATTTCCCTGTGCTATACAGTATAGCCTTGTTTAACTATTCTACATATGCCTGTCAGTATCTACAAATTTTGAACTCCCAATCTATCCCTTCCCACCCCCCTCCCCCTTGACAACCACAGGTTTGTATTCTATGTCTATGAGTCTGTTTCTGTTTTGTTTGTTTGTTTTTTTTAGATTCCACATATGAGCGATCTCATATGGTATTTTTCTTTCTCTTTCTGGCTTACTTCACTTAGACTGACATTCTCCAGGGACATCCATGTTGCTGCAAATGGCATTATGTTGTCTTTTTTATGGCTGAATAGTATTCCATTGTATAAATATACCATATCTTCTTTATCCAGTCGTCTCTTGTTGTACATTTAGTCTGTTTCCATGTCTTGGCTATTGTAAATAGTGCTGCTATGAACATTGGGGTGCAGGTGCTAAGTTCACGGATCTTAGACCTCAAAGAGAGACAATTATTTTTGTAAGATAGGAATACAACATAAAAGTAGACAGATACCAAGATAAATAGCTAAACCCAATAAAAACAGAGAACAGAAATTTGAGAATGTCTGAAAAGAAAGAACTTATCCCTTTAGGGATCCAGGAAAAGGCATTGGAGAACCAGTCAGAGACCTGTTTAGTGCTGAATTTGCTGTAAGCATTGGCATGCCTGACGTATTGGGGGTCTAAATACAGCACTCAGTACATATAACTGTGAATGGGTCCCCTTAGGTGGGATGTGAAGAGCCATGTGGTTTTGTAAGACAGCTTTCCATAATGGCCGAAATAGATTTTACCATTAATGATCTTAGTGCTTTTCTAGATGTGAGGAGAGTGGGATGAGGTCTTTTGATGTACGATTTTTTAATTTTTATGAATCCCAGTTTGTCTATTTATTCTTTTGATCTCTGTACCTTTGGGGTCATCTCCAAGAAATCAATGCCAAATCCAATGTCCCAAGATTTCATCCTATTTTTGCTTCTTAGTTTTACTGTTTTGGGTCTTACATTTAGGTCTGTGGTCCACTTTGAGTTAGTTTTGTATATGGTGTTAGGTAAGGGTCCAATTCTTTTTTTTTTTTTTTTTGCATAGGGATATCCGGTTATCCCAGCAGCACTTGTTGAAAAGACTATCCTTTCCCATTGAATGGTCTTGGCACCCTTGTCATAAATCATTTGACTGTATACATGAGGGTTTATTTCTGGGCTCTCTATTCCATTGGTCTAATGTCTTTGTGCCAGTGCCACACTGTCTTAATTATTATAACTTTGTGGTGAGTTTTGAAATCAGGAAGTACAAGTCCTCTAGTTTTGTTCTTCTTTTTCAAGATTGTTTTGACCATTCAGGGTCCCTTGAGATTCCATGTAAATTTTAGGATAGGTTTTTCTATTTCTCAAAAAAAAAAAATAAGTCATTGAGATTTTTGTAGGAACTGCATTGAATCTATAGATCACTTTGGATAGTATTGACATTTTTAGCAGGAGTAAGCCTTCCAGTCCATAAACATGGGTTGTGTTTCATTTATTTATGTCTTTAATGTCTTTCAGCAGCATTTTGTTGTTTTCATTGTACAAGTCTTTCACCTCTTTGGCTAAGTTTCTAAGTATTTTATTCTTTTTGATACTATTGTAAATGGAATTGTTTTGGTTAATTTCCTTCTCAGATTGTTCATTGTTCATGTATAGAAATGCAACTGACTTTTGTGTGTTGACTTGGTATCCTGCCACTTTGCTGAGATCATTTATTAATTCTGACAGCTTTTTGGTGGAGTCTTTAGGGCTTTCTGCATGTACGATCCTATCACCTGCAAACAGAGAAAATTTTACGTCTTCCCTTCCTATTTGGATACCTTTTATTTCTTTTTCTTGTCTAATTGCTCTGGCTAGAGCTGCCAGTACTATCTTGAATAGAAGTGGTGAATGCAGGCATCCTTGCCTTATTCCTGATCTTAGAGGAAAAGCTTTTAGTCTTTCACCATTGAGCATGATGTTTGCTGTAGGTTCAGAACCTATATTTCTATGGAAGTATTGACTTTTTACTTATAGCTGTGCATGGCAATAACATTAATAAGCTTTAACAGAAAACATCCATCCCATAATCCTAGCTCCCCAACAAATCAAAACTGTTCAACCTGGTACCTGGTCCCTCTGTTCCTTATCACCAAACTGGCATAATTGTCACATGGCTGTGACCAGGTCTGATTGATATTTAGCCAGTAAGTCCCTTGTTAAAATACTGAAATACTCTCACACTGATTCCAGCCCCTTTTTGGGACCCCTGACTCTCCCTGCAAACCAGCAACTAAAAATTTAACACCTGACAGGGCAAGGGGTCTGTGCCAAGCACTGTTTTGATTGATCCCTAGTGCCTGGCTGTAGGAGTGTCCTTCTTAAAATTCTTCCATAGCCTTCTTCCTTTCTTCCTCTTCTCTTTTCTGTTTCCCCTTCCTTCTTGTTCTCCTTCTTCCTTTTTCCCTTCCCCAACCTCTTCAGAAAGGCACTAAAGCAACTCTTGAAAATCCATGCAAGCAGACAAGCACCCATGAAACCAGTAAGAGAAGTGAGCAAATGTGGAAGGTGTGAAAAACTCACTGGTACAGGAGGTAGGGCACAGGTCTGGCCAAGTCTGTTGGAAGCTCCACTTTTCCAACCAGCAGTGGCCTTGACAGAGCTGGGTTCTTTCAGAGCCATTTAACACTCGAGGCTGCTGGCTTTGGGCCCTGCTCCCTGCTCCTGAACTGGGAGATCCCCAGGCCCAGAGCTGCCAGCCCTCTCACTCGGGCCTGGGACCCCTCTGCAAACAAGCTGATGTTGATGCAGCCTTTGTCTGCCGCCTACCTTTGCTCAGTCCCCAAGTGTGGATATATTTGTCTGCCTGCTACCTGTTTGTGGAATGGAGCTCCCTGAAGGTGCTGGGTACCCCTTCAGCCTAGGCACCCAAACCTCACCCCTTACTCCTTCCTTCATTCTTTCCAGGCCTCAAGCGGCCTCATCAGAGCTGTGGGTCCTCACCTCGCCCAAAGCAGTGCAAGAAGCAGCAGCAAGGTGGGTACCGAAGTGGAAAGGGACCCAAACATAGGGATTGAATTTCCTTGAGCCAAGAACACAGATCCTGGACTTTGTCCCCTGCTAACAGGCTTCCAGGAGCCCAATGACTCTTGTCTTCCAGGAGGGAAGGAGTGGAGGTCCTGGGTGGGCAGAGGAAAGAGCTGGATCTGGCAAGGAAGTGCCTCTCCCCACAGGCCACGAGGGACTTCTCCAGAGGTGGCTCAGCTGAAGGGGCTCAAAGCATCCCAGCAGGTGGCAGCTTCATCAGCCAGGCTCTTCCAGGGACAGTCCCACATCCTCAGAGTTGAGGGAGCTCCAGGCATGTGACAAGCATGACCTCAGAACTGGGCTCCTTGACTAGTTTAGGGCTGAGCTAGATACCAAAGCAGAAGCCCTGGGGACCCCTAGGGAGACAGGAGCTGCTGAGGACTGGCTAAGTCAGGGAGTGTAGAGGAGACAGAAACTTCTCTCATTCTCCACCAGTTGTCCCACTAGCTGGAAACCCAACCACACTGAGCATAGCCAAAGGATTCACAGCTGGTCAGAGGATTCACATCTATATAAAATAGGACACTGCCTCAGGCTCCCCAGTGGGGATCTCCAGTGTTCTGCTGCAGTGGCCCTGGGCCTTCCCTGGGGCCATCCAAGGTCTCCCAAATGACCCAGAAATGGATGCCAACACCTGGTGCTGTAGGGGCCCAGTTCCCAGAGTTCTGATTGGTCAGTGCCTGAACCCACAGGATGTTAGTGCTCACCTCTGGGCATCACAGAACTGAAATATTGGGGAGGAGTGTGGGTTACTCAGATTTCACAATAAAAGATTGTTCTGATAAGATATTGCAAAGGAAGTGCTCCCCCTCCCCTCCCCCATCTTATTGAAAACTTTGCACCACTCACCTTGTTGCAAAACCAATATAGCATGATCCACACTTACCCATTCATGCTTCCATGTGTAAATGGCTTTCAGAGCCTGTGATTCTGTAAAACCAATTCTAGGAATTTGAGTGGCACAGGAGCCCCTATGTGCTTTTGCTACCCTCCCCCATACATGCATAGCTGCAGCTACAGGCTCCCAATAACCTGATACTGGGGTGAGAGGAACTGGGGGGCAGGGAGGCCTCTGGCCCTGATGCCATTTTCCTGCCCCCTGCAGAGTTGGCCAAGAAGTACTTGCAGCTGCTGAGGACTTCCACCCAGCAGCGCTATGGCAGCAAGACTCCGGGGCCAGGGCAGCCACTTGCCTTCCACCAAGCCTACGTCCCTCCAATCTTGCAGTGGAGCCGGACCTCAGCGCCCTTTGACACTCAGGAGGGGGCTGTTATGGGGCACCCCAAGGCAGAAGATGGCACCAACGTGAGCATTCGGGACCTCTTCAATACCAAGGCCGACAAGGGCCCAAGAGTGACGGTGCTTCTGGGGAAGGCGGGTATGGGCAAGACCACACTGGTGCACCAGCTCTGCCAGATGTGGGCTGATGGTCAGCTGGACCGCTACCAGGCCTTGTTCCTTTTCGAATTCCGCCAGCTCAACCTCATCACAGACTTTTTGACGCTGCCCCAGCTCCTATTTGACCTGTACCTGAGACCCGAGGCGGGCCCCGAGGCTGTCTTCCAGTACCTGCAGGAGAATGCTAACGGAGTCCTGCTGATCTTTGATGGGCTGGACGAGGTCCTTGACTCCTGCTCCAGCAAGGAGACTGCCGATCCTGAGGCCCCAGTTTCAGCCCTCACCCTCTTCTCCCGCCTCTGCCGTGGGACCCTCCTGCCTGGCTGCTGGGTAATGGCCACCTCACGTCCAGGGAAGCTGCCTGCCTGCCTGCCCACAGAGGTGGTCACGGTCCACATGTGGGGCTTTGACACACGACGGGTGGAGGAGTACGTGAGGCACTTCTTCAGTGACCAGCTGTCCCAGGAGGCGGCCTTAGCAGAGTTGCGGGCAAACAGACGTCTCTGGAGCACGTGTGCGGTGCCTGCACTGTGCCGAGTCACCTGCCTCTGCCTCTATCGTCTGCTCCCAAGCAGCTCTCCAGGCCAGTCTGCAGCCCTCCTGCCCACCGTGACTCAGAACTACATGCAGATGGTGCTCACCCTTAGCCCTCAAGGGGTCCTGCATGTGGAGTACCTGCTGGGCCTCGGGGAGGTGGCCCTGAGGGGCCTAGAGACCAGGAAGATTATCTTCTCTGCAGGAGACATCCCTCCACCCATGATGGCTTTCGGGGCTGCCCTCGGCCTGCTGAACTCATTCTGTGTGTGCACAGGCCCCGGGCACCAGGAGACGGGCTATGCCTTCAACCACCTCAGCCTGCAGGAATTTTTTGCTGCCCTGTACTTGATGGCCAGCCCCAAGGTGGACAAAGATTCAGTCACCCAGCATGTCACTCTCAGTTCTCGCTGGGTGCTGCGGACCAGCGCTAAACAGGACCTCTTAGATCACCTTCTCACCTTTCTGGCTGGTCTGGCGTCCTGTGCCTGCCGTCCCTTCCTTGGCCTCCTGGCGCAGCGGGACGAGGCGTGGGTGGGTACCAAGCAGGCAGCAGTTGTGCAGGCACTGAGGAAGTTGGCCACCCGCAGGCTCACAGGGCCAAAAGTTGTAGAGCTGTGTCACTGTGTGGGTGAGACGCAGGAGCCTGAGCTGGCCAGCCTCACAGCCCAAAGCCTCCCCCATCAGCTGCCCTTCCACAACTTCCTGCTGACCTACGCCGACCTGGCTGCCCTGACCAACATTCTAGGGCACAGGCATGCTCCTATCCACCTGGAGTTTGAGGGCTGCCCCCTGGAGCCCCGCTGCCCTGAAGCCCTGGCATGCTGTGGGCAGATAGAGAATCTCAGGTGAGAGTAAAGTCAGGGGCACAGGGGAGGACCTGAGGAGATCCCTGGGAGAGATCTGGACTTTTGGGAGAGTGGAAGCCAGGCAGTCTGGAGACTCCTGCTGAGGGAGACTGAGTAAGAACCTCAAATATTAGAACAAGTAGGCCCCCACTGCACCTTAACCTGTGACACAGTGAGGAAGCTCTGTACCTGGCCAGTAACTCTGGAGTCCAGTTAGATCCCATATTTTCATGGTTCCTAGACTCTTTCTCTCTCTCTTTCTCTCAGTCTTGGGCTGGAGCATCTGGTCCAGGCTGTGCTGCTAGAGCCTGTTTGGGAGGTGAGAATTCTACCAGTGAACCAGCAATGCTGCTAGAGCCTGTTTGAATTAGACGAGTTATTTAACCTCCTCTCAGCCTGAGTTTCTTCATCCCTAAAATGAATCAGTAATACCTACTTCAAAGGGTTGTTGTGAGAATGAGATGAAATAATGCATGAAAAACACTTCTTAGCATAGTTCTTGGCACACAGTAAAAGCTCAGCATGTGTAGTAGCTAGAGAAAAAGGTTAAGCTGCAGTAACAAAGAATCCCACCCCCCTCTAAATACAGTAGATTGAATAATATAGAATTCTATTTCACTCTTATGGAAGACTCAGAGGTAAGTGGTCCAGGTCAGTGGAATAGCTCAGCTCCACATGATCATTCAGGGACCCAGGTCCCTTCCACCATTGCTACATCATCTCCTTGGGCATCTTGATCTGCATGGTCAAATCTAGGACATGGAAATATATGTGCTCTGGCTTGGGGGAAGGGAAAGAGAGAGCATGAATCAGACGTGCCCAGTGTGTTAAAGCCCAGCCCTGGAAATAGAATTCCAGTGGTGAGAATATAGTCATATGGTCACACTGAGCTGTAGGGGAGGCTGGAAAACCACCTCTGGCTGGGAAACCGTGCTCCCAGTTATAGCTACAGTTGAGAAAGGGTTATGGTGGTCAATTAGTGTCTGCCATAATGTGTATTTGTTACTACTGTAACAATTACGACTGCTATTGCTGTTACTGTATTAAGTTCCATCTGTTGGAGGAGGGGATGACCACTAAACCCTGCCTACAATTGATCTTCTGCCACTTTACGTCTTCCTGTGGCAGCTTTAAGAGCAGGAAGTGTGGGGACGCCTTTGCTGAAGCCCTCTCCAGGAGCTTGCCAACAATGGAGAACCTGAAGAAGCTGGGGTGAGCCAAGGATTGAAACCAACACAAATCCTCAGCTGGGGATGCCTGGAACTCTCCTCCCTCCCCTCAACCCTACACAGGGCAGATTCCTGGTCTACCCATCCCCATTCCCCTTTCCTCCTCACCATCTTTACTTACACTGTAGGTTAGCAGGAAGCAAGATCACTGCCCGAGGGATCAGCCACCTGGTGCAGACTTTGCCCCTCTGTCCACAGCTGGAAGAGGTCAGGTGAGTGATCACCAGGAGGGATCACTGACTGAGGGGAGGATTCACTGCCCAGGTCACAGACCTCAGGACTGGGTCCTGTATATTCCATCAAGTTCTGGCCAGTACTTTTTCAGTGAGACCCAGAGAGGGGAAGCATCAGTCTGAGAACTGAGAACAAGACTCCTAGAGACCTCAGAGAAGTGCTAACATTTTGGGCCATCTTGAAGGAGCTTGAGTTTTGAGGGTCCTCCTCCTCCTTCTGTGACCCTGAGAGAAGGGATGGCAGTGTGTAGGCAGGTACCAGGTGGGTACACATAAATGCATGAAACACACACATACCTTCACATTCATGCACACATACTCGCATGTGCCTACTCACTTAAGTATATGCCCCCACATACATGCCCTTGCATGCACACTTAGATCTACATCCACGTCTAAACACATATGCACAAATATACTCCTGCCCTGGGTCTGTGATCAGTGGCCTGAGAAGGTTGTGGCCAGGGATCCTCCTCAGCAGCTTCCTGGCAGGACTACTGCTACTTTGTATGGCACCTTTATGAGATTTAGAAAAGACACCCTTCCATCCAGGCAGATGCATCCAAGCAGATTCAGCCTAGCACAGTGTGCACTGCTTCTTGAGTGGTGCAGTAGCTGGACCAGAGCTCTGCTCTGTCCCCTCTGCTGTTCATGATCACTCTGGGTGATGGGAGAGAAGATAAAGGTCATTCTCAATAATCAAAGAAAAATAAATGTCAGTCAGTTTTGACATTTCTAAACCTTTGTCCTGAGCAAGTGATCCCATGCAAGCACTCTCACACTCTTCAGCTCTTCTCTCCCTCCAGCTAGGAACCCAGGCAGGGCTGGTGTGGACCCCATTTGACAGGTGGGGAATGTGAAGTCAGAAAAGAAAGTGCTTGGCCTAGGGCTCTGGGTGAATCAGGGCCAGAGAGGAGGCTGGAAGAAGCTTCTCCTGCGTCCCAGTCTGCTCATCACCTGGGAGCCAAAAGGCCCTGAGGAACTCAGGCCACTTGTACATCCCAGACTGAGTCCAGAGAGCAGGGCACTGGGGCCCTTCATCCCACCTCATGAGGCCTTCACAGTTTATCATGTGGATCCCTTGAGTCACCAGGCAGAAACTCCCCCAAAGGGACCAAACAGGGACAGAAGTGAGACCAGCAGAGGGCCTTTCCTCCTAGCTGGGCCTGCTGGATACCATGATGTTGTTGTGAGTCCCTGTCTTGTGTCTCCTGCATGAGGGTGGCCATGCCTGTCACCTGCCAACTGGGGCTCCCAAGTCTCCCAACCCCACTGCTGAGGGACTGGGCCTTGATTTTCCTGTAGCTTTCAAGACAACCAGCTCAAGGACAGGGAGGTGCTGAGCATCATAGAGATACTTCCTTACCTGCCTCGGCTCCGGAAGCTTGAGTAAGCAGTCTTCCCATTGTCTCTGCCTGAGTCACTCTCCTCCCTTGAAAAGCAATGAAAGTCTGGGGTGGATGGGATGGGGGATTTACTCCTGACACCTTTGCCACAAATCATGCAGCCTGAGCCGCAACAATATCTCCGTGTCAGCCCTGCTCTCCTTGACAAAGGTGGCAGTCACATGCCCTACCATCAGGATGCTACAGGTCAGGTAAGCAAAAGGGGTGGGATCCTGGCCTTCAGAGTCTTGGGAAAGGGAATGAGAATATGGAGGATGAGAAAAAGAGGAAGCCACTAGTCTGTAAGGCCTACTTGTGCTTTCCTGAGTCTGTTTTATTCACATCTGTATCTCCAGAGCCTCCCTCTGGCCTGGCACCTCATACTCAATAAATAGTGAATGAATGGAAAAATAGATGGATAGTCGGATGAGTGGATAAGGGAATGAATGAACCTATCTAGGAAGAATAGGCAGAGCAGAAGGAATCCTGAGTCACGTGTCGCTCTCCGTGGTGCTGAACTAGCGTTGCCTGTTTAGATCATAGGGTAGGTTAAGTTCCATGCCTCTAATCCTAAAACACTGTGTCTCCTATAAAAACTCTTGGCATTCCTAATTTTCTTATCTTTCTTGTAAAATATGTCTTCCTGATTTTTTTAAACACTCAGGATTCATCAAGCAACAACATAGTCACAATTTTCATGCCTCATTTCAAGCGTTTTTGTCAGTTCTCTTGTTTCTCTGTCAATTGCAGAATCAACTTTTCTGGATATTTGGGGCAGCAAGGGGTACGCGGGGAGGGGGTGATGTATGGGTTTCATGGCTCGGTGTCTGACCCTACAGGGAGGCGGACCTCATCTTCTTTCTTGTCCCACCTGCAGAGGCGGCTGCGGAGCTACAAAGGTAAGAACTGAGGGAGCGGGTAGGTCTGGGCTCATCCTGAGAAGCAATCTGAGTTCAGCAGTTGTGGGGAAAAGTGGCCAAAAGAACTAAGAAGAGCTGGAATGTGGGAACTCTTCTTGCTACTGCTGCCCTGAGAAATGACTTACTTCTCGGAGTTGGCCAAGGACTTAGCTTCCCCTAGTGTCTCTGGACCACATCCAATTCCTGTGGTTAGGGAGCATCCCCAGAGATCTCAGGGTGAATCAGACCCTTAGGGAGGGCATGAAGATATGGTGAGATTGGCATTATCATGTAGAGAAAACTCTTCCAAATTAAAAAAGGGAGGAGGCAATTATGGTACCAACATCTTAGAGCTGTTCTGAGAATTAAATGAATTAATATATTGAGAGTGCTTAGAACACTGCTGGCATCCGGTTGGCACTCAAATGCTGGATATTCCAGCTGTGCACGGATTCCAGCTTGGCCAGTCCTGGCTGGGCAGAAAAAAAGGGAAGTTGCCTTCCCATTAAAGAACTTCCTAACTGTGTTCCCCTCACACCCCTCCCTGGCTGAGACTCAGAGTCAAATGAAGTTGTATGTCCTTGTGCAAGTCCTTTCCCTGCTCTGAGCCTCAATTTCCTCACCCATACAAGGATTTGGAGGACCAGAGTCTTTACTCTCTGTTTGTCTAGAGCTGTGATGCCCAATACATTTCTACTAGCCACATGCAGCTATTTAATTTTATATTAATTAAAATTAAGTCAAATGAACATTTCAGTCATTTTAGCCATATTCCAAGTGCTCAGTGGCCCTGGGTGGCTAATGGCTCCCATCGTGGATGAAACAGATAGAAAACATTTCCATAATCATAGGAAGTTCTTTTGGACAGCACCGATACAGAAGTCTGTGAAAACCCACCAAGTCCCAGCATCCCTGCAGCCCCCAGTCCTCCCCTGGCTCAGCTGGGGAGAGCCTGGGGGTGCTGTGGCTTCCCCATAGCCTGCACCCACATACAGCCCATGCTCCTGGCCTTCTGAACTCTACAAATGGAGTCTAGTACATCTTAGATAATAGCAGGTTCTTTTTCCTAAGATTCAATTTTGTGCCTATGGCGGGCACTTGACCATGTATCATCTCATTCTGTCCTTCAATCACTCTATGTGTTAGATATCATCCCACTTTCGAAAAGAGAAAATGGAAGCTCCAGTGGGTGAAGTGACTTGCCCAAGGCCACGCAGCTATATACGGCAGAACCAGAACTTGAATAAAGGCCCCAAGTGACCTCAAACCTTTTGTTCCTGCTGCTTTGCTGAACAGCACCTTCAGTACCTTCAAACAACAGTCTTTGTTACTCACTTACTGTGGGTCGTGCTACAGGGTCTTCAGCCCCTAGAAATCAAGGGAAGAGGTTTGGTCCATCAGGCCCTGGACTCCTGAGCCTAGGCCAGTGTGTGATTTGTTCTTGCCAGAGACCCAGACCTGCAGGAAAATGCCAACCAGAGGAAAGAGGCTCAGAGGAGAAGCCTGGCACTCAGGTACTTCAGTGGGATCCATTGCCTTGAGGGGAGGGATAGGATATCGGGGTAGGGTCCCCTTTCCAAAGGTGGCATAGCAGGGGCAGGGAAAGGACATGAATAACCCATCCTGGCCCTGAATAAGGAGCATTTGTCATAACAACAAAAATAACAGCTATAATTTAACAGACCCTTGCTATGTACTGGCCACTATGGTATTTTATATCCATTACTTCATTGTAATCTTTTGAAAACCCTGCGAAGAACACATTATTAGTCCTATTTATTAAAGGAGGAAACTGAGTTTCAGATAGGTTAGATGCCTTGTCCAGGGTCACCCAGCTGATAAGAAACAGGGTCAAGGTTAGACCCAGGTCTGCTGGCTTCCTGTCTCCCCAGCTCCTGACAGCCGCAGTCAGAGCTAGAGGAAGCACAGTGTAGCTTCTTGCCTTGGGTCTCTCTGCTCCCACCCCTCCTGCAGGCTCCAGAAGTATCAGCTCAGGGTCCATGACGTGGAGATGCTCATAGCCCAGCTCCGGGAAGGTCCATACCTGGATGAAGTGGAGTGAGTATCATGGGACAGGAGTATCCCAGTGTCACTGGGACAGGAGGCAGAAGGGAGGGCAGCATAGGAACAGGCCCAGCTTTATATGGTGGATGGTGTGGGGAAGGGCATGCTGCTTCATTAAGAATTTGAGGGAAGCAGATCATCATAACAGCTGCCACCATTAGCACCTGTCCTGTACCATGTGCTTTTACATATATCCTCATTTAATTTTCACATCTATGCAATGTAAGTACTGTTACTATGCACATTTTTTAATGCACAATTTATAGGGGAGGAAATTAAGCCATAGAAAGGTAAACCTGCTCAAGGTCACACAGCTAGGAAGAGTCCAGGCCAGAGTCCAGGCCAGGGTTCAGGCCCAGAAAGTCTGGCTCCTAGCCTGATCCTCATTGTGATCTGCAAAGCAGAAACCTCACCACACCTAGGACTGTCTTCCAAACCACAGCCCTCAGGGACCCCTCACCCAGCCTTCCTCCCAGACTAGCACGAGGTGACCTCTTTTTAAGCTGGAGAAATTCCCATGATGTCCAGCTCCTGGGCAGAGCCTTTGAGAGCGGGGCTTGGGGATTGGTGGAAGTCCTGTTACATCGTTAGAAACGGACCCCTGCCAGGACTATTCCAGTAAATCAAATGGGCATGAAAGTGGGGTGATGGAATATGATCATGTATTTTGAGGTGAGTCACCCCACCCTAGGGCAAGATGGACAGAGTGAGGGCTGTCTTGGTGCCCAAGGCTTGAGCCTTGACCTTGTCCCGTTGGGAGAACCAAGGCTGGGTTAGAAGGTGGTTTTTTTACCAAACTCACATACTTTCACCCACCTTGTCACCACAAAGCCTGTCCCTCCTCACAGTGTTCTCACCCGCAGTAAGGCCCCATCACCCACCTCATTACACAGACCAGACACCTCTCAGCCCCCTTGCCCTCCCCAATAGCCAGTCCATCCTGAGTCGACCTACCCCATTCTCAAAGCCATTCTCTTTGCTCCATCCTCTTTTCATCCACCTCCTTAGTCCAAACCTCTCGCATCTTTCACTTGGATGACCCTGTCAGCCTCCTCACTGGGTTCCCTGCTTCCACCCTGGCCACTTCCACCCGGCAGAGTGCAAACTGCATGTTACTGCTGCCTGCCCCCTTCGCTCCTTCCCACTGCTCAGGATAAAGCCCAAATCCTAAAGTCCTGTGTGATCCAGAACCCTGCTCTCAAACCCACAAGCCCCTTCTGACCCCACCCTCACAATCACTTTTCAATCTAGACATGCTGGCTTCTTTTCAGGTCCTCAAATGTGCTATGCCCCAGGGCCTTTGTGCTGTTCCTACTACAAGGAACACCCTTCCCCCATCTCTCTCCCATCTTGTACCTATTGAACTCCTAGTTTTTTTAGCAAGTAACTCAAATATCATAGAAGCCTTCCCTGGTCTCCAGACTAGATCAGATGCCCCTGTAAGCATGGAGCTCATCACAAGAAGCAATTATGTAGGTTGTAGCATAAGTAAACTGACTGTACTTCAATAAAAATATGTTTAAAAAAAAAGAAAAAGAAACAGTTGAGGATGGGGCCTTGAAGTCAGGCTGGCTGAGTTTAAATTCCAGGTCCAACTTTGAGCAAGTGTTTTAACCACTCTGTACCTTGGCTTACTTATCAGTAAAATGAGGATAATAATAGTGCCTACTTCATAGAATTGTTATGAGGATTCAATATCCAATAATTGTAAAAGCACCCAGGACAGTGCCAGGCATGTAGTACCTAATCTCTCAACGTTTGTTATAATTAAGCTTCATTTCTTGGCGTGATGCTTTGACTAAAGTCAATGAGGGACTGTGTGAATGCTGGGGGTTGAGAAGGAACCCCACCCTAGCAACACAGGACATCACACCCCTCTATCTCAGTCTCTCAGGGAACCAGCTGGAAGATGAAGGCTGTCAACTGATGGCGGAGGCTGCATCCCAGCTGCACATCACCAGGAAGCTGGAGTGAGTTGCCCACCCAACTGCTGGGTACCAGGGAGGGCCCAGGAGAACCATAGTTCTGGCTCATAGTCACCAGAAGTAGTGCTGTTCCACTGACCACCCTTAATTTTCTCCCAACTCCAGCTGGAGTGGTTATAACCATTACCTTTGGCATGAGCCACTTAGTTCCAGTTATTAAAACCCCTTGCACACCTAGAACGTGTTCTCCAGACATCAGTAACTTGTGTTCCAGTTTGTCCTGATAACAACCCCAGGGTGGGGCGGGGCGCAGTGTTGCATTAGGGTATTGGGTGGATGGGTGCTGGGGTGTTTGGTTGGGATGTTGGAGTGGGAAGTGGCATGTTAGGGTAGGGACATGGTTTTGGGGCGAAGGAGTGGGTTGTTGGGGTGGTGGGATGGAAAGAAAGTGTGGCTGTTAGGTGTGCTGTGGTCTTACATGGTGTGCTGGAGTTTGGGTGGGATGTGTTGGGGTCTTAGCATCAAATGTGAGTTGGGGTGAGGGAGTGTGGAGATTGTGTAAATAGTGGTTTAGAGCCTTGGCTTTGGATTTAAATCCTGGCTCTGTCAACTGAGTAGTTTTGTGACCCTGGGAAAGTAACTCAATGTCTTTTGGTCTCAGCTTACCCATTGGTAAAATGGGATTAAAAATGGTGGTTATTTTATCATCAGTCCGGAAAGCTGAGGATCAGAGAGGCAAAAATAGTGAGTCAGTTCTCACTGCTCCAGCTGGAGAGCTTTAGTCACCGTGTGGGACAGGGAGTCATATGCCTCTTGGCTCATACACGTGGGTCAGAATCCTTTGAAATCCCCTGATTAAGGATCCAGGACATTCCAGGAGTGACAGCCAGCCAGCTGCTGAGGCCAGGAGGAGAGGGCTGGAGCTGTCTGGGGCTGAGGACTTCAGCCACCTGCTGATGGTGACCTCTCACCTCCTCTCCATAGCCTCAGCGACAACGGGCTTTCTGCAGCAGGGGTGCACCGTGTGCTCAGTGCAGTGAGCACGTGCCGGACCCTGGCAGAGCTACACATCAGGTAGGAACTCCCAGTGGACCACCATCACCCACTCCCACTTCCAGCTGGAGCTCCTGGCTCTCCTATCATTCTCTCCGAACCCTTGGAATTCTTTCTGGCCCCAGGTCTTTGGGACCTGTAGCGGATGCCTTTAGTGCCCTCCCAGGCCCCTTTGGCACCAGGTGCACCTGTTCCAGATGCTGCAGGTATTGGCTGCTCACAGCTTATACCTCCTCTGAAGAAATGCCCTGGACTGATAAGTGATGCCTGGGAGGTTACACCTCTCCTGATTGCCCCCCATCCAGGTGGGGCCACTAACATAGGCAGAGGTATAACTCTCTGACCCTCTTGCCTCAGGTGGGACAAACTTGTGGTGCTAGTCATGCTCCAGGGAGCCCTGTGGGATCAGGCTGAGGACCTGGTCTGTTCTGCTTCCCTCAGTCCCTTACTGGTTACTCCAGAGAGCAGGCCCTCGGTACATCATGTACACAAGTGACCAAGTGACTCTTTCTAAGGGAACCCGACCTAAGAAAGGGTCCAACCTTATTTCCGTAAGTCTGGGGAGCTGAGGAAAGGTGTTAATTAATGTTGACCCAGTCCCCACCCATAGGGGCTCTCAACTGAATAGGGTTTTAAACACCCCTCAAAGGGGGAAAGGGAGACCTTTATAATGATTCACTAAATGTCCCTAGGGCATTCCAAATGACACTCCATTCACTTCTAGGAATTTATGTAAAGGAGTTATCTTTAGTGATTGTGCAGACACGTTCAGCTGTGGTATTGGTTATGATAGGAAAAATGAAAATAACGTAAATGTTTAACAATAGGATATTAGACATATTAAACTAATTTAACTACCAGAGAGAAGAACTTGATGGAACTATGATACAGCTTCAGCTTTAGTGTGGAGGGATGACTGTGGCATATTAAGTAAACATAAAAATTTTAATTCATCATTTTTATAATAAAACTTTTCAATCATACTCAAAGGTAGGGAGAATGGTACAATGAACTCCCCAATTCCCACCAATAATTAACAACCATTCTGTAACCCTTGTTTCATCTGTCCTTTGCAATATCAATTTTTAAAAGGGAAACTGTAATTGTAATCCCATTTTTTAAGAAAGAAAAAGAAAGAATATTAACTGCATTAAGAAAACAAAAGACTTGAAAGACCCACTCCGAATGTTATCAGTGGTAATGGATATGTGGAAGAGATTGTGGGTGATTTTTCTTTATTTTCTTCTTACTTTACTATATTTTCTAAGTTCTCCACAAGGAAGAAGTATGACTTTTGTAATGGGGACTATATAACTTTTGATTTGAAAGGCAATGTTAGGATGCTCCAGCTGCCAGTTACAGCCTCATGTGGACTCTCATTGCCTTCCTGCCCTGGCAGTGACCTCACCAGCCTGGGATGAGCACCCTCAGCTGAGGGTACCCCTGGTACACGACAAACAGGAAGGAGAGAAGAGGGTTTCAGCCTGAGGCAAACCAGGGAGAAGGCAGAACTGATATTTTCTTTCAAAGACTTTCCAGGAAATGAGGGCTGATATGTGTGTGAAATTTCTGCTGTAGAAAGACTTCAGGCCCCCAGGAAGCTCAGAGGAAGTTGGGGCAAAGTCAGAGGAAGTGCTATAGCTAGAGGCAGGGGGATGGCACCTTGGAGGTCCCTGGAGGCCAAGCTAAAAAATGACACAGAGCAGCAAGGACCCCTATAAGCCTCCTCCCTCCTCCTTCTCTCTGCAGCCTGCTGCACAAAACTGTGGTCCTCACATTTGCCCCAGAGCCGGAGAAGCAGGAGGCGATCCGGGAGAGGTAGGACCCCATTGCCATCCCAGCCCATCCCTTGGCCAGAACCATCCCCTCTTTGACCTCCACAGCTGGACAGTCCAACACAACTGCTGGGGGACCTTGACAAGTTCACGAAGGCACGGGAAGCCAGCAGCCTTGGCTGGGGATGCAGCCCTAAAAGGAAGTGTCAAAGGACAGATCGCCTCCCTGTTTCCCAAGCATTCCCTGAAGAGAACCCTGGGATGCCCGGTGCAGGCAGCACACAGGGTCAAGGGTGGGGTAGCAGAGAGCTATGTGAGGGAGACTGGGGCCCTTCAGCCTAAACCCAGAGGATCACCTGGCTTGTAGCTCTAATTTTGGCCAGAACTTCTGGCTCCCTTTTGCACAGGACCCCTTTAGAGAGTACCTCCAGGATTCCTTCCTGGATTGCCTCAGCGTAGCGCATGGGCAGAGACTCTGCTCTTTCCTCCTCAGTGTTTACCTATAATCTCTTCTGTAGGGTCTGAGCTTTTAAAGGCTTGCTTGGAACTGAGGCTGACATCTGTGAGGGCACTGGTGATGATGATATTAATGATACTAACAGCCAAGTTTAATTGAGAATTTACTGGGCAATGAGCAGCCAACTAAGGCAATTCACGTATGTTCTCCCAGTAAGAGGCTAAGTGATTTGTCCCAGGTCATACAGCCAGGAATTAGTTCTCTTCCCAGGGCCCAGTTGGAGCCAAGGTCTGACTGTCCCCAGGCCTCATATAGAGATTAAATGGTGGGAAGGATGGCTGAAGATGGAGTTTGAGCCAGTAGAGAGGTGTTTGCTCAGCCTGGCCTTGGTGTGTGTCCCTCCAGGGCTGCATTTCCTGACAGTATTATGCTCCAGATGCCCCCCGAGCCACCCCTGCGCTCCCCAAGGATCAGGTACAATGATGGCCTGCGGGCCCCAGCTGTGGTTCCAGCCTCCTCCCTTCCTGGGCACACAGCCTGTCCCCGGGCCCCCAGCCCCAGATACTCCCCAGAGGATATAAGCTGCTATTTCCAGGAGTCATGGCCTGGTTTTCCCACCTCCCATCTTCCCTGCCCAGCCCTCCCTTAGGGGGCTCACAATGCAGCTCCCTAGTCACCTTCCATGCCCAGAGTCCCCACTCCCCTTAGCTGGGATTGTAGCTGAGGGATTGTGGGAACTCTGGATGGAGAGAATGGGGAAGAACTCGCCCCCTTCCTTCCTGATCCTGAAGCTTAGGCCTGGGGGCTCAACTCAGCCCCTGCAGGACTCCCATCACAACTCTTCCAGCCTTCTCTCTGATTCTGTGTCCATCTGAATCCCCCTCCCTGTCTGTCTGTCCTCTTTGGGCACTGTCTCTCAGTCTCTCTCAGTCTCTGTCTCTGTGTCTGTCACCTTCTCTCTCTCTCTCATCTTTGTGTTTCTCCATCTTGGTCTCTCTCTCTCTGCATCTCTGACCCTCTCTGGCTCTTCTCTTCCTGTGTGACATTTTATGCCTGCAGTGTGTGTTGGTCCCTCTTTTTCTGTCTGGATGCGAGATGCATCCCAGTGCCCCTTCCCCAAGTCTCTTCGCCTGTGTGTCTAGGGGTGGTGGCCACTCCCCCACCCCCATCAGCGGGGCAGGCACTGCAGGGCTGTGGTTCTGCCTTCTGCAGGCTGACACACTGTGGTTTGCAAACCCAGCACCTAGAGCAGCTCTGCAAGGCCCTGAGAGGAAGCTGCCTCCTCGGTCACATCGAGTGAGTGGGTTGTGGTTGGAAGATGGGTGGGTGGGGCCAATCAGTTGGTAGATGTTAGTGTATTACATTTTGTTTTGTTTTTTTAAGATTTAAATCATCAGTTCTTTCCCTGCTGCAATCAGGAGCCCCTTAGAGAACCCAGGGAAAGTTGTGACTCTTCCCCCTAAAATACACATCCCCCACATTTGACACCCTCTGAAACCCAACCCTGACCCCTCAGGGGTCACAAACCTTAGGGTAAGAACCCTAGAGGAGACCTCAGCTGACCCAGTGCCATGTGCTGAGATCAGCCTGGCAGCCCAAGGCCAAAGTGTCCGTTTCAGGAGGAAATGGGTGGCTGAGTGACAGAGGCAAACTCCTGCCCATCTCCACCCCGACCCTCTGCTAATCTGTTCCCCCCATCCCTCCCAGTTTATCAGGCAATGCTCTGGGGGACGAAGGTGTGGCCCTGCTGGCTCAGCTGCTCCCAGGGCTGGGCGCTCTGCAGTCCTTGAAGTGAGTAGCCATCTGGGCAAAGCCTCTGAGCTTTGTCCTCATCAGAATGAGGGGATGCATGTGAAAAGAGGGTGGTGGAGAAGGGGTGAGGGGAGTGTTCTATGTCCTATCTCACTCCCTCCTGGGGTTATCATAAAGATTAAGTCAGAAAAATGCATGTCTGCCACCCAGTCCAGTCCCTGACACATGGCAAGTGCTCAGGACAGGGTCAGTACTACTGTGATTTTCATTAAAATACAGACTGGGCTGTGACTCACTGACCCAGCTTCTGATTTAAGCTTTCGCTTCTCAAACCTGTCTCCCTGTCTCTGCACAGGCTCTCTGGGAGGCCCAGGCCACCTGGGGCAGCGCAGGCACGGGTGGAAGGGATGACCTGTTTAACATAATGGCTGGCAGCCGTTCTGACCCTGGGGTGTAGGGAGGGGCTGTTTGATGGTGCACTGGCCAGGTAGGCAGGGAGGGTTTGGACCAGAGAAGACCCTTAAGCAGGGTGCCCAGGGACAGCTAAAGAGCCCTGAGCACCAGTGGGGAGTGGGGAGATATTCAGTATAGGGAGGGAAGGCCTGGAAGGCCAGGAACCCCCCAACTTTACCTGTAGCCATCCAGAGTTCCTGGGCCCTTGAAGTCCCCTGTGTTCCTGGCTCACGTTCCCCCTTCTTTTCCCTAACTCTTCTGGGCCCAAGTGAGAGGCTCCCTGGTCACGGGAACCTGGTCACAAGTCCTAGGTTCCCAGTGTGACCTTAGGCAAATTGCAACACCTCTCTGAGCTCCTGGTCCCCAACCAGTTAACACACAAACTCTAGAGGGTGTGGCTGTGGTTTTGGCTAAGGGGAACCACTGAGTTCTAATCTCAGCTCTGTCACCAAGATGTCTCATAATCTTGGGCAAGAACTTGCTGCTCTCTGGGCATCAGTTTGCCCATCTGTACAATGGGGAGTTGGTAGAGGCACTCTCTGACCATCCGGGATTCAGCATGTTCCATTGGCTGGAGCAGAGAGGGACAGCCCTCTCCCACCCTGTGCTCTGACCACAAAGAGGATGTTTGTGAGTCCTGAGTGACCTCCGTCAGTGTCATCCCTCTGGTTCTCCAGCCTCAGTGAGAATGGTTTGTCCCTGGATGCTGTATTCAGTTTGACCCTGTGCTTCTCTACTCTGCAGTGGGTTCTGCACATGGACTTCAGGTGAGAATGCCCCTGGGTCCCTGCCCTGCCCTGCATCTGTCCCCTTCACGATGTAGCATCCTCAGGGCCCTGTTGTGACACCGAGTCCAACAAACATGTGATGTGTGTCTGTGGAATGAATGAATAGATGAATGAGTGAAATATAGCTCCAGGGATACTCATAGTTCTCCAAATTCATCACAGGACAAGATTCATCGACTCTCCGGTACTTACTCTCTGGATTGTCCTGGTAGACTTTTAAGAAAACTAGGAGCTCCATGATGGCCATTGAGTGTTCAGGGACCCACCTGAATTGTGGGGTCTTTGGAGCTGATGAAAATGTAGACCGGAAGGCTCCCAAGCCACCCTGGGGCCATGTAATGCAAATCATCCATTGTTTCAGGTGAAGTCAGCCCATTCCTCCCCTCCCACTTCCAAGAGTGGGTAATATGGCAACAGACAGCCCAGGTTCAAATTCAGGCTCACCATTTACCTGCTGTGTGGCTCTGAGCAGGTCACTGAGCCTCTCCATACCTCAGTTTCCTCATCCATAAAATGGGGATAAGAACACTTCCTTACCTCACGATTTTGTTGTGAGAATCAAAGGAGACCATATCAGTGGTATATTTTGTATGTGCCTTAAGAAATGTTTGGTTGCTTAATATATTTATTGTCCTATCTGCTGAGAAGATGGGCCATCATCCAAGCCTTCCCTGACCCAGCCTGTCTGGTCTCTTGCTGCTGCCTGGGACTTTGGCCCTTTCTCAGACTGCTGCCTCCTCTCTGCCTGCAGCTTTGAGAGCCAACGTGTCATCCTGAGAGGTGACAGAAGAGGCAGGTAAGGAGGGAAATCCCCTCAGATGGAGGGGGGCTCCCCCTTTCCCTCTCTGGTCCCCATTTCCTGTAGGTACCTCAACCCCCAGACCCACGCTGACCACTGTTAGCCCTAGAGTAACCCACCTAGGTCTGGCATGCTGGAATTCCTCTCTTCTATAACCCCCTCCTTCATACAAATTTGCAATAATCAGCTGCCTTAAATCTTAGAAGAAGGCAGTGCACACGGGAGGGAGCATGGGCGGGGCCCATGGGTGGTGCTACAGCAGAACAGGTGCTAGCAGATGGAGGGTGGAGGGGAGCAGCTGTGTTTTCGTCTCTGGGGACTTTTGCAGACCTTGGCAGACCCATGATTCCGTATGAGTCACTGCCCTTTCATACTCCAAGTATCACATTTGAGAAGCCAAGAACCGTTGGTGCTCTGAAAAAGTTTCCACATCTTTGTGGTAAAGTGAACAGTAGTTAGTTCTCCGCAGATGCTCCCGGCTGCCCCCTAGCGGAGCCCGGCATCCTGGTCTCACCGGGGAGGTTGGCAAACCCAAGGGCTCTAATGTGAGGCCAGCTGGGCAGAGTGTATTTCCAGCTAACGTCTCAAGGAAAAACATTGCCATAGCAGGTGGGATGCCTGAAGCCAGGGGTGGCCCAAGGCAGGGTGGTCTTGCTTCCCGAGCTAGGGTCTCCATTTCTGGGGACTCTCTGGGATCTTGAAATCGAAAGAATTGAGGCACAGGGAGATGGGGTCATGTGAATGCCCAGCCGTGGTTAGAGAGAGGAGGGCTCTGGCCTAGCTCCCCCTGACCTGGTCAGGTGCCGCCCACCTGGACAGGTGTAAGCTGCTGGCATCCTCACTCTGGCTTCCCTTCCCTGGGCCTCAGTTGCTCTGTCTGTACAGGGAGGGGCTTGGTTGGCCGGAGCACCACTTCGGTCCCGACAATGAGTCTAGTATTCCATTGTGGATGCTTTGAACTTTCTTCTCAAAATGATTCCCCTACTCCTAGGGATCTTTTGGCTGGTGGATCTTTGCCAGAGTTCCAGGCTGGAGCCCAGTTCTTGGGATTTGGTCAGCGCCACATCTCCAGGAGCTTCTGGTATGGTCTTACCCGCTTCTTGTTTAGGAGTAACCACAGTGGGGTGAGGGGTGACGGAGTGAGGAGAGCCTGAGGGTTAGGGCTGGGGACAGGGAGAGCGGAAAGAGTTTGAGAGACGGAGGAAAGAAAGAGGGGCGAGTATGAGGGCAGGAGGTGGGGCTGTTGGCTCTAGCATTCTCCGTAGAGAAATGATCCCGCATTATTCCCTCTGAAGACTCCCCAGCTCTGCCATGAGGAGCTGTGAGACCCTGGCTGGGCTCCTCCCCTCTCCAGGGCTTTATTTCCTCACCTGAGAAGAGAGACACCTTAGCTGGAGCCTGAACAGGGTTATTGGTGGCGGGGCAGGCAGTGTCCCAGGCAGGTGGGACAACTCATGCAAAGGACCGAAGGAGTGAAAATTTGGCCCTTGGGAAGTTTTTCCCTGTGACCAGAGCTTATACAGGGAGAATGGAGGTGAATGAAGCTGAAGAAAAGGCGTTTCACTTTTAGCCTAAGGATAGTGGGGAGCCACAGAGGGTTTTGCGCACAGGAGAGGCTGGTCAGATTAAAGATACAGTTAAAGGTAAGACACTGGAGGACTTCAGGGAGGCAAGAGAGGGAACCCGGGGGTGTTAAAGTGGCCCAGGTGAGTGACAGTGGTGGCCTGGATGCGGGCAGGGGTAGTGGGAAAGACTTGGGACTGGATCAGGGCAGTTGGGCACCCAGGGGGCCTTTCCTGACGCTGTCAAAGTTGGGGGACTCGGGGCTGTACGGGGTGGAGAGCATGTCCCCTGGGGAAGGGGCCTGCAGGTTGGGGAGGAGGGTCATTGGGCCGTGAGCCCTCTCTGACCCACTTGCCCTGCCTATCGCCCCTTTTCAGCCTTAAGGAATGTCAGCTGGAGCCCCTGAGCCTCTCCTGCCTCTGTGAGACTCTAGAGAAGTGCCCAGAGCCTCTGAAAGTCGAGTAAGTAAGGAGGACACAGTCCCAAAGGCACAATGTGGGCACCTGCTCAGTGACCTGGGCTGGGGGTTAGAGGCCACATGAGTCCTCCCTGGTCGCTTCCTACCTGGTCCCGAAGCCCTCCCCATGGGAGTTGCCTGACCCATTGTGGAAGACTGGTTGCCTTCCAATGGCCTCAGCTTCAGGCATCTCACCCCTCCCCCTGAGGACCCAGGCCTGTGCCAGGCCCGGACTTGTCTTCCCCATCCTCTCAACTCAGGGCACCTGGGAGCCCCAGTCTGCCTCTTTCAGCCCTGGAGCCGCCCTGGCACTACCTGGGCCTGCCTCTGTGGCTGGAGCCTATCGCTCTGAAGGCCCCTCTCAGGGCATCCCCCAAACCCCGGGTTACCAGCTCACCCCAAAACAGCTGGGCCTCTGACAGAGACTGGGCTTAGAATCTGGCATCCTGGCTCAGCCACCTACAAGCTGGGTGACTTTGGGCAAATGGCTTTCACTCTTTGGGCCTTGGCTTTATCATCTGCAAAGTGGACGGTCAGCCTTTCCTTCCATCATCATTGTTGTAATTTTATTGTAATAATTATCTTAAAACAGAGAAATCCAAGACAAACCTGCCTCACCTAAATAACCTCTTCCCTCATCAGCTTAGTGTTGTCATTTGTCCCGGTGGCCTTCTTTTGCATATTCAGTTTTTCCCTCTTCGAAGTCACAGGCCAGCTGCATTCTGCAGTTTCACTTTACTTCACACCATTATGTGTTTTTCCGTTTTGCTACAGTCTTTTTGCTTGCTTTCTGGTTCCCATGTCAAATGCCCTTCTGGCCCTTGCAACAAGCTCATTATCCATGTTGACTGTCTGGTGTGTGTCCTTCCATGCCTCTCTCCACGTTCAAACACATATGGACACAGAGGAAGGGTTTTTTTAAGTAATTTAAAAAACTGAAGTCCAATGTTGTGTTAGTTTCTGATTCAGTTATACATATATGTATATTGTATTTTTCTTTGGTGTTCATGACCTTGACAGTTTTGAAGTCTACTGGTCAGATATTTTGTAAAATGTCCCTCAATTTGGATTTGTCTGATATTTTTCTCATGGTTAAACTGGAGTGATGGATTTTGGGGAAAGAACACCCCAGAGGTGAAGTGCCCTTCTCGTCCCATCTCAGGAGTGTGTGTGGGGACGTGACTTATCACTAGTGACGGTGACCTTGATCACTTGGTCAAGATCGTATTTGTCAGATTCCCCATCATAAAGTTGCTTTTTGATTTAAAAAACACTTTTAATATGGAGACATTCAAGCATATATAAAAGCAGAGAAAATGGAATGATAGATCTTTGGTTCCCCTCTACCTACCTCAACAGTTACCACCTCACAGCCCTAGCGTGCGCACACACACACATTGTTTTGAATCAATTTCCAGATACCTTGTAATTTCATCTTTAGATATTTCAGTATGCACAGCTGAAAGAGAAATACTGTTTTTTTTAAGGTTTTTTTTTTGGTAAGGGGGAGGTAATTAGGTCTATTTATTTAATTATTTTATTTAATGGCAGTATGGGGTATTGAACCCAGGACCTTGAGCATTCTGGGCATGTGCTCTACCACTTGAGCTATACCCTCCCCACCTCTTTATTTTTTAATATAACCGCAAAATCATTATCAAACATAAAATATTAACATTATTCTATGACACACTAAAATCATCAAATAGCCATTGTCCCTAACTGTCTCTTATGTGTTATTTACACAATATTTGTATGTCCGTGCATTTAACATGAGTCCGTCCATAGTTCTGATGTGCCACAAGTTACTTAGTTGCCCCGCTCTAGGGTCTAGGTGGACATCCAGGCTGCTTCCAAGTTTTTTGGTAGCACAGCAGCCAGTGCTTCAAAAAGTACTCTTCCACTCCTCAACTGTTAAGCACCTATTGTATACGAGGCACTGGGCTCCGTTGGACACAAAGATAACCCGGATACGGGCACTGCTTGCTGAGGCCCACCAGCCACTCTGGGGGTTTGTGGGGAAACTGCTCGCAGGTGGTGCTGGGTGTCTGGAGGACAGGTAGGGGTCTAAGGGCCCCCCTCTCTCCACTGAGGTTGGAGCAAGTGGGATGAGTATGAATGCACTTTGCCAGCTGTAGCGCTGGGACCCCGTGCCGGAGTACTGTTATCTAGATGCTTAATGCGGGAGTCTGGCAATTGTCCAGCTGTGTCCTGGGATTCTACTGGGGAGGCCAGGGAAGGTGGAGGGTCTCTGTCCCCCTCCCCAAATTCCACCCCTGCCCAGCCACTTTGCCTGTGTACATTTTGGCTTTCCATGTGGGATGTTGTAATGGGTAAAGGTTCTATTGCTTAAAGACAAAACAAAACAGATAACACAACAACTAAAATAGTGTGTAAACCCCATATTGACCCAACTAGAGACCATAGCACTGTGTTTTTGGGGGACCGGTAGAAAGCCACTGGTGTTTGTGGTCAGACCACCCCTCAAAAAGGCCCCTGTTCTGCTTGTGCTTGGAGCCCCAGGCCCAGTCCCAGGACAGAGGGGATAGAACTGAGCTGACAGCCTGGGCCTTGACAGAGGCTCCTGGCTTCCAGCTCCAGAACCATGGGATGCCCCTCCTACTGTTCCCCTCACAAAGTGAAGTGAGTCCCCCTCCAACCGGACAATAATGCAGTGGAGGTGGGCCAGGCTCATGGAAGCCCCAGAGATGAAAGGGCAGCCTGCAGGGGGCAAAGGGACAGGGACAGAGAAAAGAAGGGACAGCCAAGAGAAAAGAGGGAGAAGCTGGAAGGAAAATATAGTCCGAACCTGGCCTCCGGGGGTCAGGAAGTGGCTCAGACTTCCAGGGGGAGCTGTGTGGAAATCCCAGAGTGCACAGAGACTCCGGTTGCTCCAGTCCTCTGGCCGGAATAGAGACCAAAGCGTGGGTAGCAGGAGTTTCTTCTAAGTGGACTGGCTTCTGACGAATTATCTGGACAAGTGATCAGCTGGTTCATCTGGTTTTGATGGGCAGTCAGAGACCCCAGCTACCCTGCATTTCTCCTTTGCTGACCTGTTATGTGCCTGAATTGCCACTATTATGTTCATTCCTTTGGGTTAAGATGGCATTCTCTTCACAAACATGTTCTACCCATCACTAGTCTTCATGGCCCTCAAAATAATAGTCCTGCTAGTTCATGTCTTCTGGGGAAGAAAAATGTCTACTGTAGCCTCTTAGAAATTCACAATGTACCAGGGCAGGTTAAAGGCTCTGAGAAGTCCTGCAGCGAAGAAAACGAATGTGGCCTAACCCATCATTTTTCAAACATATATGAGCTTCCTGTTCCTCTGTCTCAATGATAACTCAAAGACCCAGTGTTCAGAGGGAGTATCTGGGGAAACCCTGGTTTAGGACCCATCTCCAGAAGGCTCTGGCTGTGAAGCCACACTCCTAGCTTTTTCCAAGGCTTCCCCACCTCATTCAGACGTTTTGTTTCAGATTGTCCTGCAATGTCCTGAGTGACCAGAGCCTGGAGACCCTGCTGCACCACCTACCCCAACTTCCCCAGCTAAGCCTGCTGCAGTAAGACTGGTTTCCCCATTTCCCTGTGCAGGGCTGAGGCTCTGGCATTGCAAAGCTGTCTCCTTCTCTTGGGCTGTTCCATCATTTTATCTGGCGCATCTGGGAACTTGAGTCTACTTCCAGCTCTTCCCTAATATTTTAACAACCTTGGGAGAATTATCTGACCCCTCAAAGCCTCAGTTTCCTCATCTGACAAATGGGACTAATATTCTCCAACCCCTCTCGCAAGGTTGGGGTTCAAACAAGACAGTTGCTTTAAAAGCACCTTGAAGAATGGAATGCATGTGACAAATGGGCCATCATACTTCTCCTCAGCCACAGAAAGGTCACCTACTCCTCAAAAGAGACTTTACAGTTGTAGGTCATGTCTGTATCACACACCCATTTTTAAAGGTCACCATCTAACTGTAAATGGGGAATTTAAACAGCATCCCCCAAAGTATTTAAAACTCTTTTCTAATTTCAGCTCAGACTGGTTAGAATTTAAAAAGGATTTACTTTAAATATTTTTCTTGCAAGGGGTAAAAGCAGCTGCAGCTGAGATGGAAAAATACAACAGGAAATTAAATCTCACCATTAATAGCAGCAACATAGTACTCATGCTGAGGATCTCTGGGACACCTGAGGAGGCTCATATCGCATCTAGGGTCTTGCTTATCCCTGAGTCCTGTCAGGGAGGGAAGGAGGGGATGTGTGACATTCCAGAGGTGATCGTGTGGCAGAGCCCATGTCAGACTACAACATCCACTGTGGTCCTACCCTGCCAGGAAAGAATGGATCAGGAAGGGCTCCTCTGGACACAGAAGTTGGCAGGTTAAAATCAGTGGTTGGGAAACCTCAGACCAGAGAGGGATTTTTCTATGCCCAGCATCACACAGCACCAGCTCCCAACTTGTCATCTGTCTTTGGAATGAGGTGGCCAGCCTGACCCTCACCAGTGCTTAAGTTTTGTATTACTCAGTCCCTAGTGTTTGTGCACTGCTGTGGACCAGGCACTGCTTGGGGTGCTGCAAACACAGCAGAGAGGGAAACAAAGACCAGGTTCTTATCTTCTTGGAGCTTACTTTGTAGAAGAGGGAGCTGGACAATAAGCAAAGTGGAAGCAAATGAGATGAATTCAGACAGTGGTAAGGTATTTTTCTGGATAAAGCAGTGAAGAGTGACTGGGGAAGTGATTTAGACAATGGTGGGGGTGGTCAGGGAACACCTCTGAGGAGGGACACTGGGGTGCAACCAGAAGAAAGAACAGGAACCAGCCTTATGAAAAGCAGGGAACAGCATCCCAAGAAAAGGGAACAGCATTCCAGGAGAGGGAACAGCATGCATGAGGCCCTGAGGCAGGACTTAGCTTGGTAGGCTCAGGAAACAGCCAGAAGGCCAATGTGGTCAGAGCACAGTGGCTGGCAGAGTTGTAGGAGAGGAGGTAGAGAAAAGGACCTTCTAAGTAGCCATGGGAAGGATTCTGAAGTTTGCCCAAGTAAACTTGAAAGGCACAGGAGTGATTTGTATTTTCAAAAGCTTAGTCTGGCTGCTGGGTAGAGAAAAGGGATTGCGGGACAAGCATGAAAATAAGAGCAGGGAGGAGGCTGTACAACCAGGTGAGAGATGATGGGGGCTGGGAATTGGTGTGTGAGGGGGAGGTAGGTAGACTCAGGGTGGATCTTGGGGGTGGAACTAGCAAGACAAGCTGATGGAGGATTTATGGGCTGAGGATGCCTCCAAGAGCAAAATGGCAGCATCTCACTTTCCCTAAGGCAGTGGTTGGCAATTGGGGGTGACTTTGCCCATGAGGGGACATTTGGCGATGGAGACATTTTTGTTGTCACGAAGGCAGAAGAGGTAGGAGTAGTGCTACTCCTGGCATCCAGTGAGTAGAGGTCTGGAATGCTGCTGACCGTCCTACAGGACAACCCCCAACACCAAAGAATTATGCTGAGCTTGAGAAACTCTAAGGGCCTGAAGCTTCCCACTCCCCATCAGCAAGGACTGGCCTATCAAGTTCCTGCTTGAGGGTAGAAACAGTGTAAAAATAACAAGCATGGGTATCATGCTAGGCAGCACGCAAACATGATATGATTCGATCCTTGCAATACCTTAGAGGAAGGTATACCATAAGTGGTCCTGTTTTCCAGATAAGGAAACTGAGGCTCAGAGAGGTTAAGTGATTTGCCTAAGGACACACAGCCAGTAAGCAGAACTAGGGCTCAAACCTAAGTCCATTTGACCCCAAGCTCCTGTTTTTGCCCCTTGAGTCCCTGCCTCCTTCCTTATTACCTTGCTGACCCACCAGCCCAGCATCCTTTTCCTACCCCTCCAGTCTGTCCAGGTTTCTTGCCCCCTGATCTTGTTTGGCTCCCACTTGCTCACATAGGGCCCTACCCCTTTCCTTCTCAGGCTAAGCCAGACAAGACTGTCCCCAGAGAGCCCCCTCCTGCTGGCCAACCTCTTCAGCCAGTGCCCACACGTTCAGAAGGTGGATCTCAGGTGGGTGTTGCCCTGGGACAACTGGAACTAGCCTGGGAGGGCGGTACCCGGAATCTGTTGAATGTCAGGGACTACAATGGAGGCAGTAAGACCCAAGTCAGAGGCTCAGGTGCTGGAGGAGGGGTGCCTGCCCCCTGGGGACCTCCTGAGGCTGTGGCCAAGGGTGGCTGACCCAGATGCTGTCCCCTCTAGGTCCCTGAATCACACGACCCTGCACTTCAGATCTAGGGAGGAGCAGGAAGGCGGGTGCTGTGGGTAAGTACCCTGGAACCATGCCCAGGCAGCCAGAGAGGACTGGGGACGAGGAGACCTGCCTCCTGGGTGGCTAGAACAGGGCACAGACTGAGAGGGCTGGGCTTTGTCACGGGCAAACAAGGAGTACACAGCAGGCTAGATTAGAAATCAGGGCTCTGGTCTGAGGAAAAGGATCCCATGCCCTGGCTTTTGCCCCTTCCTGCAGCAGGTTCACAGGCTGCAGCCTCAGCCAGGAGCACATGGAGCGGCTGTGTTGCTTGCTGAGCAAGTGTGAAGACCTCCGCCAGCTGGAGTAAGTTGGGGAGGAGGAGGGAACAGAGCCCGGCAGCGTGTGCCTCGGTGGCATTGGAGGCGGGGTGTGTGTGTGTGTGTGTGTGTGTGTGCGCGCGCATGCACGCGCTTAACATCTCTCAGGACCAGCTAACAGGGGACAAGATGCCTCTGACTGAGTCACATCCATAAGTCTCCTCTGTCCTGTTTTTATCCTTCCCACTCCCCAACCATGGAGAAGCTAGTTCAGGGTGTGCTCTTCCATTATAGCAGGAACTTTCTCTTATTTTAAAGGTTACTTGATTAAGTGGCTTCCTGAGACAAACTGATTTTTAATTTTGAAAGTTTCTTAGGAAAAGAGGAAATAACAAGCCTCAAAAGTGTCATAAGCAGGGGCAAAATGAGTTCAGCGACGCAGGAAGAAAATCAGACATTTCCAGGCATGCTAATGATATTGTTTCTGAAACTGTAGCTACAACCACAGACTGCTGCAATGAAGGGAAATAAGAAAGTTCAAGTGCAGCTTCTGATATTGTATTCCCAAACTAAAGACAAAATTTCTGGGGTGAATGCATCCTCCAAACTCTTTCTTTTTCCTTATCTCACTCTTGTTCAAAAATTGTGGCTCCCGATGGATGCAGACCAAGGGCATAGTAAAAGCTAATTGGTTTTTTTCTGACTCCTGAAAGCCTGCTGGGGGAACGCGAGTCCTGAGAGTGGTCACCAGATGTTGAAGGGGAAGATGAGGACTGGCTAACTGTGGTGCTGCTGAGGGGGATGGTGGTGATAATCCTAGTGGTGATGGAGATGGCAGTGCTGTGGTGATGGGCATGGTGATGCTGAGTGGTAGGGGTGGGATGGCTCCAGCGGGGAGGATGGTGATGTCGGGACAGAAGTAGTGCAGAGTGGTGTAGGTGGTGGTGGAAGGGGTGATGACAGTGCTATGTGGGTAGAGTAGCAGTGATGGTAACTGAAGAGAAGGCACATGTGACCATCAACAACCTCCTCCTGCCTCTTACAGCCTCTCAGGAAACCTGCTGGGTGATGACGGGCTCAGGTGCCTCCTGGAATGTCTCCCTCAGGTGCCCATCTCTGGTTTGCTTGAGTAAGTGACTAGCAGCCTCAAAGACAACACGGAGGAAGGCATCCTGGGGCCAAAAGCATTAACAGGCCTCTTTTGAGGCATCCCTAGAGAACTCCAGAGGACAAGGGCTGGGTAGGGGGAAGGGATGGTTCCTACCTTGACCTCCAAGTCAAGTTTTCTCCTTTCCTCATTGCCTACCATGGGCAGAGCTCCCACCAGACACAGCAGGGGAAGCTGTGACTAAAGCTTGGTGACCCATGTTGATGCCGGGCAGGGAGCAACAGTTCATCCCCAGCCAGCAGCAGGATCTCAGTTGTCTTGGCTCTTGGTCCATTCTGTCCCTGAAACTCTACTGACCAAATCTACAGGACACAGATTTGAAGATGTCCCCACAGCAGGGAGGGTCCGTAGGAAGTCATCCTCACTCTCACTCTGTCTCCCCACTGACATGGGAGACTGGTGACCAGAGACAGGATACAGCCCATTTCTAAGCAACTGAGCTTTGTGCTCTGGGCATCCCTGACCCCCTTGGGGCTGGAGCTGCCAGCCTGGCCCCATCAACACCCTGTCTCAGACCCCAGGAGCAGCAGTAGGCACAGTGAGGGCAGCTCTCGAGGACTCAAGCTGGTGCCTGACCTGCCTGTGTAGGGATAGCATCCCCTTGGCCTTTCTCTGGACCTCAGTGTCTCCATCTGGAGAATGGACACTTGGACATGGAGGACTCTCCTCCGGAGATGACAGCTGGAAGGGAGGAGCAAAGGGTGCTGAGCAGGGCTCCTTTGAGGTGCTGCTGCCCAACCCCTACCCTGAACCTCTTTTCTAGTCTGAGTCACAATAACATCTCTCAGGAAGGTGCCCTGTGCCTGGTGGACGCTCTCCCCTCCTGTCAACGTGTCCGGGAGGCCTCAGTGAAGTAAGGAGATGTTGGTGCCACTTGCTGCTGGCAGGGGAAGGAAGACTCTCACACTTGGTAGTCCTCTACCCGTGTGACTTGGGGCAACCCCCGCCCCTCTCTGAGTCTCAGGGTTCACTAAATATGGAATCATAGTTTCCATATTCTGAGTCCCATGTGCCACAGGGACCAGGGAGATCACGAGGTGGGGAACTCCAGGTTTAGCATCCTCACAGAAGGGGTTGGAGGTCTCCTCTGGTTGGCAAGGGGCTCTCCCGTGGCCTCCGGCCTCCACCCTCCCCAACCCCCATGTGTCCAGCCCCCTTCCCTCCTGCACCCTCCACTCCTGGGTCCCAAGGATGCTGGTGAGCCTGGGCTTTTGGCTTCCCCACACCCCTTTCTCTGCAGCCTGGGCTCCAAACAGAGCTTCTGGATTCACTTGTCCCAACAGGAGGAGGCTAGGAAGACACTGAGGTAATTCCCGGTCCAGGGTGAGGAGGGAAGGGGAGGGAACAGAGAAGAGGAGGCTGACCCTGTGATGGCCTCCGTGCCTGCTTCTCCTCTGGGGCCTCTCCTCCTTCACACACCCTGCTTCAAGCTGCTCCCTGGGTTTGCCTCCCCTACATCTGCCCCCAATCTCCTCACCCCTCCAGTCCCCCGAAGGGCTGGGCCTTCGCATGGTATTTGTGCCCCTTAGCCATGTCCTCACTGTAAGTCTGGAGGCTTCTGAGTTAAGAGATCAGACTCTGGAGCCACCTGGGGTAAATCTCAGTTCTATCACTTACCAGCTGTGTGACCTTGGACAAGTGACTTAACCTCTCTGCGTTTCAATTCTTCATTTGTAAAATGCAAATAATAGTAAGACCTATCCCTAAGGGTTATTGTGAGGATTAAATGAGTTAATATGTATAAAGTGCTTAGAAAGGGCCTGGCTTATTCAAGTGCTGTATCAGTTCTTGTTACTATTACTGTTGTTGTTGTTGTTGTTGTTATTATTATTATTATTCCTCTCCCAGTAGCCTTGGGCTCTGTCTCTCTCTCTCAGCCTTGGGTCAGTTTCTCTGCATGTCTTACTTCAGCTGTAATCAGGGCCTCCGAACTGGTCCACTGCCATTGACCAGGCCTCCTCCAATCACCCCACTGCACCCAGAGGGATCTTCCCAAGACACTATCCAACTGGGCCACTCCATTGCTCTAAGCCCTTCAGTGGCTCCCAGCTGCCTTCAGGATAAAGTTCAGATTCTTTAGCCTGGTCTTCTCCCTCACAGTCTGATCTGCCCATCACCTCCCACCATGTTCTTCCTCACTCCCCACCACCACACTCACACCACACTCACAGCAGACACATCACATCTGCACACACATCACACACCACACACACATAAACACACACAACATATACAACCAACACATATATACACATGTACACACCACACACAAAGACACTCACCACACATACCACATCCACATGCACACCCACCAGACATATCCCACATACACACCACACACCACACACCACAAACCACACACATACATACATGCACACAAATTCAGCCACAAGAGATCTTTGCTCCACATTCACCAGACCCACCAGACCCAGCGGCTCTGCTTCTGGGACCCAGCCTGACACTTCCCCGCCTTTTCTGAGATCAAATTCTCCCAGACCTTTAAGATCCAGCTCAAATGTCAGCCACTCCTGGACACCTCTGGTGGCCCCTGTCCTGTGAAAGTGGGCGCCCCATGGTGCTGTGCTGGGCCCTCGTCTCAGCCCAACTGTGAGACAGTGTTTGGGGGCCTATCTGCTGGCCACACAGGGCCGGGCACTGGTTGTGGGGGGTGGGCAGGGCCACAGCAAGAATCCCAGTCCCTCCTGCCCCACAGGGAGCCTGGACCATTCAGTGCTGGAGAGTAGGGAATTGGTCACGGGGTTGGGGTCTGGAGTCAGGCTGAGTTGGGTGGAAACCCAACTCTGTCCCTGCTTCTGTGTGTGTCTTTGGGTTGGTCACTTTCTCCACCTGCAAATGACACTGTTAAAGGAGGTTAAAGGAGATACTGCGTGTAAGGCAGGCGCGCCGGCTCGCTCACCCTGTGCACCCAGGGGCTGGCCCAGGCCCAGCCTTAGACTCAGGGCTCAGTCAGTGACTCACTCCTAGCACTTTCTTGGGCGGTTGTGTCTCCATAGAGATGAGAAGCTTCCACAGCAGGAGTTGCATCTTTGGCCTTTTCTCAGGCCCTAGTCTAGGCCTTCGCATTCAGTGGGGGCTCCCCTCAGGGGTCCTGGGGGAAACTAGGGGGAAGCAGGACAGCAGCCCCAACCAGCCTTGCCCAAGCTCTGCCTCCGGCCTTCTGCCCTCAGGCTCAGCAAGTGCAGCTTTGGGCCAGAGCATGTGCCCAGACTGGCCGCCGGCCTGAGCCAGGCCCTGCAGCTGACGGAGATCACGTGAGTGATCGGGCCCAGTCCATGGGGGCAGCTGAGGGTGGGGGCTCCCTGCCAGAGCCCCCCTGGTAACTGACCTCTGTCCCCAGGCTGACCCAGTGCTGCCTGGGCCTGGAGCAGCTGACTGTCCTCCTGAGTCTGCTGAAGTGGCCGGCAGGGCTGCTCAATCTCAGGTATCGCCTGCCTGTGAACCTGGGAGGGGGCTGTGGTGTGAATGGAGGGCAGAGGTGGGCACTGAAGTGGTCCCCCCAAGGTCATGGCCTTAACCATCTCCTGCATCCCAAACCCTGCCACCTGGACGCAGAGCCATGTACCCATTAGTTCCAGAAACCCCCTCAGGCACAGAGAAGCCACCCTCCCCAAAGTGAGGCCTATACTTGGGGACTACAGAGAAAAGGAAACTTCAAAGGACACCCAGCTGAGGTCGAAAATAACACATGACAAATATGTTTGAAAATTCTCTATTATTATTTTAAAACATCCAGAAAAACAGAGACGTTTACAAAAAGTAGAGAGAACTGTTTTGAAAATTCATGTCCCCATCGCCTGGGTTTGACAATTATTCATGTTTTTCCGTGTTTGTTTCGTATTTTTATTTTTTGGCTGAAGTGTCTTTAAATAAGTTATAGATCTCACAAAATATCAGTCTGAAATATTTCACCACAACTCTTTAAAAAATAAGGACATTTTTTAATGCCATTTGCAGCAACATGGATAGACCTAGAGATTATCATATTAAGTGAAGTAAGTCAGGCAGAGAAAGACAAATATCATATGATGTCACTTACATGTGGAATTTTAAAAGATATAAATTTTACTTACAAACCAGAAATAGACTCACAGACATAGAAAACAAACTGGTTACTAAAGGGGAAAGGGGTTTGGGGGGAGATAAAATAGAAGTTTGAGATTAACAGATGCATATTACTGTATAAAAAATAGATTAACAACAAGGAACTACTGTATAGCACAGGGAACTATATTCAACTTTTTATAGTAAGATATAATGGGAAATAATCTAAAAAAATACGTGCATGTTTATGTATAATGGAATCACTTTGCTTATATCTGAAACTAACATTATAAATCAACTACAGTTCAACTGTAAAAAATTTAATAAATAAATAAATAAATAAACAAGGACATTTTCTACATAATCACAGTTGAATTAGGACACCTACAAAAATCAGTAGCAATTTCTTAGTGTCAGCTATTACCCAGTTCAATCTAAAATTTCCCACTGTCCCCAGATGGGACAGCTGGCTCTTTGGATCCAGGATCCAGTCAAGGTCCACATTTGCATGTGGTGATGACAGCTCTGAGGACTTAAATCAGTGACCTGTGGACAAAACCAATCCTCTGTGCTGTAGATGGTCCCACTTTCTGGCTCTGTCTGGTGCCTCCCTGTGATGTCATTAAGTTTGTTCCTCTAACCCCTAACTCTCCTGGAACTGGAAAGTCTCCATGAGATTCAGTGACATATTTGTGTCAAAAAAAAACCTTACTTCATGGCTAGTACCATGCACTTCTCAATGCAGGCCATAATGAGGCACGTAAAGTTCAGCTGCTCCCCCAAATAACATTTTTAAAAACTGTGGTATAATATACCTAAGATAAAAGTTACCGTCTTAACCATTTTTAAGTGTAACCAGAACTCTTCGTGCAAAACTGAAACTCAGTACCCACTGAGGACCTCCGCATTGCCCCCACCCCAGCCCCTAGCAGCCACCTTTCTATTTTCTGTCTCTATGGCTCTGACTCCTCTAGGTTCCTCGTGTAAGTAGAATCAAGAAGTATTTGTCTTTTTGTGACTGGCTTATTTCACTTAGCATAATGTCCTCAGGGTTCATCCCTCTTGTACTGTATTACAAAATGTCCTTCCTATTTAAGCCGAAGAATACTCCACGATAGGAATATACCACATTTTCTTTAGTCATCCATCTATCAGTCGACGCTTGGGTCGCTTCCACCTTTTGACTCTTGTGATTAATGCTGGTATGAACATAGATGTACAAATATCTCTTTGTATCTCTGTTTTCAATTCCCTTGGGTCTATACCCAGAATTGCTGGATCACTCCAAATAACACTTTAAGATAAAATTTGTCTTACTCTAAAATTTATAGAAAACCCAGAAGAGCCTAAGAAGAAAATCATACTTTGGGGGAAAAACTTCAACCTAACTTTAAAAGGAGGAAATTTTAAACAACTCTCTTTATCTCTGCTTCTAAATGAATGCATGCACATTGTTAGAAAGTTTAGAAAGTATTGAGAACTAAAGAAGAAATAAAATAAAAACCATTCGTGAGAATTCTACCATTGAAACAATCACCATGATATTTAATATATTTACCTCATAGCTCTGTCTCCTTTCTCCCTGTATATTTTTCTTTATATATATATTTTTTTTCTTTTTTAATACAAAATTGGGATCATGTTTTATATACAACTTTATTTCCTTACCTTTGCAACGTGACATTATATAGACCTTTTCTTAAACCTAAAAATATAGTTTAAAAAATAACGTTTTCTGTTTGGATTGTTGCAATAACTGTTGGAACAAGGATAATGTTAATTTTTTTGTTTCATTCTTATGCCTAGGTTTAAATTTTATAGTTTTAAAATAAGCAAAAACCAAAAAAGCTTCTAGGCCCTCCTTGACACTCTTCTCCCAGCCCCTACTAACCCTGGAGGACCTTCTTCTGTGTCCACTTCTGTGATAGGGTGAAGGAGCCGTGGGTGGGCCGAGCTGGGGTCCCCACCCTGCTGGAAGTCTGTGCCCAGGCCGCAGGCAACATCACTGAAATAAGGTGAGTCCAGGGAGGAGGCCCCTCAGAATTCTTCATCTTTTCATGACCATTGGGACCATCCCTCATCTAGACATTGGTCTCTTGTCCTGTAGGGTAATAGCTGCGTTACTAGTGAGTTCACTGGGTCCCCAGGATGACAGGAGCCCCTGAGGCATGTGTGAGGGGCGAAACTTACTTGTTGGGACTTGTGCAGTAGGCAGGCTGCAGTGCCAGAGAGAGGACAACAGCCCCAGATTCAAGACAAAGGGCTGTTAGACCCTAGACAGACACTGCTGGGAGTCCATGCTGGTTGTCTGGAAGTGGCTCCTGGATGACATTAACACACACCAGGCCTCTGTGACCAGAGGTGACAGAATCACATGGACTAGATAAGAACAAAGGCTTTGGTGTCCCTGTTGTCTAGATCCCCACTGGGTCTGGGAGCTCAGTGGGCTGGGTAGCCCCAGTCCCAGCTCAGCCTGCACAGGAAAGCTGCCATGGGCCTCATACTGGCTACCCCTTCCCTCCTCAGCATCTCCGAGACCCAGCAGCAGCTCTGTATCCAGCTGGAATTTCCCCAACAGGAGAACCCAGAAGCTATGGCCCTCAGGTGGGACCCTGTACCTGGGGCCTCAAGGAAGCGGGTTGTGATGGGGTAGGGGAGTGTGAGAATGGAGGCATTGGGCCTTCTGACCAATATTTCTCATGTCCCTGCTGAGAGTCCTTTATGTCCAAAGTCTCTACATGGCCTATGAAATCTGGCCTAATCTGCCTCTTCACGGTGTCCGTTCCCACCCCAAACCCAGTCTCAGCTCCAGTTATCCCTACCAACTTTCAGCTACTGGAACATCTTGCTCCCTTTGACCTGAGGGCCTTTGCACAGGCTGTTTCCTGCCCAGAATATTCTCTTCTCCCTTTCCTTCTTCATCCTTCTACAGCTAGCTAACTTGACCGTGCCCTTCAGGTCTCAGCTTAAATGCCACCACCTCAGGGAGGCCCCTCTAAACCTCAGAATTTGTCAGGCGCTCTCATTATCCACTCTTATAGATCCCTGGATTCACAGCACCTTTAATCCATACAGCACATTTTTGGAAATTAAAATGTCACCCCTTTGGGGTGAATGCAGCCCTACATGTATACATTGTGAGGAATAGACCATACCTGAATCTCAGCCCCAACTCACCACTTTGGCTGGGTCCTCTTGTGCAGTGAACAACCTGCACAGCCATACCAGGTGCCCCAACTAGACCTCTCCTTCATGATTGAATAGTAAATTCTGGGGCTTTATTTGATCAGCGTGTATTTACCCCTACAAAAAGATAAGCTTTTTGCAGGCAGGGACTGAGTCCCCAATACTGACTCAGTTGTTCAGAAACTGCTGCCTCCCTGTCCACCTCCAGGTTGGCTCAGTGCGACCTTGGGACCCACCACAGCCTTCTGGTCAGACAGTTGATGAAGACATGCGCCAAGCTGCAGCAGCTCAGGTCGGCACCCTGAAACACTGTCTGGGGCCCTGAGTTCTCTGTGTAATCCTAGTGCCCGCTCCAGGCTGTAGGTGAGGGGCTGGCCAGTCCAGGATGGGGAGAATCCCACTTGGCCAGTAGGGGAGAGCCCTAGGGTGACATAGGGGAGCCTTGCCTCCTGGGAGCTCTTGGGTGGGCCTTTCCCCTCTCTTGGCCTCCTATCTCTATGTGATAGATGATCCCTGAGGTGTGTCCAGCCTGAAACCCTCTGGAATATGCTTGGGCCTTTTCAGCTTGTCCCAGGTGAACCTCTGTGACGCCAGCTCTCTGCTGCTGCAAAGCCTCCTGCTGGCCCTCTCCGAGCTGAAGATCTTCCGGTAGGCAGACAGGACTCCCACTCGGGTCCCCCCGCAGCTCCGCCCACACCCACCCCTCCTGTTCTCTCCAGCCCTGGCCTCAGGAGAACTCTGGCCCCATCTTGTGGGCTGGGACCACATGTGGCCCTGGAGATGATGTTGGGCTGCATAGTCATCAACATGGCCACGTGAAGAGAAAGGGGTTCCCTTTTCAATGCTCTTTCTTTTACTTTATTATTTGGAAATAATTGCAAACTAATGTAAAAATTGCAGGAAGACTGAGAAGAACTTCCATATACCATTTCCCAAATTCATCCTTTGTCAATATTTTTTCACATTTGCTCTTTTCTTCCCTCCTTCCCTACCCTCCTCCTTTTCACCCCTCCCTTCTCTTCTCCCTGCCCCTTTCTTTTTCTGAACCATTTGAAAGTAAGTTGCATAATCATGCCCTTTCACCCCTTAATACTTCAGTGAATTTCTTAAGAACAAGAACATTCTCTTCCCTAATCCAGTAAAAGAGCAAAATTAAGGAAATTTAACATTGATACCCTACTATTATATAAACTACAGTTTATATTCCAATTTTGCCAATTGTCCCAATCATGTTTATTGTGTTTTTTTTTTCTTTTTGAGTCCTGGATTCCATCCAGGATCACTGACTGCATTTAATTGACATCTCTCTTTAGCCTCCTTTGGTTTGGAATCAGTCCTCAGCCCTCTTTGCCTTTCAGGATATTTTCATGACATTTACACGCCAGCTAGTTTACAGAATGTCTTTCAGCTTGAGTTTATCTGCTCTTTCCTCATGCTTAGATTTAGGTTCTGCATTTTGGGCAGGAATATCACAGAGGTGCTACTGTGTTCTTCTCAGTGCATCACATCGGGAGGCCCATGATGCTTGTTTGTCCCCTTACTATTGATGTGAATTGTGATCAGCTGGTTAAGGTGGTGTCTGCCAGTTTTCTTCACTTGCAAAGCTACTATTTTTCCCTTTGGAATTAACCAGTTATTTTGTCGGGAGATACTTGGGAAGATGTAAATATCTTGTTCTTCCTCAACCTTTCACTCATGAATTTTAGTGTCCATTGATAATTCTTGCCTGAATCAGATATCAGTATGATGGTTGCAAAATGGAGATTTTCTAATGTTCAGTCCTCATTTAATCCAACTGTTTGCATCAAGGAGGTCTCCATTGGGTGCTGATGTATCTTTAACACATCTCCCATACTTAGATTTTTTGCTGTTGAAGATGCAGAGCTCATGGTAAATGACAATAACTAGCTAGACTTTACAGCAATACCTGATTATGGCAGACACTGTGGAGCTGCTACCTGAATGATTGTGGTTTAGGGAAATATTCAGCTAGTCCATGTTCCTATCTCCAAGCTATATCTTTTTTTAAAAAGATGTTTATTTTATTTACTTATTTTTATTTTATTATTATTTTTTAATGGAGGTACTGGGGATTGAACTGAAGACCCGTACATGCTAAGAATGTGCTCTACCAGTGAGCTATACCCAGCCCCACTCCAGGCTATATCTTGACTTACTGATTCCATGATGGGAGAGATTTATGAAGGGAGGGAGGGTCCCCTCCTGCTGTTCCCCAGGAACCACCCCCCACCCCACCTCCTTGCCCTCTGTCACCAGCATTCAGAGCTCCCAAGACCCAGAGCTCCTACCTGACCTGCTCCCCTTTGACCCCCAACAGGCTGACCTCTAGCTGTGTGAGCGCCAAGGGGCTGGCCCACCTGACATCTGGTCTGAGCCACTGTCAGCACCTGGAGGAGCTAGAGTGAGTCCCAGGGTAGAAGGATCTGGGAAGGGATGGCCCAGCTGAGGACCAGGGATGAAGAGGACAGTTGGGCCTTTGGTAAAGTGGGTGGTGGGACTTCAGCCTATTGCTTTTCTTCCTAATGAAGCCTGGCAACTCGGCGTGGCTTGGGGCAGGCTGAGCGCTGAGTTCTTGGTCTTGAATTTGCCCCTCTCTCAGAGTGACTTAGGGTGAATAACTGTGCCTCTCTAGACTTGAGCAGCCTCATCTGTAGAATGGGGCTCGTCATCCTTCTTTACCTAGAGTAGCTATGGGTGTTGGGTACAAGAAAGCTATGGGGTAGAGGAGAGCATTGCATTCATGTGTGCGCATGGGTGAGTGTGTGTATGTTTCCCTTGTCCCTGTCTTCCTCTGTTGAAACCCAGGGCACTTTTTCTCAGTTGGATCAGCTGTGACTGCCATGCTCTCTTCTGCAGGGACCCCAGAGCTGACCCTTGGGGCCAGGAATGCCCCCGTGGAGCCTGGTCAGAGGGGTGGTCTAAGATCTGCAAACCCAGAGCCAGCCTCCTTAGGGGACTGAGAAGGGGGCAGAGCTGGTGAGACAGCTCCGCTCCAAGGGCGGGGCAGGCTTGTCTCATCCTCATCTTATGCTTGGTCCCCTCCAGCTTGTCTAACAATCAATTTGACGAGGACGGCACCAAGGTGCTGATGGGGGCCCTTGAGGACAAGTGCTGGCTGAAGAGGCTTGAGTAAGTAGTGGTGGTGAATGGAGGTTGGGGGCAGAGATGGGGAGTTGGGAGCATCCTAGGAATCTTGTTCTTTTTGTATCTCTTGTGAACACAAACTATCAATCCCCTAGATGGACCCAGGTGAGCCGAATGCCCTCCCTTTTCCTTTCTTAGCTGGTTCTGAGTGCTATCAAAATGCTTGATCATGGGAAACAGAATACTTGCCCGAACTGACCCAAGCCAGAAATGTATTGGATCATGTCACAGAAAGTGACAAGGCAACTGACTTCAGGCAAGGCTGGATCCAGGTTCTGTACTTGTCCCCCCGCTCCTCACTCCCGCCCCATTTCACTCTCCCATTTGACATCATTCTCAGGGAGGCTGTCCTTGCAGCTGCAGGCTCACCATCTACCATCTAACTGGAAAAAGGAGCACCTTTCTCCCTGTGCCTACCACACAAGGCCCAAGATTGAGTCTCACTGGACCAGCTAGCGTCACACGCCCACCCCTAAACCATTCACTGTGGCTCTGAGCACACAGTAATCTGGCCAGATCTGGGTCGCGTGCCCACCCAATTATCTGGACTGAGTCAGAGGTGGTATTTCAGGGGGCTGTTAACACAAGAAAGGGAAGCAAACTCTGGCAGAAAAAAAACCCCACAGATGACCACTGCCATTTGCCTACAGTCATTCCCTTAGTAACTGACACTACTCTTCCCTGTAATTTGGAGTCATCAAATTCTTGGAAACACCAGAAACAGCCTCAGTCTGAAGGATAGGTCCCTATCCTGCGTGGACGTGACAGTGCCAGGAAAGAACACTTGGCAGGGCATGTTCTGCTTTTTGTTGTTGTTGTTGTCGGGGAGGATAATTAGGTTTATTTATTTACTCATTTATTTTGATGGAGGTACCGGGGATTGAACCCAGGGCTTCATGCATGCTAAGCATGCACTCTACCACTGAGCTGTGCCCTCCCCGGCATCTTCTGCTTTTGATCTCAAAGTTTTTCTGATGACCAAAAATACACACTAATTATAAAAAGTTCCATTATCATAGAAATATGTAACAAAGAACACGAAGTCCCCTGGCAATGACATCTCCCGGGAAGGCTTCTGTAAATGAGCCATTTGTGAATTTTTCTCCAGATTTTTTTTTTTGATGCATGTTTTAAATACATTTTCAAAGCAGCCCTTTCACTTTTTGCCCCATAGCAACAAAATTCTCCCACTTTGTCCCGCTTTGCTTGTCCTGGGGAGGCAAGGGGATGATTAGAGAGACCTTTTCCAACGTTGGCATAACGATACCTTTCTGTCTGAATGAAGGGGTTGGAGCCTCAGTCCCCAGAGGCCTCTTCTGGTTCCAGATCTGTCATTTCTGAGTGTCTCCTCCCTGACAAATAGCTCCCCTAGAATCCAGACGACTTTTTCTGCCTGTCCCTCTGTGTTGAAATGGTTGGGGCATGGGCGCCGGTTAGGAGCCACACCCTCTGGGTTCAGCTGTTGGTGGGGTGACCAACTGTCCTAGTTTGCCCTGGAGCAGAAAGTCCTGCATCCTGGAAAACCCCTTGGTTCTAGGCAAACCAGGACAGCTGTCACCTCTCGGCTCCACCTCTTAATGTGTGAATTTAGGCAAGTTACCTAACGTTTCTGTGCTTTTTTCTTCATCTTAACTCGGGATAATAGCTGGACCTACCTCCTAGGTGGTCATGAAGATTAAATGAGATAACGCATATGAAGCACTTAGAACAGGACCTGGCACAGAGTTCACACTCTATAAGTATTGACTGTTGTTGTTGTTATTATTATTATTATTACCTTTTCCTGCCCAGGCTGGGGGCCTTAAGGAGCATGGTCCATGCGTAACACATGGTTGGGGCCCAGGAATGGGAATCCTACAGCCTTGGGTTCTGCTCCTGATGCTGCCTGTTTCTGCGTGTGCCCTCTGAGCCTCAGTGTTCCTCATCTCTAAAATGGGGATGATATCATCTCTCAGTGGCCCTTAGTATGTGTTCCATATGTGGTTGCTCTAATTACTGATCAGTTGCCTGGGTCCAATGTGATTCAGAGCATAGAACTGCTACCTGGATGATCTTAGTAATTTGTGCAGAGAAACAGCATTTGGATTTCCTAGGGTAGTTTTGTTTTGTACAATTTTTGTTTTACAATGTGTGGATATAAGTGGCTGTCTTGGAGATCGTTGGGCATTGCTGGGCACTGGGGCCTCAAGCCACCGAACTCTAGGTCTGTGTCTGGGACCCAAGCCCAGCGATGCCAAGTCCTCCTGTGGCATCCTCTCCTCCAGCCTCGGCCACCTCCCACTGGGCGACTCCACCCTGGCTGTGCTCACTCAACGACTAAGCCACATGGCCTTCCTGCAGAGCCTCCGGTGAGTGGCCAAGTGACCCCCTGGGCTAGAGTGGGAGGATGTACTTCCCCAAGGGAAGCACTGGAGGGCACCTCCCTGAGAACCCTCGGGGCTCCTGTCCTTGGGACAGTCCTGTACCCTCCCAGGTCTATGCCCCAGGTCTTGCCTTTTACTGCCCCCAGCCTCCTCCTGGCTACTGAAGGGGCTGGGCCCAAGTCCAAGAACAGCCCTTAGTGTGCTCAAATTCATCGTCTGTTCTTGTGCACATTTCTGACTTGCAGATCTGGGTTGCCTGGATTCTGCATTTCAAGCCCCCAGATGGTGCCCGTTCTGGGGACCTACCTCAGAACACACTCTGAGTCATGAGGGTCTAGACTCAGAGCTGATGACCTTGGTATTCTGCCTCTGTGCCCTTGGCCACTTTGATAAACAAACAGTGCATGTTCTTTTCATGGGATTTTTCAAAATATGAAACATTGTGACTCCAAACAAACCCAAGCCATGACACAAAGCATTGTTTTGCTTTTATCCAAGTCTCTGCCCCTACTCTGGTGGAGTAGAGCGCGTGGGAAGCGAGCACAGAGAGTTGGGAGGACCAGGTCATTTCACCCCAAGTTAATATACCTAAAGGCAGTTTCCTAAAAATTAATTTGAGAAACAAAAACAGAACAAACAACCCTCAGACAAACACTCATTGTGAAGCCAGGACGGCGTACATCACCTGTTTGGTTTCTTTTGGTTTTTCCCCCACTCACAGAGGCAGGGCATGGTCCAGTGCAGAAAAGACAGTAAATAAACTGGGTTTAAGGAAAAGCCCACCATTCGCATACTTTAGAACAAGATATGCCCTGAAGAAACGAATTGCCTGAGTTGTGAGACCCAAGAGAAACTGGCATTCAGCCGGGCTGACCTGGAGGTGCCTGACACAGGGGCTGAGGCAAAGCCTGGCCAAACCAAAAATGCGTGGCCACTGCTCCAGGCCAGCAGCCATGGGCTTTCACGTCCGTCTTGTCTGTGAGTCCCTGGGAGTCTTTGGCCCATCACAGCTCCTCCCTGGGGCTTAGTTTTCTCATGTGGACATTAGGTAGTCTCCTCATCTCGCCTGTCCCCCTCCCCTGAAACTTTTGTGACTGGCATAGGAGTTCTTGGATGTGTAAAGGCTTTGCAAACTGTAGAGTTCTGAGCACAGCACCAGCAAAGGCCTTTACTCCTAACTAAGGCTCCTTGACCCTACTTCTCCAGGCTAAGCCAGAGCAGCATCAGCGACGTCGGCTGCTGCCACCTTTTCAAGGCCCTCAGAGCTACCACCAGGTTGGAGGAGCTGGGGTGAGTTTCCTGGCCCTCCCCAAGACCCAAGACAACTTTGGCAGGGGAAGATGACAAAAGCAAGGGGCTCCTTGAGGACACTCTTTACTTCTTAATCTCATCACTTTCCCCCTCTTCTACACTGCACAACCCCAGACCCAGAACCTGGGGACCCAAAGATAGGATGTGAGAGTGTTGATTGCAGCAAGAGGGATTTAGGTCAGACACCAGGGAGAACACCCTGCACAGAAGACAAGAGTTTGGCGTCCTCAGCCAGCAGAGGGTGAGGGGACTTGATCAGTGTGGGGAGGCCTTTCTCTAGACTTCACCCTCCCCTTCTGGGATGAGGACACAGACAAGAGTTGGACGGTAGCTGATGGTTCCACTTCTCCTGCTGTTCTCTCCCCAAGCTTGAGCCACAACCAGATTGGAGACGCCGGTGCCCAGCAGTTAGCTGCCCTCCTGCCGGGGCTGCCTGAGCTCAGGAAGATAGAGTAAGTGGCCAGCCCTCCTGACAGGGGCCCTCAGTGGAGCGGCCACGCCATGGTCCGGGGAGAGACCAGCTTCTGGCTCAGGCTGGCTTTCCTCCCCTCACCTCAGTGTCCAGGCAGTGGGACTGGTGACCTCCTGGCACTGCTGATTTGGTGACTTGGAGCCAGCTCAGCCCCTCTCGGGGTCTCTCTGCCCCATCAGGCTGGGATGGTATGTGGCAGGGGTGCTGTCTCTTCGGGCCCAGCAGATGTGGTGGGGTGTGGGGAGCAGGGAGTCCAAGGATCTGATGTCTGCCCCTCCTCAGCCTCTCAGCAAATGGCATCGGCCTGGCAGGGGGAGCGCGGTTGGTGGAGTCTCTCGCCCTTTGCAGGCACCTGGAGGATCTGATGTGAGTGTCTGCCTGGGTGGGCCGCCCTCTGCCCTCTGTGTTCACCTGGCCCAGCGGTCATAGGGCAGGGCAGAGGTCCAGACTGGACCAGCCTAGTGCTCAACCTTATCCCCTCTGCTCTTCCAGGCTTGGCTGCAATGACCTGGGAGATCCCACAGCCCTGGGGCTGGCCCAGGGGCTGCCCCGGCACCTGAGGGTCCTGCAGTGAGTGGCCCCTCTGCCTGTGGTGTGTGCAGGGTTAGCGGGAAGGGGTTCCCCCAGCAGCACTAGGGGGTCAAAGCCCCCATCAGCTGGGTTGCCCTGTTCTAGGGGAAATGACATGCAGTGGGGCTGGCTGCCCCCCTCCTGCCTGGTCCTCTCCAGCCTTTGGAGTCTGGGGCAAGGAGATCACGAGACCCAGCCTAGTCCTGGCTCTGCCATCAGCCCCTGTGTGCCCTTGGCCAAGCCCATGTCCCTTCTGAGTCTGTTTCCTCATCTTTAAAAGCAGTACAACAATCCCAGCTCAGCATGCCCTGTTAGCCAGTCTCAAAGGGTAAATGAGGAAGCGTTGGCAAAGGGCTACGCTATGCAGGAGAAAGTGCCATGCAGCATGACCTCAGCACTTTACAGTTTATGTCCATGGTCTCAGTGGAGCCTCACAGGATCCCCATGGGGCCGGAATTTCTATTTGCTCCATTTTCTAGGCAAGGGAACTAAAGCCAAAAGAGGTGTGGAAATCTTACCCTACCAATACATGAAAGAGCCAGGCCTTGAACTTGGGATCTCAGACCCCAAAGCCAAGGCCCTAGAGACCCACCCAGGTCCTGGGTAGGTAGGGAGAGGGGTTGGGTTGGCAGTTACCCAGAGACTAAAGTCTGGCCGTGCAGCCTGAGACAATGCTGAGGGTGGGAGGATCCAGCCCCTCAATCCCTATACCTGGTCCCCAGGCTCTCCTCACCCCCTTCCCTTTCCCCAGCCTGCGGTCCAGCCATCTGGGCCCAGAGGGGGTGCTCAGCTTGGGCCAGGCCCTGGATGGATGCCCACATGTGGAAGAGATCAGGTGAGTAGGGGCCATGGAGCCTGGGCAGGGGAACAGGCCGGGGGGCCTGGGGATTCCTCTCACAGGTGTCTCCCCTGACCTGCAGCTTGGCAGAGAACAACTTGGCCCGAGGGGTCCCACATTTCTGTCAAGGGCTCCCACTGCTCCGGAAGATAGAGTACGTAGCCTCCTCTGTCTACCTGGGGAGCTGGGGGGCGGTGGGGGCAGCCCTTCCTTCTCTGGCTGAGCCTGACACCTGGGAAGGCTTTTGAAGTGACAGAAGCCTCAGGTATAGGGGAAGGTTGGGACCAAAAAAAGGGCACATTCCTAAGACTCCCATCCTGTCCCAGACCCTGGCCACTCTGCTCCTCCTGCTCTGATTGCAGGGTGGGAAGAGGGGGACAGGCAGGAGGTGCCCCTGACTCAGACATTTCCATCCCCTCCCCTTCTCTGTTTCCAGCCTGGTGTCGTGTGAGATTGACAACCAGACTGCCAAGCCTCTCGCCACCAGCTTCATGCTCTGCCCGGCCCTGGAAGAAATCCTGTGAGTGTGTGGGAGAGCCCTGAGCTGGGAAAAGCAGGCCTCAGGGGGGGTCTGGTCCCTTCCTCCCTGAGGGTCTTCCTATCTGTATATGAGGAAGGTCATTCTTGCTCAAACCTCCTCTCAAGGCAGTTTTAACACTTGTTCCACCAGTATTGTTGGTCCAAGCCATTCAGACTCTCCTGTTACCCTGCCATTGGAGTGGCGGGAGGCGGGGTGGACCAGATGGTCTCTAAAGTCTCTTTGCCCCAACCTTCTGTTTGGGAGGCGTCTGGATAGACCACCTGGTCTGGTTTATGGAGCCTATGATTTACGAACCACCTGTTGGTAGTGAAGAGTAGCTAAAACCAGCAGCCTCCCACCTCCTGCTGGCCTACTGGCCATCCCCACCTCCCTCTTGGGCAGCGCAGACACTGAGACCTCGGGGCTTGGCAGCGCTGCCTCAGGGATAAACTAGACTGCCAGGACCAGCCTGGAGCCCTGACCGAGGTGGAAGAGAAGGCTACTTCATAAGGTACAGGACACTAGTGATTACAAGATTTCAGGTTTGCATCCTAAAGATTTTAATTCTTCTCATTACTTTACACCAAAGAGGAAGTCTCAGATCAGTGCTAACTCACCTGAACACCTAACACTGGTGAGTGTCCCTTTGTAGCCAACAGCGGGACGACCAGCACCTTGGGAAGGACACAGGTTTCAGCCAGAAGTTAATATCGTTGTTTGCACTGTATTTATCCTTGTAACTACCTTCTATTTAGGGTCCTCAACACAGGTTTCCCATTGATAGTAGTGATAAATGTTTTCCTAAGATTAGTTTCTCAAAGTGAAAAAAAAAAAAGGAAGGGAGGGAGGGAGGGCTGATTTAAAGAAACACATGAAACAAATAATAATACAGGCGGTGCATGGATGTGGCAAAGTCACGGTGGAGGCACGCACCTGGTGGAAGTTTGGATCATGGCCGTGTTTCCGCAGCCCATGTGTTCTAAACTCTCAGGACAGCCAGCTCCTAAACTGTCTGGGTTCTTGAGGGATGGCCAGAAGGGAATGGGGTTGAGGGGTAGGAAGGAGCCACCTGTGCCTTGAAAAGTCTTCAGGGAGAGCACTTGAGCACCCCATCAGGCGCCTCTCTTGTACCTGCATGGTACCCCCACCCCCACAACCCGATGGCCCTCAGTTCTCCTCACCTGCCGCCTTGTACCCCCATCGACCTCATTGCTTTCTGCCACTGACCTTGGGGCCCCTACCCTGCAGGCTGTCCTGGAATCTGCTTGGGGACGAGGCAGCTGCTGAGCTGGCCCGGGTCCTGCCACGGATGGACCGGCTGAAGAGAGTGGAGTAAGAGGGGCACATCCTGGGAAGCTAGAAGGGGTGGAGAGGGCTGAAGGGGGACCTGTGTCCTGGGAAAAGCCAAGAGGCTATTAGGTCAGGCCTCTGCCTCCCAGGAAGCCCTCCTGGACTTGCACACTCCAGTCCACCCCAAGCCCCTGGGTCCCGGCCTTTAACCTTCCTGCTACACTGTTTGTTGAGTTCTCTAAGCAGATGTGTGGGAAGCCTGTGTCCCCTGGCCAGGGGAAGGGACATAGGGAAGCCCCCTCCACCATCTCTCCCCATCTCATGCCAGTTTCTTTCTTGTTCCTCTGCTGTCCATCGGGAAGCCTGGAGAAGAATCGGATCACAACTCGTGGAGCCTGGCTCCTGGCTGAAGGGCTGGCGCAGGGGTCTGGCATCCAAGTCATTCGGTAACAGGGCCTGCAGGGACTGGGTTGGTGGGAGCAGGGGCCACTTCAACATCTCTAATGTAAGGGGATTTCCTGTAGAAAGAGGCAGGACCTGGGTTGGGGATTATTAAAGGAGTCTTGGACCACTCCACCAGGAATTTGGCAGCAAGCAGACCTGGATCAAATCCCATGCCTGCCAGTTGCCAGTTGTGTAACTTTGCTTCAGTAACTCAACCTCTCTGAACCTCAGTTTCCTGAACTGTAAAATGGAGATAGTGATAGTGTCTACCTCAGAGAGGTGCTCTGCAGAATAAATGATTATATAAAGCACTGATCACAATGCTTAGCACATAGTAAGCACTTAAAATGGTAGCTATAACCAGAGCCACTACATACAATTGCATGGGCTGTGCACTGCACCAGGGCAGTGCATCTAAGGGACATCATTCACATAGTAGACATGTTAGATTTCTAGTAGTAGTGAAGTGTCTTGCTCTATAAAACTCAATATGTTAGGACAATTTCAGACATATAAGTCAAGTGTCTTAAGGAGAGTTTTTTTCCTTATTTGCACAGTGTGTCATGTGAGCATGGCCCTGGCTGGGATCACTAGCTCCTGGGGAAGAAGATTGAGTGGAAGAAGTTGGGGTGGGTGTGGGGGATACCCTCTCCCTAAGGTAGTCATGCTTGCCAGGTAACTCTGGGAACAGCTCTTTCCCTTTGGGGCCTCAGTTTCCTCATCTGTAGGTAGGACTGACGGCAGAGACGAGAGGGTAAGTGAACAGCTCCCAATGCTAAGGGTCTATCTCTGTGTCCCTGCAGCCTCTGGAATAACCCTATCCCCGCCAACATGGCCGAGCGTCTGCAGAGCCAGGAGCCCAGGCTGGACTTTGCTTTCTTCGACAACCAGCCACAGGTCCCTTGGAATACCTGATGGCCTTCTCATGACCTTTTGAATCCAACCAAGTGATGACAACTTCCAGCCACAAGGATAGAGCGCTCAGGAGAAGAGGCACATTTGTCCTGCTATAGTCTTCATGGAGGACTTTTGGGGACAAAGAGCCTTGTATGTCCAGTAGACCACCCTACATCACACGTGACACGCATGGCCAGTTGGGGACATGTAGCACTATAAGGATGTCTTGGTGTGATGCATGACACAGGTCACATGCAGCAGTTCCATGTGACATTGCACAAAACTTGCAGTGTTGCCTGTGGATTAGGGCACAGGTCCTAGCACTATATGTAATTGTTCCATATATACATGACATATGTCCCATGGCCAGCCAGATGCCTTCAGGCTGGTCTAAGATCTAATTTATTACTTTTTTAAGTCATGTATATATTTATAAATTTCATTTCCAGAGCAGCTAAGCAAGAGAATGTCTTCCGCCCAGAACTGGGATGGGGAGATTGTACAAGCACTGACCAGCCCAGTGGCCCAAGGGTCAGGGCCCTGGGCCAAGTTGAGGATTTAGCCACAAGGCTTCCAGCCTCAAGTCTCAGTTTTTCCATCTGTGAACTGGATGACACCCCCTCCCTTCAATGCTAGCTTCCAAGGACTTTGGGCCCAGGTTCAAGTAAAGCCAGCCTGACCTTGAGAAAGAACAGCCCCAGTCTGTCCTGTGTAACAGATGAAGCAGGTCTAAGGGTGCAGGGGTGGGGACTGCCAAGATAGCCAGGCAAGGCCACTGGATCCAGCCACTACCTCAGCAGAACCTGAGTGAGCTCCCAGGAGCTGCTTGTGTTACACAGTGTTCTCTTACTTCCAAGAGGGCCCAAGGATGGCCCTGTACAAATCCGACCAATAAATGAAGATGATCTTCCAGTCTCTCACCTGAGTCTGATGTGCCCCACCACCTCACCAAGGTCAGAAGTGATTCACTCCCGCCCCCAGGGACTGGAGAGCAGGGCAGACCACAGAGAGAGATGCGGAGAGGAGCACTGGCCCGGGAGTCAGGAGCCATGAGGTCAAGCCCAGACTCTGTCTCCGTATATATCATGTGATCGTAGGCAAGTCACCTCCTCTCCAGAACCCACTTGCACCATGAGGGTATTATAGAAGCTGTAGTGTTATAAACAGTCTTTGTTTGATTCGAATTATATTTACACTTCTTTCTGATTTAATTGTCAATATTTAAAATTGGGACTTTATACTCCAAAGTTCAGGTTTTCAGCTTCTCTTAGGTGCTGGTCCAGCATTCCTACTCAAGAATAATGTGCTGGGGATGTATGACTATGCCCTTTAGACGTGCAAAGAGGCACATATCCCTCAGTCCCCACTACTTCCCAGTGTGTCCCCCCTCCCTTGTGCTGCTTGCCTGGTCCTTGGTTTCCACAAGCAGGTGATGCATTAGGGACCCAGCTTTGAAAGTCAGATGGGCATGGAATGGAATGTGACTTGACCCCTTGCTGCCTGTCTTTGAGGCCAGGTACTGTTTCTGTATGTTCCTGTAGTAACACCCCGTGGCCCCCAGGACTTTTGGAGGAGTCAGGGAAGCAAGATATGCTAAGTCCACAGTATGAAGAAATAGGTACTGGCTACAGGCTTGTTGACGTCCCCATTTAGGGTTGACTGTCATATGAAGTAGAGAGGTGCTTGAAATGGCAGGAAAACAGCACCCCCTCTCCGTCACCTGCCTGTGGGTTGACCAAGTTGCTATCCAGGGAGCCTTCCTCCAGAGCTGCACCCCATTGTGGAAAATGGAGCAGGGAATGTGCAGTTACCGCTGAGTACCACTGGAGGGCAGGCTGGCCCACTGGCGAGTCCTGAGACAACTTCCTTCACGACTATACTCAGAAAGAAGTTAGGAGGGGATGCTAGAGGCTGTTCCCACTTGGCTTGGGAAGCAAAGATGTCCTGGCCTGCTTGTGGCTCCCTTGGACGTCTTGGCCCTGACCTTTGCCGACCTCTGTGTTGTCCTCAGCCCCCTACTAAGCATAAGGAGAAAGTCCTCCAGTCCAGTGCCAAGCACTTACACCCCACACAGGGACATTCTTATCAGGCCAGCATCAGGGCACACCTGGCTTCAAGTAGGGCCATCAGCCTGGTCATGGGGGAGGGGATGAGCAGGCAGAGGATCCAAGTTTCCCTGGAAAGCTTGAGCCCCAAATTCTGTCCTCCCTCCCGGGAAATGATGCCAAGGGCATCACGATGCACCTCCATGCCAGGGGGAGGGGAGGGGTGCTGGTCTGTACTGCCTCCTCCCCTTGCCTAGGACTGGAGTAGGAATCCCTCAAGGCCTGAGGAGCCCCTGACTGGGGAGGTCACAGCTGAGGAAGGAACAGAGCACCAACTAGAAGCCCCAGGCCAGGTGAACCGCACGCCAGGCAGAGTCCAGAGCTCGGAGATACTCTCCACTTGCTGCTATTTGTTTTGCTTTTCCCTTCTTTCCCCTTCAGCTCTGCCCAAGTTCTAAACTCCAACCATTGTGCTGCAGCGGCCCTGAAATAAACCACAGCATGGTCAGCACGGGGCCCACGTCAGGTGTAGTCACTTTGCTCATTTTATTAAGATGAGCCACCCGTTTGTTTGGAGGCCTGGACCATTTTTCCCTCCCACACTGCTGAGGTCCAGTCTCCCTGCCACTTTCCTCCCAAACGTAACCTCAGTTTAAACAGATCCATGAAAACAAAATTCAAAGCAAAGTGAGGCTCTGGGCCAGTACGCAGCATGATCAGAATGAGTCTTCTCACGCAGAGTGTGATCTGGCTGGTAAGTTCCTATGTCTATTTGCAAGGCTGGGGTCACCTCGTTTTGCTACTTTATCTCTTTGCCTCCATCCTATGGTTTTACAGATTGAATATCTGCCTTTTTGTTTTCCTTTTTCCTCTCTTTTTTTTAATTGAGGCACAGTCAGTTTACAATGCTGTGTCAATTTCTGGTGTACAGCACAATGCCCTAGCCATACATGAACATACATATATTTATTTTCACATTCTTTTTCACCATATGCTTCTACAAGATATAGAATATATTTCCCTGTGCTATATTGTTTATCTATTTCATATATACCAATCAGTATCTACAAATCTTGAACTCTCGGTTTACCCCTTCCCATCCTCCTCTCCTCCGGCAACCGCAAGTCTGTAGGATACCTGCCTTTCTGATGGGAGTCACATAAACTTTCCCGTCCCCTCAGGTCTCAAATCCTCCGAAACTGCATCCTCCGTCCTTCCCCAAAAACACACAGAGGTCTAAAATCCACTCTCTGGGCCAGTACCTCTCGAACTATAAAAATCATAGTTACAAAAACTGTAATGTGCATTGAATTATCTGAGGATCTTGTTAACATGCAAATTCTGATTCAGCAGATCTGGGGTGGGGCCTGGGGTTCTGCATTTCTAAAAAGACTCCAAGCGATGTCAATGCCGCTGGACCACACTTAGCTTAGTGAAACTGCAGACTGGTGAGTGGATCTCAACACTGACTGCACATTAGAATCACCTGGGCAGCTTTTTAAATGCCTGTTTAAAAATAGAGTGGTGTTACTTAGAAAGCTCCCCAGGTGATTCTGCTGTGCAGCCACTGTCGGAGACCTGCTGGTCTGGCGCATGCTGCCCCTCGGAGAGGCGAGGCAAGCCTTTACACGTACACCCCTGAATACCCCTGACTTAGTCCTGGTAGATCCTGGTGACCCTCCCTTCCCAGACGAGGACACCGAGACTCCGAGATTTTTCCTAACTTACCCAAAGGCACAAAGCTAGTAAGTGGTAGCACCAGGAATCAAACTGGGTCTTCGCTACTTTTTTCCCCTCATTTTTTCTTACAAGTGTTCTTGAGATATAATTGACATACAGCACTGTATGAGTGTCAGGTGTACAGCATAAGCATTTGACTTAAGAGTGTGAAATGATTACCACAGTAAGTTTAGTATCTATATCTTCTGTAGATACAAATAAAAGAAAAAAATATTTTTTCATTGAGAACTCTTAGGATCTCTTTCAACTTTCAAGTTTTGCGACTCTTAATCCCACAGGTGCTGCCCCAGTTTCCTCATCTGTATAGTGAGAGCAGGAGCAAAATGAGACAAGGCGCCAGGACCTACTTTCCTCAGGCTGCACAGATAACCTTATGGTTAATCTCTGTAGTCCCTCAGGGAGGGTTCTGAATCCTCTGTCCCCTGCCCTGCCTGGTTATAGTTCTGTAGGGCTTCACCTTCCATGACCTCCTCCAGACCCAGAGCCACAATCTCAGTAACAATCTCCTCCGTTTTATAAATGAGGCCCAGAGAGGAACAAGACTTGCCTAAGGTCACATAGGCCAGTCTTTAGTGGAGCTCAGATTCCAACCCTGGAGCAGGAAGGGAAGGAGTCTCTGTGTTCCTCAGAGAGAAAGGTCCCCAGGAAGGAGGGAGGGCCACAAGACCTTCCATGCCCTGTTTCTGACCCCTAGCCCCACCCTTGCATGGCCAAGGGTGGTGGCCCCAGCCAGAGCAGGATATGACCTCTGGACACATCAGGAGCTTCCTGGAAGAGATCTTGCAGTGGCTAATTTACTAAAGATCCTCCCAGGACTGGGCTGGGGGACAGCTGGTTTTCCTCCCACCCCACCCCACCCAGCCATCCCAGTGAAGGACTTTACCCCCACCTAGAGCGTCTTAAAGACCCCAGAGCTGGAGTCCTTCCTCCACCTGGGCCCTTGGAAGCCACATCTTGTTCCTCATCCCACACAAGCCCCAGCCCCACCCTGGCTGCCCAGAAATCCACCTTTGCCCTGAGGAGGAGGTGACAGAAGAGGAACTTCCACTATAGAACAAAGGCCAACTGGGGTCCCTGGGTTGAGTTCCCTAGACGAGAAGCATCAGCCTCCTGAGCTGGGCCCATAGTCACCACCCCTGCACACACGCGCATACTCCAGCTGGGGCTGATGGAAATGTCTGGGGCTGACGGGAGGGCCTGGGGAGGGCGGGCTGGGCATCCTGATCCTAGAAAGGGATATCCCTGCATTAGAGCGACCACAACCCTGGATCTTAGCAATAACAAGAGGCTATCCCGGGTGTCTAGGCATGCCTGGTACTGTGCAAGGTACATTGGGGTCTCACTGAACTCCCACAGTCATCCCATGAAACAAATACTAAATCCATCCTTCCATTGTACAAAGGAGGAAACCGAGGCCCAGAGTGACTGATTGAGTGATCTCACCCAGGCAATATCTGTACTGGCTGGAATTCAAACCTGGGGCCATGACTCTATCTCTGACTTTTCCTCTTTTAAAGCTTTTTTGAGATATAATGCACATAGCCAAGTCTAGGCAGCCACTAATCTACTTTCTTTCTCTATGGCTCTGTCTGGTCTGGACATTTCATACGAATGGAATCACACAACATGTGGCCTTTTGTGACTGGCTTCTTTCACTTAATGTTTTCAAAGTTCCTCCACATTGTGTATATGTCATACCTTTCTATGGCTTTCTCTTGTGCAGAGAGACCACATTTTGTTTATCATTACTCAGTTGATGGACCTTTGGGTGATGGACCTTTTTGGCTATTCTGAAACATGCTGCAATGAACCGTCCTGTACAAGTCTTTGTACAGATGTATGTTTTCATTTCCCTTGGGCAGATACCTAGGAGTGGAATTGCTGTGACACCTGGCCTTTATACTCTGTCTCCTTGGCTGGGGATCCATTATCTTCTTCCCCCTCCACAGGCCCAACTACCTCATCCTTCAGGTCTTCTAGTGGAAGCCTCGCTAATTCTCATGGCTGAACAGGGTCTTCTGGACCACTGTGCCTCCAACCACGTTTTATACAGTAATATAGTTGCCTGGGTCATGGTCTTGACCCTGACAGGTGAACAACTTGAGAGGAGGGACTCTCTACCTGGGTACACCACTGTCCGTCCCAGTGTCTGGCTCACCTGCTCTGGAGCAAGGAGAAGAGAGGGATTCTGGGAGCCAGATCAATCAGGAAAGGCTTCCTGGAGGAAGAGGGGCTGCAACTGCGTCTTAGAGCGCCTCTAGGTTGGATTGCCCCACAGCTAGGCAGAGGGATTTGAGGATTTTAGGTGGAAAAAAGATGAGGAGAGCTTAGAGAAAAGAAGGATGGAGGTGGGGGGAAGCAGGCAGGCAGAGAACAAAGCTCTGGGCCCTGGGGCTGTTTAACGGCTGCCCTCTAAGGCTGCAAAGTGCCTGTGACTCAGATGTGGAGGGAGGTTTGCAGACTGCTGCGTGAATCTCCCAGTTAACCCTCACCTGCCTAGAATGGAAAACCCACAACCCAAGCACTTAACTCCCCGTTGCCCAGTCCGTGAGCACCAGGGCCAAGGGCTATAGACGGTGGACGTGGAATTGAGATCCCTGAGGCAGCTCTGTCCCCAGTATTCTGGCTCCACTAAGGCCCTGGATTGAGGTGGGGAAAGAGGCGGGGGAACCGCACATAAATATTGCGGAGTGGTTGGCAGCACGACGCCCAGCGGCAGACGAATTTGTTAGGAATTGGTTGCCTCTTCTAGGGAAAAGAAGGCCATCGCAGAAAGGGGGACTCAGAGCCAAGGTATTCAGGACCGCCTAGCTGCCCTCCCCCTGACTAACCCCAGGCACTGATCGAACTGTCTTTATCTTATCATCTCTGTCAGAGAAATACGTATGTGTCATCTTCCCAGTCTCCAGCGGCAAGAAAACGCAGAGCTCTTTTACTATTGGGGTTAAAAAAAAAGGGGGGGAAATAAAAAGGAAGGAAACACTGCGGTCCTAGTGCTGCCCAATACGGCACAGAACCAAAGCCGGTGGTGTATCCCCCGAGGGCGCAGGGTTGAGCCCTACAGCCCTTGGGGCCAAGGCCGCAGGCGGCGCCCTAGGGCCTCGCAGGCCGGGCTAAGCCCACCCCTCGGATCCCGCGTCGGCGGCCCTGAGCGCACAGCGCTGGGAACTCGGAGGGGCCCGCGGGTCGGGCGAGGCCGGCCCGGGGAGAGTGCGAAACCGCGGCATTCCGATCCGCGGAGCCCGAGCCTGGAACGTTCGCACCCTCGGCTTCCGGCCTCGAACATTCAGGGCCCCGAGGCGCTGAGAGACCGGAGTCCGAGGCGCGCCAGCCGCGGGCTCGCAGCCGCAGGCGGCGGGCAGGACAGTGCCCCTGCTCCGCCCGCGGGGAACGCTCGCCCCTCCAGGAAGCGCCCGCCTCGCCTCCCCACTTCCCTCCCCACGCCCGCCCCCTCCTCGGCCGAGGGAGGAGCCCGAGCGGCTGCCGACGCCCGCCAGCCCGCCTGGCCCGGGAGGAGGACCCGACCGCGAGCAGCTGGGAGCGCACGCGAGCTGGCCATGGCCGCGCGGGCTGCGCCCTGAGCCCGTCCCGCGCCCGCGGGCCCGGCCGAGCAGGATAGCGCCCAGGGATGCCTCGGTGGCCCGGAGCGCGGGGAACGGCAGCCGCGCGGTGAGGGCGGCGGCGCCCGCGGAACCCACGGTGAGTGGGGCGCCGGCGGGCAAGGGGCGGGCGGGGCGCCCTGGCTCGAGAACTCGAGTTCGGCCCTGAGGCTCGGCTTCTGGCGCCGGTGGCTGGTTGGAAGGAAGCTGGGCTCCGCCTTAGGGGCTGCGGAGCCTCAAGCCCCAGCCACCCGCGTGTCCCCGGACTCCGGCGTTTGGGTGACTCAGCTTCGACCCGGCCACGCGGGGGCGCTCCGGCTTTGTCCCGACTGAGGGGGAACAGCGGGCAGGGTCCCCGGAGTATGGTAGCGCTCTCCGGGGTCCGAGCCCAGCTGTTTAGGGACCCAGCTACCTCCCCCATGAGCGTGGGGGTGTCAGGAAGGTGGAATCCCGCCACCATCACAGCGGCGGAAGTCTTGAGGTCGGGCTGGCTCTGGGCTGGCTCTGGGCTGACTCCAGGCTGGCTCGGCCCGGCTCCTTGCCCCCTTGCCCAACACCAAACCCTTCGGCGTCCCCCTAGCCCCAGGAAACTGCTAGAGAGCCAGCTCCCGGCCCGGGAATGGGGAGCGAAGAGAGGGAGTGGAGCTGGGCAGCTTCCCAGAAGTCGGTGTTTGCAAACTATTTTTTTTTCCGCAAAAGCTGTCTGGCACCTGTGTGTTTGCGGAGGAGGGGCGGGGAAGGGGGAGCATGGCGAAAGAGAGAGCCAGGCCCTTTCTTCCCGTTCCGCGATCCCCCGCAGTGCTGCTTCTCTGGAAAGAGGATTCTTACTTTCCTCTCCCCATCCCATCCCCCAGCCTTGGACAAGCCCTTTTGGAGAAGGGACTTCTTCAGAGGAGGCTGCGATTTGCCCAAGGAATTGGAACCCAGGGCTCTGGTAGCCAGTTGGAGGTTCGGGTGTCTGTGATTCCCCCAGCCCCGCCATGTACTGGGGAAAGCGACGAGAGCAAAGGATCTGGGAGAATTATCTGAGCGGTCCTTTGTTTGTCTTCCCTTAGTTTTTGCACCTCTAGAGGTGTGGACTGTCAATGAGGGATGGGGGGCTTTTTCTGTTTCTTGGGGCTCCCATAGCTTCAGTAACTGGGGAGAGGAGCCAGGTGGTAACCTTACGCATTGGCAGCTTACAGTGGCCAGCCCTGATGGGGAGCTTTGGGAGACCTGGGTCTGAACACTACCCATCAGTGGGCCTGGGCCCCAGACCCTCCTCCCCTCTGAGCCTCCAGGTCCTCATCTGTAAAATGGGCTAATCGTCCAGAGCCTGTGCATCTGGAGGCTGGGTGCAAACATAAAGGAGTGGTTTTAATGCAGTCCCTCTGGCATGGGGCCCAGTGAGTGCTGGGACTGCCCCAGGCATGTGACATAGCTGGCTGGAGTGGGAGGGGTCACACGGGCAGTTTTCTCCATGGAAAGAACCAGGAGCTAAGAAGGTGGACGCTTGGGTTCTCCGGGCCCTCTGCCACGACCTATTTGCGTGCCTTGTCACTCGTAGGGCTTGGGCGCTTTTCTGTCTGTAAAGTAAAGCAAAATATGACACAGTCCAGTTTACAGGTCTGCTGGGAGGCTAGAACTGGGCAGGGCAGAGGTGTTCTGCAAAGTTGAGTGCACTGGTGGTGTTTCAAGGGAGTTCCCTTCCAGAGGCCACGAGAATTAAAAACTCAGGGACATAAGAAGGTCGGGGAGAGAGTCTCAGTTTCTGTCCCTGTAAAGTCGTGAGAACAATACTCGGTACACATTTATAGTCTTTTATTGTAATTGTGTATTTCTTTAAAGATAGTTGTGAGGATGAAATTAGATGACAAAGGGCTGGTGGACCAGCGCTGTGACTGACTTTCATGTGATAAGTTCTCAGTTAACCATCCTTATCATTATTCATGGGAATATTAGTAAGGCTGATGTGGGTTACTGATTTAGGATTCCTTCTGGGATTTATCAGGCCAGCTCACTCCTCTGTCTCCCACCTCCTCCCTGGGGACAGAAGCCTCAGAGTCGAAATGTCGGGCTTCTGGGCAGGGTCCTGAGCAGAAAGGTGCCCCTAGGCTCAAGAGAACACCATGAGGGATGGCAGATCCAGTGGGGTATTCTCGCTTTCCCTGCCTGGAGCTGGCCTCGCATGGCTCTAAGGAGTGATGGAACACAGAAGAGCTTTCTCTCAAGATTCCCTCAGGGGCATGGTCTCCAGGCAAGGTCCCCGCTGAGAAGCCCTCAATCAGGGCCAAATCCTGTCTGCCTGTTGGAGGTCTCCCTCACCCTCCCCTCTTCTGACCCTTCCAGGGGCTGCTAAGTCAGGGCCAGTCACTTCAAGAATCCAGCCACTCCCACTGGGAGAATATGGCCTCAGAAAGGGGGCAGGATCCCCTTCCCTCCTGCCTGGACCCCGTAGGACACAGGGTGGGCTCCTTGGGAGCTCGGAGGCCGGGTCACCCTCGGATCTTGGCAGGCAGCAACTGAAGAAGGTGATGATTATGTCCCACCCACTGTGGCCAGGAAGCTATGGGGTCCTCTGGATTCATGGCCTCCTGAGGTCCCACGGGGCCTGAGGATTGAGCAGGGGTCCAAGGTGCCTCCTGGCTCCCAACCCAGTGTCCTCTCCGCTGGTTGGGCCGCCTGACCTCCACTGCGTGGTGGAATCAAGAGGACTGTGATGTTCCACGTCCTGGAGTGTTTCTCCGCCAGCCCTGTGCACACCTGCCTCCAGGGCCTGGGATGAAACTGGATGGCAGCTGAGGCCTTGCTATCACGCCACCCTGCTTGATTCTTCTCGGAGCATTAGCCACTCTCTCCAGGCACCTGATCTGTTCATTTGTGTGTCAGCTTGTTATCTGCCCTCCTCCCCAGAGGGTCAGCTCCCCAGATGCACAAGTGCAGCGTCCATCTTGCTCAGGGCTCTGGGTGCTCAGTCAGTGTTGGGAAGATGAATGGCTGAGCCCGCCCCTCCTGTAGCCTCCTGTTAAATGGGTCTGTGACGTTGGGTGATGGAGCCTGGAAGAATCATGAGCTTGCCCTTTAAGGTCTCTGGAGGGATCCCCATCTCACTGTACTGAGTACTAGGGGGCAGCCAGAGGGCAGTGGCCTTGCCAGTAGAGGACGGACAAATGCTGGCTATGGGGGTGGGAAAGGTGTGAGTTGGGGAGAAGGTGGGATTTGTCTGGCGCGGAAGGACTGGGGTCTGGGGGAGGCGGCCATGGTGGCTGCTGACCTGGGTGGGGCGTCACCTGCTGCTGACCCAGGGGACTAGCGTGTGCTGGGGAGAGTCATCCATCCCCCATGTGACCTGGGCCAAGCCTCTTAACCTATGTGACCTCAGTTTCTTCATCTAGAAAATGGGGAACTTTTAACTGGGAGTTGTTCCCAGTGCTTTCTTCATGTGGTTCCTAAAGCAGCTATAAAAGGGCTTGTAAACCCAAGAGGGCTTTGCCCAAATGGTGTGATTCCTCTTCCACCTGTGGCTTTGGGTCCCTGCCTTCCAAGAAGGCTGCCCTCACCATGCAGCCATCTGTTTGTCACTCAGCAAATGTTTATTGAATGGCTTCTCTGCACCAGGGACTGTGCCGAAGCTGGGGGTACAACTGCGGAGTTCCGAATAGAGCTGGGGGGACAGAGTGAGGCAAGCAAATGACAAAGAGACAGGAAAACTTCAGATCGTGCAGAATGCCATAAAAAGAATGAAGCAGGGTAAAGTGATGAGGTGGGGCCGGAGGCTGTTGAGGGTCAGGGAGACCTCTGGAGGAGGAGGTGGTGACATTCAAGCTGAGGTGTTAATCTATGGCATGACATTCATGGCTGTGCCCAGCCTACCTGGTTCCCAGCAGATGCTTCATGGATATTTTTGAATAAATGAAGAAGGGAGGAGTGCCCAGGCAGAGGAAGCAGCACATGCAAAGGCCCTGAGGTGGGAACATGATCAGCATATTCCAAGAGTCTGTTCTCCCCACTGTCCGGCTCTCTGTCTCCTTCAGTGGCTGCTGTATATTGTCAGGAGCTAGGGACATCTGGCCTGCCCAGGTCCCCTGGCTGTCCCCTCCCCATGACACAGGAGACAGCGTGCTCAGGTCCCAGCAGGAGATGATATCCAACCTCTCCCTACTTTGGGGCCCCGACAATCTCTCAAAGTGAGTCAGAGTCACATCCCTGTGGCCCCCTGGAGGGCTGTGCTGTGCTGGGTAAGACAGTGGACTCTGCCTCATTTCACACTCAGCTTTGCCACCAAATAGCTGAGTGACCTTGGGCAGTATGTTAGTTTCCCAGACCTGCTGGAACGAAGCACCACAAACTGGGTGGCTTAAAACAACAGAAATGCAGTCTCTCACAGTTCTGGAGGCTAGAAGTCCAAATTCAAGGTATCGGCAGGGCCACACTCCCGCGTAAAGGCTCTAGAAGAGGGTGCTTCCTTGCCTCTTCCAGCTTCCGGTAGCTGCAGGCATCCTTTGCCTTGTGACAGCGTCGCTCCAGTCTGCCTCCTCATGGCTGCCTTCCCACTGTGTCTTAACATTGTCCTCCCATAAAGACATCAGTCGTGTGGGAATAAGGGCCCCAATACTCCAGTATGTTCTCATCTTAACTCATATTACATCTGCAACTACCCTCTTTCCAAATAAGATTGCATTCTGAGGTTCTGGGAGGTAAAGATTTCAACATCTCTTCCAGGGAGGCACAGTTCAACCTCTAACAGGCAGATTGTTTCACCTCTTTGTGCCTCAGTTCTCTGATCTGTCAAATGGGATGATAATAATAGGGCCCATCTCCTGGGGTGGCAGGGAGGCTACATGGAAACGTGCAAACCTCAGGACAGGGCCAGGCACACAGGAAGCACCCGGTGGATGCTGTTATTTCCATCTCCTCAGTGAAGACTTCTTGGGAGCTGGGACCAGGAGCTGAGGAGCAGACGGCGATGTCCTTGGCCAGAAGGAATTGCTGAGGAGGGCCCACGGCTGGGCTGTGGGCCTCTTGCCTGGATGCAGAGGCTCATAGAAGCCCCTCCCCACTGTCTGGATGAGAAGAGGCGGGTGTGCCTCTTCAGTGTGGTGGGGTGAAAACCACTGACAAAAAGTGGGGTTCTCCATCTGCAGAGGGTGCCCAGCTGCAGTAGGAACCCACAAGGTGATTCAGGTACTGGGTGAGCCCAGATGACTTTTCAGTCCCAGTCAGCCCTGAGAGTCTGGGCAGGAGCTTGGGGCTAGAAGCCCAGGGTAGCCCAGCAAAGACTGAGGGGCACTTGTAGACTCCCCAGGGCTGGAAGGACGCTGAGCCCTGACAGGCAGGGAAACTGAGGCAAAGAGAGGGGAAAGGACTTGTGGGGAGCTCACATAGAGAGCTAGGAGCCCTTGTCTCCTACTCTCCCCATGGTAGGCCCCTGGGTAGTTGTGGGTGCCACAGGATTGGGCCCCAGGGCTGTGCCCCAGGCCTTGAGGCTGCCCCACAGTCCCCTTTGAATGAAGCTGGGTTGGAATGACTTTGGCCGGTGGTCACTGCCACCATGCCCTCCACCCTCCATTAGCTTGGTCCCCTTTCTGAACTTGGCCGGACCCACCCCGAGGTCCCTGAAGTACTTTCTGCATCCCAGAGTCCATCCACACCCATCCCTTACAGCTCTTGCTGGGAGGCGGGAGGGCAGGGCATTGCCAGCCCCACTTTGCTGATGAAGGCGCTAAGACCTAGAGGGAGGAGGTGGCAGAAGCGGGACAGAACCCAGTGCCGGGACTCCTTGAGGGGAAGGGTGGAGGTTGCCTCTCAGCCTGCTGCGCCAGCCCCTGGGGTGATAGGCTGGGGAGACCCCAGGGCCCAGCCCTTCAGAACAAGGCTCAGCTGTACAGGGGTCCTGGGGGTCCTGAAGGAGGTCGCCTGCCCCAGAGTCCAGAGCTTAGTGATTAAGTGGGGCTACAGAGAATGACCATTCTCTGGGTGTGGTCTGGCCAAGCTGGGGACCCGGGGGGAGGGTATCAGGACCGACCCCTGCGGCAGCCTCCTCACCATGCTGTCTGCATCTATATTTATCCCCATAATGGCCTATCGGGAGTGCAGCGTCTTCAGAGCGCAGCAGCCTTAGCTGAGGTGGAGAAGTGATTTATGACAAGATGCCACCCCCTACCTTGACGAGAACACCCTTCTGCTCTCTAGGGGCTGTGCACCGCCTGGCAGGAGCCAGTGTAGCAGTGAATGTGCAGAGAGGGCCCCAGAGAGTATGAGCAGCTTGGGGCTGGACACCCATGTTCCATGAGCCAAGGCTGTGGCACATTGGGGTGGTGGGGCTGTGGCTGGAGTTGTGTGTCTGGAAGGTGGAACCAGATTAACTGTAAAGCCTTTCAGCTCAGCGATTCAGAGAAATCCTGATTCTGAAATCCCAGAATTCCCAAGTCCTGGGATTCTGTGACACTGTAGCCCCAGGCTTCTATAGTTCCAAGATGCCGCAGATCCTCTTCCCTTCACCTTTTCACTCTTCCTTACTCTCAGCAAACACTTGTCCAGGTCCCATTCAGTGCCCCTCTGCACAGGGAACAACAGAAGTGAAAATAAGACCTGGTCCCATCTTTAAGCTCAAGTGAGGGTGACATTTCCTAAGCCAGTGGTTACAATATGATGACCATGTAAGTGCTTCCCCCTCCAAGACCAAGGGCTTGGGGTTTCTTTGTAGAGCAGTCCCCAAGTTCTATGTTTTTTTTTTTTTTAAAGTAGGTACTAGGGATTGAACCCAGGACCTCTTACATGCTAAGCATGTGCTCTACCACTGAGCTATATCTATTCCTCTGTTGTGTGTGTGTGTGTGTGTGTGTGTGTTTTTAAACATTTTGTTGACGTATAAAAGCTGACTTCCCACATATACAACTCAATGACTGTTCACAAACCAAAAATTTCTGTGTTAGTAGCACCCAAACTGAGAAACAGAAGCTTGACCATCACTGAAGCCTCTTGGTGGCACTTTCTGGCCACTAGCAGCCTCTCACACTATCCTGCAACCCCCTCCTCCAACAGCATAGATTTGCTTTGCCTGTGTTTAGTTTCCTGTAAGTGAAGTCATACAGATTGCCATGCTCCATTATGTCTGGCTTCCTGCACTCAACATGCTCGTGAGACCCGCTCCTATTGTTGGTGCCCCTGCGCTTCCTTCATGCTCAGGCAGTGCCGTCCGTTGTGTGGATGTTGACCATTCTATTTATCCCTTCTGATGATGGGCATTTAGGGGACTCCCAGACTGTGGCTATTACAAATAGTGCTGCTCTGAAAGTTCTTGCATTTGTCTTTTGGTAAACACATTGTGTGTTTCTACCAAGCATTGCTGGTTTGTCACAAGGGGTGAATTTATTTAGCTTTGTTGACACTGCCAAACATTTCTCCAAAGTGGTTGTACCAGTCTTCACTCCTGTTGGCAATGCGTGAGGGTTCCAGTTGCTCCACATCCTTGTCAACACTTGATATTATCAGCCTTTTTGATTTTGACCATCTCGGGGGTGGGAGTTGGGGGGAGCATTGTGGTATTGATTGCACTTGATTTTGTCGAGCTGAGTTTGGAGAATGACAGAAGTAAGTGAAGAAGGGGGAAGGGCATTCTAGGCAGATGGAACAGGGTATGCAAAATTACAGAGGCATGAAAAAATACTGCTGGAACTTAGTGTAGTGTACAGCACAGCTAAAGCCAGAAATGTTGCGGTGGGCGGCTCTGTCAGTGTGTTTGGATGTTCTCCTGAGAATGGTAGGGAGTCACAGAGAGCTTTTTCTCATTTTAAGCTAGCAACTACAGTATGTAAGGCATTTTGTAATTTCTATTTGACATATAAGAAAACTAAACCAAGACTCAGAAAGACTAAATGACTTGTCCAGAGCATATTAGCAGAGGCCCTGGAATGCAAATTCTTTCGAGCCTCAGTTTGCTCATCTGGAGAATGAGGATGGTGATAATGCCTCACTCAAGGGTGCTGTGAAGCTATAGAAGTTTAAGTCCATAACGCACTAGGCACAGTGCCTGGGGCAGGCATTATTATTACTCTCATTTTATATTATGTTTCCATCAGCCATACCACCCCCTCTCTTCTCTTCCAGCTAACAGAGTGGGAGTGGCCTCTCCCACAGTTAAGAAGAGCTGGCCTGGAATTGCAGCCTCAGCACCCTCTTAGGACCTAAAGTTTGCTCTGATGGTTACTTTTATTTATCAACTGGCTAGGCTATGGTGACCAGTTATTTGGTTAAACACCAATCTGATTTTGCTGTGTAGGTATTTTTTAGACATGATTAACATTTAAATCCATAGACTTTTCTTAGAGCAGATTATCCTCCACTTGTGGGTGGGCCACATCCAATCAGTTGAAGGCCTTAAAAGCAAAGACTAAGGTTTCTCCAAGAAGAAGGAATTCAGCCCCAAGATGGCAACATAGAAACTGGGCCTAGCTTCCAGCTTGCTTGGCATGCCCTGTGGAGTTTGGACTCAGGGCTGCAATATCAACTCTTAACTGCACTTCCAGTCTTCCCTCTTGCCCTGCACATTTCCAACTTGCCAGCCCCCACAATGGCATGAGCAAATTCCTTAAAAGAAATCTCTCTCTATATGTAGATACCCTGTTGGTTCTGTTCTCCCTGGAGACCCCTCATACAGTTGCTGCTTGTCTTGATCTGGATGCACCTGGGAAATGGGGTGGAGGAGGCAACTTGATCTGGATGCATTCAAGGCACATTCCAGCCCTGAAAGCTCAGTGAATGCAACCGTCAGGGCCAGTGGGGACCAGGCATCTGGTTAGCCAAGGGTTCCAGTTATCAGAGTGTCACCATCTAGACCAGAGGTTGCAAACTCAGAGGTCTGCTGAGACCCGACAGGAACTCGGCATGTGAAGCTGACAGGGCTGTTATGGGGACCAAGTGTGACATCTGGCTAATTATGCCAAGTGTGGGCTAAACCACAGCCATCCCTGGGGTGTGGTCAGCCACTAGGGGGCCACATAGCATCCTCCCCCTAGGAACTCGATGTTCACACTGTGGTCTCAGATGGGCCCTTCAGCAGCACTTGGGAGCTGGTCAGAAATGCAGACTCTCAGGTCCCTCCCCAAACTGCTGCATTGGAATCTGCATTTCAACAAGATGCCCCACCTACTCACCCATCTGGGATTTGTGTGTCCTTTAGCCACCCCCACCAACAGTGTCACCAGGTGGGCTTGTTAAAATACAAGTGCTACTCTGGGGGCTCTGATTGAGCAGGTCTGTTTGGGGCCCAGGAACCTGCATTTCTAACAAGCTCCCAGGAGATACTGAGTAGGCCCATCTGGGAGCCACACTTGGAGAGGTGAGAGCCTAAGGCTGCCCCAGGATCCTCTAATGTCAGTGACTAGACCCCACTGAGCAGGATTTGCTGCATGGATGGAGATCCAGAGGCCCTGGAGGCCACACCCAGGAGTGCAACACCTTGAAGGGCATGCGGATGTGGGGTCTGAATCTGTTCTTCCCTCCCTGGCCCCTCATCCACCACCTTGGTCTACTTTGGCATCTGTGAGCTGTGTCTTCCAGTTGGGAAGGGGAGCCTGGGGCATATTCTTAACAGTTTTAACTGCTGGCCCCCTTTACCGTAAACTTCACACATCTCCCCAGTTTTTGACCTGCTTCCCCTGTCCCCAGCCATCAAGAATCGCGCAAGCTGCATAGTGTCATTCCAAGAGCTTTACCTCACTTAATCCTCAACCTGAGGAAAGCACTCTTATTGTTCTTGTTTTATAGAGGGGGAAACCAAGACCAGAGAGGTTAATGACTTGCCTGAGGTCACATAGTAGGTAATTGACAGCCAGGGATTCAAACCCCAGCAGTCCGAGACCAGAGTCTGTACTCTTAACCACTGGGCAGTATTCCCCATCCTTTTAACTGCTACCAAAACTTTGTAGAGCATTACTTCCTATGGTTGGCACTGAAAAGAGGATTTCTTTTCATTTTTCAGACATCAGGTTGAACATGCTTTTTCAGAGGGCACACGATGCCCCCCCAGTGCTGACAGCCGTCCTGCGGTTGCACTTACCCCATGGTCTCCACCAGACGAGACTCTGGAGTCAGGGCTGCTGCCTCCCTGGGCGCCTCAGCCTTGCCCTGCACCTCTCATCCCTCTCTCCCTGACCTGGGTCTCCAGATCGCCACCTCAGTCGGTTGCCTCCCCCGGCCTCTGTGCCTGCCTCTCTTGGGGTCTCCTTTCACTGCCTATCTCTAATTTGGGGCCCTTCAGGCCACTTCAGCATCTCCTCCCAACAGTGGGTGGCGTTCACAACCCAGCTCCTGGGTCCTGAGCCGCTGGGGCCAGTGAGTGGGCGGGAAAGATGGAGTCCAGCAGCCCTCGCTCTTAGCTGAAGCACTGTTCTTCCCTAGCTTAGAAGCACCCTTGCCCCTTCTTGGCCCTCAGTTTCCATCCCTGTGAAGTGGGACACTAAACCCTCTAGTGCTGGCCTCTTGTACAAGTTATGAGGGTCCAGGGATTGAGAAGGGGCTTTGTGATCTCTCAAGTGATGTGTGCAGCAGGGAGGTGCTTGTGATTCCTCTGGGGCTGCAGACTGAAGAGAGTGCCTGGTTGCTTCCTTCCCTCGTTCATTTGGCACATATTTATTCAGCACTCACTGTGCACAGGTGCTGCTCTAGGTGCTGGGGAAACAGTGGGGATTCCACCCTTGTGGAACTTACATTCTAGAGGGACAGACAGACATAAGGCAAATAGACAAATTAGTGAATGGTTGTACATTGCATTGATCTGTGAGGAAAACTGTGGGACTGAGATTACATTAGCTTCCCTGACCAGGGAAGGCCTCTGAGGAGGTAACGTTAAACTGACAACTAAGACCTGTCATGTGAAGAAAAGCATTTCTGGCAGGAAGAACAGCAAGTGCAAAGGCCCTGAGGCAAGACAGAGGTTCGCATATTCACAGAGCAAAAGGAGGGCAGTGTAGCTGGGTGCAGGGAGTGAGGGGACATGTGACATGAGGTGGGGTCAGGTAAGGCCCTGTTGTCCTGGGGAGAATTTGGATTGTGTGACCTGTAAAGGGAAGTCACTGGAAGATTTTCAGGTAGAGCTGTGGTGGCATCTGATCTGTATGTTTAAAGACTCCCTCTGGCTCCAATGTGGAAAAGAGAGAGTCTAGGGGCTGGGGTTGCTCAGGGAGACCTGACATGGGCCATTGCATGGCTGGGCATGAGGTGATGGGGGCCTGGCCAGTGGAAGTGGAGAGATGGGGATGATACTGGATGCAACTTGAAGGTGGAATTAGCAGCAGTGGGATATAGGGGGTGAAGGAAAGAGCGAAGTCAAGGATGATGGGTTCCTAGGTTTCTGGCTAAAACTGTTCTGGACCTGTGGCTCAGCACCAGTCTCCAAATCCTTCTGCCTGAAGGATGCTTTAGGATCTGGTGCCAGTGGACCCTGTGGGGGCTGAAGCCTCTGACTTGTTCATTGTAGCCTGAGGGTGCTCAAGGAATATTTGTTGAATGGGTGGATGGACGAATGAATGTGAGTTCCCAAGCCCTGCACTCTCTTTGCCTCAGTTAACCCATCTGTGAAAGGAACTACTAGTTTTGTATCCCTGCCTTCCAGTTCTTTCCCTGGGGCATTGGTCACCCCAGAAGGCCTGTGTCCATCTGGGCCAGGCGTCAGGACCATCCTTGAGTAGGCCCAGTGCTGCAGGCCCCTTCTCCAGCCTGAAACCTCAAATTACCCGGGGGGGGGGCAGCGGGTGCTGCACGAGGGAACAAGAGAGAATTTCCATCTTGCCCAGATGCGCATGGCAGGCCCAACCCTCCCTTAATGACACCTTGCCAGCCTGCCCTCTTGCTGGAGTAGGAGGGGAGGGGGCCCGGCCCAGCCTAAGCTGTGGTTTCTTTTTCCATTGCGTCAGGCCTCAGGGTCCGGCCCGCCTGCCCGCTGCCGGCTGGCACAGAGGGGCCCACTCTGACCCCCGCCTGCCCTAACTCCAGACATCATGTGCTCCCCGTTTCGGGGATCCAGAAGCTTCCAACCAGAGGGTGAGTTGGGGATGGGGGACCTGCCCCTAGCTGGGGAAGGAGTGCCCCTTCCCCGCCCACCTACCCATTGCTGAAGCTAGCTGGGGCCAGTGAGCTGATCCAGGTGGAGCCCTGATCCAGGTGGAGCTGAGGTGGGCTCTGAAGAACCCCGCCCAGCCTGACCCTCCCCTGGGACCTTGGGCATCCTGGCCAGGAGCCAGTGAGGGTCAGGAGGACAGTGCAGTAACCAAGGCAAGTGATGATGGTGGCTGAGCTCACGGGGAGGGTGGGGAAGAAGTGGCCCCAGAGTGTTCATATGAGCGCTTGCCTTACGTCTGTTGGTCTGGGGGCTCATGTGTCCATGTGTATCTGTGTGTCCACACACAAGGAAGTGTGTGAATCTGGGCGTGTGTACCTGACACGCCTCAGGATGAAACCAGAGGTCTCTGACATGGCAGCAGGGGGGATGGTGGTCCAGGTGGCATCTAGCATGTCATGAAGGGGGCCAGTGAGGTGGAGAGGAGGTGGATAAGCTGGATTCCACCCCATTAGTGATGATTGGAGAGACAGGGGTGTGGACAGGGTGACGTTGGGTGCTCTGGGGCCCTCTGAGACTCAGGCTCCCTTTGGCCTGGCTGACTCCCAAGGTGCCCCCACCAGGTTCTAGGGCCCCACCATGCCCAGCAGTCCCCAAACCCTAGCCACACATTGGCCTGGGAGTCTGGAGACTTGGCTCACACCCTGCCTCTGCTGTTTCCTGGCTGTGTGACCTTGGACAGGTAACTTCTGTTCTGAGCCTCAGTTTCCTTATCTGTAAAATGGGGGTGACCGTTGTCGCCTATCCCACCTCTGGGTAGTTGTAAGCATAAACAGGTGTTCTCTCAGCCATCCGGCAAGATGTCCATTTTGGACATCCCTGTCCTGCCTTGTCCTCTCCGGGTCGAGGACTTGCTCGCCCCTCCCCCACCTGGCACGGCCACCCAGCTGCACACAGTGAGAGGCAGTACAGCTCTCCAGCCCCTCCAATGGAAACTAATTTTTACACGACAGGAATAAATCCTGCAGGCAAATTGCAGTGCCTTCCTGATGCTCTGGGCTCCTGTGATTATAATGAGGTTCTAGGGACAGACGGTGGGAGGGAGGGGGCTGAGCACTGGCTCTGTCACTGTCCAGACCCTCCCCCTTCCAGGCATTCCCGGGACCCTGGGTCAGGAGCCAGAGAGGGGCCTCTGGCTGCAGGACCCACGCTCGCCCAGGCCTCCTGCAGACGGGGTCTTCATCTGCCCAGCGAGAGGCTGGCACTCAGGGAGTAGGCTGTGGCTGGGTCAGAGGGAGGGGAAGTGGGCCCAGCACTGCCACTGTGGCTCAGTCCTTCCCGCTTGGATGACAGCTGCCTCCTCGCCAGCCTCCCTGCTGCCTCTCTTTAGTCTAACAACCCCGTCTCCCCACAGGGGCTGGAGTGAGTTTTTAAAAACAGAAATCAGATCATGCCACCTCGCTGCTTAAAACTCTCCGAGACTTCCATCACTCTTAGAATAAAGCCCCAACTCCCTCTCAGAGCCTTCAGCCCTCGGGACCTGGCTGCCCTCCCATACTCTCAGCCAGGTGGAACTGAGCTCTAAGAGGGCTAGGGCTGGGCAGTCTCCTCACTGCAGGGTCCCTGCCCTGGCGCAGTTCTTGGGACTTAGTAGATGTTCGGTAAATACTCTAGAGTGAATGAATGAGCCTCAGTGTCCTTGTCTGGAAAATGGGGTGATATTAGGACCTACCTCGTCAGACTGGATAAGGATTAGCAACATCATGCAGGTGACGTGCTCAGCTCACAGTCAGGGCTTGTCAATGTGGTCAGGTGAGTTTGTGGTCCCAGAAGGAATGCCCTCTTCTCCCCTCCCTCCTTTGGGGCAGTGCAGGGCCAGTTACCCACTCAATAGTGAAGGGATGAGATATTAGTCAAGGAGTTGGAACCTGGCCTTTGTACATAAGTGTTTGGGACTGGACTCGTCCACACAGATGTGGGCCTATGTTAACTTCAGATGTGCCAGTGGAGAGAAGATCTGGCCACAGGAGCCTTGGAGGACTGTGTCATGATGTCTTGGGGGCAGATGAGGGAGATTAAGTACAGAGAGCCAGCTGGCTTGTGTACAGGGCCTGTTATGGGTGGGACCCAGACAGAGCTCCTCTCCGCCCCTTGAGATGGGTTCCTCCATACTTGCTCCAAATGAACACTTTGCACTTGGAGGAAAACACATCTGCTTAAAGTAAGCAAATGTCAGTAATTAGCCTTGACATTGGAGGAGGTACGTAAGGCCCAATGCATGGAATTTTGTTAAGTCGTGTACAAGTGACAGGGTAGATTCAACATTGAGCATAAGGACCAACTCAGGCAGGATCTGAGCGATATGGAGGATTTGTCCACTCATTGATTTATACACTTACCTTTTTTATTCAACAAATGTATACTGAGTGCCTCCTGTGCACCAGTCACTGTGCTTAAGCTGGTGATACAGGGTGACCAAGCAGACAATGAACAAAGCCAAGTTTTGGATAAGTGACCAGAAGTGAGATTCCTAGTGGCCAAAGCAGTGAGGGAAAGCTGAGCATTTATAGGCTCCATTGTAGCCACAAGATGTGAATATGTCAGTTGCTCAGGAGAAGCCCCGGTTTTTCTGGCAAAAATGAATGGGATGCCTGTGTCCACTGTGATTTGTTGCTGATCTGACAGAGGCAACTTGAATCTGTGTGTATCACACAAAGATTGACCAAAGCAGAGAATAACTTCAAAGACAAACTGAGCACATGACAAGAGACTCCTTTTCCGTGCCTTTCCTGCATTCTCCTTTCTCCAATCTTTTGAGCCTGTTATTCCATCCCATTCCTCCCCACCCCTACACACACCTTTCCTTCCATCTCTCTACCAACGTCTTGAGGGTCAGGAGGTGACATCTCCCCAGGCGTCTGTCTGGCAGATGTCTGTCCCCTCTCTGACCCTCAGTGCTGTCCTCCTAGACTGCGAGGAACTGCTGCCGCCATTGCCAACCCCCATGGCCTACATTCCGGGTGGGGGTGCCCCAGCATCGGGGGTAGCCCCCCTGGGCTCCCAGTACTGCGTGTGCAAGGTGGAGCTATCGGTGAGTGGCCAGAACTTGCTGGACCGGGATGTCACCTCCAAGTCCGACCCCTTCTGTGTCCTCTTCACAGAGAATGAAGGCAGGTGGATTGAGGTGAGAGCCCCCTCCTGTGTGCGGCTGCGATGGGTGGAAGGTGGCTAGGGGCTGGGGAGGGACTCCCACTGGATCCCAGGGACCTGGCGTCAGGCCGTTGGAAGTATTTGGAGTATGGACTGGGGATTATGTAGAAAATTGTTACTCTTAAAATTAAATTTTATTTAAAATGTTTATAATGTTACTTAAAATAATTATATTTGTGTTTAAATTATTATTTCATATATTTATGTAATTTTATATTAATGTTTTATATCATTATATTTTAAGTTACTATAATATATAGTTAAAACCTTAGAGTTTAGCAAAATGCTTGCTTCCATTTTTAAAATAACTTTCCCCACTTATTCCTAAATGAGCACAGTCAGTGAGGAGCCAACAGAGAAACAGGGAACTCAGACTTTAGTCCCAGAGCTAGGCCCAGACCCAGCTCTGTCACTCCCTGCCATGTGCCCCTGGGCAAGTGGCTATCCTTCTCTGAGTCTGTCTCCTCATCTTTGAAATGAGGATTTTTTTCCCTGCCTGCCTTGGAGAGCCTGAGAGCTGGGGATGTTGATAGAGCCACAGCCAAGGACTTCTGAGCTGAAAGACTTTGGCTCGAGGGTTGGGGAAGGATGCAGCTTAAGGAAGGATATTGAGAAATCCAAACTGTTAAGACTTTCAGGGTTTAAAAATGACTTTGTTTCCTATTCCAAAAGGGGTCTATATTCATTGTAGTAAATTCAGAAAACCCAGGTAGATCTACAGAAGAAAAATCAAAATGATTGGGAACTGGCCTCTCAGGGAGAACCACTGTTAACAGTTTGGTATCCGGCCTTTCAGGTAGTTTTATATACATGAAGATTTTCCAAAGTATGTTTCTATTTTACATAGTTATTTAACTGGGCCTCATTGGGCATCCTGAAGTTTACAAAGACTTTCCACAGACATTGGCTCCTTCTTCTGATGCCAAGGAAATGGGCTGGGATTGCTTACCCACTTCACAGAGGGGAACTGGGGCCCAGAGCGGGGAAGAACTTTCCTGTCTCACCCAGTATATTGGTGATGCAGCCAGAAGTGGGAGGTGGGCTGTGGGACCCGCTGAGGACTCCACGGGGGAGCCCCAGGCCTGAGCCAGCATGTCCTGAACCCCACCTATCCCTCAGGAAATGGTGTCCTCACCCACTGCACCCACCCCCACCCATGGCACTCCCCCCACTCTCCCTGACAATCTCTCTCCCACCCAGGCTGGCCACCCTGGCTAAAAATAGCCTGGGGCCAAGACCTCTTCCTTCCCTGCTGCCCTGGCCCTTGGAAATGGGATGGGTGGGAGGAAAAATCAACACAACCCCAAAATAGACTGTCACCCAGACTCCGCGGTTTGGGGCCTCCATGCAGAGAGGCCAAGAGGCGGGGTTCCCATCGCAGCCCCACCAGTGACCCACAGTACAAGGCCCTGTCTTTCCCCAGGTTTCCACAGTCGGTGGGACAGCGGGGGCCACTCATTCCCAGTTTTGACATTCCAGGGTTCTATGAAGGTAGCAACATCTGCCCCCAGGGAGATGGGGACCCCTGAACCCACCTTCCCCTAAATACTCCTCTTTCTCTCTGTTTCTTCTCTCAGCTTCCATGTAAAGTGTAGTTTGAAAAAAGGGTTCTCCCTAAATAAAAAGGATGAAAACCACAGACAGTCACATCCCTTCATTTCACAGAAGTGGAAACTGAGGCCCAGCTGGGAAATAGGACTTTCCCTCTGTCACCTGCCTAGACAAGGACCACATCCTTACCCTGGCACTTAAGTATGGAGTTAAGGCCAGAGACTGAAGAATGTGAGTGCTAGAGTCAGACGTGGGTTAAAATCTTGACGCTGCCCTCTAGCTGTTCAGCCTTGGCTAAGTCACTAAACCTCTCTGTGCTTCCATGTCCTCATCTGTGAGCTGGGAGTAATGATTACCTCAGTCACCCAGGTAACTGGCCCCGAGGGCCTAGCACAGAGATGGGTGCTCAGCAAATTAACACCATGATTTCCAGCAGCTGAGAAGGGTTGAACCAACTGCTTAATTCTGACTCTTGTTTCCCTGCCCCTCTGCCAGTACGACAGGACAGAAACTGCAATCAACAACCTCAACCCCGCATTCTCCAAGAAATTTGTCCTTGATTACCACTTTGAAGAGGTGCAAAAGCTCAAGTTTGCACTGTTTGACCAGGACAAGTCCAGCACGCAGCTTGAGGAGCATGATTTCCTGGGCCAGTTCTCCTGCAGCCTGGGCACGGTGAGCCAGGCCCCCTCTGGGTGGGCGGGGGCAGGACAGGCACCTACACCGGCTCCCCACATCACCCGGCTCCCAAGGATGGGGAGGGTCCCTGCTGCCTGCTTTCCCTGGCTCAGTTTCCCTGGCTGGCTTCCGAGGTGGCATCACAAATGCAGACAGACTTAGAAGCCAGCAGGCACAAAAGGGAAGAAGTATCCTGGTGGGGCTGGGGCCAGGCTGAAATGCTCCCACTGGAAGATACTAAGCGCAGCACCAGCCGGCTGTTGCCACCCAGGAGTGGGGGTCCCATGTGGCCAGAGCTTCTGATTGTTAGAAGTAAGCAAGTGCAGTCTGAATTCCTGGGGTAGAAGCGTACGATCAGCAACCACGACACCCATGGTAGTCCCACTTCACAGCCGGCTCACTCTGTGACCTTGGGCAACTTCCTTTCCCTCTCTGAGCCACACTTCCCTATCCGGCTCAGCTCTCGGTGAGCTAATAGAGGAGCCCCTGACACAGTCATTATTGATGATTGTGTGCCCTAGGGCAAGCACCTACACCCTTCTGGACCTCACTTTCCCCATCTTTTACTCAAGGACTGTCCAGCCTAGAAAAAGGCAGTGGATAAATAAAATGGAAAAGGCTTTGAGAAGTTCCAATGGAGACCAAAGTGCCTTGGGCCTTCCAGGAGATGATGTTCAATGAAAAAAGCCAGGGCCCAACAGTTGTGTAAGAAGTGGGGTGCGTCTGTCAGGGTCCCTGCCATGTGTCTATACCCTCCAAGAGTAACTGAGGAGAGAGCTTAAGGACCAGGGGCCAGGGGCCAGGAACAAACAAGGGGCAGAAAAACCTACACAGGGCCTGACACCAGCGGGAAGCCGGGCTACCCCTAACCTGGAGAGAGGGGCAGGGCAGGAAGTGGTCTTGCCAGGGGCCTGGGGAGAGCTGTGGCCACCCCGGGGGGGCCTCCGGACTGGAGCCAAGGCTGATGATGAACAACAAATCCTCCACCAAGCCACAGCCCTGCCTCTCTCTCCTCCTGCTCTCCTAGCTTCTGCTGGCACCCCCATCAGTTGAACCCCCACAAGCCAGAGGATGGGGAAGCCAGGTGATGCAGTCCACAGTGACACAGAGCAGACAAAGAAAGGCAGAGAGTGGGCCTGGGGAGAAAAGCCACCATAGAGGGACTAGGAACATGCTCACAGCAGCACAAAGAAACCCTGGCATTTTCCCCAAGAAACTAAGAATGGTGGTGGGTGGGGAATGGGGTGTACAGAGACTGTGGGAGGGTGACTTTACAATGTGTCTCACTCTTCCCTCCTACCTTGTATTGATCCTTGAACCCTGTGTGAACGTATTCACTGTTCAAAACAACAGGAGTCAGGGTGTGATCCCTGATGGAAGAATGGGGTCTGGATAGCTCTGGGGGAGGCGGTCAGGGGGCTAAACTCCCTGCAGTGGCCTTCAGAATGTGAACCTTGCAAGAGCCTTTTCCAGGGGGCAGCCAGGTCAGTGGGCATCGGACTGCTGGGCTTCCATCCCAGCTGTGAGACCTCGAGCAAGTGTCTTAACCTCTCTGGAGACCGTAGTCTCCTCAGCTGCCCAGTGGGGTTAACAGTGGTTGCTGTCTGCTCCCATGGTGAGGATCACGCAGGGGGAGGTTAGGCAGCGCCTGGCATAGAGCATCTTCTGTGAGCAGTGCCTGTTGAGGATTTTTCTTGCTTAGGTCTCCCCACCAACCCTCACAGAGCAAGTGCCTCTCTCTCCTTTCTCCCTCCAGATCGTCTCCAGCAAGAAGATCACTCGGCCTCTGCTGCTGATGAATGACAAGCCTGCGGGGAAGGGCTTGATTACGGTACCAGCCCCACCCCCCCCACGCTCCCTCTCTGCGCTGCCCACTGCCCTCCCCATCAATGGGCCGCTTCACTGGCAGATAATCACCAGCTTTGTTTGGAGTAAAAAGCCCAACTTACAACTTAGCAACAGGTCTCTTAGCAACGGGCTCCTGGCTCCACATATGATGCGTTGGGCCCGCCAAGCTGGGGTTGGGGGAACTGCCAGGGCCCCCATGGCGGCCTCCCCGCCCCCACCCCGTAGAGGCGCCCCTGCTCATCCCAGGAAGCCTCCCAGCACCCCCTCCCGACACTGGCCCCAGCCTATCCTCCCTTGGGGGGTCTTTCAGGCGTTTCAGGAGTGCCTTGCCCATCGGAGCTCTGCGGCTGCAATGCGCAGTGATTCCTGTGATGCGCAATGATTCTTGCGATGCACAGCGATGCCTGCGATGCGCAGTGATTCTTGTGGTGCACAGTCCCTTTGAGCTGATGAGTTCTTGGGTCCTCAGACTCCTGGAAGGCGGGGAAACCTGGTTTCACAGATGAGGGAACTGAAGCCCAAAGAGGAAGTGCCCTGGGGCGGTTCAGCTAGTGAGATTCCCTTCTGGACTGTCCCCCTCAGAGTATGTGTGACGCCAGGCGAGCGGGCTGTGCTGGATGGAGCGGGGGCGTCCCTGTGTGTGTTCAGCAGCGGTTACTCTCCTACTCTGGAAACTTCCTGGCTCCCTGCTGCCTGTGGAGCCGTGCATTCTAGGCTGTGAGGGACCCAGCAGTCTCAGCTGGGTTTTACCCGCTTCATGTACGTGGCCTGCGTACATTCAAGGCAAACTGAGTTCGTAGCATACCCTGCACTTACCCCAGGCCCTTATCCACTGTTTCTGCCACCTGGAATGTCCCCTCCCAACCTCTTCCCACCTCTTGGGGTTCAAAACCTCCCCATCTAAATGCCTCCGTAAGCCAGCTGCCCTTCACGTGGCAACCAACCCAGACGAACCCCACCAGGCGGGTATGCCGCCCCCAGCATTCCCAGCAGGTCCCTCTAGACCTAGGTTCCCTTGACCTCTGAGATGGGGACAGTAACAGGGTTTGCCCTACAGGGCTGTTGAGCAGGGCTCAGCTGCAGTGGAAGAAGGGGAGAAGGGGCCTCCAGCCTGGCCTCTGTCTGAGGTTCTGAGGGTCAAATAGCTTGTTAGACTGAGGCCATCCTAGAGGTGTGGGAGGGGAGGAAGCCCACTTGTGATTCTGTTGGCCAGAGGGCTTTTCCTGCCACTGTGCGGGCAAGGGGGAGGGAGAGGCCGAGAGAAGGCAGATGGCAGCCTCGAGGTCCTGCAGGGCCATGGCTGATGGAGAAGGCCCAGAGGATGGATGACCAGTGTGAGCTGACAAGACAGCAGAGGGAGCTAAGGTGGTCCCATCCCTGCCCTGGGCCTCAGTTTCCCTGGCTGCACAGTGAAGTTGCTGGAATTTCCGATGCCTTGGTGTTTGAAGGTGGTAGTGTTTGTTCTCTGGGTCTGCAGTGGGGGCATGAGGGGGCCTATCAGGCTGCTCTCTGACCCAGAACCTCTCCCAGATGCTCAAGACCACCCCCCGTGTTTGGTTCCTGCTTCATCTCCCTCCGCCATCTCATGGCCCCTCTCTTGAGCCACATTGGGGTCACTTCTGATTCCTCATATCCTGATGAGTTATTACCCCTTTTTCCAGAAGATGAAAAGTGAGGTTTTAGGAAGATAAGAGACTTGTCCATGTCATCTAGCACTACCCTTCCCCTCCCCTCTCCTCCCAGCCCTGGAGATTTGACTCCTGGGGCAACCTACGTCCACCCTGCCTAAACAGGGGCTGGAGGGAGTCTCGGGAACAGATCTTGACCCCTGGCATTCCTCTGGCCTTACAGATCGCTGCCCAGGAGCTATCAGACAACCGAGTCATCACGCTGAGTCTGGCAGGCAGGAAGCTGGACAAGAAGGTGAGGCAGATGGGGGAGGGGTTCTCCATCAAGAAGTAGCATCCTCCCCCAGCCCTGGGGCTTCTGGTCACGACCTTCATCACCCCTCTCGGGACAAGTCCATAGCACACAGTCCTACTGGCCACCCCAAATTAACACCTCTTCACCACTAAGGTAGTGAGTTTCCTTCACTTAGAGATATTCAAGACATGGCTGGAAACCCACTCACTGGGGCTCCCCATCTCACTTAGTGAAACTCTAGACCTTATAATAACCTTTGGGACCCCACCTGATGTGACCACAGCCCCCTGACTTCCTGACCTCACCACTTCCACTCTCCCAACCTTCATTCTGTTTCAGCCAAATCAGCCTCTTCATGTCCTAGGATTACACCAAGCACCCTCCTGCCTCAGGACCTTTGCACTTGTGGCTCCTTCTGCCTGGGCTATTCTTTGTCTTGAGTATTCTCATGACAGGCCCTTCCTTCACCTCCATCAAGCCTTTGCTCTTACGTCACCCCTAGGGAGGTCTTCCCTGAAATTGCAGTGATCCCTGATTTCCTCCCCTCTCTTGCTTTAATGTGTCTCTTTAACACTAATTGCTGCCTAATGTATATTATTTACTCATTTTATGTCTCCCCTCTCTTGAATATAGTCTCTTTAGAGTGACAGGTTTTCTTTAACTTTAATAAATGGAGTTTTAAAGGACTCTTCTGCTAGGATAGTTTCAGTTTTTCAGATTCCCAGTAAAGTAAATTAAAATCCCATCCGGCTGGATGCATGCCTCCCCTGCCCTGGGAACAATCTCCCTGTTGATGTCCTGCTCTGTCTAAGATGCTGGAGTTGTAACTTCCATGAGGCTTAGGGTCTCTGAGCACAAGCTCTGGTTACCCCAAGATGGCGTGGTTTCTCTTGGGGATGCTGCTTGGTCCTGGGGGCTGTAGATGCCCTGGGCTTCTTGCTGAGCCCTGCAGAGGCTGAGGGGAGAGGGACCAGGCTGGCTCTGCCCACAGCTTCCACTCCTGATGCTGGGTTGGGGGGGGCAGCTGGGCCACACCTCCATCCCATCTGAATCTGGTAGAGTTGTGCCTCCCTCACCCACATCCTCCTGCTTCCTCCAGGATCTCTTCGGGAAGTCAGACCCATTTCTCGAGTTTTATAAACCAGGAGTTGATGGCAAGTGGATGCTGGTCCACAGGACTGAGGTGGGTGCGTGGGGCTCTGGGAGTCTCTGAGTCAGGGGGTCTGCAGTCCAGCCACCCCCAACAGCTCAGGACAGGGCTGGGCAGTCACAGCTCTGCAGTGCACAGGAAAACCCATGGTGGCACCTGTAGGACCCATTCCCTCCCTGCCACAGGGATACTCACTTCCAACCCCAGAAGCCTGGCTGTGGGTCTCTCCACCTTGTTACCCACTGTCCCATTGGGCTGACCTGGGCCTGAGCTCACCCTTGCTCCTCACTGTCCTCCAGGTGATCAAGTACACGCTGGACCCTGTGTGGAAGCCTTTCACTGTGCCATTGGTGTCCTTGTGTGATGGGGACATGGAGAAGCCCATCCAGGTGAGGGGGGCTGCAAGAACCTTGCTGTGCACTCTGACAGCTCCAGCCTCCCAGTCTACCTGAGGCTTCCTGGGGTGCCTTGGCAAAGCTTTTATTATGATGGAAAAAAAACATGTTGGGGGAGGGGGGAAGACATGGGTCCTTCTCCTGGGTCTGCCTGACTCTCAGTGATCTGGGCAGGGCCCTCATCTCTGTGAATCTCTTGTCTAGAACAGGAACAGTGACTGCCCTGTTCTTCCTGGAGGGCTGTGTGCTGTTAGATGGGATAATGAATGCAGGATTGCCTTGGAAACAGCCGAATGTGGTTGTTGTGATGAAGCCCATGATCACTAGTCTTTAAAAGCTCTCAGTCCTCAGGGTTGTGTCTGAGAGCAGATGGGATGCAGGGAGGCAGCAAGACCATGTAGGGATCCCCAGACAGGGTATCAGGAAACTTGAGTTCTAGTTCTGGGTCTACTACTGCCACTATGAGACTCTGGGCAAATGCTTCCCATTCAGGGCCTCGGGTTACCCATCAGTGGAACGGGTATGATAATTCTTACCTTCCTCCTAGGAGTGTCACGGCAGCTAAGTTAGAGAGCAAATCAAGATGGTATTTTTTTGTGCCCATTTTGGGGAAAAAATACCAGTCTGGGGAGGGCTCCAGGCCATGGCCCATGAGACCAAGACAGATTAGCAGCCAAGTGTGAGGTGTGCAGCTTCCTGCCCCAGAGAGAACAGCTTCCATTACTTGAGTGGGCACCCTTTCTCTTTTCCCCAGCAATCATGGAAGTCTTCCTGCAGGAGGCAGTTTGGGCGCTACCAGCGTCATCCCAAGTCAGCTAGTCAGATCTGTGGGGAGAGGGAGGCACACCCAAAAAGAAGATGTTGGGTTGCTCAGGGAGGTGAGGGGAGCTGGTAAGTGCCTTCCTAGGCAGGGCAGCTCTAGGGTGATCTCACTGAACCCACTCTAGGTTATGTGCTATGACTATGACAACGATGGGGGCCATGACTTCATTGGGGAGTTCCAGACCTCAGTGTCACAGATGTGTGAGGCTCATGATGGCATCCCGGTAAGATGTGCTCATGCACGTGACCCCAAGACCTCAGCAGGGGGTGGGGAAGGGGCACGGGTTTTTTAATCAGGCAGACTGGAGCTCAGATCCTACCTCTCTGCCTTTTGACCTTGAGTAAGACAGTCGGTCTCTCTGAGCCTCAATTTCCCCATCTGTCAAGTAGAGGCAGAAGAATAGAATGAGAATGAAATGAGATTATACAGGTAAAGCATCTAGTACTTAGCGAGGACTCAGGAGCTGTCCATTTAACTCCAAGAAGCCAGGCCCTCCCTGGGCTACGGTTCTGGGTGCACAAGTGGACATGACATGGAAGAGTTGTCCGGGGATGGAGGGCAGCTGTAGATCTTACCTTGGGCGGGTATAGCTTGGCCTGATCCCAAGGTGGCAGGAACCATTTCTGGGAAGGCTTCCTGGAGGAGGCATGCTACCCCCTAGTCAACTCTGTGGAGTAGATTCTGGGGCCCAGGGGAGGAGCAATCCCTGTGAAAGCCCCAAGCCGAGCTTCTCTTTCTCCTCCTGTGTTGCCCAGCGGGAATTTGAGTGTATCAACCCCAAGAAGCAGAGGAAGAAGAAGAATTATAAAAACTCGGGCATCATTATCCTGCGTTCCTGCAAGGTGAGCCAGCCTGAGTGGGCATAGGGCCGGGGCCAGGTTTGGGAGTCACTCAGAGAAGTATCATTGCAGAAGGGATGGACAGAGCATTGGATATGGAGCCAGCAAGGCCTGGGTTCAAATCCTGGTTCTATCACATCCTGACTCTGTGACCTTCTGAGCTTAGCCTCTCTGGTCTTCAGTCTCCTGGTATGTAGAACTGGGATGTTAACAGGATAAAGTGTGTAAAGGGTTAGTCTCCTATCACATTGCTGTGTGGAAGTCAAGGCATGAGATGACCTTCCAAGGTTTCCTAGTAGGAGGGGAACTGTTGGCAGTTGCTACTTCCCAGGCTTGCCCACTGCATGTTCAGCATCAGAGAGGCAGAGGACCTCAGGCTAGGGTACCCATCCTCTGTCAGTGACATCAGCAAGGGCTTAGGCAACTGCAACTCCTGTAGTGTAACTGAGGCCGCCCAGAAGGACAATGAAGTTAATACCAGCAGTAGGCAGGCTGAGGTCAGGGGCCAGGCCCACCTGGGTATCTGGTGGCTGTGTATTTGCTGGAATCGGGCAGGATGTTAAGGAAGGCAGCCGAGGCCAGCACAATGAGAGCTCTGGATGCTACACCTGAAGGTTGAGATCTGGCACTCTCTCTACTGGCTGGCCCACCCCAGGCCTCAGTTTCCTCATCTGGAGACTAGGATTTACATGAACTTGCAGCAAAGTTCCCACGCAGACGTGCTCTGTGAAAGTTAAGCTGACAGGTTGCAGCATCATGATTTCAGGTCCTTGTTTCTGAAACTTGTGTCACTTACATCCCTTGTTCGTGATTTTTGGCACCTGCCTTTTTATTTTTTGGAACCACCTCCCTCCTGATTATTGTGTCTTCTTTACTTAAATACATTTATTTTGAAAGGAACCCTTCTAATGTCACCAAAACCAGAAGGCCAGTATTCTTTGCCAAAAGGAGGCAAAGACCATCCAAACAATGTTTTAGTCGCTTCGTTAATTTACAGCAGGAGGCCTTGGGCCAGAGGTCTGGCCTCTCTCCATTCAAAGTTGAGGTTGGTAAGGGCTAGAGAGGCTGAAAGACCGAAAGGTCTGTTATGAAAGTGCTGGGTATGATTGACACTGGGGCCTGGGACACTGCCTGGAATCATCTTGTGTGTGTGTGTGTGTGTGTGTGCGCGCGCACACGCGCGCGTCACACCCCCCCGCCCCGCCGGGAACCTTTGTTCTGAGTGCTTTGTTATGATAGAGATTTGGGTTTTGTTGTAATCAGATGTGGTCCGTCTGTGTTTTTTGGTCTCCTTGTCCCCTGTCAGGGCACAGAGTAACAACCCCCCAAAGAGCCTTTGTGCAGTGTGGCCCAGTGAGGGTGGTGACCAACTGAACCCTCTGATTCCTTCCAGATAAAGCGGGACTACTCCTTCCTGGACTACATCCTGGGAGGCTGCCAGCTCATGTTCACCGTAAGGCTCTTCCCCGCCCCACCTTACTCAACCCCAGTGAGGATTCTCCCTAAGGGCTTGGGCCACTGCAGCAGGAGGGACTTGGGATAAACTTCAGGAAGGACTGGCCCAGAGGAGAGGGTATAGGTGGACGGGCCTTATTCAGGGCTTAGCTGCAGGTCAGGGCCTGGCCACCCAGCCCTCAGAGTGTCCCTGGCTACATTTCTTCAGAAGGAACAAAGCCAAATTCATCCGCACTCCCCTTTCTGCTTCCTGTGCTGCCCCCTCCTCCTTGCTCACTTGGCTCCATCCACACTGATCCTCACTGTTCCCACAACAAGCCAAGTTCTGCTGTGTCTTAGGGCTTTGCATTTGCTGTTCCTTCTGCCTGGAAGGCTCTTTCCCAGAACCTTCTCACAGCGGCTGCCCGGCCATCCTGCAGGCCGTAACACTGAGGTCACCTCCCCAGATCACCTCCCTGGATGCCTCCTGTTCCTCTTCATCACTTCTCTTGTTTTATTATCCTCAGGGCACTTGGCACTCTGAAATTTTCTTAAGTATTTTTTGATATCCCCATCCCACTAGCGACTCGCAACTGTGAGTGTCCTAAGTATGGGGCCTTTGTTTTGTTTCCACTCCAACCTCAGTGTATCAGTCAATGCCTGGCACATACCAGGCACTCAGTAAATACTTGTTGGAAGAGTAAATTGTCACTCTGCCTGTAACCTGGAGTGTGTACCCCACAGACTTGTCCTGTTCTTCACCTGAAGGGAAGCCTCAGGCCCGGGGGGAACCTGTTGGAGTCCCATACTCTGTCCACCTCCCACCTGGCTTCCCCACTGTCCATCACCACCTCTAGATTTCATGGGGGCTGGAAGTTGCCTGTGGGACTATAAGGAGGCAGGGGATTGGCCTTGTTGACCCCTAACTCCCCTGGTCACCATTGCCCCCCTCCCCTGCAGGGAGGCTGGGCCCTCCTATTCCTCCTGCGTGCATGTGTTTACTCAGCAGATGATACTGAGCACCTCCTGTGTGCCAGACACCAGGCTGTGCTCCTGCACGGGTCCCTCAGTTGATCCTGATGGAGTTCTCAAATGGCCATCTCATCCCCTGGGTCCCTCACCTACTCCTCCCCCTGCTGGGCAGTCTTGCCCACCCCTCTGTGCTACCCTCCAGAGGCTAGGCTGAAATTCCCTTGGGGCCGAGAGAGCAGGTGGAGCCCACTCTCCACCCACCAGCCTTGGTCCCTGTGGGGCATCTGCCCAGTGCTCTGTGCACAGTCCAGGATCTGGCTCCAGGGCCATGAGTCTTACCTGCAGTGATCACCCAGTCTGACTGGGAAGGTGGGCACTGCCCTACCAGGCAGTCCAGGTCCTGGTGCCCTTTGGTAGACTGAGGGACAATGGGAAAATGGCTTGGTGTAGGGGTGAGGTGTCTGGGAAAGCTTCAGTGGGGCAGTGACATCTGAATTGGGCCTGAAAGTTGGAAGAGAATTAGATAGGGAGAAGAGATGGATTGGCTCTTCAGGTAGAGCGAACCTCATGAATAAAGGCCTGCAAATGCGAGCAGGTGAATGTGTGGGTAGGGACAGTGAGGGGGGAAAAGGAATTTGGGGTTGTAGGTTGGCTTTGTATCATGTCTGGGCCATAGACTTTATGCTTAGGCAATAGGGAGCCACAGACAGCATTAGAACCACAGGAATAATACAGTCAGACAGTTTCCAGGTTTTGGATCATCTTATGGAAGTGTGGGTCGGGGCTGGGAGGTGATTGGGCTTCCCATATCGCATCAGCCTCTCTGTTCCTTGGAGTGAGACAGGGAGCTGGGGTCTCTGGTCGCACTGGGTGGCCTTTTCCCCACTCTGCAGGTTGGAATAGACTTCACAGCCTCCAATGGAAATCCCCTTGACCCTTCCTCTTTGCACTATATCAACCCCATGGGCACCAATGAATATTTGTCGGCCATCTGGGCAGTCGGGCAGATCATTCAGGACTACGACAGGTAAGCTTGGGGAGGGACTCTAAAGGTCAGCTCAGGCTCCATCCATCTGGAAGCTCAGCTTGTCAAAGCTAGAAAGGACCCAGAAATCATCAAACCTTGGAATGGCTAGCACAGGACGTACGTGCAATTATTGCCCCTTCCTATACCTGTGGCAGACATTGCTAATCAGCTGCTGATTAGCCCTACAAAGCCCAGATCCATACTGAGATCCTTCTCCACACAGTATGCCAAGTAGTAAGAAATTAAGTCAATTTAAAAAAAAGAAAGAAAAGAAAATGAGTCAAGACAGAAAATGAAACTCATTTGCTATTGCCGCAACCTTTACTGTTAGAGCTGGGGAAGTACAGGTCTAGGATGTGGATAGAGAATTTATCCAAAGTCACACAGATCAGAGGGACTGGAACCCAGACATTCCAATTCCTGCACCCGCCACCTGATGGCCCAACTGTCTCACTCCTGTTGGGAATTTCAGAGGAGCACCCAGCATGTGGATCCTCTTCCCATGGCCATGCTCCCTGGAGATCTTTGGGTGGGGGGACAGTGCAGAGGCAGTGAAGGTGAGCTGTGTGGAGGGTGTGGTCACCAACAGGATGTGTCAAATGCAGAGTCCCAGAGGGCTTGGAGGATCCAGAAGTCACTTGAGGGTTGTGGTGTCATCATCACAGATGGTGCTTGTTGGGACCTCCAGGTCGGAGGGTGGAATGACCAGGGGGCCAACACACGGGGAACAGGGGAGAAAGGAACAGGTCCCAGATTTGGTGGGAACAAGAGCAGACTCAGGAATCCTGTGTGCACTTGGCCTCCTCAAAAGCAGCAGCCTGCGGACCAGCTTCTGACTCCCAGGGGGCTCAGGGCCTTAGTGGTGGCTTTGATCCCAGGCCACATTAAGAGAGGTAACAGCACGCAGAGCAGGGGAGGTGGAAGTCCCCACCTGCGTGGTTGGGTGGGGGAGCCTGCTGTTGCCACTCCAGAGACCCTTGTATCCAGCTGCCCACTTGGCTCATTCTCTGAGCCTTCTCATGGGCATGCAGGCTTAACTGGACTCCTGCCCCACATCTGCCCCCTCACCCTCTTTCCCATCTCAGTGAGAGGCACCACCACTTATCGAAAACTCTTTGTATTTTTTTTCTTTCCCTCATCTCCCCCATCATTCTTTAAAGAAGTCCTTTCAAAACATGCTTGAATCCAGCCACTTCTACCCTCACTGCTCCCAGCCTGTTTGAGCCACCATCACCTCTTGCCCAGATCATTTCAGTAGCCTCCTCACCAGCCTCCCTGCTTCTGCCCTGGCCCCTGGATGTCTATCCTCTCATAGTAGCCAGAGGATTCCTCAGTAAATATATGTTGAATTAATAAACAAATGAAACATGGTCCCTGCCCTCAGGGAGTTCCCACTCGAGGAGGAACATAGGGAAGAAATCACTGGAGTTCCAAGAGACTAGTTTATGTGTGAGGCAGGAGCTATGGGACCACCAAAGAGAGAGGCATTCTGGGGTCTAGGGAAATCCAGAGAAAGAGGGGCCATTTGAATTGGGCCTTAGAAGATGGATAGGAGTTTGCCACAGGGAACAGATTGGGGAGAGGTATTTCAAGAGGGAGTGCAACAAGATTGGAGCATGAAGATGTCCTATGTGTTTGAGGAACAGCAAGAAGCTAGTGGCCAGGGCTGGGGAATGAAGGAGGGCAGGTGGATGCTGACACTAGGCTCTAGGGCTAGATCATGAAGGGCCTTGAATGCCAAGCCAGTGTTCTACTTGTTTTTTGTTTTTGTTTTTTTTTAAATAATCATCAACCCTCTGGTTCCAGCCACTGTTTCACATTTTAGGAGCATTTTTTCCCAGCCATAAAAGTGGCTGTCTCTTGACTATATTTCACTTCCATCATGACTGTGGTTTAGTTATTGCCAAGGTCCCAGTTTGAGAAGGGTCTAGAATCTGCACTCAGGCCCAATGGTTAAAAGTGCTACAGTTGATTAGTAATGTCTGCCATGGGTGTAGATGGGCTCAAGCCTCTTGTTAACCAGATACCCAGAGATGGGTTTGGGCTCAATAGATGATTCAAACACAGCTTTTTCTAGAGGTGGTGAGCCTTTCTTTCTGTCCTTGGAGGTGTGCAAGGCAGAGTGGGTCCAGCCCTTGGTAGGGGGTTGGGAGGGTGAGCTTGGGCAGAGAAGGCCCCTGTTTTATGGTCTCACAGTGTTTTTCTCTCCTCTTTCTGATTAGTGATAAGATGTTTCCAGCTCTGGGCTTTGGGGCACAGTTACCCCCAGACTGGAAGGTAAGTGAAGCCAGACTCTTTCCTTTTGGCTGAGATGGGATTTGTGTTTATGGCTTCTGTGGGGTCTGCTTTGGAAAGGTCTGTCTGGGCCCCAGCTGCCCTGACTTCTCTGCCTTTACCCCAAACCCACAATGAGTCATGCAGGGTTTCCAATGCATATTAAAGTGGGTCTACATGGGGTGTTACTGGCATATTTGAAGGCCTACTCTGGCTGCTGAGTGAGGACTGGCTGGGGTAATGGGAGGCAGGATGGAGGGATGGAGAAAAGGAGTGATATCTATTACAGGTGGGAAAACAGGCTCAATGACTTGCCCAAGGTCATGTTCATAACAGGAAGCCTGGATTCCAGCTGGGCAGGTGGATGCTCAAGTCTATTCTCAGAGTTTGCTGCCTCCCCGATGAGAAGCTTGTGGGTGTGGGTACAGAGGGCTCCTAAATCTGCACTTATGTCTCAGCCAGTGCTCCCTCTTGTCTGCCCTGCTGTACCACATGCTGTTTCCAGAGTGGGTGTTCCCCTCCCATCCTCTCCAGGGAGGACAGTTTTCACCTAGAATTTTAGGAAGCTGCTCTGTGGGGTGCTGGCCATTGTATGATAGGGGGCAGGATCCTGTGGGGCAAAAGCTGGGCCTCTGGGCAGACGTGGTGATGTCACTGGGGGAAGGGTGGGCTGGTGCGGCCTGGCCCAGCCTGGCCCTGCCTGGCCAGCATGAGCTCGTTGTCAAGACACCAGTCAGCTTTCAGAGAACTCTAGCTGAATGAGATGTTTTCTTGCGCAAAAGCCTCCTTGGAAATGTCACAGGGCAACTCTAGGGAGACTGGAGCTTGGCCAGGCTGGAGTGCCTGATGGTGCCAGGAGGGCTGCTGGAACCAGGCTTGGAAAAGGCAGATGCTCTGTCCCACCTCCCTCTGCCACTAGAGCCTGCCAGACCCGGCCCCTCCCAGCCCCTTACACCCTCCCTCTCATTCTGACTCACCCTGCTCCTGCCACATGAGCCTTCTTCTGTTCATTCCCACCTCAGGGCCTTTGCATGTGGTCTTCCCCTGGCCTTTTCCCCCTTTCACTGACTTCCCATGCGGCTCTCAGCTGAGAGATCATTCCCTCTGGGAGGACTTCCTTGAGCACACTTACATGGGGCCCCTCCTCCTTGCCTGACACTGTCCTCACGAACCCTGTGGTCACGCTATGTGTGGGTTTGCTTATTGTCTCCCTCCAGAGCATAACACTCAGGGAGGGCACTGGTTTCCTTCTGTGTCCCAGCTTCTGGCACACACTCGGTGTGAAGTACATGATTGTTGACAGTAAATTTGGGGCCCAGTGGCCTGAGCAGACAGAGGTGTTGGTCCCCTGAGTGTGAGAAATTGGAAGGAGCTAGAAGGAGCGTGCAAGTTGGCAGCCTGCCCTCAGGACCTCAGTTCCTCCCTGGGCCTGGGCGAGGTGAGCCCGAAGGGGACCCTTGTCCTGGGTAGTGGCTGAGGGACTCAGAAAGCATTGGCATTTCAAAGTGAGCCAGAGTTAGTCAGATGAAGAGGGGGATCAGGCAGAAGGACGGGCTTGTGCAAAGGTCTGGGGTGGGGAAAAGCACAATTTATGACTCTCTCCACTTTACAGATGAGGAAACTGAGGCTCAGAGAGGATGATCATTCTGAGATCCTTTCAACTTCCACTGCCCTGCCACTGCCAGGACTAGAGGGAACAGTATCTTAAGTATCTCACTGACCATGGGTTGGGCCTAGCCAAGTGGGGTGAACAAGGCCATTGATTGTCAGAAGGCAGCAGGGAGTCCCAGGACAAAGACCTGTGGCCAGCCAGTCTCCAGGGGCCCCTAATCGGCTTGGGGTGGCCTCCAGGAAGCTCATTGCTGGCATTTCTCAGGCAAACCAGGGCAGCAAGTATGGGAGGGGGCTGGGCTGCCACAGGCAGCATGAACTCTTATCCCCCAGATCTGATCCTGACTTTGCTGTGGCTCATTCATGTGACCTGGTCATTCCTTGGCGCTCTGTGAACCTCAGTTTTTCCACCTGTGAAATGGAGCTGCTGGATGAAGGAGATGACCAGAGAGGCCCCAGGGTAGATGGGTGGCCTCCCACAGCTCCATCCACTTGACCATCAGGCCCCACTCTCCCCCAAACAGAGAAAAAGAGTGGGGAATGAAAAATTTGGGTGGCTGAGAAAGTGGACTATTAATCCACCCCTATCAGGAGAGGGCTTTTCCCCCTTGGTCTCTAAAATCTCCTAAAATCTGATTTTGCAGGAAGTCGTTGGCTCAAGGGAGGCCAGTTTCCCTGGCAACCATTTTCCTCTCTCAGCCCCCTCTGTACAAGCCCCCCTCTTAACCGCTATAGAGGCTCATGAGGTTTCCATGGCAACAAGGACCTCCAGCCCCTACACCTGGAGCCCAGAGTGGGGACAGAGTGAAGAGGGACATCAGGGGAATGGCTCCATGCCAGGCACTTATGGCTGAGGGAGCAAAGAACAGAAAAGCCCATTCCCCCTCAACAGGGAGGGGTCTTCTCAGGTACAGGGCAGGGCTGGGGTCAACGCCGCTGCTAAGTCCCTTCTGTCTTGGCCCAGCAGGGCTCCCTAAGGCCAGGGGCCCAACCCACTCACCAGGCTTGAGGGGCCTAGGTCCCAGGCCTGTTCTGCTCTGTAGCCTTGGCACCTGGTTTCCCCTCTCTGGGTCTCTTTGTTTACTTGTAAAATGGGGATGTTGGATTTGGTGGAGCCTTGCAGTACCCTCATTGTAGTGTCTGGAGCTAAAGAGTCTGTCTGGGATTGTTTGTGTCTGGACTGAAGCTCTTCTCCAGCAGCTGAGGGCGGGGGGTCCCTTTCCCGTGGATATCTCTTCGCCCTCCTATTTCAGATCCTCAGGAGAGGAACACCTTCTCAGGTTAGTGGGTTCATGGGTTGTGAGCTCAGGAGGCAGCCTGACTTTAGTTCTAGTCCCAACTCTCCCCTTCAGTAAATGTGATACCATAGGGACATTCTAGTCCATTCTGTCTCAGTTTTACATCTGAAAAATGGGATAATACCAGGCCTTTCTCCATTGGATTGTTGTGAAGGAGTGGGGGATGCCTGTGAAGTGCCAAACGTGGGCTGTGGCACACGGTTCATAGGGAAGGGGGCGGAGGGGGCTTTGGCTATGAGGCAGCAGGGGAGGGAGGGAGATCCCCCCATCTGAGCTCTGGCCCCTCCTGAGGCCCTAGGTTCTGCAGCCACCACAGTTTTACCTGCAGCCTTGAATGGGGTCTAGTGATCGGTCCCTCTGTGGACCAGCAAATCTGGGAGCGTGAAGGGTCAGCCTTTGATCTCCCTGGGCTAGGGGCTGGGTCTGCAGGAACTGGGACAGGCCTCTCTGTTCCCCGCCCCTCTGGGCCCAGTGTGCTTCCTGAGCCCCTAGTCCAGCTCTGAGCAGGTTGTTATCTAGGCTCCAGTTTGGCTCACTGGCATAAGGTGGGCTCCCTTCCAAGCCCACTTGTGCTTAATAAGATAGGGGAAAGCCCTCAAGGCCCGAAGGCTCTAGCTATAGCCCCACTAGTGACAGAAGGTGACAAAGGGGCACTCCAACTGCTCCTTGAACCCACCACCCTCAGACACATCTCTGCCCTCCTTGGGGACTCACTTAGTGGGTCCCGGAAGAGATTGGGGTGATGTAGAAGGGTCTCAGTTTCCTCCATTATGAAACGGGCGTGGTTGGGCCTCTCTGTCACTCAGACCCAGCAGTGGAGGTGAAAGTAGATGTAGGGAATCAACAGCCTTGACCTGGGGTAGGACAGCAAAAAACCAGGTTCCTGCAGAGGAGCCTTGGCCTGGCAGGGGCACGGGGGCGGGGCAGGCCAGTACCCACATTTAGGGCCAGGAAGCTGCCAGCTCATCATTTTCTCTGCATTTCAGGTCTCCCATGAGTTTGCCATCAACTTCAACCCCACCAACCCCTTCTGCTCAGGTGAGTGTCAAGCCCACCTGCCTCTGCCCTGAGTTCACGCCGGGCCTGACCATCTCCCTGGGCAGAGGGAGGGAATACAGGTTTCTGTCCTTTTCATCTCTGCCCTTCCCCTCACGCTTGCTCAGAATGACAGATGGGGAGAGGCTGGAGTTTGGAGTCAGGTGGCCCTGGATTCAAGGCCAGCCGCTACCCTTTCCTGGCTGTGTGCCCTTGGAGAGATCACTGGACCCCACTGGGTCTTTGCCTCCTCACCCGCCCCAGGAAGGTGTGATACCTGTGTAGCTCACCTCACTGGGTGATCAGGTGAGAATTAAGGGAAGCAGTGACGGGGAGCCCTGTGTAGACCAGGAGGAAGTGAGGGCAGCAAATCCTAGCTAGGAGGGCCCAGGCCTGTCGCACCCCACTCTGTTCTCCCCTCCTTCCACAAGGAGCCTTGGCTCCTGAGGATTGAGCATGGCCTGGGTAGGGGTGCTGGGCAGGAGGAAGGGGCAGGCAGCAAGTGTGGTATCTGTGCTCACCCTGCTCCAGGGCTAAGAGGATATCTAAGCCTCCCAGAGTCTGTTAAGAAACTAGTGAAGGAGAAGGGGCTCCAGGTGGGTGTGGAAGAGGGTGATCCCTGCCACCATGAGACCTAGGGCTTGCCTTGGATGGGGCATCTACCTTCCCTGGGGACCCCTGAAGCTGGGTCAGGTTTATACTTGGAGGGGAAATGCATGAAGTCACCAACTTGGAGACTATGCTGTGACTCAGAAGCCATGGGCCTTTGTTGGCTGTGGCCGTCTTGCTGGGGTCTGTCTGGTTCAAAACAGATCTAGAGAGACATTTTATCCAAGTTCAGATTGGCCAGCCTTATCCATGGTCAGAGGGCTTCTGAACAAGACTGCAGGCAGCGGGCTATTCTTAGGCTTATAATGGTGGGCACATACAGAGCACCTCCTGGGTGCAGGGCACACAAGCATCTCAGTACCCCCAGAAACTCTGAGAAGCAGTCACAGCGTATCCAGAATGGACCTCCGGATGGCTCCCAGATGTATCACTGCAGGCTCTGCCCACCCCTTCCCTGGAAGAGCCTGCCTGATCGCCTCCTACCAGCTGCCCAAGAGTATAGATTATTAGTCCTGTTGACAAATAAAGAGGCTCAGAAAGATTAAACAACTTCCCCCAGGTCCTACCGCCAAGAAGTAGCAAAGGCAGGATTTGAACTCAGGTTAGACTCCACATTCTGAGCTCTTTACTTTATACCGCCCTGGCCCTGCCCTCTGGGAGCTTCCAGTCTCACAGGGCCCAGATTGGCCACAACAGGGGCATTTGGGGTAGTGAGCAGTGGGGATGAGAGTGGGTGTGGGGTCAGGGAGGACTGGGCTAATCCAGAGTTTTCTCCCCGAGGCAGGTGTGGACGGCATTGCCCAGGCATACTCGGCTTGCCTGCCCCACATCCGCTTCTATGGTCCCACCAATTTCTCTCCTATCATCAACCACGTGGCCCGGTTTGCAGCCCAGGCCACGCAGCAGCAGACAGCCACGGTGAGTAGGTGACCACCAGTGTGGATGTGTAGTGTAGGGCTGGCATAAGCTTGGCCCTCCCTGCTGGACAGAGATCCGTCCCTCCTACCCTCCCTGCCCATGGGGCTGAGGAGCTGGATATTATGCCTCCCCTTGTTCTAAAATTCTAGGTGAGCCCCTAGGTGAATGTCTCTGCACCTTAGTTTACCTGCAGGTGTGGTAAGGGGGTTGGAGCAAACTCATCTTGATTGTTCTGGCTTCCTGGAGCACAGACTAGCGGACGATGCGGCAATTCTGTTCTCTTGGGCTTAGTAGGATATAGGGCTGCGATTAATGGGAAGTGCCTCCCAGGGAAGAGAGAAACCAGGAGACTGTGGTATCTGCAGCCTTAAGGCTGACCGTCTGGGCTACTTAGTTCCAATCAGAGTAGCTCCCACCTCAGACTGAGGGCTTTGGAACTGTGTGGCCCAGGTCCAGTGTTCAGGGATGAGGCAAGCCTGGCCTGGCCTGACGCTGCCAGCGCTGCCATCTGGAATACATGGCCATCCTGGGCATCTGCATCCCTGGTCCTCTCCCTGCCCCCCCAGCTCCAGGCCCAATGCCATTGTCAGGGTCACCAAGGGTCACCTTTGCCTGTCTCCCCTGCCATCCACCAGGACCTGTAACATAAGCTGGGGGTCTTTCCCCCCTGCTACAAGGGCTCCTGCTACAAGTAGGCTGAGGTGAGGCTAAGAATCTGGCACCTAGCCCTGGGGTGGTGGAACCTGGACTGTGCTGTGGGTCCAATTCCCACCTGACCATGGCCCCCGGGACACCACCACAGCCCCCCCTTTCCTCTGAAAGGAAAGGGTTGCTGCTGAAGTCCCTTTGTACTGTCCTTTCCGCTCTTCCTCCAGAATGCTATCCTGAATTCACCTACCTCCCCATTGCCATGGCCACCATCATCTCTCAGTGGACGCCACAGCCGCCCCTCACCGCTCTTGCCCCTACTGTCCATTCTCTTGCTAGAGGGTCCTCTTAACTGCAGACATCAGATCTTGCCTCTCCTGCCCCAATTCCTTCACTCATCACCATTCCACCACTGACCTTGTCCCATCCCTCAAAGACACCAGTGTCACCAAGCTTGTCCCCCACCCCACCCCAGAACAGCCCAGCTGTTCTGTCCCATCCCTCAGTGTCCCCTCAAGTACCACCCCTCAGCGGCCTTCCTTGCCCACCCACCTGAAACCTATCCCCTGTCTTCTCTGTTTATTCCTATCTTGACTCTGATGAAGGTGACAGTATCTCCTTCACATACTCATTTCCTTGGCCACTGTGTGTCTCCCTGTTGGATTCTCAGCTCCATGGGTTGGGCTGTGTCTGTGTGTTGTCTTTCATCTACTTGCTGGTCTGCGCTGCAGCAGGCGCTCGTGCTCCAGGAATGGACGGATGTAAGTTGGCCCCTGTCGTGTGGCCCCCGCTGAGCACTCTGCAAGGAGCTGGGAGGAGGCACCTTGGCCAGGGCCTCTCCCAAAGGGAAAGGGACCTGGTCCCAGTGAGACTTCCCAGAGGAAGGTCACTGAGGAGGTGGAGGTTGGCTTCCTGGAGATGGCAGCAGAGATAAAAGGGGGTAGGTTATGAGGAGGAGAAAGAGGACACCAGGGCCTGCCTGCAGAGGGCAGGACAGCAGCACATGGTCTGATTGTTTGGGATGCAACAGAGGGTCTGTGGGGAAGGGGGCTCTGGGGTCAGCCTGCCAGGGTTTGAATCCTGCCCCTGCCCATTCCTCACTGTGTGACCTGGGCAAATCACTTAACCTCTCTGAGCCTCAGTTTCCTCATTTGTACAATGGGAATCCTGATAGACCCTACCTTGAGGTGGTGGTGTTAGAATTAAATGAAATAACCCAGCAGCTGGCTCCCAAAAAGACCTGAGGACGAGAAAGGGCAGGCAGCAGAGAGTGCTGGGAAGAGCCCCCCAGGCAGAAGAAAGGGCAGGCGCCATGGCCAGGCAGGAGAGAGGTCAGCACGATTCTGGACTGAAGGAAGGCGGTCCTGGTCATTTCTGCTTCGGAAGCGTGATCCGCTGTAGGCCAGCCCTGGTGGTGGCAGCTGAGGGCCTGAGGCAAGCCCCTTCCTGCTCTGGGCCTATTTCCTTTATGAAATGGGAGAAGTAAAGCCCACCTAAGTGGAACGATAACTGGGGAGGAATCAGTGGTTTTTAAAAAATTCCTGGGGTCCTGGGCTAGAATTGGACGGAGAGGGCAGAGTGCGAGGCAGGCCGCCACAACTCAGCTCACAGACCTTTTGGATTCCTGCTGTCAGCCAGGCCTTTGTCCTGCCCAGTCTTTTATCCGCCTGAACTGGCTTTCAAAGGGATGGAAGAAAGGCCTGCATTCTTGTTTAAGAAAAAAACATGGGGCGGGGCAGAGCAGGAAGAAGCCCAGCGTTCCTTGTGGGCTCTTTCACCTGCTGAGCCGGGGCCGGAGATGAGGTCCTGGGGAGAACGGACCTGTGCCTGCTGGATCCTAGACCTGGAAGGGCTTGGGCCCTGGGCTTGGAACCACTGCTGAGGGCCCCCCTGAGGGAAGAACTTGGTCCTTTCTCTGAGCAAGTCCTTGCGACACCCCAGCCACTTCCGTTGTGACCTGATCCTCCCAACCTGAGAAGGCCGCCTCCCCCTGGCTCCCTCACCCTGGGGAAGTGCTGTGCCCACCCCAGTTGTGAGACCTTGGGCCAGCATCTCTGGGCTGCAGGCTCCTTCCTGGGCCCTTGGCCCCTTCTACTCTGATGTCCAAGAAGATACAGATATTTCTCTCCCTCCCACATCTCACCGTGTACTAAAGGTGGGGCTGCCTGATGGTTCAGCCTCAAGCTCTGGAGGCCAGTTGACCTGGTTCAAACCCCAGGTTTCCCATTTTCTGGCTTTGTGACCCAGGGCAGGTTGCTTAAGCTCTCCAAACCTGAGTTTTCTCACCTATACAATGGGAATGATGGAACAGTATCTGCCTAATAGAAGCAATGGGAAAATTCAACCAGATCAGCATACAAATTGCTCAGCACAGTGGCTGGCACATGATAAGTACTCAGTAAACATGGGTGGGTGAATATTCTGAGGGTACCTCTTGGGCCAGCATTTGGTGATGGTGAGCACATTTAGGTCTAAGGCAAAAGGAAATAATCTATGGATTACCTGATGCATTTATACAGCTGCTTTTGGGGAAACACTTGGTGTGGTTTCAGCCTCCCCATCCCCGACACACAAACATGCATACACACCCACACACAGGAAATCAAGAGCAGGTGGTGGAAGCATCTCTCTAGGCAGGCCCGCGCTCTCCCATTCATTCACACAGATCGTCTCTGCAGAGTATACTTCCGTGCAGCACCAGGGAGACCATGATATATAAGCTATGGCCTCTGCTCTTCCAAGGCCTATGGTTTAGTGGGGAGCCAGGCCAGGAAGCAGTAGCTGTGATGCCAGCACATTCAACCTGTGATGATGGAAGTACAGGATTATAAAGGTGGCACCTAACCCAGACAGAAGGCTCAGGGCAGGCTTCCTGGAAAAGTGATGTCCAAGCTGATACTTGGAGGATGCTTAAAAGTTACTTTTATATAGGGGGTGTGTGTGTGTGTGTGTGTGGAGTGTGCCAGGCAGAGGGAACAGTGGAGGCAAAGGCGGGGAGGCATGGTGTGTGGCGTAACCGATGGAAAGATGTAAGAGTGGGTTGAGTCGGGGGCGGATGAGGTTGAAAAGGTAGGCCACCTCCCACAGATGCCTTTGAAGCTTGAGGGCAGTGGAGAGTCACTGAAGGGTATTGAGAGGTTTGGGCTGAGCCAGGGGACTTATCCTGGGGCCACATCCTTGCCCCTGCTCTGGCCCATGAGACCTGGGCCTTGCCATCCATGGCCCATTCCTGGTTGGCCGCCTAGGCATTTGGTGTCCCAGTGGCAGGAGAGCTAGGAATCTCCCTCCACCTGCCCAGGGCCCTTGGCAGCCAACTTCTCAGAGATAAGCCAGGGAATCAGTGCACCTTCCCTGGACTCTGCCTGGAACTGCTGTGGTCAAGTCAATTTCTTACAAATCAAATCACATGTCAAATGGGTTAGGGGAAGTGGCTATTTACAGCCCTAAAAGCCTAAAGAGCCTCTGGGTAAGGACAAGAGATACTCAGCTCTTGAAATGTGCCAGGAGTTTGAGTTTTGGGTTTGACCTGAAAGTGACTGGCTGTGTTTCTGGAGCATGGACAGGGTACCAGGCCCATGAGATGCAGAAGAAGGTGTAAGGGGCTGCCCTGTGGGCCACTCAGGGTGTGGAGGGAGAGGAGTGTCCAGAGGAGCCCTCCTCAAGGGTGTAATCCTGGCAGCGGGAGCAGAGCTCAGGGCTGGAGCAAGCTTCCCATCTGCTTGAGACAGAGGAATAGATGCTCAGAGCTGTGGCTGGGGAGGGTATACCAGGCAGAAGGAAATAAACCAGGAAAGGTGTGGAGGTGGGAAAACTTGGGGAAGGGTAGACCAGGACTGTCCATGGGGACAGCAGAGCCCCTTCCCACCTCCTCTTGCCTGATTCTTCCCTTCTTTCTCCCCTTCCACAGCCCCCTCTCACCTTCCCTGTCATGTGTCTTGGGGATGGGACTGTGAACGCCTGGGGTTACAGTGCATCTTAGTCTCCTAGACAGTCTCATTTCTGCCTGGGATGGGTGTAAAGCCCAGGACTTGTCAGCTGTACTTCCATTGCCAAGCCTGGCCCAGGATGTTGACTCTCAGATCCAGCTGGGCAGCAGCTGAGGCCAGGCATGTGGATGTGGACACTGTGGCTGGAGTGAGGGCTAAAGTCCAGTGCCATGCCTCTGGGCCCTGCCCTGGGCAGCTGTCCTGGGCCAACACTGGAGTGCTTGAGGGGAGGGGGCAGAAAGCTCCCTGCCAGTTCCCACTATTGGAGAGACAATTACTGGCCCCTGATGGCAGTGGCCAGTAGAGGAGGACATTGTGGAAAGAGCCCAGGCTTGGGTCTGAATCTAGGCTGTGCCATTCCTGAGTTGAGCAAGTCACTGAACCTCTCCCAGCCCGTCACCCCATTTCCTAAAGGAGAATCCCAGCGTGAGTGTGACAAGGAGTGTGTGGTCATGGTCACTGTCACTGTGTGTTGGCACAGACTTGCTCACCTCATCAATTGGTGCCTGTGGTTCTGCAGGAATCCAGGCCCTGTCTGCACCCACCTCCCTGGAGAAGAAGGCCCCAAGGCTGTGAGGGAGGCGCAGGCCTGGTGCTCCAAGTCTCAGTGTAGATGCATGGCTGGCTGAAAGGGGAGAACCAAGAGGGCCATGTGGGGAGGAGGGAGGGAGACCACTATCTGAGCTGGAAGGGGCTTGGAGACCAGTCCCACCTGCTGAATGGTCAGGTCTGTTGCCCAAGGCCAAGCATTCTTTTCTGTCTTCACTGCCAGGTCTCTCAGTGCCCTCCCTCCTGCCAGCTTATGTGCCCTGGAAATACTGCCCTGGACTATTTCTGGTAGGATAGAAGTGAGGTTAGGTGGTCACTTGGGGAAAGGGTGCTGGACGACAGGGGGCTGTGTGGGACCAAGGTTCTGGATGGGCTTATGAGTCCTGTTGCCAACCCCAAGAATGGGGGTCTGGCAGCAGCAGCCCTCCGCTGCAGGGATTCAGGCTGCCATCTCCATAGCAACAGGTATCCATCCCCAGCTAAGCAATTGGTCTCTTAAAGGCACAGTGCAGGAGGAGATGGACTACTGCTATCGGGAGCTGGCAGTTGGGATGGTGGGCTCCGTACCTCCATGTGACTCATCCTTCCTTCTATGGTTGTGTGTGTGGACAGGCAGAACAAGACATCCTCGGTGGCTGAATTTGTAGTCTCTGTACATTCCCTAGGGAGCAAATGGCATTGCTGGATAAGAAGGTGGTCAAAGGTGGCTTTGTTCTGCTCTTTTTAGCTCTATGACCTTGACTAATCTGTGACCCCATTTCCTCACCTGAGAACCAGAAGGGTCAGGCTAGAAGGCAAAAGGCCCCAACAGAGAATATTAGGGCCACAAGGGCTTTTCTGTTCATTTTGTGGATGGGGAAAACTGAGTTTCCCAGAAAGGGACCAGAGGGTGCAAAGGACAGAGCCAAGCTGAAAGTGAGTTCTCAGGCAGCTTACAATCCTGGGGCTTCTGCCCACAGATTCCACTGAGCTTTCCTTAACTTCATTCAGTAAAGCACTTGATAACCCACCGTAAGGGAAAAGTTAGTTATCACTTGCCATAGAGGGTAACATAAAAAAAATTACAACAGGCTGCACAGTGGTATCTAAGTCTACCTAGAGACCACTGTCCCTGGAGCTCTGAGCTTCCTGTCTTCTCTTAGCAAGTGGGACACACAAGCACCAAACTGAGACTTCCTCCTGGGTGCAGTCTGTAGAATTCAAAGACCGCTGTAAAACTAATATCCTTCCCGCTGTGCGTGATGCTGTGTCTGGGGTGTGCCCCCAGGTCCGCTTGTTAACAGCAGGGTCCCACAATCCCAGAAGCACTGACCTAGATGACCTGCTTAGCTCCTGCAAAAGGTCTCTGAGGCCAGCTGTGCTGATGGGGAACGAGCAGGGTCATAGGTGTCCACATGTAGGTGGAGCAGAGAAAGGGAGGCTACTCTTGGAGTCCACCAGCTAGAACACTTCTTCCTCAGCTGCTGTGGGTTTTACTCTGCGCAGCTGACCAATACTGGGCTGTTGCCACGTGACCAGCGTGGCCTCTCTTTGAGAGGCGCAGGGACTCCCACTTTGCAGATGAAGAAACTGAGGCTCAGCAAGTTGAGTCAGTTGCTCAGAGTCCCACGGTATAGTGATGGTCAGAGCCAGGCATGGAGTCCAGGGCTCACTCCCAAGCTACAGATTCTAACAACACTCAGGGCAGGAGGAAGAGAGCAGTTAGTGCTTCTGGCTGCGACAGGGTCAGAGTTTAGGCGGATGAGAGGCCTGCAGGGGCAGGGTGCCAAGGGAAGTGTGCTAGGGAAGTGGCTAGGCTTTGTCAACAGCTAGGGGAGAAGAGCCACCTTCCTCCCAGGGCTCAGTGTCTGTTAACCCTGTCCCCGCAGCAGTACTTCATCCTCCTTATCATCACGGACGGTGTCATCAGTGACATGGAGGAGACGCGGCACGCTGTGGTGCAGGCTTCCAGGCTGCCCATGTCCATCATCATCGTGGGCGTGGGTAACGCCGACTTCGCTGCCATGGAGTTCCTGGACGGGGACAGCCGCACGCTACGCTCCCACACAGGGGAGGAGGCAGCCCGTGATATTGTGCAGTTCGTGCCCTTTCGAGAATTCCGCAACGTGAGTGTGGGCCTGGGCTGGGCAGGGGGCACTTATAGGACCCCAACAACCATAGTTAATAATCAAGGAGGAAGGCACTGGGATTGTCTGCCCAATCCTAGGCTCCTCCACCCTCAGCTCTACTGACAATGTACTGTGGACCCGGCGCCATGCCAGGCCCTGCCCCCTGGTGAGGCAGTCTGACAGCTGTGTCACCACTCGCGTTAGCATGCTGATGGAACTCAGGGCTGTGCCCAGTCCAGACTGGGGCTCCAGGACAGGGGTTCTTGGAGGACCTGCCATCTAACCCTGAACCAGAAGTTGGAGTTATCCACATGGGGCAAAGCATTGCAGGAGAAAGAACAGGGGCCCAGAGGTGCAAGTGGCTTTCCCGGGACTCGCACCTCACCAGCCTCCTCACTTCAGATGGAAAACAAGGCCCATCTTAGGATGGCCTCCTCCCACTAAGGGTCTCTCCAGGGGGGACTCGTGGCCTGCCTTGCTCCTGGAGCTGGCTCTGGTCCTATCTGCTGGTGACCCAGGTCTGCTCACAAGGAGCCCCAGAGGGAGCAATCTCTCAGATGCCACCCCATACTGCCAGCCTGGGGCCTGACTCTCATTTGACCAGAGGCACACTGTGTGGCCTTGGGCAAGTCCCTGACTTGTCCTGGCCTCAGTTCCCTCAGCCGTAAGGGCCTCGGGGTGCTGTGGCTCAGGTTCTGGGATCCAGTCCCAGCAAGAACTGGCCACTCTGATTTGTACCCACTGGTGCTCACATCCCTGCACAATACCCTCTGGGTTTGCCTGAGCTGGTTCAGCTCCTTCCTCTGGAGCATGAGCTTCCGAGGACAAGTGCTGGGCATTGGCCACCCAGACACTGCATGGACACTGACCGAGCTCCTCATGTGCCCAGCCGGTGGCTGGGTGTTGAGCAGTGAATCAGTCACAGCCCCTTAATACCGGCCAAGAAGGTGCTCAGGAAATGTTTGCCAGATGAGTAGGCTGAGCAGCTCGCCTCCACCATCTCTTTCCCCAAAAAGCCTCCCACAGACAGTCATCCAAAAATGTTACTCCCGGGCATTTCGAGTGCTCAAGGTTAGAGTTACACTTAACGTGAAGGAAAACACTGCTAATGGTGGGATTTCAGGCCTAGGCTAGGCAGAGGGACACCAGTTTCAGACAACTCTGGCCCTCAGCTCTGAGTCTGTCCTCCAAGGACACCGTCTGCAGCAGCTCTCTGGGCACGGTGCCCGCCACCACTTCATTCAGTAATCCTTGCTCTCTCCCCTCTCCACCCTACCCTGCAGGCGGCAAAAGAGACGTTGGCCAAAGCTGTGCTGGCGGAGCTGCCCCAACAAGTTGTTCAGTATTTCAAGCATAAAAACCTGCCCCCCACCAACTCGGAGCCTGCCTGAGTGCAGCCTTCGCCCAGCAGCAGCATGCCGGCTGGGCCTCCCGCCCTCCCCAGGAACATGCATGTTCACCCTGCTTCCTTGTGGGTGGCCTTTTTTTTTTTTCTCCTTCAACCGATCCACATTTTTATTTTTCACAACCGGACCTCCACCCCCAACTTCCTCCAGCCCAGCTGGGCTTCCTTTGTTGGAGTCGACTGATGATGCTTCCAGGCCAAACCGGCTTCCTCTCCTCCTCTCCCCACCTTTGCCACTCTTAAGTATTGAATGTACTTTGTATAATTTTAGTGGAATTATTGTTATTAAAGAGAATAAAATTTTTACAATCATAACTGGCTTTTTCCAAGTAACTAGCTACAGACTCAAAGGAACATGTCCCCGGTGCATACTTTGTGTGGTAGCCTGCACCTAATTCCTGCTCTGTTTTTTTATACTGTGACAGTGTTCTATTTGTTATACTCAGGGTAATAAAGGAGTTTCAAACATCCCTGTGTCAGCTCCTTCCTCAGCTGGGACCTGATGGGCTCACTGATCTAGGAAAGGAAACATGGAAACCCCTTTCCCCCAGCAAGCCTGTGAAGTCAGTGTGATCACTTCTACATGGGGACATGCATTCCACAGGAACAGTAATACCTTTGTTAAACTGGCACAGAACTTGGCACATGGTACATGCTTAAAATATTTGTGGATGAATGGAATGTATGATCCTTCACCAGCAACTGTGGGGCTTCTGGGTCTCTGAGGAGCCCATATTGGCCCAGCCAACACCACATAGTGCCCCACCCTTCTTCCTATTGGTCCACACTCTGTCCTATGCCCTGCCCCAACTCTTACCCCGCCGCCCCCCACCACAGGATGGCAGTTACCCATTTGCTCCTCCTGAAGGTCTCCCACGCACTGGGGTACCCCCTGTGGTCTGCAGCGTGTAAAAGCCTCTTTGGCCTCAGGATGCTAAACAGAGCTGCTTCTGTCCATGCTGCAGCAGCCATTGGTTTCTACCACATGCCCCACCCCAGGCTCAGGCCCAACTTCATGAAACCAGCCAGGGGACGCACCTCTGAAACCCCAGCTGTCTGCGCCACTTCCTCCTCTCCTCCACATAACACATCTTTCTCTCTTGTCCACCTCCACCTTGGAATTCCAGTCAGCCCCTCTGCCACAAGATTATGTGCAACCAACAACTAACGTTTCTAATAAGCACTGTTTCCAGCTCCCTGCTAAGTGCATTACAGGCATAATCTTGATGAACTCTTTCAATAGCCCGTGCCTATGACCATTTCAGAGATAAGGAAGCAAGCGGAGAGGCTAATCTCATCTGTTAGAGGCAGAGCCAGAACTCAGCTCTGGGTCTGGCCAACTCCACAGATCCCACACTTGTTCCAACGCATTGACCGTCTTCCCTCAACTCTACAAGGGAGTCTTCTGCTCAAGCTGCTAATGAATTTGTCCTTCCTCACCAGTAAAACTGGGAAGTCAGTCATTTCGGCCTATTCTCCCAGGTCAGCAATTCTTGCTGGTGACCTGCTAGACCTGGGTGGTGCACCAGGCAGTTCCCACCTCTAGGTGCCTGGTAAGCTCAGGAGCCAGTGTTTATCTGGTGGGAGCGAGCAAGGAGCATCTGCATCCTAGGCTTCCATCTCCGCTGATGCCGTGGCCACCAAGTCAGCTGAAATATCCTCGAGGGACACCTTCACTTCCCCTAGGAGGGCTGCAGGACTGCATGGAGCCCTGATTTCCTCAAGGACCTTTGGTAAATCACAGCATACCAGCCCAGAGGCCAGCTCGGCACCATGGGTGGAATCCCAGGACAAGTGCATCAAGCTACTTTGGTTCATACCTAGCCCTCGCTCAGGCCAACTGCCAGACTGGGTGTTGGTCGAAGTAACAGCACATGACTGCTTACTTTACCCTCCCATTTGGTAGCTAAAGTCAGTCTAGCTGGACTTCACATCCAGGAAAGTTTGTACCCAACCCAGCCTGGGAGAATCCATCAATTTCTGATTGACCAGGGGCTTCTAGAGTGGAACAGCCTTCTCCTCCAGCCCTACATCCCCTCCTTAGCCCCCAGGGGATGGTATATTGGGGTGACCACTCCTCATGTAGACCCCCCTTACCCCTCCCCATGGGGCTAATTTACCACATGGGTGAAACTGCAGAGACTGACATCTAGTGGGCCATGCACCAGGGCCCGTCCCAAACACTTCAGCTCCTATGGACCACCTACCTCAGTGCAGGGCCTACAGCCCTCACTGTGCAGCTTCACGTGGGAGCAGACCCAGCCATCTCTGCTCTTGCTTCCCCTTTCTCTGCCCGAAGTTGGGTGGATCAGTCAAGCAAGCCCTCTACTCCCAGCTGGCTTGAGTTCACCGGGGAAAGGAATGTGCCTGAATTCCTGACCAGGCAAATCACCACTTAAAAAAAAAAACAAACCAAGATAAGTATGTCCTGGGGATGTAATGTACAGCATGGCGACTACAGTAATAAAACCATACTATATATTTGAAAGTTGCTAAAAGAGTAGATCTCAAAAGCTTTCATCAGAAGCAAAAAATATTTTGGTAAATATGTACAGTGATGGGTCAATTGAAATATTGAATAATTATGTTGAACACCTGAAACTAATGTTACATGTCAATTATATTTCAATAAAAACAAACAAACCAAGCCTTGGTGCTGCTAGTTGGTTCCTGCACGTGGATAGCAGGATGAAAAGTGAACTTGGGAGTCTGACTATAAGACTCCTTCACCCTTGAATCACCTCCCCTGAGGCCTGGGCATTGGCATTTATTTTAAAGTCTCATTGAAAGCACAGAAACCAGACTCAGAGTTAAAGGCTCAAATTAAAATTCTGGTTCTGACACATACCTGTGTGACCTTGGGCAAGGCACTGAACCACTGGGAATTTCAGTTTCCACCATAAAATGTAGAGAAGGGCTGCTTCACGGAAATTTTTTCCAGGATGAAAGACAATACAGTCTACAGATATCCCAAACAGTGCCTGGCCTATCCATCACAGGCCCTCAATAAATGCTGACCAAGAGAACACATCTACGGAAGGGATAATGAAGCACGTAAGTCGGTGAGGCAAACGGCCAGTTGGCGGCTTGAAGCTCAGAGCGGAGGTCGTCTCTGGGTTGCACTGCCCATCACTCTGCGAAGCTCCGACGCTGGGCCACCTCCTGCCTGTTAGTGCTGTGATGCTCCCGCTCTCCCTAAACTGTTGCTCTAGCAGGTAAGGGAGCAAAATACCAGCCCTTGCCAGCGTCACTAAGGCATGAATGTGCGGCTGGCTTCTTGTGTTCAACCTGTGACTAGGAAAGTGTTGCCAAGATCTAGCCTCCCACCAAGCAGAAATTGCATTCCATACTGCTACGTCTAAGTAGGCACGCCAGGAAATCAAGAAATATCCAAGTCCAAATGATGGTGCACTGCCACCAAGCTCTGTCGCCTTTTTGTTTTTCTGGAGGGGCTTAAGACGACAGCTGAGCCATATTCCCACGGCTGGGACACCCGAGCCAAGGAACGGGGTGTGCCTGAGCAATTAACATTTAGCTAAGAGGGAAGCACATAGCAGAAGCTGGTGGAGCTTTGACGACCAGATCTGACCCATCATCATGTCAGTGTTCTAGCTGCAACTGCAGAATGCCAGTAGGATGAATAAAACTGCCATAAATCACCAACAGAAGCTCTAGACACTCTACCCAGAAACGGGGGAGGCTGAGGATAATAGTACTGAGGATGGCTCCCATTTACGGAGCACCGTGTGCCAGATACCACACCAAGGATCTAATCTAGATCATCTTTCACCCCAAGAAGTTAGTGTTCTTATTCCTATTTACCGAGGAGGAAACTGAGGCCCAGGGAGTTAAGAACCTTGCTCAAGTGACCCAGCTAGTAAATGTCTGGCTCCAAGCTCATAACCACTGTGGTGAATCCGTGGAAGGTAGAACCAGGTTGAGTCCTCTAGGAGGTAACCAGAAGGAAGAACCCTTTGGAGGTGGAGGGTGAAAGAAATGAGGATGTAAGGGACTAGCTTAAGCCACTCCTAGTTAGGGGCTCAACTCTCAGCCCAGAATGCTCCTGAAAAAGTCTAGAATGCCCTCCAACTCTGGGTTTGAGAAGCCAGCTTCCTCTCCTCCTGGGTCTGGAACCAAGGAAGGCAGACACAGGTTGCCAACGAGCTCTTGGGTCCAGTCCCATTGGCCTCCCTGCTTTTTATAGATAAAAAAATGGATGCTTTGAATTTCACGCTCCCTTTCTCCTCACTCAGGTGGGTGACAGGGCTGGAGGTAGATGCTGGCAGGAGGTGGCTGAGAGACAGGGCCTGGTGTGACAGCTGGATAACACAGATAGAATTGGCAACAGAACTCCTCGGAGACAAGCTTTGTCCCTCACACGGATCAACAGCTGTTAAGAACACTACCACTCGGGCCAATGCAAGCAGGTGTTAAGAAACCACCTCAAGCCTTGTTTTTATTCCTTATTACCTAGTTATAAAATCCAAGTCATCTATTAAAGCAGCAGTGCAGAATTTTATGATTTAATTCCTGATTTTACCCTCTTCCATCGCTATTTTTTCTATTCTTCTTTGGGTCTGAACTTCAGTCTACACTAGGCTGCTTCCTCTGCTGGGCAGACAAGACCCTGCTTTGCTAATATGTGTGTCTCAGGCCCAGGGCTCTACACCAAGTATGATGGAAGATGAAACAATCACCGGCGAACCTCAATTTCTCGTGAAACACCAAGAGCAGAAATCTCAGTCTGAAGAGCCTCAACCTCCTCGACACAGTCCAGCTGTAACAGTAGATGGGGAGGGAGCTGGAAGCACAAGACTCAGCACAGGAAAAGCGAGATCTTGTTCTCTGACAGGCTTATCAGCTCTCAAATTAAGGGAGGTTTTTAGTCCCTGCAATCCTTTGTCAACTTCTTCCAACATCAACAGAAGCCACGAGGTATAGTAATGGCTTCTTAAAAGTCAAACCACATAAAGAGGGTGACTGTGGTTCCTCGGTCTGCCTCCTGAAATGATCTGAGGTTGCTCTGGGTACGTGCTGTAATAACAACAGCACGATTGCAGAAACAACAAAGCGGAGAAGCAGAAGGTGCCTACACAGTTTTACCTAAACGTCGTTTGTTAGGATGGAGCTGATGCGCCTGTGCTGACAGTCAGGAACAATTAGCACAGAGTAGCTCTGAAAAGGAAAAAGAATTCACAAGGCATCGGTTACGGGTGAAGGGAAGTCACCATCTGCCAGCGGGCACCAGAGTGTCACTGCATTGGGAGGGGAAAGGAGTGGGTTGGAGGAGATCCAGGGGCCTCTCTGCCCACGTTAAAACTGAGTAGCTTCTCTGCCTGCCAGCATCACAGTGTCAACACATTCTGTGTGTGTCTCTGTCTCACACCCAAGGAAGTAGGAACAATTGATGTAGGAACCCAGGGGAAGAAAGCAGCATGCAGGCTCATTCCTCTGAAACAGGGAAGCCTACAGAATTTATTTTTAAGCCCACAGCTTATCCTCCGTCCACGAGGCCTCCATACCTTGTCTCCCCGCCCCTCTGTCTTTCCCTCCTGCTCAAAGGAAGAGCGCCCCTCCCTTTATGAGACAGAGGTGGAGCAGCACCCCTAGGTCTTGGCTGCTCTGTGTGAGAAGGGAAGAGCAGGAGGGGAAACAGATCAAAGAAGAGGAAAGGATGAGGGCAGCACCTTTAGGCTAGAAATAACTTCCATAGTTAAAGCCACAACTATAAATGTATCCAATAGAGTGGGGCCTCAACAGATTACAGATGGAATACGCAGGTGGGTCCCATGGACTTTGAGAATCCAGTAGTTGCTAGAAATAAGTTATCTCATCCACATACCTACCAGCACTTCTGATTTTCGGCTATGATGAAACATTAAGGCCTATGTTTGTTTCTCTAAGGTTTAGTCTTCAAAGGGATTGGATGGAGGAAGGAGAAGGAACAGCCAAGGGTAAGGGAAAACTTCACAATGAATGATGAGTGTTAAGTGACACTCCCTGAGGATGTAGTTTAGAATCTTTACTTAGTCACACAACATCAAGAATCAGTTAGTTCCAGGGCAACGTGCCATTCCATCCCCTGGGTCCATCTCTCCCACCACATGCTCTATAACGCAGTATAACCAAACGGTGCGTTCATCTAGAATAGAAAGTTTAAATAATATCTGTCCAGTAACTGCCCTTGCTTCTTTGTGATGCTGGGAAAGAAAAAACAAAAAAGCAAGCAACCGAAACTAAACCCTTTCCAAGCCAGCTGGTGCCTATCTTCCCACAGCATTTTCAGGGGAATTTCTGCTCACCCTACTTCATCAGTGAGGACAGAGGCCATGGGACAGGTCTGGGCCTCTGTACAGGTTGGAAAGAGAAACCAAACAATTTGGGCCACAAGTAGATTCTGGCACATTTTTAGATGAGGTTAAAAACATCATGGTGTGCACAGGGAGCAGGAAAAGGAGTTTTCTGAGGGCAGTAGTGCCTGGAGGCAGAATAAACTGTCCGGTCTACTCTTGGGGTGGAGCTCCTGGCAGTAAGGACAGAGGAGCTAGGGGGCCTCGAGGAAGGTGTTGGTTCGGAAGATGGAGGAGACGATCTTGCCAGTGGCATTGATGGTACCCTCGCTGTCTGAGCTGGACTCAGAGTCGCTGCTCCCAGAGTAGGCACCCAAGCCTGGGAGGATGCCGATGCAGACAGCGGCGGAGGGGCAGTGGATGGAGGGACCGCTCAGGGATGTGCTTCCAAGAGACACGCAGGATGGGGCTTCTGCAAAAAAGGAGGAAGGGCTGTTACTTCATCACCCTCTTCCAAAGTTGATGGCGTGCTTTCCATGCATTGAGGGCTTTATGTTGGAAGTCTCAAAACAAGCCGATACAGTCAACACTACTATCATCCTCATCTTAGAGTTGTGTTCCTTGTTTATAACTGAGAAAACCAAAGCCACAGCAGAGAACATTTTCATACCATGCAGAATGTCACCAAGTAGTTGGGGCTCTTTTCATCCCAGGAAACCCATATTTATGGTAGCCCTCTGGCACAGAAAGCCTCAATCAAGAAAACACAGGACTTGAACTGAAGGTTAGAGGAAAAGTTAAGGACTCTCCTCCACCCCTTCTTCCTTCCTGTTTCCAGCCTGCCTGAATCACTACAGCAGCCTGGTGTGTAGGAATGCCCCATCTTACTGATGAGGGAGGTCCAAAGCCCTGGCTAAGGTTAAGGCCACTTAGAATAGTAGAAAATGGTAAACTAAATCTGAGTTAAAAGCTGATGTACTAAAATGATCCCAGAGCTCACTGTAGAGTAAGGGCTGGAGTTCAGAAGCATTGTCTCAGGCTGACAAATATATTACCTTTGAGGGTTTTGCCTTAACAGACCCCTAACACCTCATGTAACTGTGAAAAGAATACGTGGTTCCAAGTAGACGAAATCAGGAGTACATAAAAAATACCACTGAGAAGCAGAAAGAGATCTCAAACAGCCAGTACACGTAGTTCATTTGCTTATCTTACAGGCACTACTATTAAAGCGGAAAGGAAGCTGCTAAGGATAATACTAAAACATGGAGATGTAGAAAATGACATGAGAGCTGATACTGAATGTAGAGGAGGTGGTAACAAGGCCACAAGAAAGCAGATGCAAATATTAAGAGTATCACAAAAGCTGGCTTCTTTGCCATATAAAAAGTTCTTCCAAAACTTACAACCAACCAACAATTGAATAGAAAAGTAGACAAAAGACACAAACACTTCACAGAAAAAGAAACAAATGACTTAAATATAGGTGGCTGAGGACCAGGGGAGATTTAACTTTTTACTCCACACTCTTTTGTCCCTTTTGAAATTTTTTATTATGTGCATTTAACTACCTATTCAGACAAGTTTTAAGAAAGCCAAATGCAAAAATTCAAAGAGCATCCTAAGCCACTTAAAGTAGGAAGGAACAGCCCCCTCTATCTCTGCAACCCCAAGGGCATCCCTGTCTTACATTCAGGAAGGCTGTAGAAGAATGACAGTCCTATTGTGTATCTTCTCCTCAGACTCTAAGTCTTGAGGGCAAGGACTCCTTCCTCACCATCCCATCCCCTGGGCACAGAGCAGGCCAGCATTCACAACACATACTAATGCAGGGAAGTGCGTTATAGAGTTTCACTGCAAATGGCTGAATTGGGGGAAGAGGTGCGGGGGATGAGAAGAATCTGAAAATTTAGGACATAACATCACATTGTATGCCATTCATTACCTGAACATTTGTTGTATTATTATGTTGACATATACAGTGATACTTTCAGTATTCTGTCAGAAAAATGATTGTTTAAAAAAAAAACACCTTGATACCATAAGGGTATGAATCAGTTACTCAGAAAAGTAGTTTTTGAGAAGCTGTTCAGTGAGATGTGTCACCTTATTAATTATTTCAAGGGTGAACTGAATTTCAGGGTCTATCTTAGACAAAAAAGAAGGATCAAGGTCAGAGCACCTATGGAGGACTAGGGCAGGCCTAAGGGAAGCATGGCAGCCAGCCACAGAAACGTAGCCACAGGAATCTGGACCATGGTGGAATCAGCAGAGTTTAAGCAAAAAGACCAAATCTCCCAATTATCTAAGATGTTTCAAAAAAGAAAAGAGACTACCACTCTGACAAATTTCATTCCAAAAGCAGTTAACTGACCAAAGAGAACAAAATGGTGTCCTCTGATCTTACCCATTTAGTGAAGTTTCCTACCAACTTCTGCATTTGCAGGACATTGTCACACCAAATTAACACCGAAAATTACTAATGGAGAATGTTCTCAAGATTCAGACAGATGTGTGACTTGAGACTAGATAGGACCAACTTGTGCATTCAGTGGCTCTGCTCAGAGCTGAAGCCAGAGCCTCCAGTGGGGGAAGCCTGAATCTCCATGAGGACCACAGAACTATCTTCTGGGGGACTAAAGGGGCAAAGGCTTCTACTGCCGAAGACAAGACTCTAAAAGAAGCTTCCAGGATAGTCTTCTCGTGGGGCCTTAGCTCCTGGCAAAAGAGGATTATTTCTTGCCCAGTTTCTCCCATACGAATGAAAGGGTAGACAGAAGAGATTTAGAATTACAGAAAAGATGGCTCTTAAACACAAGCATCTGACAGAAAGTTTAAAGAAACCACACAAGTCTTCCTTTCCACTGACTGAGGCAGACAGTTCCTAGCAGGGAATAAGCACCAGATACAGGGTTACTAGTTAACTAGCTGAAATATATTTTAGATTTCCATGAAGTTTTATGTGTGTGTATGCACACAGGATATACTTACTCTATTTAAGCAGCTACAGTTCAGCAAGTTCCTTATATATTAAAAAGATACCAGTGAAATGGAACTCTTACATTGCTGATGGGAATGTGAACTGGGATAACTCCTTAGCAGGGCAATTTGGCAATATTTATCTAAATTACACATGCATATCTGACTCAATAATTCTACTTCTAAGTATTTAATGTAATATGTTTTGAATGTGAAAAATGATGCATGTAAGGGTTATTTAATGAAACATCATAAAAGAGAAGGAATGGAAACAATCTAAATGTTCATCAATAAAAATGAAATAAATATACTATAGTACAACCATACAATGGATTACTACACAGCCTTAAAAAGGAATGAAATTCTTTATGTGCAGATATAGTATGATTCCCAAAGTAACTAAGCAATGAACAGAAGAGTATGTTAATTAAAATAATGATAATGATGATACAAAGTGCAAAATAACATAGAAAGTAATCTTACCAAAAAATCAACTTGAATGGACCAAGCTCAAGATCTAACTACCATTTTATAGGAAACAGGATAGAAAGGAATACCATGAGGATGCAATCAGCAAAATCCAGAGTGTGGGAAACTCCACAGGACAAAGACCCAGTTTCTTCACAAAAACAAACAAACAAAAAAAACCACCAAAGGAAACAAAAAATAAATTTAAAAAGGAGGAAGAACTCATAGGTTAAATGAGACTTAAAAGACCTACTAGCTTACTGTTAAGATGCCGTAAGATGGCAATATTCCCAAACTGATCTACAGATTCAGACAATTCCTACCAAAATCCCAGCTGCCTTTTTTGTAGAAAGTGACAAGTTGATCCCCAAATTCATACTGAAATGCAAAAGACCTCAAATAGTCAAAAAGATCTTGAAAAAGAACAAACTTGGAAGACTGACACTTCCCAGTTTCAAAACTTACTATAAAGCTATAGTGATCAAAACTGTGTGGTAATAGCATAAGGATAGACATATAGATCAATGGAAGAGAAAAGAGAATCCAGAAATAAACCCACACATGCTGTTCAACTGATTTTCAACAAAAATGTCATAACAATTCAGTGGGGAAAAGAACAGTCTTTTCAACAAATTTGAGTCAAAAAAATTAGTTCAAAATGGGTCAAAGACCAAAAAGTAAGAGCTAAAACTATAAAACTCTTAGAAAAAAATGTAAGTGTAAATCTTCTTGACCATTAATTAGGCAATACGACACCTAAAGCTCAAGCAATCAAATAAAAAAAAATGGGTGTTATCAAAACTGAAAACTTTTGTGCTCCAGTGAACATCATCAAGAAAGTGAAAATACAACCCAGAGATACGATACTTGTAAATCACCTGACAAGTGTCCAGTATCCAGAACATACAAAGAACTATTATAATGCAATAATAAACAGTCAAATAATCCAATTTTTAAAAAGGCTCAGGATTTGAATAATATTTCTCCAAAAAAGATAAACAAATTCCCAATAAGTACGTGATGCCAACATCATTAGTCATTAGAGAAACCCCAACCAGAACCATAATGAAGATCACTTCATACCCAGAATGATGTACATTATGGGAAAGACAACAAGTATTGATAAGGATGTGAACCTTCATTTACTGCTGGTAAAATGTAATAACGGTGCAGCTGCTGTGGAAAACAAGTTCCTTTAAAAGTTAAACACAGATTTATTATATGACTCAGCAATTCCATTCCTAGGTATATATCTAAACCCAAAGGAACTGAAAACAGTTGCTCACACAAAAACTTGAACGTGAATGTTCATAGCAGCATGGTTCATAATAGCTCAAAAGGGAAACAACCTAAATGTTCGTGAGCTGATGAGTAAACAAAAATGTGGCAAATCATATGACAGAATATTACTCAGCTGTAAAAAGTACTGGTGCATGCCACAACATGAATGAACTTTGAAAATACTGTGTTAAGTGAAACAAAGCCAGACACAAAAGGCCATATATTACATGATTTCCTTTATATAAAATGTTCAGAAAAGGCAAATCCATAGAGACAGAAAGCAGATTGTGGTTGCCAGTGGCTGCAGAAAGGGGAAGAATGAAGAATAACTGCTAATGGGCATGGGGCTTCTTTTTGGGGTGATGAAAAAGTTCTGGAATTAGATAGTGGTGATAAATACACATTCTTCTGAACATATTAAAAACCACTGAACTGAATCCCTTAAAAGGGTGAATTTTATGATATGTAAATTATCACCAATTTTTTTAAGCCATATAAGCCAAATAAAATGTCTAATCTTTGCTTTGATCCTGATTTTTAATTGTCAGGAAAAAAAATTCATGAGAAAACTGAGGAAAAATGAATACTAATTTTGTATTTGATAGTATTTAGGAATTATTCTAATTATTCTAGGTGTGATAATGGTATTACAATTATGTTAAAAAACATTTTTTAGGGATAAATACAGAGTAACTATGGGAGAAACAATCTGATGTCTGGAGTTTGCTTCAAAATATGGGCAACATAAATGAAACAAGATTGGATGTATTAAAAGTTGTTGAAGCTACATTATGGGGTTCATTTATACATTCATTAAACAAGTTATTATCTCAACACTTGAATATGTCTTAAGCTTTCTATAATAAAACACTTTCCAAAAAATAATATATTTGTAACTGCTTGTACATACACAGACTAGCTCTAGACATATATGTAAGAAATATATAAAACTGTTTCCCTCTGGGAAGGAGAATGGGATAGAAGAGGACATAGAGGTAGAAAGAAAGCTCTTCACTGTCTTTTTTAAAAGTAAATTCTAAAGCAAAAAGGTATCAACAACAGCCCACCATTCCTGGAGTTCAGTAGATATGTTTTAAAATATCCTTTTTTTGAAAGAGAAATAAATGTAAGCCCTGTTTTATAGATGACCGTCTAAGTTTAACTTAACAGTCTCAATCCCAATGGGAGTTAGGAATGGAAGAACTGAAAACACTCGAATTTCTCATCCCTGATTCAATCCCCAGTAACACTCACCCTCACTTATAACTTTGTGCCACTTAATACAGTACCAGATTTGATCGTATAAAAGTAACTACCAAAGAAAGTGTACTCCTGGAAACTGCATTGAGCTTCTAAGCTCAATCCAATCCAGCTAACAGCAGGAGCCAGGCATTCTATCTCACTGGTAGCCAGCCAGGTGAAATCAAGAAACTTGACATTTAAGGGAGACAGAGAAACCCCTTTGTGAGCAGAGGTGGTATGACCAGAACTTTGGCTTTGTAAGCACTCCTGGGAAAGCATAATTGTCATTTATCAGTTCCACTGGCTTCTAACATACTATTTTGCAGGGCAGCTGACACCCTGCTAGGTGTAAGTCCTGCATGGTCTAAAATGGTTTGGTAGGTTAAGTTTAGGTAGGTTTGCGTAGAGATATGCACATGTCTCCACAGATAAAATGCATTTCAGCCTTTTACTACATTTCATGTGTATTGTAAGTAAAGAACGAAATGAAAGCTGCCACCCACCTTGATTCTTGTCATCTGGGTCAGGGTCCGATTTCAGTCTTTTCACACTGTTGCCACTCTCTGAGCTGTAAACAAAAAAACATGGTGATCTGAGCTATGTCCAATCTTGGGGATCAAAGCTTTGGGAATCAGAAGTTCCAATAACCACTTATATGGGGCTTAGGCAGCCTCAAGGAGTTGGGATGATCTGAAATGAAAAATTTTCATTTCAGGTTCTTAATCTCCTTCCAGTTATATTGTTGTTATAAAGATAATTTAAACCGTTAACCAATTCAAGGAGGTGAAGCATTATCTCTTCAAGCATCACCTAAACATCAGATTCTTTGTCATCATTCATCTTGGTTAGAACCACAGATGGATTTCAAGAATGTCTGGACATGTTTATAAATGACAAACATTTAGTAGTTATTAGAGATTGAAGAAAATACCTTCAGTGACATGCTAAAGATTCTGAAAGTCACCCAGAAGACCTTCACTAAAAACACATACTTCTGGGAGAGGGTATAGCTCAAGTGATAGAGGGCATCCTTAGCATACACACGGTCCTGGGTTCAATCCCCAGTACCTCTTCTAAAAATAAATAAATAAGTAAGCCTAAATACTTCCCCGACCAAAAACAAACAAACAAACAAACAAACAACAACAAAAAAGAACCATGCAGCTTGGAGAAGGTATAATGCTCCCCAGCTCAACCATCACTACTAATGTAAGTAAGGTTTGTAAAATTCTTAGCCAATAAACAAGTTAGGGTAGTCAAAAAAAAAAAAAAAAAAAAAAAAAAAAAAAAAAAAAAAAAAAGCATGTACTTCAAAGAGGAAGGAAATGACCCCAGATGGAAGGGACGGTGAGCAAAGAATCTGGCAAATACAAATCTAAACAAATATTGTCTATACAAAAAAACATCTACTTCGCAGTGTCAAATATGACCATACTGAAGTACTGAACATTAGTAGCATGTGAAGTAGGAAGAAGGTGACTGTAGCTAAAAGTTCTAGAGTCCATGGATAATTTTGTAGGGAGGTAAGATAGTAATTTACTCTAGGCTTTGCTAAGTATTCCTGATAAAGTGCAAGGTTAGCCACCAAAAGAACAGAAGAATACATAAATCCAAACTAGTAGAATGGAAAATAAAATGAACAAAATATTTTAAAACCATAATCAATTTTTATAAAAAAGATACAAGGAAAAATACTTTTAAATAAAAAGCCAAATAACATTATGATAGTAGAAACTACATTAAAAAATTCTAATAAATTCAATCTATAAAGAGATTAACAGACTAAATTTTAAATCAGCTATTTATGAGACACACCTGAAAACTTAACAAAAGCAAAATAAACAAACAGAAAGTTTGGAAGCAAAGGAATGGAGAAAGAATTACCGCAGCAAATACTAACCCAAAGAAGGCTAGGGTACCTATATTAATATTAAGAAAATAGACTTTAAGATCAAAAGTGTTACACGGGATAAAGGAGGTTAGTTTACAATGAAACAAAGTTTAATTCACTATGAAGAAATAACAGTTCTGAACATGTATGCTTCTAATTAAAGAGCTTAAAAGTATACTATGTTCAACAGAACTCTGAAGAAAATCAAGAAATCATTACTACAGTGGGAGATTTCAAAATACTCCCCTCAAGTACTAACAGAACAAGTAGACAAATCTGTAAAGACACAAGATTTGAACCATATAATTAACAAGTTCGTTTTGTTGTACCTACACAGAACCCAAAACAAACAATTACAAAACAGAGTCTCCTGAAGCTCACTTGGAGCATTCTCAAAAATTAACCTCAGGAACAGGTCATAAAGCAAGTCTAAAGCAATTTCAAAAGAACCAGTATATACAAACCACAACACAATTAGGGTAGAAATCAATAACAAAAACAAATATATTGTATTTCACAGAGTCTAAGACATCACTGATTGTAAGGTATTAACATGTGGCAGAAAAAAGCTCATCTTAGAACAAATGAAAATGTTTAAGTTAACTAAATATGTTTGGAAGTTTGTAAAAATGCTTATAATTCATGAATCAAGGAAGAAATCAGAATGGATATTTAAAAATTTAGTTGGTAATATATGTATGTATATGCATGACTGGGACATTGTGCTGCATACCAGAGATTGACATATTGTAATTGACTGTACTTCAATTAGGAAAAAAAAATAACTTAGTTGGAAATACAAAATTGTATACAATGAAAGCTGAAGAAAAACTATAGCTTTAGATGCCTACAACTAAAAAGAAGGGCTGAAAATTAATTAGCTTGGTATCTGACAGTTACTTATAACAAAAATAATTAAAGTATAATATTGAAGAAAGTAAAGAATATTCTAAGGAAAGGAGGGAGGAGATATTAAAGAGCAAAAATTAATGAAATAGAAAAAAACAGGGAAAAGTAAATCCAAAAGATCTTTGAAAAGACTAATAAAACAGACACTACCCTCTCATGAAAACAGTCAAGATAAGAACAAAAGCACAATTCATCAGTATTTGGGACATAAAGGGGACAATTACAGATAGAACAGCAATCAGAAAAATAAAGAATACTAACAATTTAGCTCATGTATTTGAGAAAAAACCAAAATGGACAAATTCCCAGAAAATATGATAAAACTGACTCAGCCCTCTTCTCTGCAGCTCTGGGAGCAGATCTCCTGCCACAGCCCCTCATTCCCTGAAAATGTACCCTTTTGCCAAGTTTGTCTCCACCCACTCCTTGATCAGGAGAACCTCTCCACTACTGAGCTGACTGATCACTGTCTGCAGTGATGCTGAAATGACCAGACGGAGACACTGACAGATGAGAGCCACAGCAGCTTGGCAGCCCCATGTCCCAATCACCTCACTTATTCCTAGTTGCAGCTTCTAAGCCAGTGCCTTCTCACAGGACACTGACAGAGCAGCCAAGTTCACTGGAGCTGGGGCTGCCATAGCAGGGGTGGCTACCTCTAGGGCTGGACCTGGAGGTGTGTTTGGGATTCTCATCATTGGTTATGCCAGGAACCCTTCTCTGAAGCAACAGCTCTTTTCCTGTGCTGTTCTGGGCTTTGACCTCTTGGAGACCATGAGGCTCTTTTGACAGATGGTGGCCTTTCTCATCCTCTTCCCCTCGTGAAGGAGCGATCTCCAACTCCTATAGTTCTTTCTCCTATGTCTTGTCTGAACTGTACGTTCCTTTTCGTGTAATTCCCCAGGCAGCCTGGGGAAAGTGGTTGGCTCAGGGTTTTACAGAGGGACACAAAAAAATACTGTATTAGTAAGAAAAAAAAAAGACTCAAAAAAGACATGGAAAAATATAAAAAGTCCTATAATCACAAATTTAAAAAAAAGAGGGCCCAAAGTGATTTCACAGAGTTCTACCAAACTTTCACAAAAGAACACTACCAGCTTATACAAACTCCTCCAGAGAACAGAAAAAGAAGGAATACTCCCTAAATGAATCTAGGTTTAATCCTCATATCAAAATCAGATAAAATGGGGGAAAAAATACATGCCAGTCTCACTCATGATTATAGATGCAACAATCTATACAAAATACTAGCAAAACAAATCCAGCAATTAAAAAAAAAGAAAATACATCACTACAAGCTGGGTTTATCACAGGAATGCAACATTAGAAAAAAAAACTTTTTTTTTTACTGTAACAGAGTTAAAAATAAAAGTTTATTTTATCAATTTAAAAGCACAAAAAAACTGACAAAATTTAACAACTCAAGGCTACAAAAGAATCTCTTACCAAACTAGGAACAGAACTTCCTTAACCTGCTAAAGGATATCTGAAAAGAAAAAAACAACAAACACTATTCTTAGTGGTGAAAAGTTATAAAAATTCTATTTAACACTAGAGATAAAACAAAGATATGCACAGTAATTGTTTCTTTCTAACATTTTACTGGCAGTCCCAGCCAGCGCAATAAGAAAAAGGAATTAAAAGGTGTAAGGAAGAGAATAAAACTGTCATTATTCACAGATGGTGACTCTCTACATAGAAATTACAAAAGAACCCACTGATAAATTATTAAAGTTAATAAGAAGAGTTATTATTAAAGTTAGTAAGAGTTGGGTGACTGGATATAAATATTCCAAAATCAACTGCACTTTTATATATCAGCAACAACACAAAAATAATACCCAGGACTAAATCTAACAAAAGACATGTACAACCTTTTTGGAAAAAAAAAAGCTATTAAGAATTTACTAAATGTCATTAAAGGAAACAAATAAATGTAGATATATGCCATGGATAGAGAAAGAGTCAAATCCATAAAGATCTGTTCTTTCCATAAATTTATCAAGCAATTTAGTAACATTCCAATAAAAATCCCAATAGGGATTGTTAAAGAACTTTAAATCTAAAATTTATATGGAAGAACGAAGTGGCCAAGAATAGATAGGACATCCCTGAGAAGAATGTAAGGGTACTTGTCGTAGCAGATATCAAGATCTGTTTTAAAGCTACAATAATTACAGAGTGATACTGGTCCAACAGATCCTAGGAACAGAAAAACAGAATCCCCAGACAAACTCACGTATGTATGGAAACTTGTTTTAAGACAGAGGTGACACTGAAGGTCTTTGAGGTAAGGCAGAAGTAGTTAGTAAATGTTGCTAGAAAATTGGCTTTTCATTTGAAGAAAAGAACTGAATTGTGATCCCTGCCTTCACAAAAGTCAATTCCAGATAGATTAAAGACTAACATGTGAAAGACAAAATTCTTAAACCTTTACAAGAAAAACTGTATTACAACCTTGGGGCAGAGGGAATTTCTTGAATATAAAAGGATCTAACAACAAGCAAATATTGATATATCTGACCACATTAAAATTGACCACCTTCAAAAGGTACAAACTTCCAATTATAAAATAAATGTTGTGGGAATGTAACATACAACATGGTGACTACAGTTAATAATACCGTATTGTATATTTGAAAGTTGCCAAAAGAGTAGATCTTAGAAGTTCTCATCACAAGGAAAAAAATATGTCATCATGTGTGGTGATGAATGTTAACTAGACTTTCTGTGGTGATAAATCATTTCATTTTTTATATATATGTACATATATATATATATATCAAGTCATTTTGCACACTTGAAACTAATATAATGTTACATGTCAATTATATCTCAATTTTTAAAAATTGACCACCTTAAAATTAAATATTAAAATTAATAAAAGTAAAAAGATAAGCTATAAATCGGGGGAAAATAATATGAGGACTATGTTAAAAAAAAAAAAACCTATAGATCAGTAAGAAAAATACAAATAACCTAGTAGAAAAATGGCAGTATGAATGAACAAACCTTTTTCACACAATAGGGCACATGAATGGCAAATCAACATATGAAATATGTCAACTACATTTGTTAACAGGGAAATGCAAGTTAAGATCATAAGGAGATGCTGTTTTATAAATCACTGTATCATTGTATCTGTTATATCCAGTAGGGCAGCAACTAGCATTCAACACTTAAAATTTGACTAGTGCGGCTAGGGAATTGGATTTTAAATTTCACTTAGTTTTAATTTGTTTAAATTTAGATAGCCACAGGTGGCCAGGGGCTATCATACTGGACGCACAGCTCTAGAGAAACATATGCACATACGTAACATAGCATGTCCTTGACATATCAGCACCACTTGCCATAATCCAAACATTCATTCACAGGAGATGAACAATTCTGGTATCTCAAATAATGCCCTGTTATACAGCAGAACTCACTTTCAGAATGAATTACAGCTGTATATGCACATACACACACAAAATTGTTTCAATCATAGAAACAATTTGAGGGAAAAATCAGTCACAGAAGATCATATATATAATGAAATTATTTTTATAAAGTTCAAAAACAAGCAAGCTATAATATAATACTTATATAGGCAACCAAAAAACCCCAAAACTATTAAAGTAAAGAAAAGGCAAAAGAATTTGATTTGGAAAAGTAGTGTGAGGATGGCAAGGCAGGGGGACGATGGGGAGGAGCAAGAGGCAGACTCAATATTTTTGACAACACTCTAAGTCTTAAGCTGGGTGATGGGTTCACAGGTGCTTGTTTTATTATTATGCTTCATAACCCCCACACACACCAGGCATCAGACTTTCACCAAGCAACAGAATCATCCATGGAACTCTAAAAAATAGACTCCCGGATCTCCTTCTAAACTTACTGAGCCAGAATTCATGTGAGGCAAGCCATAGAATTAACAAACTCCCAAGTGATTCTAATAAACTCAAGGCTGGGTAGATTAGGAAGTCCCGCCTCAGGAGACGAATTTATTACCTTGCTGCACAACACAACAATAAAGGATGACTAATAAAGGTGATCTAAGGATTAAGAGAGATACTTATAACACCCATTTTGCTAGCAGCAAGACACCGCTGAGTAGTAGCTAATTGCCCATCTAGAGAGACCTTTCTTGGTATAGTCCAGTAAAACTAACCCAGTCCAAATCCTGAAAGACACTGAGCCAGGCAAGCACACTTTTATAAAAACTTGAAAGGAATAATTCATGGCTTGGGTAACTGGCCCTTTTCAGGCCACTGATACTCCTCTTTGCTGCTATACCATGACGATATTTTTACATGTCAACAATGTTCCTAGGAAGATCAGCAGAAGGATGGTATGCCAAGCCACAAAACTGCATCAATGCACTCCCTTCAAAACATGTGGCTGGTTGCCAACATACCATATTGATTTTCCTAATAGACTGCACTTAAGCTTAACATCATTTTGCCCCTGGGTTGGTCAAACTGAAATGACCAGATTTAATCATTTTGGTGCCATTTTAAGATTTAGAAAGGGAGGAGCAAGCATAACAATTTATCAAGATCTCTAGGCAGGGCTGCCACTCCACATCTATCAAGCAGAACCCCAAGCCAGGTGTGGAACCCAGTCACAGTAGCCATATTCTTACAGGCCACGGTGTCTTTGCAGCAGCTCTTCCCCCTGCCTGGGATGCCTGTCAAAGCCCTAGACAACCTGTCCTAACTAATCAACCTCTCCCTTCTAATGCCTTCCCTGACTTCCCCAAAATGAGAGCACATACCTGCTCCAGGAAGAGTTAGGTGTTTCCTCCTCCCTACTCTCATTACACCCTATACAAATCCTTTCATAGAACGTACCACCTTGTTTGCCTGGAAACACAGATGCTCAAGTACTGAACTCCATCTCTCCTATTACCTTGTGACCTCGGACAAAGGTCTTCAAACTCTGAGATTCTCAGCCTCTTCCTCTGATTATAATAATTTGTACTTCATAGACTTGTTGAGAAGAGTAAGAGATACATGAAAAGCACTTAACAACGCCTGGAACATGGCAGGCATCCAATGAAGAGTAGCTATTATATGAATGAACAATCAGAGAGACAAAGGTCAGAGGCTATAGAAGACACCAAATCTGGTAGAGAGAGAGAGCTTAGGCTATCAATGGAACTTCACCAGGACTTACGCTTGGGTAACCTTTTGCTCTGATACCATTACTCTGGCATTTCAGAGCACACAGAGGGAGATTTAAGTGGTGTGAATGCGGGCTGACCTCTTATGCTTCACAGCTCCTGCCAACAGCTTTGCCTGGGAGAACTTGTTCTTGGTTTCTATGGGTTTCACAGTCACTTTCTTCTCCACTTCTTTCTTGTTTTCTGGAGAAATTCCAACCTTGTTGAGATTACTGTGAGTTACAGGTTAAGGGTCAAACTAAGCAAAAAGAAGGAAGCAGGACAATGGTAAATGCAGAGACAGAAGGCAGAAAGAACCCACTAGCACTTCAGCTTTGCCATGTAATGTTCAGCCTACTCATTAAAAAAATGCCCTCCCCTCTTTACTCTTCCAGTCAAATCCAGCTGATTTCAAAAGAAATGAAGTTGAACAGGAGGAAGATGGCAAATCAAGCTCAAAAATAACACAGAGAAGCAAACCGTTCTCTCTGATTTTCAATGAAAATCTGAGCGTGACCAGAAAACCTACTATTACCAAAGACATGGCCAATATCATCCTTGCTGGGGAAGACAAAGGTCTTGGAGAATGCAACAGAAAAAAATGTGGCTTCCCTGAAAACAAAAAATTTTTGCTTTTTTCCCTCTCTAGGGGTAAAATCAAATTCTGCAGAATGTCCTATGACTATCAATGGCATTCAGTGTTAGCACGACTAACTCCTACTCTGCTGGTGCAGGACATCAGAATCATTTTAAGGCTCAATAAAAAAACAGCCCCTCCCCTGTTCCAAACCTACTGAATGAGGACCTCCAGAAGCCCAGAAACCTGTTTTAAACACTATCTCAAGGTGATTTTAATGAGAAACTCCTGTGAATATATTGTACAAGGACCAAAAAGTTGTTTTAAAAGCATAATATAACCAGTTCACTTGTAACACACTTTTTCCATGCTTGATGTCAATCTCTGGCTCTCAAGTTTTGTCACTTTCTTTTGTTCTCTCCATCAACCCCCACCCCTCCTTCCCTTTTATCATTTCTCACAACCTATTAGTCAATAGGTAACCACTGGAACATGGTGCAATTCCTTACTTAAGATGCAGTAGTGCCTTACTGGAACAATAGTGACATCTAGTGCCCAAGACAGCTAAGAAGTACGTACTATCAGCCCAAAGGGGTCGGGGTGGGGGTGTATGGTCTAAGCCGTTTATTTATGTATCTTTGAACAATGGAGAAACTGGGTTTACCAGAAATTAGGAAATTCTAATTCTGATCACTCTTCAGGTACTAACTTGATTCTTATGGGCATCAGTTATTTTGAACATTTTCAATAGTCAACGGCGATTATGCATAATGCTCAGTATTATTCCAAGTTTCATCAACTGAATGTTTTTAAGGTCATCATGGAAACTGATAATATGTTAATCCTAAACATTCATTTTTTTTGGAATAAAAATGAAAGAAACAAATTTCATCTTTCTAGTACGAAATACCAAAAACCAAGAGCATGCTGAGATTTTTACTTGCAACTCCATCATTAAAGGATAGATAAACTCTCAAAGAAAATTCTCATTATTAAACACTGAAAAGAAAACAAAAATGGAAAAAATTGATATAAGAAACCACAAAACCACACATTTATAATGTCAAGACAAAGACAAAAACCAGCACTTAACTTTTTATTCTTCTGAAGTGAAGAAAAGCCCTCAACCTTTTCTTTTTGTGGGGGCAGGAGAGGTGGTAATAATATTATTTCTGATTCACATTCAAAGCATAAGCAATTTTTCCCCTTAAGACCCTCTCACCCTAAAATGCTTTAAATACAGAAACACATCTCAAAAATCTCAAGGAGTGCATGAGATGAGGCATTTTAAAAAATCACATAGTTTTTAAACACACTTAATACTACTAAATACTGCTTCAGCCTAACGCAAACAAGAGTTCTGTTGTTTACACTGGCACAAACCACAGCTTATTTGTATTCACAAGTATCACATTATAAAATGCATCACATTATAACAACCAAGCAAAGCCAAGAACCAGATCCTGATTTAGAGCTTCAATAAACAAATGCCTAATCCTACAAGTCCTATCTCAGCATGTCTCTGGCTGTATGCATGCTCGGGATTAGTGCATTATGCATCAGTATACATTGCTTCAGATCTTCTAGACAGTCAGAACTTTCCAAGTTTCCAATAAAAGCGAATACCCCTGGCTTCAATGTTGTGCTGTAATGTTATCAAGACAGAAACGTTTCTTTTGCCTCACTACTGCCCTATTCATTCTTCCCTTTGAATTGAAAACCGACAGGCCTCTCACACTCGTACCACAGCAACAATACTCTCTAGAATGCCGCTTTGGGAGATTGCTCTCTGTCTTATTTGCTTGTCTGCCAAATTAAGCACATAAAGTCAAGACATAATTCAAGTGAGTGTAATTAATGTATTTTTCCTTAGAGGAAAAAGTCTGTTTTTTTTTTTTTCCTAATGTGAGTCCAGTTTCTCCCCATTTAGGGTTGTGTCTGCACCGGTGTCACTATCACTGTCCTGCTACCTGAAACAATGCAATACATATATATGCCCATCTCTGCAAATAACAATGAACAGTATTACCCTGGGGTCACCATGGAAGAGAGTAGGGGAGAGAAGCTCAAAGAATCAACCTCAATTCTACAGCTGGGACTGAGGTGTGACTTTCTATCACTATCTTAAATGTTAGAACTGGGACTGGAAGCCAGGTCTTTTGCTACCAGAGCAGGTTTTGTGGCACTACACTGCCACCTTATTTCAATCACCATCAGTCACCTTAATTTAAACCAAATCTCTGAGAATCTGTCCACATTTTCTCCCATATAAGCCTTTCATGGAACCTACTGAGCACTCTCTACAAAAAATACCAACAAGCACATGCATGCAGTCCTATTATCAATCTTAGAGGTAAAGCCTGCTCAATCACACTAGTGAGGTTATTCAACACATAAGCCTGAAATACTCAAACAAGCTTTCTCATAGGAGGAAAAAGCTAAGGTGGCCTTTTTAACCTCTACCATGAGTCATTCATTAATTTATTCACATATATACTGAGAACCTATTATAGACCAAGCACTGGGGAAATCAGTGGTGACCAATTCCTTGTTCTCATGGAGCTTACTTCATATTCCAGCAGTAAAGAGGCAAACAAACCACTAAGCAAATAAATTAAGATTTTCTGGTAGTGTTACGGACTATTTAAAAAATGACATTACACTCAGTGATGGAGGTGGGTGAAATTTTAGATGGGGTGCTTAGGGAAGGTCTCTATGAGGAAGAGGGCTGAGACCCAAATATCATGAAAAGCCAGCCTTGTAAAATCTGAGATGGAATCACAAAGCTTAGTATGAGAGGAACTTAAAGAAGGCCAGAAAGCTGGAGTACATTAAACACAAGGAAGAGTAGTTCAAAATGTAACAGGGAGGTAGGTCGGCCTAAATCATGCAGTCTTGTAGGGCCTAGTAAAGAATGTAGACTTAAGTTAAATGCAACAGGAAGCCACAAGTATTTCAAACAGGAAAATGATATGATCCCATGCTTGTTTTCAAAAGTTCCCCTTGACTAATGTCTAGAGTATGGATCGTGGGGGAGGAGAGCAGAGCAGAGACAATTAGATGGTCATAGTAGTCCAGAGAAGCATCTATGACTACTGCAGTGGCATTAGAGATAGCAAGAATTTTAAGATTTGGATTACATTTTGGAGGTAGTTTTTGGCCCAGGCACCGGGGGATATAGGAGTACCATTACTGAGATTGGGAAGACCAGAAAAAAAGAGATGGGCAGGGCAGGGCAATGTGATGAGAGTGGGAATTGTGAAGCATGGAACTGAGAATTTTGATTCAGCCAAGTTATACCTGGGATGCCTAGTAAGACATTCAAGTGGAGGGGAGTGGTTATAGCTCAGTGGTAAAGTGCATGCTTAGCATGCACGAGGCACTGGGTTCTATCCCCAGTACCTCCTTTAAAAAAAAAAACAGACACTCAAGTGGATGCCAAAAAGGCAATAATGAGTCAAAGCAAAGTCATCCTGGATGCTTTTTCTACCCCTCTAAGGGGACAGACCAGGTTGTATCTGTAAAAGATGGTTTTACTAAGGATACAGGAGAGTTGCTAAACATTTCCCTTTAAAACTTAAAAGCCAATTTCTCCCCTGAATGAGGTTTATTGCATCGCCCATCTGTTTCAGAGTCTAATCCCACAAGGCAAGAATACCCTGGTACAATTAGGATTTAGGCCTTTAGTTAATCCTAAAGGATCTGGACTTTTGATTGAACAGACTCTAGCATGCAACATAACTCTATATATCATTGCCAGTTATTCAGAGTCACAGGAATATTAGTGTTGAAAGGAAACTTAGAGATCACCAAGTCGAAGACCTTCATTCTACTTATGAAAAAACCAAAACTCCTAGATGTTGATGAGAAAACTGACACTTTTTTGATTCCTCTCAAAGTACAAAGGATATTCTGTATTCCTTCAGTTCTTTCAGTTCTTCTTCTCTTCGCTGCTTTTCTATTAGTTCCTGCTGCCGAGAGACCTCATCAAGGAAGTTGGTCTCATCTTCATCTAAGCCTCTTACCATGTTTTCTGAGGAAATAATTAAACAAGAAACACTTAGCAGGCTAAAGAGAAAATATAGTCAAATAAGATTTTGCCTTTTCTTTCTTTTTTTTTTTTAAATAAACAGCAGATCCTTCAGGGAATTAGAAGAAAGAATTTGTAAACACCATGGCTTCTGGATAGATAACATAGCATAAAATCAAGGCATCTCCCTTATTACTAGACATCAGCATAGAATTAAAATGGGTATCTTTACCATTTTAAACAAAATGTCCAACATGGTCTAGATGGTAGAAAGTTGTTTCTTTTCCCAAAATGAGCATCTAGAGACTAGATAATGAAGACAACTTCATGGCTGGTTATAAAAAGTGTTGTACAAGCCAGAAGTGCACCAGAAAGGCCCTGAAGAGTCCCTTGGACGCTGTTTTCTGAAGCTTACTGAATTTGAACTGTTCCTCATACTCCTGCTGCTTCCTGTCTTTCTGTTCCTGTAGCCTTTCATACAGAGACCGAGGGTCATAAACCTCCTCTGGGCATTCTGAAAGAAAAAGGGAGAGAGAAAAGTGGGGAGAGAGAAAGGGAGTGGGGGAAAAATACATACTTTAGAATCCTTTCATATTATTTTGGAATCACAAAGGATTTTAAAGATAAAGTCAAGTCTCTGCATGATCTGAGGGCAAAGATAACACGAAAATAGTACAAAGTCCACAGCTCCCTTTTAGATCTCAGAGAGGGGCCAGCAGTTCTCAACACCAACCATCAATGTCAATAGGGCCCATGGCCTGAGACAGTTAACTAGATGAGGGATCTGCCCAAACCCAGCATGGTAGCAGCAGCATTCTCAGCTGTTCAGATCCTGGATCCACCTGTAGAGATGGAACAGACTAGCAGAATCTCCTGCAACATAGTGTGGTAGAGTGGAAGGGCAAGGAGGGAGGATCCTGGTTCTGTTCCCAGCTATGGAAGCCTCACATAGGTCCCTTCACCCCCACAAGCCTCAGTTCTTCTACTATGAAGTGAAGACGTTAATACCCACTTTGCAGGGTAGTGAGGATTACAGATCACTATGTTGAAGGCCAAACTATAAGCCTATATACCTTCGGGATCTTCAGGTTTCCGAACTTTCTCCCATTCTTCTTGCCTCCTTTTGCGCCGTTCATCTAGCTCTGCCTCAGACACAAACCTCTTTTTGATGACAAGGTTACCATCATCCCCTCCATCCATAATGGATCAATCTACAAAAAACAGACAAAACTTTTCAAGTGAGAATTGTAATTAAAATTCTAAAAAGAAAGAAGATTCAGCTCTGTCTCCCCCAGCAACAGACTACTCAAAACTCCCTTCAACCTTGAATTGAAGAAATCCTCTAGTAGTTTTAATTCATGGGTCATTGATGAAAGCACAGGATTTCATTTTCCTAATGTATCAGGTAGTTTTATTAACATCAGTTTTATCTACAAAGTCAGTGAGAGGACCGGGAATAATTCTCATGACATGCCATTCCACAGAAAAATCTTACATTCCAGATTTTTCTCTGTCCCTCTCATTTAGAAAAATTGGCCTCCTGGGCACCCTACCTTTCCCCAAGTTCTCATCCTCCTTTATATCTGGAACATTTGACACTGTTCCTTCTTGAAATTCCTGTTTCAGGGACATTACACTACCCCAATTCACCAGTTCCTATTTCCAAGTAGATTCAGAAAAGAGAAACTCTGGTATTCAAGGAGCCTCAGAGATGAGTCTGCTCTGTTTAGCAGTGAAGTGATATGCCTAGAGGCACACAAACCACAAAATGGAGAAAGTGGGACTAGAAGAAGCCAGATCTCCCCACTTCAGGTCCCATGTATGTACTCTGCACTCTACTAAACCGACCCCTTCATCTCTTCCTGGACTTCCTCCCTGTAAACTCCACAAGTGTGCCACTTATGATTCCATCCTCAATTCTCTTTTCTCATTCCCACACTGACCTTAGCCACTTTACATACACCTTGATGCAGAGGATTCCCAAATCCCAAATCTGTACACTTCTACCTGAACCTCCCTTCAGAAGGGAGGGGAGAAGGAAATAAAGACAGAGGAGTGATTATTATTCCTTTTAAACTAAATCTTTCTGCTTTTCTTTGCTTTGAAGAACTGTGGAATTAACTCTACTCAGACACGCTATGTATTATTCACAGACTTACACCCTAACAAGAAAGCACATATTCTGCACTACCAGCACATCAGCTCAATGTCCAATCCAGGACCACCCCTAGTAACAAAAAACAGAAGTCTCTGCTGCTAGCACAAAAACAAAGCAGCCACCATTTACTGAGTTCCTACCATGTACTAAATACTTTTAATGAACAGTATCTCATTTACACTCATTGTTGACACTAAATTCTATCTCTTTACAGATGAAGAAATAGAAGCCCAGAGAAGTTAGGTCACTTGTCTAAGGTATTAAAGGTGGTGAATAGTGCAACCGAGAATTAAATCCAGGCTTGACAGCAAAAATTCATTCTCTTACCCACTTCACCAAACCCCTCCCCAGAAACCAGGGCTCCTGTTTAAAAAGGACTTGTCAATTTCAGCTTTCTTTCTATATCTGTTTCCAGTGCTAATAAGGGTATTCATGCAACATTTTTTTCTAGTAAAGATGAAAATTGATGCTGAGAAAATAAATCCAAACATGCAGAACAAGAGAACAGTCTTAGCCTAAATAATAGTGTTGCTGAAGTTTAGTTCAATGTTACAACAGTTAAGAAAGGATTTTTAAATTTACCAGAAAGAAAACCAAATCAATTGAAGAAGCTGTTGCTCCCACCCAAAGCCCACAACCAGGACACTTCTGATTTAGCATTACTCGATGTCTCCAGCCAGAGGCCTATTACAGAAACAGAACTGTTCTGTTTCTCTGTAACCATGCCAAAAATTCCTCAAGTTCTGCAGAAGGAACCATAATGGAACAAGAGCCAACATTTTCTTAAATATCTCTGGCAGAGAAAATGTCAACTACATAGAACTCTAATAGAATGGAGAGACATACTGGACTCCCAATGTCCCCTTTCTTGGCTGTAGTTCTCCTTTCTCACCCTGTTTTGGCTCTCTAGCTTCTTGCCCTCATCCTTATTTCCTGGTAAATAATTCAGAACGCGACAAGTCCTTATAAACCACCTAATACAATTCTCCATCTGGTAACGGAACCCACCATCCATATCCAGGAGATTTTCATCCAATCCATACCTTAAAACTTCAAGATGGACCACTGCACTCCCTCGTAGGCAGCTGACTCTCTAAACAGATCTGACTGGTGGAACAGTTATTCCTTAAACTGAACTGAAATTTATCTCCCTATAAATTCCACACACAGGTTCAATCCACTGGGACTACACAAAAGAGCCAAATCCCTTTTTCAACATAACAATGCTTTAGCTGTCTGAAGGCAACTCTCACGTTCCTCCTAATTTGTGTTTTTCTGGGTCAAACATTTCTAGCTCCCTTAATCTATAAAATGGAGAAAAAAATCTTCCAAAGCAGTGAACTTATCAAACTGCATATTATTTAAACCTGGGAAATAAATATTAGGATATGGCAGTGCCACCAGTATGCCATTAAATGCATCTCTTCACTCTCGTTACATATTTTTAAAAATGGAAATATAATATTAATACTGAAAGAACTCTCCTAATAGGCCAAAATTAAAACCTAGAGTCTTACATGCTTCCATCTAAATAAAAATTCAGAGATGCTTAAGATTTATTCTTACAACTCAAAATTAAGAGTGTAAAATCATTTATTTACTTTTCAAAGCCTGTTGAGTTTTTGGGAAAAGAACTTACTTTCATTTAACTTTAACAAAGATCCCTGAAACTCAAGGGACAGAGCCTTTAGGATACATGTAAACAAGGGTTTGAATCTGAAACAGGAACTCTAGAGAAATAAGAATCTTCCCAACATTTATCAACCACTTTTGGGAAGAGACAAATTTATGGGATTCTAAGACACTCTTACTCTCTTTTTCACCGGTCTTCTTCTCATAAGTGTTAGAATTCAGCTTCTCTCCAGAGTTTAGTTGTGCTATTCTCCAGCTTTCATGCATAAGGACAAAATCAAGAATCACAGTTGGTTAGTAAAAGTGAAAACAAGGGAGAAGCACATTAAAAAAAAAGAAATTTAAAGATAATGGCTTTGGAGTTTGACAGAGAAACTCTATTTCCTTCCATGGGTTGTTTCCCTGAAAACACAGTTACACACTCAAAACTAGTGAACACTTATAAAAGTGTACTCTTCAAAAATAATATAATCTTGATATTCCCTAATTCCCAAAATAAAACAAAGTAGATGGCCACACCTAATTATAATAAATTTCTGTGAACTTAAAAAAGGACAAGATAAACCAGAGACTGCTTTATCCATCTCTTTCTTCAATGTGCATATCTTCTGCAGGGTCCTCATTCTCTGGCACTTCAACACTTGTTGCCTTCAATGCCACCAGTGGCCCTCTGGCTAATTAATTTGACCATCTTTCTACGTTATGAGAGGCCAAAGATAAGGACAGAAAATGTTCATGAACAAGTGATCATACTCCTGAGTATTCTGAGTAATATTCAGAATATTCCTTCTCCAGGAATATTCAGGTCTTTCAAGAGCCAAAACTTCACTATCCATAAATACTGCCAACAATTCCTGGAACTCCATAAAATAATACTTCTGGAAAAATACCAGAAAAAAAATCTTACAAGTGTTAATATGCTAATAAAGTTAATGACTTTTATCAATATTTTTATTTTTAATAAATCCCATCAGTTAACTGGCCTGCTATTAAAACACAACTCAAAGTCTATTAAAATTGGATGAAGTTTAGTCTATACAATAGTTTTCTCAGCCAGAGTAGATGTGGCAATTCTCATTACTAGAAATTGAACTCAGCATGTATCTTTGAAGTAGTAATTTTTACATTTCATTTCTTTAGGGAAACGAACTACAGACATTGGGTGTAAACCTTTTAATCTACAAATCTTGTTTTTCTGAAAAACCGTATGTACAATTATATGAGTAATTAAAAAACTGTCATGGTCAAATATTTTTTTAAAAATAATAAATAAATAAATACTACCAAGAAGTCAGCTTAACTTCAAACCCCTTTCACTACAATCTAATCTAATTCAACCAATATATAACGAATTCTTCTGTAGCAGTCTCCCTACGAGAGAGCACAGGTAACGAGACTCTGAAATTAAGAGACCTTGGTTCGGCCACTGATATGTTGTATGATTCTGGGCAAGTCAGTTAACTCCTCTGAGCCTTAGTTTTTCCTAATCCAGAGGCTGCACTTGCTAATGAGGATTAAAATAGTACTGTACAACATTAAGCTTTTATGAGGAGAAACAAGATAATTCAGGGAAAGCACTCAGCACTATGTTTGGCACCTGCTTAAAAATGCTCCGAAAGGTCTGCCATTACTACAAAGCACTACACTAAGGTCTAGTTATAGAAGTGAGAGAAATGCTGTCTTCACTCAAGGAATGGAGAAATAACGATGTGACATAAGTTACAACCATGACATTTGAAGTGGAAAGGAGACCACATCAAGCTGAGAAAAACTTACACACATATATATATGGTAATTCTGTATTTCCCCTTTTACTGCTTTACGACGTATTAGTAATTCAGTCTTAAAAAAACTCAGCATTATGCTGAATGCTGAACTGTGTCTAGCACTGTGCCAAATTCTATGGGAAGCATAAAGAAAATAAACTTTAAGAGTTAGTATCCTCATACTAGTTAACACCAGACTGAATTACCAAAGTGAACAGTACAGGTAAACCTGAGGCAGTCATGAAGGGCACAAATATGGATCAATCCAGCTTCCCAGGCTAAAAAACCTGGACATGGATTCCTCTTTCCTTATTCCCTTACATCCCACCAGTCACCAAGTTCTGTTGTTTCTACCTCATAAAGACCTCTTTTTAATCCATCTTCTAAAAGTCCTTTGCTTTCTAATCTCTTTTCAGGGCCTCATCTTGCATAAACTACTGCAAGAGCATTCCATTAGCCTCGTTGCTTCTCCTCTAGTCCCCAGTCCAGCTCTTTATAACTCCTCCAGCACTTAGCCAGTGTATCATTTATGACTATTCCAACAGCTCTTTGTATCCATAGCGCTTATTAGCAGTGTCTGGCATATACTGGGTATATAAATATTTATTGAATAAACCAACCATGAAGAGGATTTGAAGAATTTAAGCAGGGAGGAATTTAACACTCTCACATGAGTATTCTGAGATATTGTCCAATGTAAATTATACAGAATGGCAGACATTAAGCAAGAATGTGCTGAAGTGTCTATGTCCCATAGGGAATTCTATTCAAGCACTATACAATTTGTGCAATAGGAAACACAGGACCAAAAATTAAATCACTTTACTGTACTAGGTAATTGATGTCTTCTTCAAGAATAACTCTTGCTACTGTAATTTCAACTGACTAAAAGAAAAAAAAAGTCTCTCGTATACTATGCAATAATTATTTCCCACACAAAGAATTTTTCTTCGAAGAGTCCAATATTCACCTACTGTCTATTCTGTTAATAGGAAGGTGATGAGTACCTGCAACTTATTCCTAATTCCTACAGCCTACCTAAATTTTCATGTCTCTTATTTTCTTCCTTTGTTTGCCAGAATAACTAAAAATAAAACAAAACATGAACAAACAAAAGCCCAGGGGCCTGGGGATCTAATTATAAAAATTCATGTAGGAATGAAGAGAATTTATATTGGAAATGCTTATTTTGTCCTTAATATGTTTGTTTGTTTGTTTATTTATTTATTTATTTATTTTTAGCCTTTTAAATAATATTTTATTTACTCATTGTTGTACTATTTAATTATTTTATTTTGGCAGGGTAGAGGGAGGTAATTAGGTTTATTTATTTTTAAAGTACTGGGGATTGAACCCAGGACCTCTTGCATGCTAAGTATGTGCTCTACCACTTGAGCTATACGCTCCCCCCTTTACTGTGTTTAATTTTAGAATAAATGCTGTCAACTTTCCTTTACTCATATAGCTTTTTTTCATGACTCAAGTTTAATTATCAATAATAAATAATTATGATAATAATCGTTACATTACTTTAAAAAGGATTATTTAAGTTCTTCAAATAAGGAATGCATGGAAAACTAAAACCATACCAAGATCACTTTGTCCAAACTTAAAAGTTTCAAACTGACGGAAATAAAAAAGTTTTCAAATTTTCTTGACAGCCAAAGAAACAGTTCTTATATTTCAAGCTGAAGAAAATGTTAAACACTACACTGCTGCGTTTTTACTAGAGACTGTGGCGTTTAACTTCCAGGTTGGTGGGATAGAACAGGGTCAGTGTCTTACAGAGCATGCTATACAAGTTTTTAGAAACAAAACTTACATTGCTGCCCCCAAAATAATTGCCACTGCTGACCTGAAAAATCATTTTATTTAGCTCATGACATGATACAAGTTAGTGAGAACTGGTTTCCTATGGGATTCAATTTTGTGATGACAGACTACATAAGTGTTTACATCACTGGTCACCATACCCTCCTAATTCTAACATTAGATAGACTGTATGTGTAAAAACACACCAGGAGGGATCAGAGTTCCGTGTGACACTATTCTAAGGTTTCCCTTTAGGCAGCAAGAACCACAGGCCAGTCCACCTTCTTTTTGTCAGTAAACACACTTAAGTACTGCTCTTCCAATATCTGTACCCTGATGTTCAAGTCACAGAGGATTTCAAAATTCAAGACAGCAAGTAAGAGGAATTTGCCACCTGGCAAACTCAAATATATTCCAAATAAAGGCTGCTTTCTGGCCAGAAGGCACTTCCACCAAGCTACAGTAATTTAGATCAAGCCAACTTTCCCTATATCATAAAGCTTCAGAGAATGATAACCACTGAGTGTTGTCAGCATTTATTACTAGACAAAGTCTCTTCTAACACTAAGGCATATTTAACCTATTCTACTAACAGAAGAGACTAGAACAATCTAAAAATGAGGGCACAGCATAAGCAATGCAACTCATATTTAGAATACTTACTATAAATCCTCAGTCTCTTCTAACACTAAGGCGTATTTAACCTATTCTACTAACAGAAGAGACTAGAACAATCTAAAAATGAGGGCACAGCATAAGCAATGCAACTCATATTTAGCATACTTACTATAAAGAGCAGTCTGAAGTAACCTGGCTGTCTAGGCATCTAAAAAATATATGCAATTGAAAGTTAAAAAAAAAAACCTAAATATACTTTTGTCTTTCCATAGCACAAGAACAGAGTCTCATCATATGTGCATTTACCATGAATTCACCTATATCCACTGGAAGAAAAGAGAACAAATATTGGTCCCCTTAACTGATCCTCAGCTACCCAGTTCACATGTGCCTCTCAGAGTATAAACACTTCCCTCACTATGTATAATTTCTAATATTGGTTGTATTTTTCTATACATTGTGACTCCTAAATGCAAACCAAACGCAAACTTCATCTGAGGCTCAAAGGAAAAACAAAAAGCATCTGTTTCAAAGCTGGAGGAAAACCTGGCCATGTTGGGACTGTGCAGTGCTGGTATACCTACATTCAACATGGTGCCTCTCTAAAAGACTTTTGAAGGCAGCTTTGCTTATACACTAGATTGCCATTTGGGCTGACTTTGGAACCTAACCCACACTAACTAATACTCTCTTCCACCCCTACCTTCCAGGCTTTATGTAACTCCTTTCTAAGACTAAATTAAAAAAAAAAAAAGGCTTTGCATCACACTAAACATAAGGCCAACTAACTCATTCAGTTGTATTTTTGAAGTTAATCTTTACAGGATACCTATTATGTGCAAGGCACAGTCGTGCTAGGTACTAAGTTGGCACTCTACTTTTTAGCAAGTGAAGAACTTGCATTCAGTAAAGAAGATAAGGTTAGTTAAATAAGCCATTTAAGGAAATGCAGAATGAGGTTTAAATGCTCTAAGAGAATAGAAATTAAGCACTAAGTAGTTCAGAAAAGGAAGATTACAAAAAAGTCACGGTAAGCTTAATTTGGATAGCAGCTATGACACCGCACAGGGAGAAGTGATGGAAGTTTTAGGTATACAAAGAAAAATAATATTTAATTCAAGGCTGCCTGAAATCACAAATTTCACATTCTAAAATCAAAATCAAAGGGGGCTTTCATTTCCAGAAATAGTGAGCTAGGTAATTGAGACCAATCTCTACCTCTGTGATAAGTAAAACTGTAAGAAATTTTTTAAATACTTCTTAAACAAATAGAAAAGCTAACAAGATAGTAAAGAATTTGGCCAAAATCCAAGACAAGGTGAAAACCAAAAATTAAGCCCAATATTCAAACTGGTTTTCCTCTTGAGGATTTCTCTGATCTTGAAAGCTGCTGTTTTGGTGAAGCAACAGAAACAAAAGTCAAAGCAGGGAGAGCCCACACAGGGAGTGTGGAGTCTGGTAACAACCTCCTTTTCCACCTTAATCGGGTACACCAAAGAACTACACCGTCAAGGTAAAGGTGAACTGGCAAGAAAAAACAGCAGAAATAATGGGCAACAGAAACAGACCCAAAGGAAATCCAGATAGTGGAATTAACACATATAGATTATAAAACAACTATGCTTACCATGTTTAAAGAAATAAAAACCAAGCCTCAAAATTAATAGCAGAGAATAAGAAACTGTAAGACAGTGGGATGGCACATTTGAAAAGAAAAAATAGAACTTCAGTAACTAAAACATGCAATAACAGAATTTAAGATTACAATGGATGAGTTTATTAACAGATTAGAAATAACTTATGAGAATAAAGAAGAAATTATCCAGAATGTAGTATAGAAAAATAAAGAGTAAAGAATAGAGTGAAAAGGTCTGTGTTAAATCAGTAAAGAAGATAAATGGGGCAGAAGAAATATATAAATATAAAATGGCTGAGAAATTTACAGAATTAATGAGACACTAATTCACAAATTCACGAATTGTAATAAACACCAAATTGAACAGAAATAAGTCCACAGTTGGATACATTATAATGAAAATGCAGAAACCCAAAGACAAAGACAGAACAATCTTTAAATCACATGCTAAAGAGTGAAATAGACCATATTTGAGAATGAAGACAAAGCATGTTCAAAAGGTAAGCAATAGTGAGCACACTGTAACTGCTTATTTAGCTGCCACAAAGACATAAATACACTATGACTGAGTCTATGGCTGACCCATGCACTTAAATTACTTCATTTACCAGATAAGTAGTTTTCAATTTCTGAAGCAGTAGCCTGATTCTAACCGAAACATCAAGATTTGTAGAAGGTACAAGGTAAGACTGCTAACCAGGTAAATGGGATTGACATAATATTGACATAATTCTTCCTTTCTTCCAAAAGCGAAGAATTCCCCCATGGGGCAAAGACAACAAGACCTCAGGTGAAAAAGATAATTGGGCAGCCTCTGCTTTCAGACCCTTACAATCTGTTATTCTCAAACTCTAAAGACTATAAAACCTGTGTTAGCTCAATTCTTTTTTTTAAACACCTTTACCTGTGGTATGGTTCCTGCACAGTAAACTACACATATTTCAGATGTACAATTTGATGAATTTTGATAGCTGTATATACTAATGAAACCACTACCATAATCAAGATAGCTAACGTTTCCATCACTCCCCAAGAGGCACAATTTTCGAATTCCCAATTTATCCCTTCCAACTCCCTTAACCCTCTGGTAACAGTTTGTTCTCTATGCCTGAGTCTCTTTCTGTTTGGTAGATAAGTTCATTTGTCTTTTTTTTAGATTTCACATATAAGCCACATCATATGGCATTTTTCTTTCTCTTTCTGGCTCAGTTCAATTCTTTATATAAAAAAGGAGACTACACACCAATTCCTCTCAAGGATTTTAGAAGCAATGCCCTCCAAACCATTTTATGGTGTCCCTACTAACATATTAATGAGCCAAACAGCTGAAGGATCAACATATATTATGTAACAGCTGGTACACATTTGAGGTCACTGGGAATTCTGACCACCAGGCTCTCCCTTGGCCTCCTGAGTCCCACTCCAGACCTACTGAGTCTGACTATCTGGGGTGGGGTCCGAGATCTGCACTTTCAAAGGGCCGCAGAAGATCGTGTTTTCTACTAGTTTAAGAACTAGTGCTACGAACGAATAGGTCTCCCCCTTTTCCCGCCGTGCACATGGGCCAGCAACTCTCAAACAAGATGCTTCAACCCTTGGTCTTAGTTTCCTAAGTTTTCTGCAAAACGAGCACGCCGGTTTTTCTTCTATTAGGGAAAAAAAATGTACTGAGCACACCAACCGGTACATGGTACATAATAAATGCTTCCCATCCTACACTAAATCTGCGATTCAGTCATTTCCAACCAGACACCCTCACATCTCCTGAGTAGCCTGCAGCCAGCCGTTCCAAGCACCTCTGGGATAGAGCCCACTCCTCACTCGGAGCCTCACTGGCCCCACCTGGCAGGAAAGTAGAGGACAGCCGGCAAGAGGCCTGAAGTCCCAGGACCCTTTGAAAGGGTCGGGATTCTCCCCGACAGGACCTGGAGGCATTCCCGTGGGCTCCCTCGGCTTTTCAGGCTGGACCCCGCAAGACCCTGTCCCCGGTGACTCACAACACTGGACGAGGGCGCAGGCTGAGAACAGGCCTGACTCTAAACCTCACATCGTACGGAGCCCCCCCCCCCCATCTCCTCAGCGAGGAAGCTGGAGCCGAGGTCTCGCTGCCTGGCTAGGGCCCAGGCCGCACTCACCTACCAGCGTACGGGAGGCGAGACCCCCTCACCTCGGCGGCGCCCACCCCAAACCGCTACCGCAAAGGCCGCTCACTCTTTGGGAAAAAGAGAAAGAAAGAAGGAAGAAGAAAAAGAAGAGAGAAAAAAAAAATAGCCTTTGCTTTTATATTTCTTTTGACCCTTCAGGGCTTCCTGTTCCTCACCGCCACAACAAAGTTCCGCCCCGCTTCCGGCAGCCTCACCCAATCCACATTTCTTTTTCTCCCCAGGAGACAGATGGAGATCCGGTGCCTGGAAATTTAGCCGGAGAGACTTGATTGGGCCATTCACACTTCGGCAAGGGGATTGGCCAGATCCTGCCGGGGGGGCGGGCCGTGCCGTGCCGTCCCGTGACCCCTTTCCTGAAAGATGATTGGCTATCAAGAAGAGGGATTGCCACCGAGGAAGGGGCGTTTCCTAGGGGACTGAGGGAGGGCCGGGGCGGTACGAAGCGGGGGTGGGCCTCGCACGTAATGGCAGCGCTGTGGCCTCGCGTCCATCTTTACCGCTCTCTCGGACCTGTCACAAAGGAGTCGCGCCGCTGCCGCCGCCCCCTCCGTCGGATGGGCCCGGGAGCTGGAGAAAGTCAGTGCCGCAGCCCAGCCGCGCTACTCTCGGAAGCCCCTGGGGACGCAGAACGGGGAGAGTCCCAGGGCTGGGGACGTCGGTGAGGGAGGGGAACAGCCGCCCGAGTCTGCGGCAGGGAGACCGGTCTGGGGCTGGGGGAGCTCCGAGAAGGAGCCTAGGAAGGGTGGGCGTTGGGCAGAGCCCAGGAAACAGCTCGGAGGTTCTCCAACGAGGCCCGTGCTGAAGGCACCCGAAGAGGTTCCTGGAAGAGGGAAGAGGGTGTTCCCCTTTAGGGGGTTCTTAACGGGAGGAGGTTGTGGAGGGTCGCCCTTCTGAAGAGGCCGCAGCAAAAGGGAACCAGGTGAGAGGCAGGTAGCTCCTGGGAGGCTCCCGATATTTAGGAATGTTCTTCAGGGGTGCCCAGGGCGGAAGGTGTAGAAGGTAGGACGCTCTGGGATGGTTTCCTTTTGTGGAGTTTGAGGTTTAGATGGCGCGAGTGGGAGACAGACCATCCCTGGGGAGACTTAGACGTGCCTTGAGGTCAAGAGACGCTTCAGAGAGAGAGGGAGGCTAGGAATTGGGAGGCAGAGCCACTGGGTTCTCCTATCTCGGAGGCCCGATGTGAAAAACGGGTAAGGGCCTGGGGAGAGGGGATTGCTGCGCGGTTCCGGGAAGAAGAGACCACCATCCATAGGAAGACCCCGGGTGGGGAATAGTGAGAGGGGAGCGGGAAAGGCGAGGGTTTTCTTCTCAAACACAGGATTCAGCCGCTCTGGGCATAGTGCAGGTGGAGTAGGGGAAGTCTGTCCCACCAGCACTCCCTGCGTGATTCCACATCAGGCTTTTGTTACTACCTGCTACCTCAGTTTCTCTGTCTTTGGCACCGAGACTGAGGCAGAAACGGTCTACTAAGACTCCGCAGTTCTATCCTGTTTCGCTGCCTGAATGAGGTTGCTCCCCCTGGAGTGTTATACTTTGTACTTTTGAAGGTTGGAAGTATCTAATTGAATAGAGTCCCGCGGTTGTCCAGGCCCCTTACCTACCACCTCCTCCTCCTTAACCTCCTTGAGTGTCTTCTGTAAAATAGCGCAGTGTGTGAAAATACAGAGTACAAGCTGTGTGAAAGAAAAGAACAGTGATTCTACCATCAAAGGTGTTGCTGTTGAAGAGTGAAAGTGAAGGCACTTTTTATATTGTGGAGCAGCATGTAGATATAAGGGATTAGCATTAATACAGTGTTTATCACCTATGGAGTGATGGGAGCCATATTGTAATGAAAGCTTCAAGGTTTACAGCCTTTTAGGTCATATTGTAACTGAAACCCATGGTTTCAACCTCTGTTTAGATGGGGGTGGAGGAATTTCTAGTTTTGCTCCCAGAGTTTGAATTTACTTTGAACTGCTGATGATACTGGCGGAAGATAATCTATGATATAATCTTCTTCAGGAATTTTTTTTTTCTGACGGCTGAGATTTTCCTCCAGGTAATTTGATCTCAGTATTGCAAACCACCTCCCTTTTTTCCATATATATATTCATGGCCTTTGGATGTTTACAGGTGATGGATATGTTTCCTCCCTCAGTTGTGATTTTGTAAATGAGAATTCCTTTTTTTCTCCATGAATATTATGCCTTCCTGTAGTAGCCCCAAACCATAGGTTATGAGGCATATTAGCAATTTCTTTTAAATTCCCCATCCCAGTTTGTGTTTCCTGGGATGACATCTTGCTTTGTAGGTCCCTCTATGAGGTTAAAAGATACTTGTGCCCATGTATGACATTTTCCTAATGTTTGGTAAGTGGCATTTGTCAGAGCTGGTTTAACAAATATTGAGTAATTTGTGATTTTTGAAGTTTTTTTTTTAACAAAAAGCGAACTTGTGTTTCCTGTTTTTCTAATCTTATATTCCGTGAGTCTTTTTTTTTTTTTTTTAAGTCATTGTGGTGATTTTGTGAGCGTTCTGGTTCCCAGGATACATGTTGTCCTGACCTACTGCTTAATGTCTGTGTCCTGCTTTTTGCTGTTTTCACAAACCCTTCATTATTTCTGTACTCCATGATTATTTTTACATTATTGATTATAGGACGAGTTCCAGTATGGCCTATGTGGACTTTTTCTGCTTTGTCAGCAAAATAACTTCTCACTTAGTAAATTGGCCAAGAATCAAGGGGAAATAAAAACATAGCATTTTGTGTAGTAGTGTGTTATTCTGTAGTGACTAGGGAAAAACAACTCTGAAGTATGTTTTGGCAAGAGAATAACCAAAAAAAAAAAAAATCATTGTGTGTTCCTTAAAGTGCATTTACTACAGTCTGTTTCAACTCTTGAGCTTAATTCAGTCTGTTGGGAATTGCCTATACTTTTCCTGGTAATGAAGTAATTTGTTATAATGAAATGAGAAGCCACTTGGCATTCTTTAAAATTCCAACTCTCTTGGATAATCTAGTATCTATATAGTTTGAGAAATTATTAGGAATTCTTGAGGATAGTAATCACTGTTACACTACTTTAAATTTGAAATTTTCTATTTTGTGGGATTCTTGAAAAGTAGGATGTGATAGTCACAAGATTACAAAAGTAAGTGGAAAGTCATTAGGCATCACAGTCAGAAATCTATTTCAAAGTTACGGAGGGAGCATAATAAACTATTTAGCTTCTCTTAAAATAATTGGGGATTTTCAAGGCATTTCTAATTGAATTTGGATAGTTTTTTTCCTGGTAGTCAAATTAGAAAATTGAAAAAAATTGAAGTCATGAAGTAGTGAATACCATAACTTGGGCCACAACCTTTAGGAGGAGACTTTCACAACTGTTAGGAATGCAGAAGAGTGAATATGTTCCCTTTGGTTTATCTGTTCAGTAAGTCAACTTTTGAAATAGTTTTCTTGCAAAGTTTTACGATTAGAAAAAAAAAGTATACATTTGTTATATATTACTCTCAGTGTCCATTCCAAAAGGGAATGCTTGCTGGTTAAATATGTAAAAGCATGTTTAACTGTACATAACTATGATATATACAAGGCTAAATGAGGTAAAGTTATAAGTAATAGTGAACTCTTAGAGAATATTCTCCTCTCTCCCTCTCTAAGCTTTTGAAAACTAAGAATGCATTTGAGATAGCAAAGGATTGATGCACCCCTTAAGCTTGATTAAAAAATGAACCCTGCATAGAACTTTCTTATTGCTTGAAATTATAGCTTCCAGGCATAATTTCATGGGTCCTATACATATCAAGTAGAAGGTTTTGAAATACCTTACTCGACAAGTTTATTATTACCTCAGTTTAATGTTTCAGCATTAGTTTTTTCTTACTCCTTCTGCCTCCTGAAGAATCAAGTTTTCTCTCCTGTGCAATTTAATATAGTAATTCTCAAAGTATGGTTCCTACCCTACTCCTTCTTGTTAGTACAGTTCCTTTTTTCAGTTCTTACTGCTTCATACTTACCTATGCCTAAAGGCTACTTATTAATAACCTACCAAGTGAATTGCTAAGGATTACTAAAGCACAGTATTCATGAACCAAAACTAGCACAACAATGTAGTTTACTGTTGTCTCTGATACCTTTTTCTCCCAGAAAGTTCTGTCCTGGGAAAGTTGGCACCAATGCAAAGCTTCTTATAGGTCATATGCAGAATGGGGATTCCTACAATATTCAGGAAGGGTGCTTGTTTGGGATGCATCATCAGTATTGTCTCAAATTGGCTTTTCATTGTGCTTCCGCTTTTATTTATTTATTTACCCATCCATTAGAATTACTAGTAGCTTCATCTTTGTCAATTTAATTTATGGGCTTTCGGTTAACCTTTCAGTTGTGTGGTCAGGGATATTTGTACCAAGAATATTTTGGCTTGTCATTTAAGACACAAAAATGTTACAACGCAAGTGTAAATCCTTCATTCCCCTTTTGTTAATGCTCATGTATTTAGTCACCTGAAAACTTTCTTGTACAGCAATACTTGAATGTTACTAAGTTCCTTTTCCACTGGAAAAATGTTGGAGTGAGAGGTCTGCTAGTGGACCTGACACTTTAGGCATGGGCTTCATGGCATGTACTTTATTATGAGTTGGGTACTCTGTGTTGTCTGTCACTGTCCTTCAGCCCTTTACCAAGAGCTCGAGGGACCTTTTTTCATCTTTGCTCTGTGCCTGGTGTATAAGCATTGGATTCATATATTTATTGAGTGATGTCTCAGCTTTTCAAAGTGATCATCAATGTTTTCTATTTTTAAAGATTTTAGAATAAATTCACTTATAGTGCTTACTAAATACCTGTTAGGTTCTAGTAGGTATCCAGTTGAGTGTGCAATTGAGTGTTTTCAGACACCATTTTAAGTAGATCTCCTTAAGGAAAGTTGCTGTTCATGCTGTTTACACATTTTGCTTGCTTTTCTTAATAGCAAAGTTTTCTATAACAGAAAAAAAAACTTTTCCTTCAGATTTGTGAATCATGTGTGTATTTGAATGACACATCTATATGATTTCCTGTTATTTGTTCTCCTGGAGGAGAAAATCCCAAGTAACATGAAGTACTGCATGTGTTTTTCTCCTCTGTACTGCAGCCATCATTAGCACTTACCTCAGTTCTTCCTTAGCATTTCCTTTTTGGGTCCTAGGCAAATTTTTCAACCTTTGAGAATGGCAGGGATTATTCACTTCTTTTTTTTTTTTTTTTTTTTTTTTACTGTTATTTGCTTCTGGAAATTCGTCACTGTATCCTAGCCCTAAATTTTTTTTAATATATATTTTCTGAATGCTAAAAGGATTTGTCTTTTCTACTTTGTACTGTTTCAAGTCAGGATTGTATTCTATAATTTGTTCTGCTGTAAGTCTCACCTGCCCACAGACACCACTGCTCCTGGGTTAAAAATCTTTCAACATTTAAGGGGAGACTTTTCTAGATATTTCTTCTCTAACAGTTCAACCAGAAAGATGACCTGCTGTCCACTCAAAGATGTACTGTCTTAAACCAATGTCAGTGCATAAGAGAAGCATCAGAATCATCCAGTGCTTTTCCCAGACCACCTTAAGGTTACAGTCCAGGGGATAAGAGTACCCATTGTGACAGAAACCTCAGGTGGCCAGTGTGACTGCAGATAGTTTAGGACACCTGGGTGGCATGTAAAAATGCCTTATCAGAGCTGCCTTTCCTTTTGGGGGAAAAGTGAAGTTCCAAACAAATATTTCACAATCTTCCCCTTCCCTTCTCCCTGAATACCAGATACGTTAGTGTCTAGAGACAAAAATGTTCTTGTTAAAACATCTTTAGGTGGTTTCTGTTTCAGCTGACAAGTGTACCCTTGATATACAATACGCCTTCTTATTTACTTACTGTACTAGCAAATAATCTTTTTGACCACCAAGCTTTCCCCACTTACACACAAGAAAATTGTGGTCTTTAGGGTGTCCTGCAGGATATTTTAAAAGCAAGTATAGTTCTGGGTAAAGTACCCTGTCTTAATAGAGTTTCAGTTATACAGGTGCATGTATTAGACAAAGTTCAACACATACATGCTTAAGATTTGTACATTTTATTATATATAAATTTAACCTCAAAATGTATTGAAGTCCAGTTAATGATATACATGCTGAATTGTTTAGGGGGAAGTATACTGTTGCTTTAAAATGCGTAAAAAAAATTGATGGATTGATGATAGGTAGAGATGTATAGAATGTGATAAAGCAAATACAGTAAAATGCAAATGGGTGGTGGGTATATAAGCGTTCCTGTAAAATTCAACTTTGCTGTATGTTTGAAATTTTTCGTAATAAAATGTTAGAGGGTAAACATGACACTAGAAGCTATTGCTTGTAATGCAGTCACTGCCTTAGGAAAAAATCTAAAACATTTTCTAAGGAGAGAAAATGATTAAAATTCCAGAGTATTATATCGTGTTATTGTTCATGCTCTGTGATTTAGCCTATGGGGGTTGGGGAGTGGATTGGAAAGAAGTGCTGCATCCTGTAACACTATTTTAGATCAATGAAGTAAAGATGACAGCAATAGTAATTTCATGCTCAAAGTTTATTTTTTTCTTCCTATGGTCATTCATTTAACCAGTCTCTCCTTTCTTGACAGCATAATCCTGAAGTCTTATTTTCAAAGAAAAGAAAGTGTTCTTAATGTCACTGAACTGTATTATGATTGAATGCAAGCAAATATTTGAAGAGATGAATCATTGATTCCTGGACTGTTTGTTAGAGAGGGTTAGACCAGTTGGCAGATGTCTCTGTGATGAGCTGTTTATGATGGTAGAGGTCTGTGTTTTGAGTACCAGACCTCACTGCTTTAACACTAAACTTACTGAAAGCCCAAGTGTGATTCTATCCCCCTCTCAGAGCAGCTTTAAAACATATAAAATATATTAATAAATCATAAATGATATAGAAATGGAAAGAATAGTATTTACTTTCTTTTTTCAAAGGGAAGGGATCAAAATAAATAATACCACACTTCAGAGAAATAAATTTGCAAAGGAAATGTTTGATTATAATTATGCTCTTGCAGCAGAATAGCTGTGAACAGTGTAATGATTTTAAAAAGCATTACCATTTAGATGGCAATAAAAGTATTTCTACTAAGCATTAGCATCCAGTGGTATCATTATCATCCAATCAGTTGATGATTGCCACAGCCGTAGATCTGTATATATTTAAATTATGTGAATTCTGTGACTAGCTCTTTTTTTTTTTCTTCTGGTTTCAAAACTGACTTGATAATCTAATGCTAAGTAGTCTTCAAAGTTAAGGTAAAGTATATAGGTATTATAGTTATGTTGCGTTTACATCATCTTTAGTCTTATTTATTCGTTTTCCATTCCATTCAGTCTGTCAGCCCTTGCATAACATTGCCCATAAGCAGGGTACCATCTAGGTTCAGGATGATGCTTCATACGGTGGATCTGCTGGGAAATATAGGGAGCTGTTTTTATTCATTGTGTTGATAGTGTACTGTACATAAATTGGATGTAACTCTTTTCTAATGGTTATTTTGGCTGACCTTTCCAAAAGACCAGGTTCAAAGATAGTCTCAGTTCATTTTTCTGGAAAAGGAGATTAACTTTTTAGACCCCAGAAGAATCACCCTTTAGTGTTTCAATTTGTCCCTTTATTCAGTCAATAGGTCCTGACTACTGTGCCAGGTTCTATAACACAGTGATTCCAGACCTGGCCACCATCACCTGGGGAGCTTTTAAGAAAGCACTTGCTTGGGCCACATCCTAGAAATTCTGATGCTGGCTATTGAAGTAGAATCAGGAATTTGTGTTTTAAGAAGTACCTAGGTGATTCTAATGCCCATCACTTTGGGGTTGATTAAGCTACAGTCTTTTCCAAGGCTCTTTGAAAGTATAGATAAGTAAAAGTTATTTGAGTATAGAGCAGATGAGTTCTATAAAAGATAAATTTGCTAGTTATCTTAGTGCTCTTAATTAAGACAAGTCTTATTCCAGAGCCCTCACCTCCTAGATTATTTAATTACTTCTGATTAACTATGTGCTCATTTTATAATAACATCTTGCAGTTTTGGATCTAGTTTAAGTGTTGGGCACTGTGCCACGTGTTTTACACTTACTATTCCATTTCATCCTCACAGTACTACTGTGAGGTGTAAGAACTATTACTATCTTTATGTTTTAAAGTGTGTCAATAGTCAGGGTAATTAGAATGTGTGTCTGTAACTATTGCAGGGCTGGGACCTGTGCCCAAACTGTCTGACTGCAAAGCAGGTGCCCTGTACTGTAGGTGGCCTCTGGCATCCTGTACAAAATCTGTAGGCTGAGTGTTACTGTCTCAAAACAATGGTCCTTGGAAAGTGGGCCACATAATGCTTTTTGGAATGAGATGAAACAAAGCTGTCTAAAGTGTAATTGTTTAGCTTCATCACCCAGTCTTTTGCTTCAAGTGTTCACGATTTATTCTCTAAGAAGTGTCATGAGTGACAGCCATTTCAAGATGAAAAGGTACATATTTTTTAGTGCTGAATTAATCTGAAAGATCATACACTTTGTTCATTTATTTGTCCTGCTTTTGGCTTTAACCCTCAAGAGCACTCTGTATGCTCACTTCAGAAAAAAAAAATTTTAAATATAACAGCTCTTTTTTTTTTCCTTTTTTTGTTTCATAGTCTTTCCTTTGAAATACCTCATGATTTCTCCCTCCTAGCTAACTTCTTTACACGGTCTTATTCAGCTAGTTCTTAAAAAAGAAAGTTTTTGGTTTTAAAATATTGAAAAACTTTTTATTTTTTTACTCCCCATTTCCTTCTCAAATTTTGAGGTTGACATCATTTTCTGGGTCATTTAAGGAAAATGACTCTTTTGGAAGAAATTGACGTGAACTATACTTGAGTTCAATTTAGAAATAGGAAAAAAAAAAAGTTTAATTCTTCTCAGCTCCAAATTTAGTCAGGTTTTTAAAAATACCTGTATTATTGAATATCTTCCATTTGCTTTGAAATGTGCTAAATGGAAATCTGCATAGATTTAATTATTCTACATTCAATTTAAGCCTTGACAAAAATTGTTTGGATAGAATAAAGTTTAAGAGTTTGGAGTCCAACAGATTTCTTTTTTCTTTCTTTCCTTATGTATTTCTGTATTTATTTATTTATTTTTAAACTAAAAAAATTTATCCATTTGAAATTTTCCAATATGGCTTGTGATGGGACTCTCATTTCCCCTCCATGGATAGTCAGTTGTATCATCACAGGTTATCAAATAACACACTTTTCCACTGGTTTTCACTGTCTGCAAACTTCTTTTTAACCCAACTGCTTTTCTCACAGTCACTCTCATTAATTGTTTCCTGTTAATTACTCTAAATAGCTCTATAAGTGTTAGCATTAAACTAACTTTATAGGGCCCCCTGTCCTCTCCCCTTCAAGACTTTATTTTCTGGGACTCAAATTCACCTTGATGTCCTCAAATCATTGCCAGCAGTTTTAGCGTACCTGATTGGTCTTCCTTCCTCAGGTATGCCTTCCCCAATTTAACGTGTTGGATTGGATTAAATCTACTACTTCCATATCATGTCCATCCCAACTTCTATACTGATTGTGTGGAAAGGATTTAGAGAAGTCAGTGGAATTCCTTCCTGTTCTGATAACGTTGACACTGGGAGTGAGAGAGCACTTCCCCAGTAGAGAACATTCATTCCCAAATAGAGTTCCTTTGTAGCAAATCCTGGACCACTCCCTCTGCCATCTGCAGAGTATTAGCTGGTTTAATCACAGATTTTTATAGCATTAGTGGTTAAGAAACTATGATAATCCAGAATATGGATTTCTATGCAGACTTAATGGAATGGGGTAGTTTTATATATGTACTGGTATAGAAAGATGTGTTGTTAAGTGGGGAAAAGCAAATCATAGAACATGGCAGTGTCCTAGTTTTTTTTTTTTTAATGCCAATTTGTAAGTACATAATAATAGTTGTGGAAATAGGTTTCTTGAAGCTTTTAGCAGGGGTTATCTCTAGGAAGGGAACGGGCTGTAAAGAAAGCCTTTCAGAAAACAGCAAAAGACTTTTACAGCATTTAGGTCTTAAAACAAATGTGTATTCACTTTATTTTTAAAAATCACTGAATGAAAATTTTTAAATAATAATTTTAAGATTTCAAGGAAGTGCTCCAGTTGCATATCAGCTAGGCTACTGCCTAGTGGCAGACCTGCCACAAAAACTTGGATTCTTTACCTCCTTCATCCAGATTGTTCCAATAGTGCCTTCTCTGTGAAATTTCTGTAAGAAGGGCCAAAGCATCACTTCTTACATGTTGCTTTTTGGTCTTCCTCAGAAACCAGTATAATTTATAAGATCAGTAGAAATGTATAACAGGCACCTTCTAAAAGAGTTTTTTTTCTAGGGGGAGGTTATAGCTCAGTGGTAGAATGTGTGCTTAGCATGCACGAGGTCCTAGGTTTAATCCCCAGTGACTCCATTAAAAAATAAATCAAAATAAATAAACCTAATTACCTCCCCCTGCAAAATAAATAAATGTTTTTAAAAAAACAAAACAAAACAAAAACTTTTTTTTCTGGGTTCTGTCTCCTGTCCTTTTAATCATTGGAATCTCTTGGTTATCTGCCCTCTGGAGGGGATTATATACCCTGGTCCCTGCAGTGATGGGAATGGTATTACTTCCACTCTTGGCTCGTTTAGAATGTGTTCTCTTTTAAAAGACTATTTCCAGCTGAGTCCTTGCATCATGTTCCTAGCTGTATTTCAGTCACATCTTTTAAAGTACAACTGCCAAATTTTGAAGATGGCCTGACTTTTGAGGAAACCACCAAAGTCTGTGGTATTACTTGGCTCAGTCATTGCTGTCTCAGTAGTCTGGAGAGAGATAATGCCTGTCTGTTGTACCTCCTTTCTCCTCCCCTCCCATCCTTGCCCCTCCCATTTCCCTCCCCTTCTCTACATGTTAGATTAGATTACATACTATATATATATATATATATATATATATATATATATATATATATATATATATATGTATACACACACACATATACATATGTATATAAGACTTCCTATCTCCATCTATTTTTTTTTCTTCAGTTTTTCCCCTACGAGCAGTAAACTGGAAGTATTTAGAAGAATTTTCTGCAAGCCCGCCCAAAATAATGGAAATAAAATTTTTTCTCTTCTAATCCTACTAAATTATTTTATGTAGAGCTAGTTATTCCTGATCCATTAATCAGTATATGAGGATTTAATTGTAAATAGCCAAGGGCTGAGTAGGGACTACACACAAATCTCTAGTCCTTATGGGTCCTAGTCTCCAGATCTCAATATGTTTTTTACTTTTTGCTACCCAGCCGCATGTTAGTCTTCTGCTTCCAAGTCTTGACTTCTTTCCAGACCTAATCAGATTTTCTCAGTTTAATAAAGAGCTGGTTCTGTCATTAGGTTTTTTGATGATACACATGCTGTGTGGAATAAGAATGGCCAGCAACAAGTTCCTGGAGGACAGGGACTGTGTCTTGTTCATCTTTATTCACCCGGTGCCAACCTCGGGCCTGGTATGAGGTGCTTACTCAGTATTTTCAAACGAAGATCATTGGTGCATCCCTATTCTTAATTTTGTAGCAGACACGTACAACAAACTTATCATTGTGAAAATGTAACCTTGGGATATATATTTACCTTTCCCAAAACAGACTCTTGCTTACATAGCAGGAAAACTTTGTAAACTACTGGTATGATTTCTGTAAACTCTCAAGAGAGCTTCCAAATGGGAAATCTGTGCTGTTTGTGTTATTTAGATGGAACATTCTATCCTTTTATTATTATTGTTATCGAATGGGTGCTAACAACAAACATCTGAAATTAGATATTTTATTTGCAACATATTACATTTTCTCATACCTTTAAATTAAGAAAGACAATTTACTTTTTTTTATTCCACAAAAGGAGCCCTTAAAACAATTGCATTCTTCTAAGGTGATTCTGTATAGATAAAAGCATCGTTTTTTTTTTTAAAGGGTAGCTCCTGTGGTTTGCAAAGATAAAGTGTAGCAATCAACTTTATACTATAATAAAAAGGAATTACTGGTTGTTAATTCTCTTATGCAAAGACCACTCTTTGTGTTGGAAACCTATAAAAATAAACAAAGATGATTCTTCATTGTAATCCTAATGTCTATAAAATCAAACTAGGAAAGTTTGAGTGAGTAGCTAAGACCTTTGATTCATTTCCTTTTTTTTTTTTTTTTTTCTCTTTTAGAACTGCCACTAGATGACCAGGATTCTCTGTAACTGATAATGTTGGAGATCAGCTCTGCAACTTCCTTCAGCATTCAGTTGTTAAAAACAAATAGGATGCAAGTTCCTCCACTCTCGATTATGAAAACAGTACTTGGAAAACTGATAACTATCTAAATGATTGTCTTTGGTTGGGCCGTGTTCTTAGCGAGCAGAAGCCTTGGCCAGGGTCTGCTGTTGACTCTTGAGCACATAGCCCACTTTCTGGGGACTAGAGGTGCGACTGCTACCATGGGTAATTCCTGTATCTGCCGAGACGACAGTGGAGCAGAAGACAGCGTTGACACCCAGCGGCAACAGGCCGAGAATAGTGCATTGCCCGCTGCTGACATGAGGAGCCATCCCCGGGACCCTGTTCGGCCACCAAGGAGGGGCCGAGGACCTCATGAGCCAAGGAGAAAGAAACAAAATGTAGACGGGCTAGTGCTGGACACACTGGCAGTCATACGGACTCTTGTAGATAAGTAAGTATCTGACTCACAGCCACCTCCTATCTAATGAAAAGTCTTCTGCCAGGAACCATAACTTTTGGACTCCTTCAGTTCATTAGGATATATTTGCCAAGCCTTGTTTCTCACAGGCCAAGGGAGAATATTTTATTTCTCCTCTGATGGCAGAGTAAATTATAAGATTTGTTGTTTTTACTTGCCAGCATCTACTCCTGCCTGGAAATATCTGAACATTTCTGTAGCAGAAAACATTAATTAGAGCTATGACCTTATTAAGAGAATGTAGTCAATATGGAGTGAGTTTGTGTTGAAACTGCAGTAGGAAATGGTTTTACAGACTCACTCTTATCTTGCTTGACTATTTACTCCACTGACCAGAGATGCAAGATCAGTTGTTTAACCAAGAGCGTGGCTGCACATAACTTCTGTTGGCAATGGGAGGACATAGGTCAAGGCGAATTTCATCCTCCTCCCTCTTTTATACCCCTTAGATGGCTCTCTTAGATCTATTTGGGAAGCTTGTAAATTGAAAGAAAATGCAGGGCACACCTGTACCTGTTTTGTTGTTTCCTCCTGCTTTGTCTAAGTATGAAATCCCAGATTGAATAACAGTGAAATTAAAGGTCGTTATTCCAGTTGAAAAAATATTTTAACTTAATCTTATTATACAGTAGTTAGGAGTAAAAGTTTTAGAATTATGGTGGACCAGGGTTCAAATTCTGCCCCAGCCCCTTAACTAGCTACATGACACTGGGTAAACCACTTCTTTAAGCCTCAGATTCCTCATCTATAAGAAGGGAATAATGCCTTTCTTACGAGGATTATTATGAAATAATGTATATAAAGCATATAGTACGGGGCCTTGCATGTAACAATGGCTCAGTAGATGAAAGTATTTTTTTAAAGTTGTATCTGAGTTTTTGTTTTTTGGTTTTTTGCTTCAGGCTTTGCTAGTAAATTTAAGTATCTAAATTTGATCATCACATTTATAAAAACCCAGTTTTGTTTAGTTCCTCAAAAGTTATAGCATAAAGCAGGGTATACCTGTGCATATTATTATGAGGTATTCTTTTTTTTCCTCACAGAAGTAAATTTATTTTGCACATTTTTTTCTGTCCACTATGAACATGCTGGGAAAAGGTAATTCTTACAGATACTCTCCATAACCAGCTCAAAAAGGCCTTCCTAAGTTTATTAAAACCAGCTTTTGAGTAGTTCTGGTATCTGAATTAATTTAATCTTGATATGTCTATAGGAAATATCTATTGAATACAAATCTATGCCATTTACATCCCCCAAACTCAAGCAAGTTTGGGGTATGTAATATTATATATAAGTTATATAAAGTTTCTTCATGGTGACTTTTAAAACGTACTGTGAAATTGTAATGAAAAGTTGTCCTTCTCAAATAAGAAAGTAAGCCACAGCAGTGTTATTTAAGGAAAAACAGGTATACAATAGACTTTGTATTTTTAAAAAGGGTGATTAACAGGTGTGAGGGCAAGAAAGAGCTTTATTTCCAAGCTTCAGGAAAACATTACAAATTATAAGTGAATTTGTTGATAAAGTACATAATCCACTTACATGAGGCAAGTAGTGTACATTGGAATAATATGGCAACTTTTACCATAAATCTATTTGTACTGAATTATAGTTAAAACTCTTCTGAGAATGGAAAAATAAGGCAGATGCAGAGCAAATGTGAAGGGGCATGTTGGAGAATATAATGGCAAAACGGGGTTCAGACAGTTTGTAAACGTATTTATATAGCTTGTGTTTTTTAGAAACTGTTAAAGGCAAGAATTTCTTAGTCTGTAAAGTTTATAAGACTGTTAAAACAAAACATGAAAGGCAATTAGGACAGATGAGCTTAGTAAGAATATATATAAAAGGATGTATGTAGATATTGCAGTTATAAAATGATCTGTGTTTAATGTTCTCTCTCTACTTGTTACTTTGGAGAGGATGACCTTGATTTGAGAAGACAGCACATTCCTAATGCCATTGTGAGAGAGTTGCTATAGGAAAGAACACTTGAAATACACTTATTTTAAAATCATTTTGAAGGTTGATTATTTGCATTTTTTTTTTGGTAGTGACTTTATCCTCAGATCAATAATGGTATTAGTTATTGTCATGTGCTTTGGGATTTTAGTTTGCAGATTCCTCCTGATAGAAGGTTTTTTTCCCTTCACTGTGTGTATGTTCTCCCTGTCTCTCTCTCCCTTCCTATCTTTCACTTTTGTTGTCTCTATCTGGGTCCCAGGGACCCTCAGTCTATGACTGAACCTTAAAGTGCTGGTTCTGAGTTCCCATCCCGCTATAGGAAGCCCAGGTCCTGCTGCATGGCTTTCTCTGCCTTTTTCTGTCACTGAAGACTTGTAGCTCTATACCAGTTTCCGCTCAGATTATCATTCAGAATTTTTTCAACTCCTTTACTGAGAGGGAAACCCTGTCCCAGCTTTACTTGGTGAGTCTGCCCGCATCCCTTGCACAGGTAGGGTTTTGGTCCCATTACCTACTGTGCAGGCATAAAGCTCCTGGTCACCTCTGTCTAGTTCCTGACCCAGAGTCCAGGAATCTTAATGTCTTTAACTTCCACCTCCCACTGAAAGTTTCTGCTCCATTTCTGTTCCACAAAGAATTTTATCTTGTTTTTTGAATGTAGGGGTATGTGTGTCCTTTAAGTGTGTCTGCATAGAATTCAGGTGCTCATATTCCCTATAGGTCACTGACCTTGTCATATTTTAATTATTTTTCCCTTTTTCCCTAATCTCATTGTCCTCTTTACCACCATCTCCAAGTATCAGTGGGTTACCATTCTAGTGAATTTAAGGCGTGTTCTTCCAGCTTGCCTGCTGTATGTTTGTTTATGTCTGTATAAGGAAGTTTACCTACAGTGTTTTGTGTGTGATTTTTTTTTTTTAATTTACGTAACAGATAAGTCTCTTTGGTTTTACCTTCTGTCAGCATTATGTTTGAGACCTGAATGTAATGTTGCTGAATGTAAAGCTACAACTGCTTCTGACTACTATGGAATATTCCTTTGTAAGCGCGAAAGTACTGTATTTTGTTATCCATGATCCAGTGATGGTCACTTAGGTCATTTAGTTAACCACTTAAAAATTTTTGTTCCTACAAATAGCACTGCAGCAAATAGCCTCATATGTATCTATCACCTGTGTAATAATCTCTATACTCAAAGCATTGTTGAGTATATGCATACTTAATTTCATTATTGCCAGATTGTCCCAAAGCAATGTTTGTATCAGTTAATTATATCATTTAAAACAATTCTTTTAAATAAGAATTTTCCCTTGATAGGACGTGTCAAATACTGGCACCTAATGAGTACCTGAAGTTAATTTAGTAATTTCTATATTGCAAAGTTATTCTGAGGATTAAATGATTGAAGACAATAGTTATTACTTTATTTTTCATAGTGAAACAGAGAGCCACAATATGTAAACAAATAAATGGTGATATATACTCCTTAAATAATTAGATTATCATTGTTAGATGGAAAATATTTTATTCATTGGTGAAGTTCCCCTAAAGCACCTCCTTAGGATTCCTGGGATCACAGTTTGAAAATCCACTGAAATAAGGGGGAAATGCCATTGTAGAGCAGTGACTAGACTATTAAATAGCTGCTTGATTAAGTTTGGGTTTTTTTTTCCTAACATCATCTTATGAAGTTTAAGCATATAGTGATATTTCCCAGAAGAACACTTAAAAATGAAAATGTTTATGTAGGCCTTGCTTCCATGAGTCCTCAGTTGGGATTGTCATCTCCATCCCTGGCATTTCTTTAAGGTAAGTACGAGGAAGATGATATGGACCTCCCTGGCTTGTCTCAACTAGCACTGGGCCTCTAGAGGAAAGCTGAAAGTGGACTCTCATCTCCAGTTTTACTCCTGTGCTTTGACTTCAGGCCACATGGTGGTCCTTCCATGTGCCCTTCTACACATTTTATTTGTGGGCCATCATGGACAGTGACCTTGGAAATGAGCACATGTGGTGTGGATTTGTCCTTCTAGGTTATAGCTCTGATTGTCTCTTTCATCTCTTTCTTTAGATTCACTCATGTTCATTTCTTCTTTTTCCTACACCTACACTTCCAGTTTGAATTTTTATTTGAAATTGTCATTTCTTCTTCAAGTTTCATGTCTTGAATGTTTGTTTTTCAGTGATCAGGAACCTCCCTATTCAATGATTACACTGCACGAAATGGCAGAAACAGGTATTTTTTAAGTTTTTTAAAAAAAATTCCTAATTAATTAATGATTATGAAGAAATGTAGCCACTTTTTCTTTTTAAATAAAAGATTTCAAAAATGCTTAACACATGACAAAGAGAAAAGCCCTCAGTTCATGGAAATTTTCCTGTACAAGTGCAGTAATTAATAAGTACTGTATAGTTAGTTCCAAATATATGCTCTATCTTTCAGTAATGGTTTTATCTCATGGAAATTATGAAAATAAACTTATTTTTGGCATTGACAGGTCTTTGACTTCTAGGATGGGGAGGGTAATTTTTTGTCCCTCAATTTCCTAAGTGTCATTCTGAAAATAGAGACAATTGTTTCAGATACTTCATTTTCTCAGTTAACTCCTAGGTCATAAATAAGATGCTAAAAACTGTTTTAATCATAATTGGGAAACCTAGGACCATAGGTTGAATTTTCTCCAAATAAAAGATAGCCCCAAATCACCAGACTCCTGTAAGTTAGGATTCTTTGTCTCTACTGTGATGACTAGCAATCGATGACTATGTCCATGCCAAATATCAGCTGCTTAAAAGCTATAGGATGAAGGCCAAGCTGTTTCTATTTTAATGTGAAGTCATCTTGTGCTACAAGTTAAATATTTTCACATTTTAAAAATAGTGGCTCCATCATACAATCTTCTTGATTTGCTCTTAGATGAAGGATGGTTGGACGTTGTCCAGTCTTTAATTAGAGTTATTCCATTGGAAGATCCACTGGGACCAGCTGTCATAACATTGTTACTAGATGAATGTCCATTGCCCACTAAAGTAAGTTAATGCTTATCTTTTGTGAAACTGACATCTATGCTTAAACACAGGATGAATAATCACAAAGAACATTTGATATAATGCATTTCCTCTTTATATATTGTGGGTCACTCTTATTTAATATTAATTTCATTATATAAGCTTGTTCTTTATTACTAATGAATTGCTACATCCCTCTTTCTAATAATAGCTTACTATTAAACTTCAGTTTAAATTTTTTAAAATGTTAAAAATGGAAGCATTTATATCTGAAATGGCAATCTTTGAAATAGAAGTGAATGTTCAATTGCTGAGCCAATTTTCTTATCTCTCTCTGAACAGTTTCCTCATAACAAAAGTTTTTAAAACGCTTCTATTAAGAGAAAAAAACAATTATGCAGAAAGCACTTTTGAGTCTTAAACATGTTAAAGATTGGTATAACCTTGATTATCCCTTATGTAGAACAGAAGTATCAAACTTTCATGGTCTTACGCCATATGTTCTATGGAATCCTCTTTAAAAAATTTTTGGATTCTGGCATCTTTCATTTGTTTAAGCCTCAGACATTTGGGCCCAACATGGAAAACATGGACAAAAGGGAAAGGTCTTTGGCTTAGTCACTGATGAATTAATTAACCTTTGCCTGGGCTTATATGAGGTTTCTGTTATAATTTGCCTCAAAAACTCTGGTGATATTTGTTCTTGATTGGTAAAAAAAAAAAATTTTTTTTAAGTTACTTTTTGCTTCAACATCAGTAGGCCCTATGGTTATCAATCATATTGGCATTCGGGTGGATTTAGTCTGTTTAATAGTTCAAGAGTAAATAGTATATATTTGCTACAACTGGTGCATTTTAAATCAAATGGTATTTAGCCATTCATGGGAGAAAATTTTCAGGTTGATTAAATATTTCCCATCACTAATGTTACCATTTGGATATGTTATCATTTGGATACATTATATTATTTTTGTATGGTCATTCTGAGTTAATTTAACACCGGGTTATAGCTTCTGTGTCAAAGAAGTACCTTGGGGAAGAAACCTAAGTAATATATTTGTCAAGTCCACTTGTATATTCTTGTTTTTAGGATGCACTCCAGAAATTGACTGAAATTCTCAATTTAAATGGAGAAGTAGCTTGCCAGGACTCAGGTCATCCTGCCAAACACAGGAACACATCTGCAGTCCTAGGCTGCTTGGCTGAGAAACTAGCAGGTAACTCTGGGAAGCTCCGCCAAGGAAGACCTTAAGTTGTTTGACGTTAAAGGGAAGATTGCACTGCAGGTCTTTGATCAAACCTGCTTTACCGGAAAGAAGTGTCTCAAAAGAAAAAAAAAAATTGAGGGACAGGGTCTAACTGGAAAAAAATTACGTGAGGCCACAGAGGTAAATGCAAGCTAATTTAGCTTTGAGGACTTTCAGGGGGAATTTAAAATAAAAAGTTTTTCTTATTTTCTTTAAAAATAAGAGAAAAGGCTAAACTCAGTATGATAATGATTATATAGGTATATGTATGTAATATATGTATACACACACACTTTATAAAGTTTAGCTAGATAATGAAGAAATACTAGGTACAGGAAGAGGAATTGGAGCAATTCCTGAGAATACAGGCAGATTTTTAACTTGTTTATGAGTGCTATCCATTTTAGGACAGTTAACAGCAAAGCTCAACTAGTTACATCATTTATGGTGGAAGAAACAATGGGTTAGAAATCAGAGCACATGGGTCTGGTTCAGCCTCTGCTGTGTGCTCCCTCAGTGCCCTGGAATAAGTCACTTCAGGACTGAGTCTGTGGGCTCAGTTGCTCAGCTGTGAAATGGGGATAGTACTGTTCCCTACTTGAGAGCAGGAGACTTGAATAAGATAACACATTTGTTGAGTACCTTGTAAAAGAGTTCTACATGAACAATTTTATTAATATTAGTTACTAATTCAAAATCATATTGCACGTTTAATTATATCCAGTGTTTGTTGTATTCATCTAGGTCCTGCAAGTATAGGTTTACTTAGCCCAGGAATACTGGAATATTTGCTACAGTGTCTGGTAAGTGAGACATCAGAGCTAGTTATTCTTAATCATCTAGAATTGTGCATTTTTCTAAAATTACCAGTTTAGCCACTGGCACAGAGAATGGAATCAGCTATAAATTTTATTTGCAGGTGTTTCCTGAGTGTTTATTCCCGCCTATGTTAAAAAAAAAAAAAAAAGGACAGGATAGGAATTTATTGCAAGCAAAAACAGCTGAGTTGGTCTGGTTTTAAATTTAGTCATAAGATATCTGCTACGATTGGCTTTTTTGTGTGTGTCCTTAGAGTCTGCCAAATGTAGTAGGAACCTCCCCAGTGGAAACAAAATTACATGGCATTCTAAGCCAGGAAACCGTCAGGTTAGATTCCCAGTGTATATAAATCTCTGTTCCTCCATCCCTCCCCACTCTCTACTGCTCTTAAAATTATTGTCATGGAGCATTTGATACATTGTCTGTGAAGCTTGTGGTTGGCTGAGGCTGTACTGTGGGATCTCTCACATTGCTGGACGGCAGTCTTGACTTGTCTGTACTTTTAAAAGTTATTTTTGCAGGCCTAGTGTGCATTGGCCTTTTTCAAAATCTGAAAGACCTTATTTTTTGGTACCTATATGAGATGTACTTAAAGTATTTAACACTATGCTAGGCAAGCACTGTAGGGATACAGAAGTGGCATAATAGTCCTTTGCCCTCAAGAAGTTTCCTGGCTAGTTGAGGGAACAAAACTACTCAGACAAGATAATTAGCCTCCATTTTATGACAGGCTATGATCAAGGACGAAATCACTTCCTTCAAACTAAGTGCCAAGAGTCCTGAGAAGGTGATTGGGGGGTGGGAGGGATTAGTGGTAGGGGCTGGGAGTCATGGGAGGCAGACTTCCTGATGAAGGTGGGACCTCAGTTGGGTGACGCCATAAGGTTAGGATTTGATTGTGTACACAGAAGGGGAAAATTGGGTTTCTTGGCTAAGGGCACATCACCAGCAGAAGCCCAGAGATAGAAATGGCCATGTTCCCAGCACATTACAGAGAACTGACTGGTGGGAAAACAGTGTTGAGAGGCAGGAGGACATAGATTGCATAGCCAGGTCAGGAGGGCTCAGGGCCTGCAAAGCCAGACAGAGGGACGGAGGATGGATATGTTGAGAAGCAGGGTGCTAAACAGGCTTTGCCGCAGGGGAGGATGGTGGTTATATGGGCTTTGCAGAACCTAGCTGGTCACCAGAAGAGAGAGCGGAAATCATCTGATGCTCTAGAGCTCCTTTGCAGGCCCCTAATGTAGCTATGGGAAAGGATGGATCTGAGGAGATGTGATGTTAAACAGATAGACCTTCTTTAAATCTGAACACATGTGAGTGACATGAGCTTAAATATAACTGAAAGAGCTCACTTGTTGCCCTCTTCCACCTACCAGCAGCATTTATGGAATTCCTTTCAGAGAACAGATTGAAAATGAAACCATTTGTTGTTAATATCATTATTAATAATTTGGGGACTAATGATGAATAGTTCGTTCTAGGATTCTGAATAGAAAGCCATTTTTAGCTATACTTCTAGGCTTCTGTTTGGCTTGCTTAAATGAATATAAGAATCAGCATGATTTTATTTAACAAAGCTTTAATATAACTGTTACTAAATAAAATAACAGTGCATTTAACAAGATACTTTTGAAAGTTCCATATCTATAAATGAACCCTGTAACTTCAAGAAAAGAATGTAAAGTTTTAAGAGACTCTCTTGTTTGTTACTAACAATATTAGCAAATGCATAATCAAGGACTTGAATAAGTAAAACTTCTGACAGCTCCGGAAACAATCTAGCACATATTGGATAAGAAAAGGAAATTGATAACTTGCTGCCTCTGCAGGGGAATAATGTTTTTGTTTTCTTATCTTTTGTTGTCTTTCAGAAATTACAGTCCCACCCCACAGTCATGCTTTTTGCACTTATCGCTCTGGAAAAGTTTGCACAGACAAGTAGGTATAGTGACTTCTTGCACTGATGATCTTCTGTATCACTTGTTAAACAACTTATTTTTCTTAGTTACTGGATGAGCTGACGCTTTTGAACCCCATCAAACATGCATACATTCTGATGTGTCTGGGTAAACACCTCAAGGCCAGTAAGATGTAACAGTAGCAAAGACAAGAGTTTTCTCACCTAAGAGTCAGAACTTGGTGACTGTGATTACCTACTTTTTTAGAGCTAAAAATTGTGATAATACTGCTGCTTTCTAGAAAATAGAGCTCTTGGGCTTTGTCATTATAGTTTCCATATTCTCTAATTACCTCTTCTCACTCCTTCCCCCCACTAATCTGCCCGGCAAATCATCCTACTCTTTCATGGTTAATGTAAGGTTTATGTCTTCCCAAACAGGTGAAAATAAATTGACTATATCTGAATCCAGTATTAGTAACCGGCTTGTCACATTAGAGTCCTGGGCTGATGATCCTGATTACCTGAAACGTCAAGTTGGTTTCTGCGCCCAGTGGAGCTTAGACAATCTCTGTAAGTGGGAGTTGTCCTTTACTAAAATGCTTGTTTACATTTCTAAATCCATTTCCTGTATAGGATCACTGGTCTTTCCTTTGTAATAATGAGTGAGTCTTTCTATATAAGGTCCTCTACTGCTAGGTTGGCTGTATAGTAGCAGAAAAGGATTCCAGGGGCTCTTCGGACAATTAGATGGAATGCTTCTAACTGCAGCACTCTTCTGTTCAAAAACTCTTACTAGTACCCTATTTCCTGCTTCATCAAGGCTGTTAATCAGATGGCACTGTCTAATCGACTCTTCCCAACACAGACTCTTTTCTCACTGTCCTACAAGCAGGTCCCAGTCATTGCTACCCCTGGGCCTGTTCCCCTCACTTAGAATTCCCTCTCTTTATTCTTTTCTCTATCCCAACTTTGCTCCTCAAAACTCAAGTCGTGTCTTACTGTTACCATAAAGGTTGCTCCCTCCCAACTTTTCTCTTTTTCTCCTCCAAGGGCTACTAGAACTAAAACCATTCTACTGCTGTATCCTCACCCTCGCTCCATGGGTAGCACTGTGCTAAAGCACAGTTGGACATATAAGCCCCCGCTCCTACCGCGACACTCTGGGGAGTTGCTCAGTGCACAGCCTGTGTAGTGCCAGTTAAAGGGTATTTCTGAAAAAGTAGCATTTGGAGTTTGTTGCATGCGAAATAATGACAGTAGGGAACAAAAATACAAACCTAGCAGTGCCGCGTTTACTAGCATTCACTTAATTAATCTTCATACGGCAGGGTAGCAGCAAAGCCAGGGTTGTAAGTCGGCCAGCTGTGCCGTTCATGACCGCCTCCACTTCTTACCTGGAATGGCAGCTAGCAATGACAGTAGCTTTTCTCCCACAACAACCTGCCTCAGAAACATGCCTGCTTTTTCTTTGCAGTTTTAAAAGAAGGTAGGCAGCTGACCTATGAGAAGGTGGACTTGAACAGCATTAGGGCCATGCTGAATAGCAACGATGTCAGCGAGTACCTGAAGATCTCGCCCCATGGCTTGGAGGTAAAGTTTCCGTAGACGGACCGTTCTGAGGAGAAAATCTTGTTCTCATTTTCATGCCCTGGTTCTGAACAAAAGCAATTTCTTGCAAAATAGATGGAAGTTTATTACATACTCAAAGAGTGGTTAGAGGTAGAAGTGGCGGGAGAGAGGGTGTTTAGGATATTACTTACTCTTTCATATCTCATGTGGTCCCATAAGCACTGTAATGTTTATTGACTGGTTTAAATGTCTGATTTTAATCTCAGCCATTTTACTCAGCTAAAAGTACAAAGACTAGTGTTTTTAGAAGAGGCCCACCCTTTTAAAAATCCCTGCATAACCAGTGATATTCAGTCTAGAGCTTCACCTTCTCCCTGTATGTTGGAAATGTTGCTGATTTGGGGATAAAGCTTGATGAAAGAGCTGCCTATATACAGGAAGGTACCATAAGGCACTAGACATGTCAAGATTAAAGAGCTATTTGAAGAATGGCTGCAAACAGCTCTTTGATCTTACGTCTTGCCAAATGCCTTATGTAGTTTTCAGCTGTAGATTATTTTTAGGTACCCCATCTTATACCCTTCAATATCCTTTCCCTCGGTCTCCCTCCCTAACAAGTACAGGTCAAAGCAATGTTTATGCATTTGTAAAAGATTCTACTATAAGAGCAAATCTCTGTAAGTACTTAAAAGTGAAGCCAGTAGCCTTCACTAATTCTTAACTTTGAGGTCTTCCAGTTCTTCCAATCCGGAACTCCCTGGAAATAAAACTATAAAATAGAGTGTGCTTCATTTGCTTTTCTACTTTTTGTCACTGCAAATGCAGAGAGAAGGAGACAGTAGTCCACCAGGAGCTTTAATGAGAAGAATACATTCAATCTCTAAGTAGTCAGTCATCTCTGGTGGTCTTCAGACATTAATGGTGGGCTGTCATGCTCTTTGATTTTGCCAGGCTCGCTGTGATGCCTCCTCTTTTGAAAGTGTGCGTTGCACCTTTTGTGTGGATGCTGGGGTGTGGTACTATGAAGTAACAGTGGTCACTTCTGGCGTCATGCAGATCGGCTGGGCTACACGAGACAGCAAATTTCTCAATCATGTGAGTACCTTGGACAGCTGTGCAGATGGGGGCTGCAGCATTTTTTTTGGTGAATGGGTGGAGGATTCTCATTTTTCAGACAGGTTTGCACAATAATTGTTCCTTGGGCTGAAGCATCTGGGGCTAGATCCCTACAGTGGTTTTCTAAACTGCTTCAGAAATAGGAAAACACAAGTGAAATTGTCCCTCAGCCTTTTTTTCCCCCTTGAGTTTTAAGTTCACATTAATTTTCTACCCAGAGTTTGGATATGTCCTTTTTCTTTGCAGGCTCTCCTCTGGATCCAGCCACATCTTTGGCTCAGTTTTTATACTGGGATTACTGATAGTTTCTGCCTTGCATTTAAGCTTTAGGAACTTCATAGAATTCTGCTACTTTCATAGATACTAAATGCTGGCTTGACTCCTCTTACTTTACTTTTACCTTGTAATTAGTAGGCACATTTCTTTTCAATATTTAGTATTTATCTTTTGTTATTGAAAGCTGAAACATGAAAGGGAAGATTAAATCCACTAGAGGGAGCAGGATTGGGCTACTTTTACCTCAGTGTGAGAGGTTGGGGTCCCTCCCTTCCCTACAGATGTTGATTTCTTGATACTTTATACCCTTCTAATGCCCAGCCCAATGAGCTTTCTTCTGTTAGTCACATTATAAGCCGTTTGGATTTAATCCAGTTTTGATCAGGAATATTTTGTGGACATAAAATTTTTACCCTTTGAGAAAAGCCCCTCAGATTTTGTTTTGTTAATCTGAATAATAGCTTCCCATCCCATATAAAAGGGCCTGGGATGGGTTTTTAAAGTGATTCAACAAAGTTAAACTAAACTTGCCTGCCAGAAGGATAGTTTCTAAAGGGCCCTTTCAGCAAAGCTATACAGCATCTTGGAATTGTTCATGGCATTTTAGTAAACTCCTTGCTGGAAAGTGACAAATTGAAGAAAGAGGGCCAGTGGAGAGATCAGGTCTGGATTCTTGTCCAGCATGGAAAACTAGACCCCAGTCTGCCACTGCTTTTGGTGGGAATCTTCCCTGATGCAAGGCCTCCTGGTCAATTAGGTCTTAATTGAAACATGGAAACATGAGGCTTTTTTGTGGCACCATGTAGTCAGAAGTAAGTGGGTCTGAAGAACAATGCCAGTTAGTCTTTTAGTGCCGAACTTGAGCGACGATTTAAAGAACATACTGTAAGTTACACTGACAGCCCGCCCCAAATGATGTCCTCAGGATGAGTTTTTCAGGACTTAAAAAAAAAGCTTACTTCCCAGAGCACCTTCATTTTAGAGCCTATCATCCGATCCCCACAATTTTTACTGTCACATTTTCCATTTCATAGATTAGAAAACTAAGTCTGAGAGAGGAGCATAAAGGAACTAGGACTAGAATTCAGTCCCCTTTCTATTCTACAGTAGTTGTGTTCTTTGCATTTGAAAATGGGGCAAATCCCAGAGAATTCGCTAGCCTCCTCATTTGGAAGTAAAAAATTGTTCCAGAACTAAAAGAAATGTGGATTTCTCTAGAGAGGACGATTCAGTGTAAAATTTGTCTCTCCTGATTTGGCAGCAAACACACTGCAGGTCTAGGTGTAGTCACATTGTGACTGAATGTTGTAATATTCAGTGAAGCTGAATAATTTTATCTGGTGGATGAAACTAATTTCTGCCATATATTTGCATAAACTTTGGCTTCTCAAATTAAGAGGTTTAAAATAGTTTTCCTATACTCCAGATTGCTTGATAGACTGTTAATTTCTTTAAAAAATAAAAACAAAACATTTTTCCTTGATCCAAGTACTGGTTGGTTAGAAATGGATGAAGTCTGATGTATCTTTTCCCAAATGTAGGATTTTAATGATGTTGCCACACTTACAACTTTGCTTCAAATGGACACTGTTCTGGTGATTCTGAATGTTTTTGCCTGTACAGACAGGGTGTGATTTTATGAAATAAGTCATTCCTAGGATACACCCAGTTTCCAAAGATTTGAAGTCCATTCATAATGCTTCTTATTTTAACTCTTACTGCTTTGGTTTCAGTTTTGAAAGAATGACCAGAGTGTTGAGCTGTGTATCTTTATAGGGGGGTTGGCAGGAACAAGTCTCCAAGGGTGCATTTTGACTTATATATCTTTTATCGTTTTGTGAGCTTCTACCACGTGATAGGTCTTTCACATACCCATCTCTAATCATTTTGAAGTCCGGGAAGGTATTATTCTCCCATTTAAAGATGAAGAGAATGAAGTTCAGAGAAATTAATTTAGAAACTTTGCCAAAGTCACCTAGCCTCCAACTAACTACTGGAGAAGAATTCAAACCCTGATCAAGGTAGCCCTGCTCCTTTCCCTGTTGAAGCCTCTTGCCTTGGAGAAAATAAATCTGTTATCTTAAAGAGAAAAAGAATGACTGTAAACCTATCAGGAGATCCCACACCATTGAGGGCTTTGGGAACTAGACAGACTCTGAGGCAACACCGGAAGGCCAAGAGACAGGAAATAGAACAGCCAGTGTTTTAGAGGTCATGATGTCAGCACTGCCACCACAAATCAGTCCCATCCATTCCTCCATGGGGGGCTACTCACACCACACTGGGGGTCTGATGGGCGGGTCCAGTTGGCTAAGCCTAGGTCACATCTTACCCCTCTACCTCCGGAGCAGAAGGCAGGACACTGTATCTTCATTACACTCCCTGTAACAGGAAAGGGTCAGGATGCTAGAGAGCAGAAAAAAGGATGGTGTCCACCGCCATGGGAAAGGAATCAAAATATTCCTTAAATGACATGCTATAGATAAACCCTTTTGTTTGTTTTTAGTAATGTTTCCATTGCTAAATTATATATGACCAGAAACGGCAGATCAAAATTAGCACCCCAAGTGCCAGGATAACTACCCTGTTCTCTCATTTCTCTGTCTCAGCTGATGGAAGCCATAGTTAGTCCTGCTGGGAGTGTTTTCATGTTGGAAGAGGGTGTAATACATCTAGATTGCTCTTTGATATGTAAGCTCAAAGGGATTTTTAAAGGGATCTCTACTTAGCAGAGGTCCCTAGTTCTTAGCCTGTAGAAGTTGACCTGTGGTTAAAGTTATTAGAGTTCTTCCTTTGTCCCACAGTGCCACTCCATTGTGAAATTCATTCAGGCACAGAAGACATTGCATGGTAAAGTTTGCTGTTAATCAATTCTTGGTGACTAGGAATCTTCTATGAATTTCAAGTGTTCTGTGGAGGACTTCCTAGGACATTAGAAAGGGAAGCTAGAAAAGAATTGCTTGCCTTTTGCCTGTGCCCCCACACCCACAAAATAAAAAGTAAGTTTATTACTTATTTGTTCAGGCTTTGAAAGGGATTAGCCAGGTGTTCTTTCTAACAGACAGGTGAATTTCTTCATATCCTTATGTGAGTTCATTTAGCTCTTGAGTAGTCTGAGTAGGACTGTTAGAACAGCTGATTAAGAAGTCTCACTTCGGAGAACACTCATCTGAATTCAGTATGTTGTAGTCCAAGTCGTCAAGGAATATGTTGGAGTCTTTTTTCCAGTCTATCTCCTTATTTCATTGTTTATCACATAGAGTGAGAAGACTGTCGTCAGGATCTGAAATCTTACTTGGATTTGGCCCGTATTTTCATTGCCTTTCTTCACTAGAATCTTTCACCATTGACTCTTAGATAGCAGTTGTCTGATCTGCATGCTTCATCTATTTCTATTTTTTTTATATGTACTCAAAATAATTTCTTAAGATCCCATCCACCCTTTTATGTTAACAATAAAATAATTGTGAAATGATTAAAAGGCAGTAAGTAATAAAAGAAGCTACCAAGGACCTGTATGATATTCAAATTGAGCGGATCTCAGAATACCTATTAGCTGATTATCCACTGTAACCTTTCCTTTGTTTCAAGTTTTGAAATCTCTGAGCATGTGGAAGTTTTATATGCAGGAAAGATGTTTGCCAAGCCACTGTGAAGTAGAAAGCACACCAGCCTTGGAATCAGATAATTCCAAGATCCAAACTTGACTTTTTAGTAATATGTCTTTGCGCAAGCTGGTTGACTTCTGTGAGCCTTTATTTCCTCTTAACACAGAACATAAACTTGGAAAGTATTTGTTGGTGAAGTCATTGTCTATTTTGACTCTACATCAGACTTGTAGTATTTTCCAAGAACCGTAGACTCTCCCTTCAACCAAAAAGCTTAGAAATTCCAGCCACTAGGTTAATGATTATAAAAGACACACTCTTTTTTCCCAGAACACAGCAGGCAGAACCTTGCTAATCTTCTGGGCCCTGTCTCCCCCCAGGAAGGCTACGGCATTGGGGACGACGAATACTCCTGTGCGTATGATGGCTGCCGGCAGCTGATATGGTATAATGCCAGAAGTAAGCCTCACCTACACCCCTGTTGGAAAGAAGGTATTCATTCCTCTCCATCATGAATTTATCAACTAGGTTAAGACATCTGGTTATGATGAGACATCTCTTCTGTTAGGCCTTAAAATGTTTTACTGGAAAAAGATTAAATGTGAAAAGGGATATTGGCATCTGTATCCCCTGCCATGGACGTGAACAGTACCCTCCTGATAGTCACCTCTGGTCAAGCCCTTCCTTTAGCAAAATATTTCAGACTATAAACTATTTTTAATTTAGTGGAAAATTATCATTCTATTTTCCTCTCTGGATATGTGTCTTGAATCAAAGCAGCCATGGAGATATTGAGGACATTGAAATTGTAATGCCAATAAATGAGGTTGTTTTCAGAGAATCAGCACTATTCAGTGGACACATTCTGGATGCCACTAGAGCAGCTTTTAAGAAGGACTCAAGCATTTTTGGCCTCAGACACTTCTGCCCAGCCTCAGTTCTCCAGGCGTCAGGTTGGGATGCTGTAGAGGGCATAGGCTACCAGGACTCTCAATCATGACTCTAGGATTTTAGCAAGAATATATCTTATCCAAAAAAAAAAAAAAAAAAGAATATATCTTATCAACAGCATCTTTTTTGCCGCATTCAATTTTTGTTCCAAGCAGTTTGCAATATCCAAGGCCTTAGTCTAATTAAGGTTATTGAGTCTTTTTACCCTCAAATAAACATACAGTGAAAACAGGGCTTCCCTGCTGGCAGGTGGTATAGCACTGGGCCTCCTGGGACCCCGCCTTGTTCTGAAGACGAAGAGTCATATAGTAGGGGATGGAACCTCTGGAAAAATTTCATTCCCAGCATTAGAGCTAGATAGGGGATATAGCCAGGCTCCTTCTCCAAGCTGCCCTCTCTCTGTTTCCCGCCCCAGTCAGCATTATAAATGTAAACTGAATTTTCAGGCTTGCTAAGAGAGCAAGAATTTGACCACTGCCCTGAGGGGCCAGCTCCTCTTAATTAACTAATTGACAGTGTGGGAAAGTAAAAAACCTGAAAAGCCTACATAAGCCATAATTTTAATGACTCGCAGGTTCTTTAAGGAACATAGAACTTCTTCATTTAACAGAGTGTGAGATAGAGGCACTATCTGCAAAGACTGCCTTGTTTGTTTTTCTTAAATAATTTTTAAAAGGATTATTGAAGTTTATTATAAAAATTTGGAAAATAGGGTTGAAAACCAAAGTGAAACTAAAATCCCTTGTAATTCCTCCATCCAGAGATTTTTTTAAAAAACACAATTCGGTGTATATATTTTTTGTCATTACACTTACTATGCCTTGAACAGCTTTCCAGATTATTTAAATAACATTATTTTTAACAGCTTTTCAATATTCCCTTATATAATAGTATTATATTAATCGATGCCTCACAGTTGGACAGTTACATTTTTGCCTTTTAAAATTATTATTATTAAAAAAGTATAAACCATTCTGGATTTTCTCAGAATAAATCCTTAGAAGTGAAGTGAATCTTCGCTGGCGAGAGGGATACAGAATTTTAACGCTTTTACTATATACTGCCAGATTTTCTTCTACTAGTGTTCTTTTTTTTTTTTGTCATCACGGTGTAATTTCATGTGTTTATCTTTGACAATTTAAAAAACAAGAACTTTGAGTGAAGATGAATGCCTTAGGAAAAAAAAAATGTGTGGAGGCAGTTTTTACCTCACGGAGTTCTAACTCTCACCAGAGAGGCAAAGAAGCCCGTGATTTTGATCTTACCATGTTTTCTGGTCCCAAAATGCACATTTCCTCCCCATTTTAACGTCTTTGAAATTGGGATGCATCTTACAATTGACGGCTTTTCATACATTAACTGGCAGCATTTTCCTCTGAATGGTACATTAAAGTATTGGTATGAAGGGTATCAGTTGCAGAAGAAACAAGAAAGATGAACATGTTGAATGCATGGCTACAAAAGCAGGCTTAATGCAGTGACATTAAAACCCTTGAGACAGCAGAATCCTTTAGGATGTCTAACAGTGTTGCACTTTATCTTCTAGGAGACACAGTAGGATTTCTGTTAGACTTGAATGAAAAACAGATGATCTTCTTTTTAAATGGTAACCAGCTGCCTCCTGAGAAGCAAGTCTTCTCATCTACTGTGTAAGTTCCTTTTCTCAGTCAAAAATGTGAGTAGATGCATGGAATGTACTTTTCTCAAGGGGAAAAAAAAATAACAACTTTGTCCATTTATGTAGTCAGTTGTGATGAGAAACCATTTTATCTGGGTTAACTGGGGACCCATTTGGTCGTACCTAAAACCATCCTAGAGTTTGATATAGGAAGATAAGAGCAGACTGTTCTCTGGTTCACAGTCCTGTCCAGGTTAGTAAACAGAATCTGTCACCCTTCCTTTCTGCAAGAGTATGACTCATTCTGACTTTCACTCTGACTTTCTGAAAACCACTTTATGTATGAGCTTTACTTTGTTTTTATGAATTCTCTTGACCGCTGTCCTCATTTTTATTTGTAGATCTGGATTTTTTGCTGCAGCTAGTTTCATGTCATATCAACAATGTGAGTTCAATTTTGGAGCAAAACCATTCAAATATCCACCGTCTATGAAATTTAGCACTTTTAATGACTACGCCTTCCTAACAGCTGAAGAGAAAATCATTTTGCCAAGGTAAGGAATCTGCTTAGGCTATCTGCAGACCTTCACATGCATCTTATAAGAAATTAAAACAATTTCTAAGAGACTTTCTCAACTTTTTACAAAAAATTTGGAGACCTAAGTAAAATGGATGACTTCTTAGGAAATATAAATTACTAAAACAGATCACAGAAGAGAGATAAACAAACCAATTATTACTGTAAAATTAAATTGAAAAAAATTAAGAGCTATACCCCCAAAAGCACCAGACCCAGGTGGTTTCACCAAATCTTTAAATAACAGATAATTTTATTGCTATTTAAAATGTTACAGAACCCAGGAAGAAAGAGCACTTTAAATAAGTTTTATGAGCTAAAAAACATTGGTATAAAAATCAGACAGTATGACCCATGCACATACACAAAAAGCTACAAACTAGCTTCACTTGAATATAAAGTGTAAAAATCTTGACTATTAGGAAACCAAGTACATCTTTTAACAGACTTGGATTTATTAAAACAGACTTATTGTTGGGTTTTATTGTGTGACAAAGATGCCAACACTGTTCTACAACCATTAGGACAGTGAATGCCATCTTGGATAAAATTTCACAGCCCTTGTTTGCCAAAGACTGATTGGCATTAATTGTCGCCTTGGATGAATGCCTGTTCTTCTTCCTTATGAGATGAACATAGTCTTTTCCTTAAGCTGGGAAAGATTCCATCTGCTTCCTGGTAATTACTTCAAGTTGAAGCTTGTCTCACAGTATGAGCCAAAGTTTATCACTTTTTAATAGAGCAGCTTGTTGGGCCTTTGTGAGGAAGGACGTTCCTGTTACTAATGCCACATGTGTTGTGTCAGTGACAGAGTCTCTCTCAGCAGCCAAGGAGACCACACTGGCCCTGGCATAGCCAGTGTTGGGCCCTTATGCCCTCAGAGGTGTCTATAACATAGTGTGTGATCCTAGGTCCTGTTCTGGCTCAAAAAGCAGGTCTGTAAAGAGCCCTTCTGGACTGTGCTTTACCTTGGACTCAGTGTCCCAAGGCTTGAGAATGGCTCTGCAGTTTCCAGTTGAACTAGAAAATGTCACATAGTGATGGCAGCCCTGCCTGCAGCAGCAGAGCCTCCTTATATCCCAGGAACAGAAGGGCCACTTACATCCCAGTTCAGGGGTTAGAGGTTTAGTCTTTGAACTTCCCTTCGACTTTTCTTGTCTTGGTGCATGACAGGGATTCTGGACTTAAAATTCCTCTTGATGAAAGTGTGAAGTAACACCTCTGTTTGTCATACCCTGTTACGTTTTCACATAGCCTGTCTCCTTGGATGTGGCCCATAGACAAGTCTGCCTTCTCACACCCTGAAAGGTACAACCAATCCATCTAAGAGTTCCCCTGGAGGCTGGCCCTAGTTAAGACTGCTTTAGCATTTAGTTAACTGCCCCTACAGAAGTAAACTGTCCAAAAGTCAGATGGCAATAGGTACCAACTGTCAGAAAGTCTTCTTTTATGAACAGCCTCTACATACTCTTATGGTACCACATCAATTTGGCACCCACAGTGCAGTCTGCTTGGATAAGAACCAGCAGAGTTACAAGCTAGGGCACGTCTATGCTGCATTAGACTTCGTTGTGTCTGACAGTGACACCAAGAGAGGAGTTGTCGGAGACTAATTGTGTGGCCACCTTAATGCCAAGCTCCTGCTGGTACCTTGCTCCCCTTAACATTCCAGTTGCATTAATTACAAATTAAGGCATTAAGTGTGAACATGCCTAAAATTGCTTTCTATGCCATTAATATTTTCAGCCCATGTTCCAAAAGCTTATATTCAAGGGTATCTTTTTACTCATTAGAATAGTATTCTTTTCTGGCTTTGAGGTAGATCAGTGGCCCTGTGTCTGCTGGGGATTTTGTAAATTGTTGTATGTTGTATATACTCTCTGTCTGTAGTTTTTCCATTTATTCCTTTTTTTTTCCTTAAACTTTTTATTATGGAAAACTTTAAATACCCACAAAGGAAAAAAAAAAAGGAATAGTACAGTGAAGCACCATATACTCACCTAGTCATCCACTTACAGCCACCTGCTTCTCCTGCAGTCTTCCCTCATCTCTATTAATAGCTCCATGTCATTCCAGTTTCCCTGGCCATAATTCTGGAGTAGCCTTGACATGGCAGTGTATGACTTACTTCCATTTCCACATCAGATCCCTCAGCAAATCCTGTAGGCTGTGCCTTCAGAACATATCCCCGATCCAGCTACTTCTTGTCCCTCTCACTGCCACCACCACAGTAGAAGCCTCCATCATTTCCCATCTGGATTATTTTTGTCCTGCCCTTGAACTAGTCTCCCTGTTCCTGCCTTAACCCCCTTCAGTCTCTTCAGCACAGTCTCCGGAATGACTTTGCTACAACATAAGTTAGATCATGCACGTCTCTGCTCACAAGACTCTTACCTAGTGGCTTCCTATTTCACATAAGGTAAAAGCTTAAATCCTACCAGGCTCTGTAAGCACCTGCTGTATCAGCCATCCTGGCCTCCTTGTTGCTCCTGGAATATACCAAGTCTACTGTTGTAGCCTCAGGGTCTTTGCACTAGAATGTTCTGCAGCTAGAATTATCCCTGCCTCTAGAAGGGCTCAATGTGTTTTCCAGCACCACCAGACAGTTAATTAAATTCTGACACTCTTTACCTGGAGATAGCTCAGATCCCACTGGTGAAGGCTCAGTCCTGCATCCCCTCTCCCACTTTAGATGCCAATTGCAAGTCCAGGTTGTAACCAACTGGCCATAAATTGGAGGTTGCCATGACCTCCTCCTTAGGTTCAATTAATTGGCTAGAGCTACTGCCACAGAACTCAGGAAAACAGTTTACTTCTTAATAGTTTACTGATTTATTATAAAAGAATACAACTCAGGAGCAAGCAGGCTATCTGTGTGCCACTCTTCCTGCCTCTCCCGTGTTCACCAACCTGAAGCTCTTCAAGCCTTGTCCTTTGGGGCTTTTGTGGAGGCTTCATTATGTAGGCCTAGTTCATTAAATCACTGGTCATTAATGACTGAACTCAATCTCCAGCCCCCCTCCCTCCCTTCTTGGGAGGTGGGGCCGGAGAGGGAGGAGGGAACTGAAAGTTCCAACCCTCTAATCACCTGGTTGGTTCCCAGCCCCATCCTTAGGTGCCTAGGGGGCTTTCTGAAAGTCGCCTTATTAACATACTAGAAGACCTTTAAGGCTCACTCCCTTCTGGTCTTTACTTAAATGTCATCTTAGTGAGACCTTCCCTGGCTGCCATATTTAAAGTTATAACTCCCTGCCTCGCACATACACACTCCTTATTTTCCTCCCTGCTTTATTTTTCTTCATACTGTTCATTAGCATTTAAAATTCTGAATATCTTTTTTATCTGATTAACAAATCTGTTTCCCCCCATTGGAGTGTAAGCTCTTTTCAGAGGCAAGGGTACTTTTTCAGTCCTCTCCACGCTAAATCTGCAAGGCTTGGACCAGTGCCTGGCAGGTAGTAAGGCCTTCTGTGAATTGAATGACAGTTTCGTGTATCTCTTGCGCATCCATCAGGGCTATGCCTTCAGCAGAGCATTTCTGCCTGTCTGCTTTTCCATTCCAAGCTGAGTGAAGGTATAATGCAAGGGTTCTAACCTGAGGTGTCTGGACTTCGAGGGTGACTATGACGGGCCACCATAAACACCTTGAAATTGTATGAAAATTTGTGTGTGTACATTTTTGGGGGGAGACGCTCTGTGCTTTTCATCACACTCTTAGAGATGTGTGACTTAAGAGGTTAAAATTTGCTGATAAATTAAAAAGAGCACTGGACTTAGAACCAAAAGATTTGAATTTAATTCCTGAATCTGTTTATTGTGTGTGACCTACGCAAATCATTTCTTTGTCTGTGACTTTATGCAAATCATTGTCCTTTTCCTTTGTAAAATGGGAATGACTATACCTCCTTCATTCTCTATTTTAGAAAATCATCGTAAGGTTGAAATGAGATGTCTTGTGTGAAAACTTTCCTGAACAAAGCTTAAGGAATAGTAGACACACATGTACAGGAGTATTTTTCAGGTCTTTCGTATGCATCACTGCTAACAGGCCCCATTTATTTGTTGACAAAATAGGTTCAAACTGTGTTTTCTATGCAGGCACAGGCGTCTTGCTCTGTTGAAGCAAGTCAGTATCCGGGAAAACTGCTGCTCCCTGTGTTGCGATGAGGTAGCAGACACACAATTGAAGCCATGTGGACACAGGTAAGAGGGTTTGTGTGGTTATTTCCTCTCTTGTACATTCCATTAGACAAAGTTTCACCCTGTTCTTGAATTGCCTTTACAGTGTTACCAGTTACAAGGCTGTTCATTGAGGTTGGTAATATCCAAAGTGGGCCCAATGAGACATTAGAGTTGGCCAAGTAGTACAGGGCCGTCTTCCAGAAAGTACAGGAAACAGAAACAGCTGCTTGGTATGAAAGGCCCATGGTTTTGTTTTATTTTGTTTCCTCAGGACTATATTTTTAATACAGTTTTCATTCACAAAATGTAAAAGGTTTAATGCTCTTTATGAGCCTCTTGGGCAATCCCCTCTAGTTTTAGAGCTTTCTCATTAACTTACTACTTACCATCCTAACCATTGAGAAAGCAGTGCCTTCCTGCCATCTCACCAAATTTCAGTTTGTGAGATGAACTCAAAGGGAAGCCTGGATCCTGTATAACAGAGTGTCCAAACATCAGCAAGAGCAGCAGGGAAGACAGTCCCTAAAAAAGGCCATCTCAGCTAAGGTTGGTGAGGGGACTAGGAGTCGGGCAGTGTGCTGGCCCAGGCCTGGCCCAGGCACGCGTGCTGGCTGTATGTGAGCAGTCCCTGTGTTGATGTTGTAGGCCAGCTCCTGTAATTCATCACATCCCATTGCCTGCCTTGCTCTTATTCTTGACGTAACTTTAGCTACCAGGTCTCCTAGGAGATCAGAGCCTGGACTGATGGGCCTCAGTTTATCTCCCCCAGGTCTGACTCAGCCTGGGCCCCTGACTCTGCCTCTATACATTTGCCATCTCATGAAATGGGTTGCTGTCTAATCAGCTGGTAAGGGAAATACAAGCAGTGAGTTTGCCTGTTTAACCCTTAGCTATACCAGTCTCTCTTCTGAAAGAAAAGCACAGTGACTGAGCTGTGATTATTCCTCTGTATCAACTCTGCATCGCAGGACTCCTCAAAGTCTGGATCTCTGAATCAGAATCTTTGAGCTCTCTGGCCCTTGTTGGTGGTTTTACACATAGTAAGGGCTCATGAATGAGGGCTGAAATCTAAAAACTTAAGAGCCAGGTATCTTAAGTATAACCAGTTTCCATCCTAGAGATACCCAAAACAGAGCGGCAAGAGGAAATTAAAAAAATGAGAAGAAAATTTAGCTCCACTTTCAGCAACAGCAATTCTAGAAGGGTAGAGGTGAGAAAGGAAATCTAGCTAAACTGAATGATGTAAGTCAAGCCCTAGAAGAGACTGAAAATCTAAGCATTTCTATTACCATAGAGGAAATTGAGGTGATTATCACAGCTTACCTTTGCCTTCTCCCGTAAAAGCACTAAGCCCAGACGGCTTCACAGGTGAATGCTTCCAAACTTTCAGAGAATAGATAGATGCTATCTAAACTTCTCCAGACCATAGAGAAAATAGGAAAACCACAATATTCTTTTCACATAGCCTGTATGATAATCATGTGAAAAGCTGATAACGCACATAGAAAAGAAAACTTATGAATATAAATCTAAAAATCCTAAATAAATTATTAGCAAATAGGACCCAGCAACACAACCACAGGGGGAGAGGGTGTGCTTGTTTCAGGAATGCAAAGGATAGCATAGTATAGGAAATTAAGAGAATTTACTAAAAAAAAAAAGATAATTTACTCAAATAGGCCGAGGGACAGGAGAGTAAGGAATTAACACTTTCTCCAAAAATGCTGAAAAGGCATTTGTTAAAAATCAGTATCCATCCCAATGGATGGAATGCTACAAAACAAATGGATATAGGGAATAAAATAGTATAAAATAAGAATGGATGGATACTTCCTTAACAATATAAAAGACATTAAAAAAATACATAAAAGACATATATATCTCAGCCAAACACTGGCATCTTTTTAGTGGTGACACACTGGAAGCATTTCAAGAGATGCTGGGGACAAGACAACGATGCTTGCTGTCAGCACTATGACTTGCATTGTATGATCTAAGGTAGTTAGACAAGAAAGAGAAAAGGGATTAAAACTGGAAAAAGAAGCAAAATCATCATTTGGAGATGACAGATTACATACCTGAATACCAGGAGAATTGACTGAAAGAAAGCTTATTAGAATCAGTGTGACAATTGAATAAGCTAGTTGGTTATAAAAAATAACTTAAAACAATAGATTTTCTATGTATAAATAGCAGCTAATTAGAACATTATTTGAAGATCCCTTTTACGGTAGTCAAAAAAAAAAAAAAAAGCCTCAGAGTACACTCCAAGATATATGTGGTGCCTATCTGAAGAAAACTTTTAAACTACCAAGGAATGTAAAGATTTGAATCAATGGATCTGTTCTTGGATAGGAAGACCTCTAAGTATTGTAAAGGTGACAATTTCCCCTAAACTCTAAGTTTGGTCCAGGTAAAAATGACATCCCCCCACCCCTGGAAATCAAAATGCTAATTTAAAAGTTAATGCTATGAAAGCAAAAAAAATTCTGAAAAAAGAAGAGTTATGGAGAAGACTAACCCTACCTACTGCATCTTAAAATACACGAAAATAACTTAAATTTGCAACAACATAGATGAACCTGGGGGGTATTATGCTTAGTAAAACAAGTCAGACAAAGAAAGACAAATACTACATGTTATCACTTACATGTGGAACCTAAAAAATAAAACAAACGAATAAATATAACAAAACAAAAACCGACAGAGAACAAACTAGTAGTTACCAATGGGAAGGGGGTGGGGACAAGATGGAGCAGGGGATTAAGAAGGGATACAAACTACTATGTATAAAATAAATACACTGTAAGGATGTATTATACCACACAGGGAATATAGCCAGTATCTTATAAATAACTTTAATTGGAGTATAAACTATAAAAATTTTGAATCACTACGTTGTACACCTGAAACTAATATAATGTTATAAATCAGCTATACTTCAATTTTTAAAAATGTTAATAGTTTGGTCCTAGTATATGAAAAGAATGATACAAGAATGTAACAGGATAGAAGCCCAGAAACAGAACTAATTACAAATAAAAATTTAATAGATGATAAAGGCATTATGTTATATCTGTGGTGAAAGATGGACTATTTGGCAAATGATATTGGGATAAGTGGAAAAAACAGCGTATCACTCCTACCTACATACACTACTGTATGTTATAGGCTGTGTACATACAGGCTTTCTGGAAGAATGCACATGAACTTTTAACTTATTCTTCAGAAGAGGAAGATAGAGGACCAGAAATTGGAGAGAGACTTATTGTTTATCTATTTACTTTATGTTTTGGTCACGTGTGATTATTACCCTTTCATTTAACATGCTTATTAACATTTTAGGTTGAGTCACCAGTTCGTCAGTTTGACCTTTTGAAGCATTGACCTAACTGGCATTTATTATGTCTTTCTCCTCAGTGACCTGTGCATGGATTGTGCCTTGCAACTGGAGACCTGCCCATTGTGTCGTAAAGAAATAGTGTCTAGAGTCAGACAGATTTCTCATATTTCATGACACATGTGAAGAAGCATCATGGACTTATTTCTACTCTATTCCAGCCGATGTTGAAAAGAAAAACAAAGAAAAAAAATCTCTAATCAGTTGTACGCACATTGAAACTTATAGCCATGGCCAGATTTTATGCTAAAAAATGGTAGTTTGTCAAAGACAAAATTCTCCTAGAATCTAACCCAACTTGCCAGCCCTGAGAAATTCCTCTTAAGGCCAAGGAAAGCTGAATGCTAACAGCTAGGCCTGTGGTACTTCCATGAAAAACAATAGGAGACCATGCCCTCCTGCGTGCTGAAACCACACCGGAATTCTCCAGGTTGGGTTCATTTGATTGTTTAACACAGGATGTTTTGTCTCATATTCTAAAGTTCTTATTTTGGGCAAAAGTCATTACAGAGAAGTAAATGACAGCGTTTCTGGGGTAAGCATAACTTCCCGATGGTCAGAGAGCCACCGGTTGTGTTAAGCATGGATATTGCACTGCAAGACTTGAAGCTGTAAAACTAGAATCACACAGGTCAATACTACAAGCAACATGGAGGGCCTGAAAGAAGGTGCACAGACTGTAGGGAAAAAAAACCCCAAATTTTTGTATTTCAGTGATTCCAAAGAACATTCTAGTTTTTTTTAACTACAGAAAATTGGTGGTATTTTCACATTCATGGTGTTTCTATCCAATTTCAGCACCCACATTTTGTGAGAAAAAAATGTTTTAACAATGCAGGAGGAATTCCTAAATTAATTGCAATGTTAGACTGGAGAAAATTTGGTATTTAGGGTCTTTTTAAGGTACCATCAAATCAGGTTTCTTGGTTTTTGTTTAAAGAAATTTTTTTAATCAGTATTGTTTTTGGAAGTAATATACTTTGCAACTCTTGAACTAGTCTCAAAAACTCTTAGAGGACAGTCTGAGAGCACGTATTCCTATTGTTTAAAATAAATACATGTTTTTGAATAGTAAATTCAATCATGGATTGTTGACTGTATCTTCATCAAAAGTGTTATTCCCTCTCAGGGTCTCTGAGGAAGACCTTCAAGAGTTTGGTTTTTTCTCCCAGAAAATTGGAAGGTAGAATTGTAAATTCATAGAACTTATTTTATAATGGTGTACCTCAGCAGCTGCCTTTCAATTTATGCCAAGTCCTTACTGAGTTTATACTTGAATAGTAAATATGTCTTCTGAGTTTTACAGTGTCTTAAATTCAATGCACATTATTTTCTTCCTTTCCCACCCTTTCTCGTTTGTAGTTCATTAAACTGTCCCATTACAGAGCTGATTTCCTTCCTGGCTGTACTTGTTGGGGTGCTGGATTTTTTTCCATGTCTTTAGTCTTCCATAAATTCAAAAATATATATAAATATATATATATATATGTTCTCTTCTTTAGCTTGTGGTGAATACAGTAATTTGCATTGAAGAAATAAAACAATTGTTGCCTTTTTTGATTAAGATTTCATAACTTTTGGGTATTTGTTTCTTTCTCATAGGGTTTCAAGTATTTTAAAAGAAGACAATGTGTTATTTATTTATTTATTTATTTATTTATTTATTTATTTATTTTTGAGACGATGTGTTTTGAAATGTTTAGTGCAGTATCTGGCACATGCCTGAGTAAGTAGGTACCTATTATCTTTATTCCCATTTGTTCTTAGTACCAGAGATGGTGAAGTGGATTAAAGAGGGCCACAAATTCTTTGACATTCTTCCCATCTATAAATGAAGTTTATGCCCCCTCCCCTTAAATCTGAGTTGGCTTTGTGTTTGCTTGACCAGTTGCTATGCCAGTTTCCCAGAGCTAGGCCTTTGAGAGATTGGCAGCTTCTGTTTCTTGTCTCTTCAAATATTGGACATAGCAGCCATGGTGTGAGAAAACCCAAGCATCCCTGGGAAGACCTATATGGAGAGGAACTCCCACTTCCCCCAACAGTCCTCTGTCCAACATCCACAACTGAGCTGCCACAGCCAATACTAATTTGCCAGCCACAAGAGTAAGCTTCTCAGAAGAGACTTCTCTAGCCCCATTCCAGCTGCCCCAACTGATGCCAAGTGGAACAGAGACTAGGTGTCCCTACAAAGTCCTGACCAAATTGCCGATTAGTGAGCAAAATAATTTTTTTCAGCCAGTAAGTTTTTGGATAACTTGTAACAGTGTTAGATAACCAGAACAGACGAAATCAAGTTTCCTCCACCGCTCTGATCCCATATATGTATTAGCAGTAGAATGTGTGGGCAAGTTTATTTAGTCCAGCAGAAGTGTGGCTTATAGAGAAAGTAGGTCACGAGAAAATTTGCTGAGTTTGCCTTGAGCTGTGTGACCAGTGTTTGACTTAAACAGAACTCGGCCCAGTTATTTAGCAAACCTTTCTAGATGCCTGCCTTCTACTTCGTGCTAAGCAGAGGTAGTACCTCTGAGAATTGACTTCACCCTGGATACAACTGTGTCATGGTAACCATTTTTAATTCCACATTCCACTGACATCTAGTTTATGTCCATTAAGATGTCTGTCAGTTCATTAAGACTGGCCATTTGACCCCAGATCAAACCTAAGCCATACCTAATATCCCTCTAGACATGTACTATATATTCGGCTTAAGGATGTAATGCATAGAGACACAATGTCTAATGATCCAATCAGGACAAACCAGGTCTAGAGTATCCTTTCGTAGAATTTGGCAGTTTTGGAGGGGACTTTTCGTGGAGCAAAGTCACCTGATTGTGTTGCTCAAAGTGGTTCTGTCAACTTTTATCTTGCCTAACTACCCAGGAAGACAGTGCCAAATAATCTTTATGGGGTGAATATTATATTTATGATGTAAATTACAAGGCATCCCCTTCCTGCAGTGGGGCTTTTCTTCCAGGAGAGGGAGTAACTGTCTCGCAAATCTCTGCATTATCTGGTTCAAAAGCTAAGTGATTGGCTCTTATTTTCAATTTACAGTGTTCTTAAAACCCGCTTTAAAATTACTTAATCTTCTTAAATCTTGTAATTCATTCCCAAATTGCAAGTGAGGAAATCGAGGCTCTCGGGTTCGATTCCTTCCGCTTCAAAATAGGGGCGACGTGAGATTTACTCGCCCCAAACGTGCCCACTAACATCCAGCGTCCCTTCGCGACCTCCATCCGTTTCCCTGACTTCCTCTCCCTGTTTTTGCCCCGCCCCTGGCGTCCGGAAACACACGCCTGTGATTGGCTGCCGGGAGCCGCGAGGCGGTGGAAAGGTCGCGGTGTCCATGGTGACGGGAGGCGGGACGCGATAACGGACGCCCGGACCCTGCGGCTGCGGCGGCGCACGTAGAGAGGCCCGGTCGGGCGTGCAGGCCCGGCCGGCGCGTGGCGGTAGCCAGGGAGCTCGAGACTGGGACCTTACGCGTAGGCGCTCCCGCCCTGGGCCGTGAGCCGGCCGTGGCCTCGGCGGCGAGGCCTCCTGGATGCGGGTTGGGTAGGAGGCTGCGCCCTGCCCGCGGGCAGGGTAGGAGGCCGTCATTGCACCCGCTCGCCCGCGCCCGGTGTATGTGGCGGCTGCGGCAGCGGCGGCGGCGATGGACGCCCTAGAGGAAGAGAGCTTCGCGATGTCCTTGTAAGTGACGCCGCCCGGGCCCGGGAGGCTGGAAGCCCGGCTACCGGCCTCCGCGATGTAAAATGGGTGTCTAAGGTGGGTGTGGGGACCAACAAGGCTCCATCTCGGTTTCCACGGTCGATTCCGCTGCTGCGACCGTCAAGTTCAGGCCTGGAGGCCAGGAGTACAGCGTGCTGTCGTGCGATGATACACGCCTCTATCACAATACCCCTGCTCCAGTCCTTAGTCGTCAGCAAAACCTGGCGGGTTTGAGCTGCCGAAGCCCTACCAAGGGTCAGACCACCCCACCACCACCACCCTACTCCCCCACTCCCCCAGGGACTCCCGATCTTACTGCCTCCCTTGGCCAGCTTCGACCGCACCAGGTTTACGCCCGCCCACAAGCAGATAGGTGTGGGGTGATAACGAAGATGCGGTGAGTAGATCCCGAAGGAAATAAATGGGAGGAGACTTAAGATGTCCTATGCGAGTCTTTGCTCCTCTTATCTGTCCCTTTTGTAATTCCTTGTTTCATGTCAGGTTTTCTGAAAGTCGATCCATGACATGATTCAACTTTGATGTTACAGATGGGTCAAGTGTGTTTTCTTCTGTTTAGAGTTGCTAGATTAGACGGTAATCATTCTTAATTGTTGAAGCTGGGTGATGAAAGTTTTTTGCTGTTCTTTTTTCCTCTGTGCATGTTTGAAAATGTCCATAATACATTTTTTTAAGCGAATTATTTGCAACAGAACCTAATTCAGGCCTCTTTTTCAGCTCTTCCGCCTCTGATGCAGAATTTGATGCCGTGGTTGGATATTTAGAGGACATTATCATGGGTAAGCTTCCTTACCTGTGCTCTTTAGTTTTTAGACCCTTGCTTTTAAGGACATTGAAATCAATTTGGAAAGTTAATTTTAAAAAGAGAGAAAGCATCAAACTGCATATAATTTGTAAGGTAGCATACTATAATACGAAGTAAGCCTTACTGTGATTTGTCTTAGAGGCATATAGCCCCATACTCCTTAAAACAACTAATAACCATAGATTCAGTGCCCAGAAGGGAGTTATACAGGTAACGGGGCACCTAGAAGTTACAGAGCTTTTGGCAAAACTTTAGAAAATATTAACCCTACTTTATTTCAGAGAGTAAGAGCAATTTTGTTTTTTAGTCTTGAGTTTTAGTATGTTTGGTACATAAACTGCAGTGTAATATTATAACCATAGCACACATGTCCATGAGGAACAAGGTATCATACTTCAGCTAGTTCCATAGGTTCCGAGTTCCTGTTTGTGGATTCATTTTGGCATCCATAAGCCCTGCTAAGTAATAAGCAGTAACAGGCACCAACTATTTAAGACAAATATGTGGGAGAGAAAAACTTGAGAAAGTTTTGTCTGCTGACTTAAGTTTTCTGAAAATGAGGAAAGGAACACTATATTTGATGTTACTAGCTGTATTTGTTGGTCTTGGTTAGTAAAAAATCACTGACCAAGTTTTTGTACCTGTACCTTCAGGTCTTGTAAAGATCCATGTCCTTAACCCCCAAAGACAGTTGTTTCACCATTAAGCATTAAGATCCCATGTGGATCTGAGGATTTGTGGGGACTGCTGAGGGTACTTTGAGTTCTTTTGGCTTCTGTGCTGTGGGGGGAAGTGAGCCTTCTGTAAGCCCAGGGTACTTATCCCAAAGTCTAGGTCATTTGGTAAGCTTTCCTTTTATTTTTAGAAATAATACTCTCTTTGGTTGTTAAAATTCCCTAATCCCTAGTAAGTGTTTGCTAGGAACTAATCTCTCTACATGAAAATTCTCATCTAGATTCCACCTGGCAATCTTATATGATAGGGACCCTGATCATCTGCATTTTCCAGTCGAAGAAACTGGGGCTTAGAGAAATTTATAACGTGCCCAAGATCACATAGTTACAAGTGGCTGAGGCAGTCTAGCCTCTGTCAGAGCCCATCCCTTCAGTCACTACACTGTTTCCACCACTGCTGCTGAAATTACCTTATGAGAACCTTTTCATTCCTTTGTGGAGAAGTAATGGGAGGGAGTTCCCAAGCCACCCTGGGATGTCTGTGTGTTTAAAATGGACTAGAGGATGGCAGTGGTGGTTGTGCAACAGTGTGAATACTCTTCATGCGCCCAGGCTGCACATTAACACCTTTGGCTTTCCTTATGCTAGAGACTGGCCATTGAGAAAGTAATTCGGCTGGCATATAATTCCTACCTATTTGTAAATCAGAATGGTTTTCTAATCTCCATTAAAAAGAATACATTTTTCCTATTGTGGTTCAGATGATGAGTTCCAGTTATTACAGAGGAATTTCATGGACAAGTACTACCAGGAGTTTGAAGACACAGAAGAGAATAAGCTCACCTACACACCTATTTTTAACGAATATGTAAGTGGATTCCTAGTTCTCCTACTGGAGATTAGGGTTTCTTTAAAATATGAATTTAGGGTCAGATGATGTTGAAATTTACTCAACTTTTAAAATCTGCCACCAGCACTCTGCCAGGAATTCTAGTTAGAATCTGGTTTAGTTTACATCTCCTGTTGTTTTCCCCTTCACAGTTCATGGGGTGGTTTTCGAAATACTTAATGATTTTATCTTCTATTTTAAAAGATATTTGGCTTTATCATAATCCTGCTTTCAATTACAGTACAGTACACCTTGCATTTGTATAATTTCGACCTTTGGCTTTCACACACCATTTTTTTCCTGCTACACAATCCAGTCAGGTATGCATGACTGTTAGTTAAAAGTGAAAACCAAGACCAGGATCATTAACTAATTGGTGGCAAAACCAAGACTAGGACCCATGAACCTCGACTCTTGACCCTTGGGTCTTTGCACTATGCCAAGGCCTTGTGCAGCCTCCTAGAATGATCTCATCTGTTTGAGAAGAGGTTTGAGCCTCCAAGACTTTCTTTCCTTAATACAGAAGCATGGCAGAGTCAGTGAAGGTTTCTTCAGCCAAGCCTCAGCTCAGAAGGAACCTGTGATTGCCTCCAACACTATGCCTTTTTGTCTGTTCTTTTTGCACAGATTCCATCTACCCAGGAAGAAAAGCCCCACTTGCTTCATTCCTCACTCCCTGCCATGAGGAGTGAGAGCCTTGCTGCTCCCTGTCCCGACCTACTTTGGAGCATTCCTCTTGTTACAGTGTAGCTGCCTGTGGCCGCCTCTCTCCCGTGGTGGGCCAGGCACTGGGCGTGTGCTCAGTGAAGGCAGGAGCTGGGTTTGGGTTCTCTTTGGTGTCACCAAGCTAGGCACATAGAAGAGGCTCTTAGGAAGTGTTTGCAAAGGGCTGAAGGGCAGGCTTTCTGAAAAGAAGTTTTGTTTTCCTAAAGCACGATCTGACCAAGATTCTTTCCACTGTTAGATTTCTTTGGTAGAAAAGTATATTGAAGAACAGCTCTTGGAGCGGATTCCTGGATTTAACATGGCGGCTTTCACTACGACTTTACAGTGAGTTGAGCTTGACTCTGATTTACCTTTTCTCACCCTTCTCCTTCTTCACTCTGAAAAAAAGACCTTCCTCCCCCACCCCCCACCAGTGCTTGAACATCAAGGTTTAGAGCACTAAGTGGTTAGGTCGTGGGTGGGAGGCCCTCCAGACCTTTGAAGGGAATCTCAGAGATGGTCTGTGTCGTCATTCATTTGTGAAGTAGCCACCCTTTTCTTTTGCAGGCACCATAAAGATGAAGTGGCTGGTGACATTTTCGACATGCTGCTCACGTTTACGGATTTTCTGGCTTTTAAAGAAATGTTTCTGGACTATCGAGCAGTAAGTCCCTCTTGCCTGTTCAGCCACAGTGAGCCACTTAGAAAGTCCAGGTGGACCTGTCGAGCACAAACCACACCCCTGTGCTTTTCCCTGTAAGACAGGCCAGTATCAGCCTGGCAGCAAGAAACGTGTCAGCAGAGTGAGCTGCAGTCCTTCTCTGGCCGGGGCCCGGATCCCTTAATGAGGAATTACATGCTCATGGTTTTGGTAAAACAGGGTCCCTAAATAATCAAAATGACAAAACCAAAAAGCAGGTCTAATTGCTTTGGCTTTCCTATAATGCAGGAAAAACAAATGGTTTTCAGTGAAGACAGGTGCTTTTTTTTCCATTTTGGTTTTCAGGTGGATGTAATTAGGGATTGAACCCAGGACCTCATGCATGCTAAGCACACATTCTACCACAGAGCTATACTTTCCCCTCCTTGAGAGCATTTTCTAAAAGTGACCAGGGCCAGTGCTGAACAAAAATACAAAATCACCTCCTTGCCCTTCCTGTGTGCTCCCTGGTGGCTACCCTCCCATCTCCTCCTCCATGCCAGAAGTGGGTTCTGAGCTAGAAAGGACTTTTTTCCCCATCTCTTGCCTCTTAAAGTTGTTTCCCTTCTTGTGTAGGAAAAAGAAGGCCGGGGAGTGGACTTAAGCAGCGGTTTAGTGGTTACTTCGTTGTGCAAATCATCTTCTATGCCAGCTTCCCAGAACAATCTGTGGTCCTAGGTCCCACCTCCAGGTAATGGGCTCTTTCTGGACGTCACCAGCCCAATGGACTGGGAGAGACTGTGGCTAATGATGACAGAATACACCTTGGACTGACTTTTCTGCAATTCTTCATTAATGTTAAGTATTGATGGGTCTAGAAAATTACCTGACCCTCCTGGGATACTTTCTTGTCTCCTGAAACACCTTCTTTTCTTCAGTAACCCTAGTACTCCTCCCTGAGTAGGTATCTTTCCCAGGGGCTTCTAAGTCCAGCGTTCCACCTGGGGGCCCTTCCTCAGCATACATGTTGGTATGTCCACATTTGGAAGAACCCAGTCACCAACCCTCTTTTGGCCCAGGAGGCCTTGCATGTCCCACCAGGCTTTTTGTGTACTCACAGCTTTTTATATGGGTCAGAGTTTCAGTCCTGAGCGTCACTGGGGCTTTGAACTGGGAGTGTTTCAACTAAGGTGTTATTCAAGCAAGCTGCCCATGTGAAGATTTCTGAAGCTCCTACTATCATAGCCAGTCTTGGCTGTAGGAATCAACTTAGAGATGTCCTTTTCCTAAAAGCTACATGTGATCATCAATCCCTAGTCTTACATTTGCAGTCCTTCTGTCACTGTCTTCTGCTGGCCCTGATGTAGTCCCATTGTTTGTATAATTCTCGTTTACCCACTTTTGAAAAAATATTTTTATAGATGAATACTCAGGCTAACCTAGTGGATATAATCTTGGAACTTCCATGATTACCCACTTCAAGATCAAAGTATTATATGCTGTGTGCTTGTTAGTTGTTAGCGCTGTGAGAGCAAAAATGCTTTCTGGTTGGTGTTCCTGTTTTACTGGGCACCAGTGAACATGTGCAGTAGTCTAACAGGGATCCTTTTCCTGTCGCATGTTAGTGTTTGTGCAGGTTTCCTTAAAACACTTTCTGTATAAGTCAGTTCCCTAGGCTTTCTGTTGGGGTAGGGGCTCTGCACTTCCTTCTTGCTGTCAGAATAATCCTCCCAAGAGGGTGTTCCCCGGGTCTAGCTCAGCACAAGTAGGAGGTAGCAGACAGCTTGACTGGTCATCTGTCTGCTTGGATTGAGTATATTTGTTTAATACAATGTCTAATAGAATATTGCTGGCCAGAAAACGTGGATGTCACCTCTCTAGAAAGAAAACCCATAGTAATTCAATTCCTGAAGTGTACCTTATTTTTTTTGCTTTTATTTTTTTTCAAGTAAACATAAGAATCTGTACTGACTTTTCACTTGGCTGTTGTGGTTTTAAAGGATGAGCTACAGGCTATGTGTTTTTCTATCCTGACATGGCACTTGCTAAATGCTTTTGTAACGTGAGTAAAGTTTCAGGTGTTTTACAGAAACCATCACTCTAAATGCTTCATCCCCTTTCTTTACGATAGCTGAGCCACCACCATTGGGTTATCCATGTTTGGGTCTTTCAAGCTGAAGGCATGCTCAGAGGCGGCTTTCAAGCACTGCCTCTGCTGGCCTCGCTTCCCCTTCTTGCTCTTTCTGTAAAGGGGACTGCCCATTGCAGGCCCAGTACGTTGGAAGCACTTGCTGAAGACCCCCTGGTCAGTCTGGTTGTGAAAAGGCAAGTGGACAAATCCAAAGATGAAAGTATAAAAAGCGAACAAGGTAAATGGTTCTTTTTCCATTTTTTTCCACTCAGAGGAAAAGGCAAGCAAGCCTGTTGTAGCTTCATATTAGAAAACAATCTTCCTGATTTCTTTTAAACTAGAACTCTCTCTCCATCCACACCAGGACTTATGTCATCATGTGCCACCCTCAGTGGGGCTCAGGCGTGGCCCGATGTTTAGCCCCAACCTCAGGACACACTTGCCTCCTTCTCCTGCTTAGGCCCTCCTCACCCGTGGGAAGCAGTGTTCATCCAAACTGCAGGGGCTAAGGACCGGGAGAGGCACTGGCCTGCACCAAAGGTAGTTATTTGACAAAGCGTGTTAACGTCTCCACCAAAATAGGCTATTTCAGGGTGTCAGAAACCTGGTCAGACTTGTGTAGGATTTTTTTTTTCTCTTAAGCCTCAAAAGAAAATTGGTTGATCTTACTTAAAACTAAACTCTTTATGGTTTGATCCTGGAATAACTATAATTTATTATTCAAACTCTGAGACACTGGAGAGTAAAAAGGGCTGCTGTTAATAGTTATACCAGGACAATAGGCATAAACTAGGCCTGTCCCAGGCCAAATAGGGACATGGGTCTCCGACTTAATCCCCCACCCCCTCATAACGGAGTAGCTCATCTGCAACTGGTTGAATCTAGTTATATTTAAGGGTTCCCAGTTTTTCAAAACAGGACCAATGATGCCCAGAAATGCCTGTGGCTTGTTATTCAGAGCACGTTGCTCTATGGTAGTAGGAAAATAAGCTCAGGAGGACCCCCCTCTCTGCTGCCACCCTCTCTCTCTACTGTCTGTAGATGCTCCACACATCAAGCACCTAGATTATCTGATCTGTGAGCTTTACAGACTTCCAAGATAGGTGACATTACAGCAATCTCAAGTTCAGCAAGGTGACTAAATAATTTAGTGTTAAACTGAGACCCTTGAGAATAAGGGGCGGGAGGTGCTATTAAATTTGTGCCATGATGAACAGCATAAATGAGACAGTCCCAGCAAAGGAGGTAGGAAGTTGGCCTTCCCACCTCAGGTCCAAGAAGTGGTTGGTGCTGCTGAGTGACTCCAGGACTAGAACCGCCTTCTAATAGGCATTTGGAGCCTGTGTGTCCGCAGGGGGCTGGTTCTAGGACCGCTACCAAAATCCACAGATGCTCAAGTCTCTTAACTGTAGTGACTTACACCACAGCTTCCTGAAGTTTATAAGCTTCTATAACCATAATTCCCGAACAGCTTTTCCTAATAAGTTCTTCCATTTTTATTTTTGTAAAAAAACCAAAAACAACAAAGTCACCACCAAGCACAGGACAACTCGCCAGCAAGGTCTTGGTCTCCCTCCCTCCCTCCTTCACGTCCCAGGTGCTATCAGCAGTGTCAGGGAGGTACTGATGTTAGCTTTTCCCAAAGGGGATATTACAAACAAGGGCTTAGAAGAGGGAGGGAAACCTGAAGTTTTTCATCACTGAGACATTGCTTAAAACTGATTTGCTTTAAATAACTGGTATGTTTGAAATGCAGGAAAGGAAGACCGTGCTATCAGAATCATAACCCTCTTTCTACATGTATCCCTGCAAGTGACATGTTGGCTTGGTGGAAGGCGGGGTCAGAATTGTTTTAAGGAATCAGAACAGTTTCATGAGCTTGCTCAGCAATCCCAGAACAAAACCTAAGATAAAGATAAATACATGCTGTTTGTTAGGCTTATTCTATGGTGGGTTGCAGGTCTGGAGTCATGGTTAGTGTGTTTAGTGCCAGTGAGAAGGCTAGGTCCCAGCCTTGGACACCGGAGTCCTAAAGACAAAGCAGAGAGAGTCCCATAACCCTCATCACCTTCTGCTGAATATGAGGGATGGACAGGAGATCTTGGCTGCTGGCCTCTCCCCAGCCCATGCGCCTGCAGAGGAAGGATCCTGATTCCTTAGGAGTGTTGGGTGAGCCCCAGGAGTCTGATCAGCAGAAGAGCAAGTGTAGTCCCTTCCGGGCTGACTCCACACCAGGCTCAGGCTTCGGGCTTGAGGGGCCACCTGCATGGGGACCCGGTTGCAGCCTTCATCCCCAAGACGGCCCGTGGCACAGGGGGTTTAGGCGTAGCCACCAGCCATCTGACTGGTGGCTGCATTGCTGCCTACTCCTCGCCAGGCCTGGAAGCTGAAGAAAGAGCTCACTCCGTAGGCAATCATCACTAAACACGAAAAGAACTGAAAGAGAAGACAGCAAAGCTGAGTGTGCAGTGTGGCACACGGGGTGGGGGCTGTGATAGTGACCCAGGCACCAGGCAGCTAGGCACAGACAGCAACACCTGGGGCCCCTCAATCAACCAGAATGGGTTGCTGTGGCAGCCACACCAACTCCTACTTAGCTGTACACTCATTTAACAACTATTGGGGGCTGATGGGTACCAGGTTCTGGGATGCCAACATATTCTAGTGGGGGAAGCCGTTACCCACACAGGCAAGGTGTGTCAGACTGTGAAGGGCAACTGGACAAGGTGCTATGAGTGACCAAGGGGAAAGAGCTACTTCAAACACATCAGAGATTAAGTTTTAAAAGGCAACATTCAAAAGCTACCCTAGGAATTTTCTGGAATCAGTTACTAAGTACCCTACACTACTACCTATGGCCATATTCAGAAGCTCCATGTCTTTATCCTGGTAACTGAGATCACAGATTTCAAAACCATTCTCACCAGGAAGAGTGAGGAAACCGAAGTCCTGGTCTACCTGAGACTCAGTCTAGGCATGTCACTTCACCTCTCTGAGCTTCAGTTTCCTTGTCTGTTGAAAGGACTGCCAGTCCCTGTGAAGAAGTGTCTGCAGGGCCTTGTAGGGTGAGGCGTGGAAAGCATGGAGGGGGTTCTGATACTTCCCCAGCTGCCTGATGTGGAGCCCAAGTTTTGGCTGCATGGGAGAGCCTGAGAATCGCCTACGTGGCCTAAACCAAAAGTTTCTTGCATGTGCTTTTTTCAAGGGGAGAGGATAGAGTTTTTAACGGATTCTCCAAGGGGACATATGACCATAAATGGGTGTGGCACAATTCATACTCATCAAAGTTCAGCAGTTAACCCAAAACTTCATTCACCACCCCGAAGTATTTCCCAGGCATTCTGGTTCCTCAGGGTTTTACTTGTCATTATGGAAGACTGTGAGTCCAATGAGAGTGAGGAGGGTGACTCAGCAGGTGGCAGGTGCCTGGTCTTGGGCCAGGGGAGCAGTGGAGTCCAGGGGCACAGACCTTGCTTTGGCCCATCTTCCCTGTAACTGCCCAGGGCGTCCCAGGGAACCATACTCACAGAGGCAGCTGCCCGCTGGTTATACGGCCGGGTGCCCTTCAGGGATGTCAGTTCAACCGCAGCAGAGCAGGCGATGAAGGCCGTGATGTAAAGAACGGTGGCGCCCACGTTAAAGATCATTAACTGTGGGGGAGGGGAGAGCAGGCTTAAGACATGAGACTACCGGTAACTGGAACCTCCTGGTTCCTACTGGCACATCCCTTTAGTAGTCAGAACAAGGGTTGGGGCCCAAGGATGGGGATGGAGACACATGAGTCTTTCTCACTAAAGGAACTTCAAGAGGCAGCTGTGCACACGGGGTCAGCCTGGAGGCCATGTGAGCGGGGAGCTTACTCCCATGGAAGGCTAAGAGATGGGAAGGCTCCAAGTTGGGGCAGCAACAGTCCTACGAGGCAAAACCCATTCCTGATGGCAAGGAGCAGAACCCAGCCCCTCTGAGTGCTCCAGCTGAAGAACTCCGCCCTCCCCGTCACCCCTGCAGGCCTTGGCTCTGAGGCTGGCCCTGGGAGAGGTGCCTCACATCCCTCTCTGCCCCTAGTAGGAGGAACCTGTGCCTGCCTTTTAGCCACATCCTAGGCTCAGGGTCCCATGTCAAATGCCAGAGTGAGAACCCCTAAGCCAGGCTGGCAAGAAAGTGCCCTTGGCTGACAACCAGGCCCAAGTCCCATTTCCCCAGCGCCCGGCCCCTGGAGCCAGTTGACCCTCTGCTAAGACTGCAAACTGGTAGCCCTCAGGAATGTTTGATTCATCCCATTAATTTTTTTTAAAGAATTACCAACATTGAAAAAATAGATTCCATATGGAAACTTTCAGTCTGAAAATACCAAGGTTTGACACCTGTGTTCCTACCAACAACGGTTAGAGCTAAGTAGAGGCAGCTTCCTACAGGCAGATGGGGTAGGTTCTCCGGAACCCCTCCTGACCTGCCTCTGTCTTGCCTCTTGCCTGGGCCCTGAAGGGGGCTTGTAGCCCCCTCCCCAGAAAGCCCAATTTGTCAATCCTAATTCAGCCTTCGCTAGGAGCGTAGGAGACACTGCCCTGCCATCATGGCCTGGGAAAGGAGCCTCTTGCCATCAACAGTTGTGGCCAGAGCCCCAGATCTGTGCTAACAGACACCAAGAACCCTCCATCTCTGGAGATATCTTTCTTCAAGGCTATTAGGACACAGGGCAGGGGCTGGACCCTAGCCAGGAAGTTGGGCTGCCCCCTCCTCATCCCAGGACCTTCCCTCCAAGCCCAGCACCCACTGCAAACACCACCTGGCTCCTGCCAGTGATGTCAAGATCTAACAAACCCGTTCTGTCTTGAGGATGACTCACGTTTCCTCAGCTTCAAAAGTCATTGAATTCTAAACAATGCTGCCTAGTCCCAGCCTTGCTTGTCTTACAATCATGTGCCTCTCTCGCCTCTCTGCTCACTGAAAGCCTCAGACCCCAGCTGCAGGGGTTTTCCGGGTCGGAGAAAAAAAGCCCCAGCAGCTTTCTCTATGTCTGGCCAGGGTACTTCCTGTGGACGCTCAGCTCTGTGTCCTGAGACTGACCTGGGCAAGCCCGGGACACCACCCTCTTGCAGGCAGCAGGGGCCTCACCCTGGAGGTAGCGGGTGGATGCCACACTGCCCCCAACACATCCTGCACACACTGGGCCCAGCCTGGTGGGGGTTCAGCTTCTAGGCCCAGAGCCACCAGCCTGGGCCCAGCCAGGGTCTGACAGACCCACTGCCACACAGGTTCAAATCCCGACTGTCCCTCCAAAGGAAAAATACTTTCAAGATCCCAAATTACCTCTAGTTTCTCCAGTCAACACTCACTTCTACTCCCACTAGAGAAGAAAGATCACAGAAAGTCAAGCCTGCATCTTCCTTGAGTCATGGCTCTCAGTGCTCAGAAAAACGACACTGGATCCATCAGTCCTCCTTCCCCCACCCAGATCTACAGACCAGAGAGGACTTCAGCCAACTCCCACCCACCACTTCTCATTTAGGGAAGGTCACATTGTCACAGCTACACCCAGAGGCAGAAAGGTCAGCCTGGAACCACCCCCAGGGTTCCTACCCAGACTCACCACCAGCGGCCAGGGCACCATGTACAGTTTCATGTGCAGCTGAAACAGGTAGAGGATGAAGAAGACGATTGTCACCAGCCAAAGGAAGACAGCGACGAACATCACCCAGCCGTAGGCTGGGTACAGGTGGTATGGGGTGTCGGCAATCAGGGCCCACACCAGCAGCCCCAGCACCTGGAGGGGGTGAGACAGGCCAGAGTCTCCCAGAGCCCCCAGCACTCAGGCTGGAGGCCACAGACCAGAAGCTTCCAAGCCTTTGCCTTGGGGTGCCCTCTGCAGGACACATTTCTCATTTACCCAAGAAATATTTGACTCCTACTGCATGCCAAGCCCTTGCCTTGTAACTCTTCCTCCTCTTTCAGATCTCAGCTGAAATGTCACGTGCTCCAGGGCACCTTCCCTGCCCTTCTAGTCCAGATTCCAGAACCCTCTTCTGTGCTCACATGGCCCCCCCAGGTACCCACCACCCAAGACTATAATCCTGTTTCCTTCCCCAGACTGGAAGCTACAGCAGCAGTGACACCCACCCCGCTGCCTCCAGGGTGAGACCCCTGCAGCCCAGGAGAGGGTGGTGTCCCAGGTTCGCCCAGTTCCCAAGGGCAAGACGATGGTCTCCCTCATAGGTGCATCCCAGCACCCAGTACAGGACCTGGGCTCAGCAAGGGGCTCAGTAAAAGCTGCTGAAAGAAAGATGAAGTGACTGGCACATTCCTGAGGGAGGGACACAGAGTCCCAGGGATAGGAAAATGAACAGCCCATGGGCCTCTGGTGACCTCTGCCTGGCACCCCACCAAGCCCTCTCCACCCCACCTTCTCTGAGTCTCCTAATTGCCCCTCGAAGTAAGTGTTCTCATCCTTGCCTTACAGGTGAAAAACTGGGCCCCAGAGAGGCTAAAGGACCTATCACACCATTCCCACATGGTAGGGTGGGCCCCAGTATCCCTGCAGTGTGTGCAGCAGCTAAACAGATGGATTCTGGAGCTGATTGCCTGATTTAAAACCCTCTTCCCTTACAGCTGTCTGACATTGGGCAAGCTCACGACCCCTCTGTGCTCTGATCATGTCATCTGTCAAATGAGTATAATGAGCACACCTACCTCATAGGGCTAGATTAGGACCCATGGTTCATATACATAAATGAACTATTTGCAGCGGGGGATGCTGTGCTGCAGGGAATTCTATGGGAGCAGGTTGGCTGACCTGCCTTGGGGAGTAAAATCGGGGGAATTTGGCAGGTTGGGACCCAGCAAACGGTCTGCTCTGAGAGGGAGCCCTACAGGTGGCACTTCACGTGTGGCCATCCTGGCCCCTCCCTGCTGGCTGAGACCTTGTAGGCTGGGACATCTCCCTTCTCCAAACAGGGCATTCATTCTCTGGAATCCCTGGCCAGTAGCAGGACTCAAGTTTGGCTGCTGAGGAAGGGAGGGTCCACCGGGCTTTGGAGAAAGGCCCTTTGGTAATGAAGACTCACAGAGAGCTGTTGCTCTTCCCCTGGACAGCATCCAGGCATGTGGCACCAAGGCTCCCAGTGACCTTGCCACCAACCCGAGGATGAGCCAACCATCAGTTGGATCCCAGAGAAGCAGCTCAGGAGCAAAACCTACCTCTGGCTGCTGGTTTGGGGGACAAAAAGCCCCCCTCCCCGGCTGCAAACTCCCAGACCAGACACAGGAGAGCTGGTGCTCACCCCAGAGCAGCCAGAGCTGGGAGCGCCCCTGCCAAAGACCAAAAGGGAAATGCCTGTATCGATCCCTCCTACATGTATGGGGTCAGGGCAGGAATGACCCTAGCTGAGGCCGGGAGTCCAGCGGTCCCTATGACAACTGTCCCGTTCTTCCCTTGGGCTCCTCCCCGACAAGAGCCTGGGAAAGGGTGTGGGTACTGCTCTTCCCGCAGCACCAATAGGAAGTGAGGGGTGGAGCCCTGGGTTCGGGAGTCAGGAGCTGGGCTTTCATCCTGCCTGTGCCGTGGGGCGCCCGGCAGTGCCTTCCCGCCCTGCGCGGCTCACCTCACCAGGGCAACGCGAGGCCACCCACTAGAACGCAGGGCCCCGAGGAATCCCATTTTGGTCATTGCAGCATCTCCAGTGCCTGGCAGGGCCGAGCACACAACACCTGCTGGATAAGTACGTGCTCAGGGCCTAATTGGTCTCAGTTTCCTTACCCAAGAAAGAGGTCAGAAACCCGCCCTGCACAGGTGCTGTGTGTCACGAGAGGACGCAGGTGTGAATCCGTGAATGTGCTCCTGGCCCCGCCTCCCCCGACCCAGGGCGGGAATGGGAGACCTGAGGAAGGCACCCACTCCCCCTTCTCTCCAGAGCTTTGCGCTTGTTTCTCCCCTCTGGGGGTGAGTCCCCAGGGCTGCCCATCCCACACTGCCCGACCTGTGCTAACCACGAACAGGCTGGCGGTGGACAGTGGGGCCCACCCTGCAGGCGAGGAAGGTGGGACAGGTAGCAGGGCCTCGCAGGCAGTCACAGGGCTGGAGGCAGAGCCCTTACTCATGACAACCCAGGCTCAGGGTGTCTCAGCACAGACCACATCCCCCCACTCCTTTACCACCCATCCTTAGGACACCCTGCCTGAAACAGACACATCAGCAGAGCCAAGAGCCCCCATAGCTGAGGGAGGTCACTGTTCTTAAGAACAGTCCTGAAGCAGCACCTCGCATGACCCTCTCTGGTGAGGACTGCACATGTCAGGGACAGACAATTCTCTTTTCACTTAAAGCAGGGTCCTTACGGGCTCCCATGCCATTGTGTCGCCTGGTTCCAACTATGACAGGAAGTTAGAAAATGCAATGGACTGAAAATCAAGAAAGGACAAATTTGTTTTTATGTTACTGTACACTTATCAACTGTTGGCATCATTACTCATAGGCTTGGTCACAATAACCACATAATGCCCTCCGGCTCTACGCCAGGCCTTTTATTGCATTGATTTCCCCATAACCCCCTCATGAGTCAGTATTATTTATTATCCCCATTTTCCAAACAGAAGCTCAGAGGGAAATGTGCCCATGGTCATCTATGGTTACCCGTGGATAAACAGCAGGGCAGGATTTGAACCCAGATCTGTGCTTCTCTGGAACCTGGGCTACACAGAGTTACTTAGTGATGTATAAAAAATGAGGTCACTTCAGCTGGCTCTGAGGGCCCCGGCCCAGCAGGCACCCAGACTGCCTGGTCTCTGCCTAGCCCAGGTTTCCAGATGAGCAAGCACACCCTCTGGGAGATGAAGCTGTGGATAAGCAGTGGGAATTTCTGGTGTTCCTTCTGGCCTTGCTGCCCTGGCCCTGTGCCCAGGGAGCTGCCTCGGTTTCTGCCCTAGAACAAGGCCCATTTTTCCATCTGAACCAGACAGACTGGTTTTTCCCATCCCTTCACCCCCAGCCCAGGACAGGGCACCCCCACATGTGCTGACCCTCTCCTAGCCTGGGTGACCCTGCACAGGCGGTTGGGCCCAGCCTCATCTCCAGAAGCTGCACGAGCCACTGGACCCCTCCCTCCTGCTGTGGACCCATGGTCGAATTTCAAGAAGGGGCCAGAGGACTTGTCTTATTGTCCAGTATAGAACAGTAAACCCCACTGTTCAAAGGGAGACAGTGACAGGTGGTAGAGAGCAAGGCTGAAGGCCCTGACTGCCACCTGTCCGCAAGGTTTCACGCAGGCCCCTCTGTCTGAGACAGTCACCTGGCTACTCCAATACTCTCTGAGCACAGGCCTTGCCATGTGCATCCCTCTGGGTTCATTCATTCAACAAATACTCCTTGAGCACTGACCACTGTGTGACCTGAAACACTAAAAGCCCTGCCAGCTTGGAGCTCCCACTCTACCAGGGAGCTAGATAAAAACCCAATAGTGAGTGAAATGCAAGTGCAGGGTAAGTGCTATGGGGGAAAAATCCAGCTGAGAAGGGACAAAAAGGCCAAGAAAGATCTCACGGGGACATGTGAGCAAAGGCGGAGGAGGGTGCAAGAGGGGGAGGGAGGGAGCCACATGTGGAGAGCAGAACTGTGTGCTGTTACTTCTGAGGGCCCATGTCTCTTGCCTATATGTTCATCTGTTCCTGCATTTCTTTGTAGGTGTCTATACATATGCCTGTGCATCTTACTTTTAAAGATAGACACACACACACACACACACACACACACACACACACACACACAGAATCAAACCCCCTCCCCTTGGGCCTTCCAAACTCTCTGAGGGCCCTGCAATGCCTCCTCAGGCACACACTGCAGATAAACAAAGAGAACTGTCTGGAAATCTTGAAGGAAAAAAAAAATCCCTTTTCTTCCTGAAAACCTAAAGATTTCAGACTAGGGATTTTCTCTTCAAATGAGAGCTGTCAAAAAGGTCACACTCACATATGCCCCAGGACCTTTGCACCTGCAAAAAAATTCTCAACTACTAGATAAGAGAGATTTTTGTTAAAACACCTGCAGGGCTAGAGAGGAGAGGGGTTAGTTACAAATGCCGGACCAAGAGGCATTCCTCTGTCAGAGTGGGCCCTAATCCAGTGACTGGGGTTGTTCTTTTAAGAGGGAAACTGGACACAGAGACACACAGGGAGAACACAACATGAAGATGGAAGCAGAGATTACAGTGATGTGTCTCCAAGCCAAGGAACACAAAGGATTGCTAGCAACCACCAGAAGCTAGGAGACAGGCATGGAATAGATTCTCCTTCAGAGACTCCAGAAGGAACCAACCTTGTCAACACCTTGATTTGGGACTTCTAATATTGTGAGACAATACATTTCTGTTTTTTAAGCTACCCAGTTTGTGGTATTTTGCTATGGCAGCCCTAGGGAGCGAATACATCTTTCTTAGCTACTGTTAGAGTTTCTACGAATGGCTTTTATGGTCTGATTTAACTGTGGGATGTTGGCATCAGTTCTGATGGGAAGTTGGCCTATTAACACCCTGGGTTCAAGCTCTGACCCTGCCAACTTACTAGCTGTATGATCTCGGGCAAGTTGCTGAATCTCTCTATGCCTCATCCTCAAAATGTGCCTACCTCACAGGGTAGATGTAAATGAAGTAATATATGTAAGGGACTTAGACCAACCCCCAACATAGTCTTAACACTCAGTACATGGTCTAACGTAATTATCACTAAGGTTACAACATGAGTTTTCCAATCCATTCTCTGTGCCTGGTAGTAATAGCATGTGTAGTTCCTAGGGGTGTGAGGCCTGGGGGACTATTTCTAATCTGAAGCACCAGGCACAGTGCCTGGCAGATAAGGGCCCTATGCCAGTGGGGCCCTGCCCATCTTTCAGATAAGGCAGCTGTGCTTATCCAAATGGGGGGGGGGCGCAGAATCCAGCCCCACCTTGCTCTAGGACACCTCCTGCACTACACTACCTCACTCCTCATCAGGGTCCCTGGGCAGAACCCTTCACTCCTTCAGACCTCAGTCTTTCCCTCTGTATAATGGGAGTAGGGAGGTCTGCTCGGTGTTCTCCAAGGCTCCCCTCAGTCGGAGGCCTGACACTCCTCAACACAGGCCTCCTTCAGGAAGATCCAAAGCCTTCCCTTCCTTGTACTTGCTGGAGGGATGTCACCAATCCCATAAGCCCTCAGCTGAATTCCTCTATTGCCCAAAGATGGTCACCCCAACTCTCCTTTTAATCCTCTCTACTTCCTGGGCTGGGTCAGACCCTTGTAGATTTGCTGTGTGGCCTTAGAAGAGTCACCACACCTTTCCAGTCTGTTTCTTCATCTGACATGAGAGAAGTTGGGCAAGGACACCTACCCTGGTCACCTCCTGTGTATGTCATGCAGGCAGAATAACATAAAGGAAAAAGTTAGCAGTTGTAAAGTTCATGAGTGGCTAGGAGGGCCATTAGACAGCCGAGGGGTTCTGGGGAGTAAACCACATAGTGAGGGCGCCTGGATGGGGGACAACACCTCAGAGCCTGGAGGCTGACAAATTCAGCAGCTGCCAAGGCAGGCAGGCAGGTCACAGAAATGACTCAGGTGGGCCAGGTGGGGTCCGGGGATGCTGAGAGCAGCTGGTGTCTAGGGGAACGCAGGCAGAACTTCGGATTTTTCAAGGGACATTAGAAATCTGAATTTCTATGTGAAATCTTCAGCTTTTTAAATGTTGGCAACAAAACAAAATGTTTTGGAAACAATTTGAAGGCAGGACTAGCCCAAAAGCCCCCAGGTCTCCCTTCTCCCTACTGCACCCTCCAGAACACTGAGGCCCGGGGGCCACATGACGCTTTTCCGGGGTTCCCCCTCACAGGGACACATCTGGGCAGCTGAGGACACTCAGAACTTGGCCTGGCAGGACCCAGCCTCCACCCCCACCCTGGCCCTTCTCCCTACAGTGAAAGGGACTTTATGGGGACAAAAAGCCACCCATTGTGTCACAGGAGACAAAGGCGCAGGGGACAGAGGCTCCGGGTGCCTGGGTGGCCACAACACCACCACACACCACCTCCTCCTGTGCAGGGGGGCCGGCTGGAGGGGAAGGCTCCTTGGAATTCCCACGCTATACACTCTGAGCCCTTGAGAATCCTGGAGCCATCATACACCAGCTCTACAGAAGGCGCGAAGGCAGATTCAGAACCCAGCCTGAGCCAACTGACTGGGTCTGGAGTGGTATTTAACTCAGGCAAGCCTCCCTTTTGTTACCTGAAGAGCAGGCATGTGAGCTACCAAATCAAATTTCAGTCATTAAACAAACTCTCCAGAGGGCCCGCTCTGTGCCAGGCGCCGTTCTAAGCCCTGGGAGGGCTGGGCAGCCAAGGTCCCCACCCACGTGCATGCAGCTCCCAGCCTGGGCTGTGGCAGGGAGAGGCTGAGGATGGAACAGAGGCTCTGGGCCTGGTTCACCTCCAGGGCTTTCCAAATGCAGACTTCCTCACATTATTTCCTGTTCCTGAGTCCCCAGTCTAAGAACTAGAGATGGAAGAGATTTCTGCACAGGTATCCTGTGGCCCAAGGCTCGCTAAGGAGGAAACTCCTGCGCCTGCATGCAGCCTGCATGTCAAGAAGCCCACGGCCACCCCTGTTCCTTTGGGGTCTCTCTCAGGGTTCTAGAAAAATCTTCCCAATATGAAGCTCAAGCTGCTTTCTGCTTACCCATCCTGTACTCTGGGACCAGGGAAGGATGCCCTGCAGCTCCCTCAGACCATCTATGAGCAGGAACTCGGGGCCTGGTCCTCGCTGAATTCCACCACACACAACTCACCAGCTGACAAGGAGTGACCAACACCTGGCCCTGCCACCCAAACAGAAACAGCAACCATCCACCACACGTGGAAGGCTTGGCAGCCTTCACCTCTTTCCACTTACAGATGGTTAAGAAAAGTTCACCCAGACAGTAACACTGAATTCAAGACCATTGCTTGCTGCTGTGTGATCCTGAGAAAGCGCCTTCTCCTATCTGGGCCTGAAGGGCCTTCAAGTGTCATCTTCATAGCTTTTTGCCGCACCCATAAATGATCCGTTGTATTTTTTTTAATTCACTATTTTCACTTATCTGAAAGATTTTTTGATAAGTTATTTTATTTTTTGAAATATGCAATATGCTAACATGATAGGTAATGAAATGGTGTCTTTAGCATGTCTCCCTCCTCCCCTGATACTCAATTTCTTCCCCAGGGGCAACAAAGAGTGGTTTCTTGAGAGTCTCACCAAAGACTACCGGTGCAGGCACGCGCGCGCACACACACACACACACACACACACTTCAGATAGGCGTGTCTGTATATTTACATAGCCTATGTGTATTTCTCTTATATAAATGACAGTATTCTACACAGTTTTTCACCTCACTTTTTCCACTTAACCACTTAGCCTGTAGATTGTCCACTTAGCCTGTAGATTGTCCATCATTACATATAGAGCTGCCTTATTGTTTTCTTTGAGAGGTAAGACATTATCTTTTTGTTTTTTTAATGGAGGTACTGGGAATTGAACCCAGGACCGCATGCATGCTAAGCATGCGCTCTACCACTAAGCCATACCCCCACTCCCAAGACATTATCTTTTTACTAACTGCATCTTATGCCACTGCACAAATGTATCATAATTTATTTAACCAATCCTCATTGATGAATAGTATTCATCACACAAGAATTTGAGAAAGAAACTTCTAAATCACTAAAAGATGGAAAACTTGCATTATCTACCACAATAGAAGCTAACTATAAAATTAAGTACAACAAAAGTGTAACAACGTTAATACATCCTCAACAGAAGCAGTTGTCTTCCCAAGATCAAGAGATCTCTCTTTTAAAAAGAAGTGTTGGGAAAGCATTACAGACACTTTGGCACTCAAATGAGGCTGTCACTTTAGTAGTCTTTCGGCAGTATGATTGACTATGGGTGACGTGACACTTTCCAAGTTCTACAAAGGAGGATTTCTTTATTACCTCTAAGAGTGAAAGTCCTAACTCTGACTCAATTTCCAGAAGCCAGAAAGAAAAAAAAAGGAAAAGGAAAGAAAATTAGAAATTTAGCAACTTAAAAATCTGTATGGCAAAATCCCCACCAAAAACAAAACAAAACAAAAAAACCCCAACCATAAGCAAAGTCAGAAAAACAAACTGGGAAGAAAATATTTGCAAATCATCTAGCATCCTGAGGAACTGAAACCACAAAGATCAGTAACTGAGTAGAATGGGAAAGAATACAAACACACAGGGAAATGCAAATGACTCAAACATATTTTTTAAAAGGTCAACCTCACTCATAAGATAAATACAAAATAAAGCTACCCTGACCTGCCGGTCAGACCAGGGCACATGCTCCTGTGTTAATTCACCATGCTGGTGAGGCTGGCTGGTGGGGCGTGAGGGTGACCCCTATGGAGGGCAAATGACAATCTCTACCAAAATCACTAACACACGTACCCTGAGCCAGTGGTTCCCACTTCCAGAAATGGACCGTACAGATGTGCTCCGGGGCTTAGGCGAGATCATTCACTATAACAGAGTGGAACCCAAGTGTCTGCAACAAAGGGACCAGCCACACAACTCACACCACAGCTGCAGGACAGGATGCTACAGAAGCCCCAAGAGAAGCGATCACGCTTCACACACTGAGATGAAAAGACCTCCGAGACACATTTTTAAGTGAAAAAAGAAAAGTGCAGAAGGATGTGGACAGACTACAGCCCTGGAGTACTGAGGCTCCATAGCCACATTTGCGGGTATGTCCTTAAAGCCTAAAACGTACCAGGGAAACTGAGAAGAGAGGGCCTGGGGGGTGGTCAACTCTAACCAAAAGAGACAGAGATTTTTCACTATACTCTGTTCCATTCTACTTTATTGTGGACCAGTAAATATATTATCTATTAAAGAAATTAAGGAAATAAAGGATTAAAAAAAAGAAAGATACATGTAACTTTATTTGCAACATTACAGAACGTCCCTAGGTGTATAGCCAAGGGGGGAAAGCACGGTAAGGCACACCTAGCTGTGCTTTGATAGGGATTACGTGTAGGAATATGCATTGACTCCCCCAAGAATGCCACACCGGCAATGGTGCTTGCCTCAGGCAATGGTGCTTGCCTCAAGCGAGGGCTGCAGATGGGATGGGGGCGAGGGGGGGGCGCAGTGTCAGGGATGAGAGGTTGCATTTTCATTAATAGCCCTCTGTACTGCTGGGACGTTTTGCTGTATGTCTGTATAGGTTTTTTCAAAGAATAAAAACGTTTTTAAAAAATGGGCCCATCAATAGAGAAATGGCTAAATGAGCTTGGGCCCTAGCAGTGATGCCCTGGGATAGCCTGAAACAGTTAAGGAGGGAGGCAGCTCTGTATAACATGAAGAGATGCAGGTGCACTGAGCGAGAAAAAAGCAACTGAACAAAGGATACAGTATAAAACCATCAATGTTATTTAAAATGCACACGAAAAAGAACTGAAAACACCCCAAACGGTGGTCCTCTTGGGGAGAGGCAGGTGATCCAAGAATAATTTTAGCCTTACCTGTAATAGGTGTTTGCTCTTCAAGAAGAATGTGTCTGTATGTTTGTTATATATACATATAAATGAATTCCAAACATTCAACACCCTTTCAGTCACAAAGTGGGGCGTGTAGGCAGAGCTAACAATACAAGGCACTGGTTTGCTCTGCACAGTGTAGTTGGGTGGGAGGTGGTGAGTATGCAGGGCCAGCCTAAGAAGACTGAACCCACAAAACTCAGTGTAAGGAAAGCCCTGGAAGTCCCCAGCACTGCGATCCCAGTATGGCCAACCTCTGCTCACACCTCTCAGACCCCAATGACTTCATCTAGCCAGCCTCTTTCTGGAGGAAAGAGCTTACTCTCAGGCCCTGCCCTGCCCCCGGCCGGGAGAGAAGCTGACCTGCCTTTTGGGGCTGGAGATAGAGTCAGGATTACCAAAAGGAAAAACTTCCTAACATCCCCAGGTGCACAAGGATGGAGCAGGTAGCCTTTAGAGGGACTGAGCTCCCTGTCCCTGGAAACATGCAGGCTTCTGTTGAGGACACACTGAGGGACATTTGAGAGCAAGCATAAGAGCCCTAGGATTCTATGACCCTGTGGATCCTAACTGCCCTTCATTCTAACATACACCACATTAAGGCATCATCTTCCATATTCCTCCCAAGCCCACCATCACCATTTCACAGGCAAGGAAACTGAGGCTTAGGGATATTAGGGAACTTACCCAAGATCACACGGAGAAGAAAGGGTGTAACTGAACAGGAACCTATGGGGCAGGACCCTATGGGGCATTCCTGGAACAGACCCCTCTCCCATCTCCTCTGCTGTAGCTCCTGAGGGACCTAGATAATGGTACTGATGCTCACTTCCTGAGTTGTTTTACAGATGCAAAAACCCGCACCAAATAGAAGAAATTAACTACTTGATCATGAGCTCCGGGATCTACTGGGGCCTAAGGACTGATCATGTTAACCACCCTGTTACCTCACCATCAACCAATCAGAATTGTGGAGGAGCTGATCACAGAGCTTCCCTCACCTGGCCTTTAAAAAAGCTTTGCTGAAACCCAAGCCAGAGAGTTCAGGGTTTTAGAGCTCAAGCCACTCACCCTTCTTGTATTGGTGCCTTTACAACAGATGTTGCATTTTCCTTCACTCAACCAAGTGTCAGTAGATTTACTGCGTGCCTGTGAGCAGACCCAAGTTTGGTTCAGTAACAAGGGCAGGGGCAGGATTTGAACCCAAGGCTCTCTGCTTCTAGGCTTGTACTCCCACCAATACTCACCACCACCCTCAGATCACTGTGACCGAGTGAGTGGCAGGTGGGGCTTCTGCTCAGTTTATCCACTTGCCAACTGGGAACTGTGTGACCACCCCCAATCCCAGGAGGTAGGGCAAGAAGGAAGGACAGAAGGTGCCAAACACAAATGGCCCTCCTGCCACAGGCCATTCATATGGTTTCTATGTCCTGAGCCTCAAGGATGCCTTCTGAATGCTGGGCCTTTAGACAAAACATTCCAAGGTTCATCTGCTCCGAACCTCCCTCCTACTACCCGCTTCCACATAACTAAACCCTTCAGGGCCCATTTCTGGCAAGAAGCCTTCTCAAGTGGCCCTGAGCCCTCATGAGTCTCCCCTTCCAGAAATGTCTCTCCTTCCCTCCAAAGCACCCCCACCCCCCACCAAATAACCAAAAGCGAAACAATAGGAAGCAAAGCTAGAGTCAGAGTTCAGAGTCTCAGATCTGTGAGCAAATACCAGCTCGGTGCTCTACACTGTGTGCCTTTGTTCAAGTTCCTCAACCTCTCTGAGTCTGTTTCCTCATCAGTAAACCCAGGTAGATCACCTTTTTCCCCAGGGCTTGGGGAAGATTTTTAAAAAGATAAGAAAGATATGTGCACTTAACAGCGTTCCTTACTCTAGAAAGACTTTGGGGATCAGCCATAAACACACAGTTAACCACATCTTCCACATTCCTCCAGCCCCTAGCCACACAAGGATTTGCAGCATCAAAGCCTCCAGGTTTTCATGATCAAGAGTTGTCTCTGGATCAAACTTGCCTACTTCCTTTTTTAGATGCTTTTTATCTGCATGAATTTATTTGCAAAAATTCAAGTTTCCCTTTTTGCCTAGGCTGCTAGGAAACTTGATAAGGAATCAACAGCCTTAAACTTGCTACGGATTCCAGATCTCTTTTCAGCTCTTTTAAAATCAATCCCCATCCACACACACTACCAACTCTTAAAAATATTATTAATTTAATTCTTCTGTCATACGTGACAATATCATATTCCATCTGATGTTCTTTCTGGAGCTAGATGGGGTGGGGGGAGTGATAAATCAGTGAACACTGAGGTTGATTCTTCAGGACACATTTAATACTAAACAAAGAGCAGATCATCTTCTCAAGAAGCCAGGGCCTTTCTATCCAGCCCCCACCCCACCCTACCCCTCCCACATTTGGAACTCTTCACCAAATCCCAGGAAACAAAGGGGTCTGATGAAGAATTAGCTTTCATCTTCACATCTACTACCTCCTCCAGGCAGCCTTCCCTGATCCCTCTACAGGAAGCTCATCTTTTGGACACTTCTCTCACAGACCAAAAGCTTCTGGAGAGCAGGTGCTGGGCCTAGGGTCTCCATTACACCCTCAACAGCACCACACCCAGTGCCTAGCAGGAGTACAGCTGAGAGTAGTAATTAAGAGCACGGACCAGAAAAGTCCGACCACTCAGCTTAGATCCCAGCTCTATCACTGTGAGCTCCTGGGCAAAGAACTGACCTCTGAGCCTGTTTCCTCACCTATAAAGTGGGGAAGAATAAGAGAATACGAAGCTCTTGGTAAACGGCTTGGAGCCTTTTTTGCACCTGAGTGGTGGGAGCTAGGATGGCTTCCCAGCAGATATGATGCCTGGTGAGTATACCCCCCCAGTCTCAGACCCAATGGAACTGTCCGTTGCCAGAGAAACAGTTCAGGAAGCAGCTTCTTGCACAAGCCAAATGAGGAAGCCAATTGATGCAGGTCTTCAGAACTCTGATGGGAGACCCTCAACCACCCACCTCCGGTGCCCCAAAATCACTGCAGAGAGGGAAAAGAGGAAGGCCACCCCACTCACACCCTGGGAGTCTAAGTGCCAGGCTCTGCCACAGGTCTCTGGGCCAGTCCTACAGTCTATGGACACCTCAGCATCTACATCTGTCTGAGGGGAATGACCCAGATGCTCAGCACTGGGCTGCTAAGCCAACAGGGACTCCCAAATCAAAGACACAAGCCTCCTCCAGCGCAAGCTACCCCAGTCCTTGGAGGCACAGCAGGGCCCTCCTCTAGTTCCCTTTATTCCAAGTCTCATTGTTCAAATGCAAAAGGAGCTGATGCTCAGGTCCTGTCCACCAGGAGCTAACCCTGGGACACACTATGCTGCCTCATTGTCCTCAGCCCAGCAGAGACACCTCTGCTGTTCCAAAACCCCCTAAGGCTGAAAACAGAACACTCGCAGAAGTATTCAAAGCCCTTGGCTTCTGGCCACTCAGAAGGAGCAAAATCTATCACCCCAAAATGCATCTCTTTGGCATATTATTTAAGCTGGTCATTTTCTAAGAAACAGCAGACATGGGAAAAACAACTCTGGAAACCAAGGAGCAGTTACCCTTTTGTAAGCATCATTTACATTTGTAAGGTTGCCTCCCTCACTTTATCAAGAAGAGGAGGACAACCAAATCTCTAGAAACATATCAAAGGAAAAAGCAAGGACTGAAATCTGCATCACAACCTTACCCAGTTTTACTGTGCTTTTCCTGGTCCCCTCCCATAACTGACTCCCCACCCTCAACATCCTCTTTGGTCTTTGGCTGAGAATGGATTTAAGCTGAGGGCTTTGGTCATTTTGTTGAGTTACTCAGTTTTAGGGGGGGGTCTCTCCCACAAGTACATGTTTAAACTTTGTTGGATTTTCTTCTGTTAATCTTTTTCATGTCAATTTAATTCACAGAACAGCCAGAAGGACTAGGTGGGTAGAGGGAAATTTCTTCCTCCCCTACAAGGCTACACCAACCTGTTGGCTACTCCGCCCACTTCCATTTCCCCAGCCCCAAGCCTCAGCTCACACAGTGCCCTGTCCGCTGAACACCTTTCCCTACCTCTGCCTCAGATTTCAGTGAAGTCCCTGCTCAAAAGCCACCTGTCCTCCATGAGCCTTCCTGGACTCAGAATTGATCTCCCTCTCCTCTGCCCTTTCACACCCCTGGAACTGAGTTCCCTTCCTGTTCGCTGCTGTGCCCTTCACAACCTGACCAGAGCCCAGCACCCAGTGTCGCTCTAGACAGGCTCTTTCTTTATGCAGATTTAAATTAGTCCCAGGATGGGATTTACCGTCCCCCTCCCCTCCCCCTCTGCAGAGAATCTCCCAGACTGCTCAGGGAGAAGAGTTCAAAATGTAGATTTCTGGGCTGCAGTTCCAGAGATTCCGATGCCATATTTTTTGCGGGGGTGGGGACCAAGATCTACATTCTAAACAAACCCCTCCATGAGAGTCTGAGGCTGAGATGGGGGAGGGGGCCCACAGGAAGTGGCTTGTGGAATTCTGAAAGGGAGATAGCACTGGCCCAAGAGGTGGCAGGTGCTCACCTAGGGTAAGGAAGACAGAGATTGGGTCTCTGACCACCCTGCCTTTGGCCCTGAGCAGGGTGGCCCTGCTAGCACCCAGCAGTGGGAGAGCGGGAGGTACCCTAAAGGAAAATGGATCCTAGCCCACCTTCAGTTCCCCCTTAGTCCTCTGAAAATGGGTCAGGCCCCTCCCACTGGGGCAGCCACACAGTTAGACTCGCACCCAGAGGGTGCTAAGTGCGGGAAGCTAACACCCTCAGGCCTGAGACTCGTGTGTGGGGAGAGGGGTGTTCCCAGGGGTCGGCCTCAGCTGAGGTTTACAGAGGTATGGGAGACAGAGGAGTCTTGCCTCTGGCGTCCCACAAGTCATTCCCCCAGCGCTGGGCGCGGTATCTCGGCCCCACCCCATCAGCCTAACCGGCCGGAACCCAACACGTTACCCGGTGGAAGCCAGAAGGGCCCGGCCTCACAGGGCCCTGCCTAAGTATGCTGGACCAAACGTACCCTTTGGATTAGACGAGTGGTCTCGATTGTAGCCACCGCTGGGGATTCGGCATTGGGTCAGCCGAGAGTGGACTTTGTATCAGCCTAGATGCTGGAGGGCTGAGGGAATAGTCCCGGCCAAAGGAGAGACAGCGAGAACGTCGTGCGCAGTGACTGTGGCTTATGCGAGCGCTTCTGTGGGTGGCCTCTTGGCTACCACCGTGGTGAGTGGGGGGATGGTGGGGCGCTGGAGGGTGCATTCTGAACATGGGTGCACCGTATGTGCGCTCGCAGAGACAACTAGGATGTCTCAGGGTGAGAGGGTTCCAGGGTGATCTCGGGGGCGTCGGTCCTAGAGGCGTCCCCGGGGTAGTCTAAGTGCGTCGGGGCGCATGTGAGCTTGGGTTGGGAATGTAAGGGGAGCAAAGAAAAAGAGCATCTCCGGAGTCCCCGACCCCTCCAGGCCCGGTTCGGATTCCCCCCAACACAACCGGCCCCGGGCCCCACAAGCGCGCTCACCAACTGCAGCAGCATGAGCGCACCGAGGCTGGAGCGCACGAAGCCCAGATCGGGGCGCAGCGCCGAGACCGAGGCGCCGGCTCCCTGCGCGGGGCTGCTGGTCCGTGTGCTCACTTTAGACGGGAACTCGGCCATGGCGGCTCCGTTTGCCTCCCGAGGTTGCTCCGGCCGCCGTCGCCGCCCCTCCCACGGCGGGTGCCGGCTCCTGCGCGGCTCCTCCCGCAGGGTTCCGGCTCCCGCTGCGGATCTCGGCGCTACGAGCGGCTTCTGGAAGCGAAGCAGAGAGTCTCCAGGTGCGGCCGGAATCCCGGCCCCGCCCTCGCCGCGGGCCCCGCCCCTTTAACCCTTCGCTCCCCACTGGCTGGTCCAGCCTCGAGCCACATGAAGTTGCCATCCCTTTACAGACGGAGAAACAGAGGCCGCGGCCAATGATATGGGTCCGCCAGAAGCAGCCTAGATAGCAGCACGTTTCTCTCCCCGGGAAAGCCACCTGCTGGCAATCCCCCCCACACTTGAGGCAACTTTGACCGCCCCTCCGCGGCCTCCTAGCTCGTAGCTTCCGAGCCTCGAGATAAACTGGTGGCAGGTCGCAGAGCAGACCACTACTGGCTCCCTCCCGGATGACTCTCGGAAGCTGTGTGCGCTCGCTCAGGCGAGCGCCTGTTCCTCTCAGAAGTCTCCGCTTAAAGCGGGATCGGTATCCCTGGGGGACCGAGTACCTAAGAGGGGAGGGTCTGGGTAAATTGGGAGTGCACGTAGAAGGGGGCGGTGCTTTTACAACTCAATTGATGCGGTGTTCTCTTTTGAACAGACTGAGCAGTAACTTAGAAGATCGCTGAGCCTCAGTTTCCTGGACTGCAATACAGGAATATATAAATGGACCTCACAACACAGGGTAAGTGCAATACTGCACGGAAAGCTCCCGGCAGGCCATGGGTGGGGGTGGGGGTTTAACTCAGAAGACAGGAGATAATGCTGGAGTTAAGGTTTTATTGCTCCCCCTGCAACCTGAAACACTCTTCCCCCACCTCCGTCTCTCTCTCTCACACACACACAAACACACACCCACACACACCCTCCTCAGGCCAGAGAGACTCCAACAGATCACTCATTCGTTTATCCATCAACCAATGTTTGCTGAGCCCCTATCATATGTCAGACCCTATCTCAGGCCCAGGGGATACAACAGACAACAAACCACACGAGGCCTTCTTTGATCCCACTTTCTACTGGGGTGACAAGTAATAAACTGGAGAGAAAAAAATAACTTCACATAGTGACAAATGCTGTAACTGAAAACAAAAAACAAAAAAAACAAACAACAAAAAAACCGGGAATGTGACAGAGATGACCAGGAGGTAACTTTTAGACAGAGTGGTCATCTCAGAGAAGGTGACATTTGATACTTATTCAACTGGATATTCAACCTCCCCGCCATCCTGCCCCCTACCCCTGCAATGCACTGGAACCCTCCTTTCCACCCGACATCTAAGGTAGCTACCCAGGGTATGAGGAGTGCTTCTTGGTAGCTGCAAAATCATTACCCAGAGCCCAGCCTCTTTGCAGACTGTGTGAGCCCAAAAGCTGTGTGAGAACAAAGCTTTGGGTAAACCCTTAATTTTACTATGACACAGAAGACAATAAGATGATTGTTTTCTGAGGCAGATTCTGAAACAGTAGAGTGTTTTTGTTTTTGTTTTGGTTGGGATTTTGTGTTTTTGGTTAATCCCACTTTCATTCCTTTCAAATGGCAGCAAGCAAGGCTCAATCACCGTATTGTTTTATTGTTTTTGACTTCGACCTTTTCTTCCAAACCAACTTCACTGGCCCCCAATCAGAAAGAGTGGAAAGGAACCTGTCCCCAAGCTGGAACTTGATGCCCACCCAGAGCTTCCACTGGCACTAAGGAAGCCCTGGGTTCTTGGGATGGAGGTTGGAGGGGTGGGACAGAGAGCCAGCAGGGGATGAGGAGGAGAGGGTCCGTCAAGTCCTAGGACTAGTCCCCCCCCCCCCCCGCGGCATCTGAGCAGGCTGTCTCCACACAGATCACCTGCAGCACCAGTCTGGTCTCAGTTCTCCTTAATTCTGCAAAGCCTCCCTACTCTGGCCACGCCCCTACTGTGTGCTGGGCCTGCCCTCCCTTGGGGTATGCTGGAGAGGCCTTAGGGATTCTGGCACCCAGCAGATGTTTAGTGTGCTCTGGGGATAGCGCTGTGAGCCATCCAAGCAGAGACCCACCCTCTGGGAGTCCGATGTTGGAGACAGACAGTCCAGATATAAAAACCCACAGATGAATAGATAATCGCCATTCGTGATGATGTTACTACAAGAAAAACAAGATGCCATGGGAAAGAATAATTGAGATTTGGGGGTGCCATAGATAGCTAGGTCACTGAAAGTCTAAATATTTCATCAGAGACTTGAAGGATGAATAAGAACCAGACAGGAAAAGAGCATTCCGGGGGGAGGGTACAGCACGTGCTTTAGCATGCATGAGGTCCTGGGTTCAGTCCCCAGTATCTCTATTAACAAAATTAATAAACCTAATTACCCCCCCCCGGCCAAAAAGAGATGAAAGAAAAAGAAGAAAGAGAAAGAGAAAAGAGTATTCTAGGCTGAGAAAACCACCATACATGCAAAGGCCCTGAGGCAGGAAAGACTTTGAAGTCTGAGGGGAGACAGAAAGTTTTGAGCTGAAGGGGTTGGGGAGACATAAGTTTGAGAGGCAGCCAGGGATTGGATCACCTGGATCTTAAACCCTTGGTAATAGAGTGGATTTTATTATAAAAAACAGATCATTGGAGGGCAGTTACACCATTTGATTTACAATTTTTAAAAATTCACAGAAAGAGTCCCCTTGGATTCATCCAATAACTTCCAGAAACCAACTTCAGGAGGCTGCTGATTATAATCAGCAAATATTGATTGAACACTTTTCCAGTTGGCCCCATGTTTGGTGCTGTGGTGTTGGTTAGTTTTGGTTTCTTTATTTTAAAGTGCACAATTAATTCATGAATGTATTTCATTGCACATCACACACACATCTCCAAACCTGCACCCTTCCTTCTAGATCATCACTGAGAAGAGTTTGGAGTATCCCATCAGATCTTTTCTTTCTTCTTTATTTTTTTTTACCATATAATACGTAAAATTATAGAGACTTGCTTTATGTGTAATTTTTTAAAAATTTTACCAAAAAATGGGATAATACTATATACATAGAAATGACTTTTTCACTTAACATGCCTTAGAAATTTCTCCATGACAGCACATGAAGACTGAACTGATTCTTTTTACATGTCACATAATGTTTGGTAGAATGGCTGTAACATTATCCCTCCCTTGTTGGTAGACAGTTAAGAGATTTCTAGTTGTTCTTCACTACAAAGAATATTATAGAAGCCTTCTTATTTACACATCTTTGCACACGTGTGGATCCAGCTTCAAAGAAGAACCACTGGATTGAGGGTATTTGCGTGGTTTTTAAAAAATAGATACTGCCAAATTGCTCCAAAAGACCATATTAGTTGACACCCCCACTAAGAGTAGGGCTTAACTATGTGCCTCCCCCCTTAGATAAGTGTGGTGAGATTAAAAAAAAAAACTTATTGTTTCCATTTGTATTTCCTAATACTTAGCTAGTGGAGCTGAGTTTCTCCTTAAGCAAATTCGCCATATTTCCTTTTTTAAATTATCATACCCTTTTTAATATTTTAAAAAATTAACATAATATGTCACATCACTAAAAATGTTACACACACATACAAAGAAAATAGGATTCATCCTATGGCTGCCTGTTTCTAGTCCTGTTCCCAAGAATAATTCACTTATAAGCAGCATTATTCATAGTGTGGTTAATGGTTATAGTCTCTAAATATGCCTTTTAATTTATCAGCATTAGATATTCTCTCTTAATAGTTTACCATGATAAATGAAAACTTACTTTACTCACTGTATCCTACCTCACCAGCTCTTGACATAAAAATATCATTATACTATCAGCCATATTTCCTTTTATTTCCTTTCCGGTGAATTTAAGGTTGGAATCATTTGCTTTTGTGTTGTGAAAAATCGAAATTTGCCCGAAGAGTGATCTGGCCATTTTCCCTCAGCTTCTGGGAGATAATGCCTAAACCCTTGGAATGTCAGGCCTGATAGAAATGTCTTTGTTCAGGGTGGGGTCTGGCCATACCGAATTGTCTAGCAGTGTGGTTTAGGGTGGAGACACTCAGCTCAAGTGGCTACACCTGGGGGAGTTGGCAACAGATGCACTGTGTGAGCAGTCAGCCACGGCTTCACGATGAAATCCCAGCAAAGGCTCTGGACGCCAAGGTGCAAAGTCGATCTGGTTGGCGGCGCTCCATGTGTATTGTCACACATCAGTGCTGGGGAAGTAATGCGTGAAGTCCATGACTCCCTGGGGAGAGGACAATGGAAGTTCCACATTTGGAACTTAAACATCACCCTTTTAAAAAGTACACAATTCAGTGGGCTTAGTATATTCACGATAATGAACTATCACCACCATCTAATTCCACAGCGTTTCCATCACCCGATGTGCACTTCCCTTGCCTGATATTAATCTGTATTCCTTACCTTAACAAACTGTCACCATGAGTATAACAGCTTGCCGTACATTCTGTGAGGCCTTCTAGCTGATGAATTATTGACCCTGAGGGTGGTTTGGGGAACCCCATGAACCCTGCAGTTGTGTCAGAAGCAACAGCGGTCTTGTGGAGTCCTGTGCTCTCTCCAGCGCTGCAGCCCAGTTTGCGGTTTTTTAATGTTATGAGTTCCTTTTATATTTTGGATTCCGCCCAACCTCGTCCCTTTTGTATGTTGCTATTGTTTCCTCCTACTATCTTTCTCCCACTCTGTGGCATTTTGATAAATGTGTACAGTCATGTAACCACCACCAAAATTAAAATGTAGAACATTTTGACCACCCCAAAATGTTCCTTTCTGACCTCCACCCTGGCCCCAGGCAACCACTGATCTGTTTTCTGTCATTCTTGTTTTGTATTTTCCAAAATGTCATATGAATGGAGTCTTACATGATATAGTTGTGGCAGGCCGAACAATGCCTCCTACCAAGATGTTCCACCTTAAACCGTGGAACTTGGGATTGTTACCTTTTATGGCAATAGGGATTTTTGCAGATGTGATTAAGGATTTTGAAATGAGGAGATTATCCTGGATTATCTGAGTGGGCCCTAAATGTAATCACAGGTGTCCTTATAAGAGGGAGGAAGAGAGAGATTTGGTGACAGTAGAGAAGGAAGTAATTTGAGCAGGGAACTAGAGCTTGACAGGATGCAGACAGGAGCCAAGGAATGCCAGCAGCCTTTGGAAGTGGAAGAGGCAAGGAACACAGTCTCCCTGGAACCTCTGAAAGCAACCAGCCCTGCTGACACTTTGATTTAGTTCCTTAAGACTCCTTTTGGACTCCAAATCTGCATGGGGATTGAACCCAGGACCTTGTACATGCTAAGCATGCACTCTACCAGGGAGCTATACCCATCCCCTCCAATTTGTGTGGTTTTAGACCAGTGAATTTGTGATCATTTGTTACAGTAGCAAGAGGAAACTAATATAGTGGACTTTTGTGAAAAGCTCTTCTATGTAACATAAAGTTTTTGAACTTCATCCGAGGAAATAAAATTCATATTTTATAGCAAGACAAGAAAAATACATAAACATTTTCTTTCTCACTTTGTTTCTCCTTCCTCCCTTTTAATGTGTATTGTGCTGCATCAGCCAGACCTCGTTAGGAGACAACATTCCTTCTTCATCTTGGAAAGGATCACAATGACCCACTGCTTACTTTGTATGTGCAGATCTGGATTGTGGAAACTGTCAATATGTTATTTGATATATAACTCTTTGTTGCAAAAATGTATGTAACTGTGGTTTGACCTCTAACAGGCAGAACGGTCCTCAGAACTTTCTCAAAGGCTGTCTTCCAGCTTATAATCCTCAGATTGGCTAGAATAAAATTTTCTATTTCTTTCTTAGGTTGACAATTAATTTTTTTGTTGACACATCTATGTTGTTGAGCATATAGGTAGATTGTTTCTTTTTATTGTGGAATGTATTCCATTGTATTGATAGACCACAATTTCTTTGTCCTTTGACTAGTTGGTTAACATTTGGGTTTTTTCCAGTTTGGACAGCTATGAATAAAACTGCTATGAACATTTACATGCAGTTTTCTTGTGTGTGAACATATGTTTTCATTTCTCTTGGGTAAGTACCTGGGAATAGAATTGCTGAATCATATGGTATGTGTATCATTAGCTTTATGAGACTTTGCAAAACTGTTTTCCAAAGTGGCTGTACAATTTTTCCAAAGAGGCTGTGCACCACTGGTTTTACAAATCAGTAAACCTAGGCTGGAAAAAGGACAACGACTACCTAAGGGTCATCCCCACTCAATTAGAGGCATTGGCAGAACTGGAATCTACATCTGCTCATGCCCAGTAGTGATCCTGAGAAAGGCGGTCCTGCCTGAATATCTCCTTACCATTTCCAGTCTCCCTGTCTGCTTCTGTCCCTTCTTACTTTCTCTTCCCTGGTCCGGCCCCAGCAGGATTTTGAGGACAGAGCAGCTTTCAGATCCTCATCCTCCCAATTCCAGCCCAGAATGTACCGACCAGAGGTGGGAGAAGCTTGGGGAATGGGAATTATTGACAAGAACCCCCTTTAGGATTTGAGGGCAGTGCATCTCCTTGGAAAAGACCTTTGTGTGGGACGTGAGATGATTTTTAATGGTCCGGGGCAGTCATCAAAAACTTCAAATACTTCCTTAGGAGTACTTTGTTTTTAACCTCACTTTCAATCTGTTTATGCCAAGGAGAAAGCCTTCTTTGGGGCCAAGTTATCTTTAACATCTAATTCTGTTAACCTTGTCTCAATGAGCAAAGATTCTGGCTAGAAGTTAAGGACAGTGGTTTATTCCCATTGTATTCATTTTGACAATGATGTTCTATTTATGGGTTGATGCAGTCATAGTGTAAGTTTCTTTTTAAACCACATTTAATACAGTTAAAATGAGTCCTTTTAAAGAAAATATTTAATTTTCAAAAAGTGCATAAAGCTCCTCACATATCAATCAAATGATTTTTGACAAACGTGTCAAGACCATTCATTGGGAAAAAGACAGCCTCTACCAAATGGTGTTGGAAAAACTGAATAGCCACACACAGAAAATGAAGTCAGACCCTTACTTTACACTATTATGAAAGTTAACTGAAAATGGATCAAAGACCTAAATGTAAGACCTAAAACTATAAAACTCACAGAGGAAAAAGTCTCATGACATTGGACTTGGCAATGATTTCTAGGATTTGACACCAAGAGCACAGGCAACAAAAGTGAAGATGGATGAATTGGATGACATAAAAATGATAACTACTGTGTAGCAGAGGACGCAGCTAAATAGAGTAAAAAGGTGGAACCAGAGAAAGTATTTGCCAATCATATATCTGAAAAGAGGCTAACTTCCAGGATACATGAAGAACCCCGACAACTCAATTATAATAATAACAACAACAATAAACAAACTGACTTAAAAAATGGGCAAAGGTGGGGAGGGTATAGCTCAAGTGGTAGAGCGCGTGCTCAGCATGCACAAGGTCCCCGGTACCTCCATTTAAAAATAAATGAATGAATAAACCTAATTACCCACCCCCCAAAAAATGGGCACAGGACTTGAATAGACACTTCTCCAAAGAAGTTAGACAAATGGCCAACAAACATACGAAAAGATGCTCAACATCAGTAATCATTAAGGAAATGCAAATCAAAACCTCAATGAGATACCACCCTATGTTTAGTAGGATGACTGCTATCAAAAAAATAAAATAAAATAAAATAAAACAAAATCCAGCAAACAGCAAGGATTTGTGCAGATGTGGAGAAATCAGAACCATTGTGCACTGACAGTAGGAATCCAAAATGAAGCAGATGTTGTGGAAAACAGTGTAGAGGTTTTTCAAAAAATTAAAAACAGAATTGCTTTATGATCCAGCAATTCCACTTCTGGGTATATATCCAAAAGAATTGAAAACAGGGTCTTTAAGAGATCTTTGTACACCCATGCTCATAGCAGCATTATTCAGCATTATTCACAATAGTCGAAAAATGGAAGCAACCCAAGAGTCCACTGATGGATGGATATATAAACAAAATATGGTCTTTACGTACAATAGAATATTATTCAGCCGGAAAAGAGAATGAGATTCTGACACATGCTATAGCATGACCTTTGAAATAAGCCAGTCACAAAGAGACAAGTGTTGTTTGATTCCACTCCTATGGGGTATCAAGAGCAGTCAAACCCATAGAAACAGAAAGAGGAATGTTGATTGCCAGGGGCTGCGGGAAGGGAGGAATGGGGAGTTTATGTTTAATGGGGACAGAGTTTCAGTTGGAGAAGATGAAAAAATCCTGGAGCTGGAATGTGGTGATGGTTGCATAACAACAAATACCAAAGAACCATAGACTTATAAATGGTTAATTTTATTATATGCATTTTTATCACAATTAAAAAAATTTTTAAGCACACAGTGATATGTAGATAGGGGGAAATAGAGTCATATATGCTTGAAGTTTGGGAAACAGTGATCTTGTCCAGTGCCCTCCTGTCACCACTGGAATGTCTCAGAGAGAGATGGGAGTTAGTTCAAGCTGCACGTGAGCCAATATGACCAGGGGCCAGGTGGCTCCTCTTGCCACTATACATGACTCTGGGGGGTGCATCCAAGGAGCAGGATGGAACTGGGCTGTGCATGAAGATCACAGAACCAACAGCTTTGGGGTGCTCAACTAACTCTAGGCAAATTCTGCCAGGCCTGAACCTCATAAGGTAGGAGAAGATATGAGGTCTTCAGGGTCGAGATGCCATTGGAACAGAGCCTTGAAAAGAGCCCTTTGAGTAGGGGGTGTTCTAGGGGGATGATACAAGAGTAAAGGGTGAGCGTCAGGATACAGAGGAGCGTGGGTTGATGGCTGCTATGGGCAAGTCTCTGTGTTGAGAGGTGCAGCCGAGGTATGGACGGAGCGGGCAGGGTGGTGGCATGAATCTGCTAGCCTCTGGGTTGGTTACTGATTTGCCCATAATGAGGCAAAGGTCAGACACAGCATTTGGTCATTTTCCCTGCCTGGCCCCTTCTGCCTGTTGGGACTGGGACAGAGGTTGTTTGGGATGGGACATCCAGAGCTCCAGAGAGAGGACATTAAGATTAACTATTTACTCAGGGATTCACAGCGTATGTTCCTGAGAGAGGTGGTCAGGCCAGGGCTCGGGTGGACTGACTCCATTCTGTCCAGGTGCCAGCTGCATGAGGTTATCTGGGGTGGCATTTCCTGGATTTCTTGTCCCCTGGCCCTCCCAATCCTATTGTCTCATTCATTCATTATTCAGTCTGTACTCACTTAGCTTCTTCTCCACATTTTTGTATCCTGGACTCTGGGAATTCAGTGGCAAATAAGATTTTCACAAACTCTGCCCTTTTGAAGAGCTCAGTTTGGGGGACAGGGAAGGGACACACATCTAGATAGGCACTTCGATTCCAGTGCTTTGAGGGGTCAGCCTAGGAGCTTGTGGGAATGCAGAGGAAGCCAAAACCCTCGTCAAGGGAAGGAAGAATCAGGGAAGGCTTCCTGGAGGAGGTGACATTGAAGAAGCAACCAAGAGAAGGAACTCTACCAATCTCCTCAGCCTGTCTTCCAGTGGTGCAAGATCCAGCTCTAGCCATGGGGGCATCAACACAGTCCCTTTCCCCGCTGTGTCCCACAGCTCTGCTTCTGGGAGCTGCCTCCTGCTCCATCCTCCCTTGGCCCTTCCTAACCATGCCCACAGTTCTAGGACCCTTCCTGAGACCTCATCTCCAGGATATTAAGCTTCACCATCTCCATCACCCCTAGGATTTTCCTTTTTCTCCCTCTTCTGCACAGCAGGAAATTGGCACCTGCTAATTATATAGTGTCCTATGGATGCTGTAGTTGAGTTCCTATTGGTAGATAAGCCATCCTTTTATTCTCCCCCTGGTTGTTGAGTAGGTTTTGATAAAGGATATGTTTTTAAAGTAAAATTAAAAAAAAAATTGTACCATGGAAGCAGTATGGCAGCTCCTCAAAAAAATAAAAATAGAATTACCATGTGATCCACCAATTCCATTTTTGGGTATATTATATGCAAGAGATTTGAAAGCAAGATCTTGAAGAGATATTTGTACACCCATGTTCATAGCAGCATTATTCACAACAGCTGAAACATGGAAGCAACTCAAGTGTTTATCGACAGATGACTGGGTAAGCAAAATGTAGTATATGTGTTAAATGGAACATTCTTCAGCCTTAAAAAGGAAGGAAATTCTGACACATACTATAACATGGATGAATCTTGACGACATTACCCTAAATGAAACAGGCCAGTCACAACAGGACAAATATTATATGATTCCACATCTATGAGGTGCCTAGAGTAGTCATATTAATAAAGGCAGAAAGTAGAATGGTGGTTGCCAGGGGCTGGGGGAGGAGGGAATAGAGAATTTTCAGTTAATGAGTATAGAGTCTCTGCAAGATGAAAAGAGTACTGGAGATCCATGGTGGTGATGTTTGTACAACAATATAAATGAACTGTATAGTACTTAAAGATGCTGAAGACGCTACACTTTGTGTTATGCACATTTTAATAACAAAATATTTATTTAAAAAATGTAAAAAGCCTGGCTCAAAGGAGAATATGTAATACATATGTATACATGTATATATCTCTCACAATCAGGAATGCTGAAGTGAATTTGCTAATAGATGCAAAACTGGCCTCGACCAAGGGTGGAAACAATTTCATCTTACCAGACAAGATTTGTTGGCATACTTATGAACTGAATTTTAAACAATTTAAAGTAATATATCTTATTTAACCCACTATATTAAAAATATTATCATTTAAACATGTAATCGATACAAACATTATTTTTTAACTTTTTTTATTGAGTTATAGTCATTTTACAATGTTGTGTCAAATTCCAGTGTAGAGCACAATTTTTCAGTTATACATGAACATACATACATACATTGGCACATTCTCTTTCTCTGTGAGCTACCACAAGAGCCTGTATATATTTCCCTGTGCTACACAGTACAACCTTGTTTATCTATTCTACACTTTGAAATCCCAGTCTGTCCCTTTCCACCCCCCGTCCCCCCAGTAACCACAAGTTGTATTCTATGTCCATGAGTCTGTTTCTGTTTTGTGTTTATGTTTTTTTTGTTTTGTTTTGTTTTTTTAGATTCCGCACATGAGCCATCTCATATGGTATTTTTCTTTCTCTTTCTGGCTTACTTCACTTAGAATGACATTCTCCAGGAACATCTATGTTGCTGTAAATGACATTATGTTGTCAGTTTTGTGGCTGAATAGTATTCCATTGTATAAATATAGCACATCTTCTTTATCCAGTCATCTGTTGATGGACATTTAGGCTGTTTCCATGTCTTGGCTATTATATTGTCTTCTAGGAGGTTTATTGTATCTTGTCTTATGTTTAAGTCTTTGATCCATTTTGAGTTTATTTTTGTGTATGGTATAAGGGAGTGTTCTAGCTTCACTGATTTACATGCTGCTGTCCAGTTTTCCCAACACCATTTGCTGAGCTACAAACATTATTATTGAGGTATTTTGCATTCTTTTTCTCGTACTAAGGTCACAGCACATTTCAATTCTGACCAGTCACATCTCAACAGCTTGATAGCTACATGTGATTACGGGCTACTGTGTTAAATGGCATAGCTGTAGACAACACCTAATATTCCACTAAAAGAACATCCCGGAATCTTTTTGCCTTTTTCAAAGTCTTTTCCAATTTTTTCTGACAGTTTTTTAACTAAAAAAGTACTACCCAAGTAATTTATGTTCATTATGTCAATATCAAATGCAGGTAACCAATGAGAAAAAAATCATGATAAATGTCACCACCCAGAGATAATCACAGATCCTGATGTTTCTATGGCCTCTGAGACTTTAATAGATATATTTTGTTATATATTTTTTAATAAATAATTTTACATACAATATAAATGTATAAACAATGTGGTTATATACTCTAAAGTTCATGTATTTCATTAATACATAAGCCATGAAGCTATATCACTATTACTTACTTTATGTTTTCTGGGGGGAAGGTAACTAGGTTTATTTATTTATTTAAATTAATTTTTTTTTTTATTTTTTGAGGGGGAGATAATTAGGCTTATGTATTTATTGATTTATTTTTAATGGGGGGACTGACTGGGGATTGAACCCAGGACCTTAATGCGTGCTAAGTACTCACTCTCCCACTGAGTTACACTCTCCCTCCCTCCCTAAACTGTACTATTTTTAAGAGTTTTAAAATATTTAGAACTGTTTCAGATTTACAGAATTACTGAAAAGTACAGGGGATTCACTTATACCCCATACCCATTTCCTCTATTATTAACATCTTATATTAGTATGGTATATTTATCAGAAATAACGAGCCAATATTGATATATTATTATTAAAGTCCATACTTTATTCAGATTTCTTCAGTTTTTCTCTAATGTCCGTTTTCTGTTCCAGGATCCTATCCAGGGTACCACATTATGTTTACTAGTTTACTCTTAGGCTTAGCTGTGACAATTTCTCAGACCTTCCTTGTTTTTGATGACCTTGCTAGTTTTGAGGAGCACTGGTCAGGTATTTTGCAGAATGCTCTTAAATTAGGATTTGTCTGATGTTTCTCTCATGATTAGAATGGGAGTAATGTGTTTTTCGGGGGAAGGCTACAGTGGTCTAGTGCAATTCAAGGGAACACCGAGTCAATCTGACAGCACTATCAATCTGACTTATCACTGTTGACGTTGACCCTGATCACCTGGTGAAGTTGTATTTATTTTGAACTAGGTAATACATGCACGTGATACAAAAATGTAAACACGCAAGTTAAAAATTCTCCCTCTCACCCTGCCTCTTCCTCCCTCAAACACACACAGGCTTCCTCACCAAAGATAATTACCTCTCATCCCTGGGGCCTGTGACTGTATTACTTTAAATAGTTAAAGGGGATTTTTGCAGATAGGGCTCTATTAAGGATTTTGAGATAGCGGACATTACTTTGGATTATCAGGATGGGTTCAATGTAATCACAAGGATTTTCATAATGAAATCGAACCCCCTAAGGCCGAGTTTATGTTTTGTTTTGTTTTTAAATTGAAGTATAGTCAGTTACTGCCGAGTTTATGGTTGACCTGTCTATCCAATACCTGTTCCCCTTAAGATTGAAGAGTATCAAAGAAAAGGGGGGATTGAAACCATGCAGGACCCTGTAGGGCCCTCCCATTTACAAAAGCCTTTCTGTGTCCTCCCATTTGTTGTTGTAGAAAAAAGGTTTCAGCCTCCAAGACCTTCTCGGAGTTCCAAAGGGTAGATTCAAACAGTTAGCAATTAGAGGAGTGAGGGGGATGCAAGAAAGAAACAACAGTGCAGTGTAGGGCGTGGGTCTGGTTCCTCCTGGGGGCATGTGTGTAACAACCTGATACACACCTCTGAGTTCTTCCACAGGAACTAAGGCCCCACCCAGGTGGAGGATGGTAACTTCAGGATGAGCATGATCACATGAACCCCAGATTAGTTGGAACCAGGAGGCTGATAACTGAGATGCCTAGAATACCACACTGTTACCTCACCACCAACCAATCAGAGGAGGGTTACACACTCTGCAGCCCTCCCCCCAGTTTTTGCCTATAAAACCTTCTTCCCTGAAACCCACCCTGGAGTCTGGATCTTTTGAGCACCAGCCACTCATTGTCTTTGCATGGTCCTTGCAATAAATTGTTCTCTGCTCCAGTCTGATGATACAGTTTGTATGGCCTCACTGTATGTGGAGCACAGAACTTGTGTTAGGTGAAAATAAAAGGTTAGACAGGAGAGTCAGAGTCATAGAAGGCATGGTGAAGACAGAAGCAGAAGGTGGAGTGATGTGTGTGGTCTCCAGAAGCTGGAAAAGGAAAGGAAATGGCTATCCCCTAGCCTCCAAAAGAAACGCAGTTCTGACCTCCAGATCTATAAGATAATAAATGGTGTGGTTAATTAGCAGTAATTTGTTACAGCAGCAGTAAGAAACTAATATAGGGCTTCTCAAATCCCCTTCACCATTTTTTCCGTCGGTGACTGTCCAGCCTTGTCTTAGATGCCTCCAGTGACAGGGATATCACTATCTACACAGGCACCCTGTTTTCTCTCCAGGAAGCTCTTTCTTCTGTGGAAAACTTCCTCTGTGATAACTACCCACCCATTGCACACCCACCTCAAGTCCCAGATCTTGGAGCAAGGATAGACGAACACAATCCCAGTCCCTTATACACATCAGGCTTTTGCAGACAGATAAATTGTCTCTTCTCCAAGTTTAACATCTTCCTACTTTCCCCTTGTTCAGTTTACTAAAAAGATATAAAAGCCAAATTTCTCTTGATGAGGCTTCAGCTAAACACTTGAGGAATGGGATCCCATTGCCCATGGCTTCCCATCCCAAGTAGTCCATGGCAAAGTCCATCACCGAGCATGCTTCCTTCTAAAAAGAACCATCTAGACCCCCTCCCCCCTTCCCCCAGGGGCCCAATAATAGTCTAGACCCTTTCGGCAGTATTAGGCGTTAAAAATAGTTTCAGAACTTCAGGTTCCAAGCGTTGGCAAGTGGTTAGAATTTAACAATATAGTGTTGTTTCCATTGTGTTTATTTTTATGGTTATTTTCTATTGCTGGCAAGGGAAACTAATTTTCCGTTACTGTTCAGGCTACAGAATTTCCATTTAAAACGTTTAAGTCGTAAAAGACTGAACTAGTTTAAGGATAACGGTAAATCTTGACAACACGAGTGGGTTTTGGTTGTGGATGACGAGGGGCAGTGTGGCTGCACATAAACTGCAAGGGACTTCAAATTTGATTGTATGGTTGCTGAGCCTTGTCGCACCGTATAACAAACTACATTAGACCCTAGAGAAATGAGTATAGGCAGTCAGGATGGCCGAGCGGTCTAAGGCGCTGCGTTCAGGTCGCAGTCTCCCCTGGAGGCGTGGGTTCGAATCCCACTTCTGACAGCTTCTGGTTTTTTGTTTTTTCGTCTTTCCCCCTTTCCCCTTCAAAGCGCTGAAAAGATTGTTTAGTTTACATTAAGACAGTCTTCGCGGTACAGAGGAGAACTTTCTTTTCACACTCCAAAGTCAAATAAATATTTTTAGGAGGAAAACACCTTTTAAGAAGAAAATACCTTTTGTAAAAAGATGAAAAAAACATTCAGAGATACACAGTATCACCTATTTGATATGCTGCTGTTCGTGAAAAGGGGAAGAAAAAAAAAAAAACGAGGGCTTTGTCAGAAGTGGGATTCGAACCCACGCCTCCAGGGGAGACTGCGACCTGAACGCAGCGCCTTAGACCGCTCGGCCATCCTGACTGCTGTTGCGTGATTCTAAAGTAAACCTCTTTGAAAGCTCTCTACTGCGCGCATGCGTGGCTAACAGCCAGAACTCTGGCTTGTTCTCCGTGCGGCGTTGGGAGGAGCTAGATATAGGCGTCGGCTGGAAGGGGCAGAACGAGATGGGACAGGCAGGGCTACTGCAGAGGGCGCGCGCGGTGTATTGGAGACTCCTCAAAGGCGGAGAGACCGAGGACTGTTACATTGATGTGCGTGCATTCGAGCCGCAGACATGCAGTCATTCTGTTTGGATTAATTTACTATCGACATCAGCTTTGATTCTTGCATATCTGCAAGTGCCCTAGCATTTCTGCCTACACGCCCAAGTGCGTTTTCCGCACCTAACAGTCAAGTCCGCACACCCACACTGGCTTATAGATCTCTGCCGGCCCTCGAACCAAGTGAAGCCCGGGTATCTTAACTTCTCTTGGCTCACGTACCGCGTCTCCTTCCGAACATTCATCAAGACCGCAATTTCACATTTGTATGTGTGTTTAACGCATTTACCCATGTACACGTTACACGGAGTCCTGCAGCAACACAGCCAGATCCACCCTCGTCTCCTTCCCTCATTCAGTCATTTCGTGACTTAAGTCTCCTCCCCCGCCCCTCCCTCCTCTGGCCCCCGCAGAGTCTGATGCCGCAGCACCTTCTGCCCATCTCCTTCCCTAACCCCAGACTTACCCACCCACCCGCTCTGTCCAGGGACCAGAAGACCTCAAGTCACGAGGGATATCTTCCTCCAAGGGACTTCCGGGAGGCAAAGGTACCCCTAACCTCTCGCGATCTCAGGTGCCTCCATCCCCAGGCTTCCTGGAGGTCCCGATATTAGTTTCATACAAATACATCCTATGCTCGGGGCCCGTTCACTCCTTAGGCCTAGAAACAGACGCCATTGAAGGTGAAACTCCTAAAGAAAGGCAGACAGGATGAGGAGACAGCAGATGAAAGCCCTGGAACAGGCAGAGATCCTGGTTATTCGACAAGTGATGAACCCTCCCCCGTTTCCTTGCCCAAATGCCCCCTCCTCACTGGCTGTCAGAATCGATATCTTTTAGGTTCATCAATGACCTCTTTCGTGTCCTCTCCTAAAATACAAATTGCCCTGGACACAGGAAAGGGCACCCTCAGGCATTTACTGAACACCTGCTGTGTTGTTATATGTCAGACACCCTTCTAGATGCCGTGTACAAAACAGAATTTCTGTCCTCAAGATACATTCAAGCCTGCGGCAAAAGGAGAAAGATAAGAAATAGGTGAAAGACAAAATGGAAAAAAAAAAAGTTCAGTTGTTTCTAAGTGCAAGAAAGAGGATGTCAGGAAACTTGTAAGACACTTTGAAATAGGCCAAAAATGATAACTAGGTGTCTTGTCTGGGGTACCAATTCTGGCTATCTGATTCTCCAGGGCCTGCACCTTTCATTACTTCTACATAAAAATGATTCCTGTCCATGAAAATGCAAGTGGATTTTGTTGGAGTGGAATGCAATTAATTATTGTCCTGTGGATAATGACCATTTTTACATCTATATGATAAATCCATTTTATCATTTCTTATCGCCAATATATGTGTGTATCTGAATTCTCCTTTGAGTCATCTGTAACATCTTACTGGTTTCTCCATAAATTACTGAGTTAAATGAAATCTTCAACTTGTGTTCATTTTATACTTATGTGAGAATCATGATTTTACCTTAAAAAAAGTCTCCAGTAGTCAAGAGTAACTAGAAGCTCTCATTGGGAGGGTGATCAGGGGGCATTTCCTCTCAGGGGAGGTGACACTGAATTCAAAAGGGAGAGACAAGCACAGTCAAAGCCGGGAGTGGCAGTGTTCTAGGTGGGATGCATAGCCAGTGCAAAGGTCCTGAGGGGGGGGGGTGTGGTCTGTTGGAGGGGCAGCAAGGCCAGTGGGGCAAGGGTAAGGGTGGGAGGAGGCTGAACCCCACATGCCTGGGATGCCAGGGATAGGATTTGGATTTTCTTCTGTGTGTGTTGGAGTCACTGGAGTGTTTTAAGCAGGGGAGTGACATGATTCAGTTCGCCTTTCAAACTGATCCCTTTGGTTGCTGTATGGAGAATGGATGTGAGAGGCCAAGAGAAAAATCAGAGTCCAGGGAGAAGCCCATGGAAAGGAGGGTGAGAGATGATGATGACCGGATCAGGGAAGTGGAGATTGCAAAAGGTGGTCGAGTTCAAGATTCAAGATGTGTCTTGGAGGTAAAATGGACAAGCCTGCTGGCTGGCTAGTGTGTGTGTGTGTGGGGGGGTGCGAATGTAGAGAGAGGGGATGCAGAGCTGCAACGGAAAGTCACCAAGACCACAGAGGTTACCAGATGTTTACAATTTCCCTTTGAGGCCAGTGCTTTGACAGGAGCTGCTAGCTCCCTAGTCCTGCCCCATTTTGCAGACCAGGGAGCTCAGGCTCACACAGGCTGAGTGATTTGCCAAGGTCCTCTTTGAAGGAGAAGCCCTGGGCTCTCCACCTCTGGAACCCTCCCTTCATGCCTTATACCACCAACCTTTCTGAGTGGGCATCATTTTAAAGATGAGAAAACAGTGGCAAGAACATAGCTGGAGCCCAAGCCAGCCCTGCTCTGCCTGCTGCCCTCCTGGTCTGGCTGGGAGAAAATGCTCATTTGATGGGGGTCAATGCTGGGGCCCCCCTCAACTCTACCTCCTGGATTTGGGTGGATGGTCAGCCTTCCTCCCCCAACACCTTTTAGGTGCCTGATTCCTGGCCTGGGGAAAGCCATTTCAGGACCCCATTCCAGCCTCATACCCTCAAGACCAAAAATGGGAAAGGGCCACTATTTCTGTCTATCTCATTTCTTCTTATTAGCACCTGGACACCAAAGATGGATCCTCAATGGACAGGCCTCACTCTTATCCACTTTGGGCATTTGTCCAGGTTGGGAGAGGAAAGTCCACTGAGCTCAGCCTGGAAAGTCTGGTAGCAACTGGGGAATTCCCAGCATGGCTTTGCTTAGCCCTAAAACACAGATGGAGTCAGACGGCCAAGTAGGGACCTAGTGCTCAGCCAACCAAGGGCCATGAAAGGGGGAATCCTTATCCTAGCATTCCTGTGATCTTGGCACCCATCACCGCCTCTGCATGGGAAAAAGGTGGCAGGAAGCTGAGTCTTAGTGAACATTTCCTTTGCATCCATTATTTCACTTAGTGTTCATAATATCACGCACAGATTATCATTACCACCCCCACCCCCATTTTACAGATGAGGAAAATGAGACTCAGAGAGGCCAAGTAACTTACCCAGAGTCACACAACTGGTAAGTGGAGCCTGATTTTTCTGGCTTAACATTCCTTCTTGAGAACTATTCTGAGCCTAGAGCTGTGATAGGTGCTTCCTTCACATTATATCTCAAAAGCAAACAAACAAAAACGCCACAAGGTCTTTCCAACTAAGGTGGCAGGCTGGACTTGGAGACGTTATTTTCAGTCCTGTTTTCATTACTTACTGAGGGAGATAAAAGAAATGGTAGGCTTTTCCCAGAAAGCCAGTCCAAGTAGCGTTGCCAAGTTTTTGTGCTTCAGGCTCTAGTTTCCTTGGCCAAAGAGCGGGAAGAAGCCATCAGTAGCCAGTAGTAAATCCCCGCCAAGGCCCAGTCTGGGTATCTTGGCTCACCAAGCGGGGATCTCAAGGGTGAAGTGGATGAAGCAGGTATGGATCTCTGATGGGATAGGAAGTGCTTGGTCCCTCTGGAGCCAGAGCCAAAGACCCCAGGTCCACGCTTGGCGTGGAGAGATGGGCAACCTGGTTTCCCGATTTTGAATGGATCATATGGACAATGATGACCAGAATGGACCAACCACCAGGAGTTCACTTCCAAGTTCTGTGGACTGCCTATCATGCCTCCAAAGCCTTTGGTCACCCTGGAAAGAGAACCCCAGGAATGGGGTGGGGCACTCCGTAGGTAACCATTTCAATAAGCAAGGGGTACAAAGTCAATTTGAACTTGAGGCAGCATGGCTGAGCATGTCTGCATGTAAATTCTGGAACAATCTGAGTTCAGATCCTGCTTCTGCTAGTTCTGGGGACATAGGGAGTTCTTTAGCCTCTCTCTTCTGTTCTTCAGTTTCCCAGCCTGTAAAATGGATTTAAGGATAGTATCTGCTTCAAAGAGTTAATGCATGCTGAACATTTAGAGTATGTGCAATAGAATCAATGCTTTAAGTGTTAGCCCAGAAAAATAAAACAATGTTCCATTTCTTGCACCTGGTGAATATCGTGGAGCATGTTCCCACCTGCCACACTGACTTTGCAGCAGCGTCCCTAGGGACATCTCTGCAACCACAATGTCCTGAGCCAGCCTTGCTCACCTCCCCAACCTCATTTCTCACCCCCAGCCTCCTGCCCCCACCTTTCTGTTCCTCCAGTATACAAAGCATGTTCCCTCCTGGGGGCTTTTAACTTGCTGTTTTCTCAGTGTGGTGCCATCTCCACCCAACTCACGCAGGGCTGGCTCCTTTTGTCATTCCTGTGTCAGCATCCTGGTTAAAATGGCCCTCACCCCACCTCCCACTCGCTTCCAACCTGGCCTCCTTCCGACAGATGCAAAATCACTGTGCTTATTTGCTAGCTTATTTGATGATCACATTTCTCTTCCACAAGGCTCTGTGCTCTGTGAAGGTAGGAACCCTGGCCATCTTGTTCACCAGGTGTTCCTGGCAGATAGTGCAAAGCCCATCACATAGCAGGAACTTGATACATAAGTACTGCATGAGTAGATGACCAGACAAATGGATGGATGGATGGATAAATTCCCTGGGCTCGTCAAGTCAGTCTTCTGTCCCTCTCAAGTGGAGCTCAGGAAGTCTCCCCCGGTGAAGCCATTCATGACCCCTTGCCTTCCTCTGAGCCTTTAGCTCTGACTCACGTGCCAGCCCTCTGTATTGACATATCAGCTCCTTTTGCCCTTCTGAGCCTCAAGGACCTCCAGACCCTCTCACAGGTCCCATCTACTCTGCTTCTTTTGGCTAAAAGGTTTTTGTGTTCTGCCTAGGGTGCCACTAGCCCAAAGCTCTCTCCCAGGGTGGGCTGAGTGCTTACCACAGGGGTGAAGGGGGACGCGGTGTCTGAGGTCTAGGCACTGGATGTTCTCCTGGTTCTCTCCCTATGGCCGTAGTCCTGTCTACAGCATAAACTACTAAAGTACTAATTGGTAAATAGAGCTGCCCTAAGTCACCCCTCATCTGCACCCCCCGCCCCTTCCCACTCCTGATTCCCCAAAGTCCATCAACCTCCCTGCTGGCTGGCTCTAGTACAAAGGATGTTATCCGTCCTCATTGGCAGGTGCCATACAAGTCATTAAAGATTTTGAATACTTCCTCAGGACTATTTTATGGCCTTCCTGTTTGACCTGATACTCAAGCACTCTTTGGGAACCCCTTTTGATTCAATCCTACCCCTACTTTGGCCACCTCTCACTCTCACCACTCATCCCTCCCCCTCCTTCTCCCCATCCCCTCCCCTATTATCCTTTGGGAAACAACCCCTCCCCTACTCTCTGTCCAGGCAGGCCATATGACTCTGATGTTATACTCCTACCATGTGGGGGAAATGGGCATGTGACTCAGGTCTGACAAATCAGTCAGTTTTATTCGCCTAGCTACACAGTGATTGCTTCAGAAATGAACACATGATTCCAGTTGGTCCAATGGGGGGTTGGCAGAGTAGAAACTCTTGGAGAAGAGAAGCTGGATGTGGGGGTCAGGTGGCTGAGCTGATAGGAGCAGATCTGAGGCTGGTGGTAGCTGTCTTTGCTATGCCATTCAGAGCCAGCTTGAGAAGAAGAGCTGAAAAATACAGGAAGTCAGATCTCTGATGACATTGATATTATTGGAACACCTGGACCAAACTGTGCCTGAAACCATCCATCCCTGGTCTTTTCAGTTTCATCAGCCAATGCCTTTTTCCACTTAAAGCAGTTTAGCATGGACTTCTGTCACAGGTAACCCAAAGACTAATATGGCCTAGACCTATACTGGCTAACAGGTAGCCACAAGCTAGCTATTGAGCATTTGCAATGTGGCTACACTGAATTGAGATGGATCCAAAATGTAATATATGAAGTATATTTCAGGCAAAACATTATCTGACATACATCTCAAAAATGTTCTCTTAGGGCAGTCTACCCAAGCAATAGAAATAAAAGCAAGAATAAACAAATGGGACCTAATGAAACTTACAAGCTTCTGCACAGCAAAGGAAACCATAAGGAAAACAAAATGACAACCTATGGAATGGGAGAAAATTTTTGCAAATGAAACCGACAAAGGCTTGATCTCCAGAATATATAAGCAGCTCATACGACTTAATAAGAAAAAAACAAACAACACAATCCAAAAATGGGCAGAAGACCTAAACAAGCAATTCTCCAAGGAAGAAATACAAATGATCAATAGGCACATGAAAAAATGCTCAATATCACTAATTATCAGAGAAATGCAAATCAAAACTACAATGAGGTATCACCTCACACCAGTCAGAATGGCCATCATTCAAAAATCCACAAATGACAAATGCTGGAGAGGCTGTGAAGAAAAGGGAACCCTCCTACACTGCTGGTGGGAATGCAGTTTGGTGAAGTCACTGTGGAAAACAGTATGGAGATTCCTCAAAAGACTAGGAATAGACTTACCATATGACCCAGTAATCCTGCTGCTGGGCATATATCCAGAAGAAACCCTACTTCAAAAAGACACCTGTACCCCAATGTTCATAGCAACACTATTTACAATAGCCACGACATGGAAACAGACTAAATCAACAGATGACTGGCTAAAGAAGTGGTATATTTATACAATGGAATACTATTCAGCCATAAAAACCAACAACATAACACCATTTGCAGCAACACGGATGTCCCTGGAGAATGTCATTCTAAGTGAAGTAAGCCAGAAAGAGAAAGAAAAATACCATATGAGATCACTTATATGTGGAATCTAAAAAAAACAAAAAACATAAATACAAAACAGAAACAGACTCATAGACATAGAATACAAACTTGTGGTTGCCAAGGGGGAGGGGATGGGAAGGGACAGACTGGGAGTTCAGAATTTGTAGATACTGACATGCATATGCAGGATAGATAAACAAGATTATACTGTATAGCACAGGGAAATATGTACAAGATCTTGTGGTAGCTCACAGTGAAAAAAAAATGTGACAATGAATATATGTATGTTCATGTATAACTGAAAAAATGTGCTCTACACTGGAATTTGACATAACATTGTAAAATGACTATAACTCAGTTAAAAAAGTTTTTAAAAGTATATTTCAAAGAAAGTATGAAAATAAAGATGTAAACTACAATTGATCCTTGAATGACTTGGGTTGGAGCTGTGTGGGTCCGCTTATGCGGGGATTTCTTCAAGAGTCAGTACTACAGTACTACGCGATCTGCAGCAGGTAGGGAGGGGTCATGGACACAGGGCAGACTAGATGTTATACACAGATTTTTGACTGTGTGGAGGGTCAGCACCCCTAACTTCAGTGTCATTCAAGGGTCAACTCTATTTGATTATTGATTTTTAGTGCAGATACGCTGAAGTGATAATACTTTGGCTATGTTGTATTAAATAAAACGTATTATTAGAATTAATGTCATCTGTTTCTGTTTACTTTTTCAGCGTTGCTATTAGAAGATTTTAATTAGGTACGTGGCTTGTGTTATGTTTCTATTCGAAAGTACTGGCCTCGATGACTCACCTGTAAAGTATCAGGAGCAGGGATTGGAGCCTACCCAATTAAGTGATGCAGCCCCACTGGAAAAGAACTCCAAGGATGCCACAGAGGAGGAGGCTTGCTGGAGCAGGGGGGCACAGGAGGATGGGTCCGCTCCGCAGGGATTGAGCGGAAGGGGAAGGCATCCAGGTAGGGGGCACAGCATGAGCAAAGGTCTAAGAGTGGGACTGATGAGAACAGAGGGTAGAATAAAGGAGCCTCAGGGGTTAAGATGGGCCACTGATTTCTCCAGGGAAGCCAGGGATCTTGGGGGAATGCAATACAAAGAGTTAACTTTTCCATTTTCCCTTCAGCCATCACATATTTTCTGTATGTGTCGTGAGGGCCTTAGGCCAGTGCGGCCATTTCCCCAGCTGTCCAGAATCAGATCTGGGCCCCTGAAATGCTGAAACCCAGCATTGCAGGCTATGTTCGATGCCCAAGCCCATCAAAGTGGGGATTCCAAGGAGACCAAGAAGGTCCCCCAGTTCTGGGGAGGGAAAGGAACCAGCACCTGTGGGACTTTCCTACCAGCACAGAGCCACTCAGAGTTTCAGGATTTCCTTTGGAAATTCTCTCATCCTCAAATAGCTCCCAGTTCCCCTCTGATCTTTTGATAGACTTCATGCTTTCTGTTTTCTCTAGGCCCGCTTCCTGCAGTCCCTTTCTGTGGCTGCTGGCATCCAGATCCTAGAAAACATACCTACATCCTTGGACGTCAACAGAGGACTTGCCAGCAGGGGTTGGGACAAGCGCCAGGTGGACTCACTGAGTCCCAGTAAGGTGTCACTGAGTAGTACAAAATCAGAGTGCCCTTCTCCCAGCTAGAGACATCCTGGGGGAGCCATGTCCCCCAAATTCACTGCTTTGCAATGCAAAAGAAAAAAAAAGCCATGAAAATTACTTTTCATTCAAAAAGCAAAAAAAGCATTACCGATGTCTCCTTTGTTCTCCAAAGGTTTCCTCACGTATATAGAGCGAGAATCTTGGTTTATCAAGCTCCCCCCAAAATGAGACAGACTGATGCAAAATTTTTCTAGGTCAGGTACTCTGAAAAAGATTCAGCAATGCTGAAGGGCCTCAGCGCTCTTAACAGATTTGGGCTGTCCATTGGACACCCCCTTGCTGGGGAAGCTGGCCTCCAGCCTGGGTCAGCTCCCCGTCTGCACCGGAACCCTTGGCATGGTGTGTGAGTGTGTGTGTGTGTGTGTGTGTGTGTGTGTGTGTGTGTGTGTGTGTGATTCCTAGGCCACATGTACCCCCACTGGACCCCACACTCCATGTGAGTAGGGCCTGCCTAGGCCCTCCATTCACCACTGATCCCCAGCACCTGGCATCTCGTAGGTAGGCGCTCTGGAAACATTGTTAATTGAGAGAATAAACAAATGAGTCCTAAATTCAGAGTCTTTCCCACAGTTATTTACAGCACCCCCACTAAGGACCTCAGCCCTTGTGCACTAATCCCCGAGATTGCATTTCGGGGGAAGTAGGTCTCTCCTGGTTAACATCAGGCTACGGAACAGAGGAACGCTCCTCTTTCCATCCGACTCAGCCACCTGGTGTGTGTCCACTCTGCGCCAGCCTGGGGAGCCCAAGTAGGTGTGGGGGCAGGAGTGTGTTTTCAGGAGGGTCATCTCATGTCTCTGGTGTGTTCAGGAGCCACACTTATAGGAGAGCCTGGGGTCAGACTGAACATGCATGCTTCCATACTCTGAGGACTTTTTGGGGGAAAGGAGGCAAGGGATTCGGGAACATTCCACAAGTAGGAGCCACTGGAGAAGATTAGGGTCGCCGGGGCTGGAGTGAGAGTTAAGGCTGGGCTTCCATCTCAGGGTTGGGATTTTTATCTTCCAGACAAGGTCCCCTTCAAGATATCTGGGCACGTTGACCTCAGGAAGCGGGAGTGGTGAACTGTTTGGTTCTTCACCAAAACTCATGAGATATCAGGGTTGCAGGGGTGAGGACAGGAGCCTCAGAATTCTGCTGCCTTAGAATCTTGGCCTAGAGGGGAAGGGCCTAGAGGTAGGGAGCCCAGCTGTGGCTGGGGACAGGTGGCATCTGCTGGCCCAGAAGAGAGCAGCTGGAATTCCACTGGGCAGAGAGGCAGAGCCTCTGTGGACAGCTCAGCTGAGAGGAAAATGTGGCCTGTCCAAGGATCTGCGGGGAGTTGGGTGGGGATGAGCCGTGTGTCCGTGTCTGTGTCCATGGGTGTGTTGAAGTGTGTCTGTCAGAAGTATGCAGATTGATCATGTGTGGTTGTGTGCAAGTGTGTATGTTGGTTTAGAGATGGATGTGTGTCTACGGGGGTGAGGGCACCTGGCTGGGCCAGTGTGTGATGTGGTGGGGGCATTTTTGCGTGGCTGGGTTAGTCACACATGTGTGTGTTGTGTGCAAGTGTGAGTGTTTTGTGTGGATGTGTGGGATAAGGGATGGGGCAGAGAAGCACTATAAACCTGGGATGGAATCATTCAGAGCTGACACCATGGTGGACATGGAAATTTGTAGACTTGAAGGCAAGAGAGTCAAGTTCAAATCTCTACTTAGCCACCTTTCAGCCAGGTGGCCTCAACAGTCTTTTCCTCTATCCAAGGCTCAGTTTCTTCATCTATAGAATGGGCATCATTGCCCTTCCCGCCCCAGGGCTGAACTACAGATGACTTTGGGAGGATGCCAAGAAATCTTGTTGGTAAATCAGTTCCTTTTATGGAGAGGAAATGAGAAAAGAGTTTCCGTTCTCTGTGCTCTTGGAATTTTGTTTTTCCATGAACATGTAGTATTTTTATCATGGAGATGTTAGGAAGAGGTATCTATGTTCTGGAAATCTTTACCAGCTTTCTCAGTCCAGGTGGGGAGGTGCTTGTGGTTCTGGTGACGGATGACCAAGTGGGCACAGCCAGGCATGAAGTTATTTGCCAAGGTCAGACCCTTGGGCAGGCAGGCTCTGGGTGGCCTCCCCCTCCCCAGGAGCCAGCTGGGGATGTCACTGCCTCACTTTGAGAAGACAGGAATGATGCTTCTAGGAAGCCTCTTGGCTTGCATTCTGGTCCAAGAATTAAGCCCAGCCGGGTGCACAGAGAAACAGGACAAAATCACCCGTAGACATAGCTCCTACCAGACAGAAGGGTTAAGTTAAATGGAAACTTGCCGTTCATAATGTCTGTTTTACTTTCCTTTGGTTTGTATTTATTTAGGTCCCCACCCCTCTACCCCACAATGAATCACAAAAAGCTATTGTCAGAGGTTATCCCTGGGGAGGGAAAGAGAATGATTTCACTTTTCTTCCTGCACTTTTCAAAGTAAGTTTTGAATTTGTTGAACCATATTTGTCCTTTCTTCCTCCTGCCTTCTTCCACTGACATCAGGAAGTCTCTGGCTAGAGAGCCTGCCTGTTGGGATTTTCCTCTTTGAGCCTTAATGTGTGAAAAGGAAATCAAAACTGCAGTCACTGTTAGATAATTAAAAAACAAATGCTGGCTTCCAAACCTTTAAAATTAGTTTACATATATATTTACATAACTTGACTTTCAAAAGGTGCAAAAGAATAAAAGTGAAACACTTTCCTTCCAATCTTGACCCCGGTTTCCTTCCCCCAGGGCAGCCTTTCCTACCAGTTCCTCATGCAGCCCTCTGGGACATCTTTGTATGTTCAAGCAAATACTTACAGGTATTCCCCTGCCTCCTCTCCTAAGGCTGTAGTCTTTTATACACACAGCACTGTTCCTCCCCACTTCCCACCCTACACCATTTAATAATATATCTTGGTGGTGGTTTGCAAGAGGACACGAATACCTGTAGAAGGGGAAACTGAGGCCCAGAGCAGTCTTGAACCCAGTCCTGCCTCAGAGTCTAGGGCACATCCCGCAGGTTGGAGGGTGAAATTGGCAGAGGTAAACTGTCTTTGCTCTGAGATATAATTTTAAACAATTCATTCACTGAGTGAAAGGGAGCTTAGACCAAGATTCGTTTGTTTTAGGACCCCTTTGTTCTCAGAAAGAGGAGAAGAAATTGGAGCTTCCTGAGTGCACAATGAAGAACAGCACATGACTTTCCCAGAGGTCATCTGTAAGCTCCTGCTTGACCCTGTAACAGATCGCTGCCTCCCAGCCCAAACTGGGGCCAGAGCTGTTAAGTCCCTTCCGCTCTGCCACAATGGCTGTGGGGCATTGGGTAGGTCGCCTTCCCTCTTTGGGCCTCCAGGCCCATCTTCTCCAAGGAGAAGTCACCTTCCCTCTCCACGCCTCACCAGCTAGAATTGTTTGCTGCCTCTTCTGGGTTCACATGTGATTTACAACCATCCTCTCCATATCCCCACCACTTTCTCCTTTCACCCTTAGATAATCTTTAATTAATTCAGCACTTAACAATGTTCTGAGTTTGTGCCAAGCAGTCTTCATGCTTTCAAGTTTCAAAATAATACTGAGAAATAAGGACAAACTGGACACATTTTACAGATCAGGAAACTGAGGCTTAGAGGAGTCACAGTACTTTGTGTTAATTAGTTATTGCAGGAGATGGAAATCAAACCAGCCAGTTCTGCTGACCGCAGAGTCCCTAATGTTACTTGCCACTCCCTTGGGCATTGATATTAAGTGTAAGCTTAGGCAACTTCACATCAACCCCCAAAGAGGCTGGGCCCAGAGAGGGAAAGCAGATTGCCCAAAGACACACAGCCACTGGGGCAGAGCTGACAGTGAAATATTTCCTTAGGTCTTTTGGATATTTATCATGTGTGAGGTTGCTGGGGGCAGGGAGGTGAACAGAACACCTGCTGTTTGCTCCCAAGCTGCTCACGGATCTTTTTATTTATACAACGGTCTAAGCCAGGCATTGAGCATTTCCCGGAATGTGTGGCTTACGTGTATTTTCTTCACAACAATGACCCACGAGGAAAGGTACTTGTCCCATTTTACAGATGGAGGAACTGAGGCTCAAAGAGGTGCAGGCACAGCAGCCCTGGAGCCGGAGCTCTGGCTCGACCCCGGCCTGTTGTCTTAACCATCCACTCTCTGCCTCCCTGGTTTGCAAATGTGCAGCACTCTGGATGAATGGGTAGGGGTATAGTATATGATATTTAATAACAGATAATATCAACCCGGTGTTGTAGCTGAATGACCCTCCTCCTCAGGGCCTGAGCAGGAGAGTGGAGCTTTGGATAGAGGGGTCAGGACCTTTTCTGACACTTAATCACCAAAGAGAGAGCAGTTAAACTCTATCCCCAGACAGGAAGGTGACTCAGACTTTCCTCCAAGACAGTCCAAGACCAATCCCAGAACCTCAGGCTGGCCCAACTAGCAGCTCCCAGTCTCTCTCCTTTAGAGCATGGAGAAAAGGTCCTCAGGTGATTTCCCCGGCAGGCAGAGATGAGGCTTTCAGCAGCCGAGGAACAGAGAAAAATCTTACTCCCAGGAAACTTGGAGGCCAGAGAAGGGCAGGGATTTATCCTAAGTTCTGCAGAAAGTCAGAGGCTGAGGCCAGCCCCATCTGGAACTTCGAACAACTCTTGGAGAGGCCTGCTGTGTACTTGAGGCTGGCGACACCATGATGGACAAGGCCCAGGGCCTGCCTAGAAACGCTTATGGCCCAGTGGGGAGTGATGTCACGACTGGGCAAAGACTACATGGCGTGTCTACCACATGGTGGAAGGACGTGGCAGACTGGTGGCCAGAGAAGGATGCCATGCAGTGCTCTCTGGAAGGGGGAGGGGAAGTACTTGGGTAGGCATGGAAGGGTGCATCTTGCCAGTGGAGAAGGGAGTAGGAGCACTCCAGGAGGAGGAAGCAGCATGACCAAAAGCTCTGCGCTGGGATCTCGCCCAGGGACTGTGAGAGGCGGTAGAATGCCTGAGTTGAAAGCCTAAATTTTGGAATCGCACTACCTAGGTTTGCACCCTGGCTTTATCACTTACAGCTGTAGACCTCGGCAAGCCTCCTAACGTCCCAGTGCCTGTTTCCTTCTCTTTAACACGGGGAAAACCATAGTACCCACTTGAGAGGATTTTTGTGAGGATTAAATAAATTAATCCACATAAAAGAGTGAGGCACATATGATCATCTGTTATTATAAACATCATAACTGGGTTCAGGGAGAATTTCAGGGTGGTCCAGTGTTCTTTCCTCTGCACTTGGCTCCCTCTCACTCTTCAGGGCTCTGAGAAACCTCCTCCCTACCTCACGCAGTGCTCCAGCTCCTTGATGGGTGGCGTGGAGAGGAGGAGATTCTGGGAATAGGTCTAGTGAGGCTTTTGGAAAGTCCCAACTGCAGGACTGAGATCCAACTGCAAGAGTTAGGACAAGAGAGTGGAGGAGAGTCTCCTGGAAGGTGGGAATCTAGCAAGGGGGGCTGCTCCAAATGGACCGGAAAGACATTCCTCCAACCCAGGCAGGGGCCCTCTTGCCTAATGGCTCCAGAAAACTCTTACAAGACTGGTCAGCTGGAGAGGGAGGTCACATATTTATGGCCATTTGTAAACACAGCAAGAATTTGCCTTGGCCTCCCAGGCAGGGACAAGGAATGCCCAGAAACAACTGGGCTGGGGAAGAGTTGGGGAGGGCAGGGCAGCACTGGGGCTTCCTTGAGCCGCTCAGCCCCCTACTCTGGTCCACGGCAGGCAGGAGGCCTCCAGAGTCACTAGCCCACCTTGACCAGCCTAGGGGGTTCTAGAGCCAGAAGAGGCAGCCGCCTTCACAAGATGGTTTGAGGGTCAGTGGAAGAGTCTCACCTGAGCCAGTGTCTTTGAGGAACAGGACATGCTCATGACTTCTGGGGTGGAGATACGTCATAGGGACTTGTGGAGATGGGACCGTCTCCAAGGATCCCCTGGGGGTCCTCCACTTCCTGTGCCGGCACCCTGCTGTCTTTGTGATCAAGCTTCTCTCTGGGTCTGTGTCTTACTCTGTGGCTGCTGCTTCTGCAGTCTCCATAGGTCAGCCATGGCTCCCCTTCCTCACATCCCTCATTGAGCGCAGCTCCTGCTCACTCCTTTCCCAGAGAAGGTCTTGGCTTCTGTGCCACACTCTTCTCCACGTCAGAAGCACATTGGGTTTTGGGAAGATGGACTGACACACACACTCTCGGAGAGGGGTGCTTTCCCCATAACTGTCTTTTCAACTGAGTGGTCATTTAACATCTAATTGAGTTATTTATTATTATAAAATAAATAGATACTAGATCTGGTTTTGAATCAGTATTACATGTTAGCTCAGCTGCTATGATAAAATAATGTGAATTGAGTGGCTTATCAACAACAGAAAAATTTATTTCTTACTGTTTTAGAGGCTGGAAATTCGCATTCATGATGCCAGCAGGGTCAGGTCCTGGTGGGGAGCTTCTTTCAGGGTATAGACCGCCAACTTCTCATTGTATCCTCACGTGGAGGAAAGACAGAGTGAACTAGCTTTCAAGCTTCTTATAAGGGCATTCATCCCATTCATGAGTGTTCCACCCTCAGGACCTAAGTACCTCTCAAAGGCCCCACTTCCAACATCACATTGGGGATTAGATTTCAGCATAGGAATTTTGGAAGCATACAGATATTCAGTCCATAACATGTATGCATGATATAACAGTAAAAACCAAACCTCTCTCCCTGTCTTCTGACCCCCAGTTACATTTCCCAGAGGTAACTACTCTTGCCATTTTCTTCAACAATATATTTTTATTGAAGGGTAGTCAGTTTACAATGTCAAGTTCCAGTGTACAGCACAATACTTCAGTCATACAGGAACATACATATATTAGTTTTCATATTCTTTTTCACCATAGGTTACTACAAGATACTGAATATAGTTCCCTGTGCTATACAATATAAACTTGTTGCTATCTTCAACAATAATTTTTATGGTGATTTGTGATTTGAGAGTTTCTGAGATGTGGATGAAAAGTCCCAAGAGAAAGCAATAGGAAAGCAGAGCCATGAAATGCCCAGAAAACCTAATTAGAGGGAAGAATCTTTTCTCTGGGCCATGTTCCCTTCTAAATAATGGTGCAAGCCCCCATTCCTGCATCCCATTTGGGCCTCTCTTTCCTGGTGTGAGAATTTGGCTGTGATTCTGCTCTCTGGGTTTTAAAGTCTGATGAGATAGGTTTTCCTTCCATTTCAGAGCATGCCTATTGGTTTGAGTTCTCCAACCAACCCATTACATTGGCCACTAGGGTGGTTGCCATTGGCTCTAGATTTAAACTCTAGTCCCATCAGTTGCTGCCTTAGTGACAGGTTACCAGGAATAAGCATATCTTTCCAGAAAGATTCAAAGATTCTAAGCATATATGCTCATATAGCCCCAGTACCCCTTTTTCCTACAAATAGGATAGTATACTGGATAAGTGATTTAGGTCACTTTCACCACTTCTCTTTAACATTGTACTAGAATGATAACCAGTGCAATAAGTCAAGAAAAAGAAATAAAAGGCATAAGAATTAGAAAGGAAGAAATAAAGCTATCATTATTCATATGACATGATTGGGTACAGAGAAGTTTCCAAAAGAATTTACAGATGAGCTATTGGAATCGATAAGTAAATTTAGCATGGTTGCTGCGCTCAAGGTCAATATTCAAAAGCTGATTTTATTTCTATAAATGAGCAACATGTAAATAGATACTTAAAGATGAGACCATTTTAAAATTTTAACTGGCAATTTAAAATGTTATATAATACCATAACTAACTTAAAAGGTAGAAATGTATCTAACGAAAGTTGTGCAAGACTTCAACACTGAAAACTGCAAAGTAGTTTTGAAAAAAAAAATAAAGAAAAGGTAAATGGATTGTAGAATATACCATGAAAATAGATTGAAAGACTCAGTATTATAAAGAGTCTACTTCTCATTTCTTCAAATTGATCTATAGATTTAAGGCAATCCCACTAAATATTTTCAAAAATATAGAATGTCTTTATTCTTGAAAGAAAGCTATGTGTTTGAAGTTTTTAAGAATGGAGTGTCGTCACTGAGTACAACTTCCATTCACTGAGAGAACACTGCCTAAAATTTGTTTCATATGGCTTTTAAGAAATATCTCTATAAATCTGATGTGGGAAAAAGTCTCTACATGCAGACATAAAGGAAGATACATCCTGCCTCTGTTTGAAAACCAGGCTTTTCCCAGCTTCAAAGTAGGTTTTAAAACACTAGTGCTCCAGGTCTGTTACACAATTCACTACATGTGTGACTCACTGACTATACATTTTTTTAAAATGGAGTGTCACAATGTTCACAATTTACTTGCAAATTATTATTTTTAAATGTTACTGGAAAAATGTTTTTCCATAATCACTTGAGACATTTTCTTCTCTTCATATTTAAGAATAAACTTATTTTTTAATTAATAAAATTTCATTGAGGTATAATTGAGATACATTATATTAGTTTCAGGTGTACAACATAGTGATTCAATATTTGTATATTTTGTGAGATGATCACCACAGTAAAACTAGTTAACATCTGTCACCATGCATAGCTACAATTTTTTTGGGTGTGTAATGAGAACTTTTGAGGTTGACTCTCTTAGCAACTTTCAAATAGGCAATGTAATATTATTAACTATAGTCATCATCATGCTGACTATTAGATCCCCATGACTTATTAATTTTATAACTGGAAGTTTGTAACTTTTTTGCCCCCTTCACCCTTTTGTCCACCCGCCCCCTGCCTCTGGCAACCACCAATCTGTTCTCTGTATAAGATTTTTTTTTTTTAAATTCTGCATATAGGTGACATCATATATATTTGTCTTTCTCTGTCTGACATTTCACTTAGCATAATGCCTTCAAGGTCCATCAGAGTGTTTGCAAGTGGCAAGATTTCATTTACTATATAGCTATAGCTTTGTAATGTAGTTTGAAATCAAAGATCATAATGCCTCCAGCTTTGCTCTTTCTCAAGATTGCTTTGGCTATTTGGGGTCTTTTGTTGTTCCATACAAACTTTAGGATTGTTTGTTCCCAGGATGGCTTTTTTTAAAAAGGATTTTTAAATTTTAAAAATACTTTAATTTATTTCTATTTTTTATTTAAAAAAATTTGTTGGGCAGAGGTAATTAGGTTTATTTATTTATTTTTAATGGAGGTACTGGGGATTGAACCCACTGCGCTATACGTTCCCTCCTCAGGATGGCTTTTATTACAAGCAGATTCTAAAATTTCAATGGAGAGACAGGAGACCAAGAATGGCCAAAGCAATTCTGAGGAAGAAAAGCAAAGTTGGAAGACATGCTCATCAGATTCAAGACTTACTATAAAGCTGCTGCGCTTAAAAAAACAAAACAAAATAAAGTGTCATATCAATCAATTATCCAAATGGGAAAAAAAATAAGGACTATTGATCCATTACCTCAAACTATATATATATAAAATCAATTTCAGCTTGGTTGTTGATATAAATGTGAAAGGTAAAACAATAAATACTTTAGAAGAAAACAAGAAAATACCTTCATGACCTAAAAATAGGAGACGATCTCTTAACTGGGAATATAAAACAATACTAATGATAAGAAGAAAAATGGGTAAATTAGACCACGTTAAAGCAAAAATGTGTTCATCAAAAGACACTGTTAAGAAAGTGAAAAGTCGAGTCAGAGAGCGGTATTGAAAAAACACATCTTATCCAGAATATATAGAGAACTCCCACAAAAATCAATGAGAAAATGACAGACTACTTTGAGGGGAAGAGGGGTAAAAATTCTTGAACCAGCCATTTCACAAAGAAAATTTCCAAGTGGCAAAAATACCAAAACAAACTCTAAATGGTGTTCAATTTCATGAGTCACCAGGGGTATGCAAATTAAAACCATAACGAGGTACCACGACTCACCCATCAGAATGGCTGAAAAGGAAATGACAGATAATGCCAAGTGTCAGCAAGGCAACTAGAAATTTCACACACTGATGATGACGATGTAAATTGGTAGAAGACCTGGGAAAATCCTGTGGCAGTACTTACTAAAGCAGAATAAATGCATATCCTATAACTTGGAAATTCTACTCTTAGATATATACCTAAGAGAAATGTGTACATATGCCCACCAAATGACATATACAAGAATGTCAATAGCAGCAGCATTTATAATAGCTCCAACCTGGAAACTACCCAAATGTTTATCAACAGTAGAATGGATGAAGAAATTGTATATTCTTTTTTCATTGTTTTTGTTTTTGCCAGGTCTTTTTATTTTAAAGTGTACAACTCAATAATTTTTAACAAATGTACAGAGTTGTGCAACCATCACCACAATTAAGTTTTAGAACATTCCACTACCCCAGAAAGATCCCTCATGCTCATTTGCAGTCACTCCCCTTTCCCCATCCCCAGCCCCAGTCAACTACTAAATTACTTACTATCTCTATAGATTTGCCTTTTCTGGACATCTCACATACAGGGAATCATCCAGTGTGTGGCCCTTTATGTCTGGCTACTTCACTTAGCATAATGTTTTTGACGCTTGTCCATGTTTTAACATGTATTAGCACTTCATTCCTCTTTATAGCTGAATAGTATTCCATTGTGTGTGTATAATTTTATTTGTTCATTCATCCATTGATGGACATTTGGGTTGTTTCCACTTTTTGCCTATTGTGTATAATGCTGCTATGAATATTCATACACAAGTTTTTGTGTGGACACATGTTTTCCTTACCCTCTTGGTTAAATGTTCCAAGGAGTGTAGTTGCTGGGTCATATAGAAAATTTCTTATGACACTGCCAAACTTTACATTTCCACCAATTTATTGAGGATTCTAGTTTCATCCTTGCTTGTTATTATCTGTCTTCTTTTGATTATAGTCATTCTTGTGGTATGAAGTGATATCTCATTGTGGCGGGCATCTCTCTAATGATTAACAATGCTGAACATCTTATATGCTTGTTGGATGTTCATGTAGCTTCTTTGGTGAAATATCTATTCAGTTACTTTGCCTGTTTTTAAATTGGATTACTTGTCTTTTTGTTGAGTCATATTCTATTAAAGTGTCCTATATATTTTATTTTATTTTATTTTTTTGATGGCTGCTTGGAGTTTATTTTCTACTGGTGCAAGGCATAGGGTTATGAGGTGTCAGGAAAGCTCTTGTGTGGCTTGGGTAGTAAAGGGTGTGGTTCTCTCAATTTCCTTTTTTCGTGTTTTCCTATTTTGGTATTAAAGGAACCCAACTGTTTCCGCTGGCTGTAGCCTGCTTAGGGTGGGGGCGGGGTTGGTGGGGTGGGGACCACGCTCTTATGAGCCTAGCGCCTTGGAAGGAAGCCTGGCAGCTGGTGGCGGCCACTCAGGATGGGGGCCTGGAGTTGGTTTTGCCAGGCTGGCCACCAGGCTACAGCTTCCCCATGGCTTCCCAAGCCAGGTCACAGGTGGTCGTATAAGTGGAGACCTGGGGCAATTTCGAGTGCTCTGGGGACTCCAACACTGTGGCAATGAATGTGAGAGTGGACTTCCCGAAAAAGAAGCTAGCCCACCAGTGTCATGGGCCAGCTTGGGGAGACCTGGGCAGTGGGGGATGGCTTTCCTGGGCTACCCCGCACCTCCGCAGCAGTTGATACTGCAAGTGGAACCCAGGTGGCCCCGGTAGTAGTTGTGGGTGGCCCCGAGCGAGCGAGCCGCTGGAGGGGATGGTTGCCATGCCCTTGCTTGTGGGCTGGTTGGAAACCTGGGCAGCGACCCCTCACAGGCCTCGGCGCACAGTCACAGGTGAAGGGGACACGGATGCTAGGCCATGGAGCCCATTTGCAAAGGTGACTGCAAGCGACCGCTCCACGACGCACTAAAGTGTCCTATGTATTTTAGACATACATGTTTAAGCAGATACAGTATTTGCAAACATTTCCTTCTAGTGATTAGATTGTCTTCATGGTGACTTGTAATGTTTTATATTTTGATGAATTTCAGTTTATTAATTTCACAAACTTGCTTTTGCTCTTGTATCTAAGAAACTGTTACTGTCTCTTTAAAAAAATTTTATTTTTAAAATTTATTTATTTAAATTTCATTTTATTGACTTATAGTCAGTTTATAATGTGTCAATTTCCAGTTTAGGGCACAATTTTTCAGTTATACATGAACATACATATATTCATTGTCACATTCAAATTTTTTTAATTGAAGTACGGTCAGTTAATGTGTTAATTTCTGGTATATAGCATAATGATTCAGTTATGCATGTATATATATATCCTTTTCATATTCTTTTTCATTATAGGCTATTACAAGATATTGAACATAGTTCTTGGTGCTATACTGTAGGACGTTAATGTTTGTCTATCTTGTATTAGTGACCCTTTTGATGAGCTGAGCCTCAACAAGGTCCTCCTGCTCCATGTTGTTCAAGTCAATAGAATGAGACTGAGTCTGGTTCAGAAGCAAAGGAATTTGATTCAGAAGCAAAGGAATTTGATTCCTTGACCAAAGCATGAAATACCAGCTTCTGCTCTAGAGCATGGAGCTCTCCCCCACAGGCTGTGGGTGGGGCTGCTTCGTAGGGCTCCTGTCCATGGAAAAGGGCAGAGTTCTTGTGGGTTGGGGGCAGGCCCAGCTGTGCTGCTCACCCACCAGTTCGCAGTGGCAGGCGCAGTCTCTGCGTGTTGCCGAAAAACGGGTTACAGCTCCGTTGTGACAGCAACCTTGATCCTAGGCGAGAAACCAAGCAGCACTCAAGAGTTGGAGAACTCAACTTTATTACGCCAGCAGACCGGAAGGACTTAACACTTCAAGCTCTGGACCCTATCCGTAGGTTTACACAGGCCTTTTATAGGCTGCCAGTTTTACACTTTGCAACATCACATGCAAATACAGTAGAACAGAAGTTGACCAACCAGAAATAAGCTTTGTAGCAATAGACCAATCAGGAGTGAGCTCCATGCAAATGAAGTACTACAAATGGACCAATCAGAAGTTAGGAAAGTGGACCAATCAGAAGTGAGATTAATAACCAATCAGGAGTGAGAGTAATAACCAATCAGAAGTGAAGGAAGTAACCAATCAGAAGTGAGCTCAGGGAACCAATAGAATTCTAGGTGTAAGTTAGCCGCTTTAGAGGCAAAAAGTGAGATAAAGCTCTGAGCCGGCGAACCGGTTGGTGCTGGGAGGAGAGCAGCGGCTCTGCCTAGAGGTCTTGCTAGTCTTTTTATGGGGCTTCCCGCCTCATGCACACGGCCGCTGCCGCCATCTTGAATTGACGTGTGAAGTTCAGTGTTTGTCCAGAAGACTCGCCAAGTCCGGGTGTTGCGTGCAGCAGTTCTGCGCTGGACACTAATCCACGGTGCTAGGTGCAAGGCCTCCACACAAGGCGCCCTACAGGCAAGTGAAACTAGACTTAGCACAAAAGAAGTTAGACCCTATCTTATCACCCAGAGTGTATCTTTCCCTTGGGACCCCAGTGGGCTTTTCTGGTGACAAAACCCTTGCCTAACCCAAGGTCACAAAGATTTTGTCCTAAGAGATTTATAGTTTTAACTCTACATTTAGGTTTCTGACCATTTTGAGTTAAATTTTGTGAACAGTGTGATGTACGGGGTCCAACTTCATTCGTTTGCATATAGGTATCCAGTTGTCTCTTGGTTCCTTTCTTGAAAATAATTGGACTATAAATGTAAGTGTTCATTTCTGGGCTTTCACTTCTGACATTGATCTATATGTCCATCCTTATTCAGTTCTACACTCTTTATTGAGAATTTTTTTTAATTGACATATAGTTGATACACAACATGATACAAGTTACAGATATACAATATAGTGATTTACAATTTTAAAGATTATATATCATTTAGAGTTATAATGCATTTGCTATATTCCCTATGTTGTGCAATATATCCTTATAGCTTTTTTTTTTTTTAAGATTTACAGTCCACACTCTTTATTACTATAGTTTATAGTAAGTTTTTTTTGGTATGTATATGTTTTTATTGAAGTATAGTCAGTTTACAATGTTGTGTCGATTTCTGGTGTATGGCACAATGCTTCAGTCATATGTGAACATACATATATTCGTTTTCATGTACTAAGTTTTGAAATTGGGAAATTATGTCCTCTAATTTTGTTATTCTTTTTCAAGATTGTTTTTGTTATTCTAAGCCATTTGTCTTTTAATATAAATTTTAGAAAAAGCTAATCAATCTCTGTGGAAAAAAGGACTTTCTTGGATTTTTATAAGATTGAGTTAGATCTATTGATCAAATAGAAGAGAATTTTCTGTAAATAATGACACAGAATGTCTTTAGACACAGAATGTCTGTTTATTTAGATTTCTTTTACTCTTGGCAATGACATAATTTTCACTGTTCATGTTTGTTTCATTCCAAAGTATTTTGTTCTTACTGATACTGTTACAAATGAAATTGTTCATTTTTGGATTGTTCATAAGTGTATAGAAGTTCAGATGATTTTTATTGATTTTCTGCTCTGCAATCAACTGTACTACTGCTGTTTCTGCTAGGGTTTTGTTTGTTTGTTTTGGTATTTTTGTAGTCCCCTTAGGATTTTCTGTATGCAAGATCATGACATCTGCAAATGGGGATAGTTTACTTATTCCCTTCTGGGAAGTGATGGCTCATTAATCTTTGTTGCCTAATTTCCTGGCTAGAACCTCCAATAAAACGCTGAATTAAAGTGACCAGAGCAGAAATCCTTGTCTTGTTCCGAATCTCAAAGGGGAAGTATTCAGTCGTTCACCATTAAGTATGAATTAGCTGTGTTTTTTTCATAGATGCCCTTAATTAATCGAGAAAGTTCCTTTGTTTTTTTCATTTGCAGAGTATTTTTTTAAATCATGAAAAGGTGTTGGATTTTGCCAAATTCTTTTTCTGTGTCTATTGAGATGATCGTGCTTTTGTCCTTTGTTCTGTTACTATGGTGTATTGCATTGATTGTTTTTTTGTATGTTAAACTAGCCGTGTATTCCTGAGATAAATTCCACTTGATCATAGTTAATCCTTTCTATATTTTGCTGGAATTGGTTTGCTAAAATTTTTTTTAAAGAACTTTTGCATTTAGAGTCACAAAGGGATGTTGTTTTTCTTAGTCTTCCTAGGCTTTTTTGTTTTTTTGTTTTTTCCCTTAGTTTACTTTTGTGATCTCTTTTCCTGGTTTTGGTATCAGAGAAATATTGGTCTCATAGTGTTCCCGACCCAGGTCCTTGGGCTCTTTAATCAATAGAAATTGATAAAAGGTCAGATAAGAAATTCTGGCAAGGCTTTACTGAGGCTTGCGCTGCAGCACAAGGGAGCGAAAATAAGAAACAGATGCCCTTGCTTGCTCTCCAAGGAGGGTGGGTTGATTCCTTAAATGGGTTGAGCATGGGTCAGGCCAGATGGGTGGCTTAGTTGGGCTTCCCACCCCCTTGGTGGTGTTGGGTGCAGGAATCATGCCACAGTACTTTGCTTTTGCTTCTGGCACCTCATAAGTGGCACTTGGGTTTTGGCCTTTTTGCATCTTATTGTTCATAATTTGCCCTAACTGCCCATGCATGCAGTTGTTTTTAGTCCCTTATAATTTCTCTGTGTTCTGTTGCTGGAGAAGGCATTTGTCCAGGTGCAAGCACTTCAATAAAGGGTCCCAGGTCCCAAGTCCCAGCCTATCTCAGTAGAATAAGTTGGGAAATATTCCCTCTTATTTTTTAAGTGTTTGAGAAGGATTGATATTAAGTCTCTCTTAAACTCTTGTCAGAGTTCACCACTGAAGCCTTCTGGGCCTGGCCTCTTCTTTGTGGGAAACTTTTTGATTACTAATCCAATCTTTTTGCTTGTTATCTGTTCAGACTTTCAATTTCTTTCTTAGTGTTGGTAGTTTGTGTCTTTCTAGGAACTTGTCCATTTCATCTAGGTTATCTAAATTGTTATACAACTGCTCATAGTATTTTCTGGGTAGTCGTATCTCCTCGTTCATTCCAATTTTATTAATATATGTCCTTTCTTTTCACCTGGGTCAGTCTAGCTGAAGGTTTGTCAGTTTTGTTAATAGTTTCAAAGAACCAGCCTTTGGTTCCATTGATTTTCTTTGTTGTTTTTCTAGTATTTATTTATTTCCACTTTATATTATTTCATTGCTGCAGCTTGCTTTGGATTTATTTTGCTCTTTTTTTAAAAATTAGTTTCTCATGATGGAAGTGTACGTTACTGATTTGAGATCATTCTCATTTTTAAATATAGGCATTTATGGTTGTAAACTTCTCTCTATGCACTGTTTTAGCTGTATCCCCTAAGTTTTGAGTGTTTTGTTTGCATCCAGTTCAAACTATTTTCTCATTTCCCCTGTGATTTCTTTTTCACTCACTGGTTTTCAGGAATTTGTTGTTTAATTTTCATGTATTTCTGAATTTCCAAAAATTTTTCTGTTATTTTATTCAGTTGTGGTTGGAAAACACATTTTGGATCATTTCAGTCTTTTAAAAATTATTGAGGCTTGTTTTACAAACTTATGGTACATCCTGAAGAATGTTTTGTGTACATTTGAGAAGAATGTGTATTCTGCTGTTGTTGTCTGCTGTGTGTTATTGTGTTTCCCTAGATGCCTGTAAGGTCCAGTTGTTTTATAGTGTTTTTCATGTCTTCTGTTTTCTTATTGATCTTCTACCTATTTATATTAATTATTGAAAATAGGGCACTGAAGTCTCTATTATTGTTGAATTATCCCTTTGATTCTGTCAGTTTGTTTTTTGTGTATTTTGGGGGTACTGTTATTAGGTGAATAAATATTTTATAATGGTGGTCTCCCTGACTTACCCTTTTATCACTATAAAATATCCTTATTTGATGTTAGTAACAAATTTACTCTTAGTCTATTTTACCTGATACTAATATAGGTACCATAGCTCTCTTTTGCATTTATATGTCTATTTGCATGATACATCTTTTTCATCCTTTTATTTTCAACCTATATGCATATTTGGCTCTCAAGTATGTCTCTTGTAGACATCAATATAGTGGGATCATGTTTTTAAAAATCCATTCTTCAAACTCTACTTTTAATTGGACAGTTTAATCCATTTACATTCAATGTAATTACTGAAAAGGTAGAAGTTATGTCTGTCATTTTTCTATTTGTTTTCTATATATATTGTCTTTTTTTCCCAACTGTCCCTCCATCATTACCTTCTTTTGTGTCAAGTAGATATTCGCAACATTTTATTCCCCTCATTGTTTCTTTTACTATATTTTAAAGTATATTTATATTTCTTAATATTTCCCCTGGGGAATATAATTAGCATCTTAATTTGGAAGAATCTAGTTTGGAATAATATCAATTTAATTTCAATAATACACAAAACCTTTGCTTCAGTCCCTCCCCTCTTCTTTGTATGTCATAAGCTGAACAGTACACTTTTATCATTGATTGTTTTATATAATTTTAAATTTTAAATCAGTTAAGATAATAAAAGAGAAATTATATATATGGTATTTTATGGTTGTGAGTTTGTCACCAGTTGTGGGTTCTGGCCAGCAGAAGTCCCACCGAAACGGAATGAATTACTCAAGACTGTGGAAAAGGCAAGAGAGCGAGAGGGAGTCAGGAGCCAGCTCCACAAACCTCTCAAATGCCCCCACATTTACTGTGTACAGTCAAAGGAGAAATCATTGGCAGTTGTATGATGGAATGCAGGAATTTAGGGAAAGACAGAGTGGGATCTAGATTGTAGAGTCTGGCTCAAGGTCAGAAGACCCTTTATGTTTTGGTAAGTCATGTTCATGTTGACATCCTCGAGCCTTACAGCTTGTCGGGGCAGACCGTCTGAGAAGCAGCTGCTTAACATTTTTCTTGGACTCGGGGGGCTGTGCCTGTCTTAGGTTGCCCCCCTCTGGGGGTGTTACCCGTCATTGGCTAACCAGCCTTCTCACGTCTGAGTCTGCAGCTTTTTATAACTTGTTTACCATTCCAGCCTAAGACTTGTTCCTTTGTGGGCCTGCGGTTTACCTTTAGGGAAGTCATGGGAAGAGGGGAACAAGATACATTCTTATAGATATGTTAAAGCAGACCACCAGCCCAGCCAGTTCCTTGCTTTGGGGATACAAGACTGTCTAACAGCAGGCACGCCCAGCGTTTATAGCCGAGGGCCTGGGTCCTTGCTTTGCAAGGAGCAGGGTGCTGTCTAAAACCTCAACTATGCAAGCAAGGCAGTTACTAAGAACATTTGCTCTTCTTTAAGGAGATAAGCGGCTGGGGTCTGTTACAATTTGTTAACCCAATCATGGGCTCCCACATATGGTGATCTATTTTATTACCTTTACCAATAATCTAATTTGTCACTTTATTACCAGAGATCTTTATTTCCTTGTGTAAATTCAAGTGACCATCTGGTGCCACTTCCTTTCATCCTGAAGAACTTCCTTTAGAATGTCTTGTAAGGCAGGTCTACTAGCAACAAATTCTTTGTGTTTGTTTACCTGGAAACAACCTTTAGGATAATTTTGTTGAATAAAGAATTCTTGGATGACAGTTTCCTTTAGCACTTTGAATATGCCATCCCATTGCCTTCTGTTCCTCATTTTTAAAAACTGTCATAAGAGAGAAGGTATAGCTTAGTGGTAGAGTGCATGCTTAGCATGCCTGAGGTCCTGGTTTCAATTCCCAGTACCTCCATTAAAAAAAAAAACCGTAATTATCCCCCTTGGAAAAAAAATTGTCATAAGAAATCCATAATATAAAATTCACTGTCTTAACTGTATCTAAGTATACATTTCAGTAGTGTTAAGTATATTCACGTTGTTGTGTAAACAATCTCTAGAAATTTTTCGTCTTGCAGAACTGAAACTCTATGTTCATTAAACATTAATATCCTATTCTTCCCTTTCTTCCAGTCCCTGGCAACCACCATTTTACTTTGAGTGGCTCTATGAATTTGACTACTCTAGCTAACTCATATAAATGGAATTATACAGTATTTGCCTTTTTGTGACTGGCTTATTTCACTTAGTATCATGTCTTCAAGATTCATCCATGTTGTAGCACATGTCAGAGATTCATCCCTTTTTAAGGCTAAAAATGTTCCATTTTATGTACATACCACATTTTGTTTATCCAGTCTTCTGTCACCAGACACTTGGGTTGCTTCCACTAATTAACTGTTGTGCTAGTTTTGGAAGTAAAGTGTGTGAAAGTTCCAACTTTATTCTTTCTCAAAATGGTGTTGATTATTCAGGCTTTTTTGAGATTTGAAATGAATTTTAGAAAAAAATTTTCTATTTCTGAAAAGAAATAGCTGTAGCTATTGGGGATCATACTGACATCTTAACAGTATTAATTCTTCCAGTCCATGGACATGGGTGCCTTTCCATTTACTTGTGTCTTCTTTAATCTCTTTCAGCAATGTTTTGTAGTTTTCGTTGCACAAATCTTTTGCCTCCTTAGTTAAGTTTACTGCTAAGTATTTTATTCTTTTTGATGCTATTGTAAATGAAATTGCTCTCTTAATTTCCTTTTTAGTTTGTTCATTGTTAGGATATAGAAATGCAACTGGTTTTTGTGTATTGATTTTGTATCCTACAACTTTGCTGAAATTACTGTTAGTTGTTCTGTGGAATCTTTAGGGTTTTCTTACACATAAGATCATGTTATCTGTGAACAGAGATAATTTTACCTCTCCCTTTCCACTTTGGAAACCCTTTCTTTCTTTTTCTTTTCTAATTTCTCTGGGTTGGACATCTAATACTATGTTGAATAGAAGTGGTGAAAGCAGGCATCTTTGTTTTGTTCTTGATCATAGAAGAAAAGCTTCCAGTCTTTTACTACTGGGTATGATGTTAGCTGTGTGTTTTTAATATATGGCCTTTATTATATTGAGGTAGTTTCCTTCAATTCCTAGGTTGTTTTTTTTTTAGTGGTTTGCCTTTGTTTCTTTGACAATACATCACATGTTAATCTTACTGTCATTCCTGTGTATGTGATGGATATTTTTTCTAAGTTTTTCTCTTTGTTTTTGTCTTTCAGCAGTTTAATTATTAGATGTGTTGACGTAGAGATCTCTTTTTGGTCTATCGTACTTCAGTTGGTTGAACTTCTAGGATATGTAGATTAATGTTTTCCTCAAGCTTCGGAAGATTTTAGTCATTTTTTCTTCAAATGTGTTACCTGCTTTCTCTCCTTTCTTTCTGAGACTCCATTTGAACGTGTGTTGCTGCTATGGATCATGTCCTACAGGCTTCTGAAACTTCCTTTTTCTTCATTCTTTTTTGGCATTATTCAAATTGGATAACTTTGATCTATTCTCAAGTTCACTGATTATACTGCCAGCTCAAACTTGATTTTGAGCCCATCTAGTGAAGTTTTCGTTTCAGTTATTGCATTTTTCAGATCCCACTGGTTCTTCTGCTTCTTTTTTAAAAAAATAATTTCTGTGTCTTCATTATTGTTTTCTACTTGAGGAGTCATTGTCATCATACCTGAATTCTTTAAACATGGTCTCTTTTAGTTCTTTGCATACATTTATAATAGCTGTTTTGAAGACTTTGTCTTCTAAGTCTAACATTTGGATTCCCCAAAAGACAGTTTCTGTTGACTGTTTTGTTTCTTATGTACGAGTCACAGTTTTTGGGGTTTCTTTGCCTGTCTTGTATTTTTTTGTTGATAGCTCGCCATTTTAGGTCATATATTGTAGCAACTCTGGATTGTTTTATCTCTTCACCACCACTGGGGCTGTTGTTTTTTGTTTTTTTGTTTGTTTGTTTTTAGTTTGTTTCTTTGTTTGGTGACTTGTCTGGAGGAATTCTGTGGATTCTGTTTCCCCCACAGCATGTGGCTGCTGATGTCTCTGCTCAGTTATTTTTTTATTCTTGTTTTTTATTCTTAAACATGGTACTAGGGATGGCCTCTGGGTCAGCACTCCTTGATGGTTGGCCAGTGACTGGTCAGAAGTTATGCTTAAATACTTTTGACTAGTAAGGCTTCCCTCCTTTGCTGAATGATCTGTTTGTGTTTTGGGGTATATATTCAGGGTGCAGCTAGTTTACAGGTCTATTCCAGATTTTGATTCCTGTGTTTTCAAAGTCAAATATTAAGCTCATGCTGAGTAGCTCATTAGGACCTTCTCCAATATCTCCTGAGATCTGTGCAGCCTTTCACAGCCTACCAGACTATCAGAGAAAAGTAGATCTTACTGAGGAGAACTTGGGCCGTCTCATTCCCAGACCTGCCTGTTAAACTTCTGGCTGGTCTGTTTGCTTTTCCCAACCGGTATTGAGACCTCAGACTATCTTTGATATTTGCCTCTCTGATTGTATGGCACTGAGATTATTGTTGTTTTTGATAATGCCTCTGGGCATGAAATTTTCTGCACTCCGATCCAAATAAAGTCATCCCTTTGCACCACTTTGATAGACCTTCTATAACATGAGGCTGAGGGGAGGAGAAATAAGGGTGCAGCCTCAGGCTAAACACCACAGACTCATACTCTTCTTACTAGGGTTCAGTAGATTTTATTGAGTAAATATTTTTCAATTTCTTGTATGTTATATTGGTTTTCTATTGCTGCTATAACAGATTAGCACAAATTTAGTGGCTTAGAGTTACAAATATATATTATCTTATAGTTCTGTGGGTCAGAAACATAAAATGGGCCTCATTAAAATCAGAGTATCAACAGGGCTGCCTTCCTTCTGGAGGCTCTAGAGGAGAATCCATTTCTTTGCTTTTTCCAGCTTCTGGAGGCTGTCTGCATTCTGTGGCATGTGGTCCCCTTCCATCTTCAAAGCCAGGAATGGCCAATCCAGTCTTTCTTACACTGTCTCCCTCTTCCACATTTAGGGAACCATTGTGATTACACTGGGCCCACTCAGATAACTCAGGATCATCTCTTTATCTTATGGTCAGCTGACTAACAAGCTTCATTTCATCTGCAGCCTTCATTCCCCTTTGCCGTGTAACAACATATTCAGAAGTTCCAGGGATTAGGGCATAGACATGTTTGGGAGGCCATTATTCTGCCTACCATATATGATTCTGATAAATTTTCAATTTTCAAATGGTCACTTTTGTCCACTTTGCACAGTTTTATCATTGTTTGTGGGGGAGGGTTTTCCGAGCTTCTCCATCAATCTGGAATGACTATATGATAAATTCTTACAGTGGAACACTGTAAATGATTGAGAATGAATGAACTAAAAAAAAAAGTAACAACATGGCTGAATCTTATTAACACAATGTTGAATAAAAGAAGTTAGACACAAAAGAATACTTTATACATGATTCAAATAGGAAAATACGGTCTAGATATTAGGAGTCAGAATGGTGGCTTTCCTTGGTTGGGAAGTGTTTGGAAGAGGTCATGAGGGGGCTTCTAGGTGCTGATAATCTTCTGATTTATTTTTTTACTTTTTGCTTTGAAGTAATTTCAGACTTAACAGCAATCTTGCAAAAATTGTTTGAGGAATTCCTGTATCCCTATCACTCCAATTCATTGTTATCATTTTGTCACTTATTTTTCAAAAGCCATTCTCCCTTTCCAGATAAGAGGTACAGACACATGCAGCAGATACAGCATCCCTGGGGCAGTGACTGCCTGGGGCTCAGAATAAAAGAATGCAAAGGGTTGCATTCTCACAGTTGGTTCTGGAGGAGCTTTTCCTCAAACAGGCAGCTGATGGCCGCAGGAGCAATATTAATCTAGGTCATCCTCCTACCTGAAGGCTTCTGGGGATTCCAGCTGCCCTTAGTGCCCCCTCCACTTCTCTGTAATCCTCTCTCTGTTACCAGATCACCAGGCATCAGGGAAAACAAATCACAAGAAAATGAGAGATAGGAGGCACTATGGAAAGAACCCTGGGCTTGGGGATGTACTTTCATTGGTTTTCTTCACTCCTCCTTCCATACCATTCCTCGCCCTTTTCTGCTTCCCTCTTCTGATGTCATCTCCTCTCATAGTTTCAGCCACCACCTCTTGTCTGGGGACTGTGCTTTGGGGTTTCCCTGTGCCAGGCATGTCATCTCTTCAGCTTAGACTTTCCCCATCTGTGAAATAAGCAGTGGCCATTCATGCACTTTTAACTCCAAAGGGCTGGTGTGAGAATCATTTGGGCGAAGAATGAACAAGTCTTTGATCCTCCAACAAGCTGATAGTGTCGAGCATTACTAATCCCCATTTCACAGCATGGGAGCCTAAGCCTCAGGAGCATGAGGCAGTGGAACCATGCCAGACTCCCACTGTTAGGGTATAGCCACACTAGTCACACCCTAAGGATTTAAGGTACCTCTTGTTTTTAAGGAACACTGAAAAACCAAATTGGAAACCCACAAAACATATCAAATGGCAGAAGAGATAATTGAAATGTTTGAATTGTTTGCTTTTCTAACTAACAAGCTAATGGATTTTCTAAGGGATTTCTTTCCAGAAAAAAAAGGAATTGTGGTTTTATAATGGAACTTGCTCCCTAAATCCAGGCCAGAGCAAGCTCCTCATTCAGGATAGGGTGCTAGATGATGAATCATCTCCTTGGCTGGTCACTAGAAGTCCTTGGAGGACTTCCATTATTTGCAAAGGCTAGCTGGCTCTTCATCGAGCCTGTTTCCTCTTCTTCTTGGACACTCAGCTAGAGAGTTTCTCAGCCTTCCTTCCAGTGAAGTGAGGCTATTTGTCTGAATTCTGCTCAGTGGAATGTGAGCAGAGCTGATGCCCTCCAACTTCCAAACCTAGACCATAAAAGCCTCCCATGCTTCATGCCTTGCCCTGTTTTCCCTTCCTTGGCGTCATACAGATGAGCATGGTAATATGTTATCAGTGGTAGAGTCACAGATGGAAGGAGCCTGGATCCCTGAATATCACTTTGAGAAGAGTTACCCATTAATCAGGAACACCCATTTTGGACTTTATGTGGTGAGAAGTCAACTTCTATCTTGTCTGAGCCATTACATAATTTGGGGTTTGTTTGTTATAGTATCTAGTATTCCATTATCTAATACATGTTAGTTTACCTGATTCCAACAGTTTTTTTAAACCACAGAAGCATTTTATATCCTTCATGTGTTTAACAATTTCTCCATCCTAAATAAACCAGAAATATTTTCTTAAGTCTCTGTCAACACCTTTGAAAAACTGTGTGCTCCAGAGTTTCATCTTCTCCTCCCCTCACTGAAGTAGATCTTCTTCTCATGAATCTGTCATGAGAAAGAATTCCAAAGGAATCTTTGGAATCAGAATGGGAGTGGAGAGACTAGGACAAGGGAAATTGGATAGAGCAAGTATAGACTATTCTTTTGAGTTTTATTATAAAAGTGCAGTATTTGGAGGCAGATGTGAGGTCAAGGTACTGTTTTCTCAGGATGGGGTAAATAATGGTATGTTGCATGTAGATGAGAATGATACAGTAGAGAGGGGGAAACTGATGATGCAGGAAAGAAATGGGGAATTGAGGAGTAATGTCCTTGAGTAGGAGAGGGGATTAGTCAGAGCAAGGAAGATGCATGTCCGTGGGTAGCTGCAGTAGTTGCAGGTGGGTGTGCTCTTCTGATAACTTTTCTTTTCTCAGGGAAATAGGAATCAAGGTCATCAGTTGAGAGTGAAGGATCACGGAGGAGGGGTTGAAGCTTTGAGTGGAGAGAAGAAAGAATGAAATAGTCTAGGAGAGTGAGTGGAAAAGCGAAAAAGCTGGGAAAATGTAGCAGGACTTTTGGGCACTGTGGAAGGACTACAAGACACCAGTGATCTTAAAGTTTCAGTTAGCATGACTGGATACTTCTTTCCAGCCGTGTTCAGCTGCACTGGTGCAGGCGCTGTGACTGGAGAACTGGGTTTCCCCCTAGTCCTGGTTTTGTCAGGAGGTTGTAAGAGTGAGAGTTGGAGTTATTTGGACAAAAGAGTTGAAGGTATAGGTAAATGATGCTTGTAATGAAAGACCAAGGAAGTGGGGTTGAGTAAGGAGAGAAGCAAGGACCTGAGGGGGAGCAAGGGACAGGGAAAAAGGACAGGATCAGTTTGGTTGCAGTGGAAGCACTGTTGGAATTGGGTACTCAATGTAATGAGTTGGGCTGCTAGATGATGGTAGTTGGAGAGTGGGGTGTGTGAAGTTAAGATTATGCAAGTGCAGTTACTGGTAATAATGTGGTCAAGGGTGTGACCTTGGGAGTGAGGGGTTGAGGTTGGTGGAGGATAAGCTTATTGAAGCAGAGAAGGTCATGGAACTGAGAGGCTGGTTATAGAAATCACCGTGACTGTGATAGGATCATGCTAGAGGGAATGACTGTGAGCTGGGAGCTAAAATTGTCCATGAAGGAGGGAGAGTGCCTGGGGGTGTACATGGGTGAAACAAGGGGTGGGTAATGGATGGGAAGTCTGCTGACATGCATGTCAAAGAATCGCAGGGTTTTAGGGAGAAGAGAAAAGAATGGCTGATTTGGAAGTAGCGATGAGGAGCAAGGAGGATGCCTATTCCATCCCAGCCCCTGGTTTGACAGCTCTCAGGGTGAGAACAGCCACTGCTAAGAAGGCTGCAGGGGAATCATGTCCTCAGGGGGGAACCTAGCTTAGAGCAGAAAGGTGAGCAAAAAGATGAAGGGAACAGGAAGACACCGGCAAGGGTGTCTATTCATTACAGAACTCTCGGTAATGGTGAGCATCTGGAAACAACCTAAATGTCCACTGCCAGGGGAATGGATAAATAAACAATAGATTAGTTCAAAATAGAATGTGCTGTACACAACAATGAAAGTGAATGTACTAGATCTACATGGATCAACATGGAAAAAAAATCTTACCAACATAAACTTGAGTTAAATAAGCAAGTTGTAATAGGTTACATTCAGTATGATGCTACTTATGTAAAACATTAAGACCCAGAAAAATAATACAATATTATATTTAAAAGGCTACAAAAGGGTATTGACACCCTTGGGAAGGACCCCCAGCAGCTTCAGAGTGGTGGTTTTGTGGTTACCCATGAAGACAGAGGGAGAGGGAATAGGTGGGTGTAGGAGTAAGGTCGCTTTGGTTGTATCTAAAATGTTTTACTTGTTAATGGAAAAAAAAAGATAGGAACCAAAACACAGCAAAATATCAACTGCTGTTAAGTCTAGGATGTGGGTTCCCAGATTTTAAAAAATTTTCTGTATGGTTGAAAGATTTCATTTCATAAATTAAAAAAAGAAAGAACCTGAGGGGATTATGGTGAGGTACAGTTATCAAGGCAATATAGTACTGGCACAAAGACAGACATAAAGATCAATGGAATAGAACTGAGAATCCAGAAGTGAAAGCATTCACTTAGGGATGGTTGATTCTTGACACAGGTGCCAAGACCATTCAATGGAGAAAGAAGAGTCTTTTCAGCACATAGTGCTGGGGCTGAATAGCCACATGCAAAAGAGTGAAGTTGAACCTCTACCTCACATCATAGGCAGAAATTAACCCCAAATGAATCAAAGACTGAAATGTAAGAGCTAAAACTATAAAACTCTTAGAAGAAAACCTAAGGATATGTCTTCATGCCCTTGGATTAGGCAGTAGTTTCCTAGATATGACACCTAAAGCACAAGTAACCAAAGAAATGATAGATAGATTGGACGTCATCAAATGAAAACTTTTGTGCTCCAAAGGACACTATCAATAAAGTGAAAAGACAAGCCAAAGAATAGGAGAAAATGAGATCTAACGTCAGGATATATAAAGAACTGTTACAACTCAGCAAGAGGACAAGCAATCCAATTTTAAAATGTGCAAAGGACATAAATAGACATTTTTCTAAAGAAGAGATACAAATGACAACATGCACATGATAAGATGCTCAACATCATTAGTCATGAGGAAAATGTGAATCAAACCCACAATGACATATACCTCTTCACACCCACTGGGATGGCTCTAACCAAAAGGGCAGACAACAACAAGAGTTGACAAGAAGATGAAAAAACTGGAAGCCTCATAACATTGCTGGTGGGAATGTAAAATGGTAGATCCTCCTTGGAATCACTCTGGCAGGTCCTCAAAAAGTTAAACATAGAATTACCGTATGACCCTACAGTTCTGTTCCTACTTGTATACCCATAAGAGTTAAAAACATATGTTCACACAGAAATCTCTACACCAATGTTTATAGCAGCATTATTCATAACAGCCAAAAAGTAGAAACAACTGAAATGGCCATCAATGGATGAATGGATAAACAGAATATGGTATGTCCATAAGGAAATATTATTCAGCTGTGACAAAGACTGAAGTACTGATACATGCCACAACATGGATGAAATTGGAAAACTTAGGCTAAATGAAAGACAGACACAAAATGTCACGTACTGAATGATTCCACTTATATGAAATGTCCACAAAAGGCAAACTGATAGAGACAGAAAGTATTCTACTGGTTGCCAGGGGTTGAGGAGAAGGGAAAATGGAGAGTGACTGCTAATGGGGCCTGTGTTTCCTTTTGGGGTGATGAAAATGTTTTGAAATTAGATGGTGGAGATGATTACACACCTTGTGAATATATTAAAAAGCTCTGAATTATATATACCCTTTAAAAAGGTGAATTGCATAGTATGTGAGTTATATCTCGATTAAAAAAGAAAAATAAAAAACCCAGGAGCAAATCCAGACTCCCCAGAGTGGCCCCAGAAGATGGCTTCCATTCTCTGAGCCTTGGCTTCTCATCTGAGGGGAATTAGGGTAACTCAGGCTGCACCCTCCTGAGAGGGACTCTCAGTCTGTCTAACTGAGTCCATCTAATGGGGCTTGTTACTCTCAGTGGAATAAGTGCCTCTATTCCTAAACTGACCATGGCCACAGCAGTGAGGGGTGCACCCAGGCTCTGGCATCGGACAGAGTGCAGTTTTGGGCCCCACCACTGGCTATGGAATCTAAGTGTGAATTTAAGTCTCAGTCTCCTTATCTGAGAAATGTGGATAATGATGGTGGCCTCTTCTAAGTGTTACTGTGGGGAGGTGATGAAATAGTGAGTGTAAAATACAAGACGCATTGCAGCTGGCACCCTGGCACTCAGTAAGTACCAACTGGCTGCCTTCTCCTCCTCCTTGTCTCCTCCTCTTCTGTATTATTATTACTGTAGTGGTTGTCATCGTGGCCAGTTAGTCCTAAAGTCTTTTACTCCTTCCTCCCCACCTTTCTCTCTCTCCCTTTCAGAATTTCCCACTTGCCTCAAAGTCTACTTGTGGCATAAAAGGTGGTCTGGACACAGCTGCCTCCTGGTCAGGCTCTTGACCAACCAGCCTGCTGCCCCAGAACCTTAGATAAATGTGCTTATCCTTCCTTTCAGTTTGTGGGACAAACTGGTGTGTTGACCTCTCAGCCAAGTAGAGGGGTGGTGGGATGCCTCCTAGAAAGCTTTGGGGCTCCCAGCTGCTCAGAAATCAGGAGCCTGGAGTAATCTTCACAGCCCCATATGGAGCCCCCCCCACCTTTGCTGAAAAGAGGAAGCTCTGAGTTAGCTGTTCAGGGTAGGGCCTTTCTCTTTGCGTCTCAGTAGAAGCAAAAGCCCAGGCCCTCTACTTCTAGGAATTTATCTACCAGATGCATTCCCCTATGTTAGTATGTTCAAGGAAGGTTATTTTGGCATTTTAATGTAGATACAAAAGACTGGGAAAACCCAAAACGTCCATCAATAAAGGGACCAGCTATATGTGTTTTGGCAGATCTGTACAGTGGAAAACCAGAGCCACTGGAAAGAACAAGGCCCATCTGGATTACTGATGGGGCTTTTCCAAGATGCATTCTAGGTTAAAAAGGCCAGATACAAAACAGTAAAAATTTTTGTATTTACTAAAAGCTGCCTTCCTTCCCACCCTCCTTCCCTTCCTTCTTCCTTCCTTTCTCCCATCTCTTTCAAAGGAATACCTTTATATATGTGCTGGCGCATGGACAGACCTTCTGAAGAACAAACAAGAAACATTAAGCCTTGTTGGCCTCTAAGGAAGGGAAAGGAAGTGTGGTGGGGAGGTCAGAGTTACTTTTCAATCTGCTCTTTTTTTTTTGCTGCATTAATTTACATGCAAAAGGGTATTTGGTGGAAAGTAAGTCTCCCTCCTCTGAGCAGCTGTTCCCATCCTCTGCCCTGTTTCCCTCCTTGGAGGCAATGAATGTGACTAATTGTATATCTTTCCAGATATAAGCCATGCATTTGTGTAGATGACTATTTATAGGCAATGATGTGTATTTTTAGAGAGATGATATATACATAACATGAGCTTGGCCATTTACATCATTTATTGAGTACGCTCAAACGTTGCACTCCCTTCACCACGTTCCATCTCCAGAACTTTTTCACCTTCCCAAAGTGAAGCTCTTTCCCATCAAACAGTTAACTCCCATTCCCTCCTTCCCCAGCCCCTGGCAGCCACCATTCTACTTTTGTCCCTGTGAATTTGACTACCTCTAGGTAACTCATAGATACCTCTAGGAGTCATATAGTATTTGTCTTTTTGTGTCTGGCTTATTTCATTTAGCATAATATCCTCAGGGTTCATCCATGTTGTGGCATGTGTCAGAATTTCCTTCCTTTTTAAGATGAATAATATTCCATGACACACATACACACCACATTTTATTTATCCATTCATCCACTGATGGACATTCGGGTTGTTGCCACCTTTATGTATTATTTTACAAACAAAAATTAATTTACACAAAAGAAGAAGGAAGTTTGGGGAAAAGAGAATTTGACCTGGGAAGTCCCCATGCATTGCCAGCATTGTTGGAGGAGAAGGATGGGGCAGCATCAACCTCCTGAGACGAGGAGGGAAAACATCCCCTGCATCAGCCACTGCTGGTGGTTCCCCTTCAGTCCTGAGAAAAACTCCCCTTTCCTTCCTTTGAAAGCTGGTCCCCTGAGCCCTGCCTGGGAACTCAGGGATCCTTGAACGCAGTACCTGCCTCTTCTCCTGCACCAGGGAGACCAAGGGCCCTGGGGGAGCAAAGGCTAACCGACCACAGGTGTGGCTCACCCTCTTCCCAAGCCCCAGGGAAAGGGGTGAAGGGTAGCAGAGGCTAAGCCAGCAGGAAGGGCTTGGGGCCCTGCCGAGTCCCTGGGGATGCAGGTGCTCTCCAGGGGGGAGCCCCTGAGCCCACCCCCTAGGGGGCCTCCATGAGGGCCCCATGTAAGAAAACCCCAAGTTCAGGTGAAGAGCCGTCAGACCAGTTCTCTGTCTCTCACTCACAGTCCTCTGGTGACAGCCCATTTTCCACAAGATGACTTCCACATTTTAAAAATATTTCTTCTTTTCCTGTTTTTGTTTTGAAACATTTTATTTTTTTTATTTTTTTTAACATTTTTATTGATTTATAATCATTTTACAATGTTGTGTCAAATTCCAGTGTTCAGCACAATTTTTCAGTTATTCATGGACATATACACACTCATTGTCACATTTTTTTCTCTGTGAGTTATCATAACATTTTGTGTATATTTCCCTGTGCTATATGGTATGATCTTGTTTATCTATTCTACAATTTTGAAATCCCAGTCTATCTCTTCCCACCCTCCACCCCCCTGGCAACCACAAGTCTGTATTCTCTATCTATGAGTCTATTTCTGTCCTGTATTTACGCTTTGTTTTTGTTTGTTTGTTTGTTTTTGTTTTTTAGATTCCACATATGAGCGATCTCAGATGATATTTTTCTTTCTCTTTCTGGCTTACTTCACTTAGAATGACATTCTCCAGGAGCATACATGTTGCTGCAAATGGCATTATGTTGTCGGTTTTTATGGCTGAGTAGTATTCCCTTGTATAATATACCACATCTTCTTTATCCAGTCACCTGTTGATGGACATTTAGGCTGTTTCCATGTTTTGGCTGTTGTAAATAGTGCTGCTATGAACATTGGGGTGCAGGTGTCATCCTGAAGTAGATTTCCTTCTGGATACAAGCCCAGGAGTGGGATTCCTGGGTCATATGGTAAGTCTATTCCTAGTTTTTGAGGAATCTCCGCACTGTTTTCCATAGTGGCTGCACCAAACTGCATTCCCACCAGCAGTGTAGGAGGGTTCCCCTTTCTCCACAGCCTCTCCAGCATTTGTCATTTGTGGACTTTTGAATGATGGCCATTCTGACTGGTGTGAGGTGATACCTCATTGTAGTTTTGATTTGCATTTCTCTGATAATTAGTGATATTGAGCATTTTTTCATGTGCCTTTTGATCATTCGTATGTCTTCCTTGGAGAATTGCTTGTTTAGGTCTTCTGCCCATTTTTGGATTGGGTTGTTTATTTTTTTCTTATTGAGTCGTATGAGCTGCTTATATATTCTGGAGATCAAGCCTTTGTCAGTTTCATTTGCAAAAATTTTCTCCCATTCCGTAGGTTTTCTTCTTGTTTTACTTCTGGTTTCCTTTGCTGTGCAGAAGCTTGTAAGTTTCATTAGGTCCCATTTGTTTATTTTTGCTTTTATTTCTTCTAGGAGAAAATTTTTGAAATGTATGTCAGATAATGTTTAGCCTATGTTTTCCTCTAGGAGGTTTAGTGTATCTTGTCTTATGTTTAAGTCTTTGATCCATTTTGAGTTGATTTTTGTATATGGTGTAAGGGAGTGTTCTAGCTTCACTGATTTACATGCTGCTGTCCAGTTTTCCCAACACCATTTGCTGAAGAGACTGTCTTTATTCCATGTTATGAAACATTTTAAATGTTCAGGAAAGAAAACAGCATATCCACCACCTCGCTGCAACATTGTTAACATCCTGCCATGTTTGCTTTGTCTCTCCCTGTCTCTCTCTGGGATGTAATATGCACCTACACACACACATTCACATACATGTACATCAGTGCACACTATACAGTGGTGCATACATACACGCACATGTATACAGCACGCATGCACTCACATACACATGTACACACATGCACATACATATACATGTATGCAATACATACAAGTATATACACAATGCATACATGCATATGCATACACATTATATCCGTGTCTACATACACACACATCTATATATAGACACACACACACATATGTATTTTTCCCCCTGAACCTGAATGCTTTGAAAGTAGGATCATCATGAACTTCACCCCTAAATACTTCAGGTGCATCTCTTAAAACAAGGACATTCTCCTACATACCTTTGAAGAATATTATACCTAAAGAAATAAACAATAAAGCCCTAATATAATTTAATATTTAAATTCCCCAAAAGGTCTCCTATAGCTGTTTTTTAAAACTAGGATTCAGTCAAAGTCTACATATATTGCCCATAATTTGCTGTTATGTCTTTTAAATCTCTTTTAATCTTAAATGTCCCTAATCTACATCTTTAAAAAAAACAAGCAACATTGACTATTTGTTGATCCTGGGATAGTTGCCGTGTGGGAGGTCTGGAAGGCCCCACCTTCTGCGGTTGTCTGTTTTCTCGTGGGGTCATTCATCTTCCTCTCTAGCCCCTGTATTTCTTGTAAACTGGAAGTCAGGACTAGAGGCATGATTAGTTTCTGGGTAGCACCCTTTATTTTTCTCCCCAAAGGCTTAATTTTTTTAGAGCAGTTTTAGGTTCACAGCAAAGTCAAGAGGAAGGTACAGAAATTGCCCATATGCTCCCTGCCCCTCCACTTGGCCTCCCTGTGGTTAACACCCCCACCCGAGTGTGCATTTGTGACAATTGATGAACCTGTTTTGACACATCATAATCACCCAAAGTCCATTGTTTACATTATGGTTTTCTCTCTCGCTGTATTGTGTAGTGTGTGGGTTTGGATGAAAATATAATGACATGTGCCCATCATCATGTTACCATACTGAGTATTTTCACTGCCCTAAAAATCCTCTCTGCTTTGCCTGTTCATCTCCTTCCCAGCAACTCCTGGCAACCACTGATCTTTTTTACTGTCTCCATGGTTTTGCCTTTTCCGGAACGCCACCTAGTTGGAGTCATACAGTATGTAGCCTTTTCAGCTTGGTTTCTTTCACTTAGTAAAATGCATTTACAAGTCCTACATGTCTTTTCATGGCTTGATAGCATTTTCTTTTTAGCGATGAATGATAATTCCATTGTCTGAATGTACCACGGTTTATTCATTCACCTACCAAAGGACATCTTGGTTGCTTCTAAGTTTTGGCAATTATGAATAAAGCTGCTATAATGTAGGCTTTTGTGAGAATATAAGTTTTCAGCTCCTTTGGGTAAATACCATGGAGTGTGATTACTGGATCATATGGTAAAAACATGCTTAGTTTTGTAAGAAGCCTCCAAACTGTCTTCCAAAGTGGCTGTACCATTTTGCATTCCACCAGTAATGAATGGGAATTTCTGTTGCTTCACATCCTCACCAGCATCTAGTGTCAGTGTTTCAGATTTTGGGCATTCTCTTAGTTATGTAGTGGTACCTCCTTGTTGTTTTAATTTGCATTTCCCTGATGACATATGATGTGCTTTAAAATTTTTTTTAATTGGTAAAATATACATAACATAAAATTTACCATTTTAACCATTTTTAAGTTACAGTTTCGTGGCATTAAATACATTCACATTGTTGTGCAGCCATTATCACCATCCATCCCCGGAACGTTTCCATCCTCCCAAACTGAAACTCTGTATTCGTTAAACAATAACTCCCCATTCTCTCCTCTCTCCAGCCCCTGGCAGCCACCATTCTACTTTCTGTCTCTATGAATTTGACTCCTCTAGGAACCTCACAGAAGTGAAACCACATAGTATTTGTCCTTCTGGCTTTGGGTAATGCCTTTTGATATGAGCTCTTCCAAAGTGATGCTGTGCACTTTTGATGCACACCTATCAGGAAGCTCAGAGGAATCGCCGCTGAACAGGCCCTGCCTGGCCCTGCCTGCCTGCTCTCCCAACTGGCTTCCCCTGCTCGCCCACCTGGCCGCCCCTGCTCGCCCACCCGCTCTGCCCTGGTTGCTCAGCCCTCTTACCCTTTGCACTTGCCCTTTCCTCCTGGCAGGTTCTTTAGTATTCTCCAAATTTCACGTTGCATGTCACCCTTCATAGAGGCCTTTCCTGACTACTCAAACCTGCTTCCCTATAGTCACTGTCTGTTTTTCTCTGTTTCATTTTCCATGGCACTCACTGCATCCTGAAAGTACCTTGTTTGGGTTTTTGGTTGGTTTTTTTTTTTTTTTTTTTTTTTTTTTTTTGCCTTTTTACTGTCTGTCTCCAAGGTAAACTCCACAAGAGCAGGGACCTGTTCACTGCTGTGTCCCCAGATCCTGGCGGTGTACTTGGCACATGGCAGGTGCTTGTATAATTCTCCTCCTGCTGCTGTAACAAATGACTTGGTGGCTTAAAACAACACCAATTTATTATCTTACAGTTCAGGAGGTCAGAAGTCCTAAATCAGTCCCAGTGGACTAAAATTGAGGTGTGGGCAGGGCTGTGTTCTTTCTGGACGTTGTGGGGGAGAATCGATTTCCTTGCCTTTTCCACCTTCTTGAAGCTGCCTGCATTCCTGGGCTTATAGTCTCGTGTCACTTGGACTCTGCTTCTGTCATCCTATCTCCTATCTGAGTCTGACCCACTTACTGCCCCCCCCACTTATAATGACCCTTTGATTGCATTAGGTCCATCCAAATAATTCAGGAAGTCTCCCTGTTTTGAGATCCTTAACTTAAACACGTCTGCAGAGTCATTTTTTACCATGTAAGGTCACATATTCACAAGTTTTGGGAATTAGGATGTGACATCTTTATTTGGGAGGGGTCATTATTCTGTTTACCAAGGGCTCAATAAATAGTTGTTGAATGAATGAATAAGTGAGTGGATGGCTTCCTTTACAAATGAAGTGCTTAGTCTTGAACTCCAGGATGGCTTGGCCACTTACTGGCAAGTCCCCACTTTCTCTGACCCTGGATTTCCTCCTCTGTTAGATGTGTGCTGAGCACCCACCAGATACCCCACTCTTGGTAGACACTGGGAATACCAAGACAAACAGATGGGAGACCCCTGACTTCCACGAGCTTGGAGTTTGGCTTCTGGGAGGAGTCTGAGAAAGATAACTTGACTTAGTCTACTCAGGTCCACATTCTAGGTCACGGAGAATTTTGAAGTCCTGAGGGGGTGTGCTTACCTACAGGGTGATATTTCCAACGGCTCTTGGTGCATGAGTAGGAGTTTACGTGGTAGGGAAGTGGAAAGGGCACTCACAGCCAGGGACAGGCCATGGACCTCTTTGAGGAACTACGAGGGGTACGGTGTGCGTCCTCAGGGGAGGGAGACCAGTGTGGGGGCGGTGAGGGTGGTCATGTCTGGAAAGGAGGCCTTGGAGGCCATAATCAGGAGCCTGGATTCAAGGGGTCACAGCAGGGTTTTTGAAGCAGGGGAGAGGAGTGTGCAGCTTTGAATCCGGGCCACTCACTCCAGCCACCACAGGATGGACAGGGGAATGAGGGCCAGTGTCTGAGCCTGCGTGGAAGTGTCCTTTGGGCAGGGACAGTGGGGATAAAAATCAGGGGACAGACCCGAGAGAGATTTAGGAAGTAGAATGGGAGGACATGGTGGTAGACTGAGAAAGGGTGGGTGAGGAAGAGGGGAGACAGCTGGGAAGGAAGAACCGGCAAGATGGAATTGTGTGGGAGCTGTTTGCAGCTGTTGAGTGGACCACGAGCTAGCTCAAGTTGAGACTTTGTGAGAAGCCCTGGGAGACGCTGGTGCTGGAGCAGAGAAATTAACCCGGTGGATCTGTAGGCATCTCTCTCTGGACCCAGATCAGTGATGAAGGTCACCAAGGGTACAAGATGGGCCTCAGTTCCAGGTGAGGGTTTGGAGCTGTTTAGCTCCTGTCCACATTCTCACTTGATTTACAAACAACCACTGGGGTAAATAGGTGGGACCGTGAAACCATCTGCCTCATTTCTAGCTGGGCAAACTGAGTCCCAGAGACATCCAGTGACATGGCCAAGGCTACATTGCCAGCAGACCCTGGGGAGCACAGGTCACCCAGAGACTCAGCTCAAGGGGGATTTTGCAAGTCTCTTGGGACCCAGAGGGGCAGTTAGGGTGGGGGTCCCCTCTGAGTGATTCCTGGCCACAGAGAATTTCCTTCTCTTTGGAGGAAGTGGGAGTTCTTCTTTCATAATGTGAATGTCAGAGATTCTAGCCTCACCGGTGACTAAGAGTGTCTGAGACTTGTGGGCGTAGCAGGCGCTTAAATACCAGACCTTCCTGTCCTTTGATGATTGTAGACACCTGGGCTACACACAGAACAGGACGATGGCCAGCCTGCAGACCCCACTCCTGGCTGCCCTCATCCTCCTTGCTATGATCCTTCAAGCAACAGAGGCAGGTGAGGTTGGGATGAGGGAGGGCTCTCTGCAGAGATCAAGGTCAGACACTGGAATATCTTCCTCATGTGGTGGGTAGAGCACTGAACGGAGAGCAGAAGACTCCATACTACTGCTGGCTCTTGGGCTAGTCCCATTGCTTCTCTGGGCTTCAGTTTATGCATCTGTTAAATGGGTCATCTTGAAGGCTTGGAGTCTAAGATCTGTCTCATCTGGGTTATGGGTTGCGGTGCGCTTGGCCCAGAACTCAAGCATAGGGCTCTTGGGGTGTGGAGAAGGAGCCACTGAAGGGGGCCAGCTGGGGTAGGCAGTAGCAGGGGTGAGGGAGATCCCCTTGGAAAGCTGTTGTTGCCCTGTCATCACCACATTTTTGCTCCAGAACCTGCCCTCAACACTGGGTTCCTGACTTCTCTTTTCCATTCCAGTGTACACCCTTCTGCCCTGTATTGGGTAATGGAATAAGCACTGGGCTGGGAGTCAGGCAGTTCGGAACAATAATTGCTCAGTTATTTGGGTTCCTGAGTGCTTTCTCTGCATCAAAGTCTCCGTAAAGTAGGTACTATTATTGTCCCCTGGGTCCAAGGAGGGGAGTGAGTCTCAGAAATGCTAGGTGACTCAAGGCAGAATGAGACTCGTACCTGCACCTGCGTGACTGCTCTGCCTGAGTCCTTGTCCCGACTCTCCATGGTCATGCTGGGCAAGTCCTCCCCACTCTCTGGACCTCAGCCTCACCGTTTGTACCTTGAAGGGGGTTAGGGTAGATGTGAGCTGAAGTGGATTACCTGGGTATCTGTTCAAACTATGTATCTGATTCAACAGGACTGGGACTGGGCCCCGGGCTTTTCTAACAAGGTGGTGCTGGTGGTGCTGGCACACGGGCCTCACCTTGAATGGCAAGGTTCTAAGGCTCCTTCCTTTTCAGAGCCTGTGGGTCCTATCTAGAGGTGTAGGGCATTGTTGATGCACGATTGTTCTGAATTCCTCTCCCTTAAGCTGACCAAGGCAGAAAGTAGACTTTGGGCCCTTAGTGGCTTCTCAGAAGCCCCAAGAGTGGGGACTTTGATGGCTCAGAATCCTCTGGACACACACCTTCCACATGAGAACAGAAAAGCTGGGTCAGACGTTAGGGCCGAGGGAGACCGGCCTGTGACTCCTCTGCACACCGCTCTTCCCCAGGCCCCTATGCTGCCAATGTGGAGGACAGCATCTGCTGCCGGGACTACATCCGTCACCCCCTGCCCCCGCGTGTGGTGAAATATTACTACTGGACTTCCGACTCCTGCCGGAGGCCTGGCGTGGTGTGAGTAGGGAGCTGGGGAGGCAAGGCCTTGGACAGCCTGATGGGTATGGCCCAGGAGGGCTCGGGTGCCTGTGGGTGTGGTGGACCCAGGGATGGAGGAATGCAGCTAGGCGTCCAGAGGCCAGCTAGGAGCACTTGGCTGGAATAGATGGCTCAGCCTAGCCGTGGGTGTACCAAGAAAAAAACCACGTGATCATTCAACAGATATTATCAAGTGCCTACTATGTGCCAGGTTCTGAGGATGCGGAGGGTGCCACTCCATGTGGGCATGGAGAGATCGGTAATACTGAGGGACAGAGTGTGGGGTTCAGGTACGGGCAGTAGGAAGCATCTTGGATCCTCCCCAGTGCCTGGGAGTTAGTTATCTGAGGCAGCCCGTTCTTACCAGGAGAATATTCAGGGCTGATACTGAGAGCTTTCTCCAGGCCAGCCACTCTTACGAGTATGACTTTTTAATTCTCATGACAGTCCTACAAGAAGATGTGATTATTTCCGTTTTACAGATGGAACAGGCTAGGGGTAGCTCAAATTTCTCAAGGTTGCCCAGGCTAGAACCAGGATTCCCGGGTCCTTGTTCAGGGCTGGGATTTCCCCAAGGTCCTTTTTTTCCTTTGCTGCTTTCTCTCAGCTTCTTTGCATCCTTTTCCCTGGCCTGGAGCCTGTGCCTGCGCCCGTCCCTGGCTGGACACGTGAGGCCTGCCTTTCTGGGGCAGCCCCTCTGGCTGCTGCTCCGGCTCCGCAGAGCCCGCTGCCTGCCGCACTGCACACTGCGGGTGTTTGGGCTTTGGGACTCATGACCCACTTTGGGGCTCCATCATCTTCTCATCTTCCTCCTCCTCACTCATCTTCCATCCCTCAGAGTAGTCTGTGGGTGAATAAGAAGGCTGAAGTGGGAAGCCCTTCTAGGGTTCTGGTTACTTCAGTGCTAAGCCTCAGTTTCCCCGTCAGTATAATGGAAGTGATCACTTTCATTTATTTTTGTTTATCATACTTGTGTAGTGCTCGCTAAGTGCTAGGCACTGTTACAGTCACTTTATAAATATTAATCCATTTAATCTTTCAAACAACCCTATGTGGTAGGTGCTGTTACCATCCCCTTCTTACAGGTGAGGAAATGGGCACAGAGAGGTTATGGGGCCCCTTAAGCATCACAGGGCACAATGATAGTAAGTGGAAGATGTAATGCTCAGTGCCTGGCATAAAACAGATGCCCAATAACAGACAGTACACATGTGATTATTAGAGTTTGATCTGGCTGTGGTTTGAGGAATGGGAAGATCAAGGCCCAGAGAGGGGCTGAGCCTTGTTTAGTGTCACACAGCAGCCAGGGCAGTCTGTCCTCGTGGCTAAGATCAACATTGCTTTGCTGTCTTCTTTGTTCTTTCTGTTCATTTGTTGTCTAGGGGAGGTGCATATCGGGGAGTGGGGGATAAGGGGAGCCAGGAAGTCCCAGGCTCCACAGACAAGCCCTTGAGAGGCAGGAAGGGAATCCGGGGCTGGATGATGTCTGACCACCGGCCAGCTTTAGCTGAAGCAGAGCGCCCCGGGGGCCTGGCTTGATGTTTGCAGCAGGCAGTGCAAAAGTGGAAGCCTTATCCCACAACTGCCATGTGCTCCTGGGCCAGTGCTCACCTCTTCCCTCCTCAACACAAGCTCCTCGGGTCTCTCAGAGGGGCCAGAATGGAGATGCCCTCTGAAGGCACTTTCTCCAGAGAGCCCAGGTCACAGGGAGCACGATGATTCAGCAGCTCTGGCGCTTGGGCAAGTTGCCTTACCTCCTTGGGTCTCACGTTCCTCAGCTATGAAATGGATAGAATAATAGGGGCTCATAGGGTTATTGTGAGGATTTATTGAGAAAATCAACGTTAAAAGTTCAGGCCAGAGGAAGGTATAGCTCAAGTGGGAGAATGCTTAGCATGCGTGAGGTCCTGGATTCAATCCCCAGTGCCTTCCCTAAAAATAAATAAACCTAATTACCTCCCCCTCAAAACAAACAAACGAACAGACGGATTTTTTAAACAAGAGTAATCAGAATTTGTAAGTAAATATTTATTAAAAAATAAAGTTCAGGCCAGCTCCTGGCATAATGATGTAGCACCTACTGTCTGCTATGCACTGCTTTGAGTACTCCAGTTTATATTAACTCATCTAATCTTCATCGGATTCCTATGAGATTGGACCACAGTTATCATGCCCATTTTACAGATTAGAAACTGAGGCTCAGAGAAGTTAAGGCACTGGCTAATAAGTGGTAGAGCTAGAATTTTAACCCAGATAGGCTGGCTCCAAAGTTTATGCTCTTGGCCACTGCCTACTACTCTCTCCCAAGGCAATGTCAGCAATGATTACGAGACCCTTGGGTATTCTGTTCTTTAGCCTGACCTGGCACTCAGGGCTGGGGCTGAGGATCTGGGAGGTCCTTGCAGCTCATCTTCCCTTCTCCTTCTTAAGAAATGTATTTTCACATAGCAGGTGGCTCATAAATTTTGAACCACTCTATATAGTGGGCATCTCTACATGCAGCAGGTGACTCATAAATGCTAAGCTTCTGTGGCAGGATGTGGCATTCTTGCTGCACACTAATACTGCCTTATTGTCTCCCTGGTGTCTCCACCTTCCAGTTTGCTAACCATGAGGGACAGAGAGATCTGTGCTGACCCCAGGCTCCCCTGGGTGAAGAAGATTCTCCACAGGCTGAACAAATGAGGCAGGCCCTGCCCTGATGACCGTGGCCTTGGCTCCTTCAGGAAGACTCATGGAGCCCTACCTCCCTGCTGTTACAGCTGCTCCTCGACACAAGCCTGTGCCAATGACTCTCAGTGATCCCTGATCTCCATCCCTGTAGCTGTCACCTGCAGTCAAGCCTCCAGCTGTCAGTCACTCACATCTCCCCTCTTACCCTTCCATCCCATTTTCTGCCCCACCTTAGCCAGAGGATCCACAGTCTTGGGCAGTCACTCCTCTGCTCAAAATCCTTCCATGGCTCCCCACTGCCCAGGCTAAGGTTGGAGCTCTTGAGCCTGGCCCCCCTGACCTCCAGATCTGGGTCTTATCCCTATCTCCAGCCCTGCCTCACTTCCCTTCATGCATGTTGGACCTGGCTCCCTGTTCTCCAAACTCATGTCATACATTTCTACTTCTGGCTCTTTTTCTGGGCTGCTCCTGACACCCAGAATGTCTCCCCATCACCTGAACATGTCCGACTCCACTAGCCCTCCAGGCATCACTTAGCCTAAGCAGCTGGTAATTGAGTTTCAATTTTTAGACTTCCCCTGGACCTCTGCTCCCTCTTAACAGCCCTGTTCACAGTATGCCCAGAATCCTTGGGACTTGGGTCCCCACTGGCTGGACCAAGATCCACCCCTGGGTTACTTTTGTCTCCCAGCCTCTAGGATAGAGCACAGGGCCTGGCTCAGAATCAGGGCTCAGCATGAGGCTGCAGACTGAATCAATAGAAGTAATATGACTCTCTCATTCCCCAAAGGCCCTTACACATCAGTACAGAGACTCAGGTCATCTAGAGAGGGGCTGGCTGGGTCCATTGTGAAAACTCATATTTGCCCAGATTCACCTTTCTTTCCCACTTTACCTGTGTGTTGGGTCTCTTTAACCTTGTTGCTTCCCTTGAGTTTTTACTGCTCCTCCAACCTCCAACATCCAGGTCTGAACTCTTTAGAGTCCCCCGCTTTTCCTTCCTCTTTTCCCAAAGAGCTGATAACCAAATTTATGCTATGGTGTGAATGACTGCCTTTGGCTTGGTGTTACAAACTCTAGTTATATTTGTATATGAGAAGAGGGAAAATGCTTAAAAGGCCAAATGGATGAATGAAAGAATTTTAGGAAATGTGTGGGAGGAGAACAAGGCAGAACTCCTGGCCCTCCCAGTGAGTGGTGTATTGTTAAGTGAAAGATCCTTGGATGGAGGTTTTTCTCAGGTGGCTGGGATCAGGCTAAGGAGTGGGATTTGGGACTTAATCTGCCTCTCCTTGGGGACAACAGATTCCCTAGGTACCTGTGCTTTTTCCTTTTCGAGGGAGCCTGGTGCAGCTCAGCACTTAGCAGGATGATTGTTGCTGTGTGACCCTGAGGAGACCATCTAACATCTCTGAGCCTCATCTGAGAAGAAGAATACCCACCTTATGGATTCACTGAGGGACTCAGATCCAAGTCATGGGGAATGACTTTGCTGGCCATAAAATTCAGTGGCTTCCAGGGTTTGTGTTCCCCCTGGAACCCAAGATCATTTGCCCACCACAGGTACTGGCAAGTGTTAACCTGTCCACTGCCCATGTACAGGGCTCTCAAGTGTTCTGGGATCTCTCTCTGCTCCTGTCCTGCCCTTGCTGCTCAGGCCTTCTGGAAAATAAATCCTCTACAACAGTGTCTGCTTTGCTCCTTGGCATTTGCCGTCCTTGTGAAGTAGGGCAGGGGGCCCATGGCCCATCTGTCCCAGTGGGGAAGCCCTTGACTGTGACATGTGAGCTGGCTTGCCCAAGGTTACCCTGTGAGTGGGTGGGGTGTCCCGGCTAGACATGAGGACCTGGGAAGCAGCTGTGCAGGTGCCAGCAGGGAACCCCAGACATTTGTCCACCCTAGTACCACTTGTCAGGAGGAGCTGATGAAATCATTCATTTGGTCCTCAAGTCTAGAGCTTTGAGCGGCATATTCATTCATTCATTCATTCATTCAATAATGCAGCTTCAACCTTCCACTTTCAAAGATGGACACAGAGGTATGGAGACTATATTAGTCAGGAAATGCTACTTCCTACAACAGACAACTCCAAAATCTCAATGGCTTGTCAACTCCATAGAAGTTTTTTTCTTCTCCCGTGAAGTCTGATTGCACATTCCTGGTCTGTGGGCGGCCTTCCATGTGGTCATTCAGGGACCAAGGCTCCTTCCTTCTCAATGCCCCTACCCTCCTCCAGGACCAGGACTCCTCTCCGTCATCCAGCAGATGGGAAAGAGAATGGAGGCTCATGGAGGGATTTTTGAGCCAGGCCAGGAAATGGGGGGCTCCTCACTTCTGCCCACGTGCCACTGGCAGAACTTAGTCACATGACCACCCTGACTGCTAGGGACGCTGGGAAGTACAGCCAAGCCATGTATCCAGGAGGAAGAGGGAGCAGGTTTGGGGAGCGCCCAGTTCATCGGGTGCTGAACTTCCCTGGGCCATCAAATGGGCCTGCTTCCCTGGGGTTCCTGGACACAACTCACTCTGCCAAAACAGAAAAAAAAAAAAAAGACTTCCTCTGCCTTCACAGCATCTTCATTATTTCCTCAGTGTAAGCACCATTCATGGACATCTTGGCATAAGTGGCCTTTGCTCCCTTTCAGATCTGGCTCTCACAGTGGGATTTCCAGGGCTGTAGCTCCAGACACCCAGAACATTGTCTGGGACGTGTGGAGAAGCATCGGGAAGGGCACATGTCATGGATTTAGACAGACATAGGAACTCTCACTGCCTGTATGTCTGGAGCAAGTTGCTTGGTCCCTCTGAACCTCAATTTTTCCCTCCGTGAATAAGGGGCAAGAAAAGCGTTTAGTGCATGTGGTGGTGAGAATCTGATGAGATAAGAAGGTACAGACAGCCCAATAACAAAATGGGCAAAGACTTGGGTGAACAGTTCTCCAAAGAAGATCTCCAGCTGGTTAATAAGCGCATTGTAGGGGAGCAGTATTTGCCACCTCAAAATGTGTGTCTTTGGTGTGAGGATTAATTTAGGCTGATTATTTTTAAGAAATAGAAAACTCAGAACATTTTTCTTGTTACTTTCGGCCTTAACTGCCTGAGAGAATTTAGATATAGGACCAGTCACAGGAATAGAACTATCACCAGAGATTTCTGCAAAGAATATGGGCGCTAGGTGTAGTGGGGGGAAGTCTTCAGGGTCTAGAGATTGGGGTCCATTCTGTGTCCTATTACCTCAGCATGATTCACCAAACATTTGCTTTTCATCTCCCTGTGGATTGTCTTCCTCCTCTTTGAAGTCTTAAACCACTACCCTCAACATCCTCTTTTGTCTTTAGCTGAAGATGGTATTTAAGGTGAGGGCCTCAGTTGTTTTGGCAAATTACTCAGTCCTCTTGGGTCTCTCCCGTGTATAATTGTGAAAACTTTTTTTTTTTGTATTTTCCTTTTTGTTTCCTTTTTTTCTTAATTAGGGGTACTGGGGATTGAACCCAGGATCTCTTGCATGCTAAGCATGCACTCTACTACTGAGCTATATCCTCCCCCCCATCTCCCATGTATAATTGTTATTAAACTTTTGTTTCATTTTCTCCTGTTAATCTGTCTCATGTCAACTTAGACCAGTTAGAAGAACCTAGAAGGGTAAAGGGAAATTTCTTCCTCCCCAACAACATGAAAAGCTGTTCAACATCACTAATCATTAAGGAAATGCTAATCAAAACCACAATGAGATACTGCTTCCTACTCATTAAGATGGCTATTATAAAAGAAAAAACAAACAAGGTTGGTGAGGGTGTGGGGAAGTTAGAACCCTTGTGTATTGGTGGTGGGAATGTAAAATGGTACAGTTGCTGTAAGAAACAGTATGGCTGTTTCTCAAAAAATTAAACACAGAACTACCATATGATCCAGGAATGCCACTTCTGGGCATACATACAAAAGAACTGAAAGCAGGGACTGGAACAGATATTTGTACATCAATATTCATTGCAGCGTTTTCTGAAATAGCCAGAAGGTGGAAACGACCCAAGTGTCCATCCATAGCATAAACAAAACGTGGTCTATCCATTACAATGGAATATGATTCAGCCTTAAAAAGGAAGGCACGTCTGACACCTGCTACAACATGCGTGAACTTGGAAGACATTATGGTAAGTGAAATGAGCCAGTCGCAAAAAGGCAAATGCTGTATGATTCCTAGAGGAATCAAACTTGTAGAAACAGAAAGCAAAATGGTGGTTGACAGGAGCTGGGGGGAGGAGGAAATGAGAGTTATTATTTAACAGGTCCAGAGTTTCAGTCCTGCAAGATAAAAACATTTTGGAGATGGATCGTGGTAATGGTTGCACAGTAATGGGAATGTACTTAATTCCATTGAACTGAACATTTAGAAATGGTTAAAATGTTCATTTTTATGTGATATATATTTTACCACAATAAAAGAGGGTGTGGCCAGGCATGTGCATAGACAGAAAATGCCAAGTGCATGTGGGCTGCCCTCCTTATTGGTCAGAAAAGGTGAGCTGGGCCAGACTGACTGGGGCAGGAAGGGCTATCCTCCCGGGCCCCTAGAGATGACCTCCACATCACTGGCCACCCCATTTCTTCAACCATCCTGGGGCCCCACAGGAGTGGCCTGGGCTCCCCACCCTGTTTCCCAGAGCTGTTTCTCTTCTGCTTCCAATCTGGGAGAATCCCTCATGTTCCACAAGAAAGACACAGGCTTCCTGCTCTCTGGGGCACCCAGGCAGGGTCCCAGCCACCTCCAGGCCTGCAGAGGTGTGGGCAGGGGTACCCCCATCCCTGTCATCCCACTGACCCTGAGAGAACTCTCTTTCCCTCTGCCCAGCCCTGCTCTAGTTATTTCTCAGCTCAGAAGCTTCCTGGCTCCCCTTTGCCCTTGAACAGCATCCTCTTTCGTCACTCCAGCTTCAAAGTGTCCTGCTGCAGCCTCCCTCCCCACTCCTTTCTCAGAGCCAATGACACTGGATCATTCCTCAACACCTGCATAGGTCCTGTGTTTTCCACCTTGGTTAAGTTTTCTCTCTGCCTAGAATGGTTGGTCAAAATCCTGCCTGTCTGCTTACTACAAGTTACAAATAGAATAATACTTCTGCAGCGGGGAGATCTAGCAGTCATCCATCAATCCATCAGGAACAGTGAAACAGCCTGTCTGTCAAGGTGGATGTGAATGCACTGTGAAGTACAAAGTATTACTCATAATGGATTCTTGCCAAGAATATGTAGCCAAAATCTAATCGGGCCTGTAGATCTAACTTCCAGTTTACAGGAAATACATGGGATAAGGGAACAAATTAGATGACATCACAAGGAAATAATTCAATAAATTAAGAATGAGAATATCATGTGAAACAATGGGCTGACTCAAGTCAACTTTCTGAAAAACATCATGGAGGTCTACTGTAGAATAAATAGAAATAACCACAAGCAAGGCATGAACCTAGATTGGACCCTGGATAGATAGATAGCTGGATTGATAGACAGATAGAAAGGAAAGAAGAGAGAGAGGGAGGGGAAGAAATCTAAATATATTTTGGGATAATAGAAATTTGAATATTAACTAAATATTACAAGACATAGAGGAATCATTGCTAGTTTTGTTAGATGGGATAATAGTATTCTATTAACGTAAGACAATGTCTTTATACAATGGAGATGCACACTGAAGGAGTTAGGGGCAAAGTATCAGTCATCCATAATTTACTTTGAAATGGCTTAAAAAAAGAGAAAAAAAAAGATGTAGCAAATACAGAAGAATGCTAATTGAATCTCGGTGGTAGAGATAGGAAAGCTTTGTTCCGTTCCTTCTTTATTGTTTAAAATATTTTTCAAAACGATAGTGTTAAAAAAACAGTAAAGCAAAATTCTGCCCATCTTATGATTGAAACGTCACCTTTCATCCCTGCCTTCCGGGATTCCCTGACAAGGGCGGAGGCCTCTCTCTCTCCCCAAGACCCACAGCCTTTGCGTCTCTGGTGGGACTCACATCTTCTCTCTCCTACTGAACTGGGGCTCCTTGGGACAAAGGCTTCAGCTTGTTTCCCTGTGGGCTCCTTGTCCCACCACAGTGCCAGACACACATCAGGGCTTATAACAAACACTAATGGTTCCTGCGTGCCAGGCACTGTGAGAGTCCTTAGTTATATGAGCGCCCCCCAAGGAGTGCGTCAGTGAAGTAGCTATTAATATCCTATTTTACAGAAGGGGAAATTGAGGCTCAGGGAAGTTAAGTCACTTGCCCAAGGCAATACTCCTCTTAAGTGGTGGAGTCATGTTTGGCTCCAGGTCTGACCAACCTGAAAGCTTGGTTACTGTGTCTGAATTGAATCTCAACTCAGTTAGTCCTTAACACCCTGATAAGATAGGTGGGGTGAGCATTGCAATTATATGGGGGGAAAAGCTAGGCAAGAAGATGATAAGGGACGTTCCCAAGGGCTGAATAAAGGAAAGCAGTGTCATATCTGTGTTCTGGCCTGTTCCGTGCCGGGCTCTGAACCACAACTTAAGGGCATAAACTCACTTCATTCTCACAGTAGTCCTCACAGTGGGGGTGGAGGGAGATGGTGTAGTCTGGTGGTCAGGAGCTCAGACTCAGGAGCCTGCTGGAAAAAATCTAGGCTTTCCCACTTCCTAGCTGGTGATCCTCAGAAAATTCCTTAACTTCTACCTGCCTCAGTTTCCCCATCCATACAATGGACTGTGATAATGGTGTTTTGCTTACACCCTGGTTTTGTCGTCAGGATTTCCTAAAGTAGTCATACAAAGCCTGTCACAGAGTAAGTGTAAACTCAGAGAGACAGGGAAGCCACCCGAGATCACACAGAGATAGTGCCAGAGCCAAGGTCATCGGATCCCAAAGCCTTTGCTGTCTAAATGCTTCTTTGAAACATAGTCTGGGGCCAAGGAAACAAGGGTCGCTACCCCCAAATTCTTGGCCTAACCCGACTCTTGTCCTTTATGAAGTGCGGGGCTTCCCAGGACTTGCCCCCTGCCCCTCCCTGACTCCTCTCTGCTCTCCCTTCTCCCTGCACCTGTCCCCCTCCTCCTGCCCTCCCCCTTCTCCCTCTCTTCCTCCTCCCCACCTCCTCCCCCTCTTCCTCGTCTGCTCCTACATGGCAGAACAGAAGGAGCCTTTGGATCTCGGTTTTCATCACTTCTTGCCCCTTTCTGAGCCTCAGTTTCCCCAGCTGTAAACTGAGGGATTGGGCAGTAGAAATGTGAAGGTCACTAGTGTCATACCTGCATGGGCTGGGACGGGTTCTCAGAGCTCAAGTGGACATTGGCCTGTGCCAGGGCGCTCCTCCCTGTCATGGAGGGTCAGGCCTCCTAGCTCCACACCCTGCGCAGCTTGACTGTGCCTGGGTGAGAGGGAGATGCCCTGGCCTTGGGAGGTGTGACCCCTCTGCCCAGCCCCACCTGGACCAGCTGGCTCCAGCACCTGCCACAGACAGTTTGTCACAGACAAACTGGTTTTGCTCTGGCTGGCAGCCCAGAGATGCCTAAGTGGGAGTGGGTTCACAGTTAATGCCTGGCCCCAGACTGGGCTAGGCTCCTGCGAGTCTCCTCTAGAATCTCAGGGATTATTGCCTCCGCCTGCAGGGAAGGCAGCCACTAAAGCAGCTGTGCTGCATGCATTTATACCAGTAAGTGTTTGTACCAGTTTGGTGAGAGCAGATGGCTGCTTGTGCCTGGTCCTGTTGTCACCGCCTCTAACGGGGAGAGAACCTGTAAGTCAGAGCTGCCAAGCTCTCTCACCAGTGGATTAGCCCAACTCTCTCCTTGTACAGTTGGAGCGCTGAGGCCCCAAGGGGTGCAGGACTTCTCCAAGGACTGCTGCCAAGTTAAGGACCAGCCTAGAGGCCTGAGTTACCCGGGGTGAGGCCGGCAGCTGTGTTGTTCCTGTGGGCTCACGGGGGGCCAGAGCTGGCGATGGGAGTGGGGGTAAATGAGGAAAGGAGAGGTAGAAGGGCTGGAGGCAGTGAGGCTGGGGCTCTTTTCTGTGTCCTTAACTGCCCACGCCCTGCTTATGCCTCCTCTTCTCTGTGGCAGCGGGAGGTGGGTTCTCTGCTCTGATGCCCTCTGTGACTTGGCATGATTCTGTCTGCTGTCTGGGCTTCAGTTCCCCATCAGTCCCTATGAAATTGGGAAGGATCATTCTTTCAGCAGGCATTTGCTGTATTAATAAGCCCCTACTTTTTGTCAGGCTCCATGCAGAGCATGGGGAATATGCTAAAGAAAAAAGTCCCCCGGGAGCTGGGGCTTCAAGAGACAAATGTTGGGGGTCCTTCCTGGTGTGGGAGAGCAAAGACCAGACCAAGGGACAGTTTGTCAGACCAGACCGGGGTCGGGGGAGGGCCCTGAGTCCTCCTGGCTTGCCTGCAGCCAGCACTCTCTAGTCCTCTGTCCTTTCGTTTATTGCCCACTTAGGATCTAGGGCCCCAGGCCAGACTCTAGGGCATGTGTCCACTCCCAGTAGGAAAGTGGCTCGGCAGATGGGAGGAGGGGAGGCCCTTTGAACCCTAGCAGGCTGGTCCAGTTTCCTGAGCAGGTTTCTGTATGAGAAGCCAGTCCAGTACCCCTGCACGAACCCTCACCCAGAGCCAGGGAGCTGGCTCCGTTCCTTGGCAACATCTTGAGGAATCCAGTCGCTGCACACAGGCTCCCTTCCTCTCCCCTCCCACCGCCTTCCTGCCTGCTGCCTGCGGGGGCCGGGGGGCCGGGAGGCGGAGGCGGAGGCAGAGAGAGTCAGAGGCAGCGGAGCCCCATTATAAATCCCAGCAGAGCTCAGGCAGCGAGCAGACAGCTCTGAGCTTCAACGAGGGCCCCTGCCGCCTTCTCTGCCACCCTCGAACCCCGGACTCCCGTCTGCCCTCGGCCATGGCTCTTCCACATCTCTCGTGGTTGCTCCGCTTGGCTGCCTTCTGCCATCTGACCATGCTGCTGGCCGGTGAGTGGGGTGGACTCAAGCATCAGCAGGGTGGGGGGCCCCCAGCCCCACTTATATCCCTTATGTCTGACATCAGGGCCCCCAGATTCTGCCCCGGTAAGGCTGAGGTCCATGGCTGTCCCCTCCTGGCGAGTGTGCCAGAGTGGGCTGGGTCGAAGTCCTGGACACAGGGCTGTTCTTCCTGCTGGAAGGATTTCCAGTCTCCAGAGACTGTCCCTACCTGGCCCAGTGAGCAAGGTGGGGACCACATGGCAACGCAGAAGTGGTGTGGGCAGCACAAGGTGCCAGGTATGCGGGTGCTAGGAGGGTGGGGGTTGTGGGAGGCCTGAGGAGGCTCTTAGTGGGCACTTGGGTAGGAGCCCTGGTAGCCAGGGCTGGATTTCCCTGCCTGGAGTTAATATATAACCCTCAGCCTCAGCTCCTGAGTCTTAGCTTGGCCCTGGGCCAGGCCACTGTTGGGACTTTCTCCTGCCCTAATTTCAAGTCCTCTGCAGGAGTAGGGGACCCAGGACCTGTGGAGGTCAAGGTCACTGCAGATCATGAACTGTGCTCGTCACTGTTGCTCTGGTCTGTAGCCCCGATCCCTCTGCCTTTGTCTCCCCTATGATAGTGTCTTTCTCCTCCAAGCATAGCTTAGAAAATGTTTGCACCTCCAGTCACTTGCTTTCTGGAGCCTGAGACCTGGTAGGGCATGATGTACCCATCCCACCTGACATGAGAAAGATGGAGGCCCAAAAAGGTTTAGAAACGGGCTTGAGGATGCACAGTTAGCAAGTAGGGCAGGAGAGGATAAGACTGGATGGAGGCAGGAGAGGGTGTGGATGCGTGCTCGCCACTTCTGTGGGTCACACTGCCTCCAAGAACCTTTTGAGTCAGCCCCATCTGCAGGGGGTACCCAGGCCATCTGGCAGGTTGAGGCTCAGAGAGGCTGGGAACCTAGCTTAGGGCACACAGCCAGTCTGAGGAAATGAGAGCCAGTCTCCAGCTTCCAGGACATGTCCATGGAGCAAACTGTCCCCTCACTCCCTCTTTGTGGTGAAAATCCACCAGTGGGAAAGAGAGCAGGTGGTTGGGTATGGTGGGGGCCAAGTGCCACTGGCCTTCCTCCTTCCTGAGCTTGAACCCTGAGCCCTAAGTATTTAGGGATAGTGAGTACTGGAAAACAAGGAGTCAGATGGAGGTTGCTTTGCCATAGCCGTAACCCAGTGGGGTTTTGCCTTCTTTGGTCCCAGCTACTGCACCTTTAAATATAGCTCTTGCCTCCTGTGTGGTGAGGCTCCTATGCCTAGAGGGCGTTTTGGAAGTGGGAGGAGGATTACTTAGACTAAACTGGCAGGGTAGGGGGGCTTCCATTCTGAGATGGAGAGGGGATCCTGGGGGAACTCTGGATGCTCTAACCAGCACCCTGAGGCTTCAAAATCATCAGGTTCCTGTCCTAACCTTGGTCACTGGTTTTGCTGGGAGATACTCAGATTATTTCAACCCTTCTGAGCCTCAGTTTCTGCTCCCACAAGACTGGGCATTTGGCCAGGCTCATTTTGGAGGTCCTCATGCACATGGACATTTGTGGCTCTGAGAGCCCCCCTGGGAGCCCCTGTAGGACTAGGGAGTGGTCCACAATCCAGAGAGGCCTGGAGCGGGGCTGGGGGCTTTGTGGCTACCACCCTGGCTGGTGCAGGGTGGCTGCGTCGGTTCCCAAATGTGGGTTTGCAGGGCTGTGTCAGGCGGGAGGCTCCTCTGCTTTATATAACAAACCTGCAGATACAAGTCAGAGCAGAGAATTTTTCTCCCCAAGCACTGACGCATTCACTCCCACTCAAGCCCCAGCAAGAGAGAGAGAAAAAAAAATCTGACTTAAACTGATGTCGTCTGCCCCTCTGATTAGCGGTGGGGGTGGTTGGGGGAGGCAGGGGAGGATAAATCCAGAGTGTCAGATCCAGGCCCCTGTCATATTTAAATAAAAATTCCTTTATTTCTCTTTTGGCTAAAATTTTATATGTCACAAGGCGCTTGCTTGTGCGTTTTGTTGATTCATTCAATAGGTGAGCACCTACTCTGTGCCAGGCACTGACCTAGGTGCTGGGGCCACATCAGTGAATAAAACTGCCAGAGATTCCAGCCCTCAGGGTGCTGAACATCAACTGGAGAAGACAGACAACATTCAAAACAAATCAGTAAATGATTTGGTCTGTACTGCGATTTTAAAAAAGATGGGGGTGTTGACATTTTAAGTAAGGGGTCAGGGAAGAAGGAGGCATTGAGGTAGGCAGGGGAGGGAGTCGTGTGGGTGTCTCTAGGGCAGTGTCCTCAGTTGTGGGATTTAGCCCCCAGGGGACATTTGGCAGTTTCTGGAGACATTTGTTGTTGTTCCAAATGTGCCAGCGTTTTTGGTTGGGGTGCCTAGGCATCTAGTGCTTGGAGGCCAGGGATGGACGATGCCAAACACCCTGCAGTACACAGGACAGCCCCCACAACAAAGAAGTATGTGCGCTAAATGTCAGTGGTGTTTGCTGTTGAGGAAACCCTGCTTTAACGGTCCAGTTATTTTAAAAACTTTATTTTCATAATCACCCTGTGAAGCCAGTATTATGTCCATTTTACAGGTGAGGGAACAGGGAGGCTCAGAAAGCCTAAGTGACTTGTCCAGGACACACAGATTAGCAATGGCTCTAGCCCTCTCTCTGTCATCCAAAGACCCAGAGACCCAGAACATTCCTGTCTTTTCCTGCCTGTAATCCTCCAAATAGTCCTTGAGTACCAGCTTAATGGACACGTCCTCCAAGAAGCCTCCCCTGATCACTTGCAGTTGGAAGGGTCTTTTCCGTCATGTAAACCCCAGCACATTTGGGGTCTGTTCTGAAACATGGTGTTCCTACCTGGCATTTAAGGCAGCCTAGAACAGTGGGAGGAAAACCTTTAGGAGCTGGGAGGAAAACCAGATCTGTCACTAAGCAGCTATGTGACCTTGGGCAAGTCATTTAACCTCTCTGATCCTCAGCTTCTGCATATTTAAAATTGGGATAAAATATTGTCTTTGCAGGGATGTTGGAAATTAATGAGAGCAGATATGTGTGTGTGCTGAGCATAGGGTCCAATACACAGTAGGTGCTCCACTAAGAAAAGCTCTGGTACTTTGTGGTTGTGTTTTAGCTGGCCATCAGGTTGGGAGACTTCTGAGGGCAGAGATGGGCCTTGGTCATCCCTCTACACCTCACAGGAACTGGCATGAGGAAGGTCAACATTTGTTGGTTGACTGAGTAAACGCGGTGATCTGATTGCATTTACTGGAATTGAAGTGCTCTCTCTAAGCTCAGCACCAGCACCTTCTTGAGAAAGAGCTCAGGGTTAAGGATGAGAGGGCCTGGGTCTTTGTATATACTCAAAAGTAATTCAAACAAGTGTTGGCTGAGTCAGGAAATGGATGGGTGAATGGATGGATGGGTGAAGGTTGTATGAGTGGGCTGGTGAGAGATGGATGGGTGGGTAGATGAAGGGGGTGGAGGATGGGTAACGGATGGACAGGTGGTGGCTGGGTGAGTTAGGCACAGGTAGGTGGATGGATGGCATGAGTAGGGATGGGTGCAAGGGAGATAAGTGGGTGGTAGGGAATGGGTAGGGGATTGACAAGCAGGGGCAGATACATGGGTGAATGGATAGATGAATGGGGAGGTGGGTGGAGGGATAAATAGATTGATACATTATTTCATTCAGTGAATATTTTTACCCACCTTGTGCTTGATGCTGGGGAAACACTGTGACACCAAGACAGATGAGGTCCCTGTCCTGACCCTCACATGACACATAATAGATGACTGGCTGGTGGAGGCATTATCTCCAGTTATAGGAAAGAAAACCTCAGTTCTAAGAAGAAAAGTCCCTAGGTTAGTTAGACAACCTTCCCAGGCAGAACCAAGAACAGAGCCTGGCCAGGCCATTCAGGCACCATGGCAGAGGATGAGGACTTCGGGGACAGGTTGCCTTTGTGGCTCTTTAAAGCCCTGGAGGTGGGCAGTGGCCTTCTCCACCCTGGGAAGGAGAGTCAGACCTGACCTTACTTACTTATCCCTCCTGCCCACTGGGCAGCCTCCTGGGCTCCAAGTCAGCCAGGGGCACTGGGGATTCCCCCGGAAGACACCTGCCTGACCCGGCCAGGGGGCTGGCTCCTGGCTCTCCTCAGCAAGGGCCTGGGGAGGCTGCAGCTGAATCATTTCGAGGTCCCTCTGGGGGAGAAGGAGGGCGATAAGGCTGCAAGGTGTCTTTCACATCCTGTTCCTCAGAGAGAAAGGGCAGCTGGTGACTCAGGGACCAGCTACGGGGAACCCCCTTGCTCATCTCGGGAGCTTCTAGTGCTGCCTCCTGATGGCCCAGCACAGCCCTGCAAGCCCTGAACCCCCTTCCCACAAGGCAGGGTGGGCCAAGGAGAAAGGCGGGTGATGGGAGGAAGGGTGGCAGATTCTAGGTGTGTGCGCCCGCCTCTGTTTGGGAAGGCAGAGCCCATTTGGTCTATGTGTCCATATACACTAAGTATTTGTGCATAAGCAGTGTGTATTTTGGTTGAACCTGGGGTCACCTGGGGCCTCTTCAGCTCTTCAGAGCTAAATAAGTTTGCTCTCTTGATTCCACTGCTGTGGAAGTCCTAGCATCTAGATTTTTGCAAAACCCGCCAGGGTCTTGCTTCTTCTGCCAGTGACCTTGACCCAGATCTGAAACTCAGGCTCTTCCTCGTTTTCTGCACGCCCTTCTTGAGCTTTCACCAAGCCAATTTTGGTGGAGGTTCTAGGGGGTGAGGCGGAGGTGGAAATGCAGTGCAAACCATTTTGAATGTTTGTATGAAATATTTGGTTTCTCAGCCATCTGTTGAGTCACCCTCATCCTGTCCTGCAGTTTCTCTCTGGCTCCATGTGGGACCCAGCCATCTGCAGGGTCCCACTCTAACCCCCACCCCATGCACAAGCCCACCTTTATTCCTCCTCCTTACTCCTGCTCCCCCAGCTTGCCCTGGGAATCCAAAAGGCCATTCAGTTCCTCTTGGCAACTGCTTCCAAACTCATCCTGGCTCACGATGGCAGCACAAAGGATCACCTACTCAGCACACCCTCTCCCCTCCCACCTTCCCTAAATATGTCCTTACATATTTAAAAACTTTGATCATCTACTACATGTGTCTGATTACATGTATGCCTTCATGTGTTTTTGTTGGGGGGCAGCGTATATGTGCCACTGTGTTTGTTGCTGTGAGTGTACATGTGTGTATGTGTCATAGGGTCTACATGTGGGATGTAGATGGACAGAGGTCTGGGTGTGTCTCAGAGGTCGAGATCCACGAATTTGGATCAGGCTGAGAGGAAGAAATGGGATGTGCATGGGAGGGGGTGATAGTGAACCGGTGACTGACTCTGGCAAAGGCAGGGCTGGGGGAAGGGCAGTGCCATGGGCCCAGAAGGGAGGGGAGCCAGGCCTGGCAGTAGAGCCAGTTCCATCACTTGCTGCCTGGGTAACCTCCCCTGGTGTACAACAGACCAACTACATCAATTTAATTTTTAAAATTAAACACTTATGACGTACAGGGCATTAGAGCTTTATAAGTAGGAATTCATTTTTATTCATCCTTATTACAACCTACAGGGTAGATACTGTTGTTGTCCCTATTTTATAGGTGGGGAAACTGAGGCCTGGAGAGGTTTGGCCGAGGATGGGGGGCTGAGGTCAAGGATTTGCAGGGCATCCATCCTGGCTTGGGTGGTATGGCTGGGACAAGCTGGCATGGGGCTGGAAAGCCAGATGCCCTTGGACAGTCCTGCTGACTGGGGGCCTCTGTGGGCTCAGGACAACAGCGTGGTGTGAATAAATGCAGCATCCAGTGCAACAAGATGACCACCTCGAAGATCCCCGTGAATCGTCTAGTCCAGTACCAACGAAATCAAGAATCATGCAACAGACGTGCCATCATGTAGGTACTGCCTTCCTGGCCTCTGCATTCCTTTCAGGTCCCAGGCCTCTGCTAGTCCATCTCCACATCCTCTTACCCCAACCTGGGCTTCTGGCCAAGGGCCTCTGCAAATGCTCCTTCTGCCCCTGACCTGCCAGCCCCCTTGCCGACACTAGTATCTGTGCCACAAGGCCAGGGTGAGATGTGACTTCCTGAATGGCCATGGCCTGCAGGGTGGTAATTCCTCCTGGGCCAAAGGGTGTTTTCTGTAGCACTGGAACCTGTTAGGTTTCCTGGGGAGGTAAAGCAGGGTGATCTGAAAGTATAGGCTCCAGACACCAACAGATCTGGTATAAATCCTGGCTTCACCACTGCCAGACTGGGTGGCCCTGGTCACGTCGCCTACCCTCTGCACTTTAGTTTCCTTATTTGTAAAGTGGGTAGTTGGGAGGATGAAAGGACATAATGAGACTTAAGTTCTTGTCAGGTTGCCCTTCCTGGAAGAAGCTGACAATAGGAGAGGCCAAGATTATTATCTCCATTGGACAGAGGCAGAAATAGAAAACACTCTGAGACCTTGGGGAGGGGTCAAGCCGAACCAGCTTTCCCTCTGGCTGTTGGGACCCCTGGCCATGTTGGCTGCTTGCTCCTTTAGGGTCCCTCTTGGGTATTACCCAATCGCACAGCCCTGAGGACGTTCCCCAAGACTTATTTCTGGGTCCTGAAGCAGCCTCTTGGCCAAGACCCAGCCAGACCCGGAGGCCTGGCAACAGGAAATGGCCAGTGGGCCTTCGAAGTAGAGGCTCCGCTAAAGGAAGCTGTTCTTCCTCCCATTGATTGTTACGAAGTAGGGCAAGTGTGCCAGTGCCCAACTTGCTCTGGGACCTGTCAAGATTCACTTCCCCCAGATCCCCCCATATATTTGCTTCTGTTTTCTAGGCAAAGGGGAAGTAGGACGCTCCACAGAGGGGATGACAGCACCAGGGTGGCACTGCGCCTGAGGGGCCTGCAGGGTCACACTTGCTTTCTGCACCTCTCGGGCTTCCCAGCATACTGGAGCCAGGCACATTTACATGACTTCTCTGAGCCTCAGTTTTCTCATCTGTAAAATGGGTGTGTGTGTGACATCTTGCAGGATGGGTGTGAATTTTAAACAGGCAAAATGCCTAGCACAGGCCGTGGCCAGCTCTGAGCTGTGATCTCAGCAGTGAACCAACCACACTCAGCTTCAGGAAGTTCAACATTTGCGTGGCACTCGGGGCCACCATATATAGGGCTGTAGGTCCCTAGGTGCACTTTCAGCCTGAGGACACACACTAGGAGCAGAGCGTGGCAGTCCAGAGGGTAGCGTGTAGCTGAGGGAGAGGAGGAAGAGGATGCTGTGACATTGAGTCCTTTCCACAGTGAGGAGGACCCAACACCAAGCATGTCAGTCACACAGCTGGTAGCAGAGAACAGCTGTGACAACTCCTCCCAGTCAGAAAACTCACTGTCCAAAGCTCCCTCCTTTCATGTTAACGACTTTATTATGAACGTTTTTATTGCTAACATTGATCTACTCCGAGCCAGGTGCTTTACATCATTTTCACTGTACTCAATAACACAGAAGTAGGGTGACCAACTTGTCCCAATTTGCCAGAGTTTTCACAAAAAAGTCCTGCATCTTGAGATCCTCCTCAGTCTCAGTTTTTTGGGGGTTGATTGGTCACCCTGTGAAAGGCAGGTCTCTCTCTCCAGTTCTCAGGTGAGAACACAGAAGTTCAGAAGCTGAGCTGCTCCAGCGAAGAAGCTCACAGCTCACAGCTAATAAGTGGTGGGGGGAGGATTTCCAGCCAGCTCTGCGGAGCATTTGCATGGTGCCCCTACTCTGTATGGCATCTGAGCATCACTGGGTCCCTATCTTCCTTCCTTGCAGCTTGACAACTGTGAAGGGACTATTAATCTGTGCTGACCCAAAGGAGGAATGGGTCCAGAAAGCCATGGAGTATCTAGACCGCCAGAGTGCTTCTCTGGCTCAAAATGGCGGCACGTTTGAGAGGCAAATCGGTACGAGTGAGCCCGCGACCACCCCAGCCACCAGAGGAATGGACAGGTCTGCCGTCTCCCAGACCAAAGTCACAGGTGAAAGCAGGAGCCAGGAGGCACAGAGGGCCTTCGAGACTTCCCCAGAGCTGCCAACAGGAGTGGCTGATTCCAGGGGAACCAGATCCCCCTCCACATCAGAGGCTCTGGATGGAAGGCCCGAGAGAACTGAACTTTTCAATGAGGCTGCCATCACCACCACCACGTCTTGGCAGAGTTCTACTGCCTACCAACCTGGGTCAGGCCTCTGGGCTAAGGAGAAAGCCTCTGAGGCCCCCTCCACCCAGGCCCCCCCCACCCAGGCCCCCTCCACCCAGGCCCCCCCCACCCAGGCCCCCTCCACCCAGACCCCCGCCACCCAGACCCTCCCCACCCAGGCCCCCTCCACCCAGGCCTCCTCCACCCAGGCCCCTACTATTTCACATGCAGCCCTGGAGAACAACACTGGGTCTGAAGGCCAACCTGTGTGGATCAAGACACAGTACCCCACGCCAGAGAACTCTCTAGGGCCCAACGAGATGGGTCCCATTTCAACTCCCATGGATGCTTTCGTGGGGACTGGCAGCACGCCGGACATCTTCGTGGTCCCTGTCTCCTCCGAAGGGGCCCCCAGCATGGATCCCCTGCTGTTGGGCAGCATGGCCCCCAGAGCCGAGGAGCCCATTCACGCCACAGTGGACCCCCAGAGGCTGGGCATTCCCGACTCCCAGGCAGCCACCCGGAGGCAGGCGGTGGGGCTGTTGGCCTTCCTTGGTCTCCTGTTCTGCCTGGGGTTGGCCATGTTTGCCTACCAGAGACTGCAGGGCTGCCCCCGCAAGATGGCAGGGGACACGATCAATGGGCTTCACTACGTCTCCCGGAGCTGTGGCAGTAACACATATGTCCTGGTGCCAGTGTGAGCTGCCCACCTGCCTGCGTCCAATTGTTAGATTCAGCTACCTGGGGTCGTCCATTTTCACACCCACCCTCACCCAAGGGCCTGACCTGAGCTGGGATGATTGAAACAGGGAGGCGGGATCCTCCAGGTTGACTGTTCTCAGCTACTGGAGGCCACTCTTGGCCGTTCCTGACCTGCTGGGACAAAGAGGGTGGCCTCCACAACTCACTCCAACGTCCCGAGTCAGAAAACTCCCCTCTGCTGTTGGCTGTTTAGAGGGTCCCTTAGACACCATGCCAGCCCCAGTGAACAATTATTTCATTGACCACCCAGCTCCTCTGATCACTGTCCCCCTGTGGGTACCATGGTCATCCCATCTCATAAACAAGCCTCAGGCCAGGCCCCTTCTGCCCCCTCCCTCAGACTTGATCATGTCTTTTGGCTCCGGCTGCGGTTGCCAGTCACCCCAGCTACCTGCGGTGCTAGCTCCCTGACCCCTTGTACAGACCCCTTCTCCCCAGCCGGGGGCCTATCTTTTCTTGCATGAGGCTAGTGTGGTGTGTTTCCTGGGACTGCTCCCAGCAGAGGATCTGCTCTCAGTTAGACATCATGAGAATGGAAGATGAAGTTATCTGGTGGCTCTGATTTTTTTCCCTCCTCAATCTGTGCCATGTGGTAGAGGAACATTGACTATGAGCGTGAAGGCTGGGGGTCTAGTCCCAGGCCCACCAAGGCATTCGTACCTCTTGTTTCCCATCTGTAAAAGTGAAGAGGGATGGCAAATATGTGGCAATAACCCGTACTTCTGGTAGGCATCACTCATTGATCCAGAGACCCCTTTCCCCAGACCCTGGGCGCAGTCGTATAACCTTCATCAGCAGAGCACCTTAGCCAGTCTCTACCAATTGATGAGACTGGCAAGTTGGTGAACGCTGTGACCTGGTGGGCCTGCAAAGGAGAGCTTTGGTAGCGCAGGGCCTGCCCTACTGGGGGAGTCAGCACTGAGGGCCCCCTGGGAGGGGACTGGGCTGGGGCACTTGAGGGGCAGAGACCAACTCTGTAGGCACCTCCCTGGCTTTGAGAACAGCCCCTCCCTGTGTCTGCCTGGCTCATAGGGACACTGAGACAGCCCAGCAAGCAACAAGTGACAGGTTGAAGGAGGAGGGGAGGCCTGCAAGCTCCGGGAAAGGAGCCAGGGAGCAGCTGCAGGGACCAGCCACCCTCCTTCTTTAGGGACCCCAGTCCAGCATTTGCTCTTTCTTTCATGTAGCCTGGGTCCCCTTCCACCTTTCCTGCTTCCCAAATACACTGTTCTCTGCACTCCGAGACCTCCTGCCCTCCCCTTCACCCCTACCACAGGCAGGGCCAGGAATTTCCGTGATGTTTTCTATGAGATCAGAATCCACCGTGGAAACCAGAGGTTCCTGTGCAGAGGGACCGGCTGGGGAGGGGAAGTTGTAGACATAAAGTCTGGGGTTCCCTTTTTGGCTGCCAATGACAAGGGCAGGCCTGGATGAGGCTGGAGTCTCACTGGGCGGGCCAGCACCTCACGGCCAGAGCTGGACTTGGCAGGTCTTACCCCTCAGGGTCCCGGGCCATAGCTCCCCATCTGCCTCTAATTTTCCCTGAAGGAGTTCTTTGCCCCCCACCAGAGGAGCCTCCCATGGCCTAGGCTTCCCGCAGGTATGGCTGACACTTTTTTGCAGACAAGTGCTAAGAGAAAGCACATACAGCTTGGGTCCACAGAGAGAGGGGGCCGCATCGCCCTGCCCACCCGGCCCTCCTGCAACCCCCTGCAGGGCATGGCATGGATGTTTGGGCCTGGCTAGAGTTGGGGGCACTCTGACAGCTCAGAGAGGAGGACTGCAGGTCTGAATGCACTTTTCTGGGCCCCTGTTGGCTGGGAGCCTTCAAGAGGGAGGGCACATGTGGGGCTCCCCTCTGTGAGAAAGCAGCTGGGGGCAGTGAGTCCCCCTTCCACAGACTTTGTGAGTTCCCCCAAGCAGGACAGGGACAAAGACAATTTGGGGAGGACTTTGGAAGGAGTTGGTTGGTTGATCCTTTTGCTTTTCACCAATGTCTGTGCCATTTTGTATTTTCCTAATAAAATAGAAAAGTTGAGAATCAAATAAAGTTGCTTTTCCTAGGGCAGGCTCAGCAACCAGAGAGGATGGAATAAGAGAGGGGCCAAGACTTCCTGGGGCAGCACTGGGGACCCCTGGGGCAGAGGGGCAGGAACTTTTACAGTCAGCAGGAGAAGGGGCACTGGGAATGGGGTAAGGGGGTTCAGCCTCTACCCAGCTATGTGACCTTGGACAACATATAAAATCAGGTGTGAGACTTCTCCTAGTGGCTTCTGTCCCTGGAAGGAACCAAAATCCATTATGAAGCCATCTCTGCCACCATGCCTACTAAACCACCATTTTGGGGGCCTTGGTATCACCATTAGTGACCTAGTGACCCATAGGAGCAAATTGGGCCACATTTTCCTCTTTGCTGCCTTGACTCACTGCTGGTCCAGATAAAGATCAAAGAGGGATTACTCTTCAAGGGACTTGGGTGTTCATAGATATGACCCAAGTACAAACCTCCTGGTGGCTTCTAAGTCTTCCAGTGTCCCAGGGTGGCATCATAAGAGCTGCTCTGTACAGTTGTGTAGGTTGGGAACTGCACAAGGTACAGTATTATTATATACAGTATTTCATGGATTCTTAGATGCACATTTTTTTTCACATTGTGACATCTTTGGAATTGGTATTTGTCTTGTAATCAATAGCTTGTTGTAGTTTAATTGACAGGTCTTTTGTTCTTTATTAGTAGCTTATTAAATACCAGAATGTCTTGTAATCAAAGGCATCTTAGGCTCAATGTCTACATGGTGTTTTTAAAAATTAGAGGCAACATTTAAAAATTGGGAAATTACACACCCAAACCACTTTTCGATGCTCTCTCAAGTGACTCAGAAGGTCTGGCCTCACTGGATGGTGTTCCCCCAGGATAACAATGGACAAAGCCTGAGCAGTGGCTGCCCCTTGATATGGGACAGGCCAGGGTGAGACTCCCCAGTTCTCTGCCATCCCCTCCACCTCTTGGTGCTCCTGGACCCTGTGGCCATGTCAGTTGCCCTTCTATTTTTCTTATACTAAGGGTATTTTCCCCTGAGCCCAAGTCTTCATCAAAAGCAGGACAAGGAAAGACAGACCATGAAAGGCACATAATTTTTCTTATACCCTGGCGTTCCTCATTTTACTACCTGCCCAGCCCCACAGACATTTTGGGTTTGAAGTTCCTGCAAGAAGCTAAGACTGCTGCCTCTGTGAATGCTGCAAATTCTAGTACTGCCCTTAGCAGCATGCAGTAGCTCTCCTGTTCCATCCTGAGCCCATCCCTTCCTGAATTGCCCATTCGTACCCCTAGGAAGGAGCTCAGAGGCAAAAAGTCACAGACCCCCAACCTCTCCCAGAACATGACCCTTTCTTTCAGCAACAGGAAACAACAATAGAGGTTTTGAAAGTGAAATATTTGTCCCTTACATTCTTAGATAAGGTTAAACACTTCATGCTCCGGAAGAGGATGGAGAGTGAGAGAAACCTGTATTCTTCCAGAGCAATTCCTTAGGGAGCCTGGGGTATTTTTGTTTTATGTTCTCTTTCAGTTATAGAGCTAAACTTAAGCCAAAGTAATTCCCCACAATTAATGCAGTTTGATGATGAGCTGGGACCTCTGAAACCTTATGTCTGAGATATAATACTAATACTAGTACTAATAATATTAAAATAGCCATTGTTTATTTAATGTTTACCATGTGCCAGGAAATATACAAAGTTCTTTATGTTCGAGGGCCCCCATCTGACAGATGATGAAAGCAAGGTTTTCAAAGGGTATAGGACTTGCCCAAGGTCACAAAGCAGAGCTGGAATATGACCTGAAGTCTTTCTCTGGGGCTTGAGCCTTAACCACTGTTTTTGAAAGTGTGAGCCACAGAGAGTTTTTTGTTTGTTTTGGGGGTTGGTTTTTTTTGGAGGAGGGGGAAAGGGGGAGCAAAGAAAAGAGCGTCTTTATTGCTTTGCCCGGCAAAGTGAGTCACAGCAGCCTACTGCCTTAAAGACTGTGAGTCCCCACAGGGTGTTAAAAGTACAGATCCCTGCGCTTCAGACCCACTGAATTCAAACTCCAGGGGTGAGAGAGCTGGACGTCTGCACCTTCAAGCCTTTGCCCCCTCCCCCTTTCTCCTCTCTTTCCCTTTCTCCCTATCCTACCTTCCAAATTAAGGGATTTGGCACGCAGCCAAATTTTTAGAGCCTGTCCCCCACACCAGGCCAGCCTGCTCCCACCCCTCCAAGGCTCACAGTGTCCTTTGGGCAGTAGCTCCTTACAGCCTTCTCACTCTCTGCTCTTTGTTGTTACTCCTCCTTCCCTCCCCTGTGTTCTCTGTACATTCCCCAAAAGGGTGAGGCCAGGCAGAAAAACACAGAAATGAATGACTGGGAATTTCCAGCACAAGGCTGAATAATAGTTGGCTGGGACTCACGATATACGTGTGTGTGTGCGTGCGTGTGTGTCACACGCCCCGCTGCTCCTGTGTGAGCAAGAGCTCAAGGAGACTACCCATGCCCTGTATACTTCTGCTCAGTCACGTATTTTCCACGGATCAATAATGTTTCAGCTGCTGGGATTAAAGAAAAGATTGAGTTCTAGGCTGGTTTTCCCCAAATGACCACAAACTTCAGTGGCCAGACCCGTGCAGGATCTCATTAATCTCATCACCTTGGGTGGTGGTCATGCCTTTGAACATAGGAAAATTTCAGAGCAGTGCATGTTTTGGAAGAGATGGCCCTCTCTTACTTTCAAGGGATCTGTTGCCCCCAGAGAACAGAATAGAATTATTTATGAGTATCTTGTTTTTTGAGCAATACAGGAGTGAGATGTAACATGGTGATCTCTGGCTGTGTAGCTTTGGTCAAGTTGCTTAACCTTTCTGTGCCTCGGTAGTCCCCTCTTTAGAATGGGAATAGTAACAACTCTCCTTGTAGGGGAATATGTCATAGGATAATCCTTGCTAAACACTTAGAAAAATGACATGCCCATAGTGAGCTCGTGATAAAATAGAATCTATGGTCATGCAATAGCTGGTTCCAAAGGGTTTGAAACATCCTACTTCTATTCACTTCTGTTATTGGTTACCCAAACAAGACGAGGGAATTATAGGATATGGATAAAGAAATTGCAGTCTTCTTGGTTTTCAGTAAAGTAGAATGAAGAAATGTTACGATGTCAGCAAGCAGATAAAAATAATTTGTAATTTGCATAATTTTTTCCTAAGCTAATAGACACTATTCAAGTTAGTGTAATTTCTTCCCCCTAAATTGCTTTTGAACTTGGCAAGGTCAAAACTCACGGATCCCAACTAATTAAAACCAGACTAGCAAGACTGTCTGAATCTTAGACAGAAAGGGAAGTGAGTTTCAACATCAGTCTCTCTGAGTATTTCTGGCTTGCTGCCCCCAGGCTCTCAGGGCTGCTCCTCCTGCCCCCTTGGGCTCGGTGAGATGCCGAATGACTAGATCTGTGTTGGCAGTGGGAGTAAAGTTTGTCAAACTAAATTCAAACATTTAATTATATTGGTGAGAGACCCTTCAGAACTTTTAGTCCCTCTGGTCCAGCACCTGGCAACATTCCAGAGAATGACTGTTCTATCACTTTCGGTCCCAGAGTAAGAATGACTCAGAACCTCTAGCCATGTAAAGAGCCCCAGCAGATAGATGTGGAAGAAACAAACTTTTATGGTTTTATACAATTTCTTTTCTAAATCTTTTTAAAATTTTGGGGGACAGTGTTAGGTAATGGAGTTACTGGGGAGTGAACCCACTTGCTCTACCACTGAGCTATACCCTCCCTCTTCTTTATAATTTTAAACCACTGAGAGTTTGAGGCGATTTGTTATTGCAACATCCTCTAGCCTACCCTAACCTGTATCAACAGCAATCGGGAAAAGGAAATATGTTCCTTGGACTAAGTAGGAATAACTTGTCAGTAACCCGCATGGTGCTGTTTAAAGGCTTGAAACATTCCCTTACCTGGGATAAACAGGCTTTCCATTATCTAGCTTGCCCCTCTTCATTTGCTCCCTTCGCAGATGGGATAAAAGTCATCCTTAGCTTGCTAGCTGTTAATGGATTTATCTGGAATTCTCACTGAGTGGAGCTGGAAAAAAAGAAGAGTTTTGTAGTTCCCCTGAGATACATTAGTGCTTGGGACTTTTAAGGGCTCACATACGCTAGTGATCACTGCAGAATACAAGGAAGTAAATACTGAGAATATTAAAATGATTGAGCGCCAGCTGTCTTCAGGATGATCTGGATCAACCGGTCTTTCATATACCTCGTAAGCCCAGAAGCCCAACCAGGGTAACCCAATCCTGTTGGCACAGAAATTGGGCACAGTTCTAGGGACTGACAAGTTTGTGTTCTGTGTCTGTTTTCCTGGAGGATTCCAACTGGCCGGCTGGCTCTTGCCTCATTTCCCCTGATGCTGTTTCCCCCATTCTCATTCCCTTCCCCTACGCCACGTTTGGCACACGTTCTTTTAATATCCTCAAGTCAATCTTCTCTCTTACACCTCTGAGCCATTGTACTGGCTGTTCCCTCTTCCTGGAATAACTTTCCCTTTCTCTGTTGCCCTGTCCAACTCCTATTCATTCTTTGGTCTCAGCTGAGATGTCACTTCTTCCAGGAGGCCTTCCCTGACTTCTTAACTTAATGAAGGTTCCCTGCCATGGGTTCTCACCTCACGTGCCCCCATCATAACCCTCCTGTGACCTGGCTGTGCCTGCTTGTTTTACGGGGCTTGTGTAAGATCTGTGAGAGCAGGCATGTGAGTGTCTTGTCTCCTGTGTGCCCCAGTGACCACCACAGGTCCTGGAAGGAGAGAAAGAAAGGAAGGGCCAGAGTCACAGCCGTCTGTGTCCATTGGCACTCTCTGACCTGGTGCCTCTGCCACATCCTTTTATGATTTATGCAAAGTCCACACATCCACATGAGGAGGTGCATTTCAAGGCAATTCCTGGTGAAAAATATTTAATTGCCTCAAAGGGATGCCAGGGACTGAAAGTGGCCTTCTGTTAAGGTGTGTTCCAGTCACTCCAGAAACCTTCTGACCCTCCGCCATCACATCCTGGTCAAGAAATTGCCCCCCAGGCCCAGCCAGGACCCCTAAAAGGCCTGGACTGGGTCAAGGCTCTGATTATCCCCCAAACCCACAGAGGATTGAGCAGGTGGACCTCAGCCCTGAGATCCCAGGAGCCTCTGAGCATGGGAGCTTCTGCCTGCCTGGACACTTTCCTGGGTCTTCCCTTCACTTCGCCACCCATGGTGCTCACCAGACCTGTGCCGCCTGTTTCCTGGTTTTTCTGTATCGTCATGACTACCATCAGCCTGATGGAGTTGGAGTCCACTCCACGTGAGCATTGAGATGCCGGGTGGGTAGCCCGGGGTCCTCTTTCCAGGCTGCCAGGGGCAGAAGCAGTGGAGCCCCTGGGCGGGCTGGGGAGCAGGGGCAGGAGGGGGAGTCATGGGTTTATTGCCAGAGACACTGATGAATAAGACCCTGGCCTCCTCAGGAGGTTCACTGTCCCTGTCACACACCATGTGAGCTTTTAAATAAATTTCCTCATTTAAGCCCTGCCTCAGCTCTAAGATGAGGTCCTGCTAGTAGGAGTCCCATTTTCTAGATACAAGTGCTGGGGCTTTGACTGATCTAGGGAACTTACCAGCAGGCAGTTCTATTTCAGAGACCCCATTCTTTTTTTTCTTTCTAAATAAATTGTAGTATAGTTATTGTACAGAGTAGCAGGCAATGGTAAAAAGAAATACATTGGCGCCCAACAAAGCACGACCCTCAAGTTCAATACTGTGAGATGTGGTAGTACAGATACAATATGACAGGATTAATATCAAGTTTAAAAACATGCATAAAGAGTATTGTATATTGTGTAGGGACATACACACATTAGCTACTAAAATACGAAGAAACGCCTGAGACTAATTCAGTTTCCTGTAGTTTGTAGAGGGATGGGTTAGGAGAAGCAATGGGTTAGGGCCTCACTGAGCAGTAACATTGACTCTTAACCTGGCGGCAGGTACGTGGGTGTGGTTAACAGGACTGGTGCTCCACCCAAAGCCCAACTTCCTTCAGCTGCTGTCAATTCTAATGCCCACTGTGTAGCCCCCACAGGGCCAGGCAGAAGCTCCTTGGAGGAGTTTGCCTGAGATCTCACCTTCTCTGGACTTCCATCCCCTCCCTGCCCTCATTCCCGTAGGCCTCCCCATCTCCCCTAGGAGTTCATCCTTGATGAGCCCAACCTCAGACATTGGAAAGAGCCAGTCACCTCGCTCCCCAGCCTGCATCCCACAGGTAGGGCAGGGATAAGGAGGAGCTGGCTGGGGGAGGAGGTGTAAGATGGATTGAGAAAGACTTCAAGGAGTAGATGGGAAATAGATGGGACCGATGCCCAGCTCCCTAAGTAAATCTATACATTCAATATGATACCAATAAAAACTCCAAATTATTTTTGAAGTTAGATTAGATAGTTTTAGTTTCATTTAAAAAAAGGCAATGATTTCAGAGAGCTGAAGGGAATGGAGGCAAGGCAGGAAGTGGGGAGGCTGGCCTGGAGGGCGGCTGAAGCACCAATTTCTCTCTGGAAAGGAAACAGAACCCTAGCCTCCCCTGGGCGCTTGTGCTTCCCAGGTCTAGACCCTCCTCAGAAGTGGCCACACCCACTCTGCACCCTCAGCCCTACTGGGGAGCCATGATCCACATAGGACTGTGCCACGTGTCAAATGGCCCAATGCTGCTGGCCTTGTCCCTGCTGGCTTGTCTGCAGCAGCTGAGACTGGATCGAACACAGGGAGATCCCCAGCCTTTCAAAGAAGCCAGAGCCACCAGGCTCCTTAGAAAGGGTATCATGTTCTCCTTCAGGATTCTGGGCTCTGAGCACTGACCCTGGTGCTGAACAAACCTTCCTTGGGAGCACGGGGAGGGGGGGGTCAGACTGAGAAGGAAGGACCCCTCACCTCTACCCCAGGCAGGCTGCAGCAGACTTCTGATTTCTAAACAAAGGGTCTGTCCCTGCTCCCTGAGGGCTGAGCCTTGAACAGTCACTCAGCAGTGCAGCCCAGAATCATCCTAATGCCATCAGGAGACCAAAGACCTGCCTGTGAAATCACTTGGAAACTGGGGCGCCAGAAAGAGAGAGTTGGACTCCAGCAGTGAATAAGGGGAACTGATTCACAGGGCTGGAGCGGGAGCCCAGATGGAGTGCTGAAGGCCAGGCATGAGAGCGACTGAGACAAGTCCTTCACGGGTGGAGAGTGAGACTCCACGAGAAGGGTTTCTGTGCTCTGCCCAGGAACAATACCAGGCGTTATCCATCCGCTCACTGAATTCTACCAGCATGTGTGGTGGACCCACCATCTGCCAGGGGATAAGCTTCATTGGACAGAGGTTTTTGTCCCATGGAACTTACATTCCATTGGGGATGGAGGTGGGGGAATACGGGTGGGAGACAGGCAACGAACAGCAGGCAGAGTAAGTAAGTCACTGGTATAATGTGTTTGATGGTGGTTTAAGTATTACAGCAGAAAAGAAAAAGAAAAAATAGAGCAGAGGAAGAGGTGGGGGTGGGTTGCAATTTTAAATAAGGTAGATCTCACTGAAAGTTGACATTTAAATCAAGACTTGAAGGAGGTGAAGAATTGAGTCATGCAAGTATTGGGGAAAGAATATTCCAGAGTTAGCAAGGTGGGGAGGGGTGCAGAGCATGCAGAGCCCTGTGGCTGCTGTGGAGGTCCTTGGTTTTTCCTCTGGGTGTGATGTGGAGCTACGGGGACATTCCAAACAGAAGAGACTCACACTACCTGTGGCTTTGGTGCTGAGAATGGATTGTAGGGGGCAAGGATGCAGGTGGCGAGACGACCAGGAGGCAGTGTAGGAATGCTGGGGAGAGATGATGGGCTCTGCATGGATTCTGAAGGCAGAGCCAGGGGATCGCCAGACAGATGGGAAGTGGGAGATGAGAAAAAGAGGAATCAAGGTTGGTGCCCAGGTTCCTGGCCCAAGTAACTGGACGGAAGGGGCTAGCAAAGAACGGAGGAAGAGCAGGTTTGGGGGTGAACAGGAATCCGGAATTCAGCTTCAGATGTGGTTTTGAGATATCTGTTCAACACGTTGAGTAGGCAGCTGAAATAGAAGTCTGGAGTTGGCGGGAGGGATTTGAGAGTCATTGGCATAGAGATGATATTTAAAGTTAGGAACACTTGCTATTTGCCAGCTAGAGGCACTAAGGCAGTTGATGCGCTCTCAAACCTTCGAATGGGGTTCCTATTATTATTTTCACTTTGTAGATGTGGAACCTGAGCCTCAGAGAGAAGTGACTTGCTCGAAATCCCCCAACTTGTTGATGGCAGAGCTGAGTTCAGACTCAGATTGCCTGACAGAGTCTTTACTCATAGCCCCTCGGCTCCACAGTGACCCCCTTGTTTAATCGTTTATGGCCTACCATATATGGATAGAATTCAGTTCAAGGGAGAAGGGGGTGGATAATCCAGAAAAGAAGAGGACAGAAGCAGCAAATCCAGGCACAGAGTAGAAGCTGAACCCTGGGGAACCACGAGATGAGACTAAATAGGGAGGATGGACCAGACTGACGGTAGGGCTTAAAGATTGGCCTCAAGAGCTTCCAGTGGATTTGGAAGGAAACAGGGAGCCACTGATGGTTCTTGAGGGGGGCAGTATGTACTCTGAGCCGCCCTTGAGAAAGACCCATCAGACATAGGCGTGCAGGTGGGTGGCATTAGGAGGACCAGAGAAGAGGAAATAGGATTGGAAATTGTGATACTGTCTGGGTGTGAAGGATTCGAGTTGAGCCAGTGGGAATGAGGAGGAAGTGAGAAAATTGAGTGTTGCCTGAAGATCTTGCTGAACAGAGTCTGTGTCTGATGCGATGTGGGGGCTGGAGGCAAGGAATGAGTCAAGGGCAAAGTTTCAGACCAGTGAGGCAGATGGGGAGGTAGGGAATGATGAACAAAACAAGAGGAAGTCGATTGAGAGGGAATTTGGTCCTGCCTTTCTGGTTCTCAAGACTGAGTGAACCACGAGGAGACAGTTTTTTGCATCTCTGGAGCCCACAGCCCAGTATGGGTGACAGACCTGCACAGAGCCAGCCAGGTTGCAAGGCGGAGAGAGCTAAGGCATCTGACTGTGCAGCAGGAGGAGGCCAGAGGATGGGGCGGGTCCAGGGCTGTGTGCTTGATCCGTCACCGGTAGGGGCTGGGGACAGAGATTTAGGACCGTCCACCCCAAGGTCATAAGCCTGAGTGGAGGCATCAGGGAGGGAGAAGGGATTGCTTGAGGCTGAAACCCACAGACAGAGCCGCAGGCATGCTTCTGCCACTTGCTAGCTCTGTGCCCTTGGACCAATTTCTCAATCACTGTGGTTGGCCCCCAGTTTCCTCATCTGTAAAATGTAGATAATAATAGTTCTTACCTCCAAGGGCTGTTGTTAGGACAAAGTAAACTAATAAATGTAACTGCTGAGAATGCTGCCCAGCCTATGGGGAGAGCGCAGGGATGTTACTGCGAAGAGGAGCCCACAGAGAGCTCGGGCAAGAACCATGTCCCAAATCCCAAGAGAGAGAAAGGTCAAGAAGGGAGATAGGTTCCCATCAAACCAGCTGGACACCAAGAAATTTACATCCATCATCTCAGTTCATTTTCCCAGCAGTACCATGAGGGAAGAGTCTATCAACATGCCCACTTTACAGATGAGGACAGTGAGGTTCACAGACATGTTCTGGGGTCCCACAACCAGGAACAGGTAGATGAGGGCCCGAGATCCAGGGCTGTAGATAATGCTTCCAGAGTATCTGCTGGTAACCCCTGGCTCACACTGCCCTCTGTGAGGAGATGGGAAGTTCAGGGAATGGCCATGGGGGTGGGTTGTGAGGGCCAGAGAGAGTCACTTCCCCAGACTGTCAGCACCAGAAGCCACATTCTAAGAATTAAATCTCATGTGGGCAGAAAGGAAATTGGTAGTGGGAGGTGTAGACCACACATTGGACAAGTTTGGTCAAGAATAAAAGGAGAAATGGGAGAACAGCACGCTGGGGGCTAGGAGAGAGGGGAGTTGGGGTCATGGAAAGATTTTACGGAAGCAGAGAAACAGGGTCATGTCAACAGCAGAGGGCAAGAGGACCGTGGGATGGGAGAGTGTGAGGAACCTGGAGGTGGGAGTGTAATGGAGGGAAGAAGGCCCTTCTGGGACAAAGAAGAAGTGAGAACAAAGCCACAGGTGAAGCAATTTAGGTTTGGCAGGAGGCAGGAAATGGCCAAGGAAGTTGTAAACTAGATAGAGAGCCTTGGTTGTGTCCCTCTGCCTCATCTGTGACAGGAGATGTATCTCATGGATTAGTGGGACACACTGGATCAAAAATAACTTGTTCTGGGGTGAAGGAGTCCCTGGGATAGAATGTAAGCTAGGCCCAAGCTGTACTTCAGAAATTTTAAGTGCCCATCCACCCATCCATTCATCCATCCACTCATCCATCCAACCACCTACCTCTTCATTCATTCAATAAATATATTTTCTCGAGTACCCACTGGGTATTAAGTCCTAGAGGTACAAGCTGAAACACAAAAGAGATCCTACTTTCAAGGAGTTCACAGCAATAAGCAAGCAATCACAATACAATGTAATGAGAGCACAATGGGGAAGTCAGTGACCTGTGAGGACAGAGTGGAAAGTTGAGGCTGAAGGAAGGAAGTGAGGGTTTAAGCTGTGATCTGAAGGAGGGTAGGAATGAAAGGAGGTGGGGTGTGGAGAACAGAGAGAATGTTCTAGACAGGAAGCGAGTGGACAGCCTGTACAAAAGCTTGAGTGTCTGTGAGAGCCTGGCATTTTCAAGGAACTGAAAAAAACATTGACGTGGCTGGAACAAAGTGATGTGGTGGGTGGTAGGGCTGGGGGCAAAAGCTAGGGTGAGAAGTTGGTGGGAGTCTGGACTTCATCCCGAAGGCAAGGAAGGGTGAGGACCCTGAAGGATTTTACGAGTTGAGAGCCTTGCTCAAATTTATGTCTGGGAAGATCAGTGGGCTTTAGAGAGGAGGATGGACTGGAGGAGCAAGGCTGGGAGCTGGGAGATGAGTATGGGGCTGTGGTCCAGCAGAGAGGTGGAGGAGTGGCCATGTGGTTGGGGAGGAGATGGATTCAAGACGCATCTTGCTGGCCAACTCAGTAGCAGGGAGAGGAAGGAGACCCCAGGCAGGGATGACCCTTGTGTTTCTGATCCGAGGAATGAAGCAGACAGACAACCTGTCAGGAACAACTGACTCATCAGTGAGCACGTCAGGCCCTTGGGACAGGGGAGTGGGACATATTTGGGAATTAGAGGATGGAGATAACATTTGGAATCACCATACCTCAGCCGCCATGGGCAGGGCTGTTTGAATCGAGCTTCCACTGCCAGAGGATGGAGCTGAGTGGACAAAATGCTACATCTCCCACAGAGGCCCTGGGCAAGTCATCGTATCTCCTGAAGCCTCGGTTGACAGGAGCAAGACCTGTGGTGACAACTTCTGCCACCCCAGTGACAACTGTCATGTGCAATTTGAAGATGATAAAGAGCTTCCACACCCCAGCAACCTGGCCTCTGCTCTGTGGCTGGGGGCTAAGTTTTGGGGGGTTATGACAGCAGCATCCCTGGTTCCACTGCAGCTCATGGTAGAGCCAGGGTGGGGCAGGAACCCTCCCTCCCTACCTTTCAGGGTGAAGGACCCAGAATCTGGCTGGTACATCCTCTTCAGGCTAAAGCTGGGGAAGGCATTGATCCCCTCCAGCTGGTTTTACCCTAAGGGACTCCCTGTGGCAAGAGTCTCGGGGCTGGAGCTGGGCTGGGGGGTGGGGGTGGCAGGCGAATAGGCTGGGTGCCTGGCCGACTTGAGTCAGAGGTGTTGAGGCAGGGAGTCAGCATCGCCGCTTTCTCCCACTCAGATCCAATTCCCCTTTGATTTTGTTCTCCTAACAGGCCTGCATCTGGCCTGCTTCCCGGCCTATACCCTCTCCCCTGCGGCCCCTCCACTGCCTCCCTCACTGCCGCCTCCTCCAGGAAGCATTCCTGATTCCCCTCAACAGATCTCCCAGTCCTAGAGTCCGCGCAGCACCATGAAGCTCTTTTGAGACGCTTATCATAGGCCTGGACTCCAGGACACTCATCTGGAAGGTCCCTTGGAATTTGTTTCATAGCTGGGAGAACCAAAGAGGAGTAAGTGGGTTAATCCCCAGCAAGGAAACCACCTCAAAATGTCCCTGGTCTTCTCTGCTTCCCAAGGAAGGCTGAGAGGTGCACACAGCCCTCGCCAGCTTCTCCCTGGATTCTCGCTCTGTCTCACCAACTTGTCTTTCCCTCCTGCACTCATTCAGCCAAGCCTCGTTGAGAGCTCACGATGTCCCAGGCACTGTGCTTGGCGCTGGGGACACACACAGTGGTGGACAAAGCAGACACGCTCCTGTCCCCACGGAGTTTACTGTCTTGATGTCACATCCAGCCGTTTTCCCACCTGAGTTCCATGCTGTTACCCTCCTTTATCTCTGCACCTTTGCTCAGCGCTCCCCTCATGTGAAATGCCTACCATCCTCTTGGTGTGAATCTTCCCACCCACCAGGCCCAGGTCACCGGCTGCAGCCTCCATGCAACCTCTTCCCGCTCCAGGCCCCGAGGCCCTTTATCTCACCTGCACATTCTCATGTAGGGCCAGGCCTGTTCCTCCATCCTCACCTCCTGCGAGTTCCCCCAAGGCAGGGGCTGCCTCTGGCCTCCGCCCGCCCCTCAGCCCCTGGAGCAGCGTTGGGCACACAGCAGGGGCGCTCTGACACGTTTGCTGCTCTGTTCCCCCTCCCCTGCCTGGCAGGCTGCACCAGTCCAGAGCTGGTCCAGAACCCTCTGGTCCTGCTCTTGTAAACTGTTCCCTAGAAGAGACAGGGGAACTTGGGTGCTTCCAGAGAAAAATTCTCAGTCTGTGGCAAACAAGGGGGACTCGAAACTCATTTAGGGAGTTTCCCCTGCAGTGGGGACTGGGGTAGCCTCACTGTTAATAAAGCTGCTAATCATCATCGTCACAGTCCCCTGTTGTCCAGAGAAGAGCATCTGGCGGGCCCTGTGGAAGGTGGAGAGGCCACTAGGTGGTGGGCAGAGGCCAGTGGGCAGAGGGCATGGAGAGAGGGTCAGGGGATGCTCCACCCAGGAGGGGCTGCATCAGAGGAAACGTGCTCCCTCTGCCTCCTCCTAGGACCCGGGCCTCCTGAAGCAGCACTCCCCTGTCACTGTCTCCAGGCTAGAGCTTCCCTCTCCTCAGCCAGAGTCACTGAGGACACCAGCACTGTTTCCCCAGTCCGGCCCGGCCTTCTCTGACTCAGCAGGATAGGGGCTGCTGAGCGATCCTCTCTGGGGAGGGTGGAGGTTGCCCCCTCATCTTCAGGAAGCTGGCGCCAAATACGTGCACAGGCAGGAAGATCCCACTCCCCTCACCTCCGCTCCAGTGCACGTGCCAGTGGAACCTGGCCAGAAATACTAGGGGTGAAGAGCCACCTGGGCTGTGGCTTGAGGAGTGGGCGGGGTTAGGGGTCTCTGACAGGTGATGTGACCCTAAAAGAAGCAGAGAAATGCTCATGTGAGGTTCACTAAGGGAGCACCCCATCTTTCTCAGATCTGCCATCTTGGTAGGGTCTCCTGGGTCCCTCTATAGGTAATGAAACAGGCCCAGAGAGGGTCTGTGAACTTCCTGAGGTCACACAGCAAGGCCATGACAGAGGATTCTGCCCACAGGGAGGTTCTTCCATGGACAGGGGGACCCCTTCCACCAGGAACTGAAGCTGCCCAGCCTTCCAAGGTGGCTCTGTGGAGGAGGAAGAGCGCCTGACCTTTCCCTCTTTCCCTCTCATGATCTAGTCCAGTGTGATGATTTCCTTTCGCAGGTGAGCCGTGAGGGCTGATGACATTACAGTCTGGGGACTACTCCTGGGTTTCAACAAACAGTGCCTGATTTTGAACTGTACCACAAAGCTGCAGTAATCACAACAGTATGGTTTAGTACAAAAACAGACAAATAGATCAATAGAACAGAGAGTCCAGAAATAAACCCACACTTATTTGGGCAATTAATCGACGACGAAGGAGGTAAGAATATACAATGAGGAAAAGATGGCCCCTTCAATAAATAGTGTTGGGAAAAGTGGACAGCCACATGCAAAAGAATCAAACTGGGCTACTTTCTCACATCATGTACAAAAATAACTAAATAATTAAAGACTTAAATGTAAGACCTGAAACCATAAAACTCCTAGAAGAAAATACAGGTGGTAGACTCCTTGACACTGGTCTCAGTAATATTTTTTTGGATATTTCTCCTCAGGTAAGGGAAACAAAAACAAAATTAAACAAATGGGACTATATGAAACTAAAAAGCTTTTGCCCAGCAAAGGAAACTGTCAATAAAACAAAAGCCAGCCTACCAAATGGGAGAAGTTATTTGCAGATGATATATCTGATAAAGGACTAACACTCAAAACATACAAAGAACTCACACGACTCAACATCAAACAACAACAACAACAACAACAACAACAACAACAAAACAGCCTGATTGAAAAAATGGGCAGAGGAACTGAATGGACATTTTTTTCCCAAAGGAGACATACAGTTGGCCAACAGGCACATGAAAAGGTGGTCAACATCACTAATTACCAGGGAAATGAAATTCAAAACCACAATGAGATATCGCCTCACACCTCAGAATGGTTATTATCAAAAAGACAACAAATAACTAGTGTTGGCAAGGATATGGAGGAAAGGGAACCCTGGTGCACTGTTGGTGGGAATATATATTGGTGCAACCACTATGAAAAATAGTATGGAGGTTCTTCAAAAATTAAAAATAGAACTACCATAGGATCCAGCAATTCCACTCCTGAGTATTTATCCAAAGAAAACAAAAACACTAATTCAAAGAGATATCTGCACCCCTATGTTCCCTGCAGCATTATTCATAAGAGCCAAGATATGAAAGTAACCTAAGTGCCCATCAACAGGTGACTGGATAAAGAAGATGTGGGAGATACACACACACACACACACACACACACACACACACACACACACACACACACACACACACACACACACACACTCCATGGAATACTACTCAGCCCTAAAAAAGAAGAAAATCTTACCATTTGCAACAACATGGAAATACAAAGTGAAATGGTGATGCAAACCTGTCGGGCTCTGGTCTTCTGTGATCCAGGGCCCAGCTTGGGGAAGGACTCATAACTAAGGTTGTCTGGGCCCCAGGCCTTTCTCAGAAGGGGATGGAGTCCTCCTTGCAGAAAGCCACCCATATGCCCATGCAGCCTGGCAATCCCTGAAAAGGCCTTCCAGCACCCTGAAGCTCCTCCGGACCATGGTGAAGCTGCCCCTCTTGGCCCCTGCCTGGCTGTAACCCTGCCCAGGGCACTGTCAGGAAGGAGGCTCACCAGCCTCAGAGCAGGGATTCACCCAGTTTAGAATGGAGGCTTTTCAGTTCTGCTAATAGAGGAACCAAGAAATGTCCCCTATGAAAGGAGAAGTGTGTCATGGCCCCCTGACACACAGACCCCACTTCTGTCCCCAACTGAGTGCCCATTCTCTGGAAAGCCGCAAACATTCCAAGACTGGACTTCAGTTGAATCATTTCAAATTCTTCGAACTCCATGGGTCTAGGGAAGGATGTAGGGGCATGGGGGAGGTGACAGGAGGCGGGGCAGGATCCCCCAAGAGGTTAAATAGGTCACCTCCACACTTGGCTGTCAACCTGGTCTCCTCTGACCAGAGGGGTTCACACATAGAGACCTTCTCCTGGGCTCTCGACATCATGACCTCCCTGAAGATGCTGTTCCTGGTCGCCCTCCTCCTGGGGGCTTCCCTGAAGGACACCCACGCAGGTGAGAGCAGAGGAGAGGCAGCAGGAGGAAGGGACACCGGGAGTGGATGGGCGGGGGTTCCGAGACCACAACAGCAACACGTGAATATTATTCCTACCGCCTGCTTATTCCTACAAAGATGTGAGAGGCTGGCAGCAAGAGGATTTTGAGGGAGGCATTCAAAGGAAAATAATGATGAGGAGGAGGGTAAGTGTGATGATGAGGATGGGGATAAAGTTGAGGATGAGGATGAGGGTGATATTGAGGATGAGGATGAAGTTGAGGATGAGGAGGCCCCAGGACCTGGGGCTCGGCTTCTGAGGAACAAAGCACTTGCATGTCTCACACTGCAATCTTTGTGAGGCAGTGACTGTGTCTGCGTTTCGATAGTGGAAAATAAACAATTCTCAAAAGTGTTTGCTAGAGTCAGTTTTATTAATGGGGCTCATATACAATGAGAGGATCAGTATAAAAGCAGGAGAATTGGTTCCCAGAGCAGGTGAAAAAGGTTTTATACTCAGTTGGGAAAGGGAGGCTGAAATAAGATTACTACTTTCGGAACAAAGCTGGTTAGCGCTCTGCACGGGGACGCAGCCGCAGTCTTTGGGGTTATCTTAACGGGGTGACCGTCACAGTTGGCTGGACGTTCACTCTCACTTCTGTAAAACACCAGGCCCAGTCAACTCTGAGTGAGTCGAACTGAGTTCCACTCCCAAGGTGGTCAGAGGACACTCAGAGGCTTCTTAGAAATCACTCAACCATGATCTTAATTGAAGCCACACATCACTGGTTTGGCTGTTTGCAAGTGCTGGATATTTTTTCTTGTGCAAAGATGAGGAAATTGAGCCAAGGAAAAGTGTCTTCACATCTCGGGCCTCCGTTTTCTCATCTGTAAAACAGGGTAGTGACAGCACCTGTCTCCAGGAGGGCTGTGAGGACTGAATGAGGGCTGTGGGCAGATTGCTCAGCCCAGAGCCTGGCCCAGAGTCAGCGTTTGGTGATTCGGGGCTGGTATTTTGAGTATGAGCAACACAGGTGCACACACAAACAGAGACACAAATACATACACACATATATGCACAGACTCCTCAAACACACACACATACACACAAGCACACGCAAACACACAGTTGGCCCAGTAGCACACACAGAGACCTCACACACAAATGTATACCCACACAAAGACACACACACAGACATATGTACACAAACCCTCCCGAATACACACACAGATACGTGCACAGACAAACATACAGAGTCCCTCAAGGTACACACAGAACCTCGTGCACACAAATGTGCACACATTGGCAAACACAGACCCACACACAGAGACACATGTGTAGACCCCTTACATACTCCCCACACACAAACACAATTCCAGACCCCCCACAAGGGACCTCCGAACAATACATACACACACATGCAGAAATGCACACATGCACATGGACCCAGCCTGACACCACACACACACACATGCAATGCATGCAGACTCCCCTCCAGACAGATACACACGTGCAGACCCTCCACAGTCCCCTGCCCCCGTGCGGACACTCAGACGCAGCTGCTCCCACTTGCTTTCCCTGTAGCTCGAGGAGTCAACGTGGGCCGGGAGTGCTGCCTGGAGTACTTCAATGGAGCCATTCCTCTCAAGAAGCTGGTGAAGTGGTACTGGACCTCAGTGGAGTGCCCCAGGGATGCCATCGTGTAAGTCTGTCCCCCACTCCTGTCCCTACCTCCCTGCCTCCACCGCTGCTCCTTGGAGCTGCGTGTGGCAGGAGGCGGACCCTGGGGCTCCCAGAATGGTCACTGGGGAGAGGAGAGGAGAGAGCCTTGACTCTTGACCCCCCTAGCCCTGCTCTTCAGGGCAGTTCCTGCACCTCCCCTCACAAGGCCCCAGAGGGCCCCATGCTCTGAGGTCTAAGCTCTTCATTGATTTATGGGGAAAACTGAGGCCCTGAGAGGGATGAGACAGCCCCACACCACACGGGCAGTCAGCGGCCAGTGTGGTCACCTCCTCTTCCTGGGCTTGAGCCCCGAGCACCAGGCCTCTCCTGTGCACCCCTAGTTCCCAGGCTTGTTGAGGTGTGGGCATCCTGAGGTGGGGGGCCAGGCCTAGCAGGGACCCTGGGAGGGCCAGGGATCACTGAGGACAGAGCCCGATGCCCCAGAGCTGCTACTGCCGCCCTGTGTGACTGCAGGCAAGTTCCTGCCACGCTTGGGACCTCAGGGTCCCTGTCAGCACAGGGTGAGGCTGGCCCGGGGCTCTGGCAGGCCTTCCTGCCCTGACCCCACCACGGCTCTCTCCCTCTGTGTAGGTTGGTGACTCGCCATGGCAGATCCATCTGTTCGGACCCCGACGATGCATGGGTGAAGAAGGCAGTCAGATATTTGCAAAATGCCTTGAAGCTGCGTGACCTCATCACCCAGAAGTCATGATTCCTTCCTGTAACGGAGACTTCCCGCCTCCTTGTTCACTGCTCCAACCCTGAGCTCCCCGGGTCCAAGGGAGGCCTGATGAGGACAAAGAGGCCCCTTGTCCCCTTGTCTGATTAAAGTCTTTCTCCCCCAGTCTGGGTCTGCATGTTCTGTCTGCCCGGCCTGTCACCCCAGGGCCCTAGAGAACATCTGGTCTTTCGTGTCCAGGTTGGAGAGGGAAACTGAGGCTCTGAGTGCAGACCACCCTCAGTGAGAGGAGGTCCTAGGAGAGAGGCCCGAGCAGGGGTGGCACTGAGGGGCCCGTGGGATGAGCAGGGCAAGGGCAACAAGAGGCCAGCAGGTCCTCCCCTCTGCTGTGCACAGGCAGGTTAGGGGACCTGGGAAGGGCCGTCTGGACTCTCTCCCATCTTGTCTGCCCCTGAAGTCCTCCCAGGCCAGCCCCATTCTCAACTGACTCCCCACCCTGCCCCCCAGGCAGAGCTGAAGACACACATTTGATCCAATTCCACAAATGTTTTCAGGACCCTTCAATGGGTGGGGTTCTATCAAGTGCTGGGGAGCTCCCTCACCTGGGGGCTCCTGCAGCCCTTTTCCCATTTAGCCCACCTCTCAGCCCCCCAACCCTGACCTCTGCCACACAGCCACCCCCTGAGAATCACTGCAAGGCCCAGCTCCACCTGCACCCAGCTCCCTCTCCCGGCTCCAACTCCAGGCCAGCGCCCAGGGCCAGAGCTGCTCCCCTGCCTGAGCCTCACCCCTGCTCCAGCTCATCCCCCTGCTCCCAGCCCCCATCTCCCATCCCTGTCAGGCCACTCCCCACATGGTCCCTGGTTTCTGCTGACCTGAAGGCTGATCACCACCTCCCAGCGTTGACATCCCACCCAGCCTCGGCCAAGCCAGCCTCCAGGAAGCCGTCTCTGAGTACAGCTGCCCGCCGGATTCTCTCCTGCTCTGATCCCTCCAGCTCTTAGGGCCTCTAGGGCTGCCTGTGGGGGTTGTTCTCCCACTGATTCCCGTGTGTGTCTCTTGGGCCGGACTCCTCCACTGTGTTGGGAGCTCAATGAGTGTCCCGGGGGATCCCACAGCCCACGTGCTCAGAAGGATGGGGACCCGCAGGTTATGGACCCTCCCCACCCCCAAAGCCCTCTGTCCAGGCCCAGCTCAGGACTGGAGCCATAAGGGAGTGGGAGGATGTTTGAGTCTTCAGATTCTAGTTCTGTCTCACTCTCCTAACCAGCTGTGGGATTCTAGCTTCTCTCTCTGGGGCGAAGTCTGGGTGCAGGGGCAGTGGGTCCTCTCTTGGGATTCTGTGACCTGGGTTGCTTGCTTGGCGGGGCTGCAATTGGGAGAGTTATTTTCAGGTAAAGCTTATACCTCCTGTTACCCCCTTGTGGCCAGTTGTCTTATTGCAGGCCAGATGTCAGGCCAAATCCACTTTCCATGAGAAGCAACAACAGAAATAATAATAATAATAATAAGGCTGATGATGGTGATGAACTGTTGTCTCTGTGACCCCAGGGCCTCCTCAGCCACTGGTGGGCTTTTTCCCTGCCCTGGTCCCAAGAAGTATCCTTCAAACTGCCTCCGATCCAGAGTCCTTGGGGCAGCCCAGTCTGAATTCTTCGTGGAAAAATATTGTCTGGATCCACGGAGGGTGAGAAGTGGAGAAAAAATGATCTCAAAATGGGGGGAGGCAAGGAGGAGCCCTTGGGACAGCAAAGAAGAGCAAAGGCTGGGGCGCGGACCCCTCACCCTGCCAGAAAGACACTCAGAGAACAGGTATGTAATCCAATGCATTGCCAACTTTCCTTAAAAGAATCAAATCCTTTTTTATTTAGTGAAATCTTCTTCAGAGGCCCATATTGTGAACTCAGATAAATCGAGGACTGTGAGGAGGTAAGAGGTTACCAGCGGGACCCTGAGACTGACCTAGCAGGAGGGTGGCTTCAAGGTCCCTCAGCTGGGGAGAGGTGGATCCAGGACTGGCAACAAAATGCAGGATTTGGAATCCAAATGTGTGATGGCAGGATCAGGGTGCAAGGTGGGTGGGACAAGATGCAGGAGATGGGACCAGCCACCATGTCCCCCTGGGAAGAAGCCATTTTAAGGAATCATGACTGGGAGACTTCCCATGACTGGCAACAGGGAGGTAGGAAGAAAGAGGACGGGGCAGAGACCAGAGAACAGTGGGGAGGGGCGCTGGCCTCTCATTGTTCCTTCCACCTGGAAAGTGCTTCCCTTGCTCCCTGTCCAAAATCCAGTCCCCCTTCAGAGCTCAGCTCAAATGCTGCCTCCCTCAGGAAGCCCTCCCTGGTCTCCTTGGTTGCAGCTGATGCCCCACTCTGTGTCCTCTGCCAGCCCTCTGCTTTTACCTCAGCTCAATCTTTGCCATACTTTGTCTTCTGTAATTACAGTTACTTGAGTGTTTGACTCACTGGTGAGCTCACTGGGGCAGATATTTTGGGTCAGGCAATTCAGTACTTCCTGACTCACTATAAGGCGGGAGGAGTGCTTTGTGCATAGTGGAAATTTGATTTATATATTTTCATCAGCAAGCTCCCAGGTGAATTCCATGAGGAGCACATTAAAAAAGAGAAACTCCAGGAGGAGTAGCGCCCTGATTTAGCCCTCCTTAAAGACCAGCATTGCAGTGGAATTTAGAATTGTGTTGCTCTCCAGTTGCCCACAAGAGGGCACTCCGGCCCCCAATAATGATTGAGACTGATGTGTTGGTCCATGGGGCCCTGGCCTCAGCTCTGTCCCCCGGGGCTGAGGTCACCCACATCTGATTGTAGCTACCCAGGGCCTTAGGCCAGGGTGTCTGCGGCTGGCCAGCCCTTCTCCTGAGGGAGCAGAGGCTACACCCTCAGCGCTTAGTGAGAAGGAATACCATTGCTGGGATTTGCAGGGCTACTAAATCCAGATGTACCGTGGGCAGTGTTAAGAGCGCTGCGCCTGGACTGTTCTCACTGTGATTTCTTACAGCCTGTATTTGCTATTTGGCATCCACTCATCACAAGTTGCATCTCCCCTGTGATCCAGCTTTCGAAGGCACAGAAAAATCACATTGCAAACTCTCCAACCAATCCCGAGGCCACTAGCCATCTCCTTTATATACCTCACTCCCTGAACCATTGTTTCCCCAAATCACCCAGGGCCAGGTACCAGACAATGAGCAACAGCACCCACGCCTTGGAGCCCACCGGAATGACTCCCACTGGCCAGTCCTCAAGTCGTTGCCCTGCCCCGCCTTGCTGTCCCCATGAAACCCCAGTCAGGGCTGTGGCTTTTGGCTCGCTTCTCCTCCTGCCCTGCGTGGTGTGGCATGGCCCCTACTCCTGGGAAATATAAGTAATAAATTCTTCTTTAATGGCATTGAGCTCTCCATGTCATCAGTCACCTACATACATTTAAATCCTACAGGTACATTTTAACAGATGGGGGTCAGGATCCTGTTCTGTCTTATGTCTTTGCTCTGGGCCCTTGACACGGTTGCTTCCTCTTCCTGTTTCTCCATGAGATGCTGAAATCAGACCCTTCTCTAATCTGTTTCAAGATGTAGCCAGTCAAGAGAATGAGGCTCAGTCTGCTGCTGTTCTGCCTCTGATGTTGCCCTTAGGGGAAATCAGAGTCTACAAAACCTGCAGTTTCCTCATACTTGAACCGCCATGACCCCTTCTCCAAAGCCATCATGCACACTGCAGGGATGAGACACCCAGACAAGCAAAGGAGCCAGGATCTTGTTGAGAAGTGAGCCTTGAAAGGACATTTCAGTGCAATGGACACCAAAGGAAGAAACAGCCCAAGTGTCCATCAATGGACAGATGGATAAATAAACAGTGTATATTCACACAGTGGAATATTATTCCGCCATAGATAGGAGTGGAGGACTGGTACTTGCTACAATATGGGTGGACTTTGAACACAATATGAGAGAAGCCAGACACAAAAGGTCACTGATTATATGATTCTATTTACATGAAATGCCCGGAACAGGCAGATCGGTAGTCACCAGAGGCAGGGGCAGAGAGGAATGATGAAAATGTTTGGAATTAGAGACAAGTGGTGGTTGTACATCATTGTGAAGATACTACATGCCACAGAATTATTCATTTTAAAACTGTTAGTTTTGTGCAAATTTCACCATAAAAGACAGACATATTTCATACAAACTCTTTTCTGCTGAGTAACAGTATAAAAGCAGGCATGGGTGTGACACACGACCTCAGGAGGGGGAAACACCCCTGAGGAGGACAGGGAGAGGAGAGGGACAGCTGTGACACTTCCCATATTATACAGAGTGATCGGAATCAAAATACAGCCTACCTGATTGTCTGTCGTATTATACCTGTATCTCTGTATCTGAAATCTGTCGTCATGTAAAAGAAAAAATGCTTAATTAATTGTGAAAAAAAGAAAAAAGAGGGAAGGGAGGGAGGAAGGGAGGGGCTTCTGAGCACTGCTGAGCCCGGCTGAGTCTAAATGCAGCTTCCAGTTCATCACAAGGCTTTGCAGAGGGATGGTGAGGACCAGTCCACAAGGTGACCACCCGGAAGTGACAACAGAAGGTGAGGTCTGAGGCCACCAAGGGCAGAGTGGAGCGTTCGGTCCCTGCTGTCCAGCAAGGGGGAAAGAGCTGTGCGCAGAGCCGCTTTGTCCCTTCCCCGCAAGTCTATCTCTGTGCCGGGACAGCAAGGAAGCAAAGAAAGACTGAGGGAATGGACAGAACACAAACAAGCACAAACCAGAAACTTCTCTGGACTCACAGAAGTGTTCAAGGCACTCATTTACAGGTAGCATCACACATCTTCACGGTGCAGGAACTAAAGCCCGAACACCGCCCCTTGGTGATGCACACACAGCCCTCCTTCCGCAGGTGCAGATTCTGGGACTCAAAACACCGTCCGACAAAACTATTATGTTTCCTGGTGAGTGTTCTGTATCACTTTTTCCATCAATCTACGTATCAACTACTGCTTCTTTTCTTGAAAATGTCTTGAGTTGTGACTTTAAGTAATTATTCTGATTCCTTAACGGTGTTTCTTCTATCTTCTGTGCTTTATCATTTTCCCCCTGATTCTTTTTCTCTCTTTATTCTCATTTCATTTGGGTTAGTTTGATGAAATCCTGTCCCTGGGTTGAGCCCTGTCCATTCTTCCTAGTGCTGTTTCCAATACTGACTCTGTACCAGGGATGTTACTGTTTTTCACCTCTTGCCTCTGCTCTGCCATTTCACGTTTCCATCACAGATCTCTCTCTCTCTCTCTCTCTGCCTTATCATTTCCTTGTGCTTTGGCATTATATTTTATACATTTGTGTGATTTGTAGTAAAAATTTTGATCACAGACAATATTTATGTGCTCTGTGGCAACGTTCTCTGTTGCTTCTGTTAGTATTATTATTATTTGTGTTGGTTTCAGTTTTATAATTTTGAATACAATATTAACTAAGCCAAATGTTTCCTGGAGGTTCATGTCAGGGAGGCACAGAATTTTGTTCCAGGTTAATAGGCATTTTCCTTAAGACCCAGAGTTTTATGTGTGGGTTTTCCTAGTTCTTTTTTTTAAATGAAATTTGTTTCAATACAAAATATATAATGTATATGTAAGGTATACAAACCAATAAAAAATAAACACCTGTATACTCACCAGCCAGCTTAAAAAAGAGCCTTCCTGCTGCTCCATGTCCCCATGTCCCCCTCCCTGTCGCCATCCTCCTATCTCTAAGGAGGATGTTCCTGAATTGTGTGTTCCTGAATTGTGTGTCTGTCATTCTCCTTGGTTTGTTTGTCACACGTGTGTACGTACATCATACACGTGTGTGTATGCGTATATCCCTAACAATGTATTGATGCAGCTTGGGTGTTTTTAAACTCTTGAACTTTATGTAAAAGTGACGTGTTTCATACACATGCTCTTCTGTAACCTGCTCTTGTGGCTCCACGTTTTGTGAGATTCTTCCACGCTGATGTGCAGCTACAACTCACACTTTTCCCTCTGTGACAACACGCCTCCTTCACCCATCCTCTTGTTAATGGCCGCTTGGATTATATCCAGGTTCTAGCTATTACAAAAAGTGCCCCTTTGAACATTTGTAAGCTTGTCTTCCAGTGCATGTGTAGAAGAATTTCTCTAGGGCAGTGGTCCTCAACCCTGGAGGCACTAACCTGGGACTGCTTTGCCAAAATGCTTACAGCCTACAGCCCTATTCCAAACGATTGACTTAAGGGGTCTTTGGAAAGAAAGGGTCCCAGACATTGGTGCTTTTGTTGTTTTGGGGGGAAGCTTTCCAGGTGATTGTAATATAAGGCTAGGGTTGAAACTGGCACTGGGGTGGGGGGTAATTGTGAACCAATCCCACCAGCCTTGTGGAAGGGTTCCCACCTGGCCACGCCCTCATCAGTACTAAAGGCTCCACGTGTCCCCGCCCCCGCACAACCAGCCGGGGGCTGTAGGATGATCTCAAAGCCACGCCTCTCTCATGCTCAATGACCCGAGAGCTTCCTGCATACGTGGTGCTCGGTGGGATGCTTCCTTCAGCCCTGCTGCTACCTGTGCCCTCGGACCCCCTGCTACAACATGGTCAGGGGCTTGATCTTGCAACTCAAGGGGAGTCCTTAGCCCCTAGCAGGTTTGTGGCCTCATTGTTCTCTCCTTCCCACACTCCAGCTGTAAAGCCCCCGCTTGCGGACGCCTTCCGACTATCTTGTGGTTGCATTTGGGCTGTGTCCTAACCCCAAGGAAGGTGTGGTTTGCCCAGCTGCCCACACCAGTTGGTGCTTTGGAGTGATTTCAGAGAAAGGGGGACTTCCCAGCTGTTGGCTGCCAGGTTTTGGCAAAGGCTTCAGAGAGTTGACCAAAAAATTCAGATTCCCCAGCCCTACCCAGGTCTCCTGACAGAATGTCTGAGTACCTTGAAAGGCTCTCAGTTGATCAGTGGTGGCAAGTCCCTGTCTCTGTCTCACCTAGTGGCCTCAAATGTAAGTTGAGGTTGCATTCAGTGCTGAGACTGTGTTTAGCTCCAAAACCTCCCTTCAGAGCTTCTATCTTCCAAAGTCACTGGGTGTGGGGACCAGTGCCCCTCCCGCATGGCCTCACTGTGCTGAGTTGCTGGCTGGCCAGGCCACTCTGCAGCCTGCTGGCCCCGACTCCAAGCTGGCTGGCCTCCCTCTGACCCTCATGTGGGATGATCCAGCAGCTGCCAGAATGGGGCCCTTAACTCTGCCAGGTGCAGCAGATAGGAGGTAGCATCACCCGTTTTGCCAGCAGCAGCAGGGACGCAGAACAAGAACCAGGCCAGCAAGAGCTCGTGGCATTTGCCCAGGTCTCTGCTAAACCCAGCCCAGGGCTCTTTGGCTCAGGATCTCCGGTACTCAACCTGCAGGTAGAGATTTTCGTCCTTCACCTTAGCAACTGAAGCAGAAGCAACTAAGTGTCCTTCACCAACACACACACCCCCTGCAGCTGGACTCAGTAAATATCTGTTAACGTTAAACCTAGTCCAGGGCTGGACCTGTTTCCTATTGCTGTGTAACAAATTATCCCAAATCTAGTGGCTTAACACCACATACACTTATCTCTGATTTCGAGGGTCAGGAGTCCAGGCGCAGAGGCTGGGACCCACCAGGCTGCATCTCATCTGGAGCCTGGGTCCTCTTCCGAGCTCTCATGGTTGTTCAGTTCAGATTTCTGTTCTCGTGTCATTATGCGGCCGAGGGCCCATTTTCTCTTTGATGGTCAGCAGGGTCTGCTCTTGGGTCCCAGAGGTTGCTTGCAGTTCCTTGCCTATGGACCTCACAACACGGCCACTCAAGGCCAGCAAGAGAACCTTGGTCTCCAGTCTTTTAAAGGATCAACTGATTAGGTCAGGCCCACTCAGAATAATCTCCCTTTTAGCTGACAGTCCATGAAGGACTTTTTTTTCTTATTATTTTGTTGATGTATATGTTATGGGTGTACAGTATAGTGATTCACAATGTTTCAAGGTTATACTCCATTTATAGTTATTATAAAATACTGGCTATATACACCCTGTATTGCACAATATATCCTCATGGCTTATTTTATACCTCCCACCCCTGTATTTCCCCTCCCCACTGGTAATCACTAGTTTGTTCTGTCTGTATCTTTGTTATATTTACTAGTTTGTTCTATTTTTTTAAATTCCACATATAAGTGATATCATACAGTATTTGTCTTTGCCTTATTTCACTTAGCATAATACCCTCCATGTCCATCCATGTTGCTGTAAATGGCACTTTCGTTTTTATGGCCAAGTAATATTCCATTGTGTGCATATGTGTGTGTGTGTGTACACATATACACACTATCTTTATTCTTTCATCTGTTGATGGACACTTTAGTTGCTTCCTTATCTTGACAATTGTAAATAATGCTGCTATGAACACTGGGGTACAGGTATCTTTTTGAATTAGTTTTTTTTGTTTTTCTTGGATATATACCCAGGAATGGAATAGCTGAATCCTATGGTAGCTCTACTATTGTTTTTTCTGAGAAACCTCCTTACTGTTTTCCACAGTGTCTGCACCAATTTACATTCCTGCCGACAGTGTAAAGGGTTCCATGAGGGACTTGATGCCTGCAAATCCCTTCATACCTGCCACACAGTATAATCTAATAATAGTAGTGATGTCCCATCCCACTCACAGGTCCTGCTCAAACTCAAGAGCAGGGGATTACCTAAGGGCATGGGGGCAATGTGGGGGTCATCTCAGAACTCAGCCCACCACAGGGGCTTTGGAGTCAAACTAGAAGTTAGCCACATCCATAACTAAAATCCACCAGCAAGGACTAGGATAAGCAAAAGCAAACTTAGAGAATGAAGTCAAGTTTCAAGGACAAACACCAATGAACACTTTTCTTTATTGTTAAAACAGAAAAACCCAGGTCTCTTAAAGCCACACCATCTCACTCACTATTTGGCAAGGTCAATTCCAAATCTGTGTGGGTGGGTAGCAAGGACAACGAAGGGTCTCCTGCTCAGAGATACATTGTTGGTTCAAATTTGTCCTGCTTCTCTCTGAATGCTCAGAAACTTGGACTATTCTAAAGCAGACAGAGTGAGGCCCTGATCTGTAAGTGCAGGACTGGCCCCATTTGGTATGACACGAAGTCTCTCCAAAAAAGAGTTTTGTTGTCCCAGGTGAGCTTGGATGGCTGTGTCAGACAACACACACATGCACGCGTGCGCGCGCACACACACACACACAGACATATCCCTTCTTCACAATGAATATGAGTTAAGTACACAAGTTTAATACCTGGAGATGAACAGAAAGGACAACAGGACACATACAACACAGTAAAATGGGGAGGGGGCAGGAGGGAGGGGGCAGAGGGACACCGGATATCATCACAGCAACCAGTGAGTGATTCCCTTGGTGCGCTGAGAGGTCACAAGACAATTGCCTCAGGTCACCAGAACGGCAGGGTGAATAAACTATCAACTCTGGAAGGTAAGCCGTGGCACTACTGCGGAGCTCAAATGGGGGCGAGTCCCTCTCGGTCACAGAGTTAATACTTAAGGGCACCGGGCTTGGAGAGTGTACGGTCAGTATTTTGACAGCAGGAGAGGGACCTCTTTGGACGTGCTCTGTCTGCTAACACTGGGTGAAGAGGGTCCCTGCTCCAGGTAATGGGGCCCCAGGACCCCGTGGTCTTGATCTGTAAGCAGCACTGCACACCACTGCGCCCCAGCCGGCCCCACTCTGTACTGAGCACCCTCCCCACAGACGGACGTCAGACAGAGTGAGGAAATCCAGAGGAGATGGGGGAACCACAGTGGTAGGGTTCAGGGGCAGGAGCGGCCGAGGGCACGGGTCCCAGGCCGGCCCCTCCTAGGCGTCATGGAGGCCGCTGTTGCTCAGAAGCACCTTCTCCCCAGGTCTGAAGGCTGGCATCCCAAGGTAGGGGCAGCTGGCACAGCGGAAAGCATCGCCCAGGTAGCACTGGTGGGAGAGAGAAGAGACCACTGTACAGGGAAGCGGAAGGTCAGAGATACAGGCCAGGAGAAAGGGAGCCCAAGTTTCATAACATGGCCACCGCAGCCTGAGGAAAACGCCCAGATGCATCTGAAGGCCCAGCTGAGATCCAAATACTAAGAGTTTCTAAGACCTCTGGTTTCATGAGAAACAGGGGTCTAAGAGAGAGAAGTTCCTCAGGAGGCCCCATTTCTACGTTCTCAGCAGTTCAAGTCACAGCCACAGTCAGCCAAATGGCTGAGAAGCAGTGGGCCCGGCAGGAAGCAGAAAGAAAGGGGCCAAAACTAAGAAATGACAAGTGCCGCCACCGCCACCGCGTGAGCACGCGGCCCACTCGCGGGCAACCCCTCCTCCCCGCCGCTCCCCGCAGCACCTACAGACGCATGCTCACTGCTCACCTTTCACTAAGCTCTGTGGGCGGTATGTTCCCTAGAGCTGGAGCTGGCCTGAGTTTAGCCAGGACGATGCCCAGCACCACTGGGCTTTCGTGGATACCAAGTACTCATCCAGACACTTACGTTTCCACAAGCAGACTTGGGTTGGGAGCTCATCTGGTCTCTTGACTTCTCTTTTTCCAGTTCTTCTGCGAGGCCACAAGTGCTGGGGGAAAGTCAGAGGCTGATGAGTGAGATTTGCACCACCCAGAAACTCCAAATCCTTGACAGCGCCAAAATGTGCTACACGACTTCCCTCTTTATACGGGTGTCATAACCCAAATGCCTGCCAGGCCAGGTAGGTAAGATGAACATGTGAGGCTGTTCAGGGAGATGGGAGAGTGTTGGGAATGGAGGAACCAGAGGGCAGGTGCCCTGTCCACAAAGGGCAGGCACTACTCAGCCTCAGCTGATTCATGCTGTGGGGAAAAGCAGACCTAGTGGCCCCATATTTTCCAATGTTAGAAACAGAAAAAATGTTTTGGATGTTTACTTGAAGTCTCCTGATTTGTCAACGCTGAAACTTCCACATTAAAAAAAAAAATACTGTAGCTCACAGCGAAAAAAAAAAGTGACAATGAATATATGTATGTTCATGTATAACTGAAAAATTGTGCTCTACACTGGAATTTGACACATTGTAAAATGACTATAACTCAATAAAAAAGTTTAAATAAATAACAATCTTGATTTTTAAAAAAAATTTTAAAAATTAAAAATTAAAAATAAATGCAAAGCTAAAAAAAAATTCTGATGATTAAACAAGGCTGCACACCACCAGTTAACTTTTAACACCCTTTCCATCCACTTATAAAACTGTAACAATTCTAACACCAAGGTTTCTTGGTTAAGAGGACAGACGGAATGCATGCATACATCTAATTTCACTTCTCTCAAAATGCCATCAAAATTTCAGTAAAGACAAACCACAGAAGCAGGGACTACAGGTGAAGAGACAATAGCAGTACAGTGTCGGAGCCTGTAAAGCAGATGGAGGAGGGAGCGGTGACAGGACAAACTGAGGACGCGAAGCCCCACGCCAGCAGTGAGGAACACTGAGTGTCCACCCACGTCACAGCCTGAAACCCCACACGGCACCAGAAGTAGCAGCCCTAGCAAGACGCTTCTCTGAGCAACCAAAGGGCAGACCCAAAGATAATGACTTTGGGGTGCTCCCCCAAAAGGCCCCCCCAGGATCCTTTCACTGAAGTGCAGTCAACAAAGCCCTCCTGTAAGCTCAGAGACCCCAGTGAGCCTTCTGTCATCCATTCCTCATCATGAAGACAACCAAGGGTTACCAGGCATCTTAAGAAAGCTCTAACAGGTAAGTCAGAGACTAAACTTAAAGAAAAAAGCAAGTTGGAAGAAACAGGCCCTATGCAGAGGGGGAAAATGGAAAGAAGTATCACTGTTCTTAAGAGGAAAAAAATCATGCCCACAAAATAAAAACAGGATGCTATATTTTAAAAAGGCCAAAACCAAAAAAGAAATCTTAAAAATTAAAAACATGATAGTAGAAATAATCAACAGAGGTTTTGGAGGATAAATTTGCTGAAAATTTCCTAGAAAGTAAGGTAAAAGGAAAATGTGAAAGAAAAGAAAATTACAGGACCAATCAGAGATCCAACAGCTGAGAACCAGGTTAAAGAAAGGGAAAAGAGAGAAGACAAAAATCAATACAAAATTAAAGATTATCTCCCAGGACTACAGACACATGTTTCTAGAAAGAAAAGATGCATTGAGTAGCTGGTGCAAAGGATGGAAAAGATCCCTACACAAGATATGTTATTACAAAATGATACCAGGATAGAACAGGTTCTACAAACTTTCAAAAATGGAAAAAGAGGTCTTACAGAAAGGATCAAAAAACAGAATGGCCTTGGGTATCTCATCACAATCACTGGAAAAAAGATGACAGAACTGTCTGGAAAATTATTCTCAACCTAGATTTCTGTACCCCAATTACCAATGACTTATGAGAATAGAAAAAAGGCATTTTTGGACACACACAGTCTAAAAAGACAAAAAACAAAATTTGGACCTCTCAGGTAGCCTTGCTTAAAAAATGACTGGAGAATTCCTCCACCAAAACAAAAGAGAAAACCAAGAAAAAAGCAGCAATGGGAACAAGAAACAGAAAGGCTAGCATCAGACAGAGAGAAGGGACTCCTTAGGACAGTGAACGGGGTCCCAAGACATCAGCTCTGCTTCACACAGCCCCGTGTGTGCCCCGGGGCAGGGGCACAAGAGACACTTGACCCAGACGGTTGAAGCCTGCCACTGGCTGTGACTGCCATCATTCTAAGAGCTCATCCAGATAATGACCTTGGGTTATCTCCACTGTGTGCTAATGACATTCAACTTTCCCTTCCACGCCCTGATGGTCACTTGAGGACACATTTCATGCAACAGAAGTACTCAGCTTGGAGCTGGTCCTGAAACTGAGCTTAGAGCAGGACACAGCCGGCACTCCACTCCCTCCGACCACACTTCTGCTGCCCGGCCAGTCACTGCGTCACAGGGGTTCTAGCCGTGGTGCTCTTGGTTTCCCAGAACTCACCCCTGACTCCCTGCTGACTTCCCTGCGAGGGGCTCTTGTAGATTCCCAAAGAAGCCCAGACCAAAGTCCCTGGTGAGCATTTACAGATATGGAGTGTTGACCTTTCCTGGCTTAGTCAGGTTTGGGCTTCACAACTCAATAACAAATTGTTTGGAGACTCACACATAGATGGTAAACTATAAAAAAAAAATCCAGGAAAGATGAGCACAAACTTAGGAGAATGATGACCTCCTGTGGGGAGAGGGAGCGAGCACAGGTGACTTCCAAGGTACTAGTGATGTTTCCGATTTTTAACCTGTGTGATCAGTAAACGGGTGATCATTTTACTGTTCTTTAAAATGTACTGGTTTAGCATACTCGTCTATACACTTTACAATAAAACATGTTTCAGTAATTTTAAAGTTTGCGATTCCTTGAGAATCAGAAGCCACTGGAAGCAGCGTGGCAGCCTCTGCTCAGCCCAGTGCTTACCAGTTCTTGCAGGCCTTCCGCTTTTTCCCTTCCCCACAGGAAGCAGCCCGCAAGGACGCTGGGTCCGGCTTCTTCAAATCTTCGGGATCCAGCAGTTCGTCTGAGTCAATGAGATCCTGGACAGCATTTGAAGCCGTTAGTGACACGGTCATGGTTTCTGCTGATGAACAACTTAAGCGGTCACAAGCCACAGCAGTCTACCCATCTATGTGAAGAAGGCATCCCCAAAAGACCTGGGGTCAGCCACCTGTCCCAGCTGGCCGCATGGGGAAGGAACTATGTGCACAGAAGGTGTACTGGGTTGTGAGGGGACTGGGAACTCACTTACGATGTGCAGAGAACAGGTGTGTAGAGTAGGGGTGGGAGGGAGGAGGAAGCACAAAGAGACAAGTGTTATATTTATTTGAATATATGAAGGGCTGCTGTATGAGATAAGGGAATAAAATATTTTCTACATAGTTCCAGAGAAAAAGGCAAATAATAATACATACATTTGTGTAATTCTTTGATAAATGTGTGGACAATTATCTGTAAGCTCTGCATGGGCACAAACCATCACCTATTTTGCTTACCACTATCCCTTCAAGAGTTGCAGAAATGAACTTTATTATAGACAGTACTAATCTAAGATGGAAAAGTATAACTTTTAAGACAGTGAGTGTTCAGTGACTTGTCCAGACAAAGGAGCCAAAATATATTTTAGCTGACAAACTCTTTTCCGATTCTCACACACCCAAGAGTCTAATATATCACATGAAGTGAGAACAAGAAAATCTGTTGGGGAAAGATGCTGAAAAAGAAATTTAAAATGCCACTAATATGGAGTTTCCTTCTCAATCAAAAATGCCAGTGACAAGCACAACCACAATGCTGGGCTATAAATATCTTCAGACCTCCAGGCCCAGAGGGGCCACTCTGAACTACGACCACAGTAGCCACTCACCACGCTCTCATCCTCCATGTCATTGGCCGAGAGGGTCCAGAGCTTGACAGCTGCAGGGTCCACAGCAGGCTTCCCTGAGTCAAACCAGTAAAAGACAACGAGTTCCATAAAAGCAGCCGGAAACAAGCTCCCAGCACACGTAAGTGCCTTCTACTAAGACTCTGTGCAGGGAACACACTGGGCTGGGAGTCAGAAGGCTTGGGTGCAAGGCCTAGTTCTACCACTTACAGAGGCACGACCGGGACCCACCACCTTATGGTAACAAAAGCTATCGTTTGTTAAGCACTTGCTCTGTGCCAGACTCTATGTTAAGCATTTTACAAACATTATCTAGTTTAGTCCTGCCAACAACCTTATGAGGTAATTATTTGTTGTCCTAATTTTATAAATGAGGTAACAGGTTTAGATACTTAGGCCAGTTACACAGCCACAAATACAGACGCTGTCTAACGCTTTTCACTCCCACTCCTTATCTTTGCTTTCTCCTCCTTATCTTAGTTTCCATCCCTACAACATGAGGCAAGTAGTATTCCCTATTATCTATTGCAGGAGATTTTAAGATTAAATAAGAAAGTGTGCCAAAAAGCATCATCAAAAGCAAAGCTTTGGCCTCATGTAAACCTTGTAGAGCTGATGGTGACAGTGTAACAACAAATTAAACCTCACACCTCCTGATTCTCTGTCCGGGCCAGAGGAAGGCAGGGAAGAGCCTGAAAGAGCTGAGACCACAGGTTCAGTGTGGGCTGGTCCTCGGATGGGTCTTGGGGGGAGTGCGCCCCCTGGTGGTCACTGTCACAACTAGATGCTCAGACCTTCCCCCAGGGCAAACTGCGCATCTAAGCTGCTCCTACCTGTTCTGGACTATGAATCAAAGATCAGGATGCCAGAGGATTTCTTAGAGATTTGGGCTGGGGGGAGGGTATAGCTCAAGTGGTAGAGGCATGCTTAGCATGCGTGAGGTCCTGGGTTCAATCCCCAGTACCTCCATTAAAATATAATGATAAATAAATAAATCTAATAACCACCCCCACCAAAAATAGATAAATAAAATAAAGTTGTACTCTTTCAAAAAAAAAAAAAAAAGATTTGGGCTGGACAGTCAAAACAGAGCAGTGTAAATATACCAGTAAATTTCTGCACACCTCACAGAGCTGGGACAATTTTTCTCATCTCAGGCATTAAAAAACAGCAGTAGGAAGGGCGAGAGTGGTGGTAAAGGGCAGGGTGCAATTTTCTGCACAGAAGATTTATTTTATAAGCGTCTTAAGATTCTCAAAGAAAGAAAAGCTGACTTCAGTGGCACAGGGAAGAGGAACAGGGCACTCTTATCTGCTGTGCAGCCACCGTGAGGTCTTTTGAGGGTAAACTTCATAATTCTGGGGCCTGGGAAGACTTCATTAGCTGATGAAGCTAAGGGACTCAGGCCTCTAGAATCTGGAGGCCTCAGTGTCCTCTGGTGCAGAAGGGGCCGAACCAAGTAATATCTATGTGTCATTTCAGTTTGGGATCCAAATATGCCCGGGATGACAGTACATAAGCATTCTTCCACTTGGAAATGAGAGAAATTAAGGAAGGGACTGGTCCTCTAAAGATATCACCACCTCCCTCAGATCTTTGGCTCAATTTCTAACTTGGCCTTCCAGGACCACTGGGACACAGCAATGCCCCCAGGACAGCCTTACCTGAAGACTTCTTGGCAACAGAAAGCTTAAGTTGACTAGAAGAACCCACTTCAAAGTTGGGCTTTTTGCCTGTGATCTGCACAGACAGCAGGCTGTTACTGTGGTAACCCAGGTGTTCCTGGACAGACTGAATCTCCTCAGGGCTCAAGGACTCACGCTGCAGCTGGAATTCAAGACATCAAAGAATGAGGCCACACTCCTTCTACAAAATGATGTTGTACTATGTCCCCTTTCCAGGCATCACTGCAGGTCTTATATTCAGTTTCTCACTGATGAGGACCCCAGAGTGTAACTTTTGTCCACATGTTTACATTGAGCCTACCCCTTGGAAAGTTTCAAAGTATTATCAAACATCTGTCTATTAGGTACAAGGCACTGTGCTAGTCACTGTGGGGGTTGCAGGGATTATTATGAAGATGAATCAGACATGTTGAATAGGCTGTTGAATAGGATCAAAACCTGTAGCAGGGAAGCATTCCCACAACAAAAAGTAGAGAAAAAGAACCACGGGGGGAGGGCAATGCTTTTCATGGTTCTTAGGAAGAAGCAGCAGACAGTAAAGGGAGGAAAAAAGGTGGCGGTGCCACCTCTATGCCAACAATTATGAAATGGTTAAATAAATCATAGTCCATCTATCACACTGAGTGTTGTTCCATCGTTAATAAGAAAGTGGGGTGGATAAACGTCGAGGATATCTAAAGGTGGGGAAAAAAGCTAGGGACTGAACAACGTATACCTATGACCTTATTTACAGGGAAAAATGTGTACACACACACACACACACACAGTGCACACTTGTGAATACACAAGAAGTCTGAATAGCCACACCATAAAATGTACTGGTGGAGAAGGGAAGCGTAAGCAAGGCCTGGAATGTCACTTTACATTTTATTTTCTTTAGACTTAATTGAGCTTTTGTGAACGTCCCATATTTTAGAATAAACAATGGAAGGCCTTTAACTAAAAAGAAGAATAAGGGCAGGCATAAAGAAACTTAAGGCCCGAGGTCATGCGGCCAATCAGCGGTATAACAGCTCTCCTGGTACAACAACCCCCGCCGCCCCCCAGCACACAAGAAAATTCCAACGTCAGGGAACAACGCAGAACCATAAATACCTCTTTTTAATGTTAATATTTGTATTGAACTTTCAGAAATGGACTTCCGCCTCCAACCTACTCCAGCCTCCCACCAAAAGTCTGAGGAAGGTCCAGGTGGGTGCCCTTCACTTGGGCCTAAGCTTGGTGTCCATTAAGAGACACGTCGCTCTCACCCCGCCTCAGCGGTCTCCGCTAGTACCAAGGCCCCAACCCACGCGGGCCCAAGCTGAGTCTCTCTGAAGATCAGTTTCAGAGGTCTCGTCCTTTGAGGCATCACATATCTCACATGCGAAGCAATTCCCAACCTGTTTCCTAATCTAAGCCGCACTGATCCCCTCACCTCAGGGCTGTTATTTCCCCTTGATTCTCCCTGGATCATCTGACAGAGAGATACTGCGTTTAGTCACCCAGGGTTTAAATTCCCAGCAAAGAAAGCCATCTACAAACATACCTCTTTTACTTCCACAAGACCAGAGAGAGTCAGGGTTGAACAGAGCTTAGGTGCCGTCTTCACTTTGCTACTGTTAACTGCCAAGAGGAAAAAACCCCAGTGAAAAGCTATAGAGGTCAAGTCAAGGAAAACAACAAAAGATCTATCCTATTTGGGTCAGCAGGCATTAAAACAATAATAAGCTATTCTGCTCCATGTGTATATGCTTTACAGGTAACACTGTAATTGGACAACCCCTTTCGGTGGTTCAAAGTGCTCTAATGGATGCTCCTAAATTGTTCTATAATAACTCCATTTATTATTTCTTCTCACTCTCTGCTCCTTGGAAATACCTAACCTTGCAGAGGTTGTTGGATAATGACTGAGAAAGAGGCTTGGAAACCGTACAGCATGCAAGTATTCTCTCTATGGTTCTGACAGACACTGTTTGGTCACCCAAGGTTTACATCCCAGCATAGAAGACTGTATCTGCTATGCACATCATGAGCTTGTATTTCCACATGAACACCTTGATACATTTCAAGATACTTTCATTTCTATTCTCTTTGATGAAATAAGGCATCACATTTTGAAGGAAAGTCTAATAAAAAATGCTTAACTTTTAGAACTGAATGATTCTGACAGCTTCACCACTGAGCAAAAAAGGTTTTTATTTCTTGATTTTACCTTTAGTTTCCTGTGAATCAATAATTACCCCATTACTCTCAGACTTTCAGTCACTATTTTCTAACTTTTCAGTTGGAAATAACTATAGATGCACAGGAAGTTAAAAAAAAAATTTCAGGGAGGTCTCGAGGACCCTTCACCTTGTCTCCCCATGGTAATATCTCACACAACTATTGTACAATATGAAGACCAGGAAATTCAAGACTGTCATTGACAGTCCTCAGAGCTTATCCAGATCTCACCAGTTTTACATACACTTTTTTGTGCATGTGTGTTCACAAGGAACCCCCCTACTACCCCCTTAACAGCCTCATGCACCCCATCCCTCCCATTCATCATCACAAGGAACCCCCCTACTACCCCCTTAACAGCCTCATGCACCCCATCCCTCCCATTCCTAACCCCCGACGACCAACCTTCTCCATCACTATAACTCTATCATTTCAAGAACGTTAGATGGATGGAATCATAGAGCATATAAATTTTTGAGATTAGATTTCTTTCACTCAGCATGATTCCCTTGAGATTGATCCAAGTTGTTGCATATGTCAATGATTTGTTCCTTTTTTCCTGCAGCATAGTTTTCCACGGTATGGACATACCCACAGTTTAACCATTCACCTGTTAAAGGAGCCAGCCATTTTCAGGAGGGCAGTTTCCTTCTATTTCACTACCTAATGGGTCAAAGATCACAATTTCTTCAGATGTGTTGGTTCAGAGTTTTATAATAATTTATCCCTAAGGATAAGATTCAGTATAGAATATTAATCTCCAAGTGATACTTCCTGTTCAGAGAGATGCAATAAATACACCTAAAGATTCAACCCTGTTAAACTCTAGTCTTTCAAGTGAAGATTTCCTTACCTGTAGCTGTCTCTACTGGCTCTTTCAAAAATAGACAGCCACCAGGCCGAAGGATCCGGGCCATCTCAGCCAAAATCTCAGCATTGTGCAGAGTGGTGCTTCCAGGAATTACACCCGACAAAATAATGTCAAAGCTAGATTCTTTGTGGGCAGCTGAAAAGAAGGAAGACTCGAATCAGCAATCATCTGGGCCCCAGAAGCAATCTCCTAATCCCTCTCAAGCCCCTACAAAGACCACATGCCTGGCCCTATAGAATAAGCACCTACCTGTTCAGCAAATGCTGCTATACCACCACCACCAGCAAGAGGGGCAAGGACCCTGCTGCCCTGCTCTCCTTCAGTTTTACTCATTTTGTATCCTTTTATATGCTCAGGGGAAGAAGTCAAAAAGGAAGCTGAACACAGAGCAAGCTTTTGTAAAAATGTGGACTATCTAGTAAGAAATAAGAACTTACTTATACAAATCATCAATGACACTCCCGAGTCCACTGAATCTCAACTGAAAAATAACAGAGTGACCGGCCACTACTATCGTATGCCACCCAAAACAAAAGCCCACTATGAAAGAAAGACAGAAGCACAGCACTCCCATCAAAACTGCCTGCCCTGGAAGACGACCCAGGGAGGTACTTACACTGCACCAGTTGGTTGATGTTTTCCACAGACACTCGGCCCTCATTGCCAGTCAACTCTTGAAGCTTATCCACCAGATCCTTCAGAGCCTCCACTGAGGATGACTTATCCCAGACCACTGCTACAAACTGGCCAGCTGAGATCCCAAAATCTGCCATTCCTGCAAGGCTGCAGACCTAAACACTGTGGGTCAAAGGAGAGGCAAGACTGGGCTGAGACAAAAGTGCAATTTAATTCATGGAGTAAACCAGATATGATTAGAATTGCAACCTAGAATTCTGACTTCCTACCAGGGAATGGTGACCACATCAAACAATCTTACTGTAGATACCAGAGTCTGAATAAATAAACCAGTTATCCCAAGGTTTCATAATCCCGACATTCCCAAATATGGCAGATGCCTTCCTCATTGAGAATTTTGACTTGGAGTCAAGTAAGGAGGCTGAAGTCACAAAGATTATTTCCTCTTTGATATAAGACAACTCAGCTTGAACATGATATAAAACACTCAGGAATTAATTAGGCGGAAGTATGACTCAGCAAGGGAGCCAAATAAATTGGCACTTTAAAGTGCTCCTTTAAAAAGAGAAAACATATTTAAATGTAGCAAATTGAATAATGGTATTTTCCCACTTACCAAAATATTAAAATTCAATTCCATCAAACCTGCAGTGATCAATAGTATCTACCATGTTTTTCTTTAACAATTAATATTTAGCCAGACTGTTTAAAACATTTTACATACATTACCTCAACTGAACCTTAGAACAACCTTAAACTAGATATTATTCCCATTTTACAGTCAGGAACCGAGGCTGTTGACTTTGCCCACGTCATACAATGGTAAATGTTGTCAGGATAAGGTAAGAGCTAGGATTTGAATCCAAGTCCCTATGACTGTAAAACCCATGCTTTTGATCTATGGAAATTTCCTCCCATGGGTCAGCTTTCTCTTTCACTTGATACTCGGACAAGTGTAGAATGTCCTCACGGTGCAATCAGGTCAGGAGATAGCACTCTACTTGGGTCCCCCTTTCTTTCTTAAACATTAATGCCACCAGGTCTCCGACTTAAGACAGCTCTACCAAATGACATGAAGACAGAAGCTGTGGGAGAAGGGTCCAGCAGGGATCGGTCTTCTGCTGAGCACTTCTGTCTTCTGCAGGGGTGGCAAACTCAGTGACAATTCTGCCATCACAGGATACTCTGGGACTAAGTCTGAGCCAGGCCCACAGTCTTCCTTTTTTAAAAATGTTCACTTCAAATGATAGGCTCCTCAGCCTACAAAACACGCCGAGGTTAGCCAATCATCCTTAAATACTACAGTAGTTTGATTTTGTTGCTCATTTCCTAAAAGAGTTACTAAGGGTTTTATTTTCTAAAACAAAATTAAAACTCCTCAGTCTTCTGGATTCAAGTGCTCCATAATCTGGCTCCATTTGTATTCCTAAAGTGAATTGATCCCTCCTTGTTCTATGAAAAATGTTTGCCTTTTCACCCTATCATGCCTTTTATCTGGTTCCTTCCATGTGGAATGCCCAGTCTTTGTTATTCTGACTTGACTGCAAGTTGCCATAAAAAGATGCAAAGTGTTATCAGACAAATAGGATTCCTTAGTCAGTGAATTGTGGTTTTTAAATCCCTAAAAAGCACACAATCGAGAACTGAAACTTTCAAGCTTTTAACTGTCACATGATGTTGAGGAAGAACTCCTGCAAATCTTTAAAGTGAGCAACTTGGGATCAATCTAACATTTAAGAACCAGCTGGGGAAGACGGGAATATGGATTGCTGGGCTTTAAGTTATAAGAAATACATGACTTGCTTCCAGAATGATGTTGGAACAGGGTCTCCCTTGGGACAACAGAAAGAGATCAGTTCCCTGTGTACTGGTAACTACTACAACCTGGTGCTGTACTCACAAAAAAATCCTCATGAAAGAACTGAGGGGCCAAAGGCTACTCATTAGCTTGAGTAAAACAAAAAGCCAGGTGTCTGGACCTTTTCAGCAACCTTAACACAGGGAGAGTTTTATAGAACACAGGTTTCAAATGCAGATGAACCACGGTTCTATCTACCACTAGATTTTCCATTTGTTAGCTACATGACCATGGGTCAATGATTAGCTTCTCTCTTTTCTCATTGACAAAGTAGGGAAAATAATCTTTTATTTTGCAAGGCTGCTGTAAAAAGTAAATGAGAAGATAAAAATATGCAAAAGCCAGGGAAGGGTATAGCTCAAAGAGTAGAGCGCATGCCTAGCATGTCCTGGGTTCAATCCTCAGCATCTCCATTGAAAAAAAAAAAGAATAATAAATAAATAGACCTAATGATTTCCCCATACAGAAAAAAATGCAAAAGCACTCAGCAGGGCCTGGTACACAGGGCTCAATAAAATAATGTTCTCAGAGAACTCTGAGCCTCTGCTTTTCAATGGCCACTTTATCTTACTTTGCTTCAAACAGTCCTATAAAATCTTGTTCTTCCTTCTCAGTCATACCTGCTGGGAGGACTCCCTAGGGAGAGATGTGAAGCTTCTTTTCCTTTGTTAAAATTACACAATATAAGAGCTGAACTTTATGACGTCTTATACAGTACTCCAGTGGGATTGTGTCAGTAAATTAGAAGAATGGAAAATGCTTTGTGTTCCATTTCCCCCAAAACTAATATTCTATAGCAACAAGGAGCTCACAAAATACATTTATTAATCATTAACCCTCAAAAATATAGCCACCACTTTCAGTCAGCATTTTCCAAATAAAACAGGACACAATGTTCTTTTAAAGTCAGAGTGTAATACTCTTCATCATCAGAGTTTTATGTTGTTGTCAATCCGTCTTTTCTAAAAAAAATAAGGAAAAAAATGTTTGGCATCCAAGTCAACATACTTAGAAGTGTGACTCAGCGCATTTCATTAAGTAAAAAGTTTCATTAAGTAAAAAGAGGAGGAGTAGACATCATTGTCACGCCACTGGACTTGTTTGTTAAGCACCTCTCCAACTCTGACTGTAGCACGCACATGCCTGTGGCCCTTCTAAAATGTTATTGGCAGGCAGTGAAAGCAGATGCCTGAGAATAACATCTGAAAATACACTTGTTTATTTTTAAGGCACCCAGTAAACATCAAATTTTGAGGCACTTAGCTCCTTTTAAGGATGAAGGGGACCCAAAGAAAAAAATAAGACTAAAGTTTAGCTATCGGTTCAAACCAAGGACCAAATTCTTTTAAGTCAAATCCATAAAAAATTTTGATAATATTGACCGTTAACAGAAAGGGCAATTTTTAACTAAAATGAACTGACTGAAGCTCACATACAGAGGGAAAAAGGTGATAATCAGCAAAGAAACAGGAAGCTCAAAGGAAAAGAAATGGAGGACTGTCTCCAGGCAATTAGGTGTCAAAGTTAAGGGTTTCAGAAAGGATATCTAAGTACTAGAATTTCCACAGGAAAGATTCATTTGAAGATAGGTGGACAGAATTCAGAAAACAAAACCGCATAGAGAGATCAATAGTATTTTACTGAATCTAGAAATATGGATCTGAAATTTTAACACTGGGGAAGTAGCTCTGGCTTAGGGGGGCTTCCCTTACACCCATTCAGGGGATAACAAGAAGTTCTGAAAAGACTAGGGTTGATGAGTGTGCAAAGATACAAAGACAACCGTCTAACTGCACGAAATTTACAGAATGGCATGCTTAGCTCCTGTTGTTGGTTATCCGTAATCCCCAAACCATTAACTTCTTCCAATTTTTGTGAAGTGCTCTGTATTTACATATCTGTTCAGAGACTAGTCCGTGACCTCTGTGAGTTACGCAGAGAGCTTGGCACTCAATGTCAGCATAAAGGCCACCAGCCTGTCCCAAACTTGCGGATGGTCCAAATCACCTACGGACGTTTGTCCAAAATATGATTCCAGGACTATATCCGGTTATACTGAATTGACTCTCCAGGGGAAAGAACTCGGTATTCGATTTATTAACAAGCATCCTGATGGTACTTCCGATCTGGCAAGTTTAGGAAAACTCAATTATACCAACTCAACACCTTGGAGGCTCAGGGAAGTCATAGGTTCAAAATTACAACCTGGGGGTCCAGGTACCCCCAAAGACGGAAACTTCAGTTTCCTCAATGTTTGCGAAGAGGGACTGAAACCCAAGGTCACAACAGCTGGTTACTGGCAGAAGCGGGTCTCAGACCTAGGTCTCCCGGCACCAGCTCAGTGCTCTTACTCCTCAGCGCACTGTCCCCCGGGACCCAAGCCAGAACCGGTAGAGAGGGAGATGAGAGCGCCCGGAAAGGGCAGAAGCCACCACGCCAGGAGCCCAGGGCAGGCAGGGCCCATCCGGACCCTCATACCGGCTTCCCTCGGGTGAAAGCCCGCCGTGATCCTCAGGGAGCTGGCATGGCCACATCTCTTCCGAAGGACGGGGCTAGGAACGGGAAATGAGAGGATCTAGGAACAAGAGTAGGCCAGGAGGGGGCCGTCAGGGAAGGGCAGGCTCTCGGACCACCAGCACAGAGCTCACCTGCCGCCCAGGGCTCGCTCCCGGCTTCTCCGCAGCAGCCGGCTCCGCGCCACGCGCCTCTCGCGAGAGAAGGAGGTCCCAGCGGCGCTGGGAGGACGAGAGTGGCCGCGCCGAGGGGCCGCGCCGCGTACTCTGCAATGTCAGTCGCGTCGCCGTCCGCGGCGTGCCCGTTTCCAAGATGGCGGCGGCGGCGGCGGTGTCCGGTGTGCTGGGCCGGGCTGGTTGGAGGCTCCTGCAGCTGCGGTGCCTGCCCGGTGAGGGGGCGGCCGAGCCGGGGAGCAGGAAGGGAAGAGGAGGGGGTGCAAAGCGACCTGGGCTGGGTGAGGGGCGGAAGAGGCCTTCTTGTCGGCTCGAAAGCAAGGTGAGGTGAAGGGCATAGCGGCTCTCGCGGACACCCTGGCCTTGAATCGGCCGTCTGGCTGGCTTCTGGCCCCAGTCTCGAGCTGTGAGGGACGAAAGCATCAGGGAAGAGCCTGTCACTCCCATTTCATGAAGTTGAGGGACCCCGAGCGAGAGCTGTGGGTGCGCAAGGTCACGCAGCTCGTCGGTTGCAACTTGGCGGACTCAATCTCTTAACTCCATTGTCAAGTCCCTGGGCCCTGATCTCGGGAAACAGCCAGAGAGCGCCTAGTCGCCTTTTCCTCCAAGTCAGTCATTTCCCTACCGCCTAAATAATTCTGTGATAGCTTCGTATCACCTTTCCCACTATATAGTCAGTATTTTTGTTTATACATCTTGAGTTCTTAAAAATATAGACGTTTACTTGAAAGAGGAAACTTTATATCACTACCATAAATGGAAAATCAGTGTCACCTTCCATAAATAGAATGTATGCATTGACACAGTAACATAAATATCTAACTAATGAAATAATAAATATTCTGTATTTTACCTAAAATCTTATGATGTTCTGCAGTGGTTTCACAATATTGCTTTCAGATCTCCCATGCCCTTTTCAAAGTTTTATGAATGTTTGCTCCATTTTTTTCTGTACATATACTAAAATATTGATATTTTTACACATATGTGCTATGTTTATTTTAAAAATCATTGTTTCCTTAATTGGTCGATAAATTTTTTTTAAAGGAGTGCCCTTTTTAAGTTGTTTTTATACAAAACTCCAAACTAAATATGTTCAGTAAAAGTAATGCCTGTGACCCAGCAAATTTACTCCTAGGTATTTACCCAACAGAAATGAAAGCGTATATCCACAAAAGCATATTTGTAGCATCTTTATTTATAACAGCCAACACTGGAACAGCCCAGGTGTTCAACAGAATAGTGTTTCTTGGTGGAATACTACTCAGCAGTAAAAAGTAACAATCTGCTGATTGACACAAAAATATGAATCAATCTAAAAAATAATCTAAGCAAAAGAAATCTTACACATGCATGCATAGGACACATCAGTATGGTTCTATTTAAATGAAATTCTAGGACAGGCAAGACTAGGGTGAAAAATTCAGAACAGTGTGGGGTGACTGGGAATGGGGAATGACTGGGAAGGAATACGAGGGACCTTTACAGAGTGATGTTAATCTCTAGATAGGCATTCAAGTTGTGCAAGTGTATACATTTGTCAAAACTCAGAATTGGCCTAAGATTTGTACATTTCATTGAGTATAAATGTCACCTCAATAAAAGAACAGTAAGTAAATATTGAACTCTACTTGATAACGTGTGATGAAATGTTTAGAGATAAAGAACACTGATGTCTGCAACAAATGCATCAAAAAATGAGACGGATTGATAAATGAAGAGTGTGAGGGATAGATATATACAACTTAGGTGATGGGTATACAGATGTTCATGCCATAATTACACTTGTCTGTATGTTTGAATTTTTTTTTATAGTAAAATGCTGGGAAAAAAAACAGTAGTAAGAGCCTTTGCTTAGGAAACAATACTGTACTTCCCAAAAGCCCTTTCCTGGAGTAAATGGGGTGTTGCAACATTGCAGATGAGAAAGCAGATAGTGACACCACATAAATACTAGAGAGTCAGTACTCAGACCTTCTAATTTCTAGTCCAGTGCTCCTACCATGATATATAAATATGTAACATTTTCACATCACTTTCGTTTTGAAGGGAGCCTCACAACACTCTCATTGAGCAGGTAAAGATTATTACTCTTAATTTGCATGTTTTAAAGTCATGCTCATTGGGATGAAATAGTTTGCCCATTACCACACAGCTAACAAATGATGGAAAGACATCTAGAAGACAGGTCTTCTGTTTCCTAATTCATGCATTTGCCACCACGTCACTGTCGCAAGGTTTACCCAAGATTTTTTTCTGGGATTCAACACTTGGATGAATGGTTCTGGTTTTCCTCTGATTATCCTCTTGCTCGTCCCTCATACCACTCTGTGTGTCAAAGGGTCTTCTGTGATGAGTGTGTCTGACTGACCAGCCCAGTTTCTGTTTCAGTGCCGCGCTGCCAACCAGCCCTGCTGCCTCGTGCCTTCCATGCTTCAATTATGCAGCTGAGATCTTCAGATGAGCAGAAGCAGCAACCTCCCCCCTCCTTTTCTCAGCAACATCCTGAGACGCAAGGCACGGAAGAACCCCATCTAGAGTCTTCTCGTTCTCCCCCCAGGTAGGCACCAGAGCCCCAGTCCACCCAGTTCTGGCCACTTTGTGTGGTTGGGTAAGTCTGTTCTCCTTCCTCTCTGCTCTCTCCCCTTCACACCTTTTATCATTTTCAAGACTATCCTGAAAGGAACCTTTTTTTTTTTTTTCGTGAAAATGGTGCTGGTACATTCTAAAACATCTAAACAATACAAAGAATTTCACAAAATTAAAACAAAGGATGGTCAGGAGGGGCTTCTGGAAAGAGGGTAGCTCCTGGGTCTGCCCTGTTGGGCTCACCCACCAGAAACAGCAGACTGAGGGTGATGGGCAGCTTCTCCCACCCTGAAGGACACAGGTGCCTGGACCCTCAGAAGGAGCCCTGAGCCCATTGCCTCCTACCCTTTACTATCTAGCCTAGGACACTAGGACCCAATCCCTCCAGACACTGGTGCCCAGAAAATAAAAATAAAAATAAAAAACAAGTAATAATAATAAAACAAATAATTACCAGAAATCACAAACCCAGAAATAAGTCTGCTAACATTTTTGTGAATATCCTTTTAGATGTTTCTCTAAGCATATTTCATATATAAACCTATGTGTATTATAAATGACTAATTATACTGTATACTGTACATGCTGTTCCAGAATCTGGTTTTTCACTCAACAGTATATCTTTTTTTTAAGCAACTTTATTGTGGTATAATTTCTGTACAGTAAGCTACACATATTTCAGATGCACAATTTGATGGATTTTGATAGATGTGTACCCCTATGAAAACATCAACAGTACGCCTTTAATGTCTTTTCACAGTCTATATTATTTTAGTGGTTGCATAATATTCCAGCAAATGACAGTACCAAAATTTATTTGACCTATCTTTTATTGATGGATATTTAGATTTGTTTCCCTGGTATGAAAGATAATGTGATAAAGTGTGTGATTCAGCAGTGGGCACACTGAGTCAAGGATATGCACATTTAACATTTTTTTTTTTTACATATGTGGGGCCACATTGCCCTCCAGAAAGGAAATAATAATTTATATCTACATTAAATATTTTGTCTTTTCTTAATCCTGCCACTGGGAAATTCCTCTGCTCTGAAATTAGAAATTAGAAATCATTTTTCTGCTTTCCCGATGAAAGTACTTTTCATTTCAATTCAACAAATACTGTTTGAGGACTTACTTTGTGCCAGGCCCTGTGAATAATGTAACCATTGTACCTGTCTTCATAGAGCAACAGTTTGGCAAAAATCCAGATAAAGAAACAGTGTGATAAGGCTATAAACAGGGAAATCAGTGTGCTGCAAGAGCATGTGCCTCCTGTCACATGGCCTCCTTGCTCACTGGTTCCTTTCTCTCAGTGACTGTGGGAAGCGACGGATGATACAACTTTTACTCTGTTGGGCATTTAAACAGTAATACTAACAGAACTAACAGTCTTCCAACATGTTCTAAGAGGACACACAGAGTCTATGGTCAGGCACATTTTGCCTGCCCAGCAGCCGGCAGTGAGATGAGGTGTGCTGGGCCCTGTCCCCATGCCTCTCTTGGATTTCGGGTCTCAGGTATACAGATCAAGGTGGCGAGGAGGAGGAGGACTATGAGAGTGAGGAGCAGCTGCAGCACCGCATCCTAACGGCAGCCCTGGAGTTCGTGCCTGCCCATGGGTGGACGGCAGAGGCAATTGCAGAAGGAGCCCAGGTGTGTATGGGTGAGGGTGGGGCAGCGTGACCAGGATCAGCCAGGAGGGGGTCACACCAGCCAGAGCAGAGGGCTCCCCGCTTGCTTCCAGCCCAGCTCAGAGCCCTGGGGCCTCTCACTGCTACAGGATTTTCAGGGTTGGTTAGTTTATTTTTCCCTAATAGAATGGAAATGGCTTTATTTTTAAATTATATTTTAATTTAAAAAGTATATACTATGGAGTTGGTTCTTGGGAGTTAGATTCTAAAGCAGCTCATTAGGCAAGAATTGCTTATGATCAAAACTGCCATATTTCATTGACTCTAAGATTCCATTGATTGGAAGAAGCACCATTATTTTATGCTTCACTAAAAAAGGGAAAATGCTGTCTATTAAACTATGACACATCATCAATTATATGATTCATACTGATTGTTTAAAATGAAAAAATTTGTGCATCTTAGAATTGATGAAATATGGTGTTTGAAAACCCAAGAAGGCACCACCTTGAAGGGCAGCACACCTCATTTTTCTCAGTAAGTCTAACAGTCCGTGTTTCTTTTCGCAGTGGAACAGACCACTGCTTTAGGTTAAGCCATGGGCTCATGTTTAGGCCTTGTTGTATAGAATCATCAAACATAGTCGGATACCATCCCATGAGAGGGCTGTGAGGATGGAGATGGAAGGAATTACAGATTCCCATCTGTCTTCTCAAGCATGGGGACAACTTTGCTGCTTTACTTAAACTTAACTAATACTTCTCTTTGTCTTCTCTCACCCTCCCAAGAGCACATATGGTAACAAGTCATATAAGTGAAATGTGTATACCATATGACTCTACTGTGTGCTCATTGAGAAAGCTTTGAATAATACAGATACTAAAAAAGAATGTAAAAATCATTTGTGACACACCAAAGATCAATATTTTGATATCTATTCTTTCAAATAAAAAAAACCCTTTCATTTATTAATTATTCTTTAAATATTTATTGAACAAATGTGTACTAGGTCCTAGGGAACATCATAATGATCAAGATGGACACAGTTCTGCCCTTTTTGAGCTTCCAGTCTGGCCACGTTAATCAAATCTATACAAATACACATTTATAAAATGTGGTAAGTGCTGTCAGGAAAAGGTGCTGTGGAGATGACAGTGGAGGGACCTGACCTCATATGGGGCAGGGTGAGCACATGGTGCGAAAAGGCTTTTGAGCTGGGAGCTGAGGAATGAGTGGGGTTTACCTGGTTTGGCGGGGATGGGGGCAGGCAAGTCCAGACAGAGAAACAGCATGTGCAGAGTAGAAAGAAGTCTGCACATTAGAGGAACCGGGGAGAACCATCACATGGAGAGTGAAAGGAGAGACCTGATCTGAGTGAGGCTGGGGAAGGGTCAGTTGAGGCCAAATCAGGCAAAGTCCCAAAGGTCACGTTAAGGAGTTAGACTTTCTTTTATTCTAAGAATAATTGGAGATTTGGATTAAATTTAACATGGCAAAACCATCATTTGGCTGCTGGGTAAAAAATGGATTGGAGGCAGAGAGTCACTGGGAGCTGCTGCCAGTCATCTGCAATAGATGAGGGCTTTCTGACCTAGACCATTGGCAATGAACGTAGAGGCAAGTGGGTAGGTTTGGTGAAAGAATGACACAGGAGGAAGTGACAAAATAGCACTCGCGTTGCCTGCCAGCTTGCATGTGTGGGTACATAGTGGTGCTATTTCCTGAGATGAAGGCCATGGGAAGAGGACCAGGTTTGAAGAAGGGTCATGGATACAGTCTTGAGCTTTGTTGAGTATGACGGGTGTTTGGGTCAACCAACGGGAGACCTCAAGCATACAGATCTGAAGCTGGAGGAAATACCTGGACTAGAGTATCTGTCGGGGCATTATCGACATATGTATGCGGTAATTAAACCATAGAAGCGAGTGAGACTGCCGAGGGTGGTGTGAGTGTGCCCAGAGTGTCGTGTGAAAAGAGAGGAGTCTAGGTCCTTGGGGAACTCTGACGTTTAGGATAGGACAGAACAGAATGAGCTGGCAAAGAAGACGGAGGTAGAGTAGCCTGATGTTGGAGGCAAAGCAGGAGAATGTGGATTAAGCAATCGGACATTGGTCACTGCGGCAGCAGCCATGTGAGGGGAGCACCAGTCAGAAGTAACGGGTGGGTGGGGAAGTGAGTAGAGGGTAAGGAAGTGGAGAAGCATTTGGCAGCCAAAGGTAGAAGAGAGCTGGTATGTACCGAGCGGGGGAAATTGGCTGTGTTTGAATACTGGCCTGACAGTGCAGTCACAAGGGTGACGGTGAAGATCCAAGAGAAAGTGGCGAGATAAAAAATATGAGGTTCCTTGAAGGCAGGAAGTATGAAATCTGGAAAACAGGTGGAAAGACTGGCCTTACATGTATTAGGGGCAAAGTTCGAGAAGACAGCTGCAGGTTTAGTTTCTAGATGAATCTTTAAGGAGTTCCCAGGGGATGTCTTCTGTTTTCTCTGTGAAGTAGGTGTGGTTGTCTCATGAACCTGAAGTTGGGCAAGAGTGAGAGGAGACAAAGGTGTGGAGGCAGCAGAGGAGGTTTGCAAGAATCATTACAGAAAGGTGTGGAACCAGTTGAGGGCAGAAATGTAACAGAATTGTTTGGAAAAATCTGATTGTACTGAAAATTCTATGGTTACCTGGCTTTTTTCACTCTGCACTTCTCCATTCATATGGCTGCATAATGCCTATCGTATTTACTTGAACTCAATTGATAAACATTTGGATTTCCAATTTTTTTAATATTTTTATTTTTTTTGAGGGGGAAAGTAATTAGTTTTTTTTAACCTATTTATTTTTAATGGGGATACTGGAAATTGAACCCAGAACCTTGTGCATGCTAAGCATGCACTCTACCAATTGAGCTATACCATCCCCACTCCAACTTTTTTTAGTATTACAGACCTATTTGTATGACATTTAAGTACATTTCTTGTTGATTTCTTTAGGACAAATTCTGAGAAGTGGAGTTAGTCTTTCAGGGAGTGCATCAGTCAGAAGAAATACCAGCTACTCGAATAGAGAGAATTTAATACAAAGAATTGTTAACTAGATGTGAAGTTGGTAACCAGGTAACTGAAAGGATAAAAAGAACACTAAGGTATCAGAGAGGTAACACCTGTAGGAAGTAGCTCCCATCCCCAGGGCGAAGGGAACAAAGGGAAGAGTTGGAATTATTAAAGCTAGAAGCTTGAGGGAGAGCCCCTGTGGAGGTGAAACTCAGGAAGTGTGCTGCTCAGCTGGCGCTGGCATCTCTCAGCTTGGAGGAAGGGTCTCTTGGGGCTGGTGCCTGACCTCTGGGGGTTGGGGAAATGGTGGGGCGGTGGGGAGGGCAGGGAGAGGTTGGTGGCTCGATGAAACTAGTTCTGGGAGTGTTGGGAAAGCTGCAGACTGGGTTCAGCTGCTGCTGTGAAGAAGGACACTGCTCACACAAACTGCTAGCAGACAGGAAGTAATCCGGAAGGAGCCAGTCCCTTCCTCCTCCAGCCTTGCAGTCTCCCTCTAGCGACCCTATTGGCAGAGCTAACATGGAGCCAGAAGTATGGCTTGCAGGGCCCCAACCCCTGCATCACACAGCTGAGGATGGAAGGGCAGGTTTGGAGCTGAGAGACAATAGCTCAATACCTGGCCCGGAGAGTATGTGTATGTTTGAGATTCCTGTTACATACGTAGTAGAGGCAGTATAGCCTGGTGGTTAAGAGCTTTAAGCCTCCGTTTCCTCATCTATAACATGGGGATGATGGTAATATCCACCTCCTGGCGTTGCTGTGAGGCTGCGGCAAGGTCGTGTATGTTCTGTGCTTAGCCGGCACCAGGCACACAGTGAGCACGTAGCCAACCTTAGTATTGGTGCTGCTGCAACTCTGATGTTGACGTCAGTATTGCCAGATTGCCCTCCAGAAAGGCTGGGTACTTCCACCAAAAGAGAGGCACTTTCCCCACTCCCATTGGTGGGAATTCAGAGTTATTGGGGTTTTTTGTTCCTCCTCTGCTCTCCCTGCTGCTGTCAGGGTTCTGCCTACATTAGATGCCCAGTGATTGCTGTATGTCAGGAATAGCAAAGGATCTTTGTGGCTTTGTTAACTCCTTGACAATTCATTAAGAAAAGTTTGTGTGTGTTTGTTTTAAACCACTGAGAGACCTACTTTCCAAGAGATTTAGGGTAAGTGAGTTGGTGAGGAAGGGAGTTATGAGCGCTCTTCCCGAGCCCCTTTTTATAATAGTTACAACTGTAGATTACAAGTGTCAGAACTCAGCTCTGCGGGGAGGAGGGTATAGCGCAGTGGTAGAGTTCGTGCCTAGCATGCAGGAGGATCTGGGTTCAATCCCCAGTACCTCCACTAAAACAATAAGTAAATAAACCTAATTACCCTCCCCCCAAAAAAGAAAATAAAGTTAAAAAAACTCTATATATTTAAAAATTAATAAAACTCAGCTCTGGCTCAAGCAGGAAAGGGAATACTTGGCTCATTTAATAACAGAAAAGTCTGTAAGTAGCTCAGTGTTCTGAACTTGTGCTTCTGGGTACTGTCTCTGCAGCACATCTTCGCTCTCCCCTCTGTGAGCTTCATTCTCAGCAGGGGCTTCCCAGACAAGACTGAAAATGGCTCAGCAGCCCCAGAGGGAAGAGAGTACTTCTTTCCCATCGGTACTAGCAAAAGTCTGGAGGGGGCCTCTCAGGGCTGCATTTGGCTATGAGCACACCTCTGACCTGGTTGCTGTGAATGAACTCCACTTATCCAAGTCTGGGTCCCCTGCTTTGAAACACACCCCAGGGCTTGATGGAGTAGTCGGGGGACTGGTGATCCGCTTCATGCAGATCCCACGAACCAAGAAAGAGGAGTCGGGGGGTGTCCTGCTGAAAATCAAGCTGCTGCTACTAGAAGAAGAGGCACTGGTGGTGAGCAGGCAGCAGAGTCCACTCCACCTGCCCACTACTTTCCTATTTTCCCTCTCCCCCTTTGTAGTCTCTGGGTCTCTCCAGTGCAGCCGCCAGCATGTTTGGGAATGATGGCAGTGAGCTGATACTGCACTTTGTGACCCAGTGCAATGCTCGACTCACCCGTGTGCTGGAAGAGGAGCAGAAGCTGGTACAGCTGGGCCAGGCAGAGTAAGTCCTTATGGTATCATCGCTCAGGGTGGCAGCTAAGGTTCAAGGGACTCAGGCCCCACAGCTGTCCCCAGGGGGCCAGTGCAAGCAGAGCCAAAAGAGCAGCCCTGAGCAGCCCTGCTGCTTTGATGGGATTGAAACGTAGCTGCTTGTCTCTTCAGGAGCCAGTGGGACCCTCGCCGCTAGGACTGAGTAAACCGTGTAGCACCAAGCCCATGCCTTTGACCCAGAGACACTCTGTTTTCTTTTCCCTCTTCCAGGAAGAGGAAGACAGACCAGTTCCTGAGGGATGCAGTGGAAACCAGACTGAGAATGCTGATCCCGTACATTGAGCATTGGCCCCGGGTACAGAGTCCATATGCAGGCCACAGGGCAACAATATATTCGTGTTTATGATTCTTAGCACCTTTTACTTAGAGGACGTGGCACACTGTTCAGAAGTTAGCTCATTAATCTCCACAAACCCAGGGATACTCAGTGCACTTGGTAGATCTGGGTTTCAGATTTGGGAGAGCCAAAGAGAGTGCCTCTGAGCCATCTGTGTCTCAGTTCCTGGAAATGTGAGTGAGTCCTAGATCATGTCCTGGATGGGGTCTTAGTGGCCTGGATGTGCCACCAGGTCTTCAGTGAGGAGGAATCCACAAAGGAGATTAGAAAAGTCAAAAGATTTTACTGACTGTCATTAACAGGCCTGTTCTAGAGCTCAGGGGACTGGGATTTCTTTTCAGCATGACAGTGCGATGCTTTGAGAATTGGAGTATTCATTCCAAAGGCCTTTCCCCCGGTTTTCTGAAACTCCTTTCTTCCTATTTCAAAGTATATCACTGTGGGCCATTCTCTCAGTTAAGAAAGTCAAAGCACTTCAGAACTGAGAGGACCCAGAGATCATCTAGTGTCCTCTGCCCAGCTAGGAGACCGTTGAGCATGTAATTTCAGTCAGTCGGTTGTCAGACATTTGAACACTGGCCGTGCGCCTAACAGCAGGCTGGGTGTGAGGGAGTAGACCCCAGCGTACCCATCCCTGCCCACACTTACCTCACTTGATTTTCTGATCTCCAGCTTGACTCACTTCATCTAGCATTTAAAGCAGTGCAGGTTGCATGTATTAGGCTCTGGCTGCCTCCTTATTTGGCATGTTTCCTTCTGGGCTACTTCAAGAAAACTTTTCAGCTAATCCAGGATGTCTCTGCCCAGCTCCCACTGACCAGTCAGTGGATTTTAGTTGGCAAAGTGGCCGGCCCTTCTACTGTCAGGAGTTAAAGTCTGCTAATGGAGGCAACTCTGGGTTGTGCCATCGCATATATTGAAGGATTTTCAGTTTCAGGTAAATCAACTCGAGTCAAGGGAAAAAAAAAATGGAAGGAGTTTATCATGAGGCTGCAGCAGAGCATCAGGGGCAGGAGTGCTACTGGGCTCTGGGAGTGGCCTCGAATTTGGACCTGGAAACTACCCTCAGACTCCCCTCCTGTCTCTCCTCCTTCCTCCATGATGCAGAGTTGGATGCTTCCCCCATTTTGCTCTCAATACTCAAAGAGACCAGGCGACACCTGGCTGTCTGCATTCCCAAGTCCACATGCTAGGGATTCAGAATCTGACTGGGCCAGCTGTGGGTAGGATCGGCCCTGGCTCTTGTCAGCTGTAGTCGGGATAGTTAGATGCCAGGAGCTCACACCAGTGGGTGGAGATGGTGCGTCTGAGAATGAGGGCTGAGTGGGCGCCCACTGTACCTCCATGGAGAAGTGAGGCGCCAGCCACCTACGTGCTGTTACTACTGGTGTGCAGAACCTCCTCCTCTGTCATCTCTCCTCAGGCTCTCAGTGTCCTCATGCTCCCCCACAACATCCCGTCCAGCCTGAGCCTGCTCACCAGCATGGTGGATGACATGTGGCATTACGCTGGGGACCAGTCCACTGATGTGAGTGCTTTCTGCAAGCCCACAGGATCCTGGGAAAGGCTTGGGTCAAGCATTTCCTCAAGAAGTTTGTGAAATTTCTTTGATAACAAGTCCCTCCAGGGGGACTGCAGTGTCATTCCCATCTTGGAAAGGAGAGGCTAAGGTATGAGGAGGGTCCCTCAACAAGCCACAGTGGGGTCTAGGTCATCTTCATTCAGGGACCAGTGCTCTAGCCACAAACCAGTCATATTCCTTCCTCCCTGGAGTGGTAACACAGGGCATCAGAGGGCCTTGTGATTGGGCTGCCATGAGGAGTCACCCCCTCAGTCTACTAAGATTTAGATTCTGTAGCAGACTTCCTCAGTATGTGTCTTTTATGAGAGTGACTGGGGAAGAAAAAAAAGAATGCCTTGGAGACTCCCATTGCTTTAAAAGGAAACTGCCCCCCCCCCCGCAGCCCATCTTGGCCTGCTTTGCTAAGAGATCAATATGCCTTTAAACAGGTACCAGGAAAGGATCTGACTTGCTAATGCTACATGTTTCTGGTAGGAAATTTAAAATGTATATATATATATACCTTCATAAAAGAAATTAATATGTGATGATACTTTGTGGAATCCAGGATGGGAGGCAAAGAGATGCTCCCACCACAGTTCTAACAAAGTGCTTTAATAAACTCCCCCCATGTGGAAATATACCACCAACAGAGATGGTAGGAAAATAAAATTAGAAAGTAAAGAAATTAGAGGGATAAAACATGAAGCAGCTGACCTAGTGCTCTGGAGTGGTTGGCCGGGACAGTTGGAAGTTGCTGAAGGACTTGAACTCTCAGCTCTTCCCAGGTGTTCCAGTCTGTCCGTGATCCTGTCTCAGCCCTCACTTCACCGATGAACACACCAAGGTTTGGTCATAACTGGCTGAACACAGAGCCTCCCTGGAGCTTAGATGTCCTGAGACTTAGGCTTTCACTGGTATTTCCAAAGCCGAGTGGGTGTAGGAAAGTCTCATGGGATGCTTATTAAACATCCAGATCCTGGCACTTGCTTCAGACCCACTGACTCTAAACTCTTACGAGGTTGGGTCCAGGAGCTTGCGTCTTTATCTCCCAGATGATTCTGATGCCTAGCCTAGTTTGGGAACAGCAGTCTTGTCCAGAGGGCCATGTGTATCTGTGAGGGAAAGAAGAAATCAGGAGGGAGCCCATGAGCACCAGTGGCTTTGAGTAGGAACTACTCCAGGCTTCTCCCAACCCACAGCAATAGTGGTGAGCCACCTTCCTGGATGGGTTTCTTTGCAGTTTAACTGGTACACCCGCCGAGCTGTGTTGGCTGGCATCTACAACACTACAGAGCTGGTGATGATGCAGGACTCCTCCCCAGACTTTGAGGACACTTGGCGCTTCCTGGAAAACCGAATTAAGGATGCAATGAACATGGGCCACACTGCCAAGCAGGTAACTGGGGGCTAGCCATTTGGGAAGCCTCAGTAGACACACTGTCCCCCTCAGGCCACACTGGTCACCTGTCTGTTCTCTTGCTGCCCTGCGGCCTCAGCTGACAGTCCTCAGGACCTTCCCAGGGAACCTGAGTGGTTCTTCCTCATCCCAGCCCTTCCCTAAGAGCCACACTTGGCCCGTTTGTGATTGTGTTGTCCATAGCTCCTCCTCCAGTCCACAGGGCCCTCTTGACTCTACCTGTCAGGACAAATAGGCCTACTGCCCCACCAGGCAGATCAAATCAGCTAGAGGTGGGGGCTTAAGAGAACCTGATTCTGACCCCTCCTAGGTGAAGTCCACCGGAGAGGCCCTGGCGCAAGGACTTATGGGAGCAGCAGTGACAGTGAGTACCGCCCAGCTCATCCCTGCCCATCCACCTCCAGCGCTGTGATTCTTACGTGTGTCACTGACCCCAAGGAGTTTTGTAGCCTTAGACTGAAAAGCTAATAGTAAGACTGACAGTCGTTCAGTCCCAATCTCTAGATCTCAAATATCCCACCTTTTTATTTTTATACTGTCATCAAGAAACAGTGCTGATTCCCAGGACCCTGGTATGTCAGATCTCTGTATCATAACCACTCATGCCACCTTGAAAATCTAGATCTTTCCCATTGGCATCCTAGAGGCAGGGCAAGAGTTCATCACTCTGTTTCCATCCCTTTATCAGCTCAAGAACTTGACGGGTCTAAACCAGCGTCGGTGAGCAAGCAGGTGTGTAAGCTAGAGTTCCCAGAAGAAAACCTGCAGATACTTTTAAATGGCTTTGAAACACAAAGAGCTGTCCACGGAACAGGGTGTTAACAAGAGAACACCAAAAGACTGTGCCACACTACCACAGCCACCTGGAAACCACGGGGCACTGGATCAAACAGTTGTAACCTGGGATTGGGCCACTTCTTCAGTTCCTAACACCAGGCCAGGCCTCCTCATGCCTTTCTGCATTGCAGCCACGTGACTGAAAAATGTGGCACTCGATCAAGCATTCAAGCCACGGAAACCCAGCACATCCCTGTCATGGTCTCTCAGGCACCTAGATCATGTCAGCCTTTTTAGAAGTGTTCCCTGGGGCTTGCAAGATGGAGTCAGAGTCTGAAGCCACCCCAAGTGGCAGCTCATCCACAGCCCAGCACAGGCCAGTGCACACAGGGTGTTCCATGCTGCCCTTTCCTTCTCCAGGGTCTTGAGCTGCTGCACCTGGGAACCCCCTGAGCAGGCGGCCTCATCTTAGACCTGTGCTTGCTGGACAGCAGTGCTTGGCCTGGTCAGAGGTGTGGTCCCAGGCCTCATGTCTCGTTAAACCAGCACACGTTGCAGGATTATTAGTGAACTTAGAATCTGTAAAAATTGTAATAAATGTTTGAAGCAGTTTCCTGTTGGCGTAGTAAGCTTCCCTACCATGACAGATAATCCAAGACTCCAGAGGGACACAGCAGTGTTGTGGGAAAGGCTTGAAGCCAGCAGCCAGGAGACCTGAGTTCTGGTCCTGGTGCTGCCTGGTACTGCTGGGCAGTTATCACTGCTTTGCATCTGTGGGCCCAGCCTTCCCATCAGTAAAATGTGGATGACAGGGTCTTTTCCCCCTCACCATTAGCTCCTTTGGCTCCCCATGTCATCACTAGCCATTACTAATTCTCTCAGCCTCTACACAGGCTGGACTCTCTTTGCAAGTCTGATTATCACTATTGTATTAGTCTGCTCGGGCTGCTGTGACAAAATTTCTCAGTTCTGAAGGGTGGGAATTCCAAGATCATGGTGCCAGCCAATTCAGTTCCTGGTGAGAGCTTTCTTCCCGATTTGCAGATGGCTGCTGTCTCTGTTCTTACATGGCACTGAGAGAGCTCTGGTGTCTTCCTGTTCTTATGAGAGCACTAATCTTATCACAAGGGTCCTGCCCTCATGACCTCACAAAGACCCCCATTTCCAAATACCTTTACATTAGGGGTTAGGGCTTCAATGTTTTGGGATACAATTCAGTCCACAGCATCCGTCTTTTGTTTTGCTGTCTCCTCCCTAGCTAGACTGAATATTGATGGGGGAAGTAACAAGCTAGTAGAAATTTCCAATCTCTTCTTGTGGGCCTTCCTCTAAGCCTTTTCTGCACCTCTCTTAATTCTTTTATTTCGACATCCTGTCAAGTTCCCTGCTGTAGCTATTCCAAATTTCATTCCATTCTCTCCTTTATCCTTTTATCACATCCCTCTCGCACTCAGCAGACAACCTTCTTAATTTACTGAGGTGACACAGGATGTGGAGCAAGGGTCTCCTCAATGCCCTTCCTCTCTGTCCCGGAAGGAGATCTCACTCCTTGTTAAGGCAAGCTCCTCTTTATCCCCTCTGATTACTCTCGTGTCCCCTAAATGACTTACCCTGCCAAGTTCTATTTTAGGCCCTCTTCTCTATATAAGCTTCTTGAGACCATTCAAACCTCTCTCTAGGCTGTTTAGGGGACTTCAGTAATTCTTTGCTGAACATTCACCCTATGTGACACACATTGCCCAGCACTGACGATGCAGAGATGAAGAGCTCATAACCCACCCACGGCAACCACACAGAACTATAAACAATATGTTAAAGAGCGTTGTATCTTCTTGCAGTTTCAAAAGTGTGTGATCCAGACGTGGGGGTGGAAGGGAAAGGGTATAAACCTATCATTCAAGTATACTTTGCTAAAGTACACTCACTCATTACTAAAGAACTCAGTCATCCCTCCTTATTCAGGACCTTGATTCCCACCCCCACCACCAAAACCTGCGGATGCTCAGTCCCTTATATAAAATGGTGTAGTATGCATATAATGTATGCATAACGTCTCATATACTTTATTTATTTATTTATTTTGAGTAAAGGTAGATTTTAGAGATACATACTCCATAGAGTGCAGGCCGTTTTAGAAGGCAAGAGAAAGGCCACGAGGTGTGGGTGTTGAGTGCTTGGTTTAAGTAAAAGTAATTACGCACACCATAGACAGTGCAATTGTCTCACTTAGAGAGTGGCTGCTCATATATTTTAAATCATCTCTAGATTATTTTTAATACCCAATACAATGTTCAATGCTATGTAAATAGTTGTAAATACAATGTAAATGCTATGTGAATAGTTGCTGGGCATGCAGCCAATTTAAGTTTTGCCTTTTGGAACTTCACGAAATTTTTTTTCTTTTGATCTTCAGTTAATTGAATACACAGATTCAAAACCCTTGGATACAGAGGGCTGACTGTACTTTTGTTCTTCCATATATGTACAAACGTCATTCTTTTGAAAGACGTTATACTATTCCTATGTCTGTATATTTAACCAGGTCTCAGTCAATAGCAAGTAGCTTTATCTTTTGCTGTTACAAACTACTGCAATGAACGTCCCTATATTGTATCTTTGCTTACAACTGCAACTACGTCTGCAGTATGAATTCCTAAACGTGTTATTGTTGAGTCAAGGGCGTGTGCCTGTTCTGCCAAATCACCCTCTAAATGGTTGAACTTGACTTTTAAAGCAGGTGGCTGGTAGACAGCGTCGGGCCAGAGCTATCCGGCCTCCGTGCAGCAGGTGGCGCTGTGGCGCTGCGAGCGCGTCTCCCCGGAAGCGGCAGGGCCGCGCTGACCGACTTCCCGTGGCGGAGTTCGTGTTAGCGCAGGCGCAGTCGAAGAGCGGCAGACGCTGGAGGCCCGCTGAGTGGTGAGGTAGGATGCCGTACGCCAACCAGCCCACCGTGAGGATCACGGAACTCACTGACGAGAATGTCAAGTTTATCATCGAGAATACGGACCTGGCGTAAGGCTACTAAGGGAAGAGGCTGGCGGCTTTGGGGAGCCCAGAGCACGATCCAGGAGGGGCGGGATGTATTTCCGGAACTGGCTCCCGGGCTTAAGCTTTGGGACTTTTGGGGGCTCGGGGCCGGCCAGTCGAGGCTGAGGTGCCCACATGCTGCTTGGTTTTCATCCCTCAGGGTGGCAAATTCTATCCGGAGAGTCTTCATTGCTGAGGTGCCCATAATAGGTAAGCGACCCCTGCCTCCTCGTTGCCAGGGCCACCAGTTCCCCTACCTCCCCATACCTTGGCGCTTCAGCCTCCAGCTTTGGTTTGGGACGGGGTGAGGACGCTGAGAAAACAGCAGTACTGGAGACTTGATCGGACCCTGTGTCATTGGCCTAGGGCGATGTCAAGGATTAGGTGGGGTAATCTCTATTTAATGCCTTGTATTTAGTGAGTGTCCAGTACCGAGAGATATCTTATGAATCTGTTCTGTCAGCTGCATTAACAGGACATGTAAGTGCCAGGTAATGCAGTGGTGTGAATGCAGAGCTGTAAAGTACAGGGTTCTTGCCTTCATAGGGCTCACAGTGAAGCTGTAGGGAAAAGATGAATCCACAGACAACCGCTAATGCGAGATCGACTTGGATCAGTTAAGGAGAAGCATAGCTACAGTGCTTTTGGCGCTTCGAGGAGGGAGGATCTGTTTCTGCTTCAGTTCTAGCCACTCGCATTGGGTGTTTTACATATTTACATATTCTGCAAATATTTTCTGAGTGTCAGCTCAGAGTTTGGGTTAGGAAAAAGAAATGTAAGTCATAGCTGCTGCACCAGGCATGCAAACTCCTAAGGAAAGAAGCAGGCCAAATGACTGGTAAACAAGAGAACGTTGTAGTTTTTCCATTACCACCCTCAGTGACTGTTTCAACTCAGAGCTTGGAGTGCAGGAACTGTACTCTGATGCAGCCTTGACATTCTAAGTGCCACTTTTCCCACAAATAATATTGAGCATCTGCTACATTCTAGGCCACAGCTAGGAATACAGAAGTTAAGACATCTGAAGACCCTGCCCCAAGGAATTTTTGAAGCTTGAGGCAGAGACAAGACACACAGAATTATAACACAAGGAAAAATATGCCAAGTGTTTTAAGAGAATTCTAGACAGAGTTCTGGAAGGGAAGAGCTTAGAGGGAGTGTTCCTCTCTGTACCATGGAGGGCAAGCAAGGCTTGGTTCATAGGAGGCTCAGGATTTTAACCTACACTGGAGAAGTTAAGGGCTTATGGGTGGGGGGAGGTGGGAGACAGAAGCAGAAAAGCTTGGCTCATGGCCCTTGTTTGGCTTGAGTTGAGGAAACAAAAGGCAGCATAGGACAAAGTAGGTTGGGGCTTGGCCGTGTCTGGTCCTCTTCTGATCTCTGTTCCTGGTGTCCACACCCCCAATTGGCAAGTAGACTCCAATGCCATTTGCTTTCTGAATTTAATTGTTTATGTGCAGATTTTTATTTATGAATGAGTGAATAAATGTGTGTTTAAGTCAAGTGTGTGTGGCTGTACAGTTCTTACCCTCCTACTAGCTCATTGCTGGTAGGGATTGACTTATGTACTGAGTATGCCTTGCTCATTAAAGGAATTTTGTAAGCATTAGTTGGTTGAGTGATAATAAAGTATTAAATTGGGTAAGCTGGTTATTATATCATAAAATGAGGTATGTACCATAAGTTCCTTACTTTTCTGAGGTTTGTCTAACTTGTAAGTGCCCAAATAGTTTGTGTCATTGGATTTGGTGTTGGCAAAGGTAGCAGATTTAAGTGCTTCCCACAGAAATATTCAGCTCAAAGAAACATGTTCCCACTCCCATGATATTCTCTATGTTAGTGTTTTTCTGGGTGGTACAGGGAACTCCCTGTATCACATCTGCCTGAGTAGGGAAGTGAGGTGTGCTGTGTGTGGTTCTTTTTAAAATGCAACTTCCTGGGCCCCACTCGAAAGCTGTGGAATCAAGCATCTTTGGCAGCCTGGCCCAAGTCTCTGCAATTACGTAATCATTAGATGATTTTTAAATCTGGAGAACCACTCTTTTGAAGTCTTCAGGTGAATTTGGTGGCTAAACTTCATGTCTGCTTCTCTGCTTCATTCTTTAGCAATTGACTGGGTTCAGATTGATGCCAATTCCTCAGTCCTTCATGACGAGTTCATTGCTCACAGGCTTGGTGAGTGCTGAGTTTGGAAAGTTAAAAGGAGGGGGCTGTGCGGGTGTCAGAGGGGGAAGTCTCCTCACTACCAAGGGGACTCCTTTTGGGTTGGCCCCTAGGCCGTCTTTAAAGAACTTTTCTTTGTCTTCCAGGATTAATCCCCCTGACTAGTGACGACATTGTGGACAAGCTGCAGTACTCCCGGGTATGCTATGTGATTGGGTGGAAGGTCGGGAGTCAAGGGAGGCAGGGAATTTTAGTTTTCAAAGGGCTTTTTCCTGACATCTTGCTTCCAGCTTTTAGACAATGTGGAGATTGTCTAGAGGAGCAGAGGGAGTGAGAACTGTCCCACAGAGCAACACCTGAGGGACTGGGGTACTGGTGTCTGGCAGCTTTATGCATCACCGCATAGGTTCTGCTAGTTAAACATGACTCCCTTTCTCAGGGTAAGTTACCAGGCTTATCCAAAACATGGAAGCAACCTAAATGTTCATCGATAGATGACTGGATAAAGAAGTTGTGGTATATTTATACAATGAAATAGTACTCAGCCATAAAAAAGAATAAAATAATGCCATTTGCATCAACATGGATTGACGTAGAGATCATCATTCTAAGTGAAATAAGCCAGAAAGAGAAAGAAAAATACCATGTAGCACTCATGTGTGGAATCTAAAAACAATTTTTAAAAAGGACTCTACGAACTCAGCTACAAAACAGAAACAGACTTGCAGACATAGTAAATAATCTTATGGCTGGAGAAAAGGGGGGGAAGGGTAAATTTGGGAGTTTGAGATTTGCAAATGTTAGCCACTATATATAAAAACAGATTTTTTAAAAAAGCTGCTTCTGTATAGCACAGGGAACTATGTTCAATATCTTATAATAACCTTTAATGAAAAAAATGGAAACGAATATATGTATGTATATGCACAACTGAGACATTGTGCTATACACCAGAAATTAATACATTATAGCTGACAATACTTTAATTTAAAAAAAAGTTACCAGGTTTAGGACTGGGGAGAGAGTAGGACAGGATTATGTTACCACCCATAGCCTTTCACGAGGGCTGTATTAGGTAACAGCTTGAGACTCTTCCTTCTTGATGACTCTGCATGATCCTGAATCAACTTATTTTCTAATATTCCCAAGGACGTCATTTTTGTGGTGGCTGATTTGATAATACTTTGTAAATTTATATGTTTTTTAAAAGAAATTTTCAAGCACTCAGCAAAGCGTGGAGCTAATATAACAAATAGTTGTGCTCCCACCAACATCTCACCATTTTTGCTTCATGTCTCCAGATTTTTGTTTTTAAGAAAACATCACATATATTAGTGGGGACAGTTGTACAACCAGTTGAAGAGCAATTTGTCACTATCTTATAGAAAGATATGCATCCCCTGTGACCTACCAATTCCTTCCATTAAATTTTGTTCTAGTATTGCATTTACTGAACAAAGATGGTATGGGTTTTTTGTTTGTTTTTGTTTTTTTCGGAAAATCTACAGAAAAGTTAAAAATAGAATACTTAACTCTCTTTTCACTTATAATTTTCAGTTGTTGGTATTTTGCTACATTTGCTTTATTTTTCACGTAGATGTTATTTTTGCTGAACCAACTGAAGGAACGTTGTAGAATTCATGAGACTTCTCCCCTAACTACATCAGCATGCATGTCCTAAAAATAAGGATATTTTCCTAACATAGCCACACTGTTATCATGCCTTAAAAAGTTAGCATTGATTTGTACTATCTACATACAGTCTAAATTCGGGTTTTCCTCGCTATGCTCAAAATGTCCTTAATTATTTTTTGTTTGTGGGTCTGTGATCCAGTCAAAATTCATGCATTGCATTTGGTTGTTACACCTCTTTAGTCTCTTGATCTCTTGAACAGACTCCTCTCTTTTCATTATATTTTTTTTGAGTGCCATATTTTTATTTTCCATTATATTTTGATTCTGTAATTTCTTATTTCTAAGAGTGATTCAGTTCCCAGGGTCTAGATTGCCTTCCTTCCTTACCAGTGTGTGATTACAGACTATCCAGGTGTGGCCCCTAGTTCTTCCTCATCTTGAAAACATCAGAAGTCAGATTTTCCTCACTGGTGTGAGGGGAGAAGTTTGCTTGATTACATTCTAGTAACTCTTCTTGCCTGAAGTTAAACAGTGGCAAGTAGTGTCTAACACGGGAATGCTTCAAGAATCAGTGTAGAGAACGGCAAACTTGGTCGTCATTGAAGCTGAGCAATGGTTGCGTGGTGGCAGTCTGTTGTACTCTTCTCTGCTTTTGTGAATATATGAAATTTTCCATAAATTCATACATTTTTGTATGAAATTTTTTTATAAAAGATCAATAATCTGGAACTTAAAAGGTACTTTTTTTCTATTGTTCCCTGGATTAATTTATTTTAAATGATGATTGCATTCCCAAGGGAGTGCACTTAGCTCATGGGATGCTGAACTAGGCGGTATGAAAGCCTCCTCCTCTTACTTAGTGCCTTGGTTCTCCGAGGAAGAGCGCTCGGATGGCAGGGTGAGATGTTAGCAGTGTGTCTCCTGGTTGTGGCCTGGCCTCAGGTAGGGTGGGAAGGACAGGTGGGTGCCAGCGTATAGGTTGTCTCTGAACTGGGGCATGCCGGCCTCGGAGTGGCCCTAGAATGGTATGCCAGTGGACACAGTTCACGAGAGCCTGGAGGCTGTGATCCGCCCTTTCCCAGATGACGAACCTTTAGGAGTGGGGAGCCAAGCCAGATTTGCCATCTTTCTGTAGACTCACTCCTGCCTCTCTTCCTGCCTCAGGACTGCACATGTGAAGAGTTCTGCCCTGAGTGCTCGGTGGAGTTCACCCTCGACGTGCGGTGTAATGAAGACCAGACACGTCACGTCACGTCTCGAGACCTCATCTCCAACAGCCCCCGGGTCATTCCGGTCAATAACGTTCTTCCTACCTAGGACCTTTGCTCTTCTCCAGGCTTCAAGTGGGCCAGATTGGGGTGGATTCTTAAAAAACACTGACTTTCCCTGTGTTACCCTCTGCCTTAACCTGAGCCTGATGCCTAGAACTGCTAATAATTCTGGACTCTTGCCAGGGTGGGCAGAAGTATTACTGGTGCTGTGAGCACTCTGTCCCCCAAGGGTCCTTTTAAAGGTCATGGTACTGTTCTGACTGAGGAGGCTGTCACAAAGCCCTGAGGTCAGGGTTAGAGTCCACTCGCCAGCACAGACTGGGTCCTAGTGGGCACGTCTACCATCTCATCCTCGGGCATCCTTTCCCTGCCTTGGCAGCTTGTAATCTGGAGGTTCCGGAAGGTGGGTGCCAGAAGAGGTGAGTGGGGAGATGAGCAATAGCTAATACATGCCTCTGTTCGGGCTCCCTACAGGTGACATCCCGCAACCGAGATAATGACCCCAGTGACTATGTGGAGCAGGACGGTAAGGGGCTCGATGGAGGCAGCGACTAGACCCAGCATCTCATGCTGGGTCTGGTCTTGCAGTGGCCCTCCATGTCAGACTGGAGAACTGTGCCTCTGCTGGCCCTCCACTGACGCACACCTCTCCCCACAGACATTCTCATCGTCAAGCTGAGAAAGGGCCAGGAGCTGAGACTTCGAGCCTATGCCAAAAAGGGCTTTGGCAAGGAACATGCCAAGTGGAACCCGACTGCAGGGGTGGCTTTTGAATACGATCCTGACAATGCCCTGAGACACACGGTGTACCCCAAGCCAGAGGAATGGTATGTTTCTGGGGGGAATGGAAGCAGGCAGTTAGGGTGGGGGCAGTGGAAGTGGCTCCTAGTGACTAAGATGGGGCAGCCTCACTGTGAGACATGGGCGCCCTAAAACTAGCCACCCTGTGCTGATCTGTGTTTGACCTCAGGCCGAAGAGCGAGTACTCAGAGCTGGATGAGGATGAGTCGCAGGCTCCCTATGACCCCAATGGCAAACCGGAGAGGTAAGATCCTGGTTTGGCACTTGAAGATGAAGTGTGTAAGAACGTACAGTTCTACAGCAGGCTCCGGGTCAGGGAGACCTTTTCTCTTCATCCCAGTTCCTGTAAGCTGAGGAGGGACTGATAACTGTTGAACCCGCAGTATGTACACATCCCGAGGCAGACTACCATCCCCCTTTTGGTCACTGAGAAAGGGGAACCCTCCAGTTATCTGTTCCTGTCCTGATTTTCAACTCTGAAAGAAGGATCAGCCTAGGATCAAACCTAGGGCCCAAACTGTCCAAAGCCTTTTAGTCACTTTAGTCACTTTAGTGACAGATATGAAAATGCTGGAGCAGGTGACACTATGATGTTCCACTTTTCCCTCAGTGTGGAATACATCCTTACACAAGTGTTTTGAGATTTTCACAATATCTTTTTGAGGTAGTTTTGGCCTCTTTGAGGTCTTGGAAAGTGCATTGGGAGAACAGTTTGTAAGAGGTTGCATGGAGGTCAGCCCTGGGGCAAGGTCGAGTTCATGGTGGGAAAGGAGTCAGGACCCAGAAGGGAGGGGAGAGGGTGGTGCGTGGCCAAAAGCTCAGGCCAGCCAGCCTGCCTTGTGGAGAACTCACCGGATTCTTGCCTCCCAGGTTCTACTACAATGTGGAGTCCTGTGGCTCTCTGCGCCCTGAAACCATTGTCCTCTCAGCCCTCTCTGGATTGAAGAAGAAGCTCAGTGATTTACAGACCCAGTTAAGCCACGAGATCCAGAGTGACGTCCTAACTATAAACTAGCTGCAGCTTACCTGTTCCAGCAAAAACAGCAGTTCAATTTCAGGTCTCCTTAGACTTTTGGCTCCTGGGGACTGGACAGCTGTTGCTCAAGCTTCTTGGCAAGCCTTCAGTACCAACTAGAAAGGTAGCAGTGGAGAAGGGCAGGTCCATCCCAGCCTTGCTCAGTCGCAGATGGGTTACCAGGGGTGCCACTGCTGTTGGATGCAGGACAGTTTTTCACCAGCCATTTAGCATCCCTGGCCCTGCCTACTGATTGGCTGTAGCACTCCCCAGAACCTCCCTTCTGCCCTGTTTCCTAATGTGTCTCTAGGGGGCCATACTGTTTCCCTGTTGAGAACCACTGAGCTGGACTCTCCTCTTTTAGTCATTTCAGCTCTAAATTTACTTCAAATCCTCTCTGTCCAAAAGTTGGAATTTTCAGTTGTACCTTAGGCTTCTGGTGTTAGGATTGAGTCTAGAACCCTCTTTCAGGCTGCCTGCAAGACCTTCCAGTCCCTGCCCCAGCCAGCCAATTGGTACTTTACTCAAATTCCCAAGTGTCCCTAATTTGAGGACCCTTTGAGAGTATGATAGACCCTGGCTAGTCCTCTCTTCCCTCCAGTAAACCTTGTATTTTGTTCTCTATCCATCAGTTAATGAACTTCACCAATAATAGCCCAATTATTCAATTAGGAGGGGGAAGGCCTTAATGAAGGCCTGATCTTGCCCCTTTGGCCTTGTCGGTAGGAACACACCCAAAGCAGTTAATTAGCCTGGCAAGAGAAGCCTGGAGGTAACTAGAGATCTAGTACAGAAAGGAAGGGATATTTATTAACAGTAGTTGTCTTTTAAAAGTTTTTATTTTTGGCAATAAAGAGCACAACATCATCTCTTTCATGCGTCATCGTGCCACTAGCGGAGCCAGCCAGCTCTGCCTCCCTCTCCATGGCCCTTGGCCCTGGCTCCCTTCTTCAGGCTGGCTTATTCCTCGGGGTGGTCATTCCCTGGGTCGGGTTCAGAGTTGGCCGTGGCCACCTCCCTGACTCCAGGGCTCTGCTGGAGGGGGGCCTCTTGCCTTATCCTCCTCCTGCCACAACTTGAATAGTAGTTATTTACAACAAGGTCTGTTCCCACAAATCAGAACCCTAGAATATTAAACAAACAAAAAAACCCAACACACACACAACCAAAGGTTTGATGTGAATAGAAAGATAGCCCTTCTGCACGGTAGTCAATAAATACCAGCACTAGAAAATCAATTGCTTTAATTGCATTTCAGCAGGGAGCCTCAGCACCATGTGGGGAGGAAGAAATGGGAAGGTCTTGGTTTCTGAGTGCTTTTAGCTGGCCGGAGGGAGGCCAGACAGGGCAGAGGAGCTCCCTCTGTGGAGGCACTGCCCACTCCTGGTCAGTGAGAGAGGGCAGCAGGGTGCTCCCCCCCCAAGCAGTCCTGTAGCAGCCTTCCTGCTGGCCTGGCCCTGGGGCAGGAAAGCGCTCCGTACCGGCCATCCTCCCCTTGGCTGAGGTAACCAGCACCCTCACACCGGGGTGTCTTCTCAACCTACTAAGCAGGAAGGAGCCTGGGCAGAAACCATTTTAAAACCAGATGTCACCTCTGCTTAAAACTCCAAGTGCAAGGCTACCAAGTGGCACAGTGTAAGTTTGAGTCCTTCCTGTGCCACTCTAGGCCCAGAGGGACTGAGAAGCCACCTGCCACCTCCGTCCCTGGGCTGCTTGCAAAAAGCCAGCAGTCAGAGCACCAGCTGTGAGTGCTGCTTGTCTCCTTCCTCTGGCCCTGGAAGCAGGAGGGCTGGTTCCTTGGAGAACAGGGAGACAGCTGCCCTCACATTCAAAAACAGCCTTGACTGTGGCTGGTCATGGGATTAAAAAAATGTGTATGTGGTGGCAGGGAGGGACGGGGGAAACCTTATTAATACAGAATATGTTAATAAGCCATATATATTAAAATCATTAACAGTATATAGTCCCATGGTAGCTCCAGCCCCTCACACATGCTCAGGTGGTGTGGCCAGCCCTTTGCTTTGGTCCAGCATCACCTCTGGGGACAAAGAAGGGACAGCTTGCTCCCTTTCTCCAGGCTCTTGGCCAACAGCCCCTCCAGGCCGTCCACAATATGCTGCAGGCAGCCCCACAGCAGGCAGCCTCAGGAGTCATCTGTGCACGCCAGCTCTGCAGTCACTGGGATGGCGTCTTGGCCTCACTGCTGTCCCCTTGGCTGGGCTTTGGCTTTAGCAGGATGAATCTGTTGAGGAGGTCCGTTTCTGAGCTGGCCTGGGCTGCCCCATACCCCTCACCTGTGGATACAGAGGCAGGCTCAGGACTTAGGCCCAGGTCAAAAGACCCCTGGCCAGTATACCTTGTCCTCCACAGAGCCTCCTGGCAGGTGGGTGTGGGGCACAGCAGCGACTCACTGGCATAACTGGAGGCCTCAGCAATGTTCTGGGAACCTGTGATGTGGTGCCAGTAGGCACTGCGGGGCAGCATGGTAGTGGGCGTGCAGGGGTATGAGTAATGTTCCGTGCCCTTGTTCAGCAGCTGTAGGGCAGAGAAGGAGACAGTGGCTAAGCCCAGGGCAGCAGGCCCAAGGCCCTGCCTGCCTCTGCTGTATATGCGCCAGCTGCAGACAACTAGCATACACCCGGCCCTTGGCCTGCCTGCCCACCAGTCCCCCTTCCCCCACCTCGACTGAGCCGAGCACTGTCTCACCCTCACATTCTTCTCCATTTCCAGCAGGACCCGCTTGTGCTGCTCAGCGATGGCCAGGGTGGCACTGTGGACCCGCTGGTAAATCTGTTCCCCCTCCTGCGTCTGGAAGGTGTAGAGCCCTTCCCCAGCGTCACACATCCTGAGACAGTGGCACAGAGGGCAAGGTGGTGGGGACACCCCCATGCGCATGCATGCACATGCAGTCAGGCTCTTCTGCACCCCAGGCCCCTTTGGGAACAGGGCTGTCATTTCAGAGTCTGACCACACAGCTCAAACATGCTGAACATTTTCTGTGTGCCAGGTGGTGGTCTAAAGGCTTTACAAGAATTAAGCTATTCTGTTTTCTCCACCACCTTGCTCTGGTCTATGTGCTGTGACAGTTTCCTCGTTATTACAGTTTTTCTCAAACCATTTTTACAAATGAGGAAACTGAGGCATTTAGAAGGTAAGTAACAACCAAACTTAATACAGTGGCTTATACAGAATTTAAGTCTAGGCAGGCTGACTTCAGAGTTCAAGCGAGATGCAATCCTCACCATAACCCAACCTATGAAGTGAGGTACTTTTATTATCCCCGGTTTGACAGATGAGGAAAGTGAGACTCAGGTCCACAATCATAGAGCTAGTCAGTGCCAGTGCCAGCATCTGATTTGAGCCTGAGCAGTCTGACTTGGTAAACAGCTTCACTTGACCTCCCTGCTATGAGCCTCAGTTTATTCATCTGTGAAATAGGAATATTATGTTCCCCTTCAGCATGCTATGCTGATAAATAAGCTTTTCCAGCACAGAGCCTGACATAAGTGAATGGCAGCCACCATCATGACCATGGTGGGATGGGGGTGGGAGGAGGAGGGGCAAGAGTGTCCTACCGGCCAGCCTCAAAGGTAAAGCGTGTGGCATCCCGGCCATAGCGGCGCAATGAGCAGAGGGGCCACGAGACGAGCTTCACGCGGGGGTTGTGTATGTCCCAGAGGTAGATGTTCTCGTGGGTGATCTGCAGCTTGCACTCGCCATACACATCCAGGTTGGGGCAGGGCAGCAGGAAGACGTTGAAGCGATCTGGATGGGAGAGGATGAGCAGGCCTAGAGCTTTTCCCCGGGAGGCCTCCCCCAATCCCTCCCCCAACCCCCGGTGCCAGCACCAGGCCTCACCTGTCTGCTCACACTGCACTCCTGGGGCCAGGAGGTCTGGCTCTCCCAGACTGATATCGTTGAGCCTCGACCCCAGACACTCCACAGACAGTGTCTTGTACCACTCCTCTGCTTCCAGCTCTGGAGAAAACAGTGCCTCATCATGTGCCAGATCAGGGTTCCCTAGCAGCGCCCCCCCATCTGCTTTAGCTGCATCTGTCCCACCATGCAAGGCAGAGAGGGTAAGGCCAGTGGATTCCTCCTGCTTGCCCTACCTCATCCTGGGGGCCCACTCCCTCAAAGGCATCTTCTATCCCAACACATCATACTCCGTCAGGCTAGCCTTGCTCTGCCTCCTACCAACTGGACCTTGACCAGCCCACAGCCTGCAGCCCCAGCCCCTCACCTGAGTCGCAGGTGAAGGTACGTGCTGAGTCATCGGTGAATATGATGGCTACCGCCTGCCTCTTGGTCTCCTTGGGGAGCCGAGTGACACACTTGACATTGCTGATCTCCGTCACCTGGGACAGCATCCACAAGGGACTCAGCCAGTCTGAAGCACATCCCTCTACATCCCGATTAGCTCTGCCTCCCCCAGGAGGGTGCTCTTGGACCTCAGGACACTCAACAAATCATCACTGTTTACAGGTTGGGGGAACTAGGGCCCAGGCCCCCCTAACCTTGGGGCAGCCTCGGAGGCACACTGACTTCTCATCTGGATACTTCTCCAGCCGCTGGGGTCCCTTGCTGGAGGACTTCCGGAACACCAGCCAGCACCTCCTGTAGATCTGTGGAGCAAGATGGTAGGGGGATCAGGCCTCCCTGGACCACTTCCACTCAGCCAGCATGGCCCTGCAGTTACCCCTTCCTACCACAAGGGGCAGTGCCACACAGCCTTCCAGGGGGCCCAGGCCTGGAAGACCTAGGGACAGCCGACACCAGCATGACACCCACCCTGGGGAAGACGCCCCTCCCCAAATTGAAAAGGCAGTCATTTTTTGGCTGGCTCTGAATGACTGTTCCACAAAGGGCACTCCTAAGCTACTGTTTACTATGAGCTCTGCTCTTGGTTTAATCTAAGTAGCCAACATTTGTTGAGAGCTTCCTATTCGTACTTTTTGTTATTAGCACCCTTCATAGTTAATCTCGGGGTCACTCTTAAAGGTCAGTTCTGTTATCATCTCCACTTTATAGACAGGGAAACTGAGGCGTCCAAAAGTTAAGTTTTGACAGCTAATAGATGGTAGAGTTGGTATTTAAAACAGGCTCTTTAGATCCAGGGCCGTTACTAGAAGCCCACTGCGCTAAGGTTCTGTCCAGGGCTCCAGGAGGACCCGCCCCAACAGAATGAGCATCCTGGGAACAGGGATTAGACCCTTACCCACTCCCAGCCTGCACATCAATGCAGCTCTTATTTCTAAGACTCGGGGAGGGCTCTTGATGTGTAACACCCCCTCTTGTCTCTAGGACCTTTCACTCCCCCTCTCTTTTCATTCTCTGACCAGCCCTGGAATGTGGGAGACCAGGATTAATTCCCTGTTGCAGCTGGGAAACCAGAGGCTCTCAGAAGTAAAGGAGCAGAGCCAAGAACCTGGGGTTACCCCAGAGCACAGTGCCTTCCCCAGGAGATTCCCTCCTTGTCCCAACCACTGCCAACGACCATGTGCCTAAAACCACCCCAATTCTCTGTAGCTTCATGGATTCTATCCAAGTGGCGAGGAGCAGGGGTGGGGGGGTTAGTCCCCAGCCACCTGTCTAGGCTGCTGACTCTTCCTTACATGGCGTCCTCCCTCCTACCTCAGGCTCTCCTCCAGCCCAAAGTCTGGCTGGGATGTACCTCTTGTCAGCAGAGACTCCAGAAGCCTGGAAGAGCCATTCCCCAGGAATCTCCAATGTTCCTTTCACTGGCAAAGAGTGGGGAGGCTGAGGGGTGGCCCAGAGCAGAGGAGGTGAAGGGGTCTCTGGGCCACAGCCCCAAGCCCCCTCCCTTTCCCTGCTCTGGGGCACCAGGTCCTTGGCAGGCAAGGTCCCAGGGTACAGCGGGCCCAGGCAGTCCCCCATCCCAATAAGCTACTCACAACCATGCTATTTCTAACTCCTGAGACACTAGGAGGCGTGTCTGTCCCTGCACTACTGAACCTGGCTCAGCCCCTGACCTACCCACCTAAACTCCAGCAGGCCTCCACTCCAGCTGGGGAGCTCTTTTAGGGTAGAGGCTGCATTTTATTCTCAGAATCCTCACATCCCAGGAGCCTGGTCAACAGAGCTCTGCTGTACAAGTGAATGACCATATGAAGGGATCATGAATGAATGGATGGATGGATGGATGGATGAATGAATGCATGAATGCTGCTGACCCAGATAGGCCCCGCCAGCTTGGGCTCCGTGCAGTCTGCAGCAGCAGGGGTAGAAGGCCTGGGGGCCTGAGCACTCTGGTTGCCTGGTTACAGGACACACACACACACACACACACACACACACACAGCCCCAGGGAGCCACTGCGCTCAAGAGTCCTCCTTCCCCACTTCTCACAGGTCTTTGATCTGTGCTTCAGAAACACTCTGCCACAGCTCTGTCTTGGGAGGAAAGCCCTGGCAGGTAGGAGGGTCTGCTCCTGAGCTCTTCCAACCCTTCCCCCTCACTTCTGTGGGCTGAGACAAAAACGGCTGGGTAGCCGCAGCCCCTTACAGAAGGTCTGCAGGGGGAGGCCAAATTCCTTGAGTGGCGGTGACTCCAGACTGGGCCTGGCCACACCCCAGCTCCCAAACCCTCTCCCTGGCTGTGCCCACCGTGGGTTCCCAGGTCTCCCCCTGGAACAGGCCTGGTACTGAGCTCAAGTGGCCACCCCAAGTGGCTCGTCTTCCTGGGAAGCTCTGCTGTGGACAGGGCCTCAGTCCAGCTGGCCCCTGGGGACCTGAAAGGTCCGGGCCCTTAGGAATGAGTAGCCACACTAGCAGCTGTGCCCCACCCCCTTGCCTCCCCATCTCATTCTTAGCTTTTCTCCATGTTCTGTGTTCCAAGTGGCCTCCATCTCTCTCTTGGGGTAGAATCAAAGTGGCTGATGGCCACCAGGGCCCAGGTTGGGATACAGTCCAAATCCAAGTAAGACTTTAAACTTACCCACCAGCTCAGCTGCTGCCCACCACCTGGACAGAAGAGCCCCCTATAGAAGCCCTGGGGGTGGGAGCCACAGGAGAAGGAGGGGCAAGAACTACCTTGCTTCAAGGCCAGTCCTGCTCTGTTTGGTACCTAGGCAGGGAACTCAGGTATCAGAGCCCTGCCCCTCCCCCACCCCACTCTGCTAAACCAAGAAACCTTGAGCAGTCCGATTGCACCCCCACCCCCATCAGGGCCATGGGAGAGGGAAGGAAAAGAGGGGCAGGGGACCCAGGTAAAACACAAGACTTGGGCTACCTCAGTCACCAAGGTTACCTTCCTACTGGGGAGACCCATCACTGGAGTGGGGAGGAGGGTCGGCAGGGGTATAGAGGCAGCTCTTAGGACAACCTCACCAAGCTCATTAAGTTGGTCCCTGGGGGCCCTCCTCATGCCTTCTGGGGGGTTTTCACCAGTAGGGGGTGGGAGAGGGTGCACGCTAAGCAGAGGTGTGTTTGAGGCCACATCTCCATAGACCTTCCAAGCCCCTAGTCACTTGTAACACCTGGGAGGAAAGCAGCCTGCCCAGAGCCCTGGGCCATGCTGCCCTGGTTCTCATTCATAAACCACATAAACATCAGCTTCTGCGCCTCTCACACCACCACTGTCCCCTCACAACCAACCACTCTCCTTCTCAAACACTTCTTTAACCGTCAAAGCAACAACCAAAGATAAATAAATAAATGCCCATACACAGAAAGCAATGGGAAGCAGGGGAGATGAGGTACTTAAAAGAAAAGAGGTCAGGAGAGGGGAGGGGAGAAACGGGGAGGTGGCGGCAAGGGGAATTGAGAAGCTAGTCTCAGCTCAGACACAGCGCGGCATTTCCAGCTGCTCCTGCCGCTGCCCTGGCGACAACTTCAACAATAGCAGGGGAGCCGCCTGCCCATCAGCAGCCACCACTGGCTCAGCCACTGGGATGCCAGCCAGTCCAGCTGGGGCAGGGGCTGCAGCAGGCAGAGCCGAGCCCAGGCACATGCCAGGCAGCCCTAGCACGACGCCGGGCCAAAGGCGGGCAGCCGCACACCCCGACATGCCAGGCGCTAGAACCGGTCCTGGCCGCCCATCCCTCGGCAGGGCCCCTGGGAGGTGGCTCACCCCAAGCTTCCTGCTCTTCATCTTCACGTAGCCTTGCTTGACAATGTCGTTGAAATTGGTCGCCATGGCTTCCCCACTGTGGGGGCTCTGCTGGCCGGCTGAGGCTAGCGGAGGGGAAGGATGTCCAGGTGGCCTTGGTTTCTGGCTCCTCCGATCACCTGTTCGAGATACTCCGTCGGGGCTGCCCCGAGGGCTGCTTCTCACCTCGCCCACCTCAGCATTGTTCTAGCAGCTCCTTTGCCCGGTGCCTGCTGGAAATAAAAATGACAGGGAGATTAGACAGTGACATCTTTCTCTTCCCCTGGCTGTCTCGCTCTTTTTTCCTTCCTCTTCCCACACTCCTCCCTCCCTCCCTCCCTCCGCCCGCCCTCCTTCCTTCCCTTCCCTCCCCACCCCAGGACGGCAAAACCATTCAGGAAAACAGAGGTGGAGGCAGCAGCGAGGAAAATGGTCCAGCCCAGTCCCCTCCCTCACGGCTGGGGCTGGCGGTTAACCCCTTCCTGGGAGGACTGGCTCTGCACCCACTGTGGAGGTGGGGGCAGAGGAAGGGAGGTGACCCAGGACCTGCTGTCCAGCCCTACCTCCTGCTACAACTTTGGGGTAGACTTAGGGCCAGCTCCCTTCCTGTGCACAGGAACTCCACGTGGGAAAGCCTTCTCAGAGATGGGGGGGTCTTGGGATATGGCACAGATTCTGGTGAGCCTCATACTCCCTGAGGTTAAAGACAATATGCCTTGTCAGTCTCAGCAGACCCCCAAATCCCTCTACCCCACCCCAGCCGATACCTGGTTCTCTCTAGCTCAAGCCAGCTCAGGCCCTGCTCCCAGCCCCTGGAACTCTTCAGCAGCTCCTCTGGGTGCTGCTTCCTGGGAGGGAGGGCAGAGTCCAGTGGGGCGGGCCTCCAGATAAGCCTGAGGAATGTGCTGGGCAGGCTGGAGGTGGCTACTGTGGCGGCAGACGCCTCACCCTGGCCCTGGCGCTGGGAAGGCCGGGCTGGTCTGTGGGGGTGCTGGGTCTGGCCAGGCCTTGCAGTGCTGCATGTCCTGAGCATGAGCAGAAGTGAATTACCTTGAGAATTAGCAACCACCTGGGCCTGGGGCAGAGGACACAGCTGGACCACACTGAGGGGGCACCAAGAGGAAGTCAATATGGAGTGGGAAAGGGGGCACCATTAGCGGCTCTCAGAATCAGGCAGATCAGGAGATAATGAAGACTCAGACTTGGGAGGAGGTGTCTCAGTGATGATTTAGTCCAACATCCATTTTACATCATTTTATGGTTGGGGAAAAGAAAGCTGCCCAGAGAGGATGAGCAGCATGGCTAAGTTCACATAGCAAGCCCAGGGCTCAGCGAGGGACAAATAAGCTCCAGAGTGGGTAACGGAGGGAGGCCTGGGGGTGGAATGCCCTGTCACCTGGCTCTTATTGCCTGCCCTGACCTAAGCCTTCTCTGCCATCCAGGCTCAGGGGCAAGGCTGTGCCCACAACATGGCCTCCCGTGTCTCCAGGATCACTAGGAGGGACTGGAGCAGCAGATCTGCGGCCAGCTGGGCATCTGTGCTGCCACGACGGGGCCCTGGGGCAGGCATGCTGCTGGATCTGCCAGCAGCTTGGCATTAACTAATCTCCTGGAGGCCTGTAGAGTCCCTAACAAGGAACAGATGTGACTCCTCCAGTGAGCGCACACAAATAGGCAGGCATAGGGGCAGAGAGGAAAGTGCTCCCCATGCCCCTTGTACCCTGACAGCCTCTTCACCATCCCGCAGGGTTCTCCCTGCTCATTCACTCCCCCTGGGGTCTGAGACTCTTCCACACTCAAGTGGTCTGCTTTCTTCCTATAAGGTCTGGGGTGGGGTCCCTCCCTGGCACTGACCCCCAACAGCCTTGCCACACCCAGGCACTGGCAGTCAGAGATGGGTACATTTTCCCAACTCTGTTTCCACCGCCTGCCCTGGGTCTGCCTTGCCCCCACAGCAAGGACCAGCTCTGTAAAATTCCCCTCCAAGATGACAGCTAGCTGGCTGCTGGCTTAGGGTCCAAAGCATGGAAGACCCCTTTCAGAACACACCTACTAGCAAACACTGGACCCCTGGATTCATCCAAGGCAGCCCAGGATGTGGCCCAGCCAGGAACATGAATCTAACTGACAGATGGTCCTGAACAAGCAAGCTGCTTAACTTCTCAGTGCCTCAGTTTCCCCAACAGTGAAAAAATGAGAATAAATCCACCTACTTTAAATGAGCAAACGACTAGAAGAGGCACCTCCCTTTTCATGTTGGACCCAGAGCTTCTGCCTCGAAAACTCCAACAGCTGTTTTTATTTCAAGAGCTGCTGTCCAGCCAAAGGCTGTGAAGTCACCCTAACCCAGCCTCCCACCTGCCCAATGCAGGCCTGCTCCTTCCTGGCTCTATCAGTTACTTCCCTTAGTGACTGTGGCCACCAAGTTGTCAGAAGCACCACTGCCATGTATGTCCATAGGCCCACACCTGACCCCAGGTCCTAGAATCAGACCCACAGAGATAGACCAGTGGGAAGAGCAACCTTCTAGGGGAAGGCTGGGTGGCAAAGGGCCTGGCAGCTCACTCTGGCCCTGAGTCACAGGTTGTGCTGACTTTACTCAATCCCTAATGAACATGCAAGTGCAAGACGGAGCCTGAAGCCCAAAGCAGTACAGCAAGGGGGAGTTGGGGAGGCAGGGAGAGAGGGGAAGGGCCAATAGGTAGACTCACAAATTTGATAGGCAATGGAATCAAGGGAGGGAACACCCAGAACCAACCCATCCCCCAGAGGGCTGCGCCATGTGAAGCAAGAGAGGTGGCCCCCAGGCCGAGCCTGCGCAGACCCACTGGGGCATCAAGGAATGGAGGGCAGCTGAGCTCAGCAGGCCAGGAACTGGCCAGAGGCAGCCCCTGGCCTGCCGCACTGGGGGCCACTTTCCTCACCAAACAGCTCTGCCTTTCACGAGCCTGCAGCAGGGAAGAATGACCTGCTAATTGGAGAGGACCTAACTGGAGAGGACCTGCGGTCTCAGCTCTGAGCACCCAGAGAGGCTAAGCAGGGTGCCCACTAGCCCCCTCAATGCTGCAGCGGGCGGCAAGGACCCCCCATTCCTCCTCCCAGTCTTGTATCAACACAGCTGCTCATCCAGAGACAGTGCCTCTCCTGGACCAGGCCACCACTGGCTCCTCCACAGAGAGAGCCAGACTCTGAAATTACCCTCTTCCAGGAAGGGAAGGTGTCCCGTGGGGAAGAGGCAGGAGACTCCCTGGTGCCTGCAGAGGGGTAGGGTGGGCCCCCCTGCCCACCTGACCCATGGGCCAACCATCTAAGCACTCCCTCCCAGCACCTGGATTCTGCCTGGAGGCTTTGGCTCCAGAACAAACGCTACTTGCTGATGTTGGCAACCAATGACTGAGCAGCAGCAGCCGCCTGTCTGGCTGGGCCTCCCCACCCCTTGATAGATTGGATCTTATCAGGGCTTCAGGGACAGCCTTACCTGGACTGTCTCACTGACGTCTAGCTGTCTTCACCCCCTGGCAAAGATCCTATCCGCAGCAGGATTCTCTCCAGCACCAGGGACATTTCCCATTACCTCCCTGGTCCTCTCTACCCCAGTGTGGTTATTATCAGGGGCCAAGAGGAGGTCCCGCTTCCCAGAGGGCCCCACCCCTGATCTCCGCCCATGCAAATCACCACAAGCAACCCATCTGAAACTCTGCAGGCTCGAAGGTAGGTGGGAAAGAAAGATCACATACCCAACTGGGCAGAGAAAAAACGATGGGAGGAGAGGACAACTGAACAGCCAGGGTCTCCTGTGCCCTTAAGTCAGGAAAGTGGTGCTAAGCCTCCACACCACTGGCACTCTGCTCTCTCTGGGATCCCTACCTACCCTTCCAGCCTCATCTCCCGCGTGCTAGCCTTCTTTCTGTTCCTCAACATGCGTAACTCTTTTCCATGCAGAACCACTGCACTTGCTGTTTCCTTCCAGCAGATGGTCCAAGGTTCATTCTACTGCATCATTCAGGTCTCAGCTCAAAGAACATCACTTTAAAGACAGCTTCCCTGACCATGCTGGCCAGAGGAGCCCCCCTAGTCAGCCTCATCACAATACCCAGTTTCACTGCCTTCATGCACTGCATCACTCTAGGATTTGTCTCTCCCTTCATCTGTTGATTTGCCACTCAGTCGCTTTCCGTCTCCTACAACACCCCAGAATGTCAGCTCCCTGATGGCTAGGTGTTGTCTGTCTAGTAAGTAGCTCCATCCTAGTACCTAGAATGGTGCCTAGTGCAGAGAAGGTGCTCAGTATTTGGGGACTAAAGCCATAATTCTCTCCAGGATTTGTCCTCATCATTTTCCACATCATTACCAATATTCACCTGGTCAGGCTCAGCTCAACTTCCAGAGGCATATGTGAGCCTCAGGGCCCCAGACCCACAGTTTGGTTCAAAGCTGCCCCAGGAGAAATGGCACTGCTGACAGTGTCCAGGCCTGGCTGGGCAGCCTCACCTTGGCCACTGTTGCTGGGTGAGGTCATGCCCAGCTCTGCTGCCCTGCTTTGGAGGGAAGAGCAAGAAGTAGCCAGTACCCAGGCTCAGAAGGTCAGGCAACTGGTGGATGGGGGCATGCTTCTGAGATCCATCCCAGGTAGTGGGGACAGGAGTGGCCTGCACTGGAGCCACATTCCCCTTGAAAGGGGCAAGAAAGAAATTGCACTAAACAAGCCCAGCCTAAATTGTTGCTGTGAATCCTGCCGGGCCCCTCACTGCCCTTGACTCTCAGACCCCTACATCCCAAACCCTCCATCCAAGTCTCCTGGCAAGTGCCACACACCCATGGCTTGGGACAGGCAGGCTGAACAGAAGCCCTATTCTGCCCACATAACCCAGGTGCTCAGCCTCATTCATGCCCCTCTGCAGTGACAGAAAACATTTAATGGGAAGCAGGGCCTTTGGGAATCCTGGGGGAGAAGGGGGACAGGACCCCAGGGCCAGGGAGAAAGGTTCAAGGAAAGAAGGCAATTGGCCACGAGTTTAAGTTGTAGGGTAGGAACCATTTGCAGGTAGGAGTGAGCAGTGGGGGCAGCTGAAGTAGAGAAAGTCTCTTGGAATTGGGGCAGTGGGGGAGGGCACAGAGAGAGCAGGAGGCCATGGGGAACTGGAAGGGTGGGAGGAGGATAGGGGCTGTGTGATGCTCGGGGTTATGCCTCTTCCGGATGGCAGGCCCAGGGTCAGGGAGCACAGGGGCCTGGGCTTCTCTGATGGTAGACGTAGGGTAGACGTGAGGTCACGCCCCGACCTAGGCTCCCCTGGAAAGGACAGCAGGGGGTAGTTTCAGGGGCCAGGACTTGGTTTTGTAGGCGGATCTCTGAAGCCCCTTCACAGGGTAGGAGGATCCTATGGACTTGAGAGTTCTCAGGCTGGAGTTGCCAAGGGTCTCGAAGGCTCGGGCGCGGCCTAAGGCCCCCTCCCCGTCTCGTGCCCCTCTAGTTACCTGGGCGCCGCGGCCCCGTCTGGGGGCGCTGGCTCGGCAGGCGGCGGGCCAGGCTCATGCCCGCGTCACGGCGGGGCCGGCGGGGCCGGCGGGGGCGGCGGGGCGGCGGCGGCGCCGGGCTCCAGGCGGGGACGGGGAAGGAGGCGCGGCCGCCCGGCTCAGCTCCAGCAGGGACTCAGCGGCGCTACCCTAGCCGCCCGGCTCCCGCCGCCCTGCCCCGCCCCTCCGGCGCGGTCACTACCCCGCGGCGGCCCGCCCCCGCCGTATTCCTCCGAGCCGAGGGACATATACTGCCGCCCCAGCCTCGTCCCCACCCCCGCTTCCCTCCGCTGCCCCTTTAGGTCGCCCTCGGTACCCGGACTCAGCCTCACCGCCACTCTGTGGGCCCCAAATCCCAGTCTCACATCGCCTCTGAGCCCTTGAAAGCTAAACCCCACATCAGCTCCTAGCCCCCGAATCTCAAACCCCCAACTTCTATAGGAGTCACACACACATCCATTGCTCCCCTACCCCTTCTGGGCCTTCCGCAGCCTAGCCTTCCCCAGGACTCCCCAGGGACCTCCTTAGCGCCCCACCCCACCCCTCACGCACTCCAGTAGCTGCATTAGCGCCTCTATCCTGGACCTTCCTCTCCCCTAGCAGTCCGTCCGGCTCTCGGTAATCCCCTGGCCTCCTCGCCACCCTCAGAACATCCAATAATCCCATTTTACGCCCCTCTGAGAATTTATCCTCAAGTCCAAACCCGACTGCCCTCCGTTACAGCCCCCAGCACACACACACCTCACTGCCCCTCAGTCCTGTGCAGATGCCTTGTCGCTGCCTTGCTGGAATCACAAACCATAGGCCTCCCCAGCTGTGCCAGGCAGGGATGAGGACGTTGCCTAGGGCCTCCTCGGGGGAGGGACCGTGCCATCACTCTGGTTTTCTTGCCTGCACCCTTTTACCCCAGTGAAGGATCAGCATCAGTATCACCTGGAACCTTGTTAGAAATGCAAACTCCCCTCCCTATCCCAGACCTATGAAACCAGAATTTCTAGGAGTAGTGCCAGAAATCTGCATCTTAACAAGCCCCTAGGTGATTCTCATGCACAATAAGCACTGCTTTATACCAAATATACATAAGGCCACACCTGAACAACTGAACTCTTAAAAAATAAAAACACCTCCAACTCTTGTCCATGTTTCCTCTGTAGGTCCAAGGCATCAAAGGGTCCAAGAACCACAGTACTCACCCATGGAGTCCATGACCCTGCCTCCTAGACCCTGGGCCTCAGTCTGGCCCAGTCTTGCCCACAGAACTTTTTAGAGGGCTGCTTTCCTTCCCCTGAAAATATTCCCAAGGTGGTCCCTGTCCTGCTGGTGGCCACCAAGGGAGCCCCAGGGGCTCCCAGCAGCCTCTGCCCTGGGTCTCAGCTAACCAGTTCACTCTGCCAGCGGAGGGGGTGGCCACATTCATCCTGTCCCACCAGCCACGCTGGCCTGGCTCTTGACCTCCTGAACTTCCCATGCAACTTCCAAACTTGACCCCACCTGCTTTGCTTCAAACCACAGCTCATAAAGCCCCCAGCACTTGATCCATCACAGCAAACTGTTTTCACCACCAGTAACCTTTGGAGGAGTTTTGGCCAACAACAAGAGTTTTCACGATAAAAAAGCATCATCTCTTGAGTGGGGTTTCCCAAACTTCTTTCTCTCATCTTCATAATTTTAGCCCAATTTACTCTCTGCAGTACTATCACCTACATTTTTTAAAGTAAATTTTAGAGTTTGAGATATTTGAAGGTTCCCATGCAGCTGTAAGATACAATATGGAGAGATCCATGTGCCTTTACTTACTTTCCCCCAATGATAACATCTTGACAAAATTAGAGTCCAATATCCCAACTGACTACTGACTTTGGAACAGTCAAGGTATAAAACATTTCCATCACCCAAAATCCCTCATGTTGCCCTTTTAGAGCCAAACCCACTTCTTTTCCTCTCTCAATACTCCTTAACCCCTGGCAACCATTAATCTGTTCTCTGTTTCGTACTTTGGTCATTTCGAGAATGTTGTAAAATTACAGTCATAAGTATGTAATCTTTGGGGACTGTTGTTTGTTTTTTTTCACTTAGCATAATTCTTAGGAGATCCATCCAAGTTGTTGCATGTACTAATACTATTTTTTTTGTGTGTGGTGGGGGAGGTGATTAGGTTTATTTGTTTATTTTCTGAGGAGGTACTGGGGATTGAATCCAGGACCTTGTGCGTGCTAAGAATACGCTTTACCACTTGAACTATATCATCCCCCTCCAATACTTTGTTTTCATTGCCAAGTAATATTCCATGGTTTGGATATGCCACAGTTCACCTACTGAAGCATATCCGGATGGTTTCCAGTTTTTGACTATGATGAATAAAGCTGCTATAAGCATTCATGTACAGGTTTTTCTGTGAACACAAGTTTTTATTACTCTGGGATAAAAGCCTAGGAGAGCAACTATTGGGTCATACAGTAATTGAATGTTTAGTTAAACAACTGATAAACTGTTTTTCAGAGTGGCTGTACCATTTTTATTCCTACCAGCAATATGTGATGATCTGGTATCTTCACATCCATGCCAGCATTCGTTTCAAGCATGTTTGTAATTGCTTGTTGAAGCATTTTTATCAATGGCTGCTTTAAAATCTTTGTCAGAGTATTCTAACACTGCTGTCTTCTTAGTGTGGGAATCTATTGGTTGGTTTGTTCATTCATTTTGAGTTCTTTCTGATTCTTGATATGAGTAATTTTTCTAAATCTGGACATTTTCATATTATGAGACTTAGATCTTGTTTAAGCCTTCTGTTTTAGCTGGTGTTCTCTGATACTGCTCCAGCAGGAGAAAGGGGGTGGCGCACCACCTGGTTACAACCAGGTGGAGATAGAAGTCCAGGTTCTCTGTTGATACATTGCAGTGCAGTGCCCCTCATTCTTGTTGGGCAAAGGTATTCTCTAGTGACACTATAGTGAGGGTGGCCTCATTAGTGCTGGGCAGTGCCAAAAGTCCTGATTCTCCACTACACCTCTGCTGACACCACTCCACAGGGAAGGAAGAGGAGCCTCTCATTACTGCCAGATCAAGTGGAAGTCCAGACTCCCCACGTGGTCTCCATTGACACAGCAGCAGGAAAGCCTCCCTGTTGGCTGGGGCAGGGGCCTCATTATAGCCTGGGCTTCCCGTTCAGCCTTTGCTGGTGTCAGGGAGGGTAGGACCATAGTTATTTTCTGTGGTTTTTGGCTGGAGTAGATGGTTACTGTCTAAAAGTTTTCTATCTTGACAGGATATCCTTTTCCTGGTCCTGTGGCTAGAGAGAGCAAGCTTTTGTTGGGGCTTTCTCTGTCTGTGCCCATTGGTATTTCTAATTTGCTGACTTCTTCAGCTCCAAGCGTGCAATATATGAGGCAAAATGAAGACCCAGGGAACTCACCACTCTGTTCTTGGTTGGGTCCACATTCCCTAGCCTGTCTGCCTTCTCCTTGCCACCTTTCAGAGTGTTCTTGTATTTGTTTTATGTATAAATTCCAGGGTTTTCAGTTGTATTTAGTGGGACCACTAGAGAAAATTAGGACTACTCCATCTTTCCAGAAGCAGAAGATACAACTCACTTTAAAAAAAAAAACCATAAACACCTTCCTTGCTCTGCCCTTGAACTAAGCAATACTATTCATCAAGTCACAGGTTAGATCATGCCAGTATATATATGTTATAATGTATATATATAATGTATCATATATATTAATAAGTGTACTCTATATAATACATTATATATATAAGCTTTATTGCAGTATGGTTGACATATATATATAATGTATTCTATATAGTAAAGCTTTATTGAAATGTAATTGACATACAATAAACTGCACATATTTAAAGTGTACAGTGTGTTGAGTTTGACATAGGGACATCTATCAGCACAACCCAGAGAGAGAACACATCCATCATGCCACAGTTTCTTTCCTCCCTCCCATTCCTCCTCTACCCCTTCCCCACCCTCATCAGTCCCCAGGAAATCACTGGTTTGACTTCTGTCACTATATATTAGCTTGTATTTTTTAATAATTGTATAGATACATACATACAGTGAAATACAACATCAATTAAAGCAAAGGAATACTACACATGCAACAACATGGATGAATCTCAAAATAATCATACTGAGTGAAAGTGAAAGAAACCAGACTAAAAAGAATACATATTGTGTGATTCCATACACACACACATCACAATATAACACATTTTATACATACATGTATCACGTCTTGAAGTATGGGACTATTTCATTCATATGCCAACTAAAATCAAGGATGTGCAAAATACTGCTCTGAAAAATCCTCCTAAGATCTAGTTTCCAAATCTGAACTCAGAAGTTGCACACAGTAGGTGTTCATTCAACTCTTGGGTGTAGGTGGGGGTAGAGGAGGTTAGGGTGCTGTGGATTACCAGGAAAACCTTCGGTGGAGACTGAAGACCTCTGACTGTCAGGCCATGTGGCAAATCATTTTCCCTCCCAGAACCTCAGTGCCCTTATGTTTAAAATCATGTGGAACCAAGGCTGCCCCCAAATTTATAGATGAATGCCCACCTCCATCCTCTAGCACCAACTAGAGGAGGTTAAATTAGGATGATGCCAACAGCTCATGGCTGGGTTCCCAGCCCCAGTTTCAGTCCAGCATTGGTGCTGGGTCTGAGGCTTGGGCCGGGGTTGGGGCAGCTTCCTGGTCTCCAGCTGTGTTTGCTTTATCAGGCCGTTAAGGCTCAACCCTGCTGAGCACGGGGTGCTACTCAGCCCCCTGCCCCCCACTGCCCAGGGCAGGCTGATTTTATTTTCTTATACTCTGATTCTGTAGCCAACACTCTTGCTAGGTTGAGAGACTGGCTTTGCTTCTCACCTGAGGACATTTGGGGCTTTTGGTTGCTCTGGGCACTAGCTCCTTGGCTGACTTGTCTGAAGGGGCAAGATCCTGAGCAGCCACGACAGGGAGTGATGGAGCAGGAGCTGGGCATTACTCGGAGCCACTGGTTAAGACCAGGAGTTGTGATGGCAACACCTGCGGAGAGGTTGGGCACCAGCACTATATGTGCACTGTTCCCTTTCCTGGGTCCCCTTCCTTTCCTCCTCCCCTTGTTCCTCTGCTGTTCCCTCAGCTGGGAGGGAACAACGGCGCCCCGGCTGTCAATACCTCTACTCAGGCAGTGGTGCCTAGGGAAACTGAGGCCATGAATAAGGGGCAAGGAGTCAGCTGCACTCTCAAGGACAGGAGGGCTCCAGTCAGAGAAGGACGGTGGCTGAAGCACGTAGGCTCCGGGACAAGCCGTCTAGTTCAAACCCTGGCTCTACCAGTTGGGACTTCCTGAGGTCTCATAGCAACTAAGAAACAGCATTTGAACGGGGTCACTGCTCTCTATCAAGGGTGCTGGTAACCACTGCACCAGCAGCTCCTGGAGGACTTTAAATACAAGGCACACCGCTTCCAGGGCCCTCGCAGATCTGGGTGGCTTCTCTTTGCACAGCTTCATCTCCACCCATCACTCACCATTCCTGCCCACTGGCCTCCTTTCTACTCCTCCCAAAACCTAGGTCCATTCCTGCCTCAGGGCCTCAGGGCATGCTGTTCCTCCTGCCTTCACACCCTTCCCTGGCTCCTCTAGCTATACCAGCATTCCCTCTCCTGTGCCCATTAACCTCCTTCTCAGTCCCTTGACATTGATTTTTCCAGATGGCTTCTCCTTCTGTAATTACTGATTTGTTCACCTGGCTGGTGCTGACTTGCTGGCTGCTGAGTTCCCTAAGGGCTGGGATTCGGTTTTTACTAATCATTTGGTTACCCCCAGCACCTATGTCTGCCGCGTGGAGGGAGCTCACTAAGCGTTTGATGAATGAATGAATGAGTGAGTGGGTGAACAAATGAATGAATGACCTTCCATGCTCCCTCTCAGGCCCCTGCTCAGGCCAGTTCCAGAGGCTGAGTTAGGTCAAAGGCAGCAAGAGATGAAGTTACAAACCAGGGCAGGCAAATGGACCATGCAAAGTTTTTTTGAGAGGAAACTCAAAGATGTGGTGCTATTAAAAATTGCCTCAGTTGTGTCATCTGTAAAGTGGAGGTGATGAGTTGTGAGGAGATACATTCGGAGCCCCGGATCAGGAACCTACATGTGCAGTGTAACTAAAACGGGTTAGTTCTTCGCAGTATTTTTTCATTTTTGCCTGTTAGTTTCCTAAATTTTCTACAATGACCACGTGTGAATTTTTCAATTAAGAAAAATTTGTTTAAGTACAAAATCTGTTACTTTAAGTTAAAGAAAGTGACCACTCCCCGCCTCCACCCTCCAGTTGGGCTGTGTGGGGGGAGAGTGTGGGGACAGTGTTCCTTGAGGGGTTACACACCAGATACATCACCTCCCAGGTGCTGAGTGCAGCCCAGGCCTAATCCAAGCATCCTGCTGGGAGGGGGTACTTAAAAATCCTTCCTCAGGACAGAGGCAAGGAAGCACATGGGGGTTAATCTCAGCACTGCTGCAAGACCCTTCACCGTTTGGAGCCTCAATTTCCTCCTCCGGAAACGGGAACAATGAGAAACAGATTAAACAGCATCGGTGGAAGGATCTGCCCAGTGCCTGGTGTACAGAATGGAGGGAGGGCTATTATCACATAATACTGTTTTTGATCATTAATAATATGCTCAGGCTTGAGATTTTCTTTCAGGAAACGCAAAGCACTTCTCTGGTGTTGACCCTTCCTGTTCCTCACCCACACTCCATGCTTGTACATCACTTGACAGTTTTCAGAGTATTTTTACCCCAAGTACCTTCACCCATGCTGTAACAATATTTCCCAAGCCCCAGTCACTCCAGACACTTGGTAATTTTCCCCAGATTCAAGCATCTCCTGTACTATTATTTGCTCAATGCCTTTCTTTAAATCACCTCACATTTTGCTATTTGCATCAAGAGCAAACTACATAAATAAAATACCCTGAAAATAAAACAAATGCATTGAAGTGTGCTGTCACTGCCTGCCTGGAAAGACAGCTCTAGGGCTTTGTTAAAAAGGAGTTCAACTACATATAAAATAGATAAAAAATAAATTTCTTCTGTATAGCACAGGGAACTATATTCAATATCTTGTAGTAACCTAGAATGGAAAAGCATATGAAAATGAATATATGTATGTATATGTATGACTGAAATATGCTGTACACCAGAAACTGACACAGTGTAACTGACTATACTTCAATTTTTTAAAAAAAGGAGTTCAGCAAGTGATAGAGAGGCGCTAAACCCATGTCTGAGACTTTCTTCTTAAAACTGTCAGAGGATGAAAAGAAAAATGAACAGGGGATCGCTTTTGTGTAACATGCTCCCATAGTGGTCAGGGCTGTTTTATGACCCACATCATTCTACTTGCCACGGTGGTGTGAGTCCACACCTGGGGAAACACCACACCAGCTTATTGAATCTCACTGCAGCAATCCAGAGTAGATATCACAATCCCCATTTCACAGGTAGAAAAACTGAGGCCCAGGAAGTAAAATTTGTCCAAGATGAGGTAGCTATACCAGGACTTGAACTAGAGACTGTGGAGTCTCTGTTTCTTGGGGCCTTGACATAACCTAGAAGGACAGGGAACCTTGTCCATGTTGGTCACCCAGGGGGCCTCCTCCAAAGTCCTTATTCTTCCCCCATCCCCAGGTCTGCTCTTGGGAAAAGGGAGGTTTGACAGAGACAGAGCTAGAGGAGATGAAGTCTGGAGATGCGAGGAGTCCCCAGAACCCCAGGCAACGCTACCACAGCCATCAGATTGGTGAGTTCTTTTCAAATGTTGTTGGTGAGAGGCTGGTGTTCGTGAGAGCCCCAGGCTTCTCTGCTGTACAGGAGCACTGAGATCTGGGCAATTTCGCCAGGCAAGATGAGGCCCTGAACTGTCTCCCTCCCCTAGCTGGACAGTGACACAAACCAGCCTCCCAAGGAACCTTCATATCAAAGGGTACTGACTGGGAGGAGAGTGGAGAGGAAGGAGATGGGGCCCCTTGCTCCCTCTGCTTCCTCCCAAGGAGGCTGGGCAAGGGGCAATTTCCAACAGTTGCAGAGAGCAGCTCTCAGGAAGGAGGTGACATTCCAGCCCCACCTCCCAGGGCAAGGCTCTCTCTAGGCAGTTCTCTCTGGGTTGCCTTCCTGAGCACATATGTCATATGCTAATAGCTGGACTGACAGGCTATCCCATGGACAGGTGTGCCAGCCTGCAGTGAAGGCAGGCCACGTACTTGGGCTGCCTTCCCTCTCTCACTGGTTCACTGATTCATTCAACAAACATCTGAACACCTACTCTGTGCTGGGCACTGGGCACTGGGGACACAGTGGTCAACAGGAACAGCCAGTGCCTTTGAGGATTTCATGGTCTAGTAAAAGTGATAGGCATTGTTCAAAGAACTCCACAGTTGCAGGTGCAACTCACAAGGACAGAGAGTAAGAGAATGGGGCTATATGACACTAGAAGAGATACAGGGAGAAGTGAGCTGCCTGGGAAGGCTTTTACTGAGGAAGTGATTCTTAAGGTGAAAGGAAGAAGGTGAATTAACCAGGTGAAGAGGAATGGCAGAGTGTTCTGAGTTGGAGGAACTGTGTGTGCAAAGGCCCTGTGGCAGAAGAGAGCCTGCCCTGTATAAGAGTTTGGGAGGAGGCCAAAGTGGCTGGAAGGCAGAGGGAGATGGGGAAGCATAGTGCTCAGGGAGGCTGGTTATGCAGAATCTTGATGGCCAGTTCAAGGGTTTGAGCTCCATCTTAAGAGTAATGGGGAGCTAGCCAAGGATTTTAAACATGGAAGGGGAGAGGATTCAATTTGCATTTTGGAAAAATCCTGGCTGCCCTAAGAGAATACATGGTGGGGTCTCAGTGGAATTGTAGACAGCAAGATAGGAAGTGAAGGCAAGTCTCCCAGGAGAGATGGTCTGGCTTGGGTAGTAAGAGGGGTGGTGGCAAGGGACAGATCTAAGAGACCCTCAGAAAGTCAAGTGTGTATGAGCGTGTATATGCCCATGTATGACTAAGAAATTGTGCTGAACACTGGAATTTGACACAACATTGTAAAATGATTATAAATCAATAAAAAATGTGAAAAAAAAAAAAAAGAAAGTCAAGTGTCCCTAACTCCTTGCTGATTGGCCGCCAGGAGCCAGGGGAGTCAGGGATAAGAAAGAAGAAAAGCAATGACCTCACACTAACACCAGGGAGTCAATTCTTCTATACATACGGCAAGAAAACCAAGCCCACACTGTATGTTATATTCCAACCTGATTTTTCACTCACTCTCTCTTCTTTAACAAGCTTGATTTTGCTGATGGCCTGGCATCCTCCTGGAGAAATGCACTGTCATTTATTTCACTAGCTCCTGACTGCTGGCCGTTTAGCTGTCTCTATTTTTGCTTTTGTAAAGAATGCCACAATGAGCCATGTGTGGCTAAATATTTGCACCCACACCACTCCATTACATGTGCTTATAGCCTTCCTTAGGAGAGATTTCTGTAAGTGACCTGTCTTTGTTTTTGCTGCATTTTGCCAGTTGGCTCTGTGGGGATTTCTACCCTTTCTCTGTCTGAGGATGAGCATTGATGAAGGAAACATTTCCAACGCCTTAAAGGTCAAAGCAGTTGCCCCTTTAATATCCATTGCCTCGGGGAGAAAAATGTTGACTGAAGGCTATTATGAATTCCACAGATCGTTTAAATGAATTTGTATCTCATCAGTTCTGTGGCCCCCCGTGCTTCCACTTGACAGAGAAGTACCAGTCTGGGGGACACATGGATTTGAGAACCCCTTTGACTTCCTCCTCTGAGGAGCATCTGAGACACAGAGATGTCTGCAGAAGTCATTCCCCGCTCAGAGCCCCTGCAGTGAGGAGATGGGAACCACAGGGCCTCTGAGCTGAGGGATCTGGGTGCAGCGGGGAGTGGAAGACGTGGGATAAGGCCAGTCCTCTCGGGGGACTGGTGATGGTTAAAGGCAAGGGCACTCTGCTCTGGGGACCTACCCTTTGGCCATTTCCTGAAGCAGTCTGGGAGCAACACCGGCTATGTAATTTATGGGGCCCAGTGCGAAATGAAAATGTGGGACTCCCTTTAAAATTGTTAGTCATTTCAAGACAGCAACAACAGAGCATTAAACCGAGCCCAGGAGCAAAGTGGAGGGCCCTGTGTGCCGACAAAAGCCAGATGCCCAGGAAGCTGGCTTTACTTGGCCAGTCTCTCTCTTCCACCAAAGAGGTGACAGGAGCATGGAGCAGCAGAGAGGAAGTGAGGAAGGCTAACTGTGGGCAAGACACTTAAGAAAGGGCCAGGGGCCAGCCCAGCCCAGCCTTGGCTTGTTGCCCTATGGCCGGGGACCCCTGAGGTCTCGTAGAGGCTGCTTGTCAGCCTGATGGAGTGGATGGGTGGGGTCGAGGGAAAAGCAGACGGGGCCAGAGGCCTGGCGGACAGGTGCGCACAGGACATCTCTGCAGCCACAAGCCTTATAGCAGAGTGTGAAGGCTGATTCAGAGCCATCCTGGGGCAGAAGAAGGAGGTGACCAAGGCCACCCTCGGGGGAGAGGGGTGGAGACTTGAGGGCCAAGAGAAGAAAGCTGAGATTAACAACAGTGTGAGCCCTTCTCCGCTCTGTGCGTAGCCCTGAGACCCCCACTCCCATCAAGACTCGTGCCAGTGACACCCAGCTGGAGGTCCCAACTTCTGCTCACCTGCTCTTCCTTGTCCACCTCTGTTCCCACCCTGGGCAAGGGACAGATAGGGCAACAGAGGTCTAAAGTGGTGGGGAACCAGCCACTAGTGGCACAGAGCAGGGAACCCAGGGGTCCTGGCTCCCTGAACAGGGCTTTCCCTCACAGTCTTGGCCCCACCCTTGGGGGGCCCTCACCTCCTGCCCTCTTCTCCCTTCATGTAGTCTGTCCTTCAGGGCTGGGGGCAGGAGCAGGTGTGAGTGTGTGTCTGGGACAGGCAAGGGCTTCCCCTCTTCTCCAAATCCAGGGCCATGTCAGCGCCATGGCCACGTCAACTCTCCCGGTCGACCCTCAGATGTCTGTCCCTGGCGCTTTGGTTACTGTTTCTGAATCAGCTGTGCGGTAGCCCTTCCGCTCTATCCGGGTTTGATCGTCCATAAAAAAATTAATGGTCCCTGAGAATAAAGGAACACAACAACAGAGGAAGGCTTTTTAGACAATCAATTAAAAGCCTAGGAGAGGGATTATCTCATTGAAATATCAATTTTTAATAGCACCACATCTTTGAGTTTCCTCTCAAAAAAACTTTGCATGGTCCATTTGCCTGCCCTGGTTTGTAACTTCATCTCTTGCTGCCTTTGACCTAACTCAGCCTCTGGAACTGGCCTGAGCAGGGGCCTGAGAGGGAGCATGGAAGGTCATTCATTCATTTGTTCACCCACTCACTCATTCATTCATTCATCAAACGCTTAGTGAGCTCCCTCCACGCGGCAGACATAGGTGCTGGGGGTAACCAAATGATTAGTAAAAACCGAATCCCAGCCCTTAGGGAACTCAGCAGCCAGCAAGTCAGCACCAGCCAGGTGAACAAATCAGTAATTACAGAAGGAGAAGCCATCTGGAAAAATCAATGTCAAGGGACTGAGAAGGAGGTTAATGGGCACAGGAGAGGGAATGCTGGTATAGCTAGAGGAGCCAGGGAAGGGTGTGAAGGCAGGAGGAACAGCATGCCCTGAGGCCCTGAGGCAGGAATGGACCTAGGTTTTGGGAGGAGTAGAAAGGAGGCCAGTGGGCAGGAATGGTGAGTGATGGGTGGAGATGAAGCTGTGCAAAGAGAAGCCACCCAGATCTGCGAGGGCCCTGGAAGCGGTGTGCCTTGTATTTAAAGTCCTCCAGGAGCTGCTGGTACAGTGGTTACCAGCACCCTTGATAGAGAGCAGTGACCCCGTTCAAATGCTGTTTCTTAGCTGCTGTGTGACCTCAGGAAGCTGCTAAGGGTTTCAACCCCAGTTTTCTCACCTGTAAGGTGGGATGATACCTGTGGTTGCCTCCCTGTGCTGTCATGAGCATCAAAAGGAGTAACAGAGGCAGACTGTCTGGCCTGGCATCTGTGTTTTCCCTCTGACTCTATCCCTTCCACCTTAGCATGGTGACTTCCTCAGTTTACCCCTTGGGGATTGGGTGATCAGATAAATTTTAACTGAAAAGAGATTCCCACCAGACAAATTCCCAAGGGATTTTGTTACACACCTAACACCAGTTTATCTGCCAATGGAGTAAATTGGTGTGGAGGGGGTGGTGGTTGAGGAACAAAGGTGCCTTTGTTCTTTCAGTGTTACCCCATAAACCCCTTGCCACCCTGGAATTAAGATACCTGGGCAATTGGGTGGGTGATCAGGTGGAGATTCCTGAGATTGGATGGAGTGCAGGGACAGCTGAGTGTGGCTGGGTGGGGCAGTGCACACAGACAAAAGCAGATCCTGGACAGAGATCCCCACTCCACTGTGGACAAGTGCATGCTTCCTGCCTGGACAACTGGTCTCCCACACAGACACCACAGGCATCCTTGGACAAAGATGGACAAACAACAATACCTCTGGGTGTCAGAGCCAATGCTGAGGACTTGACAAATGTCCTTTCTCATTCCTGTAGCATCCTGTGTTGGTTATGTGGAAACTGAAACTCAGGTAGGTGGTGCTTAGTTAGGGGTGCAGGCAAATCCAGATCTTGTTGACTGCTCTCTCTTGAACTATTGTAGTGGAGGTCAAAGGAGTGAAGGATTATGGCCCTATTATAAAACCTGTGGATTCCCAGGACACAGTTGCTGGGTGCCCTAGCATAAGCCACTTTGCTCTCTAGGCCTCAGTTTACTCATCTAGGTAATGAGATTCCCAGCTCCAACCTGCCTAAGTTAGAGCATCATGTCAGGTGCTAGATGAGAGAGCCTTGAGTGATCTCAAGGGAAGAGGGCTTGGCGACAGTGGTTCGCACCATCATTCCCTTACTCTTCCTTCCCTCTTCCCCGAACATTCACAGAGCATCTTCTTTGAACCGGGATCAGACTTGGGCTGAGGGCTGTAGCTGAGAACATTTGGTCTTCGGAGTTGTCTGGATTTGAATCCTGGCCCTGTCATTTACTGGCTGGTTCCTTCCCTTTCGGGGCCTCTCTTTCCTCATCTTGCCATTGTCCACCTCGAGCATTGTTGTGAAGATTAAAGTGAAATGACACCACGGAGGAGCGCATGCTCTCCCTCCTTTCCTGGGGGATCCAGATCTCCACAGGCAGGGCCCCTACCTTCAGAGCTTAAGGTCCAGGTGTGAGAGCAGGTGAGGCACATCCCAGTCACTGTGGAGCTTTGTCCCATCTGACCACTGGTACTCCAGGCGTGGGGCAGGTGAGGAGAGGAAGCCAGTTGGGGAAGGAAAGGGGGCCTGTCCGGACTTTCTCCTAGAGCACTTGGTTCCCGGGTGCAGAGACCAAGGCCACTGGGGAATGTGTTAAGGGCAGTCTGAAGCCCCCCATGGGTCAGGATGTGGAGTGAGGATGTGGGCTGTATTTGTCCAGCAGTGGGGAGCCAGCTAGTCCATAAGCCGGGGAGGGGGAGGCAAGAATGCTCCTCTCTGATGTGGGGGAAGCCTGGGAAATGGGAGAGCCCGAGCAAGGCTTCAGGTTTACACCTTTGCAGGCCCCCTCCCAGAGTAAACTCTGAACACCATGGAGACCATCCCAGCGCAGCTGGGTCTGTGGGGCTGGAGAACTGGGAGGCTTTCCAGGGAACCTCTGATCCATTAGGAGGCACCCGCCTGGGGCCTGGGAGGCAGCTGGCATCTTGCAACCCTGCAATTAGTAGAGGAGCTGGGTGGTGGTGGGGAGGGAGTGGGCTGAGAACTGCAGCTGGTTCCTGGGTGCTGCCTCTTTCTCTACCCCCCCACTGCCCCAGAGGGGTGCCCAGGGTGGCTGGTGGGCCCCTAGGCAGACAGGGCACTGGGCTCTTGGGAGGGACTGCAGAGCATAAGGGAAGCCAAGAAATACTACTACCAGTGAAAGCATATTATTGGACAGAGGTTTGGAGAACTCAGTTGCTACTTTCCCATTTTATAGATAAGGAAATGAAAGCCCAGAGAGGCGCAGGAGTTTGCCAGAAGACACACAGCTAATCAGAAAGTGGTTGGATCTAGAAGCCAAGCTTGTCTGGAAAGCTGGGGTTCAGGGACTCACTCCTGGGCATAGATTTCAAGGCAGGGATCCCTAGGGGCTGCCTGGTAGGGCAAAATGAACTGGGCTGGAGAACAAGGGGAGGCCAAGCCTTCAGAGGACAGACTCCAGGGCCCCTGATCTCATGCTGCAGGGGGAGGAGGGGCTGGGTAGGGTGGTGCCTGGCCCAGCAGGTTCTCCAGCTTGTCCAGGCACTCCAGCCCTGGGAGAAGAGGCTCTGGCACTGTTGCCCCTGAGCTGCTGAGACTTTCAGTACCGGGTCATTTGTCTCTGGAGACTTCTTAGCTGACCGGAAGAAAGATATCTAAGACTGGTCCTGCGGGTATTGCAGTGAAGCTGGAGTCTGGCTTCAGCCTTCTGCCATCCCATCCATCCATCATTCTCTCCCTTCTTTAAAGATGCTCACTAGGCCCAGGGCACTGTGCTGGCTGCTACAAGGATTCGCTGCCCTCCAGGAGCATCTGGAGGGGTGGGAGAAGCAGATAAGCACACAACACACTAACACTCTAAGAATGAACCAAGTAGGCCGAGCTTTAAAGGGCTGATGGGATTTTGATGGGGGAGGGTCAACCCTGGGCCACAGGGAATTCAAGCTGCAAGTCTGTGGAGTGGGGTGGGGCTGCAGAGGGGGGCAGGGGCTGTGCCAAATTGGGCCTTGCCCTGGAGCGCTAGGGGACAGGCGTCATAATCAGGAGGGTGGGCTCTGGCCTCAGACGCCTGACCTGGAATGCCAGGGTCACCACTAACCAGCTATGTGGCCTTGGGACAGTTACTTTGCTCCCTCTGAGCCTCTGCATCCTGGGTGAGATAAGGATGGGCGTGCCTGCCTCACAGGGCTGTGAAGCACACAGTGTGGCTTAGTACACGTTCAGTGTTCTTGGCAGTCACCCTTGAGGTAATAAGGAGCCTGTAGGAGTTCTGAACCCGTGAGGGACATGTGCACTTGGCCAGCAACTCCCCTTTTCAGTCACTCAATTTTCTCACCTGCTTAAAGACTGGATTAGGCCAGAGGAAAGACACTCACATGCCCCCTGAGGAGCCAAGCAGTAATAGAGATGAGGTAAGGCTGCAGGGAGTGGTGGGGACTGTGGCTCACGGGGTGCCTGTGCCCCATCTCAGGGAGCACCTGCCTCTCAGCCCAGCAGCTGCAGCCACACAGGAGTGTGAGCACAGCAGGGTCTGTGTGCTGATTTCTCAAGAGGAGGAAATCCACATTTTTATGAGAAAACTTCCCATTATTAACTTTAGCAATGCATTAAATATAGTTTTTAAAGCATCATGTGAGCCAAAGCTGACGCTTCTATTCGCAGATTTTGCTACCACGACCAGCGGGACGAAGGGCTGTGAGCAGGGAGGCAGCATGATTTCTAGGCCCAGAGAATCTTGCAGCTCGGAGTCTGCAGCTGAGCTTCCCCTCCCAAGACGTTGATTTTCCCTTGTACAACGGAGGTGGGAGGCCAGACCCTCTCCTCACTGCAGTTCCCAGGAGCGGCCCCGCCCGCCGCCAGGGGCTGTAATGGGGCCCTGCTCAGCACTATCTTGCTGGAGGTGCCAGGGAGTCTAGGGGATCCCGAGTGCCCGACGGTCTGCTCTGTGTCTGGAATGGCAGGTCCGCCTGGGGGCCTGCTCTCAGGGCTGCTGTCAGTGAGCGCCTGGCTCCTGGCTCCCAGGGGTCAAAGGGCAGCACTTTCAGCCTCTTCTGGGGCCTGCTTCCTGTTTGGGAGAGAAAACAGAAAGACCCCTGGCAGGAAATGGTCCTCTTCCCACAGCACCTTTCTGCTGGCCCTGGCATGTGGGGACAAGCCCACCAGGGGAGATCCGCATGGCTGGGTCTCACCCACTCCCTCCTCCCGCCTCAGAGCCCAAGCCGGGACCTGGAGCCTCTCTGCCACAACAAACCCCATGTCATCAGCATGGTTAGTTTATGCTCCGCAACAGGGGGCATGTTCAGTGCATGTATTTATGACCCCCTGTGCTGGGTTCTTGGGCCTGCCTCTCCCCTCCTCTCAGTCTTCAGGGCTGGTGGCACCTCGTGGGTCCCAGCACCACCACCCCAGGGGTCCCTCAGGCTGGGCCACAACAAGAGAGAAAGTCATTGAATACAGCTTCCCACCCCCGGTAGGGAGCCCCTTTATCCACAGAATTTAACTCCTCTTTGGTGCCAGGCCCCTGCTCCAAGCCCAGCTTCTCCATGCTCACCTCTGAACACAGGGAACTCACCATCCCCCGCCCGCTGGAACCGCTCTGATACTGCCTCCTCCTGCAGAAGGCAGGCCCCGCTGCTGAGAATTCATGGAAAGCTCCCATCAAGGGCAGGTGTCTTGAATGCCACCTGAACTTGCGAAGATGCAAAAATGTATGCTACCGTGTTTTTAATAACCTTTCTCACCAGATTTAATATAAATTTCACTACCTAGACCAAGGCTAGGGGAACAATAAAAGAATTCATTATTTGTTGTGTTCAAACTTACCTCTGGGTAAACTCCTACCAGTCAGTGGCCTGAACATCATCTCTTATGGCAGAACCCAGCTGGCAAATCCCTCCTCTCTAGGGCATACCTTCAAATATTTCAATAACAACTAACCTTTACTGAGCTCCAGATGAACTCACCTAATTCTCATGATGGCTCTATGAGACGTCTAATTTATAGGCGAAGAAACTGAAGTTCAGAGAGGGCAAGTAATTTCCCCAGGGTTGCACAGCCAATAAGGAGCAAAGCAGAGATTTGAGTTTATTTGGTGCCAGGACTGAAGTCTCCTTCAGATTAGACATGGGCCATACCATCTCCTTCCCCTCATAGGAGCTGGATTCCAGACCATTCAGTGGTTGGTGTTCATTCACTTATTCTTTCTCAGTCATTCATTAAGTCACTCAGGGACTTAATAACAACATTCTTGAGCTCAGGGTCAGTGCCAGGTGCAGGCTAATCCTGTCTGTCCCCATGCCACCTGCCCACATTTGCCACATTCTCAGGACTCTGCCCCGAGAACCCAAACTCCATTTATTACAAAAGACTGGGTTTATCACATTGTGCTATGAACAGCCACAGACCCCACCTTACCCTCAAGGCTCAGAGAGACAGCCTGGGTGGAAGCCCCAACAGCCTTCCTTTGATGCCCTTTCCCCCTTGATGAAGGTTCTGGGTGGAAGAGGGCTCCTAGACTGGGTCTTGGAGAGGTCCTATGTTTATAAAACCAAATGGGTCCAAGGACCCCAGGCATATATATATATAAAAAAAAATATATATATATATATATAAAACATGGGCATGACTTCCTTTCCATGGCGGGTAGGAAGGTAGGACCACCCATGTCCACTGTGGGAGAGAAGGAAGTCGTCTGTGGCAGACAGGGGTCTGCTCTCAGAATGAGTACAGGCAGCTGCATCAGTTTGAGTGGCTGGTTGGCCTGGCCACCCAGAGGCCTGGGCTGTGGGCCAGTCCTGCCCAGCCCTGGGAGCTCTAGGCCACCTGGATCTGCAGGTCCTCATCCTCGTCCAGGTCACTGGCTCCGTCTCCCGCCTCCTCAGCACCAAAGCGAGCACTGCGGATCTTTCCAAAGAGGGGGGCGTTCTGCTGCTGCCTGCGGAGCCTGTGGGGTGGGGTGGCAGGCGGGTCAGGGACGAGTCTAATCGGCTGGTGCTGACAGCAGCTACGTCTTCCCTAGCACTTCCCTGCTGCCAGACACCAGACTGGGCCTTTTACAAACATTATCTCATCTCACTTCATCCTCCCAGGAGCCCCTGGAATGAGGGAGGTGCTACTGTCAGCCCCCATTTTACAGACAAGGAAACTGAGGCACAAAGCAGTCGAGGAATTTGCCCAAAGTCCCACAGACAGCAGAGCATGGAGCTCGGCTCTGAGAGGTGAAGCATCTGGCTCAAGGTCACACTACTGAGATACAAACCCAAGCCAGGCTCCAAAGACCATAGGGAGAGAGTTGGGGGGTGGGGGTCCTGAATGGCCTACATCCCCAAAGTCAGAACGTGCTCCACCCTAGTTCTTCCCCACATTAAAATTCCCAAAACCAAAATTTACAAGGCAAACTTCGCCTCTAAGAAGAGCTGGTAGAGGAAGCGCCCATCCCCCCTCTCCCCTGGCTCCCCACCCTCCAGCAGAGTAGCCGCCCAGGATGCATCTTACTGGAAGGCATGAATTATTAACATGGCAGGGAGGGGCACAGGCAGGGGCCTCCATTACTGCACTGTGATTTAGTGAGCTGTCCCCGGAACATTAAAGCACAAAAAGTTGGGAAATAAAACAAGGCAGCGGTCCCGGGCAGCCCCACCCTCCCTGATGGAAGCACTTGAGAGGCCAGGCAGAGCCAGCCTGCCCATTTTGGGAGTTTATGGCTCCCAAAGAATGTGGCCAAGACTGCGGGAAAGCCCCAAGGCTAGGCGGCCTTTTGAGGGGTGTGTGCTGGGGAGTCGGAGTGGGCAGAGCTGGCCAGACCCTAGGCCTGACTTGGACTCATGCCTGCGCCCCTGCACAACCCTTTACAGGCAAGATCTCAAGCAGATGGGGAAACAGCCTCAGTTGGCCAGGTCACCCAGATGTTAGGTCTGGCTCTGTAGCGCGCACTCTTAGCCATGGAAACTCAGCACACGTTGTACGTGCACTGTAAATATAAGGGCTCAGGCGACAGACGGCCAGGGGCCGGGCGATGTGGCCTGACCACTCACTAGCTATGTGGCTGTGGAAGGACTTACCTCTTGTGCCATAGTTTCCTTGTCTGCCAGCCCTCCAGGAAAAAAAAACAAAAACTTTCCCTTCCCTTCTCTCACAGGAGCGTGGTTCTTGGAGCACAATATCTGACCCAAATACAAAAGCCCTGCTACTATTTGGCATTTATTATGTGCCAGGTATTTTTATAAGCACAGATCAGCTCATTTGAGTCCCACAAGTAAGAGGTAAGAATTGTTATCAGTCCCATTTTACAGGTGAGGAAACTGACACCGAGAGGTTAAGTAAGTGGCCCCAAATGACACAGCTACACAGTGTAGAGCCAGAATTGCCACCACCCAGGCAGTCTGGCTGCAGAGCCTGGGCTCTGTCTATTCTGTGAAATAAGGGAATATAAGTAAGTGCCTCTGCTGGGCTGGTGCAGGAAGAGTTAGTCGTGGAGATGGCGTCTCTCAGATGGGGGCTTGTGAAACGGGGAGGGGCTTGAACTGAATGTTCTCTGACATCTCATAGCTCTAAGGGGAGTCAGGGAGTGTTGGGAGGGAGGCAGGGGAGGAATGCAGAGTGGGTCCCCCAGGCCCTCTGGTCCTCTCTCACTGAGGCTGATGGGGCCTGCCTGCAGCTGAGGTGGGGGCAGGGCTCCTCCATGGTTCCTTGCCCTCCAATCCCTCAGATGCTAGCTGGCCTGGGGTTGCCCCAGCCTGGGGACCCTGGGGCTGCTTGTTCTTTTTATCAAGACTCCCCAGACCCACTGGCCCTACCTGCTGCCCCACCTTGGCCCTGACCTCTTCCTATCCTCTGGCTGCAGGAGACAATTCCAGGGCTCCCAGCTGGTCTTACTTCCTGCACTCCCTTCCCAGGTTTCCTGGAGGGGGCAGGATTCTGGCCCCAGGGTGCCCAGATCTCTTCCTTCTCTGTCTTCCCCACTAGCCCAAGAGTTCCGGGCTCCAACCCTGACCCGGAGGCTTCCCTCAGCTGGAAGTGTCTCTGCCCTGTGTCTGTGCCCTGGCCGGGCATCCTCTCCCCATGGGGCTGCAGGCTGGGGCCCACCTGGACTGCACATGCTCCAGCTGCACTTGGAGGTTCTCACTCTGCTCCGTCTGCTCGTCCAGCGATCGCTGCAGCTTACGCGCCTGGTTGTGAGCCTCGTCCAACTGGGGGGTGAGCAGGGCCAAGAGCATGGGGGTCACCTTGAGCTGGGCCAGCCCAGCCTGCCACCTGCTTAGGACCAGCCACTCCTGCCATTCCTCTGTGAGAATGTCCTTCCTGGAGAGTAATTCCTCTCTCTCCTTTGAGGCCCAGACCAAGGCCCACCTCCTCCAGGGAAACATCCCTTTTGCTCCTTTTCTTCCCTGTTGCCCCTCCCTTCCAAACCTACCCAGCCTTCATTGCGCCAAGCCACTGATCCATCTATCAACTCACCCACTCATCTATCCCAATGAATCTGTCCATCTGACCATTCATCCTTGGAAATATCCATCTGCCCAGTGATATGCCCAACGAGGCACTCATCATTCATTAATCTATTCAGCCACCCATTCATCCTACCCATGTGTCCTTCCACCCTCCCATGCCTAACTTCCCATCTATCCAACCTTCTGTCCTTCTTTCCCTCTGTCCATTCATTCTTCCATCCACTGACCCAGTCAGTTGTCTGTCCATTTTTCCACTGTCCACTAAGTCATCCATCTTTCCATCCATCATCCATCCATCCATTCACCCATTTTCCTAGCCATTCATCCATCCATACATCCACCCACCTATCCACTTATCCACCCACCCATCCATCCAATCACGCATCAGACATCTGTTGCTATATTTCATCCATCTATCCTCTCTCCCTCTCCCTTCCATCTGTCCACCTATTCCTTCACCTATCTGTTTATCCAACCATGGAGTTATCCTTCTGTCCTTCTACTTAACCACCTCCACATTCATCCACTCATCCATCCATTCATCTATTCAACCACTCAACCACTTTATCTGTCTATTTTTCTTCCCATCCTCCTACTCACACACCACCTGTCACCCACCCACCCGCTCTACCCTGGGTGCCTCCTGAGAGTCAGGCTCATGCCAGGCATCAGGGACCTAGCACTGAGCGACCCAGAAGGGCCCTGCAGCCCATTCCCACCTACCCCAGCTGAGGTCTGCGGGCTGCCCTTTGGGCCCCAGAGGGTGCTCACCTCGTCCTCAGCCTGGGCGAGCTCCTTCTTGAGCTCCTCCACCCGCAGCCGCAGCTTCTTCACCTCTGCCTCATGCTGCTCCACCCGCCGGTTGGCATGTGCCAGCTCCGCCACCTTCTCCTGGAACTGTTTCTTCAGTTTGCCGTGCACGTGCTTCAGGTCGGCCAGCTCCTGCCGGGGAGCAGAGATGGGGGTAGGGCTCCATGGGGGAGGGCACCATGTCAGGGAGTCCCAGGTCAGGCAGTTCTAGGGGTGCTGGTGTCCCTTCTTCCCAGAATCTCTCCACCTGCTGTCTGCAATACTAGCACTGCAGTTGGCTGAGCAGCTAGAGGCGAGAGGGGTCATCTGGTGAGGTGAGAAGGCTTGGGGGGCAATGAGGGGAGAAGTGGGTGGAATCAGGGGCTCCATTCTGCGCATGTAACTTTGAGGTGCCGACTGGAGATGACCTGGAGGTGTCCAGCAGCCTACGAGAGCTGAGTCAGGTTTTCTGGGGAGGGATGAAGTCAGGACTCTTTGGTGTGCATTTAAAACCCTGGGTCTGGGGATGAGTGAAGCTGGTGAGTGGATATTGGAAGAAAAGATATTAGAAGCCAGAGTGTCTGGGAAGAGGATGAGCTGCCAAGAAAGGAGCTGCCCACCCCTGAGCTCTGTGATTTCTCTGAGCCTCAGTTTTCACATCCATAAAATGGGGGTAGGTACTACCTAACGGTCTCTTGAATCCAGCCTCTTTGTTCCATCTCCACCAACCTCAGCCCAGTCCTAGCCTCCATCATCTCCTGCTGCCCCAGGAAACGGTGACAGACTCCCCACTGCCCTGCTCCTCTATCTGCCTTACACACAGCAGTCAGTGAGCACTCAGAACCGCAACTTGTTCACACTTGCCTCTTACTCTTCACAGGTGGTTCCCAAGCTTCTGCCTCACCTAACATGTCCCCTTTGCCCACTCCCCTCCAGCCACACTGGCTTCCCTTATTCCTCCAAAGCTCCATGTATCTGACACCATGGGCTGTGTATCCAAGTTATTTTTAAATTTTCTCCCCAATCAGTTCACCACCAGTCAATGTTTCTGCTTTTTCTTGAGATCTCAGCTCAAACGTCACTGCCTCAGGGAAGCCTCCCCAGGACACTGGACCTAAGCCAGGCCCCCTGGTATTCCCTATTCCCACTTCCTGTCGCCAGCCATGGAGCTGTGTGATCAGCATGAGTGTGTGATAGAGGGAGCGATGTCTGCGTTCCCCTGGGCCATCAGGTCCATGAGGGGAGGCCATGTCCATCCTGTCTGTTCACTGCTCTGTCCCCAGCACCCAGAACAAGGCCTACAAACAGCTGGTGCTCAATAAACATTTGTTGGGTAAATAGAAGAGATGTTGACAGGGTCAAGTGATATAATGGACAAAAGGCACTGGCCCAGAACCTGGCCTACAGTGGTGCCCAATAAATGCAGCAGCTGTGATTATCCCTGAGCCTGGCCCATAGTGAGTACCCACGGGAGCAGCTTGCAGGACGATCACCACATCTGCCCTCAGCTGTTATTCCAGGGTCCCGGGCCCCCTGTGAGTTGGAGCTGGACACACAGGAGGTGCTCTGCCCACCCACTGCCCCACCTTGTTCTTCTCGAAGAGCGCGCTCTGGCTGGCCCGCAGGTCGCAGTCCAGTGCGCTGGCTGTCTGCCGCCGCCGCCGGGCCAGCGCCTCCTCCAGGTCCCCGACCTGCGCCCGCAGCTTCTTGTTCTCCCGTTCCAGGCCCAGCTTCTCAGTCTCCAGCCGCTCACGGCGACCCCACTCAGCAGCATTCTCTGCCTGCAGCCGTTCCATCTGCAACAGGGCACCACAGGGGAGGATCCCAAGGGAAGGGGCATGGAAGGGCCTGAGCTCGATGCTCCCCCTCCCCGCCTCCTTCTTTAGCCGGTTTTGGCTCCAGGAAGCAGGTCCAGCTGCAGTGGCTATAATTAGCCAGGGCTTACTTCACGGTGTGCAGGATGTGAGGGCGCTTCTGGTCTGTGTGGGAGAGAGGCCCATCCCCTGAAGACTAGAGCACCTCCTCAGGGCACAGGCCCGGTTCCCACCCGCTTGTGAGTGACTGACTGATGGAGACAGGGCCCCTGGCCCCTCCAGCCCCAGGCCCTCCCAGGCCTTGCTGGTGGCCTCACCTCACCCCTCAGCTCTGCCATCTTCCGGTCCATGCTGGAGCGCGCACCCAGCTCATCCTCCAGGTCCTCAGACATGCGACCCAGCTCATCCTGGTGGGCCTCTTTCAGGATGCTGAGCTGCATGAGATAGCACAGCCTGGTTATGGGAGGACCACCAGCCCTGGGGGATGGGCACTGGTTCAAGAGGGCTCTGCAAGAGGTCAAATAGGCCCCCAGAACAGACCCCAAATCTGACAGCTTCTGCCTCTTCCAGCATCTCTCACCTCCTACCTCATTATTTAGCTTCCCAGTGTCTACTCTTAGACCACCCATGACCCCTCCACCGTCCGTCAACCATTTTCTGTAACAGTAGCCCAGGGTGAGCTTTTGAAAAAGATAAATTCAATCATATTCCCAACCCCAGGTTCCTTCAAATAAAGACAGACCCCTCCCTATGGTCCCACAAAGCCCTACAAGACTGGACTCCTGCCCATCTCCCCTAGACCTCATCTCCCACCCCTTCCCTTGAGTTCTCTGTGCTCCAGGCACCACAGCCTCCTCTCCAGTCCTCAAATACACAAGATCCTGTCCATGGCAGGCTTTACCTGTGTGGTTCCCTCTGCCTGGTACCGTCCTTCCGAGGTATCTTGAAGAAATGACTTCTTTCTCAGGTCTTGCCCTAAATGCCCCTCCTTAGGGGAGGCCTCTTTTGTCCTCTCTGCCTAGAGGGGGTACTTCTCCATCCCATCCCCCACTAGAACGACTGCGTGTCTGCCTGCCCACCTTTGTATCCCTATATGGTCTGGGCACAGGGCAGCCCTCAGTGAACACTGGCTGAATGCACCCAGTGGATGCAGGTGTGCCTGTGGATGTGGGGCTGGTCACATTAGAATTGCCTGCTGTGCTTTTAAAATACTGCAGATTGCTTAGTACAGCAGGAAAAACTGGCAAACTCTTTGCAGTGACGTGGATGAGCCTTAAACACTTAATCCTGAAGGAAAGAAGCCAGATATAAAAGAGAGTCTTTATAATTAAGTATCTGTAAAACCGCACTGTTATGTTTTACTCACTTTTCTTCAAAGGATTACACAATTGGAAAAGATTAAAAAGACGGACTCTTGGACCCAACCCTCAAAGATGCTGACTTACAAGGGTGAGGGTGGTGTCTGGGAAGCCCTATTTTAGGAGACTCCTTAAGAGAGTCTACTTAAAGACCAGTCTTCCAGGGCAGTTTCAGGCTCTGAGGTCTGTGATCCTCCTGCCTTCTGGAAAAGCAGGGATCCAGCTCTGATTTCCTTGGGTGGCTGCGCCCCCTGGTGGCCATCAGGGCCTGCACAAGTAGGAAGGGAGGCCCAGCCTGACCCCAGCCAGCTCCAGACTCCGAGTGGAATCTCCTCTCTGCCAGCTGGAGCCTCAGTTTCCTCATCTGTAAGATAGGGGCATCAGGACCCAGCCTCTTTGACTGCTGTGAGGCTTCAGCAAGATCTCGCACCCACTATGCACCCACTGAACATTACATCCAGACTTTCCCCCTCTGTCTTGGTCTACAAGGCCTGTGGGATTTAGCTCCCCTTGCAATTTCATCTCTCACTAACCTCCAGCTTCACTGGCCTCTATTTCCTGAATACACCAGGCTTGTTTGGCCTCAGGACCTTTGCACTTGCTGTGCCTTTGGCCAGGAATTCTGCTCCCATCTCTTCTTGAGTGCCTTCTTTCTTTTTTTTTGGCTCCTCTAAATTCAATTTTATTTTATTTTTAAATTTAATTTTATTTATTTATTCATTTTTTGAGTGCCTTCTTCTTACCACTTTGGGTCTTGCCTCAAATGTCACCCTTCTAGAGAGGCCTTTTATGACTCACCACCTCATCTCTTTGATTGTGTTTTGACTTTCACAGCTTCTGAATTTATATACCTGGTTACTTTTGGTTTCCCCACCCCCCTGACAAGGTGAGTTCCTGAAGGCAGGTACACCATCTGCCCCAGCACTCATAACAGTGCAAGGCATAAGGCTGGTGCTTGACAGTGAATTAATAAATTCTCTTCTTTCTTACATTCTTATTGCTGAAATTCAACAGTGCAGTACTGCTTCCTCCAGGAAGCCCCCTTGGTCTCCAAGACTCACTTGCTTGAGCATCTCCTGCTTGGTCTTGTTCAGCTCCTCGTACTTGATCTTCCACTGGCTGAGTTCCCCCTCCAGCTTCTCAATGTTCCTGCTCAGTGCCATTTTATCCCTGGGGAGGGAAGGGAGGAGGAAGGGGCAGACATGGGGGTGAGCCCACTGGGGCCCTCTGCTGAGTCCTCCTGTGCAGTCTTTACCTGTCAAGCTCACATCTAAAGTCCTTGCCTCAAGGCCCTGGCACCCCACACTGCGGCAGGAACCCGGTCTTGCATTTCTCCCTGCACAACTGCAGGCGCCCAGCTCCCAGTGTGGGGAGGCGACAAGTCCTCCAGGGCGCCGGGCATCCCCAGCAAGTGCTGTCCTCTCTCTGGCTCTGGGCTCACCTGCCAAATGAGACCTTCATTCTTTCCTATCTGTTTTATGTACTGTGGTCCTCTGTAAGGCTTGGTCTGGAAACAGTTCTGCAGTTGGAAAAGCCTGAAAACCTTTCCAGTGACTCGCAGAAGTTGGGCTCCCCTCTTATCATCATCACTGGGTGGGAGTCCCATGTTCTCTCATGACCCCCACCCTGCACTCTGCCCTGCAAGGGCATGAGTTGCTGTGGGTAACAAGCATGGTGCCTGGCCCTGGCACATGGTGCTCCACACTGCACTGGTCTCCCATTCTGAAAGGTTAATATTTTACACCTCTAACACGGGATCTCAAAAGAGATGAGCTAGCCTTTAGGAAGCATGTCAAAACTCCGTGGCGGTATTTCTGGTTATCACAATGTCTGAGGGTCAGTTAGTTGGCGGGGACCAAGGATATGATGCCCTGCAATGCCTAGGACATCCTGTCCATCAGGAATTATCCTGTATTCTGTTTAAGGAGTACATGTCCCACTCCACAGCCTTGGGGGTGAGAATGGCCTAAGCCTAGAACCTCACTCCAATTTACATATAAAGAGAAAGTACCTTTTGTACAGAGCTTTCCAGGAATGGAATCTCTGTACACACTGAGGGAAGATTGCGCTTTGTTTTGTACAGAACTTTACCAAAGGCTGTCCATCTCTCAGGCAATCTCGTCACCACAGTGACATCATTCGTGTATTTGAGTTGCCAACACCACACAACTGTATCTACTGCTTTTCTAGCTGCCCTAGTGGTGACTTAAACTGGTAAATACACATAAGGCTCCAGCACAGGGCCTGACTTGGAGAACGTGCTATGGAGGTATTTGCTGGTATGGTTAGCATCACCACTCTTTCGTATCAAGGCACCACATACCCAACTGCTTCATTATTTCTGCTAGTGGAGCATTTCCATGTAATAATACACTTACTATAAACTCCTTTCCTTTCTACTTTATATTCCAGTTAGTACAATAGGTTGAGTTTTATTTGTTTTGCTTAAACAGAAATTTACTGTCTCACAGTTCTGGAGGCTCTAAGTCCAAGATCAAGGTGTGGGTGGGGTTGGTTTCATCTGAGGGCTGTGAGACAGAATCTGTTCCATGCCTCTCCCCTTGCTTCTGGTGGCTTGCTGGCAATTTCTGGTGTTCCCTAGTTTATAGAAGCATCAACCCGATCTCTGCCTTTATTTTCACCAGGGCATTATGTTTATTTTGGAAAGAATTATGCATGTAGTTAAGTTATACTATCTATTCATTTAATTTCTGGACGGAAAAGGGGGTGTATAAAATATTCATCATAATCAGGCTTGTGACCTGATCAAGGTCACTGGTGACCTCCACGTTCTAAATCCACTGATCAGTGCTCAGTCTTCTTCCTACTCAACCAGCTAATCACTCCCTCCTCCATGAAATGGTTTCCGCTGGTTTCTCTGTCCCCTCACTGGCTCCCTTCTCTTGTCTCCATCACTGCTTCCCTCTTTCTCTAAACTTGGTCGGCTCCAGGGCTCTAACCTCTGACCTCCTCCCTATTCACTCTCACCCATGCACACAGCTTTCAGTATCATCTATTTGCTGATGACTCTTGAATTTTCACCTCCAACCTGACTCATGATCTCCAGACTCATTCACGTCCCCAGCTGCATCCCTGCCAACTCAAGCTCATTACGTCCAAAGCCAAATTCCCAGCTGCACTGCCTCAGCCTCCCTATCCCTCCTCTCCAACTTTTATTCTTGCCCTCGGCTCTCTCTCCCCATGAAGGCAGGGATTTCTGGTCTTATTGCTGGCTGTATCCTCACTGCCGAGCGCAGTGTCTGATCCAGATGCCCAACGTGCATTATTTGAATTAATTAAAAAAAAAACTTGCATTGGGTTCTTGGGGAGAGCACCACTGCTCTAAAGTTCTAAGACTCAAACAGCACCATTCCCCTTCAGAGAGCATCACCTTCTGTGACACATCCCCCACCCTGGCCCCTGCCTGCCTCCCGGGACTTACTCTCGCTCCTTGAGCAGCACCTTCTGGGACTCATCTAGCCGCAGCCGCAGGGCGGTCAACTTGGAGGCATCCTCCTCGATGGTGGCAGTGTCCTCCCAGGGCAGCCTACTGCGTTCCTGGCGGCCCGAGCTGCTCCGTGGGGCCCCAGCCCCAACACTGCGTGCCTCCCAGCAGCCCTCAGGCTCCTCCGGTCTGCTCTTCAGCAGGCTCTCCACCAGCTCCAGCTCCTGTGGGGATCAAGGCGGAGGCTGGACCAGTGGTCACTGAGCCCTCATCCTCTTGGCCTTCATCATGGCCTCTCCCAGGCCCAGGGTCTGGGATCAGCTTGGTGGGTAACCTTGGGCAAGTTACACAGTCCTTCTGGGTCCCAGTTTCCTCTTCTGCTGCCTGCCTCTCCATCTATGGAGAGGGAAGGACACACCCTCCTCTGGGCCTCCTCCTTCACCTTCTGGAACTGCACACAGAGTCAGCCACTAAGGTTCCAGAAATCCTAGAAGATTCCCCAGAATAGGTGGTAAGCTCCCTGTCCCTGGAAGTATGCAAACATCTGGTGCGACACTAGTGTGAATGAATGCAGAAGCAGGGATTCCTACAATGGATGAGGACTAGATTCCCTCAAAAGGAATTCTGGCTTGAGGATCCCATTTTTCAGGTGTAAACACCCGATACGTGATAAGTGACATGGTAAAAAGTATACAGGAAGGCGGTCTCTGCTAGCGGAACCAGCTCCCAGACAGGAAGCAATGAGGGATTATTAACCCAATGCTGAACCCCCTTCCTCTTTGCCAGGCTCCCCTTCCTCTTTGTTCTTGCCTGCTGGCAAGGCCTGCCTTTGATCACAGACCCAAAACACCCACGGCCTCTATTCTAGCCTGGCTTTTCCCAGTCTTTTCAGATGAGTCTGGGCCAGCTCCTTCCCCTTCTGGCCCTCAGCTTCCCTATCCAGACTGGGACACTGTCCCTGAGGCCTCCCTGAGGAATGAGATTCTACTCCTCCTGTATCTCAGTCTGCCTGGGTGGGGGCCTCCGATGCCACCTGATCCAAAGTCCCAATTCACAAATGAGGAAACAGAGGGAAGAAGGAATTTGTTGTGGGTCACAGAGCACAGACGTGGCTGGGCTGGATAGCAAGCTCAGGCTGCAACCCCAGGGCTCCTGCCACTGTACCTGCCACCCCCTGGACTGTGACTCACAACCAGAACAAGGAGAGGACAGGAATAGTGCTATGAGGCTGGCTGGTATACAGGGGCTCTCACCCTCTGCCCCAAAGAAGAGCAAGGAATGCCACCTCCGAACAGCAGACAGGCCTCGGGAAGAGGAGTTTCAGCCACCAAGAGGCAGTAATGCCCACTCTAGCCCATAGGGTCCAGGGGGCTGGGCAGGAGAGGGAAGGGGGCAGCCAAGGATCTTAGGTAGAGGAACTGGCCTGACTCAGGGTGGAGTTGGGAGCAACCGGAGCCTGAACTCTGCCCCTAGATGGCCTTCTGGTGACAGGCCTGCTGGTTCAGGACAGGCTGCCCTCCGCACCCACTAGTAATGTTCATGACATGATTATTATCACCAAGGGCTCTGGGCTCACCTGGGGTCAACTATCCAGCACTCCGGTCACCAGCTCGGAGCCATAGGTACTTAACCTCTCACGGCCTCAGTGTTCTCATTTACAAAGCAAATACCTCTTCCGGTTGCTCTGAGAATTAACTAGATAACGCAAGCACAGAGCTTAGCGCTCTGTTTTGCTGCCCATCCAAGGATGGATGGCATTTCCCAAACTCACCAGGCACTCAGCCTCTTGGCTTTTGCACAGAAGTACCATCACCCGGAACGCATTCCTGCGCCATTCTGCTAGTCTCAGCTTAAATAGGACTGCTTCCAGAAAAGTTTCTGTGAAGCCGCCTCCTCAAAGCCGGGATCAGGGATCGCCTCTGTGCCCTACTGCCCTGACAACACCCACATCTCTAAACTTTGACTGACACCTGTTCTAAAAATTCACCCCTTGCCCTAAATTCAAATTGAACGAATGAATGGATTCAGCTCTGCTACTAATGGGTGCATTCCAGGTAAGTTCTTAGAACCTGTTCCTGCTCAAAGGTGATTTTTTTGGTACTGTTTATTACTTAGGTGTGAGAGTGGAGGAACCACCAGCACCAGGGACCCTGTGCCCGGGGGTCTCCTGAAGAGAGGTGACCTGGGGCTCTGCAGGTGCAGAGCCCTACACCCAGAAAGAATGAAAGCTCCATGTGGACCGGGCCCTCACTGCCCTTACCTTTCTGAGCCAGGCAGCCACGGCTTCGGCCCCTGCCCCTGCCCCGGGTCAATCATCCCCTCCCACTTCTAGACCCCGCCCAGCAGCTCCGCCCCACGCCGCATACCTGGCTGCTCTGAGGTCTCTCAGATCCGACGTCCCGCACCGGCTCCTGCTCCCTCTCTGGCTCGGTCTCAGGACCGTCCGGCATCCTGTCGGCAGCCCCCCGGACGCCCCGTAGTCGCGCCAGCTCGCGGCCCCGTGCCTCGCACTCGCCCTGCGCCTCCTGGCGCTCGCGCCGCGCGCCCGCCAGCTCCTTGGTGAGCGCGTCGAGGCGCTGGCGCAGCTGTCGCACCTCCTCGCGCGCGCGGTTGCGCTCGGCGCGCACCTTGCTCCACTTCTCGCGCCAGTTGGCCGTGCAGTCCGACCACCAGCGCATGGTCTTCTCCATCTGCGCTGCTCGCGCGCGCGCCTCTTCCAACTCCCGCAGTCGGAGCTCCTCGCGGCTCTCCCAGTCCCCGTCAGCCAGAAGAGAGGGCCCCAGCGGCAGCGGCAGTGCTGGCGGGGGCCCGGGCGAGGGCGTGCCGCTGGGTGGCGTGGGCGGCAGTGAGTCCGCCGGCCCCATGCGCTCGGGCGACGGGCTGCCCAGGATGGTGAGGAGGCTGCCCTTGGACAGCTGCGGGGACTCGGCCAGCCGGGGGCTCGGCCCGTGGCTCATGGTACAGCCGCGGGGGCGGGCCCTGGGCTCGAACTCTGGTACTCAGGGGCGGCTCGTGGGGTGTGTGGCGGACGTGATACCACGGTGCATGATGGCCACTGCTACCCGCTGCTCTCCCAGCCACAAGGTGAACCTGTGGGAGAACACAACCATTATTAGGCTGTGGCCTAATAGTTCCTCAGAGCCGTTCAGTGATCCTACTGTATTTCTCCAGTCCATTTTGTTTATTGTCTCTGCCTTCACCAGCCACCAGCTCTGTCATCAACCTCATGTAAACCACTACCCCTTACTGGGCCTCGGCTTCTCCACCTATAGAATGGGGATGAGGGGTGGGGGAGATAAGTGCTTCTAGATCAAGGGGTCCTTCAGATTCACCTGGACACTTGCTTAAAATGCAGTTCCTGGGCCCTAACCCCAAAGAGTCATGTAGGTGTGGGGCTGGGAATTCACATTTAAATTGTCCAACTTTGGGACATTTGAGTATTCGGTGATGCCCTGTCACCACTCATAGTTCCATACACACAAACATGTGTGTCTCAACCCCAATAACATCTGCATAGACAGAGTTATGCTCCCAGACACAGCCATACAGACCTAGGTTCCAGCTCCCTGAACATCCCTGACTCCCCAAGGGATCCCTGGCAGGCTGAGTGCCCTCTGTGACTCAGTCTCTCCACATGAGACGGTAGGCCAAGATTCCATGTACATGCACAGACACATGAACATCCAGACACACATCTGCAGACACACACGCAACCCCATACACGTAAACACCAAGAGACACGGGCAGAACCATGCACACTCAGAGATGGCCCCATATGCACACACAACTACATGCACACAAAGAGACTTGTAGAAGCAGTCACAGACACACCTGAAGACATACACATGGCAACACAGATGAATACACAGATGTACAAAGACTCAAACTCATCCCTAAGGCAAGTAGATGCACACACTCATACATACACACGAACACACATACAGACACACTCCTCCTCTCCTATTTTCCTGGCCCAGCTCTACACAGAGAAGCTCTTGGAAAAGAAAAACAATGTGAGAGCCTGTGGGGGAGGGGAAGGAGGCAGGAAATCCCAGTGCCAGCCCAGCAGCCCCACCAGAGCTGTGCTGGGAGTGGGGGTGGTGAGAAGGGGGTCCTTGGGGCTGGGTTCCTGTCTGCTGGGCCCTTCCTGCAGCCCCTGAACTGAGATGATGACAGGGAGGGGGCCACTGCCACAGCCTCTTTGCTTCTGGGAACTGCCAGGCCTGGCATGGGGCTCAGCAGGGAGGGGGTGGCCCACTCCTTCCAGGAATCCCAAGCCTGTCGCACAGGGGAAGGGCGGGCGCCACCTAGGCGCCCACGCTAAAGGCAGGGTGGGCTCCAGACTCAGCTCCTGTTCCCCTCCCAGTAGCCTGGCTGGGCCCATCCTGGGGGCTGGTGGAGGGGGAGTGGGGACAGAAGGGCTCTGAGGAGCCCTCCTGCCTTTCTTCCTACAGGCCCAGGTTCCCCTGAAGTGTAAGTATGCACATGTGTGGGAAGGGATGGAGGTCCCAAGGTTGGTTTTCTGGAGAAGCCCACCACCCAGCACATCAGGAACCCTGCACACACACTCAAGAGCAGCTAGACTGCCAAGTAGCCTCCTCTAACCCCCAACCCACTCACATAACAGCCTTGGGGACACACTCACACAGTCCTGGTAATGTACACACTCACCGAGGGTAAGATGCAATACAGAGGTTCCACTTGCAGCTGAGGACAGGCTCCAGCTGCTCTGCCCTGCCTGCCCTTCCCCACCAGGCTCAGGGCCTTTTTCTTCCTCTGGGGGTGTGCATATGTGTGTGGGGTGGCCTCCTGATTCCCGCAGGGTGTCACCAACCCCCAAGGAGCAGGTGGAGGAGGGACCAGCCACCACAGGCCCACAGAGCCTTTCCCACCGAACCCTTCCTTCTCCTGCCTCCCACCAGCCAGACAGGTCTATTCCTGCTTGAACCCTCAGGGTCTCTGCTTAGGCTATTCCCCCACTTGGAATGCTTACCTCAAACTCTGAAACCCCCATCCATCCTTCAAGCTCAGTTCCACCACCTCCAGGAAATGCCTTGATCTCCCCAGCCCCACTCCTTACCCGCAGAGCACAGCCCTGCAAACTTCCACAGCCAAATCTGGCCAGCTGCCCTCTCTCTTCTTGCAGGACAGGCTTCCTCCAACTCAGACAGGACACTTGTATCACCCAGAGCCTCTAGGACTGGCCCTGCATACAGGATTTGCTTTAAGTTGGCTAGTGGGCTGGAGAGCAGAAGGCTGAACTATGACTGTATCCCCTTAGCCAGGCAGCAGGGCTGAATGGAACTCAGCTCCTGAACCACAGCGCCACAGCCATCCTCACTGCTCCAGGCAGCAGCTGGCCACTCACAGGATAGAAACAAGAATGTTTTGATCTGATATTTGCTTCAGGCTAGGTCCTCATCAGCCCTGTCTACAGAAAGTGACCAGTGGTTCCTGCTGCTTGTGGACCTGTTTAGAATGTCTCTTTCTGCTTTCTTTCTCTAGCAGCAAACTCCTATACATCCTTCAAGATCCATCTTTGGTCACCCCTCCTCTGAGAAGCCTTCCCTGACTTCGTACGCATAGTACGTTAATGCTCCCAAAGCACTAGCACCTCCCTGCTCTTCAGCGATGGCCACACTGTGAAGTCCACAAGGGCATCTCAGTCTCACTGGCTGTCAGCAAGGGCTCAGTATATAGTAGATGCTGCAAAAATGCTTTCCAGGCTGATGGTTGGAAGATGGACAGTTAGGGGTTCCCTATAGCCATAGAGAGTTGAGCCATCCTAAGGATCAGGAGTCACTTTGTGGCCAAGCTCTGAGCTAGGTGGGTGTTTGAATCTGTCTGTGGCCCAGGTCAGAGTGAGAGGTCATCTCATGGTCAAATCAGGGGTCAGGCCTCTTACCTGAGGAAGCCTACCTGGCTCACAGGGGTACAACTTTGAGTTTTGTCCTTAGCATGTTTAGATGACTCTCAATATGTAGTGAAAGGAATAAGCAATGCTGAGGCCTGGATGAGGACCAGCTAAGGGGATTTGGCGGGGGGCGGGGTGGGCGGTGCCTGATGGCTACTCTTCCTTCCAGCTCAGAAACCCCCTATGTCCTCCCAGAACCTTTCAGGTGGGGCTCTGGGGCTGGCCTATGGCCACAGGCCTGGCTGTGGGTAGGGAGCAGAGCCCGGCAGGAAACCACAGAGGACAGCCTGATTGGTTAAGTACAGGGTCCAAGACTGGTCAGCCCACAAACTGTGGCTGCCTCTCCCCCTGACCTGCTGCCCAGGCTCCAGCCAGTGGACCTCCAGGAAAGGATTGAGAGGGAGGGAGGCAAGCTGGGCCCGCAGGTTGAAACTGAATCCTGGGATAGGCACCTGTGGCCTGTTCCCAGGTACCCCAGTCTCAGACCGTGGAGCCACAGATATCCTAGATCACTGATTAGAACTCCTTTCTTTACAAATGGGCCAGCTGAGGTCTAGCTGCTTGTCCACATCCACACAGAGGGCTAGCAGCAAAATAGAGGGGTGGGGAGAGGGCGCTAGAGTGCTGGGATTGGATGTCTCCCCTCCTGGGTTGTGATCACCTGAGGGGCAAGATGCCCCTGGGAGAACGTACAAGATGGGGTCCTCAGGCATCAGGCCAAGTGGACAAGCATAGCTGGTATGGGAGAGGGTGTGGGGGGCTTTCATGAGGGTGGACCTGAGCCCCTGGCCTCTCAGCAACTCCTTGAACTATTCACTCTTGTACAGAAGACTTCCAACTCGTCCCAGCTCTGCCTTTGATACTGTGTGATATCTTCAAGTCCATGCCCTCTCCAGGACTGTTTCCTTACTGGTACGAAGGGGAGAGACACTAATAGATTTTTAGATTCCTAAAAGCTCTGTCCAACAAGTGGGCAGAACTAGTGCCAACAGGTACTAATCCAACTTCCACAACAGCCCTACATAAACCCACACTTAAGACAGAAAAACTGAAGCCCCGGGTGGGGAAGGGGCTTGCCGGACATCACTTGTTCACACCATGAGAACGGTGGGGCAACCAATGCCCACTCCCTTCTACTTGCACTGAGCCGTTGCTCCACCTGTCCCACTCCTTTCAGAAATCCTCCCAAGACCACGAGTCGCCTTAACCTCCCTTCCTCGCCCCTTCCCCAGCCGCCCCGCTCCCCCTAGCGGCTGGCAGAGAGCAGAGGGGCTCTGGGTCCTCGGCGACGGGGTCCCGCCCACCCCGCCGCGCAGCCCCCCATTGGCAGCCGCAGCGGGACAGGGGCAGTAGCGCCGTGCTCCGATTGGCCCACGCCGCCCGTCCATCCCGCACTCGCCATGGTGACCACGTTGGGTCCCTCGGGAGAGTTCCAAATTCCGCCCCCGCCCGCCACGGCCCCCGTCTCGTCCCAGCCAGGCCCACTGCATTCCGAGGGCGGTCCTGACCTTCCCCCAACTCCCGCAGCCCCTTCACTCCCGAGGCCTGGGGCCCCAGGAGGTGGGGGAACCCGAGGAGGAGGCTAGGAAGTTCTGCTGGGAGTTTGAGGGTTGCTGCGGACGCGGGAGCCCCCGCTGCTCCCCTCTCCTCCAGCACGCCCCCCAGCTTAACCCCTTCCCTCCCGCGGAAGGTTCGCGGCCTAGAGGGAAATCCCGGGACGCGGTGGCTTTCGGCCCCCTGCACTGCTGTCCCCTCTCACCTTGGCGGGGGACCCGCGGGCTCCGGACGTCCTACCCGCCGCGGCTGGGCGGAGCGGGCACGGGGCTTACAGCGGCCGCCGCCGGGAGGGCCGAGGGAGGGCCGCGGAGTCTCCTCCTCCCTCCCGGGAGGAGGGGAGGGGGGGAGGAGACGGCGGGGCGGGGGTGGTAGGGCCCTGGCGGGGTTGCGGCCTACCTCTGACCCTGGCCAGGGGTGAGGAACCCCCGCCTGATTTGGGGGCGAGGGTCGCGGGCCGAACCGGTGGGATCAGCACTGAGCGGGCCGGACCCCGACAGAGGCCCCACCCCCAAATGGGGGCCGAGGGTTGGGGGACGGAAGGCAGGGTCTGGGGGCCTCCACGGGGTTCAGCTTTCCCGCCTCAGGTTTCTTGAGCGCCAACGATGTGCTCAGCGTCCAAAGGCAGAATTGGATACTGTCTCTCTGGGCTAAGCACGTGGAGCGTGTTTACCAAGTGTTGATTTTTGTTACCTGCATTCTTCCCAGGGCCAGCTCTACTACCAAATGGAGGTGGAGCGGCAAGTCGCTGCCCCTCATCAGGCCTCAGTTTCCCCTTTGTACGACACAAGGGCTGACCGAAGTAGCCCCACGCGTGCTGAGAAGCGTGGTGGGGCACTTGGCCCGCCGGGCGGAGGTTTTCCCGGATGTGCTAGGGTGCTTCCTGCCCCCGAGGGGCTGCGGCTGGCGCGATGGTCGTGGGCAATTACATTCATGTGCCCTTCCAAATGACTTGCCACTTTGGGGCTTCCTCTCTTGGGAGTGGGTGTCTGCGGTTTTGGAGCGAGGGGGAGGTGGGTGCCAGGAGGCCCTCTTCTTACCACATCCTGTCACCTGGAAGGCCGCTAAGATGAAACCATCTAAAAAGAGGACCAAGAATTAACAGAGATAGTGGAGGGAACCTTGAGTATTGAGACTACGTGGAAAAAGAAACTAAAAATGATCAAGATAAGTTAGTTTGAACCCATGATTAACAGTTGAGACCTGTCTCTTTGTTCTCCTTCATAAGATGTTGAGGGGTTTTGGTTTTTTGGTTTTTTACAAATTGAAGGTTTGCAGCAACCCTGTCTAGAGCGAGTTTCTTAGCACCAACAGTATTTTGCTTACTTCCTGTCTCTGGGTCACATTTTGATAATCCTCAATATATTTCAAACCTTCTACCAGCAAAAAGATTACAACTCGCTGAAGGCTCAGATGATGGTTAGCATTTTTGTTCAATAAAGATTTTTAAAATAAAGATAAGTACATTTTTTAGACATAATACTATTGAGCACTTACTAGACTGCCATATAGTTTAAACATAACTTTTACATGCACTGAAAAGCCAACAAATTCATGTGTCTCACTTTATTGCGATATTTGATTTACTGCGGTGGCTTGGAACCAAACCGGAAATATCTCTGAGATATGCCTGTGTTTAGGTTATGATTGCAGCCATGTACACATTAGAATGAACAAAGAATTGGCTCTTTGCAGCAAGAGGATCATTTTGGCAAAAATATTTGAGGGTTTCACACTCAAGGCTCACTCTGAATCCTTTGATAGTCAAATAATTCTCTCTGAAATTTCCTGGTCACTTCTCTTACAGAAGTTCTCTTCCTCTGTGGTCAGTGTCTGCTCCATTTTCATAGCATCACTTCTGTCAACTTCATGAAATCCCACACTTTTTGCGAGATTTGCAGTTTCGCTTATCACCATTTGCATTGTATTTGCATAGGTAATGTTGATAGCCACTGACAATCAGCTAGAGACAGATTTTGGTGGGAATATGTGGTGTCTGAGAGGGAACTAATCTATAAATGTTGCAGTGGCTGGCCTTTGCTTCCTGTGTACTTTGGACCTGTGAGATGCAGATATTGAGCATTCAGAGGACTGGAATATCCCCATTTTAAATCTGGGGAAATGCTCAGGGAGGCTCTTGGCTCAGACTTACCCAAAGTTTCACAGGCAGTAAGGACAACCATGGACCAAGAGCCGAGAGTTCTTTCCCAGAGTTCTGGAGGTGGCGATATGGATAGAGAAAGTGGAGGAGGCTGAGTTGATGGTGAACCTAAGCTCCCATCATGTCATCACAGTTGGGCCCTCCCTCTGAAGAGAAGCAGCGAAAATACTGTCTTAGAGGTGGCTCTTGTAAGAAGCGGGGTAGGAAAGCTGCCTGCTCATGGAACCAAGACGTGTGCTGACCATAAGCTTGCCAGTTCACATGAATTAACTCAGTTTTATAGCCATCTTTTGAGCTGGATGGTGCCACCACCATCTCACAGTGAGAAAAGTAACAATCAGAAGACAAGTGAGAGGCTCAGGTCACACAGCTAAGAGGTCTGAGAGCCCAGGTCTGACTTTCAATCTTATTATTCTCACTTCTGTTCTTAAAATCACACCTCCAGCCAGCTTTCTAGATGCCCTGCTAATCTGGTATGAGCTGTCAGTGGCCTCCGAGCGGTTTCTTTATCCAGCTTAGCACAGTAGAGTTTCTGACTGAGGCTGTGTTCCTATATCTCGCACTTCAGTTGTTCTCTGTCCTGTCTCTCTGCCACCACTCTTTGCCATCAACACATAGCACTTGTGCCATTATTTACTTAGCATTTTTCTTTAAATTATTTCACTTTTTTAGGACATATATGTATTTCAGGCTAAATAGGAAATCTGTTGTCAGTTGCCATAAATAGAAGAAAATCATAAAAATAAATGTCATGCAAATAAACATCATCAATCTAGCTAGAAACTTTCTCTTTGTTAAAAAGGGATACAATTTGCATACCCATGTTCATAGCAGCATTATTCATAATATCCAAAGGTAGAAGCAACCCAATTGTCTGTTGGTGGATGAATGGATAAACAAAATGTGGTCTATACTTTCAAAGCAATATTATTCAGCCTTAAAAAGGAAGGGAATTCTAATATACTCTACAACATGGATTTAACCATAAATCATGTTGAATGAAATAAGCCAGTCACAAGCCCTGGTGGTTACCAGGGGCTGCAGGGAGTAGGGAATGGGGAGTTACTGTTTAATGGATACAGAGTTTCAGTTTGGGGAGATGGAAAAGTTCTGGAAATGGGTGGTGGTCATGGCTGCACAGCAATGTGAATGTACTTAAGTCACTGAACTTTACACTTAAGAATGGCTAAAATTGTAGATTTCATGTATATTTTGCCACAATAAAAATCATTAAGAATCAGATATCTTAAAAAAAAAAGAATCAAATATCTTGTTTTCTATGTCTAATAAAAAGTTGAAGAATGAAAATCAAAAGGATAGAAGGCAGTGGTAGAAATGGATTAGACACAATTTAGCTCTAAACGGATGCTTCTTCTAGATGCCACCAGGATTGAGAAAGATTGAAAAGGAAATGAACTTTTCCTGGTGTGACTCAGTTTATCTGATGCCCTGTTGGGGATGCCACTTACTGCCCTTGGGCTGATCGCCAGGGGAACCATGCCCCACGTGGAGAGGCTCTTCACTAGGACTGGGGTGTGGTTCTCCCAGGGTGGCTTGCCTCCTCCGTGCCTGGGCGACTGAGCAAGGGCCTAGCATGCCTCCTAACGTGGAAGCATGTGGAATGTTTTATCGGGGAATTGGAGGCAGAGAAGCCTTCCCAGAGGAGACAGGACTTGAGCTGGGCCCTGAGTGATGGAGAAGAGCTGGAGCACCACCCAGGTATGTACATGTAACAGCAGGAAGAGAGCAGGGAGATGGGTATGGTTATGGCAGGCACTTCCCGAACTGGGTGGAAGTAGAAATTGGATGGGACTAGACCATGAAGGCAGTGGGGAGCCACTGCTGGCTTTTGAGCTGGGGAGTGTCTTGGCAGTGAGTTCCAGGATCTGCAGTGCAGGGCTATGTAACAGTACCCCCAAATGAGGTGGGGCACAGTGAGGCTATTACAGCTCCAGGATGGAAAACAGAGGGATTTGGGGTGAGTAGGGCCTCCTCCTGGGTCCTGGAAGCAGCTACTCGTGTTGCAACCCTAGAGGTGGTCAGGAGACCTCAGAAAGGAAGGGCCTGAAGGTCAAGGGCTGGGTCATGGTTGCAGAAAACCGAAGTTCAGAGGAGGGCAACAGTTTGCCCAAGTCACCCGGGAATGTGGCCAAGGAGTCAGGACACAGGTGCTAAGGTGTCCCTGCAGCTGGGGTGGGGAGCCTGCATGTGTGGACTTGTGCTTTCCCGAAATCTCTCTGCCCTGCAAGGAGCAGCTCCCCTCCTTCCTTTCACAGAGGCCACCTGAACTACTTGTGGGCTGGGCTTGGGTGGATGCTGCAAGGGCCCCAGTGTCGGGGCAGAGAGGAGGGAGACCATGTTGGGACCTCCCTGGTTTCTCCCTGTTGCTGCACCCCCGTCTCACTCTTGGGGGTAGGCAAGCACATTCCTGAGTCAGAATTTTCCCAGGGATTCTGGATGGGGCCCAGGCAAGAGATAGTGCCCTGTCTCCCCACCCACACACAGACACTTCCCCCTGTCCCTGAGGGTTCTGCAGAGGAAGTGACTGGTGTAGGACAGGCTTGTCCAGACCTCGGGCTCAAAGAGAAGCTGGCCAGCCTTCTCATAGTTTTGGTCATGTTTTCTGAGTTCTGCTGCCAGTGAGGCCTTTCTCCAGAGGGCTCTGTGCTGGGTAACTCTGGGCCAAGCCCTTTATCCTCCCTGGAACTCTGGACCCCCCTCCCCCCACCATCTGTGAAATGAGGGCTTTATGGAGCATTTCCGGTGACTGCAGCATCACCTTTTATGAGCCCCACCACCACCTCACGAGGTGGTACTGTCATTATCTCCATTTTACAGAGGGGAAACTGAGGTTCAGAGAATTTCAGTCACTTGCCCAAATTACCCAGCCAGGAAGTGCTGGGCCTGGTATTTCAACCCAGGCAGCTTGACCCAGCCCTGGCCTGAGATCTTCGCCATTAACCATCTCATTGATCATCAGGTCAGGCAGGGATCATTCTCCCTTTCCTACATACAGGTGGGGAAATTGAGTCTAAGAGGTGACATCTCTTGCCCAAGGGCGCAGAGCTGAGGTGGGTCTTGAACCCTGCTGGGTGCTGTGTTGGCCTGCCCTCCTCCCTCTCCCCTGCTCTCCCTCTCCCACCGACGCCCAGCACCTCTGCAAATGTGTAGCTGCCCCAGGAAATGCTACAGACCCTGGAGGTTTGAGGTCAAGGGATGAGCTGGGCATGGCCAGCACCTCAAAAGAAGCAAAAAGGCTTCTGCCAGTGAGAGGAGAAGTGAAGTCAGAGTGTGGGGTGCGGGGCGTAGGGTGAGGAGAGCAAACAGGCGCTGGCAGCCCAGAGGTTCTCGACTTCCCCTTCTTCCTGCAGAAGGCGGCGGGAAGGCAGCCAGACAGCAGCACGGCACAGATCAGCCGCTCTGGGCCTCTCCCTGCCCCACTCCCCAGAGGTTCTGTCCTTATCCCCGGAACTAGTGACATCCCTGGAGCAGCAAGGTAGGTTTTTTCCCTTCACCAGTTCCTGGGCCCCTGGTGGCAGCTCCAAACCTTGAGAATGGAGAGATTGATGTTTTTGAAAAAAGGCAATTTAAATTAAGGGGTGGTTAGGCATAGGGTTCAAATCTTCACTCCTCTCTAGGTGGCCTAGGGCAAGTTACTGGACTTTGCTTTTCTGGACTTCATTTCCTCATCTGTGAAATGGGGCTAGTCCAGCAACCTCCACCTCAGGTGGTAGGGGTGAGGGCCTGGCCCAGAGTTCGTGCTTGGCAAATCGGAGTAGCTGCAGTTCCTCTGAGTGACCTGGACTGGAGCCTGGGGACAGTGTGTCTCAGGGCAGTGGCTCTAGATCTGGCTGGGTCACAGACTCTCTGTTGGGTATTGATGGTGGCCCCCTTTTCCCTGCCTGTGATAGTAGCTCCTGTCAGGACTTCCCTGCAGAGACCACAGCTTCTCTTTTCATCCAGGCCAGGGTGAGGCCAGAGGTGGGGACTCTAGCCTGTGGTTGGCAGGAGCAGCTGTTGAGGGGCAGGTGGGGCTCTATCCAGGAGCCCACAGGCTTAGCAGGCCCTGGTGCTGTGGGGGAGAGGGTGGGCTGCCAGAATTCACAGCCGGCCCGGGAGAGGAAGGCAGGCATTCCTAGGTCTCCTAGTCAATGTATTTCTGGCTGGGAACCTGGGGTGAGAACCTTAGATTCCTAGGAATGTGGATCATGAGAATGCTTGTTTGAATCTCTCTCCCTGGGAAATAGATCTCATTTTACAGATGAGAAAAACTGAAGTGCAGGAAGGTCAAGTTCCTTGCCTAATGTCACAGCTTGTGCACTGAGTATTGAAGCTGGTTATCAAATTTACATCTTCCAAAGGCTCTGTTCTGTGCTCCATATGTCTGCTCACCCTCTATTGGCCTAAATAGGGTTTTGTTCATCCATACAGCAACTTAGCCACCCAGCCATCTTCAGGAGGCTGCAGTGCACCACGGGAGAGCGCTTGAGGTGAGTTTGCGTCTCAGCCTGACCACTGGCCTCCTGAAGAACCCCAGACAACCTTGTGCGGTATTCAGTTTCCCCACGGTCAGCTGGAACCATCTTGGGAGTCAGGTAAGGGATTCCTGTTTCCCAGAGGGCCCCAAATAACGGATTGCAGAAAGAATGAGATAGTCGAGAGTGCAGAGTAATGGGGAGTGGTGGTCTCTTTGAAAAGATGGAGAGGAGGATGTAGGGGGTTGTAGGCAGAAGTGAAGATTGTGGTTTGCTCCTGAGAAAGTGGCTGGAAACCACAGCTTCTATTTGGGGTGCTTGGGGGAGGTGTCACTTCTGCTTTGCCCTTAATTTCTCCAGCTGGGTGGTGAGGTTAAGCCCCTCTCCCCTCTGAGTCTGCCTGGGAGCAGCATGGCCAAGGGCCTGGGGACCCAGCCTTCCCGTCCAGACCCGGGCAGTCAAATCCACACCACTGTCTGGGCCTCAGTTTCTCCATTCGTACCGTGAAGGGGGTGGACATTTTCCGCACTGTCAGCTTCTCAATTTTCTCACCTGAAACATTCCAAACAGTTTCATTGAGTGGCTTCCTTTGTCTTCCCAAATCTTTTCCCTTGGTCTGAGGTTCTAAGAGGGTAAGCGAATTGACCAATGTAACACAGCCAGATAAATAACTTAATAGCCAAAGAAATAAGAACTCAGCATTCCACGACTCCAAAGCCTTCATTCTCTTTTTGTTTGTTTGTTTGTTTGTTTTGGGGGTGGGGGTGGGGGTGGGAGGTTTGCTTTAGTTTTGGTCATTCTCTTTTAAAATAAGCGCTCATATTAATAAATAGTGTTAACGTAAATGGATGACCACCAGGAGAAAAAAACTGACTCCATATTTCACGCTCCAGGATCAATGCAAATGGACTGTAGATTCCAACGTGAAAAAACGAAACCTTAAAAGTTCTACAAGAAACTTAGGAGAATTTCTGTGTAATGTTGGAATGGGGAGAGTCTTTCTAGCTACAACTCAAAATCCAGAAGCCCCTAGAGAAAACACTGGTAATTTTCATCACGTAAGAATTTTTTTATTTAAAAAAGACCTACATGGCAAAAAAGACCAGCTATAATGTCAAAAGGCAAATGACAAACTAGGAAAGATATTTGCAACTCATATGACAGACAAAGAGCTAATTTTCCTATTATGTAAAGGGTTTCTACAAGTTGGTAAGGAAAAGTCTAACCCAATATAAAAATGGGCAGATGATGAACCTGCACATGTGGGGAATTGATGCAAATACCAGCACAGCTGTACAGTTTGTAAGAGCAAAAGACTGGAACCAGCACAAATGGCTATTAACAGGGAACTGGTTAAAGAAATTGTGGTTTCTCCCTACATCAGACTGTGCAGTTGTAAAAGAAAAACTGGAGGCTCTCCAAGATGCGTTTTCAGGTGAAAAAAGCTAAGGGCAAAACAGTATATAGAGTGTACTGCTTTTTTTTATTTATAACATGGAGGAAATCATATTTGCTTGTATTTGTGTGAAGGAACCGGGAAAGACACACAAAACGCTAACAGCAGTGGTTCCCTGGGAGTGACTAACTGGGAACCCAGTGGTTGTGCGACACAAGAGGCAGGAATACTTTGCATTTTATACCTTTTTTTATGTATTTACTGTTTGTACTTGAAAGATTTCAATTTATTATTTATTATTTATTATTTATATTTATTTTTTAAACACGTTTTTATTGAGTTATAGTCATTTTACAATGTTGTGTCAAATTCCAGTGTAGAGCACAATTTTTCAATTATACACGAACATACATATATTCATTGTCACATTTTTTTTCTCGCTGTAAGCTACCACAAGATGTTGTATATATTTCCCCTGTGCTGTACAGTATAATCTTGTTTATCTATTCTACGTTTTGAAATCCCAGGAAAGATTTCAATTTCTAAACCATCTGAAGAGTAAATAAAAATTGAGAAATGTATGTTTATAACATATGGGGTAACTTCATAAACATAGACAAACAACACAAATTGGCCCAGAATCTCACCCTCCCCTTCCCCCAGAAATGACCTTGATGTGCATCTTCCAGATTTTGCATACATAAAAAATACAGTTTTTACAAGGATCGGGTTACATTACTTTGCAACATTCTTTTTGTTTTTTGTAAGCAATATGTCACTATTATTTTTTTCTATAATGATTAATAGTCATTTGGAGTATTATTACAAAAACCCTAAGCATTAAAAATTTTGCTTTTCTGTTGTGAAGGTAATACATATTTTGTTGTAGAAGATTCAAACAATACAGGAAACATAAAAAAAGAAAATTACCCTTCCCATAACATTATGAACATTTTGGTGACCATTCTCCTATGTATCCTCATAGGCTTGAATATGCATATAAAGATAATTTTCCATAAATATGATTATATTATACATATTATTTTCAATGTGCTCTTTCCACTCTATATGCTGTGTTCCTCTTCTATGTGGCTATCTTCATCATAATTTTTCTTAGTGAAATGGCAATCCATTGTACTGTAATTTTTTAACTTTTGATTTTGAAAAAAATGATAAATTCTCAGGAGGCTGCAAAAAAAAAATACGCAAAAAAGGTTTTGTCTACCTTTCACCCAGTTTTCTCCAATGGTAACCTCTTGCATATCTAAAGCACAATATCAAAACCAGGAAACTGGTACAACTCACTGCCTTTATTCAGATTTCATCATTTTTTTTTGCCTTCTTACTAATAAATGTTTGTTTGTTTGTTGTGTGTATATATATATATTTGAAGTACAGTCAGTTTACAATGTTGTGTCAATTTCTGGGGTGCAGCACAATGCTTCAGTCATACACGAACATACATATATTCATTTTCATATTCTTTTTTAGTGTAAGTTACTACAAGATATTGAATATAGTTCCCTGTGCTATACAGTATGAATGTGTTGTTTATCAGATTTCACCAGTTTTTATGCACTTATTTATGTGTGTCTGTATGTTTAGTTCTATGCAATTTTACAAGCGTAGATTCTTATAATCACCACCATAATCAAGATACAAAACTGTCCCATCACCACAAGGCTCCCTAGTGCTGCCTCTTTACAGACACACCGCCCTCCTCACCATTGGCAACCGCTAATCTGTTCTCCATCTCTATAATTTTGTTGTTTCAAGAACATCATATAAATGAAATCATATAGTATGCAACATTTTGATGCGAAAGACATTGTCACTTTCTTTCTCCCCCTTAGCATGATTCCCTTGAGACCCATTCAAGTTGTATGTAACAATGTATTTTTTTACTTGCTGAGTTGTATTTCATGTTATGGGTGCACCCGAGTTTATTTAACCACTCACCCACTGAAGGCACAGTGGGATTGTTTCCAGTTTCGGGCTGTTTCTTGGAATGGTCAGTTCTTCAGAAAAGGATTTTCTCCTGCCTTGGAGTATCATTACCTGGCTGCTGCAGTCTTCTGGAAGCTGGTTGAAGGAGGAAATGGAGAGGGGATGTGGCTTAATTTTCCTGCACTAGAAAGGCACCCCACCCTTTGCCTCAGATTCTCTGTGGTGCACTGTCTCCAGGGAAGGGATGAACTTTGTGTTAAGGTGGGGTTGGGGATGGAAGGGTAGTGCGGAAGGCTCCTGGATGCCCTGGGGGGCAGAGGAGATCCAGGAACCCAGCTGGTCATTTAAAGACTCACAGCCAACAACCCCTTGTTTTTAGCCTCACCCTTCATCTCACCTTCAGAAGTTCCCGATGCCTCCAGTTCTCAGGTGCTTCTATGGTCGGCAGGTTTGACCTAGCGGGCTTCTTCCTGCCTCCCAATGCCCCCGACCCCAACCCCACACCTCTGCCCACTGCAGGCACTTGGGCTCAATGTTTTATGATCTGCTAATTTTTTTTTTTTTTAACGAGGTGGCCACCTGCTTTGTAGCCTCCAAAGTTTTGCTGGCATCTCTCATCTGCTGTTGTCTTCTTTCTCTTTTGTGACTTTGTGTGTTTTATTCATTCACACTCATTTTAGTGGCATTTTGGGAGGCAGACATACATTTGCTATATTTAAGCAGAAGTTTATTAGTTCATTTTAAAATCAAGGAAAATGGAGGGAGGGTATAGCTCAAGTGGCAAAGCTCAATCCCCGGTACCACCATTAAAAAATAAATAAATAAACCTAATTACTGCCCTCCCCCCACAAAAATAATAATAAAATAAAACCACAGAAAATGAGAACAGAGTGGGACAGATTCTTGCCTGAAGTCACGTGGTGGATGAATGACAGGGCTGGACAGGATTAATGACAAGCGTCTCCCAGTTTTCCTCGGGGTGAGGTCAGAGCCCTGGGGAGGCCCCTAGAGAGACCACTTTTGGGGAGGGGGAAGTGTCTCAGGCAGAGCTGCAAATGGCAGGCATTACCAAATGGTCAAGGATTCTGGAGTCACAGAGACCTGGCTTCAGGCAGCCTCAAGCAAACCAAGACCCCTTGTTCTCTGAGCCTCAGTTTCCTCATCTGTGAAATGCAGGAGTATTGAGGATCAAATATAATACTGCACGTCCTGATCTTGGGATATGTCAGACACCCAGAGTTAGAGGCCGCTCTTTTACCACGATGCCGACGGGATGCACCTTTTCCAGGGCGGGAGCTGGTTCTTGGAGGAGACAGAGCACAGGACATGGATCACCATGGGGTCCTTTTCCTCTGCCTGTGCCTCGTGACTTCTCAGAGCAGGACAGTGGGTAAGAGGGCTGTGCTGAGCTGTGAGGGCAATCCTAGCCCAGGCCTCTGGCTGTGATGTGAAGGGGGAGGCCTGAAAGCAAGAGAGATTGGAAGGGGGCACTTAGGTCTCCTGGGGCAGCAGCAGGCTGGGGCGGAAGGCCCAGAGGCCATGGGCTGGGGGCAGCTGCGGACAGAGGCTGAGGCGGTGGTCTGACTCTTCCCACAGAGGCGTCTGAAGAAACCCTGCTCTGGATGAAGAGAATGGAGATGGTGACCAGGAGCCGGAGCTTGACTTCTTTTGCTGAGTGAGTTGGGTGTCCCTCCTCATCCTCCCAGAGTCAGCTGTGCCTCCACCCTCAGCTTGCACCTTGAATCAATGATCCGGGGTTGGTCCAGTGTAGACTGTAAATTCATCTATTCAGCATGCATTTATTGAGTACCTAGTGTGTGCCCGGCACTAGGCTCTGGAGATGCATGATAGACACACTTCTATCCTCATCAAGTTTAGTGTCTGGTTGGGGCCCTTAACCATGGATGCCATGAAACCAGGTACAGAATCGTGGGTCTCCATGCATTTTTCTAAGAAGTGTCTCTGAGACTCAGGTTGGGCTCTCCAAGGTCTATGACCCAAAGGCCAAGCAGTTCTGGGTGAGAGGCCAATGCTGATGGCTAACCAGGGAAGCACGGGGACCGTAGGGCACTTTAGTCAGCCAGAAGCAGCCAGGGAAGGCTTCCCGGAGGAGGCGTTGACAAACTGGTACCCAAATGAGAGTTAATTGGGAGAAGGGGATGGGTGGGGTGGGGAGGTAAGAGTGTCAGGAATACTGTGTGTGCAAATGTCTGGAGATTAGGGTATGGGATAGGGGAGGCTGTGGAGAGCCCCTCTCACCTCCATCCTCAATCAGGGCTCTGGTCATTTCTCTTGCCTTCAGGCTCATCCACGGCCTGGAGTGTAGGCTGCTCAACGCCAGCTTCAGGGGCCACAACCTCACTTTGCAGACGAACACCATCCAGACACTGGCCTTCAAGCTGGGCTGCGATTTCACTGGCCTCTCACTGAGCAGTGCTGCTCTGGGGCGGGTCCCCCAGGTCAGAGGTGGCTGGGGATGGGACTGAGCAGTGCTGCTCTGGGGCGGGTCCCCCAGGTCAGAGGTGGCTGGGGATGGGGGGTGGCCAGTGCCTCCACCCCAGAAATCCTCCACGGGTTTAAGGTCTGGACCTTCCCCAGGGTCCATCACCCTCCTCCCCGCCAATCCAGGCTCTGCTCTAATAGCTGTGAATTGCCTCCTCTGTAATATGGAGCTGATATTCTTCATGTGAATGACGGAAAAGCGATGCTTATAGCCCCTCAGAAGCAGCATCTTCTTTCTGCTTTTGCAGGTTCCTGAGGGGAGGCTGCTGTGGGAGAGGCCCGGGAATCTGGGCTCCTTTGAGGATCCTGGTGTGATTCCCGCTGAATGCCTGGGTGCTGGGGCCTTAGGTGCTCCATCCTCAAGCTCCAGTTGGGTGGGGTAAATGACCCAAACTCAAGACTGGAGCAGCCTGGGGGGACGGCCTGGAGGGAAGGCCTGGGACCTTGGGAAGTTTGGGTAGAGGTGCAGCCTGGCAGGAGAGGGTTCTGTGGGTAGAGGCTCCAAGGTAGGAGATGCTCAAGGCCAGGCTGGGTGGGAGGGCTTCACTAGGAGTGGGAAGCAGTGAATGTGTTGCGGTGAGTATGGGGTCTTCAGACACAAGGCCCAGCCTGTCTTTGGCTGTCTGCAGGCCCCAGCCCAGCACGCCATGCAGTTCCCAGCCGAGCTGACCAGAGATGCCTGCAGGACCCACCAGAGGGAACTGCGTCTCATCTGCATCTACTTCTCCACTACCCACTTTTTCCAGGATGGACAAAGCAGGGTGGGCACTGGCCCCTTCCTGGGGGCATCACAGGTATCCATGCCACCTCCTGGCCTCTGGGCAGGGACCAGCCTACTGTGCAACCTCAGCCAGTCAGTGCCCCTCTCTGGGGCACAGTTTTAGCCGAGTGATAGGGAGACGCAATTCCAATGGGCAAATGAGACCTAAGAAATCTACTGTGTCTGTGCCTATCTCCAGATGGGAGGCAGACAAGTAGGTCACAGATCCCTGCCCTTGGAGAAATAGCTCAACCATTAGACCAGGAGCTAAGAGACTTAATTTTAGCTCAGGTTTGGTTATAACCGTAGAGATACAACTTCTGGAGGAGGTGCCTTTTAACTTTGGTTTTGAAAGTGAATTAGGGTAGGGTGAGGTGAAGGGTATGAGGCTGGAATTCATTTAACAAATGGGAGGTGGGGGTGGTGGTGAGAAGTCAGCTTTCCAGGTGGGGGGGGCAGCATGTGTAAAGACTGGGAAGTGGCCCAGCTGTACACATGAAAACCACGCTGCTTTTCTCATCCACGGAGGAGGGGGTTGGGTCTTGGACCTCATCCAAGGTCTCCTCATGTCCCCCCAAGTCAGCCCTTTTTGTCTGCCTTTCCAGAAAGACATCAACTCATCTCTGCTCAATAACTATGTCCTGGGGGCCCAGCTGGGCCATGGACATGTGCACAACCTCAGTGAGCCAGTGAACATCAGCTTCTGGCACAACCAAAGCCTGGTAATGTTGGGGACACCCCCATTTCCACCCCATCCCTGCCCCCTTGTGGCTGTCCTGTTGAACATTGGTTTGAGGAGGCCCAAACCTGTGGAACCATCTGGGAAACAAACTGCTTTAAATTCATCACACTTTGGGAATTCCTGCCAAAGAAATAAGAGAGAGAAGCTTTTAATCACTGCATTAGTCAGGATTCTTTGAATTGCAAGTGGTAGAAAACCAACTCAAGCCAGCTTAAGCAGAAAAGGGACTTTATTGGCTCATGTACTTGAAACATCCAGGGCTGTTCTAGCTTCAGGCATGGCTGGATCCAGGGGCTGATATGATGCCATATAGCTCAGTCTCTATCTCTCAACAGTGGTCTCCTGCCTTGGCTCTCCACTCTGGCAAGATAACAGCTGAAGTGCTGGACTCCTTCTCCTCTTCTCTGTAGGCTCTTTCTGACTAGTGCAAACCAAGATCTATAATGGATCCTCAAGGTCCAGCTGGGTCACGTGTCCATCCCTGAACCATCAATGTGCCCAGGGGCATGGGACATGTGGATTGGCCAGACCTGGGTCACATGGCCCAGAGACTAGGCTGGATTTATTTGACCTGATATTGGGGGATGGGTTGGTCCTCCAGGAAATTGCAGATGTTGATACTGAAAGAAGAAGGGCTGCTGGCTAGGCACAAGCCCTGATGGTATTTGTGAAAAGCCTAGAGCCTCTGCACTCTGGCCCTATCTTCTGTCTGCCTCATCAGGACCATCTGCACTCCCAATTTTCCCATCATGTTTTCTTTCATTCTTCTGGAATTTATCCCTGTGGTTCCCTTCACCTGGTACATCCTTGCTCCTCTTCTGTTGAAATCTGATGCATCCTCTAAGGCCTCAGTGCCCCAGTTGTCCCTTCCCGTCTCAGGACTTCTCTGTCACTTCCTCTGTGGTATTTCATGGCACCTCTCCACCCACATGATTTGGCATCAGGGTTGTCTGTGGATGACTCTCTCTCTCCCCCACTGGGAAGGGACTGGACCATCACTGTTCCCTAAAGGGAGGCAAGGGAAGGAGACAGTTGATTATAGAGCACCTACTGTATAGGCCAGAGCTGGGTGCTCAAGATTCCTCATTGCCTTTGATTGTTCCACATCCTTGTGACTTGGGTATAAATGATCCCATTTTGCAAATGAATAAACTGAGGCTCAGAAAACTTCTGTGACTTCCCAGGTCACTCTCAGAGTCCATGGTGGAGGTGGGGCTGGAATCTGGGTCTGTCTGATGTCAAAGCCCAGCCAGTGCCGGGTAAAATGTTGACCAGGGTACAGTTGAGTCACCTTTGGCCCCCACAATTTCCAGACCCTGATCCACAGCCCTCCCCTGCACCCCTTGGATACACCCAACTCCAGTATCTCCCCTTAGGAAGGCTACATGGTGACTTGTGTCTTCTGGAAGGAGGGAGCCAGCAAACAGCACTGGGGGGTCTGGAGCCCTGAGGGCTGTCGCACAGAGCAGCCCTCACCTTCCCAGGTGCTCTGCCGCTGCAACCACCTCACCTACTTTGCTGTTCTCATGGTATGTATGCATCCAGCCTGGGTGAGGGTGGTCAGAACTGCAGAGAGCCCCATGTCCAGGACAGAGGAGAAAGACAAAAGCTGATTCAACAGACAGAAAATCCAACTCAGATGGGCTTAAGGAAAAAAAAAAGAAATTTATGGGTTCATGTTCCTGAAAAGGCTAGGGTTAAGTCCTCAGGCATGGCTTGATCCAGGGGCTCAGTAGCACCAGGATAGGATCTATCTCATTCTATCTCTGTCTGTCAATTGTGCTTGCTTTGTGCTAGCTTAGATCTCCCCATGGGATAATAATATGGCTGCTAGTAGTCCCAGGCTCATGTCCTGCAAGCTGTCAGGCCAGTAGACCAAGAGCTGTCTTCCCAATTCTGCCAGCTGAAGTCTTGGGACTGAGTCTCACAGGCCTAGGGTGCATCACATGCCCATCCCTTAATCAGTCACTGGGGGCAGGAGGAGGGATAGGCCTGATAGTCCAGGCCTGGTACACTTGACTGCACGTAGTGGGAGAACTGGAGGGTCCACCCCTGTGCCTAGAGAGTGAGGGAGTGGAGGGGAGATGGGAGTTGGGAGGTGGAAAGGCCACTATGTCTGCTATGGCTGTTTTCAAGCCAGGACTACAGCTAGGATTGTAGGGTGGGGTCTTAGAGGTAAGGTCTTGGTAGATCTCTCCAATTCAGCCTGGGGAGGGTATTTCCATGCTTCTGGCCCTCCTTCCCTCCCACAGCAACTCTCTCCGGCCCCAGTCCCTGCAGAGTTGCTGGCGCCTCTCACGTACATCTCCCTGGTGGGCTGCAGCATCTCCATCGTGGCCTCACTGCTCACTGTCCTGCTGCACTTCTATGCCAGGTATTCCCCTGCTCTCCTGCTGGGCCTGCCCACCCACTGATGCTCAGCCCTCCTCCTTCCTTCCTGCTCAGTCCCCCAGAGTCTGGTGGGCTTCTCCAGAGGGCAGATCCTGGGAGACAGGAGATCAGCCTCCCTGTGTGGCTGCTCTTGGGTCCCTGCCCCTCTCGACCTGTGTCCTGGTCTTTGTGTGTCTATGAGCCCAGGGAGTGGAACTGCCTGGTGATGTCCAGGTCACAGAGGGCCATGCTCCCACCCACAGGAAGCAGAGTGACTCCATAACACGCATCCACATGAACCTGCACGCCTCTGTGCTGTTCCTCAATGTCGCCTTCCTGCTGAGCCCAGTGCTGGCCATGCCCCCTGTGCCCGGGTCAGCATGCACGGCCCTGGCCGCCATCCTGCACTACGCACTGCTCAGCTGCCTCACCTGGATGGCCATTGAAGGCTTCAACCTCTACCTCCTACTTGGGCGTGTCTACAACGTGTACATCCGCCGATACGTGCTCAAGCTCTGTGCCGTGGGCTGGGGTAAGCACAGTCTCCCTCCGCTCTTGCTTCCTGAGGCTTCCAGCCAGACCATATGTCTGCCCCTTCCGTCCTTCCTTTTCTCTTCCTCCTCATCACGGTGACCACTGCCGTACCACCTGTTACCCCTGCCAACTCCCACCACCGCTTCCTACACTGCTATTCTCATTACCACTTCCACCTTCAATACTTTTATCATCACCACCTCCAGTACCACCATCACCTCCACTTCCATCACCACCACCATCCTCATCCTTACCTTCACCACTGTCTCTGGTACCACCATCATTGCCATCTCTATTGCCATCCTAGCCCCTCACTTTATTAGCTATTTCCTCACCAGTTCTCAAACCCTCTCTCCCATTACCTCCGAGCCACCACCTCCCAGTGTGACCATCACTACAGCTGCTACCATCCCACCTTAGAGCCCTCATTCATATCACCTTGGAGACAGCCTTCTCTAAGACTACCAGGCTGATTGCACTGAGGCTGGACCATGTGACAGCGGCTGGAAACAGTCTCTTTCCCTCCGGCCACTTCACTTGCCCAGTGGAATTCTGTTTTAGCAGCCCCAGGAACTCACAGCCAGCTCACCTCTGGGGTCTTCTGACAGATTCTGAGCCTCTGTCCCACTCCTCAGGGGTCCCAGCTTCCCTGGTGCTGCTCCTTCTTGCCGTCAAGAGCTCAGTTTACGGACCTTACGTGATCCCTCTCTCCAACAGCCAGGGAAACAGCACGGGCTTCCAGAACATGTCCATGTGAGTGTGCTTAGGGCTGCGGCAGCTCCCTGGCTCTGACAGCAGGGCCACTGGGCCCTGGGGCTCCAGACGGTGGCCTGCAGGCAGGGCACTGGCTGTGGGGCAGGGAGGGGGCCACTGCTTAGACAGGGGGCTTGGCCACAGCCTTGTGCCGGAACCCCAAGGCCTCTCACGGGGCAGGCTCATGTTCTATTCTGCCACTGGCTAACTCTAGGACTCCAGTGCCCACACACGGCCTCCTAGGCCAGGCCTCCTGGCAACGCACAGCTGCAGGCCAGCATCACCCCCCATCCCTGGCCCTGGACTCTCAGGCCCTCAGTGGAGCTCAGCCTACCCCTGGCTCTTCCCCCACGACCACCTTGCTTCGCCTGCTCAGGCTCCGGCACTGGTTCCCCCAATCTGTGCTGGCATGGCACTGCCAGCCCTCAAACACTCCTAATCAGCGAAGAGAGTGTTGTAGAGACTGGGACACCCCAGGGACTGGGCTCAGAGTGTGTGGGGGTAGGGGGCCTGGCTGGGGGAGTCGGGGGACAGACTCTGCTGCCGCTTCCTGTGCCCTGGGACATTTACCTTTTCTTGTTATGAGACGTTTCTAACAGCCAACAGAGCAAGCATAGCTTAACAAACCCCTGTAGACCCATCACCAGCAGCTGGCCTCTGGCCTTTTTTCCTTTCCTGGCTGACGTGAGCTCAGGATTGCTGAGGGCTGACGCTGTTGGCAGGCCTGTGGGTCAGCCTGTTTAATCCTCACAGCCAGGAGTAGGTCCTATTGTCAGCCCTTGTGGACAGTTAGGGAAACTGAGGCTCAGGCAGCTGAAGAACCCTGCCCAAGGGGACCCAGCCCGTTAAGGGTCACAGGCAGGCTGGCTCCAGAGTCCTGCCCCCAACCACCGCCCCTCCCAGCTTCTGGGAAGTGGGGGCTTGGCTCGGAGTGGAGCTGAGGTGGGGTTAATTCTTCTCACTGTGAGGGTTGGGTGGTTTCTTAGAGGAAGTGTAACTTAGGATTCATTAAACAGGGTGTTTTATTATCTAGTATGTGACATGGACAAAAGAACTGAAGTGACACACCAGCCCAGGAAGCACATGAATATAGGGATGTTAGAGAGCTCCTGCCCTGAGAACCAGCTTCTCTTGAGTCTTCCTCACTGCTCCTTCCCCCTTCTTACCCCGGATCCTGTGACTTTTATACTCCTGCGTTTAAAAAACCCTTACTGCGTATATATGTATTCTTTAACAATTAAAATTTTTTTTAACTTTTTTTAATTGAAGTGTAATTGACATGTAACATTATATTAGTTTCAAGTGTACAATATACTGATTAGATATTTGTATATATTGCAAAATGATCACCACAGTACGTCTAGTTAACATCTGTTATATAGTTACAGAATTTTTTTTCTTGTGATAAGAACTTTTAAGATCTACTTTCTTAGCAATTTTCAAATATGCAATACAGTGTAATTAACTGTAGTCAGCATACTGTCCATTACATCCTCAGGACTTATTTATTTTTAACTGGAAGTTTGTACCTTTTGACCTGCTTCACCCATTTTGCTCCCACCTCCTGCCTCTGGCAACCACCAGTTGGTTCTCTGTATCTGTGAGTTTTTTGTTTATTTTAGATTCCACATGTAAGTGAGATAATACGATATTTGTCTGTCTTTGTCTGATTTGTTTCACTTAGCATGATGTCCTTAAGGCCCAGCCATGTTGTTGCAAATAGCAAGATTTCCTTCTTTTTATGTCTGAATAATATTCCATCGTGTATATATACACCACATCTTCTTTAACAGCAATTCTAAAAAACCTTGAAAATAACTCCAATGCCCACTGACAGGACACCAGATTAGTGTGATAGAGCCACCTTTGCTAGACAGTGGAAAGGAATGATCCACCACCACCCTCATCCACTTGGCTAATTCTCCAAGATAATGTTCAGGGACCCTGGTGTCTGAAGTGGCAGGAGCCCACAGTGAGAGCCTGAGCAGGTGATCGTGACAATCAGGGATGCAAGCTCTGGGCTTAGACCACAGGGCTTCAAGTCTTACCTTTGCCTCTTACTAGTGTCAGTTCCTAAACCAGAGCCTCAGTTTCTTCATCTGTAGGATGGAATGATTACGCACCTGCCTCATAGGGTCATCATGAGGACTGAATAGCTGATTTATGGAAATCACGTGACCTGACTGGGTAAAAGGCAGCACCTGTCTTACAGTTGTCTGGGGGAAGCAAAGGGAGTGAAGACTTCAGGGAGGGCAGGACCAGGGATGCAGCCTCTGTCAGGCATCTCTCTGGCTCTTTCGTCTGCCCTTGGTGGAACTTTCCCGCTGCTCCCTCTGCTCCTCAGTCCACACATGGAGAGCGCCCCTCTACCAAGGCTCGTTGCAGCAGCTCATTCAAGGCTCAGGGAACAGCAGGTGGCCCAGTCTAAGTGGAGAGGGCATCCTAGGGCCATTGCACAAAGATGATGATGAGATGGTGATAACGATGTGGTGGGTAGAAGAAGTTTCCAGACCAATGATCCATAGCATACCAGTTGATGGTTGGGCTGGCTGTAGAAGCAGGAGGAGAGGAAGAGTTTTCAAGTGGTAAAGGCACAGAGGAGTGAGAGAGACTGGTGTGGCTGGAAAGGAGGTGTGCCAGGGCTTTGGGCAGGAGACCAAGGTAGCAGGTGGGTCCTGTTGTGGTGGACTTCATCACATGATGAAACAATATGTCTGGGCTGGGAAATAGGACCAGGTTCAAGAGGCAGTTCAGAGGCCCAGGAGACTGCGGTTTCCCCTCCACCAGCCTTGAGAGCCACACCAACCCTGGCGCTTCACTCATCCCCTGCAGATGCTGGGTGCGGAACCCTGGGGTGCACAGTGTCCTGGTGATGGGCTATGGTGGCCTCACGTCCCTTTTCAACCTGGTGGTGCTGGCCTGGGCGCTGCGGGTCCTGCACAGACTGCGGGCAAAGGAGAAGGCGCCAGGCCCTCGGGCCTGCCGGGACACCGTCACCGTGCTGGGCCTGACCGTGCTCCTGGGCACCACCTGGGCCTTGGCCTTCTTCTCCTTTGGCGTCTTCCTGCTGCCCCAGCTCTTCCTCTTCACCATCTTCAACTCGCTCTACGGTAGGGCCTATGGGTGTCGTGGAGGAAACCCCAGGGGCGTGTACAGCTGGTGTATATTTATTGCTGAAGGGCTTCAGGTCAAGGGGACGAGCTGGGGGCTGAAATCTAGCCTCTGACAAGCTTGTGTGGGGCTACATCTACCCATAGAAAGGGGCGCCACCTTGTAATTTGCACAAAGGCACCCAACAGGCGGTGGTTGGGTCCTCCAGCTCCTGTGCTCTGCACTCTTCTGGCCTCCAACAATAAGGGGTTCTGAGAATTACTCCTGGGCCTCAGGGAGGCCCAACTCACCTCCCAACGAAGGAGGTGCCCCACTGATCCCATGATGCTCCCACTGACCAGTCTTCTGCTTGCAGGTTTCTTCCTTTTCCTGTGGTTCTGCTCCCAGAGGTGCCGCTCAGAGGCAGAGGCGGAGGCGGAGATGGAGGCATTCAGTTCCTCCCATACGATGCAGTAGTCTGGACTGTCTGAGCCTCCTGGTACAGAACCCCCAGCCTATCTGGCTGCCTGCAGCCCGAGACCCTGGCTTCTACCAGAGAAGATGGCAGGCCAGCTGCTGGACACCAGAGACCACTGTGCCCTCCAGGGTGCTTTTGCACCTCCATAGCTCCCCAGGCCCAGGGGGCAGGGTGTTGCTCTGCTTCCCCTAGCATTCTGCTCTGAGGCAGGTCCAACCCCACGCTGGGGCAGCAAACTTTCTCCTGGTGCCTGGGCTGATCTGGCCAGGCCTATGGCCAGAGCACTGGCCTGGAAGTCAGGAGATCACATTTTAAGGCTTGGCTCTGAGTCTCCCTGTATGACCTTGGGCCTGTCATTTCTCATTGACCCTTGGTTTTCACATCTGTGACATGGGGGAAGATGGCTCTGGTCCTGCCTAATCCCAGAGCTTTGTTCGGGATGAATGGGACCAGGAAGGAGGAGGTCACAGTGGGGTGGGGATCCCCACCCTGGCCCTATTACCGCTACCTGTCTTTTGGGGGCTGGGTATTGGCCAGCCTCCACTGGAAACACCTGATGGGCCCTGCTCCCTTCCTCTGGGAGAGTCAGCCCTGGCCAGGGGTCCTCAGCCCAGTGCTTAGAGACCTACTCACTGAGACTTCACCAGCCTATGCCTGAGGCCTCTTTTCCTTTAGCTCCCAACTTATGGTGACTTTAATTCCAAGCCTACCTTTCCCAAAGATTGGGAAGTCCCATCCTTCCCAGAGGCTCCTCCTCCAGGGCTCCTAAGACCCCCATAGGACCCCCATATAGACCAGAGACTGGGCAATACAGCTTTCTGGAGGTAGAAGCAGGGCACCTCTTTCCCCTCCATCTGAGCTCCAGTCACCCTGATATTTGATGACTGGGCAGGAATGAATTTCCTCTGGTAGGCAGGCATGAGGGTGTGGGTTCTAAATCCCATGCTCAGGTCACAGTTGTAGAGAATCACCATTGCGCTTGACCTGTCCTGTCTGACCAAGCCGGGGACTGCCCATGAAGCCAACGCCTTTCCAAGGATGCACACCAGGGGGCGCTGTTGGCACATGCTCAGAAGCCCTTGACTCCAAAACCATGCCTGGAGATGCTGTGGTTGCCTGTCTGTGGACATGACACACCAGATGGAGAGGCCCTCCCTGCCTCCAGGACTGCACTTGTGGAGTGACTGACGAGAGGAATGCTAGCACCATCTATGCAGCCTTTTCTCTTTTCCAAAGCAGCTGCCCGCTCTAGCTCTTGGAGTCTTGTGCTCTGGCAGACCAGGCACTAGAGCTGTGGGCTGGGGTAGGCTCCCAGGGCCCCACTCCAGGCCATCAGACAGATTCTAATGACTTTGAATGTCACAGAGAGGGAATTGGAGCCGGATCCCTTTTCTCCCTGGAGGTCTCCCTCTGCCCTTTGCTCATTTCTTGATGTAAATTGCCCTTGTGGCGAGTGGTGCAGGCTCTGGGAGCCAGACTGCCTGGGCTCAAATGCCATCGTTGTCATTTGTCAGCTGTGTGACTGTGGACAAGCCACTCCACCTCGCTGTTCTTCAGTTTTCCTATCTGTAAAATAGGGGTAATAGTAGTACCTATTTTGTATTTAAATAAAATAATCCATAGAAAGATGCTTAGCAGAGGGTAAGTGCCCAGTAAGTGGTTATTGTTATCATTAACATTTTTGCTATTATTATTAGTAGTGTTAACTCAGTCTCAGAGGCCCACCCATCTAAGCTCTAGGCCCAGCTCCTCCCTCAGAACATCCTGCAGTCCCTTGGCTTTGCCACCTTCTCTCCCACTTTCCCCAGAGTGGCCTCTGCTCCAGGCATGCTGACCTTTTGTCATTTTAGAAACATTTCCCACACGGTGCAGCCCATAGGTCATTGCCACCTGTCTCCCTACCCCTCAGTTCTCCAGTCCTCCGATCTATTTAAATTCCCACTGACTCAGCTGGCTTATACCAGGCTCCCTAGGCTTGGTGGGTCCTTGTGCCAATGAGGGTGATCGTGGGAACCTCTAGCCCCTCTCTTGGGCGGCTCCAGGGAGTGGTAACCCAGGCTGCATCCATAGTCCAGTGAAGCAGGGCCTTGCCTGGTACCCATCACCCCCTGCCAATCCCTACCAATCCCTACCTTAGCCTGGGTCTGGCGTGTTAGATCATACCAAGCCCAGGGCTACCCAAGGGAGGATGTGGCCACAGTGACACAAGATGGGTCTGGTAGTTCCAGGAACAGCCCCAGACATGTGGCCCTGAGCCCGTTTGGGGTCCAAGCTCTGGGCAGGGACCACTTCCTGGAAATGCCCCAACTGGGTGTGGGGGCAGGGATGAGAGAGACGTTGCTGGGCCTTTGTGCTCTCCCCTCACTCTCAGCAGGGTCCTGGCCTTGCCAAGACTGGGCTGGGCTCAGCTCTCGGGGGCTTCCAGACTAGCAGGAAGATGGAATGGGTGGGGTTTGGGGCCACTGTTCAGGTCCAGAGTCTCTGAGGAGGCATCTGGTGAAGAATGACAAGTAGATGTCAGAAAGGCCACAGACCAGCAGTTTCTGTGTTGCTTTGCTGCTTTTTTTCAAAAAAGCATCGTGAGTGGATTGTTGGGGGAAGAGGGGTCCTGTAGTAAATGAAGGTTGCCAGATAAAATGCAGGATGCCCAATTTGGGGGACATACACCAAACAAATGTTCACTGTTTATCCGAAATTCAAATTTAACTGGGCATCCTTTAGATCTCCCCCTCCCTATCTTTATTTTTCTTTCTTTCTTTTCCTAAGTCTTGCAACACTCTTAGAAAGGAGCATTGGCTTGGGAGTCCGAGGTGTACACTTTTCACCCTTCAAATGAATACACATGTGGTGCCTGGGGAGCCCTCTGCCCACTGAATGAGCCCCACACTCAATTTGAAGCTTCTCCCCAATGGCTTCCCTTGTCAGCCAAGGTTGCCACCAGGACACTCAAGGGGTCTACCTTGTGGTGCCCTCCCATCAACCCTGGTCCAGACCCAGCCTCCATCCCCTGCAGAGCCTCCATACAGGCCTCCCTGCCTCCCCATTCCCAGTCCGAGCTTTATTTAGAAACTTGAGGGAATTTTCTGTCCTGTGGCCTGACCTTCTCTGGTGAACCCTTCCACACCCTCCCCCATCCTTCTTCTCAAAATCCCCACCGGAGCTAGAAAGGCTCTGGGGGTCCCACCTGTGCTCACTTCTTCTGCCTGACTCCCACCATTCCGTCCTCGTCCTCCTCCATCCTGCCATCTTGAACTGTTAAGTTCCCCAAACAGGTCCTTTCTCACCTCCAGGCTTTGGGACAGCTGCCTGGAACACTGGCCCACAGAACTTTCATCTGCAGAAAGATGACAACACACCCTTATGAACTTGGCTGTCCCTGATCTCCAAAATCTAGGATGGAGCCTTCTCTCACTCCACAGCCTTTGCTCTCCCCACCCCAGCCCCACCCCGACAGTAGTTATTTCTCTCTCTTACGACTGTCTGTATCCCTGTCTGTCTCAGCTGCCAGTTTAGAAGAAAACATAGGCAAAATATTTGTGGTCTGGGTCAGGCAAAAACTTCTTAGGACACATAAAGCATGCAAAAAATGGATAAATTAGGCCTCATTAAAATTGCACACTTTGGCTCTTCAAAAAGGCACTCTTAATAAGATGAAAAAATGAGCCACAAACTGTAAGAAATTTGCAAAATGTGTCTGACAAAGGGCTTATGTCCAGGGTATATAAAGAATTCTCCGAACTCAGAAATAAGAAAACCAACAACCCAGTTAAAAATGGACAAAAGAGTTGAACAAACACTACAACAAAGAATGGATACGGGTGGAAAATAAGCATGTGAGGAGATCTCAATATCTTCAGTATCTTTAATCGTAAAAGAAATGCAAATTAAAACCACAATGAAAAAATGATACTCACCTATTAGTGAAAACAAAACAACAGCAAAAACCTGACTATACCAAGTGCTAATGAGGATGTGAAGCAACAGGAACTGTCTTAAATTGTTGGTGGGAATGGAAAATAGTACAGCCACCTTGGAAAAATCTGTCAGCTTCTTACCAAGTTTTATATACACCTATCTTATGGGGCAGCAATCCTACCCCTGGGTACTTAGAGAAATGAAAACAAGTCCATGCTGCCACTTGTATGCAATTTTTTGTTGTTGAAGTATATAGTCAGTTTACAATTACTGGCATACAGCATGATGTTTCAGTCACACATATATATACACATATTCTTTTTCATTATAGGTTATTACAAGATATTGGATATAGTTCCCTGTGCTATACAGAAGGAACTTGTTATCTATTTTATGTATAGTAGTGAGCATCTGCATATCTCGAACTACCAATTTATCCCTTCCCACCCCTTCCCCACCAAAACCATAAGTTTGTTTTCTATGTCTGTGATTGTTTGTTTTGTAAATAAGTTCATTTCTGTCTTTTAAAAAAAATAATAGCTCTATTGAGGTATAATTCACATACCATAAAGTGAACTCTTTCAAAGTGTACAATTCAGCAGTTTTATGGTATTTACCAAATTGTGCAATCATTACTACTATCTAATTTCAGGACTTTTTTATTATTCCAAAAAGAAGCCCCGTGTTCATTAGCAGTAACTCCCCACTCCTCTCTCCTCCCAGACTCTGGCAACTACTAATTCACTTTTTGTCCGTAAGGATTTGCCTCTTCTGACCATTATAAATCAACGGCATCGTACAGTCTGCACTCTGGTTTTTGGCTTCTTTCACTTAGCATGTTGTCAAGGTTCATTTGTGTTGTAGCAGAGAAAAGTGTGAGTGGCCTGTCCCACCACCTGGCAGGATAAACAATGTTTCAATGGGCTGTATTAGGCACCTTGCTCACGGATGTCCTCAGCCACTATCACTAGGCAGCTTCTAACAGGACTTGGCCAAGAGCGGGCCCTTCCGAGTGTGAGTGAACACCCGGTCCAGGTTCTGTGAGCTGTGTCTAAGAACGTTCAGATGGCAGCCTCAGCCTAGGGACCAGGAGGTCAGCATCTGCCCTGACTGAGCACCGGCTGGGGTTGCCAAGCCAGGTTCTGGGGTAGTCATTCCTACAGTGACCACCAGGGGTCAGAGGTGGCCATGTCTGCCTTCCTTGCTGGTCCCAGAGCTCATGGGCAGCGTGCAGAGGACATTGGCGAAACCCACATTCCTGTCAACTGCAAGATGGGCCATGTCCAGCAAGAGTGCTTTTGAAGCCTTGACTTGGCTTTCTCACCTGTGTTAAAGAAGAAAATTGGTGAGTTTTTGCATCCCTCTGTTGGACTATTTGCTGTTTTTTTATCCACGCATCCACTTGCCTTTGTCCATTCACTCATCTGTTCATCCATTCATCCTTCTGTCTGATCATCCATCCAACATCCCTTTATTTTCCATTTGTTCATCTGTCCATTCATTTGTCCCTTTATCCAGCCATCCACCTGACCATCCATCCATCCATCCAACAACTGTCTGTCTATCCTCTGTCTATCCCGCATTCACTGAGTTATCAAGGCTGATACTTGGGGTCCTGGGTTGTTGGGTGGCCTCTCTGTAACAGGAGTAGAGAACCCACGAAGGGGGAACAGGTGGTGTGTGTGTGTGTCAGTTTTACTGATGTAATTCTTTATTTTTAAACACTAAAAATGGTGAACTATAGAGAATTTACTGGCTATACACACAATTTTAACAAAAATTATGAAGCAAATCCCCTGGCGATAATGTAACCCCCTCTCCCCACCCAGAACCCCCCAGCCTCCTTTCTCCATCACACCGGAGAGGGAAACATCTTGACATTTAGAGGCTTCACTTCCTCACTTATATTGATAATTTTACCACCTGTATCTGTATCTCTGAACAACTTCGTTTTGGTTTTTCCTGTTGGAAATTTATATAAGCAAAACCCACGTTTCCTCAACTTACCATTAGGTTTGTAGGATTCATCTGTGTTGTCGTGTAGATACAATTTATTCAAGTTCACTGCTGTATGCTATCCAGTACGTGACCACACGACAAGCTGTGAACCCATTCTCCTGTTGATGGATGTTTCAGATGTTTGCAGGTTGGGGCTATTGTAAGCAATACTCCGATGAGCATTCTCATATGTAAGTAGAGGTGCAAATATATATGTGTTTCTCAAAGCTATATGTCTGGGAGTGGAATTTCTGGGCTACAGGTCATAGGTATCTTTAACTTCACTAGATGATGCCAGTCTTCTGAAGTGGCTGAACAAATTTACAGTCCCCCTCTGCTTGGCTGAGCGTTCCCCTTGCTCTCTGGTGCCACACTTGGCATTGCTAATTTTTGGCATCCTGTTTGGTCTAGTGGCATCTCATTGTTATTGTATTTCCAAGGCAATTTAATGAGATACAGAATCTCTTCATATATTTATTGGCTGGTTGGCTGGTTGGATTCCCTCATCCTGCTTTTTTTTTTTAAGTGTCTATTTAAATCTTTTGCCTATTTCCCGTCGGGTTGTTTGTAGCGTATGTCTCTGGTGCCAGGGTCAATCTGATTTCAGCTGCTGTGTGGGGGACAAACTTGGAATGGGAGCATAATAGCTGATGGGCAGGTGCTCCACCTCCTGACCTTCATGGAAACAGCTCTGGAGCTCCTCAGAGGTCCTGGAGGGCCCCTGTCTACAGCACCAACCTTGACAACACCCTTATATTGGGGTGTCTGCCTGCCCTGTCTCACTCTCGCCACCCCTCACTCCTGCCTCCGGCATCATTTTCTAGACAGCCAAGCCCTTGTCTCAGCCTCACTTCTCCTCTTTTTTTTTGTTTCATTTTACTTAATTTTTGACATAAAGGAAAATTAGGGTCAGAACTATACTCCTTTATCAATGTTAATGGGGTGAGCAATTTATTCACTGAGTGGGATAGAAATCAAGCATTTATCCGTGGTCTGACTTTGTGACACTATGGTGACAGAGTTATAAAAACTCACATTGGATTTTTGCAAGGCCTACCGAGGTTGCGCGCCAGGCGGCAGCCGGTAGCTTCGCGCTTTGGGCCCCCGCGCGGCCCGTCGCCCGGCGCCGTGGCGGGAAAATCCGACTGGGCCTTCCCGGCCGCCGCCTCTTTGTGTCCTCGAGCGCCTCCCAGGGACCGCTTGCTGTGATGATGATGGAGGAGGAGGACGGGCCTGAGGAGAAGCAGCGGTTCTCCTGCCGACAGGTACAGGCGGACACTGTCCTGGCTGGGCTGGGGGAGGACGGCGTCGAGATTCTGGCGAGGAAAAGGCCGCCCGCGTCAGCCGGGCCTCGCCTTGGTGCCGGAGTCCCGGGGGCGGAGGGCGTGATCGGGCCGCTTTCGGCCGCCTGGCGTCTCCTCCTCTTTTTCTTATTGATTTGTAGGAGATATTTATATATTCTGGATACAGCTCCTTTGCCATTTATGTTATTGCAGTTATATTCTACTCTGTGATTTGTGTGTTCACTTTTTTCCATTGTAGTCATTTGATGAATAGAAAATTTTCAGCTCAATATGTTTTAATTGAGTTCATAAAGTATTAAACATCTACTTTATGGTTAGTGCTTTTGTGTTAAAAAAATCCATCCTTGATACAAGTCAGAAAGACATCTTTCTATATCATTGCCCAGAAGTTTTGGAGCTTTTCATCATCAGGTCTTTAATTTACCTGCAGTTGATTTTCGTGACTGGTATGTGCTAGAGTCGAATTTTGCTTTGTTTTGTTTTTTTCCCACATGGATACCCAACCATCTGAGCACCATGTATTGAAAAGTCAGGTCTCTCCTCAATGCTCAGAAATGCCACCTCTGTCGTAAATCAGGCAGCCTCATATGGATGGGACTGTTGGTGAGTGCTCTAGAGTGCTCTAGACTATTTCTGTATGTCCCAACTAGTTTTAGAATTTTATCTGAATTTTGCATGTTTCAGTTAGATTTATTTCTACGTACTTGATATATTTTGATGTATTGTAAATGGTGACTGTATTGTTATCTATTCACATGTGACTGATTATCCCAAAACTCAGTAGCAAAAACCCAAACATTTATTATCTCCAGTTTTTGTGGGTCAGGCACCTAGCTGTTTCGCTCTGGATTAAGGTCTTTTATGAGGCTGCAGTCAAGTTGATGGCTAGGGCTGTGGTCTTATCTAAAGGCTTGACTTGTGGAGGGGATCCGTAGAGCTGCCCCATGACCTGGCAGCTGGCTTCCCCAGAGCAAGTCATCTGAGAGAGAGGGAGAGAGAACCAAGATGGAAGCCACAGTCTTTTAAAAACCTGATGTCAGAAATGACATCTCGTGATTTCTGCCATATTCTACTCATTAGAACTGAGTTACTAAGTACAGCCCATACCTGGGGAGGGGATTACATACAGGCACGACTACCCGGAAGCCGGAATCATTTGGGGCCATCCTGTAGTGAATAGAGCCCATGACATGATCGTTTAAAAATTTCACGTAGTATTGTATAATGATGTTTTAATATTGATTTTTTGTATCCAGCAGCCTTACTAAACTCTTTTACTAATTATAATAGTTTATCTGTAGTTTTTAAAAATGTATTCATGTTATCATTATGAATGATAAAATTTGTTTTTTTTCTTTCCAAACCTTGTATATTTTGCTTCTTTTCCTTTTCTTACTGCACAGCCTAGGTCTTACAGCAGCATGCAGAAAAGCTGCAGTAATAGCAGGCTTCCTTATCTTGCTACCTATCTCAAAGAGAAAGTTTAAAAAAATTTTTTATTCTTTTTACTGAAGTATAATTGATTTACAATGTTGTGTTAATTTCTGGTGTACAGCATAGTGATTCAGTTGTACATATATATATATTCCTTTTCATATTCTTTTTCATTATAGGCTATTACAAGGTATTGAATATAGTTTCCTGTGCTATACAGTAGAACCTTGCTGTTTATCTATTTTATGTATGGTAGTTAGTATCTGCAAATCCCAAACTCCCAACTTATCCCTTCCACTGTCTCCTTCTGCCCTGGTAACCATGAGTTTGTTTTCTATGTCTGTGAATCTGTCTCTGTTTTGTAAATAAGTTTACATGTGCCATATTTTTTAAATTCCACATATAAGTGATATCATATGGTATTTTTCTTTCTCTTTCTGGCTTACTTCACTTAGTATGACAATCTCCAGTTCCATCCATGTTGCTGCAAATGGCATTATTTTATTCTTTTTTATGGCTGAGTAGCATTCCTATATATATATATATAGGGATATATACCCAGGAGTGGGATTTCTGGATCATAGGTTGAGTCTGTTTTCAGTTTTTTAAGGAATCTCCATACTGTTTTCCATAATGACTACACCAAACTACATTCCCACCAACAGTGTATGAGGGTTCCCTTTTCTCCATACTTTTTCCAGCATGTATCATTTGTGGGCTTTTTAATGATGGCCATTCTGACCCATGTGAGGTGATACCTCATTGTAGTTTTGATTTGCATTTCTCTGATAACCAGCAATACTGAGCATTTTTTTCATGTGCCTCTTGGCCATTTGTATGTCTTTATCAGAGAAATGTTTGTTTAGGTCTTCTGTCCATTTTTGGATTGGGTTTTTTTTTTGTTATTAAGTTGTAATGAGGTGTTTGTATATTCTGGAAATTAAATCCTTATCAATTACATTGTTTACAAAGAGTTTCTCCCATTCTGTAGGGTTTTTTTGCTTTATTTATGATTTCCTTTGCTGTGCAGAAGCTTATAGGTTTAATTAGGTTTCATTTGTTTATTTTTGCTTTTATTTCTATTGCCTGGGTAGACTGCCGTAGGAGAACATTGCTACCATTTATATCAGAGAATGTTTCGCCTATGTTCTCTTCTAGAATGTTTATGGTGTCTTATCATATTTAAGTCTTTAAGCTGTTTTGAGTTTATTTTTGTGTATGGTGTGAGGGAGTGTTCTAATTTCATTGGTTTGCATGTGGCTGTCCAGCTTTCCCAACACCACTCTCTGAAGAGACTGTCTTCTCCACTGTGTATTCTTGCCTCCTTTATTGAAAAGTAATTGACCATAGCTGTGTGGGTTTATTTCTGGGCTCTCTATTCTGTTCCATTGATTGATATGTCTGTTTTTGTGCCAATACCATGCTATTTTGATTACTTGGCTCTGTAGTGTTATCTGAAGTCCAGCTTCATTTTTTTCTTCACTAGTGCTTTGGCAGTTCTGGGTCTTTTGTGATTCCATGTAAATTTTAGCATTATTTGTTGTAGTTCTATGAAAAACGTCCTGGGTAATTTGATAGGGATCCCATTAAAACTGTAGATTGCTTTGGATAATATGGCCACTTTAACAGTATTAATTTTTCCAAACAGAGAGCATGAGGTATCTTTCCATTTCTCAAAGGGACAGTTTTTGACAGTATATCTGTTATAGAGTTTTTTAAAAAAATATACCCTTTATCAGATTTGTTGTAGGGTTTTTAAAAAATACACCCTTTACCATATTTAGGAAGTTCCTTTATATTTGCTAAGGTTTTTAGAAAAATCATAAATAGATACTGAATTTTGTCAAACATCTCTTTTGCATATATTGTGATGATCCTTACGATTTTCATCTTTGATTTGTTAATGTTGTGAATTACATTAATTTTTCTTCTAATATTAAATCTGCCTTGCACTGGTTAAACTTAACTTGATCACAGAAGTATCCTTTTATATGTTCCTGGATTTAGTTTGCTCACTTTGTTTAGAATTTTTGTCTCTGTGTTCTTCAAAGAGAGTCATAATTTTTATTTCCCATACTGCCTTGTTGAGTTCTGATGTCAAGATTATGCTAGCTTCATAAAATGAGTCTTCATTAAGAGGTTGGGCCAACTTAAAATTATAATTTCATCCCAGAATTTTCTGTGGTATTTGCCAGTGAAGTTCTCTGATCTTGGGTTTTCACTGTGGGAAGATCTTTGACTATAGATGGAAGTTATTTAGTATATAAGACTATTTAGGATTTCTGTTTCTGTTAAGAATGCCTTACTTCAATTTAAGTAAGCAAGATTTCCCTAGAACTTTTATAATATTTAATTATATTTGAGTAATAGTTAAATTTATGGGCATAAAATTGTTCATAATATTCTGTTTAATATGATTACTGTTATAGCATAATGATGTGTCTCTTTTCCAACCTGACACAGGTTTTTGGGCCTTTTTTTCTTTGACTTTTATCAGTTCTACAGAGGTTTGTCAATTTTGTTGGTCTGTCAAAGAGCCAATTTTGATTTTTGTTGATTTTCTTAGTTGTATGTTTGCTTACTAATTTATTAACTGGTGCTTTTATCTTTATTATTTTTCTGCCTTCTACTTTTTCAGGTTTAATTTATTGTTCTTTTTCTAACTCCTTGAGGTAGATGCTTACTTAACTAATTTTAAGCCTTTAGTTTTTCTAATATATGCTATGTATTTCCTTATAAGTATTACTTCAGAAAAATTTCCTAACAGGTTTTGAATATATGATGTTTTTATTATTATTCAATTAGAAATATTTTAATTTTTAATTGTGATTTCTTCTTTGACCTGTATGTTATAAAGGAGTATGTCTTTAAATTTTCTAAATATGTGGGGATTGCCTAGTTATATATTTTATATTGATTTCCAACTTAATTACATTGTGGTCAGAGAGATACACTATCTGAATGATTTAAATCCCTTGAGATTTATTGAGATTTGCTTTATGGCCCAGAATATGAGCCATATTTAGAAATGTTCTAGATGTGTTTTACTTTTGTTGTGTACAGTGTTCTGTTTATGTTTATTAAGTCTATTTTATTAACTGAGTTCTTCAAATCTTCTGTATCTTCATCTTCTTTACTGAATTGAAAAAGATACTTTAGAATCTACTGTGGCTGTTGATCTATTTTTCCATGTAGTTCTGTTAAATTCTGCTGTATGTATTTTGAGCTTATGTTATTAGGGACGTACAGATTTAATATTATTCTGTCCTCCTGATGGAATTAATGTCATTATTATCTTTACCTCTGGTAATGTGTTTTGCCTTAAAGTCTACTTTGTCTTTTAAAATATAGCTACATTAGCTTTCTTTTTAGTAGTATTTCTGTTTTATTACTTTACAGTTTTCTCTATTTTTATGTTTCAGATGTGTTTGTTCATTTTTAAACAACATAATTTCTCTCTATACAGTCTGAAGTTTTTGCCTTTTAACTAGAGCATTTAGTCCACTTATAATTAATGCATATGTACAGGTAAGTGTAAATGTAATGTGTACCTACTGTACATATTTGGAATTAAATCTGCCATCTTATTTTGTGCTACTTATCTTACTCATTGTATTTTTTTTCTTTTCTTTCTGGCCTTTAAAGAGTTGTTTGCCTGTATTTAATCCATATCCTTTATTTCCTTAACAAGTTTGGAATGATATATTCTGTTTCTGTTCCTTTAGTGCAGAGGCTGGCATCTTTTTTCTGTAAAAAGCCAAATGATAAATATTCCAGGCTTTGCATGCCACAGACAGTCTGTCACACATTCTTCTTTGTTTGGATCTTTATAACCCTTTTAAAGTATTTCGAGACCATTTTTAGCTTGCAGGCTGTACAAAAACAGGTTGTAAGCTTGTTTGAGCCATGTGTCAGTGTCCTGACCCTTGCTTTAATGTTAACCCTAAAAATGATAACTTGCTCACTTAATTTATCAAAGCCTAAAATTAATCAAAACCTTTACCCATCCCTGAACATCGCATTGATATTATAACATTTTGATTGTATCTACTTCCCACTCCCAGTTTATATGTTATATTGGCCAATATTTTCATTTTATTTTAAATTGCACGAGACTTTATAATTACTGTTCTATACAGTAAATGTTTTATACATTTGTCCATATTTTTACTACTTTCTCTACTCTTTACTCTTTTTTTGTATCTCCAGCCTTCCATCTAGATATAATTTTCCTTCTGCCTCAAGTACGTGTTTTAGAATTTTCTTTAGTGGGGTTTTGCTGGTGATGAACTCCGTTTTTGCTTGAAAGAAAGTGTCTTTATTTTGCTTTCATTCTCCATCATCTTCAACCTGTTGGCTTAGAAAGAGCCCTAAGGGGTCTTCAAAAGCTTGGACTTGCATATGATCCAGCTAAGTATAGAGTCTAGGTTGGCAGGTATTTTGCTTCATCACATTAGGGATTTCATTCTACTTTTCTGTGGTTTCCATTGTTGCTGTTGAGAATGATCTGTAAGTCTAATTGCCACTCCTTTGAAAATAAATGGTCTTTTCTATCTGGCTGGTTTTAATATTTTCTCATTCTTTTTTCTGTTTCTGTTAAATATCAGTTTCTTTGTTCTGTTTGAGATTTTTCTGGGCCACTGGTATTTGTGGCCACTTGTATCTTGCATCAATTCTGGAAAATAGTCAAAATATTCAGTCACTATCTCTTTAAATATTTCCTTTGACCTATTTATTCTCTTTCCTTGAGATTCTGATTAAATATATGTTAGATATTCCCCTCACTATATCCTCCATGGTTCCTACTCTCTTACCATTCTTTTCTTTTTTTCTTTTTTTTGTCTGTATGGAGTACATTCTAGATAATTTCTTCTGATTTATCTTCAAGTTCTAGAAATTTCCTTTGGCTCTTTAAAAAAAAATGCCATGTCACTTTCTGTAGTTTACTATTCTCTGAAATTATTTTCAGCTTATTCATTTTTTTAGAACATAGTAAGGGTAATTACTTTATCCTCTTTGTCTGATAATTACAATATCTTCAGTAATCATGGCTCTACTTCTGTTGGTTCTGACTTATAGTCCCTCTTGTCTTTATGTATTTTGTCATTTTTGACCTGGTTACAGTCACTGGCTTTGAAAAATTATTTGTGGGGCTTTCCCCAAGGTCTGGAATGGACGTGGCCCTCTCCAGCCTTGTATTTGTTTCTTATATAGGCAGTTGGGACACTTACAGGTAGAAAAATTTCAGACCAAGTTCACAGCTTGAGGTTCCTTGTCTGCCCCAGGCTACTGTGCCTGGGGTGGCAAAGCGCATGCGGGTCAGTCTGTGGCTACCAGTTCTCAGACAGGCTTCTTCCCCTGCCCCTTCTCTTCTGCTCCTCTCAGTCCCAGATTGCTTTCTGGAGGCAAGAGGAGGGACAGGCTTTAGTTCTGGCTTACCCTTTTCCTGAGGAGGGGGTCCTAACCTACATGGGGAGGGTCTGCTTTAAGACTCCCCTCCCTTGACCGACCCTTGGCCTTAACTTCTGTCCTGCTTCCTCTGAAAGCCCCCAGACTTAAGGCCAAGTGGATGGCATCTGCCAATACCCTTCATACAGAAGTGACTTTGGTGGTTCTGTTATTTTGCTTATCTCTCCGGGGTTATATTTTCTCTTCAGATTCAGCCTGCTGATTTCCCACAATCCTTTTAGCACTTTAATTAAAAAAAAGTTACTCAGGATTTTAAACTGTGTTCAAGGGGAAGAGAAAGTGTGGCATCACTGGAAACAAATATCTTAAGGTCAGTTTTAGTTCCACTGACTTTGAGGGTTTGAGGGGACTTTTTGTGTTGGGTTGCGTAGAAGAAAATGTTCTCTTCTCAATGGCAGTCTCTACATACATCCAGCCTACATTTTGTCACCTCTTCAGTGTACTATTGCCAGGAGGCTGTGTCCTCTGAGGTGGTGTGAGCAGAAGTGAATTAGATATGGCCAGCAGGACTCAGGGAAAGATCAGGTGCCTTCCCTTCCTTGGGGAGGCAGGAGGGTGGAGCCCAGCTCCCCGCCTACTGGCATATCTCCAAGTGACCTCACCTATGTCCACCTGTCCCCAGACTGCTACCCTAAGGACCTCCTGCCTCCTCCTCCATGGATGGGCACAGGGCTGTGGGCTGATGAAAGCATTGGCTGGTTGGAAATCCCAGCTCCCTCACGTTCGAGTTATGTAACCCTGGGAAGTTATCTAACGTCTCCAGGCCTTAGTTTCCAGGTCTGCAATATGGGATAATCATAATAGTAACTAGCTTATAGAGTTGATAGGAGAATAAACTAGTTACTAATTGTAATGCCCTTAAGAGAGCACCTGGAACATAAAATCTTTTTAAAAATTGTATGATTAAAAACTGTTTCATGCACTTCTCCACATAAACTGAAAAGAAGAGACATGATACTAGTGTTGCCTTTGCTCTTTTAATCTCATGCAACCCTTCATTTTAGAGATGAGAAACTGAGACGAAGAGAGGGCAGAGACTCCACCAAAGCCACCCAATAGGCCACTCACTGGCTCCCTGACCTGGAAGGGGGCACTCCAGGGTTCTAGTACCAGCTCTGCCACCACTGACCACCTGTGTGACTGTGGCCTGGTCTCTTCCCTCTCTGAGCCTTGCTTTCCCTGTTGGTGAACCAAGGGGAAAGGCCAGTCATCCTTCTGCCTGTCTTCGGCTCCATCTCACTGGCAAGGGGTGTTCTGACCAGGCTTCAAGGTTTGTGGGGTTCGGGGGTCCTAGTTGCTGAGGTGACTCACGGAGCCGATAGGGCAGGGCTGGGAGGATGTTGGGTGGATGATCAGTTAAAGCTGCCTTCCAGGAACCCGTCAGCTGAGAACACGCAGCCTCAAACCAGCTGCCTTAAGAAGGTGTTATGCCAAAGCAGGCTTCGGTGAGTAGCTTCTCACGAGGGGGAGGGGTGAGAACTCACTGTAGCCCCCTGGCTGGGCAGCCCAGGCTGGCGTGTCAAGCCCTGCTCAAACTGTCTTCCCTGAGCTGAGGTAGGACACCCAGGCTGTGGCTTCTGACCCTGTGCCTCAGGCCAGTCCCTGCCCCTCTCTGGGCCTCAGTCCCCCATCAGTGAAATGGGACCAGAAACAGTGTACATAAGTCTCAAGGGCCCAACGTGGCCTGCCCATCAGGACATGTGTCTGCCCCTCCTGGTGTGTGGTCCTGATCTCCGCCTGCCCCCACCACAGGGGAAAGGCAGCACTGAGTGTGAGCACAGGGAGCACTGCCCTGACACCTCATTGTCTGCCCTCTGTTAGCCTCAGTGCTCCTCCCCTGTGCATGGCCAGAGCAGCAGCGCCCAACATGGCAGGCCAGGGCTGGAAGAACTACCTGAGATAATCCCCCCAGGGCCTGGCACAGCTCAGTGCAAAAAGTAATTCCCACTCACCAAGGCCCCCTCCGGCCAGGCCTCAGGGGCTGGAGTCAGGCCCCAGGCCTCTATATCCAGAGACCTCGGGATAGGCCAGAGCAGGTGCCTCAGCAGCCCCTCCTGTGGCCTGGGACCCCATACACCCCAATCCTGTCCTGCCTCCAGACCAATCCCCGAATTAATTACCATTTAGTTAGGGCCACCAGCCTGCAGGCAATTAATTGCACCCATCAGCCAAACAGGAGGAACTTTAAAGAGCAATTCATTAATGAAGCTGGTAACTGCCAGAGCTGCTTCTTTCGGGAGGGACTGATTTCATTAGCTACTTCATCACTTAGGCAAAGGCTGATATCTGTAGTTTGCATCCTCAAAGATCTTAGAGAAAATAAAACATAACTGATTCTCATTTGCAGAGAGCCAACTCTGTGCCAAGAGGTGCGTGTGCTTTGCAAACCCCATCAGCTCAGTCCTTACAGTGAGGTACTATTGTTGTGACCATTTTACAGGTGGGGTAATTGAGGCTTAGAAAGGCTATTCTCTTCCCCAAGAACACATGACTAAGTACAAATGGATCCTGGTCTCTCTGACTCCAGAAGTATTTTCTTCTTTAGTGACCCTTCAAGTACATGTTTCCTTTTATGGGTGGAAGGTCCCAGAACCTGAGAGCTGAGAAACTGGTACCTGACTCCCTCACAGGTTTACAGGCAAGGGTGTGTGGACTCAGGTCTGTTCCTTAAACAGCTCCACTGCTTTAGTGAAAAAAAGGCCTCCAGTCCTTAGATCTGCTGAGGCTGGCTTGTCCCCTCCAGCTACGCTTCTGGCCCTCAAGTCACAGCCTCCACCCTCAAGTTCCAGATTCTTTCTCTGCTGCTCACTTACCTCTTCTGTGTCGTCGGCTCTCTCCACAAGAGGCAATATGAATGTGATTTTAGGTGGCACAGGGAGATTGATTTTTAATTTTAATCTTACGAATAGCTTTTCATTAAGTATGGCATAGGATCCTGGTCATTTAACAAAGGAATATTGTGTTTTCTTTTAAAAGCAATGATTTGAATTAAATTTAAGAAGAGCCATAGTGGGGTGGGTACAGCTCAGTGGTAGAGCGCATGCTTAGCATGCATGAGGTTCTGGGTTCAATCCCCAATACCTCCATCAAAAAATGTTTTTAAAAAGATCCATAGTTCTAAAAGAAAATACTAAGTGAATGTTTGGCAGATTTGATTTCTAGACTTGGAGGAAAAAACTACAAACTTGCCTGCCTGAAGTTGAGGAGACCTGGCCTGGGTTCCCCTGTCACCCCCTTGACCCCCTACCCTCCTTAACCAAACAAGTCCAAGGAGGTGTTTGTCAGTCTCAAGAGAGTAGTCCTTTCCCAGAGGGGAAGTTGGTCTTCCTCCACAGCCAACAGGCTCGTGCTGCAGCTGGGTTATTTATATCTCTAAAAATGTTATCAATGTACTACATGCACACAGTTTAGAATCATAGTTGCCTGCGGTGGGAGTGGAGAGGAAGTTGACTGCAAAGGGGCATGAAGGAACTTTCTGGAAAGACGAAAAGGCTCTATATCTTGATTGGGGTGTTTGCTATATGAGCATGCACATTTGTCAAGCCATCAACTTGTACACTTAAAATGTGGAAATTTTATTGCAGGTAGATAAAGCCAATTTGAAAACAAAATAAAAACCAAAGTCACAAATATGCATTTATGTCAGGGGCCACTCATATTCACTGCAAGTTCTAACTTCTGAGACCTGTGCTTTGCTGCATGATAGTGTATACTGGTGTCACTTAGCTGTCATTTCAGTTACTTCCAAAGTCAACATTTTATAGACTTCTGTCATGTGCCAGTCACAACAAGGGTGCTTAAAATGTCAGAGTTACATTTGGCAGAGGGACATCATGAGTCAGCCAGGAAAGGATGGATTAATCAATAAGTATTGTTTGGGACAATTGGTTCTTCATTTAGAAGGAAATAAAATTAGATTCCTACCTCATGCCATATACACACTTATAAGCACTCCAGATGGATTAAATGTTAAAGAAAAACTATAGAAGTATTAAAATAAAATATAGAAGAATATTTTAAATAAATTCCAACCGGAAAAAGCTAAGACACAAAGGCCAAAATTCATAAAGATGTTTGACAAAAAATAATGTGAAACTTTTTATGACTAAAGACATTGAGAATTTAGCTAAAAGGTATGCAGTAGATCACTGGAAAATGTTGGCTCATATGTAATAAAGAATTAAGTTTTTTCTGTTTTTTTTTCTTTTTTTTTTTAATTGAAGTACAGTCAATTACAATGTGTCAATCTGTGGTGTACAGCACAATGTCCTAGTCATGCATATACATTCAAAGAATTAAGATTTTTAATATGAAAAGAGGTCCTATAAACCTGTCAGAAAAATAAATCAGGGACAAAAAGCCCAATTGAAAATGGGTAAGGGATATACATATTTGTTTCACACAAGAAGAAAACAAAGTGGAAAGTAAAATATGAAAAGATATTTGATCTCCTTCACAATTATAGATAGGTACATGAAAATAATGACATTAGCCCTCTCCAGATTAGCAAAAGCTAAGAAACATTGGTGTGAGTATGGGAAAAATTGGCACTTTCACACACTATTGGTGGGAATCTAAATGGGTACTATTTAAGGAGGGCAATTTAGTAGTATCTATAAAAGTTTTTTTTTCTTTAATTTTTTTGTGGGGAGATAATTATGCTTATTTTAATTTATTTTTTAACGGAGGTACTGGGGATTGAACCCAGGACCTCATGCATACTCTACTACTGAGCTATAAAAGTTTATAGAAGTTTTAACTGCACAAACTCTGACTCAGCAGTTCCTCTCTTAGGAATCTATTCTTCAGAAATAGCCACACATGTGCCCCAAAATATATGTTCATTGCTGCAAAGCATATTGTACTAAAAATTGAAAACTGCCTAAATTTCCTTCAGTAGGAGGTTATGGATAAATCAGTTCTACATTCTGTGCAATGGAATTCTTGCCTCAATTAGAAAGAATGAAATAGGACTCTACGTACTGATCTGGAATGATATCCATTATATCTTGGCAAGAAAAAAGAAAGCAAGTTACAAAAAAACTATGTATAGCATAATAATCTTATTTTTTTAAACCAATTGCATATATGAGTTATAGATCCATTATAATAATGTCTCACACTTATATATGCCAGCAGCATGGAATGTAGATGAGGAAATTGAGGCACAGAATGGTTAAGTAACTTGCCCAAGGTGGCACGCTAGTCAAGTTGCAGAGCACAGATTTGAACCCCAGCAGCTTGACTCTACATCTTGAGCACTTGAACTGATTTTGGCCTTATAAGCCCCAAATACTTCTGTTAAGAGTGGTGACCTCTCAAAACAACATTGGAGAGGCTGAGTCACTTTTTAATAAATACTTTTAAGAAATAGATATTAAAAAACATGAACTGTTAAAAAGGACTTATCAAAAGGCCCAGTTTCCTGCAAACCCCTTCCTCAGAGCCAACCACTTAACAGTTTTAATTCATGTAGTGGTTACCTCTATGGCAATAAATAACATGCTTATACTGCTATTTCTTGATTTATTAACCTTCACATTATTTATTGACTTCAGCAAGCACTGGAAAGAAGAAACAGCTTATCTTTTTTTTTTCTCTTCCTGTTATGGTGCTGTTTGCTGCTCTGACTCTAGGCTGGACCCTGGGCTGGGCACTTTATTTACCGTATTGTTGCTAAGAAAAGGCCCACTGCAGCTCAATGTCGAAAGGGACTTGCCCAAAGTCACTGCAAGTCAGTGATGGAAGGGGGACATGACCCCTGGTCTGCATGTCTCCAGGGCTGGGCTGTTTCTGTGATGTCTTGTGGCCCACCCCATGGGTGACTGTGCTGCATTCTTGGCCTGTAGCGGCCCCTCTCACTCTGGCAGAAGCTCAACAAGGCTGGGGTGGGGTTGGGTGGGCCTGGCTGAGTGCCCACTGGAGGCTGACCCTGCGGCTCCTGCTGCTCAGAGGCGTGTTTGTAGAGCAGCAGGTGCAGCCTCTGAGTGTTTGGCCAGCCAGGGTTTCATTGTCTACTGCTGACGGGCCCAGACTTTGACCCTCTGGGGCCTCTTCCTTCTGGATCATTGCCTCCAGGTACCCTACACCTCCAGGGGAGAGGCTGAGCCAGTGGCTGAGGCAGGTGGAGAAATGTGAGCCTGACACCTGACCCTCGGGAAGAAAACACCATCCTCGCCCTTCCCTGACACTAGAGTTGAGTCACTTGGTGGGAGAGGCGTAAAAAAAATTACTAATGCTGTGTACCATCCAAAACCAGTTAACTCAGAAACTGCGGCGGGAGGCCTTGGGTCTGGATGCAGAGGAGCCCAGAGAGGGCAGTGATTTGCTAGAGGTCACACAGCTGCCATGGGATGAGTACTCAGGAGTCCAGACGTGGAGGCCTCTTCAGCCTGGAGAGAAGCAGTCTGAGTGGGGAAAACAAGGAAATGCAGGGCTAGGGCAGAGCGGGAGGTAGCCGCCCAGCCCAGGGAAAAGGCAGGTGAAAGAGGCGGCAGAGCTGTGGTCAGGTCTGTGTGTTGTGGGGTGGTTTTCCTTGCAGAACCTGACAAAGATGGTGGGGGAAGGGCAGGGACAGCCACCAAGGGGGTCACATGGACTGTGCTCCAGCTGAGCTGGACCCCGGGTTACTTCATCCTCAGCAAGAGCAGTGTGGGGGTGGGTGGTAGAGGCTGTGCCCCTTTCAGGGATAAAGGTGGCTTCTCTACGTGGCAGGGCCCTGAGGGACAGCATGGAGGAGGCAGTGGGAATGTTGGGGGTGCAGGTAGGGGGATGGGGGAAATGTAGGCCCACAGTCCCAAACCTCAATGCCTCCTCCTCTTCCTGAATTGCAGGGCTTAGCACCCCCATCCCATCCTCCAGGCAGCCCAGTGAACCCCTCGTTCTGACTCACAGCAGATGGGGCATCATGTGAGCAAACCCAGCAGCTGAGGGGACCAGGACCCCAGGGACCAGGCAGATGGCAGGTGGGGGCAGGGCAGGACTGGCACAGAGGGGCCTTTTAAATGGGGTGGGGGTGATCCTGGCTGGGCCTCAGCCTCTCCAAGCTTGTCCTCTGCCAGTCTGGTCCTCACGTCCCAGCAGGGGTTCCTTGAGGCCCCCTGGGAACCCTGCAGATTCAGGGTCAGGCCAGGGCTGCTCTGGGGAGGAGCTTGGGACACACCTTCTGAGCCCTTGCGGGTGCCTGCCTGGACACAAGTGGGCTGAGATATCCCTACAGGCCCCTCAAGACTCAAACTCTCCCTGGTTTCCTGGTGGGTCAGCTGGGCTAGAACAGTCCTGAACCTTCCAGCCCTCAGCCTCTGCCAGGCCCCGGGCTTAGTGCTTTATATGCACCTTTATGCCTGCGAGGCATGAGCTCCTGATGTGCCCACTTTAGAGACAGAGGACACTGAGGCACTGGAGGCTTACACAGGAGTGACTGCTTATCGTGGGGGCTCCAGAGTCTGGGCTCTTATCCACTGTGCTCTTCTGCCCCCTCACTGGGGAGGGGACCCCTCGCCCAGGCCAGATTCTGTGCTGGGGACCAGAGGACATGTGGCCTTGTCTGGAACTCTATTCCTGCTACTGCCAAGCCCACACTCCTCTGGAGTGACAGGACCCTCCGAGATAGGAAGGCTGATTGCCTGGGGGAGAATCCTGACTTGTTCCTCTCTGGTTGTGTGAACTTGGGCATCTGCCTCATTTTCCTCATCTAGAAAAAGTGGATAAGATAGTATCTGCTGTGGGGCTACTGTGAGCCTTAAGGCGTTGCCATAGTAATGTGTTTACAACAGCACATGATCCATACAGATGTTAGCTTCTGTGATCTCCCCATTGGGCAGATAGATGCACTTGTGTGGCCACACTTAGCTGCAAGGGAAACTGGGAAATGATGTCTTTATTCTGGGAAGCTATGAACCGAGCTAAAAACATGAGGTTCTATTCCATTAGAAGGGGGCCAGTGGATATTGAGGAACACCAAAAGGGTCTGACATGGAGTCCGGGGGTTGTCAGCTGGAGGCCAATGGGCAGTGTCTGGCTCTATATAGACTTTGATTCTCAAAGGGCTTTAAATCTATTTGAATTAAATCTTAACTGTTAACAATTTAGATTGTCATATAAAAATCAGATTTCTGACTCTTCTCAAAAAACTGAAGGATCAGGCCACACTGGGCCCAAATCCCTTCAAGTGACATTTGGCTGGAGCTGGGCAGCACTCCCCAAGATGGCCTGTACTCTCCAGTTCAGCCCAGGCTTCTCCACTCTCTATGGTCTTCCCCCCACCCCTGACTTCCCTCCTGTTCTCATGAGCTTGCCCTGTTTGGCCCTGGGCGGGGGGTCGGGGGGGCGCTGTGGTTTGTAACTCCTGCTCCAGTTCAGCCATCAGCTTCCCCAGACAATGAGACTGAAGCAGAGACAGGAAGGGACTTGACCAAGGTCACCTGGTGAGCCTGGACAGAGTTGAGAGCCCAGCTCCAGCCTGCAAACTCAGCTTCAGCATGCTGCCTGCCATGCCAGTCACCTGGGCTTCAGCCAGGTGTCATGTGCCCAGGGAGAGGATGGCTCAGTCGTTAAGCCAGTGGGCATGGCACCCTGGTAGGTCTGGCTACACATCTTGGCTTTGCTACTTTCCAGGGCAAGTAACATTCTGCTCTCTGAACCTTGTGGTTTGTTTTGTTTTGACTTTGAGATGAGATAATAACAGAGTCTGCATCAGAGTCCCAGGCAGGTTAGAGTGAGGTGCAGGTTTATTGGCACCTTTTTGTACCCTAGGTACCGCTCCCTCTGCCCACCCTGCACAAGACATACTTCGTACTAGGATAGGAGTTCAGAGACAAATGAAAAAGCAGATTGGGAGAGCGTGGCTGCCCCTTCCGTGTACAGGAGCAGACCTTCCTACCTGTGGGGACATGGCAGTCCCAAGTTGCTGTCTGCAAGACAAGGTGAGGGCTGAGGGGAATGGAATGAATCTGTGTCAGCTGAGGGGGTGGGGCTGAGTCGTGCCTGTGCTGGGCTTCCCCGGAAACAAAAGACACCCTCTCTGACTCAGGAGACTGCCTGCCTCCTCTTTCCTCAGCTGGAGCTGCCTGCTCAGGTTTTAGCTCTGACATGGTTTGGGGTAACCTTAGCGAGGCCTCAGCTGCATCTCCTGTCAGCTGTTCTAATGGTATGCTTTGGGGCCAGCCACAGCATCCGGGAAGCAGCCCCTCACTCCCCACCCCACAACCAGTGTAATATTTGGTTTCAGGCTCTATTTATATACATCCATGTCCGCAGATAAGTATGCTTTTTGTTTTGCTTTGATTGTATTGTGCAAACAACTTTAGAGCAGCCATAATGGAAATAATTCTAAAATGGAAAAGAACACCCACAATCCTTCCAACTGACTTTGCTTCCTGACAGCATCGCTCAAGTGCTTGCAGCACGCCCGGCACGGTGCTTTCTGTGGTTGATCTCACTGAAGCTACACAACCACCCAGGAGGGTAGGAGCAGGTTACAGATGGGGACATGGAGGCGCAGAGCTGCTGGGTCACCTCCCCAAGGTCACACAGCAAGTGTGTGGTAGAGCTGAGATTGAACCGGCTCCAGTGTCCCACACTTACTCGTAAGCTGGACCCAGAGACACAAATTTGCCACCACTGACTCTGCAGTTTCTGAGTGATCCCACGGTACTGGCCCTGTCTCAGAGCAGAGAAACAGGTCCCTGGGATGGGTGAAGATGCCACCTTTGTTTTCTTCTTATTTTCACTGAATTTAGTATTTATAAGCATTTTTTTTGTCATGACCATGTGAATGAGGGGGGATGGCCAACTGTCCAGTTTGTCAGGGACTGAGGCATTTCCTGGGACCCAGAACTAAAACAGACAGTCCTGGGCAAATAGAGATGATTGGTCACCCCAGGGGTGCAGAGCTGGGCTGTGCTTTCTGAGCGATTTCCTGGTACTGGGCATTTGGACTGTTCCCAGCTCTTGGAAGTTTGGTTTAGGCAGCCCTGTGAACCCAGCTTGTCATGGGAGCATCCTTTCCTCAGGAGCCCCTCCCTGGTCAGAAGCCCAGGTTCTCAGGTTCCTCAGAGAAGATGTTCAGGACTTAAACCCACTTTCCAGACCTGTCCCTCATCTGAGTCTGCAGGTCAGCTGGGGCTTGGGACAGGGCTGAGGGGAAGCAAGAGCCATTGGTGTGTTGGAGCCTGTTTGTACTGGCTTGCAAGAGCAGGTTGTTGGTTGGTAAACACAGCCACTATTAAGAATTAAATAACATAAACTTAATTATATTAAAAATAGCAATAAATACTCAAAATAGACAACTAATTATGATGTCACATTTTGCTATTATCTATTGATATAGGTTGAATTGTGACCCACCAATCCATTCATACGTTGGAGTCCTAACCCTCAGTATTTCTGTTTGTGACCTTATTTGGAGATGAGGATTTTTAGAGAGGGAATCAAGTTTATCTGAGATCATTTGGGTGGGCCCTAACCCAGTATGACAGGTGTCCTTATAAAAGGGGGACACTTGGACACAGACACAGGGAGAATGTCAAATAAAGATTAAGGCAAGAGATTAGAGTGATGCTTCTACAAACCAAGGAACACCAAAGACGGCCAGTAAATCACCAAAAACTAGGAGAGAGGCATGGAACAGATTCTCTGTCACAGCCCTCAGAAGGAACCAGCCCTGTGGAGAAAGGGGAACCCTCCTACACTGCTGGTGGGAATGCAGTTTGGTGCAGCCACTATGGAAAACAGTGCGGAGATTCCTCAAAAGACTAGGAATAGACTTACCATATGACCCAGGAATCCCACTCCTGGGCTTGTATCCAGAAGGAAATCTACTTCAGGATGACACCTGCACTCCAGTGTTCATAGCAGCACTATTTACAATAGCCAAAACATGGAAACAGCCTAAATGTCCATCAACAGGTGACTGGATAAAGAAGATGTGGTATATTTATACAAGGGAATACTACTCAGCCATAAAAACCGACAACATAATGCCATTTGCAGCAACATGGATGCTCCTAGAGAATGTCATTCTAAGTGAAGTAAGCCAGAAAGAGAAAGAAAAATACCATATGAGACCGCTCATATGTGGAATCTAAAGACTCATGGACAGAGAATACAGACTTGTGGTTACCAGGGGGGTAGAGGGTGGGAAGGGATAGACTGGGATTTCAAAATTGTAGAATAGATAAACAAGATTACACTGTATAGCACAGGGAAATATACACAAAATGTTATGATAAATCACAGAGAAAAAAATGTGACAATGAGTGTGTATATGTCCATGAATGACTGAAAAATTGTGCTGAACACTGGAATTTGACACAACAATGTAAAATGATTATAAATCAATAAAAAATGTTAAAAAAAAAAAGAAGGAACCAGCCCTGTTGACATGTTGATCTTAGACTTCCAGTTTCCAGAACTGTGAGACAATACATTTCAGTTGTTTAAGCTGCCCAGTTGGAGGTACTTTGTCACGCACGGGAGCCCTAGCGCACGAATCATCTGTGCTTTTGTGGTTATTGACATCCACTGCTCTGGTACAGTAGACATGCTATAGAATGGTGAGCCACAGCACATCTTCTCTCCAATTCCACAGTCAATGCTTGCATCTTGAAATTGGCTGTGGCAGGAGTGTTTACACCATGGAGATCTGCAAATGCTACAAACTGGGCCTTGATTTATTTTTTTGCTGACTATCTAGATAGACTTAAGGAAGTGGTGGGGAAGATGTTAACAAGGCACATTCAATCAAGTGTGTCACATCTGTGGTCATCACATCATGAATAGCACAAAACAAAGGAAAACTCTTATCCCATTCAGCAATGTATTCAAAAGCGATTATCTGAGTCAGCAAGGATTCCAGTATTTAAGGACTATTATCCCATTCAGCAAAAAATCATTCATGTCATCGACGAACAAGTGAAGTTCCAACATGTCTTCATTGTTTCACTTTTGTCTTGATGTAAATGAAAATATCAATATTTATGTCCGAACAATTTGTAGAGAGCCAGAAGTTACCACTTAGCTCTCGATACTAGTATGATATGGGAGAGGCCTGTTCTGGACCCCAGGCTGCAGAGGGCTGATGGGTAGATGGACAGACAGACTGCCTTCCAGCTCTGTGGGAACCAACTACCCTGGGTGGACCAGAGCCAGTGTCTCCCCGCTACAGGAAATGGGAGGCCGCCCCACTCTCTGCCTGGGGGAACTTCTGCAGGGTTCCTGCTTGGTGCCTAGTTACCTCTATTAGTAGCCTTGACCTGGTCAGGACAGAGCCTAGTCCTTTAGCTACTCTTGTTGAAATGTAAATTGGTACCCTCTGACTGGATAAAGAAGATGTATATTTATACAATGGAATACTATTCAGCCTTTAAAATGACAACATAATGCCATTTGCAGCAACATGGATGTTCCTAGAGAATGTCATTCTAAGTGAAGTAAGCCAGAAGGAGAAAGAAAAATACCATATGAGATCGCTCATATGTGGAATCTAAAAAAAAAGAAAATAAATACAAAACAGAAACAGACTCATAGACATAGAATGCAAACTTGTGGTTGCCAAGGGGGAGAAGGGTGGGAAAGGATAGACTGGGAGTTCAAAATTTGTAGATACTGACAGGCATATGTAGAATAGATAAACAAAATTATACTGTATAGCATAGGGAAATATGTACAAGATCTTGTGGTAGCTCACAGTGAAAAAAATGTGACAGTAAATATATGTATATTCATGTATAACTGAAAAATTGTGCTCTACACTGGAATTTGACACAACACTGTAAAATGACTAATTCAGTAAAACAATGTTAAAAAAAAGAGAAAAACTCTAATTTAAGTTGACCAATTAAAGTAATTCTGTACAACCCACCCCCCCCCAAAAAAAATTGATACCCTCTTCCCCTGCTTAAATCCACCAACAGTTTCCCACTGCTCTGGGACCAAGATTGCACCTCCCTCCTTGTCTTCACAACCCTGCTCTTTGCTCTCAGTTCTCTTGCCCCTGTGCTCCAGCCACACTTACCAGCTGCCTGCTTCCCCAACACTCTGAGCTCATGCCCCGCTCTGAGCCTTTGCACATTTTGTTCTTTCTGCCTGGTACTCTGTGCCTCAGGCCCAGTCTTTCCAAGGCTGACTCTTCCTCATCCATCAGGACTTTGTTACAAGAAGCCTTCCCTGATTACTTGACTAAAGCAGGTCCCTGTTGCATGCCATCTCTGCCTTTATGTTTTTTGGTTTGCTGCCTTCATTGCCTTTCCATTATATGTAATCATTTTTCTTCATACTTATTAAATTACTCTATTAATTATTTCATTGATTTTCTTTTATCCCTTACCCCATCAAGCTATAAACTCCATGAAAGCAGAGGTGGTGGCTGTCTAATGTCCACAGAGCCTAGCATAAGGCCTGGCACTTAGTGGGCACTTGGAAAATGTTTGTTGAATGAATGAATGAAATACTTTTACCAAGAAGCTGCATAGAGATACAAATCATGGTCCAACACAGATACAGGTTCAAATCCTGGCTCTGCCACTTATTGGTGATATGCTCTGGGGTAGGTCACCAAATCTCTTTGGGCCTCAGTCTTCTTGTCTGAAATAATAGCTCCCCTCCGTAGGGTTGTTGTGGGGATTAAATGAATCAATCCATGCAGAGTTTAAGGAAAGGGCCTGGCACAGAGAAGTGTCAAGAGAATTGGATGTTAGTATTCTTGTAGGTTAAGTGCTATAGGACTTTTGAGGTTTTGGGGCTTGGGACAGGCTGCCCCCAAATGTGCCACACTGGCATATTGATTATTTTGGACTAAAGGTGCTTGAGAAGCAGCCGATGCAAGAAGAAAGCTCTGACCCCCTTCCATCCGCCTGAAAGCAGGAAACAAATCTCTCATGTGAAAGGTGCCCTTCCTGCCTCTGGAGATGGAAGGACATCCTTATCGCCAGAGATAGGGAATTCAGGGTCCAGAAGCCTGGATGAACAAACCTTGTTAGTTCTTTAATTTATTACCCCAGGCCTAAACTCTGTTTAGATTTTTCATTAATTAAGCACCCACACCTAAGTTTCTTTGTCCTGTCAATTCCTCACAAATTTCTCTAAAAAGTATAAAACTGCCTGCTTTTGCCACTTCTTAGGTCCCATTTCTGAGACCTCCCTGCACACAAATAAAAATTTGTTTCTTTTTCTCCATTAATCCATCTCGTGTTAGTTTTATTATTAGTCCAACCACAAGAACTCAAGAGGAGTGGAGGGGGAAATTTCCTCCTGCCTGGCAGGGGTTCGGAGGCTGACTTCCTGTGGGAAAGGATGAGAAAACTCCAAGAGGGCTTCTTGGAGGAAGGGCATTTGAAATCAGCCATAAGGGGGGCGGAGTGGAATTTGTCTGGGCAGAGGTGGGGGTGGGGATATCAGGAGAGAGGATGGACGCCTGGTCTCAGTAAGAGACCCATGGGCAGGTCAGGGCTGTGCTGGGGCTGTGATGAGACGCCTTCCGTTCTTTGCCTAGAGCTAGGCCTGGCATACACTGCCCTATTCTAGGCCCACAGCTCCCGCCCCCACAGTCTTGACATCTGGCTTGTACCCATTTCCTGTGTTTGGTTGCTACCCAGTGAGTGAAGATTCGGCGGAGACGTGGGGAGGCCTGGCAGAAAACGCCCCAGGAGGACGTGACTCAGTTGCCCCATCCTGACCCTGGTAGAACTCAGTCAACTTAACCTGGAGAGGCCCCCTGAGACTGCACAAGGACAGCTCCTGTGGTGTCACGGAATGCCAGGGTTGTAGCCTGATGCTGCTGACTCATGTGGGCTTGGGTGACTTGCTCTCTCTGGGTCACCCTCAGTCTCATCTGTAAAGTGGGGACAAAACCCGTCAGAGTGGCTAGGATGGTGAAATGAGCCTTTTGGTTGGCAAAGTGGTTTCAGAGTGGTTCCCTGCCCCAAGTCTCCTCATGTAATTTGAAAACACTGTAGGATTGGTTCTCATATCATTCCCATTTCACAGATGGGAACACTGAGGCTCAGAGAAGGGCCCTGATCTGCTTAGCACCACAGAGCCTGTGAGCGACAGACCCAGGACTGGAACCAGTTCTCCTGATCCTCAGACAGTGTAGATGGTGACTGGGTACAGATGGAACCTAGAGGGTATGTGACCAAGGATGCAGATGGTGGAGCATGAACTCCTCATGGGAAGCAGGATAATGCCCTTGGCTACCTCTCCACCCATCCCAGCACAGGGAGGGCCATGGGCTTGTAAACCCACATCTAGCCATGGAGGTCACCTACTTCTAGATGTGACCAAAAAGGAGGAAGAGCCCAGTGCCTTTCAATACAGAGGCAACACTGAAGACAGGAAGGGGCCTTATAGAGCAAGTAACTTGAACTCCCCTCTGCATTTGGATGTGGCAAACATTGACTGAGCCCTGACCACGTGCCAGCCACTGTTGGAAGCACTTAGCATTTTCTCATTTAATTTTCATGACAACTTCATAGATTGATGCTGCCATCACCCCCATTTTGTAGATAAGCAAACCAAGGTGAAGGGAGGCAAATTGACTGGGAAGTGGAGCTGGGATGTCCTACCCAGTCTGCTCTGGAGCCGCATCCCCAGTCACAGCTCTGTTGCCTGCCCTGTTGGCATTTTATTTTTGAAAATGTAAGGAAGGTCTTGGCACCAAGGAATTACTCTGCAGTTATCAGTTTAGTGAACGCATATGTGAATTAGTAAAAAATGGCCCACATGAATAACCTGTAAGTAGAAAATGATCTTAGAGAACTCTGAGTCCTCCCCACAGATGTGACAAGTATCTTTTCTGTAACACTCCAGCTGAGCATGACCTTGGTTTCCCCTGGAGATGGGGAGCTCACTTCCTGACTTTGTAGATAGCACTAGCTCTCAGAAGGAGCTTGGAGACTGAGACTGAGGTCCTGCTAGAGCATGAGATGTCACAACTAGTGGCCCTTCATGCCCCTCCACACTTCCCCCTTACCCTGACAAGGAAGGGGTCTGTATTTCCTAAGGATCCCCACTGAGTGGGGGTGCAGGTGAGCAGAGGGAGTCTGAGGTTACCCAGGATCAGATAAAGGGCCCAGTCCTGGATCAGACTGCCTGGGTATGTCCTCAGATGTGTCACTTAACACTTGCCCCATCCCAACCCCGCCTTTATCTGTAAAACCCACATTAAAAAGCGGCTCCTACCTCACAGGGTATAGCAAGGAGTTGATGGGATAATCCACAGGTCCTAGATGGGGATCCTTGAGACCAAGCTCCCAGCCCCACAAGTGCTCCTCAGACAGCTGCTCTGTCAGGGCACTTTCCAGACCCTATCCCTTCTCCTATCTTTGCCTCTGGAAGGCAAGCAGGGCGAAGGCCTGTTTTCATTTCATAGATGGCCCAAGGTGCAGAGAGAGGTTAAGCAACCTCCTCCAAGTGCACCCAACCCAGAACTGCAAGCCCAGCCGCTCCTGCTCACCTGACAGAGCTTGGTGATTACATCACAAGCCAGGGCCCTGAAGGCAGAGTAGTGGTGGGGAGGTTAGAGTGGGTGTCAGGAGTGGGGGAGTCACTGACGAGTATACAGGAAGTCACTGGGACTTCCCTGGTGTCCTTATTGGGATGGGTGGCATCTCTGGGGCCATGGGTATAGATCTCAGGGCCCTGGGGAAACTCTGGGGTTTTAGGGGTCAGGCTGTCTTTCTGAAGGCTGGTTTCTCTCCAACACCCCACCTCTCCTGGTATCCCCTTATCTGTGCTCAGCTTGTGGGGGTGGGGGGCAAAGCATCTTGCTGAGCAGAGCAGGCTCGTATGCCCATGGTCAGAGCAGAGGTCTTATCGGCAGTTGGAAATTTCCCCGGGTGAAGAGAGGGAGGTAATCTGGGGGCTGGGAACCCCAGTGAGGTCTGGGCTAGCCTCCAGGAATGGATCTGAGCTGTGGCCAACAGTTAGATCCTTCCGCAGGGGACTGGAGCTCTCCAACACTTCACCAGACCCGAATCCACCCTTGTTCCCATCTGTCCATCTGTCCATCCATCCTTCCTTCTTCTCCCTGGACTCATCTCTACCTCAGCTCCTTCATTCAGCCATGCTGGGCTGTTCCTTAAACACACCAAGCAGCCACCTACACAGGGCCTTTGTGCGTGCTGTTCTTGCTACCCAGAATGCTCTCCAGACATAATAAAGTCTACCTCCCTTATCACATTTAGACTGTGTCAAGTGTCAACCTTCTCAGAGAAAATCTAAGCCAACCCTCCTCCTCCATCATTCTCTTTCCCCTCCCTTTGTTTTATTTTGCCCCATAGTTCTTACCACTGGATGTATTTCCTATTTATATACTTATTGATTTATTATGTGTCTCCTCCAGCTCTAAGAAGGCAGAGATTTTTGTGTTCTGTTCACTGCTGTGTCCCCAGTGCCTAGGTGAGTGCCTGGTACACAGTAGGCCCTAAATGCATGACTGAATCTGTCCACCTGTCTAGCCTTCCATCCATCCATCATCTATTTCTCATCCCTACTTTTTCTCCATCACCTGCTGGTCACCCAGAATTTTCCTACACCAGTCCCTCTGCTGGGACTTGTGTTTGGTGATCTGGCAGGACACACAGACAAGGAAAGAAATGATTCTGACACTGGGAGATGGGCCCCAGGTGAGGGGGACCCCAGAGGGCCATGGGAGACACACAGTCCAATGAGGAAATGAGGGAAGGCTCCCAAGGCACATGTCTGTACACTCAGTGCCTCGCTTGGGGCTGGCCCACAGCAGCTCCTCACACAGACTTTGTCAAATGAATCAACAACTGTCTGGATGGCTTCTTGGAGGAGGTGGTAGCCCAGTTCTCAATATTGTGGATATTGGGGGTGGGAGTGGGAACCAGAGCCACCTGAGGGAGTGGATGCGTAGTGTGAGAACTCTGAAAGGCTCCCCCGGAGAACGGCCGGTCTCAGGTGAGGTCTGAAGTGTGGCCCAGGGGCCATGCAGGCAGGGTTGGGGGAGAGCGGTCCAGGAGGGGGCTGGGATGTTTGTGCCCCGAGCCTCCGTGGGGGCCTCGAAGGTGAAGCAGAGCCTGACTGGACCACTCTCCTCTGTACCCCCAGGATACCTGGGGCAGCGGCCCCTAATCCCTTCCTAGGAGGAAGCTATCCCTGCCCCAACCCTTTGTCTGTGTCAGCTCCCCTTTTATGTCTTACAGGAGGCTGGATGTTCTGAGAGTGGGGACCATGTCCCCCCCATTCCCCTGCACCCCGACTTCGCCTTTTGCCTCCAGCCAGCTGCTGGCTGTTGGCTTGTTTTTATTACAAGCAGGTGAATCTGGACCCAGGCTTTAGGTGGGACGTGAGCTCAGAGAGGAGGCAGCACTCACTCGCAGAATTGGTAATTATGCATGGGGTTCGGGGCAGCAACTCCCAACAGCCCTGGGGAGGGGGGCGCTGAGGCTCAGAAACATTCAGCAACTCCCCCAGCTCATCCAGGGTCCATGGGTGGGCCAGCCACCCACTGTCCCTGTGTAGAGGTGCTGAAAGCCCATTAAGGGCTAAGGTGAGGGGGTGTGGCACTCAGCACCCAAGGGATCAGGTCAGCCCCTGCAGGGAAACTCAGGAATGAGAGAGGGAGGCGGCAGCACAGCCATGGGGCCAGCCGGAAATGGGGCAGGACAGGCAGGCGGAGCCACACCTGGGGCCTCCTGCCCAGACAAGCTCAGGCTGGGTGTCTGTGATCCCTGGAGGAGGTGAAAGGGGAGGAGGTAGCCTATGCAGAGTCCAGCCAGGGGCCTGCCCAGACCTGAGGTAAGAATCTGCTGTTCGGGGTAGGGGACGGGGTGGGAAAGGTGGGGGAGTGTGGCTCCCAGCCTGGCCCACTTGACCTTGGCCGACCCCCAGGTCTAGTTCCTTGCCTGAAGGCATGTATGAGGCCTGGCCCTTGGCCTGCTCAGGGTTATGGGCTGATCCAAATCAGGAGGCTCTGGCTATCCTGGGTTTACCCCCGGCCACTCTGAGTGTGGGCTGGCTGTGCTTATGTGGTGGCCATCTTGGCACAGGGAAGCCAGCAGGGTGTGAGGTGTATTCCCTGTGCTCAGATGAAGCGACTGGAGGGCTGGGGGCCAAGGGGAGCCTGCAAACCTGGGTGTTTAGATGGGGAGGTAGGAGGCCTGTAGCCAGTGTCTCTGCTGGCTTCCTCTCCCGGTGCCTAGAGCCTGTTTCCAGGGATCCCATGGGAAACCGGTTTGGGAGCTGGTTGGCCCAGGTTGTTTAACTTTTGATGAGGGTGAGGGCAGTCTCCCCAGGTGAGCAGGGACAGGGCCTAAGCCTGGGGGTATATGCCTGTCCCTCTGGCCAGGACAGGGTCCTTCCGCCTCTCCCCAGCCCCCCTACCCAGCAGTGCAGCCCTCCCCCCGCCAACCCCTGGCTGCCAGAGGCAGGAGGTGAAAGTCAAACTGTTCCCTGAATGGTTGCTTGCCTGCCCTGGGCCAGGCCTCTGTGGTGAGACCCCGAAATGGTGGCCCAGGACACAGCAGGGTCGGGGAGCCATCGTGGAGGAAAGGGCCAGCCCTGCCAGTGCTTCTTGTGGGACCCCGACCAGGCTTTCCTTCTCTGGGCTGTTTCCCTGTCTGCCTCGAGGGAGGTGGGCAGGAACGGAGGTTTGAGAACAAAGCAGGGAGCTGGAGTCTTCCAGCTTCACCTCCACCCACGCAGGCTTAGTCTCCTGGCCCCACAGGGTCGCCAGACAGAGGCGGGGGGCTGGAGCTGGGAGGGGGCCTGGCACCTGGCCAGCTCTTTGCCGACCAACTCAGCTCCCTGGGGTGTGTGGGTGGTCAAATGGGCCCCTCATGTTCCCTCTGTTAATTAGGCCGCCCCTACTAATGAGTGTCTGTCATCCTCACCCCATTACACCTCCTGAGCCATCTGTGCCCTAGCACTTACGAGGAGGCCCTGGGGGGGTCCCTGGGCAGAGGCACAGTTTGGAAAGCAGTGCTTCTGGGAAGCACTGGGGGCATCTCCTGGGGTGAGGCTGGTCTTTCCACAAAGTGCACCTGACTATTTTACCAAAAGAAAAGTGACAGCAGCCCTGGTTTCCAGGGAAGGACACTGAGGCACCCTCTTACAACTCCTCAGGTGGGTCTCCTGCAGCAACACCTTCGCATTGTTCTCTGTTGGGCTTCACTGGGTGTGTGTATGGGGGGGGCGATGTGGCAGTGGGGTGCGTGGGGAGGTCAAGGTTGAGAGACTGGGCCCTGGGGAGCCTGTGGCAGTCAAGTGAGATGGCACATTGTCACCCCAAGACAAAGTGAATCCTGCTCTCTTTGCCCACTGCTGTGCTAATTTGTGGGTAGTCACTCAACCTCTCTGGGCCTCATTTGCCTCCCTTGGCATGGGAGTGACGATCCTCACCCTTAACCAGAGCCACCTGGCCCAAGTCTTGTGCATTGGAGCAGCTGACACCCAAACTTCACAGACCAGGGCTGGGGGCGCTGCTGACAGAAGGGGTACAACCATGGAGACATCAGCAGCAGCTGGGATGGCCTGTCTGGGCCCTCTTGTTCAGGAAGGGAGACTCCTATAGAGAAGGCAGAAGCCTCTTCTGTTCCCCGCAGGGGGGTAATTTGCATTGAAAGAGAGCCTGGGGTAGTGACAGCACCTGTTACTGCCCTACTCAGAGGCCCTGGCTACAGATGAGCCTGTGTGTCCCTGTTTTACACCTGCAGACACTGAGGCTCAGAAGCTCAGATCTGGATAGTTTGATGCCAGGTCCCATGCTGTGCTGTTTGGAAGACTTTGAGGGCAATGCTGGGAGGAGTCTAGGTGAGTTGAGGGGCAGCTTGAAGCCTCCCAATCACTGGGTCTTCCCCAGGCAAGGCTGCCTCTGATCAAATCACTCAGGATTCTCTTGGGAAGAGGGGTTCTCCCGGATGTCATGCTGCCAGGAAGGGCTGCATTTCTGGCTCCCAAGGCTGAGTGGTGAGGCACCACCCAGCCGACCGGCTCCAATCCTTTGAGCTGCAAAGGGACGCCTGATACTTACAGATGGCTAGGGTCTCACTTGAAGAAATTAGGCCTCTGGGTTCCCAGCCCTGCACCTGCTTCCCCACAACAAGAGTGGCCCATGCGGGCAGCATGGCAGTGGGATTGTGGAGAGGCCTTGTAGCTCGTCTGTGGTGGGCCTGCCTTTGCCCTGGGCTCAGAGGCTTCTGGAGGCTGGAAGGCAAGAATGTGGCCAGAATGACCTTCCGGGCCTGTTCTAGCTGGATCCAACCCTCCTGCCAAGTGTACTTGGGGGGCTGGGCTGAGATCAGACATTCTGTCATGCCTACGGAGAGGGGGCGGCTGCCCTGTCTACCTCCTATCTCGGGTAGCTGGGCACCCAGGCGTGTCTACCTTCTGGGGAGGTCAGCAGGAATGGCCCTTGGAGGCCCAGCCAGCTTGAACTTTGTCTGAGGACCTCTGTTGTGTTCCTGGGTGGGAGCATGGTGACCGTGGAGGGTGGGGGATGTCCGTCTGCGTGCCTGCCTGTCTGGGGCAGGCCCAAGGACACTTCTTGTTGACATGTGGTAAAGATGCCACTGGAACTGGGAAGAGGGTATTGGGAGAGGAAGCAAGCCTTGAAGTCAGATCCTGTGTGACCTTGGGCTGGGCTCCCTCCCTCTCTGAGCCTCAGTTACTTCAGCAAATGGAGAAAGCAAATCTTCTGTAGGACTGTGGGAGAAAATACAAGTCGAATACACAATAAGAGCTCAATAGTGGCACGTATGCTCTGAGTCTGAAGCCTTCAGGGGGTCAGAGTGGAAAGAGGTCAGTGATGGAGATAGGTGTGGACACAGGAGCTGGGCTGGTATCCGGGGGTGTCTTTTTCCAGACCATAAGCCCCAGTGCTTTTGAAACCTGATGCAGGTAAATGTGGGCAGGGCACCTGCCTGGGCTCCACCCCCAAGGGAGTCCAAGGGTGTTAAGTCTGTCCTTGGAGTACCAAATAAGGCCTCAGAAAACCAGCTTGGACCTGGGCGGTCTCTGCCTTCTGTTGGCCTGGCCTTTCATTCCTTAACTGGAGCTGGCATCAGCCTCTTGCACCCAAGCCTGGGCTTGAATCTCCATTAGACTTGTCCCATTTTAATGGCTGATGGTGTCTCTAGCCATCCCTGTGTCTTGGGTTTGTAAGGCTCCCTGCTCCTTCTCCAGCTGGGGGATGGGTGGTGGGTGAGAGAAGCAGGCCTAAGGCACACAGTTCCCTTTGTGAGGGCGGCTGAGTCACATGGGCAATGCCATCCCCCCAGGCGCTGGGGTGGCTGTGACGGGAGTTGGCATTATCATGGGACTGCGGCTGCCCCCACTCCTGTGGCCAGGAGGCTTTCCCACGGGAATGAACAGGGAGGTGGCTGGGAGCACGGGCCACAAAGCATGTGGGCCAGGTCACAGGACTTGGATTCGAGTCCTGGCTCTGCTACTGATGTGCTGAGAGGCTTTGGAAAAGTGCCCTGAGCCTCAGTTTCCATCTCTGTTAAATGGGAACAGTCATCACTGTTTATAGAGACAATGGACATGAAAGGCCTTTATAAACTGTTGAGTGCTGGGCCTTTGGTATCTGATGTTGGCCAACATTTGTTGAGTACCTACTGTGTGCCAGATGTGGTGCTCGATGATTTATGAGGCCACTCAGCTTGCAAGGGGAGAAGCCTGGACCTGAACTGTTCTTGTCAATAAAAACCCACCACCACGCAGGCAGTGTTTGCCCGTGACCCTTCCCGCAGGTGGGCACAGCTCTTCACTGTTTGCAAGGCTGCCCTGGTGAAGGGTTAGAGATGGAGAAGGGTAAGGCCTCTGGGAAGAAGTCCCAGTGTGTCCTTGCACTCGCCCAAGCCTCTGTCACAGTGTGTACCATGGATGTCCCGTCCTCCCTCATGTCCTGGGGACTACATGCCCTCTCACCTCCCTTATGGCCCCATCTCTGTCTCCTTTGCAGCACACGTCTGGACGCCCAGCCACAGACCAGCTGTATGGCCTTGGCTGAGCTACTTCATGTCTCTGACATGCGAGTGGGACACAGGTTCGAGAGGATGAAATATGAAGGACCCACATAGAGCAGAGCGTCTTACACAGTGAACCCTATGGACTCAGCTGCTATAATCAGTCCTGTTGGTACTAACAATAGGTAGTGTTGTGACTAATAATTTATTTGGTTTCTCTCCTCTGACTCCCAGAGCCCTCTGGGGGCTTTATGGTGCCAATAACTGACTCCCCAGGGTCACCATGATGTGAGCCGGGCTGATCTCCCCACCCCCTGGCGCCTGGCTCAGTGCCCAGCACATAGTAGGTCTCTGAGAAACCTGATGAGAGAGCAGGCAGAACTTGGCGGGCCACCTCCTGCCCTGGCTGGGCCACCCCATAGGCCTTTCATGTGTGGCCAGAGTGGCAGCTGGTTCTGGGCTTCTGCGTTCCTTGCTCGGACATCCAGCCTGGAGGGCCCCTGCCAACTGCAGAGAGAGTGGTGCTGCCGACCCTCCACCCGTGCCTTGCTGGCCAACACCCTCTGTGGTGTGTGTGTGTCGGGTGAGTGACTGCTGTCCAGCTGGCCTGGACCCTGGGGAACAGCTGAGGCTGCCCCAGTGACCAGCTGGCCTTGCCCTGAAGGACAGACCTTGGGGAAACCGAGGCTTGGAGGTGGCAGCTTTCCCAAAGACATGGCATGTAAGGGGCTCCCCATCCATTTTTGGAAAGCTTACTTCTGCTCCCTCGTTTCTTGGCCTCTAGCGTGGGCCAGCCCCTCCTTCCCCATCAATGAGGTAATAACTCCTGTGGCCCTGGGAGGGAGCAGTGGACTAGACATGGACCCAGTGGCCACAGAGCCCACCTGCTCCAGGCACCTGCCACAGTCTGGATGGCAGGCTGACCGCCTGGAGAAACCTGTGGCCTGGGGGCCTCCCTGCACCCCAGTGTATAGCTTTATTGCCCTTCCTCCTCCCTGAAGCTTGATTTATGCAGGCAGGTGAGGGGTGGACTTCACTTGCAGTGACCCCTCGCCTCCTAGGCTGCCTTAAAGAGCTTCCACTGATGCTGTATTAGGTGACTTTTCCAGGCCAGTCTTCTAGAATGCAGATCCCTGTGAGAGAGAACAGACCTCAGTGCCCTGAGCATCCACTGTGTCCAGAACCATCTCCAGAGGCCTGGGGAGGCTGGATTCATGAATAGTTAGGAGAGCCAGCTGTGGAGCCAGACCACCTGGGCTCCTGTCCCAACTCTGCCCCTTCCCAGCTGTGTGACCTTGTGCAAGTTAATTCTCTTCTCTGGGATTCATTTCTCTTTCTTCTTTATCACCACATTCACTGCAAATGTTGACTGAAAGCATATTAAGTGCCAGGCACTGTTCTGAGCAACACGTTTTCCTGTGGTGCAACAGCAATGGCACCAGGGAAGAGTCTGGAATGTAGTAAATGATCAGTAAATGTAATCATTATTATTATTACTGTTGTTATTGTTGCCGACATCACTTACCCTCATTAGGTTTTGAAATCCTTATAGCATCTGTGATTTGGGAATCATTTGTTCACATTGGAGGGAGGATGGGGAGTCCCCACCCCACAGGGCAGGCTGTTGGGCCATCTGAAGCTTCCCGTCTCTCAAGGTGGCCATGAACCTTAGCAGTGGGAGGGGACTGCTGATAGAGACCAGTGGCTAGAAAATGGGGTAGGGGCGTCAGACTATTTCAAAATTTCTCTCTTTGAGCTTTTGGAACCACCAGCAGTGGCTTCTTACCTGGGCCTCAGTTTCCCCTTTGGCAGAAGGTCACACGTCTGCTAGGTTTGGACTGGCAGGTCATTTCCAGACACCCCTGGGGGTCTCAGAATCCAGAACTTGAGTCTTGGATTGTTGAAACCATGAGTGCTTGGGGAGCACTGAGATGAGTCCCTTTGCTGGGAGGACTAAATGAGGCTCAGGGAGGAGTCAAGGTCAGGCGGCCAGTAGTGCATGGCCTGGCTGGCCGCATGCCAGGTTGCTTGACACCTCCCTTCCCCAGCTTGCCTTCCGCTGTGCCTGTCAGCGCCGACTCCTGCCTGCTGCCAAGGAGGCTGGACTTTCCTTCAGGAAGGGGCAGTTGTCGCCTGGGTCCGGGGGGTGGGGGCAGCATCTGGGCGGCCTGTTGCCATAGCAACCCTGGCCTCTCTCGGAAACTCTGGGGAGAACAGCTCTAGGGAAGCGCCAGATGGAAGGCGAGGAGCAGAGATATCTCCAACCAGGATCCATCCATGAAGCTTGGCACCTGTCTGCCTGGATGTGGGGTGAGGCTGAAGTGCCCCCTTGCCCAGCGCTGAGTCATGGGCATGCCCCCAGTATCCCTGCCTCAGCTCTCTCAGCCCTGCCCCCTCCCAGCCTCCCTCTGAGAAATCCGTGACTCACGTATGGTCCCGTCATCCCCAGCAGAGCTAGGAGGAGGGAGGAGCCCAGCTGGGGCAGAGGGGGGTGTCCCCCCCACCAAAACACACTCAGGCACCTCCCCCGGCTCCACACTGGCTGCCTGCCTTGCCCTGCCGCAGGAGAGGGGCTGGGAGCCTCCACACCACGGGCTCTCTCTCAGCAGCGGGACCACAGCTGGCAGGTTGAGCCTCGGCGGTGGATCTTGAAAGGCAATTCAGCTGCCTGGCCCCATGCTGGACCTTCTAACTGTCACCAGGTACCAGATGGAGGGCATGAAAGCAGGAGGGAGGAGGGATGGGGGTGTGTGCGGCAGAGGGTGGGGCGGTGGTAGACTGGAGGACTGAAGTCTTGGTAACTAGTTCGGAGCTAGCCCACGTGAGCAGTGCTGTGCGGGGTCTCTAGAGTTGGGGGTGGATGGACAGGGAGATGCCTGGGAAGGGGATGGGGCCCCAGAGGATGAAACATGTCAGAGCCACTAGCTGGGGAAACTGGGGCTCAGAGTCATAGAGTCACTGGGCCCAGCGAACTGGGGTCTGCTCTCTGGGTAGTGAGATAACCATCCTCTCCTGCTCCCGTGTACAGATAGGAGAACCAAAGTTGTGAGAGGCAGGGGGCTTATCCCCAAGGTCACAGAACAAGTCTGGGGATAGAAAGCCAGGATCTGGCCCCAGGGAGGAGAGGGCGCCGCAGGGGACTAGGCACAGGGCTCTTGCAGCCCTCACCTGCAGCTACCTGGGGGCTGCGTTCAGGGCTCCCAGTGAGCTGGGGACAGTCTGGCTCTTCATCACCCAGGCCACCTTTGGGAGGAGATGGTTCTGGAAGTAGGGTCTGAGCATGGAGGACCTGGGATTAGAGAGAATACCCTGGGAACCAGTGGCAGTAGATGGGGAAGCAGAGGCTGAGGACTCGCTGCTTGCCAACTGCCAGACCCCGGGCCCTCATCTGCCTGGCACAGATAGGGCCTCCCCACCACCAGTTCCCACCTGGGGCAACTGCTGGTTCTTGTCCTCCCTGCCTCCCCAACCAGCCTCCTTCCTGTGGGGCTGAGCTGGGGTCTCCCTTGGCCCCATGGGAGGAGGCTGGTGTTTTTTTTTGACTGAGAGGGTTGGAGAGCATGAACTGAGGCAGGGCCCCCCTCTACCTACCCCACTCCCACTCTGCCTGGAACTGCTCTGGCCTCAGCTAGGTAGCGTGGGGAGGAATAGCCTCTGTGGCTATAGAGGGCCAAATACGTTATTCTAATAAATAATTATCCAGCACCTATGATGTTCCTGGTACTGTTCTAGGGATGGTGGACATGGCAGCGAATGAGACAAATAAGGTGTCTTAGAACTCATGGGTGGTCCAGACCCAGAACCAAGGCCCTGCCCACTGCCGCGGATTTCCTCAGGACTGACTCCTTGGGGCTGGAGACTGAGCAGGAAGAAGCGTCTCCAGTCAGTGAGAACTGCTGGTTGCCAGGGGTCTCATGGGGTCTTCACTGCCCATGTCCAGGGATGGGACTAGCTCTTGGGGCCAGACCTGATCCCCCTTTGCTGCAGGGGCCCCAGGGACCTCAGTCATAGCATCATCGTGGCCACCTTGCCTTGCCTGTCCCTCTGGGCCCACGTACTAAGTGGGCGTGTGGGGGTGATCATAGCTGTCCTGCCTCCCGTGGTCCTGGGGCTCAGCTCTGAAAGTGTTAGGTCATGAAGGACACCATTCCAGGTGTGGTCTGGGATGGGGAGGCTATGCTAGGCAGTCTGCACTGTTGTTGCCACTTCTGTTCCCTGGGCCACTGGGCAGGGCCCAGTCAGCATGGCTGGGACATCCTCATCTGGTCAGGGACACAAACAAACAAGGCAGTTAGGATCTGAGGCTGGGGAGTGAGATAAGCTTGCTAGAAGCGGAGGGGAGAATTTTCCTACTGGGAGGACCCAGAGGCTCTGCAGAGGGCATAGAGGCTGGCCATGGAGGCTGGTGGTGAGGGGAGGAGGGTTTGGCTTGCATGTATGGGGATTGGGGTGGGGGAAGGTAGCATTCCTGGCAGAGGACACTACGTGGGAAAAGTTTTGGGAATGATGAGAACAGGGGTGGGGGGGTGGGGCAGTGATGGCACTGGAGATCTGGCAAGGGTCATTTTTGTGGCCTGAATGCCAGGCCAGCAGGTCCCAATCTGCTCTCAGGGGAAGGGGTGATGGGAAGTCTTGGGTAGTACTGCAGCCAGAGGGTGGGGTGGGGTTGGGGTCGGGGTCTGGGTGCCCAGGCTGCCACTGCAGCTGGATGGGGAGGGAGGGTTGTGAGGCAGGGCTGGCCTGGCTGCCCTAGGCCTGGGCTCAGGGGCTCCAGGCTCCTGCTTGGAGGGCAGCTTCATGGCTGTGGAGACAGAGGTGGAAGAGTTGGCCACGCAGCCCAGGAGAAAGACGGTAAAAGAGGAGGCAGAGCTGTGGCCAGGTCTGTGCGTTGTGGGGTGGCCTTCCTAGCAGGGCCCAGCATGACAGAGATGGGAGGGGGAGGGCAGGGACAGCCTTCCATGTGGCCTCAAGTGGGCCGCATGGACTATGCTCCAGCTGAGCTGGACCTCAGGTCACTTCATCTTCAGTAAGAGCTGCCTGTGAGTCATGAGTGGTAGGGGCCACACCCATGTCAGGGATGCAGTGAAGAGTTGGGTCAGGGATGGTGAGAGGATGGAGGTAATGTGACAACACAGCCCCAATTCTCACTGCCGCCGCCCTACCAAGAACCAGAGGAGGCTCAGCAACTCTAACCCCAACCAAGACTGGCCCTGAATCTGCCTTCTGACTCACAGCAGATGGGGCATCACGTGAGCAAACCCAGCAGCTGGGGGGACCAGGACCCCAGGGACCAGGCAGATGGCAGGTGGGGGCAGGGCAGGACTGGCACAGAGGCCTTTTAAATGGGGTGGGGGCTGGTTTCTGGCTGGGCCTCAGCCTCCCCAGGCTTGCCCTCCACTGGTCTGTCCTCACGTCCCCACAGGAGTTCCTTGAGGCCCCCTGGGAGCCCTGCAGATTCAGGGTCAGGCCAGGGCTGCTGTGGGGAGGAGCTTGGGACACACGCTTTCTGACCCCTTGTGGGTGCCTGCCTGGACACAAGTGGGCTGAGACATCCCTACAGGCCCCTCAAGACTCAAACTCTCCCTGGTTTCCTGGTGGGTCAGCTGGGCTAGAACAGTCCTGAACCTTCCAGCCCTCAGCCTCTGCCAGGCCCCAGGCTTAGTGCTTTACATGCACCTTTATGCCTGCGAGGCATGAGCTCCTGATGTGCCCACTTTAGAGACAGAGGACACTGAGGCACAGGAGGCTTACACAGGAGTGACTGCTTATCGTGGGGGCTCTTATCCACTGCGCTCTCCTGCCTCCTCACTGGGGAGGGGGCCCCTCGCCCAGGCCAGATTCTGTGCTGGGGACCAGAGGACATGTGGCCTTGTCTCGAACCCCATCCCTGCCATGCTTCTCTGGGGAGACAGGACCCATGGGGATAGAAAGGCTGCTTGCCTGGGGAGAATCCTGGCTTTGTTAGTCTCTGGTTGTGTGAACTTGGGCATCTGGGCCTCATTTTCCTCACCTAGAAAAAATGGATAACGATGTCTGTACTTCAGGGGACTGTTGTGAGCCTTAAGGAGGTAATGGAGTGAAAGTGTGCACAACAGCACCTCACCCATACGTCAGTCAGTATTATTATGATCTCCCCCTTGGGCAGATGGGTACACTGAGGCCTGGAGATAATGTGTAATAATTTGAGGAGTCTTCTTCCTGCCTCCCTGCCCCAGGAGAGCCAGAGCACCTGGGCACCAGGAGGACCCACCCCTATCCCCAGCCTGACTTGTGCTTTGTCGCGGAGGCCAGTGTGGTGGGCATCGGGCTCCTGGGCTGGCGCTGGCTCAGGTTCTGGCGGTTTGTGGTGCACTTGACAGTTCCAGGCAGGCAGAGATAAAAGCTGAGCCCTGGACGAACTGGCAGAGCTTGCAGACACCAGTGGACAGGCCTCTGCATTAGAGGAAGATGGCTTGGGGGTGGGGGCCTCTCTGTCCTGGAGCCAGTCCTGCTCCGGTCCCCTGAAAGACTGGTGGTTATACGGCTAATGGCTCCGGCCTGGCTCCCTGGGCTCAGGGCCACTTAAACTCTCCAAACGAGCAACAGTGGCAGACCAGAGCCACCTCTGCCACCTCTGCTCTCCCTCCCAACCTCAGGCCTGTGCCTTCCTGCTCCCAGAAGCCCTGACCTTGTCTCTCTAGGCCCACAGGGGAAAGCAGAGGGCTTCAGAGGCTCGTATCCTGCTATCCAAGGTCACAATCTCTGTAGACCTCAGTGTCTTCACCTCTATGCAGATGACACTACCACCCCTTGGCAGGGCTGTTACTGGAATTTGGGGAAAATGGCTGCAAACTGTGTACTTAGCACAAAGTGCAGCTTGGACAGCTCCTTCCTAAGCCTCAGCTGAAGGTTTTGTTTCAGGTTTGGTCACAGGACAGTTCAGGTAGAACTAAGTTCAAATCCTTGAAAAGTGAACTTGAGCAGGTGGCTTAATTTCTCTAAGCCTCATTACCTTGGCTGTAAAATGGGCATAAAGATACCTGAGTCTCTCATATCTACATGAGACCCTGTGGGATTATCTGAGACAGCCCCATGCTGCAGTGGCCCATAAGCAGTAGACGCCCCTCTCCAGCTGTCCTGGTCCTTTGCCCCTCCATCGCCCAGCTCAGCTGTCCCCAGGGAGAGGCAACACAAGGTGGGTAGGTCTGCGGCTGTCTAGTTCTGTACCAGCTCCATCAGCTGTGTGAACTTGGACAGGTGCATTAGCCTCTCTGTGCCTTGTTTTCATCATCTTTCAAAGGAGGATAGTCTTGAGAAGGTTGAGTCATAACTCTTAAGCACTGGGTATAACGCCTGGCACACCATAAGCAATGTTGTCATTGCCACTATTCTGGGCCACCGCCAAGCCCTTCTCTGAGGGAGCAGCAGGGAGTTTATCCCAAGCATCAGCCCTGTCCTCCCATGGTGTCACTGCGTAAGGCACCAGCTCTCGGAGAGCCCGCCTTCTTGAACACGCCCATCCAATGGGGTCTCAATCTGCTGACCTAAGGAGTCATCCATGAATGGGGGTCCCCCTTTCTTCCTGCGACCCATGACCTGACTTGACCACTATCCCAGGCCTGCAGGGGAGACCTGGGTTTGAGCTGGGCTGGTTTCCTGGGGAAGCTGAGTCCCTTGGCTCCTGGGGTCTGCGCTGGATGGCCAACTGCTTCTGGGTCCTTGGCCGAATCTGGCCCTCAGGGTGTGGCTCTGTGGCTGGCACTCTGGTTTCTGACCCTGTGGTTGGGGGACAGCTGCCCAGATCCACCTGCCTTGATGGTGACAAATGTGAAGGGTGAACGCCAGGGGCTGGCTAGGGCAGCTGAGTCATGCTTGGCCTGGGGCCCTCTGCCCACTGCTCTTCTGGCTTTGTCACCAGCTGGGCATGTATCAACCCCACAGGGCGACTCATAACCCAATCCACCCCCCAACCCCTGGTGCATACAGCTTCACTGTCTACAAAGACCCTCTTTCAGTCTTGGGTGCTATTGTTCTTGGAGATTCGCATCTACATTTCACAGATGAGGAAGGAGGCCCCTGGTCCCCTGGCCAATCAGAGGTTGTCTCCTGCCTCCAAGTCTGGACCTTTGCCCATGGCCCCCAGATGATGTTTCCAGCTGAGGTCATGAGTTCCCTGTCCCTGCAGGTGTGTGGCAGGGAAGTGGTAGAGGGAACTTGGGCATCATGTGGGATCCTTCAGGGCTCCCCCAAGTCCTGAGTGTTTCTGGCCCTGGTGGGGAGAGGCACCAGTTCCCACATTCTTCCCGATCATTAGTCCCCAAGCCACACGTTGGTCTTTCTAGCAGCACCAGGTGATGTTTGTGTGCAGGTGGCGCCTCCATCTAGAAACCCTCTCCATAGTCTTGCAGGACTTCCACCATTAGTACCAACCATTGCGAATTCAGAGGCTCCTACTAGTGAGTAAATAGCTCATTGAGCCTGATGGGTGGTACAGAGGGTGAGAGGGTTCCGGGTGAACAGGACTGGCAGGAGGCAGGAGGGTCTGATGGAAGAGTTGGGAAGGGGGGACACTCACCTCCCAAATGATCAGGTTGTGGATGCTGCCCCCTGCTCTCCCTCATCCAATAGGCCTGCGCCTGGGTAGATGTGTTTCTGACCCCGTGGCACTTCCCCCTCCCACATACCTGCATGTGACATCGCCTGGTGAGAGCTGTGGGCAGTGGGCAGGGCCGAAAGGAGTCCTCGTGCAGTTTCCTCAGAGCTATGCTTAACCTTTCGTCCATGCTCATGCCTGCCGCACCCTCTTGGGGCTCTGCCACCTGTGTACATGCCCCAGATCAGATGGGCAAAGTCTTTTCTCCAGTTCCTTGGAGGGGTGCCAAGAATGCCCAGGTCTCGGTGCCTGGACTGGGGTAGGGAAGCTAGGCCCTGGTGCAGCACACATCGCTGTCTGTGGTGGAAAGAACAGCCAGTGCCTCCCCACGGAGACCCTGCAGCAGGTGTCAGCAGGCCCAGGAGTCTGGCCTCTGCTCCCCAACCTGGGTTTGGAGACCTAGGGCCAGGAGCTGCAGTAACTGTTGTCCGGGTGGGATGAGAGTGTTTGTGGACCTCATGGATCTAGAGGTGAGGGTCTGGCCCCTACTCCAGGGCTCTGATGCCTTGGGCCCCTCGTGCAGCCTCTTGGGCTTCATGTCCACTTCCTTAGAGTGGTTGACACCACTTCTCCATGTCCCGGAAATTCCAAGGCTGGAGTTGGGGTGCCATGCAGGACAATGGGCACAGCATAGGCAAGGAGTGCACAGAGCTGGATTTGGGTCCAGTTTCACCAGCTATGTGACCCATGGCAAGTGGCTTGCCCTCTCTGAGCCTCAGCTTTCCCAGTTGTAAAATGGGCTTAATAATTCCCACTCCTCAGAGGGTGGCTGTGTGCGTTGCAAAGGAGGTCAGGGGCACATCATGTTGTCTATGCTTGCATCCGGTTCCCGTCACTGCTCTGACTCCCTCATGAGTCTCTGCAGGCTCATCCTTGGGATATACCTGCCCCAGGTGCCCTGACCCCAGGATCCTCCCTGGCCACAGGTGTTTGATATTTTCCCTCCTTGATTTACCTTGGGGAGCTCCTGGGGAGACAAGATGGAAGCCTGGCATTTGCAGCAGTGGGAATGTGACCTACCATCATCAGCAGATCCCATCCCTAGGTCTCCTCTGGCCCTGGGCCACAGGAGCAGGTGTTGAGAGCTGTCACAATAGTTACTTTGCCTTCATGGAGACAGAAAACTCAAGTTTTGATCACAGATTCTGATGGCATCTCAGATATCAAGAAATCCAGTCCCTGTGAAAGTATGTCTGCAGTCCCAGTAGTTTAGGAAAGCCTTGGACTCCCAGGCTTCTGCACTGCAGGACTTCTTAAGAGCCTTTACCAGGTGGCTCTGTATTAGAGGTGAAGTTTCAGGTCCTATCCTTGTTTTCAGGCTATGCACAGTCTTGGGAGCCTCTTTCTGGCCAAGCACCTGGCAGAGGTGTGTATGGTCCTAACCCAGTCAGAAGCTGGGGAGCAGGGATGGCTCAGTGTTGGAATCCCCCTGCCCTGAGCATCAGGAGCTGGCTTCTATTGGGAAGAGACTTGGAGCCTACCTGGCGTGAGAGAGTCTCAGCTTTGTCTCACTCATTTTATTTAACTTGGAGTCATTGAACATCTACTGTGGACCAGGCTCTGCCGTACTAGGTCCTGGAGATACAGGTATTGAGAAAGACGGACAAGACAGAGCAAACATGGAGAAATGGATAACAAGCAAATCACAAGGTCATTTCAGGCAGTGTTAAGTGCTGTAAACTTAGTAAGATAAGGTGAGATATGGAAGGGAGGGATGGATATTTTTGGTTGGGTGGACGTGGGAGGTTTCTTAGGAGAGGGGACATATGAATTAAGACCTAAGAAGGAACCAGCCAGGGAAAGAACCCAGAGAGAATGTGCTATGTTGCAGAGAAAGTATGTGCAAAGGCCCTGAGGTGTGTCTGAAGATAGACAGAAGGCTAGCGCGCTGGAGTTGGTGAAAACAAGGAAGAGGTGGGGTGGCATAAGTAGGAGGGAGTGGAGTCACTAGCTTATTATTTTGGCAGTCATGCTTCTCCATGAGTGTCAGTTATCTGATTTATGAGCCTTATCATTTTGTCCCCGACCTCCACCCTGGTCAGGAGTGTTGTGGGTGTTAAGTGAGGATGGTCAATCTCTGGCAGAGACTTGGTTCTGGGCAGCTATGGACTTTTGTAGGTTATTATTATTATTATTATTATTATTATTATTATTATTATTATTACAAGTGTTTGGTGACTATGGGTGGGACCTGGAATCCTGTGCCTCTATTTCTCTGTGTGTTGCGGCAGTCAGTGAGCACCAAATCTGTGTAAAAAGCCCGGGGTACCCCGTCTGTGCCCTGACTCTGGCTCTCATGAACCGCAGTCCCTGCCATCTCCTTTCAAGCATAGGATCTTTTGATCCAACAGTGACTGCCTTCTCTAGCCCAGCAGGCCCTGGAATCCTTTCCGGGCAAAGGTTCCACCGAGAACAGCAACTCCTTTCTTTGCTTTCTTTTCCTCTTCCTCCAAGGGCCAAAAATAGTGCCTGAATAGCACACAGCTCTGGGCCGACAGCGAGACAATAGCCACCTCCTGGCTCTGGTCCATCTGTGGGGGAGGAGGTGGTGGAGTGCACCGGCACACCATCCCATGGCCCCAGCCCCTGCTGCCTTTCCCATGGCCTCTGTCAGAAACCATCCCAAATCCCCTCCATCCCCTTGGAGTGAGATTGCCAAGGGGATTCCTGCTTATTCTGGGGAAGTGCTCTGAGACCCTGGGCCCCTTAGCCCCTAAGCTGTCTCACCCTCTCTCTTGATCTGCCGCTGGTCTGGAGCTGAAGGCCTCAGAGGGGGCGCCCGCAGTCCTGGTTCTCTTCTGGGCCCTGTATGGCACATGGAGGCCACCCATGGCTTTGATGTCCTTTTCCCTTTGACTCAATGGCTGTGAAGGACTTTTTAGAGGTCAAAGGGATGTGCCCTCTTGAGATGAGGTGAGCTCCCTGTCACTGGAGGTGACCAAATAAAGTCTGGATGTGCACTAGATGGGGGATAGTCAAGTGTCAGATGGACATTGGGTCTTCATGTCTCAGAGGAGATCATGATTTGAATTCCATACACCTCTCTTACCAGCCTTAAGTGGCCTTGAGCAAGTCACATCACATTCCTGAGCTTCTGTCTCCTCATCTGTAAGGTGGGTTCAATAGGGCTAACTTTGTAGAGTAGTGGAAATGGATCTCCAGAATGTCTAATGTAGTGCCTGGCACACAGTCGGGGTTTCAGAAGCTTTGCTTTTGTTCTCTCCCTCCCCAGACTGGTACTTACTCTGGGGCACAGAAAGGAGGGTTGACCCATTGTTATCCCCCAGGGAGCCCTAGAGGAAGGCCCTACAGCTAATTCAGAAGAAAGATTCCTGGTGGGTTGTGGCAATCTGGGAAGACTTCCTGGCAGAGATACTCCCCTGAGATGCTTCCAGGGAAGTATCATGTGCATTCTGTGCTCGTGGCAGCCAATAGTGGGGATTAGAAGGGTACCCTGTGTGGGTTGAGGCCAAGGCCACAGGCTGGCAGCCTCCAGGGGCAAGTGTAGTAGGCATTTTTGATCACAGGATTTTAAAGTCAATGTTGACAAACTTAGGCAGATGTCCCCCAGTGCTCCCTATAACCTGGTGTCTTAAACTCTGCCCTTTCTGCTGCCAGCTCCCTGCCTGGCCAGCAAGCAAGTTAGGGGACTTGGGCACAGGACAAGTTAGGGGGGCCTGTGCTGTGCTGGGTTGGAGCTAGGCAGTGACGTAGTCCCTGCAGCTGCCAATGGTTGCCGGGGCAACGGTTGCCAGGGGCTGCTGTCACCTGCGCCCCTTTTCTCGGGCTGCCCGCTTTGTTTGAAGCTCAAGCTTGGGTGAGGATAAGGGGGTGGGGGCTGGGGTGGCTTAGCTTCAAAGTCCCCCTCTGGCCTCTTGAACTGGGGAGAAACTGACCCACCACCCGAGGGGCCGCAGCCTGCAAATAAGGTGAGCCCTTGGCCCACTCATTCATGCTCTTTATGTATTTGTAGTCCACTTGATGACACAGAGGAGTCTAGGTACAATTCTTCCCCTCCTCCCCTCCTCCCCTTCTCCCCTCCTCCCCTCCTCCCCTCCTCCCCTCCTCCCTCCATCCCTCTCACTCCTGCTCCCACCCCTCCTCCTCCCCGCATCCCCGCGCCCCCCTGCTTCCCACCCTCTCTTCCCTTTCACTTGTTCACCCCTCCCCTCCTTCTCCTCCCCCTCCCCTTTTCCCCTACATTCCCCTTTATCCCTCTTCCTCCTCTTCCTTCTTCCCAACATTGAAAGCTTAGCTGATGAGTAGGTTGGGGTTGGGGCTGGAGTGACACTAGGGACCCTGGGAGAGTCAGAGATGCTACTCTAAGGGGAGTCGCTTAGTTAGACAGCAGCCTCCAGAATGTTGAGGAAGTGGTTGGGGGTGAGGACCTCACAACCCACACCCCTCCCCTCATCACACTCCATTTAAATTCAATTTCAGTCTCTGGGCTGCACCCCCTCTATCAAAGACAAGCCTCTGAGGATGTTGGGAGGAGGTGTCCAGGTCTGTGGTTGACTGAGAGCGTAGGAGTGGGGCTGGGATGAGGAGGTCACCTGGGTGGTCTTGACAGCCCCCAGGACCAGGTCCTTGGGGAAAAAGTTCAGCTAGTCCCAAGGAAACACATTTTTAGAAGTATCTTTTACTGTGAGTTTTAAACAGAAGCCCTTTCTGACTGTCAGATAACGTCAAGAGGAAACGAGCAGTGAAATCAAGGAGCAGGCACCTCCATCACCTGCCAGCTGTGCGACGTCCAGCAGGTAACTCCACCTTTTAGGGTCTCTGTTTCCTTGTTTGTTAAATGGGCATAGTGGTACTTGTCTCATAAAATTTTGGGGGAGAATGAAATGTGTTTATTTGTGTAAAGAGCTTAGAATCAAATCTTGCGTTTTCTGAGAGCTTCATTGATGCTAGCTGTGTGACTGGAGGTAGGGAGCGCCCTGCCTGTGGGGTGTGCTAACAGCATGCAGGGACCATTGATGCGGTGTGGGTCCTCAGTGAGCTGGGGTGGGATCTGGCTCTGTGCCTCCGCTGACCTTCCCTGGAAGGGGCTGGACCCTCAGCCTTGCCCAGGCTGGCAGCCATCTTGGGGGAGGATGCCTGGCTCTGTGACCTGTCCACTTCCCAGCCAGGGATCTGAGACCTGGAGGAGAGAAAAGAAAGGGAGGGCTGGCGGCTGACCTTGGGAATGCTAAGGGTCTGATAGTCCAAAGATGGGCGTTCTGCCAGGCTATGGGGAGTCAAGCTGCAGCGCCCCAAAAATGAGCAGGGAGGTAACTGGGCTGACCTTGTGAGCCTGGCCTTGGGCAGTGTGGGAGCACAGATGCAGAAGGGGAACTTGATCCAGACAGCTGAGGTCTGCCTGTGGTTTTAGAAGGAAGAGGGGCTGGCCAGGAGAAGGAGATGGCCTGGCACCATCTTTGCCCCTTGCTGTCAGCTGGGAGGTAAGCCCTGCCCTTCCCTGTAAGCATCTTAAGGCCCTGGGCTATGGAGAAGACAGATGGGGGACAAGGATCATAATCACCTATTCAGCAGGGGTGGAAGCTGAGGCCCAGAGAGGGGACAGGCTGGTCCAAAGTTCTCAGGGCCAGTTAGCTGCGGAGCTGGTTCTGGACCTTCTGCGTCTGACTCCTGCCACCCCTGCCCTGGGAGCCTGCATTCCCTGGGCAGGTGCTGCCTGGTGAGAGCCCTGGGGTCCCGAAGGCAAGCCTCAGCTGCTCCTTGTGGGGAGGGCTGTGGGGAGACCTGGCTGGGGGCTGCAGACTGCCCCGGGAGCATGGAGCTGGACACGGCTGGCACCAGTGTCCCTGGACAGCTTGTAAAAAGTCCCACTGTCCAAGCTCCAGCCCAGACTGGGCCAGATCTAGGACCTTTCCTAATCACTCCTCTTCTTTGAGATTCTAGGTCTCTTCCATCCACCTTCAAATTCTAAAAGGCTTTGATTTTCTGCTTCTAAAAGCTCTTGCATCCTCAAAGCCTCTCTCTCTCTCCCCCTCCCCCTCCCTCCCTTTCAGTCCCAACATTCTAAGTATCTCAGCTACTTGAGGCCCAGCTGAGGGCCCAGGTGGCTGAGGTTGACTTTAAAGGAATAGCCAACCTGGAAACAGGGCTGGCAGTGCCCTTTTCCCCAAGAGCTGGTGCTGCTGAACAAAGGGAGGTGGGATGGGGCCAAACATACCCCAGGTTCCCTGGGGACCTCTTGCCTGGAAGTGTCAAAGATGATGATGAGTTGCCCTCGGGAACATCAAAGCCTAAATGACTGCTGCAGCCCATCTTTTGCTAGTTAATGGCCTCTGGGACAGCTCAGAGGGGAGGGGAGGGGGCTGGAGGCTGAGCAGGGGGATGCTGACAGGTTTCTTATCTGCATGGTATCAGGATTTCTGAGAGCTTTTTTTTTGATAACAGGCATCCTGCTTACCAAAAAAGGATGTGCCGTCATGTTGGGCTGGGAAACTAAGTCCAACCAAGCTGTGGATTTTCTTTCTGCAGGATTTATCAGAGCCTTTGATATGCTAATTCACAAGACCAACTAAGGTCTGCAGTATGTCCCTAATTGGGGAACTAGTGCTTCTTAGGAAGTACTTGGCGAAGTTACATCATGGTTAAGTCAGTGAGATAGTCCCAGAGAAGGGAAGGAAAGGACTCTGGAGACCACAATGGCTAAAAGCATGGGCTTTGAGGTGGAGTGGACTTGAGCTTGAATCCTGGATTGACTATTTACTTGTTCTATGATCTGGGACATCATTTAACCTCTCTGGACTTCGGTTTCCTTATGTTTTTATTTTGCAGGGGGTGAGGTAATTACTTTTATTTATTTACTTTTTCTTAATGGATACATTGGGGATTGAACCCAGGACCTTGTGAATGCTAAACATGTACTCTACTACTGAGCTATACCCGCCCGCCTTCAGTTTCCTTATCTTTAATGGGAGGACAATTTGCTTCATAGAGTTAAGGTGAGGATTGACTGGTAATTTGTGAAAAGCGCTCTGCATGATGCCAGGTGCAAATTAAGCACTTGCCTAACGAGAACTGTCATCCTATCCTCCCTTTTCTTGGATTCTAGGGTCCTTTTCACTGCGCCACATAGACCTGTTTACTCGCACTCGCCATCAGGTGTTCTGCCAGACACTGCGTGGCTGGAGTGCGGGGCAGTCGGGTGAGGATGTGGAGTCCTGAGACCCAGGGTATCAGAACCTTTACAGACAGGTCACAAGGCTGGCATCCCAGAGAGGAGGACTAGTGTGTGCAGAGGCTGGGAGGCGGGAACACCCAAGCCCAGTCTCATCTCTGGTAAATATATGTTGGCTTCTCTGAGGCCTCCTAGGCAAACACTCTGGTTCCAGATAAAGCAGGCTGCAGGATGGGTGGCTCTGGGTAACTGGCTTTCAGGGAGAACCCAGCGTCTTTTCACGTGGGCAGGTGCCCTGCTCCTCCCCTTCGTCGGTCTCCCCACAGGGCCAGGGCCCGTCTGGGCAGGCAGAGGGAGTCGTGACGCAGGGACTTGGCTGGACCAGAAGCCATGGGGTGGTGGGGCCTGCACTGCCGGGTCTGGTGCAGGACTGAGACCCTGGGCAGTGAACAGGCAGGGCCATGGCATCCGCCAGCTTCTGGGGACAGGCAGCTAGCTTAATTTTTATTCTCCTTTATTGTAGAAAAATTCCTGAAACCTGAAGTCATTCTGTTTTCCTCAGCCAGGCCAGAACACCCTTCCTGGGGGGAGCTCTTTGTGGTCACCTAGTTTGGGCCTCAGTCACCCGGCTTGAGGGCAGGAACAGAGGGAGGAGAGACGAGCTCCATGTTTGCGCTCGCTCTCAGGAGCCACGAGCACCGGGCCCCACTGAGGGTCTGGGCTGGGAGTAGGGTGTGGCCTGGGATCCCACTGATGGGGACACCTTCCTTGATTTGTTGGGTACGTGGTGTTTCTAAGTTAGACTGACTTTAAACAGAAGAGTTTGGAAACTGCTGGTGGAGGGTCCTCTCAGCGCCCCACCACACCCCCATGGAGGAAACACCTGCTAGAGCCTCCCGCTCTGCTCTGTTCTAACGTTCCTCCTTGCTGCCCTGCACACCCGCACGCACTGGTGCACACACACGCACAAGCGTGTTGACACTCATGTGCGTGCTTCCACCCTCAAGGTTTCACGCTCACCCACCCCTCTCCATAGCCTAGTCCTTCTTTCCTAAGGCCCTCTGTCCAGGGCTAGGGAGGGCAGCCAGCAGCTCCATGTTGGCCCCCTACCCTACCGCCCCCTGCCCCCACCTCCGCCGCCACTGACTCGAGAGCTGCTGAGGACAGGGGCTGGAGCAGGAAGGCTGAGCTGAGTCCTGTCCCTACTGTCCCTCCTCCAGGAGGGCAAGACCAGGCTCATACCTGAAGACCACTTGGGCAGGGGCTCCTTTCCCCCACCCACACCCTTCTGCTCCCAGCTGTGCTTTGGGAGGCCCGTTCCAGGTTCCTGGTATCCTGCTAAATGCTAGGTGAGCCGCCCGTTAGTGTGATTCATCCTCACCGCCAGTGAGGTCGAAAAGAGGTGCTGCTGGGAAGCAGGCTGCCCTGGCCCCCATCCAGGGCCAACCATTTACCATCGGAGGGACAGCATGTCTTCACTGAGTTTCAGAAGATGATTTGGACTGTGGAGGTTGGGAAGGCAACCCAGGCAAAAAGACAGGCTGGAGGAGGGTGGGTAGGTTTGTGGTCCACAGTATATGTCAAGGGCAGGAGAAGGAAAGGAACAGGGGCCCTGGTCCAGGTCATCTTCCTGGGGAGGCGCCTGCCTGAGAAGGGTTAACCCCAGGGCTGCCCAGGTTTTGTCCACTCAACTTCCACCTCTATCCTCTGAGGAAATGGGTTTTCCAGGAGCCTGGACTAGGCCAGCGATGACTCGTGGCTGGACACGGATGGCAGAGGAAGTGACTCAGGCCCCCAGGGGAGAAAGTGAGCCACGGGTCCCCCACTTATTGCCCCCTCCCCCACTTTGAGGACGGCATGGCTCAGGCCGAACTGGAGCCAGAGCCCTTCCTCACAGGCCCAGCCAATTCAGGGTATGGGCAGCAGGGGCGTCTTGGCTTAGACGAGCCCTGGCCCCCTCCACTTTGCCTGGATCCTTGGGGATTGACGCTATTGTGTCAATCTAGGCCGGACTGTTTTGTTCTCTGTGTGTGTTTACGGAAGGCCTGAGGTCAAGTGTACCTACTCCAGAAGGGTAGCTGGAGGATGGGGCATCCCTGGAGGGGCTCGGTCCCCAAACCCTCTCTCCCAGGCTGGAGTTGTCTGCACTGCCTGTGGTCTTGGCTGCTCCCCCATTTTTCTCTCCTTTTCTTTGGGGGTCTCCCAAAGCGAGGAGAGCATGCATCTCTAGAAACTTGGCCAGCACCAGCTCTGCAAGTTCTCTAGGCTGAGACCCAGATCCATGTCTTGGCTCTACCAGCCGGGACCTTGGAACAGATAGCCCTTCCCGAGTCTCAGTTTCCTGATCTGTAAAATGGCAAAACAGTAGGATTTGCTTCATATGGTAATTCTGAGGATTTCATGTGATAGCGTAGATGGTGCCCTAGTCCAGTTCTCTTGCCTCTCAGAGGCTCTTGGGGACCGGGTTAGGTCCTGGCTGTGAGGAGGGAAGTTTTCTGGGTGGGGTTTCAGTCTTCCCGGAAAGGAAATTTCATGCTCTAAGAATTTCCTGTCAAAGTGCTCTGGAGGTTGAGCTGGCTGTGGGGGCCATGAAGGGATGGCATGGAGGGTGGGAGGGAAGGTGTAGGAGCAGGGAGCTGTGACAGGCCCAGGGGGTTGTGTTAGGGGCAGCCATGAGCTGGTCAGGAAGTATCCAGAGATACTTAGCTGATACCTATAGCGCCTGCCATGTGCCTGGTCCTGTTCTAAGTCCTCTACAGGTATCAGTTCATTTAATTCTCACAACAGCCCTTGAGGTAGGCTCAGTTTTTGTTTCTATTTACAGATGAAGAAAGTGAGGCCCATAGAGGATGAGTAACTAGCCCAAGGACACACAGCTAGTGAGTAGAGGGAACTGAGATTTGAACCCAGACAATCTGGCTGCAAAGTCCATTCTACGAAAGGTGGGTTCACAGAAGCCAGGCAGCCCCTTCCCCTCAAATGCCAAGAATGTCAGTAGGGTTAGAGTTCTTCACCTTGGAGCGAGCAGTCAGGGAAGAGGGGGGATAAGCCAGCAATGTCAGGCCACATCGTAGATCCCTGCCTGTTGGAACCATGACATTTCATAGTGGTACAGTCTCCAGTGCCCCTTCAGTGATGGGGAGCTCACTTCCTGTCTCTGCCTTTTTGCTTTCAAAGGTCAATCCAGCAGTATTGACAAAAGCCCTCTGATGATTCTGCCCTGTCCTGGGCCCTGTCTACTGACAGTGGTCGCTCACTTTGAAGGTCAGTGAGCCAGACAGATACATGGATTCTGGCCAGCTCCATCCTTGCTTGCTGTGTGATGTCAGGAAGTCATTGGCCCTCTCTAGGCCTTGAATCCAAATGCTATAAGATGGAGAATTGGGGCCAAATTCTATAAGTGATCTGCGAGCTAAGAGCTTACATGTATAGAGCAGGGATCACAGCCGTCTGGGGGAGGTGACATTTGGATTGGGGATCAGAGGAAGACAGTGACAGAGACTGACAGAAAGGAGAAGGAAAGAAAAGGGATCCAGAAGTAACATGTCTCTGTTACCGGATGCTGGGTTTCCTCCCTCTGATCAGGGTAGTAGTTTCAAAAGGAACCAAAATGGTAGACATGGCTTCAGAAAGATCCTCGGTGTTCTCCTTACTTTCAGCAAGTAATAAATCCTTCCTTCTCCTGAAACAAAACCAAACCAAATGAGCTGAAATGCCCAGAGGATGCAGAATAAAATGTTAAAAATCACAACCTAGGAAACAGTGGCCATTCCCCAAAATACTTTCACATCCTTCTTCTAAGGAGTCCTGTGATGCCCACCAGGGCAGGATGGTAAGCCCAACTGACCGGACTGACTAGGTCCAAGAAATTGGGGTTCCACACATGGTGAGACACGGGAGACTGGTTTTAGCTTGAAGGGGCCAGATTTGTTCAAGGAAGGCCCAGCCCAGGAAGGAGACGGTGACTTTTGCCTCTGCCACCCCTCCATTTAATGCTGCCCTCAAATATTCTGTCTAAAAGCCTCTTCTTCCTGGAAGCCCTTCTTGTTTTCCTCCCAAAGTCAAACTCCTCGCATGACCCAGGTTGCCAGGCTTCCTTTTGTCTGGCTTTTGACAGATGACTGCATATGCCAGTATGGCCATATGCAGTTCCCTACAGGATGAGGATGCCTATTTGTAACCACCAGCACCCAGCTTGCTCATGGGCCCAGCTGGCAGTGGAGAGATGCTCTAAGGACCAGCACACAGGTTCTCTGCCAGGCAATGCAGTCCTCACCATGCAGGGAGAAAACCCTTGACCTCTGAAGTAATCTTGGGCAAGTCATTTGACTCCTTGGACCTCAGGTTCCACATCTGTGAAATGGGCCAACAATAGGGCCTAATTCACAGTGTATGTCTGAAGATTAATACAGGTGCAGGAGTGAGAGGAGTAGGTCAGCACAATCTGGCAGACAGTAGGTGCTCAGCTTGGAAGGCCCATTCTACACCAGAATGGGGCTGAGGGGAACTGGATCTTCCTCAACTTGGGCGATGCTATATCTCCCTGCCAGACTGGGACGTCCGTCTGCCCTCTCCAGCTGCCCTGGGAACTGGCTCCCCCTGGTGGCCATAATGAGAAGTTCCTCTTCTCCATAGGCCCTGTAGAGGGTGCTGTTGCTGCGCTGATCCTTTATTCCATTTCCCTCACTGTCCACCCTCCCAGCAACCTCCATGCACACTAGGCCCTGTGCACAGAGGTGGATCAGGAGCTCCCGGGCTGGCTGAGGAGGGAGGCACCTGTACCTCTGAGAGGAGGCTAAGAAGGGGCCCTGGCTAGTGGTAGGAACTGAAGGAGGCCAGGACTGACTGTAGAGGGAGTTGAGAAAGGCTTCCTGAAGGAGGTGTCCTCTGAGCTGGGTCTTAGGGATAATTATGGTGAGATTCTTGGAGAAGAGCCCTGAGAGCCCTCTTTTTCCTGTGTCTTCTGCAGGCCTGGAGGGGGCAGGGTGGTGGGGGTGGCTCCTAGTGGTGCTGCAGAGCCCCCCACCCTCCAAATTCTAGCCTGATGACCCCGTCACTGCTGGGTCCAGAGGGAGGTACTATAATTAGTCCTGTCTTCCGTGACCTACACAGGGTTATACAGCAAGTGAGAGGTGGAGCCAACACTTGAATTCAGCTACTGCCTCTTGATGCTCAGCTCTGGCAGCTCTGGGGAAGTCCATGGGCTGTTTCCATACTTGCCTCCCCACCTCACATCCCACGTCGATGCCATGCTGGCATCACCCTCTGCAGGGCTGGCACAACCACCCTTTGGGTCAGGCCCCCTCCTAAACACTCCTGGCCTCTTTCAGGTGGTGACGTCTCAGGGTGACCTCGAGGAGGAAGATGGCTGCCCTAGTGCTGCTACAGACAGCACTGTGCCTGCTGGGTCTGCTCCTGGTCCAAGGTAGGCTTTCCTGGAGGGGTGTTGAGACTGTGTGTGTTGTGATTTATGTAAAAATGCTCCTATGTTTAGAACAGCTGCCAGCACATCTGCTAACTGCTTTGGGCAGACCCAGGCCTGCAGACAGAGCTTAGCAAGGGGATAGTACCTTAGAAAAAAGAAAAAGGTACCCCTTCTTTCTGGCAGATGCAGCCCCACAGTGCACAGCTTGAGGTGGGGACCATGGACTGGATTTTTGCCCCGTTCACCTCTGCAGCCAGAGCATCTTGGCACAGTGCACAGTCTGCACAACTGTCTGTGGCAGGCATGGCCTCATTAAATATTTTATTGTTATTTACAATATTATTTTGCCTTATCCAGCAGGAATCCCACTCCTGAAATTATTGTTTGTTCTTTTCACATTTTGAAGCCAACAACCTTTGAGCAGGATAGACTCACATTTTTGTAGACCCTTTGAGGAATAAGCCCTTGGAATATGTGTGGGTCCCAGGCACTGGGCTCCTGTGTTCTGGGCCCAGGACCTGCCCCATCCCATGCTGCTAGCTGGCCCCCACCCCAGAGTCCCATCTACAATCTCTGCCTCCTCAGGTGCCCGTGGCGGGAGCCTCCGGGAAGACTTCAGCTTCTGTGGCCAGCGGAACCAGACGCAGAACAGCAGCCTCCATTATAAGCAGACGTCCGAGCAGCACATCTCCATCGAGAACTCACAGGAGGCCCTCACCATCCATGCACCCTTCCATGGCATTCATCCAGCTTCTTGGCCGTTCCCTCACCCCAGGGGCCTCTACCACTTCTGCCTCTACTGGAACCGCCATGCTGGGAAATTGCATCTTCGCTATGGCAAGAATGACTTCGTGCTGAGTAACCAGGCCTCTGACCTCCTGTGCTTCCGGCATCAGAAGGAGAGCCCAGCCCATGGGCCCCCACTGTTTGCCACCTCTGTCAGCTCCTGGTGGAGGCCCCAGAACACCAGTCTGCCCAGTGCTGCTGGCTTTGTCTTCTCCTTCCACAGTAAGGCAACTTCCAGGTAGAAGTAACAGCTTAGCCAAAGACTTGGATGCTGGGAAGGCAAAATGCATGGCAGGCTTAGAGCAGACCGGGTCTGAATGTCATGTCAAAGAGAGGGGCTGTGTTCACTGGCAGTGGGGAGCCAGTGAAGGTGTCTGAGAACAGAAGAGAGTGATGCAAGGTGTGCTTCAAGAAGGTTTGTGGGAAGGTAGAGGTGAGGGTGAAGGGGTGAAGTCTCACCTAGAGGCTGCAGCGAAGCTCCGGGTGAAGGAAGATGAGTAATGAGCAAGGTAGGAGCAGAGAGAATGGAGAGACAGGACTGAAGGTCAGGAACCAGAGGAAAAATTCTGCTTTATCAGCATCATCTAGATTGTTTATCCCCATTTCAGAGGAGGAGACTGAGGCACAAAGTTGCACAGCTGGTTAAGTGAGGGAGCCAGGATTTGAACCCAGCAGCTGATTGGCGTGGGGGACTTAGGGAGAGCAAGAGAAACCAAAGGTCAGGAAGTGGCGAGGCTGACACTGAAGTGTGCAGACTGTGTGTTTGGCCTGGGAAGGGACAGGTGTGATGTGGCTGCTGCCTCCTATTCAGTGCTGAATGGGGACGGGGGGAGAGGGTGGCCAGAAGGAACTGGAGGCTTTCTTCAGGGTCTAGGATTTCCCTGATTTTGGTTCCTTTCAGGGAGCTACAGTTTGGGGTGGGGCTGCCAGGGTTGGGGGCACAGGCCTTTGAATAGATTAGCAGCTCTGGGCCCATGCAAATGCTAGGGGATGGCAGCCGCAGGCCCAGGTGCTGTCCAGTGCTGCAGACAGGGGCCAGGGCAGTAGACAGGGCTCCTGCTCCCAGGCTGGGATTCTGCCCCAACCTGGGAGGGTTTAGGGCAAAGTCAGGCACAGCTGCAAATTGAGTCTTGAAGAACAGATCTGGCCTGGTCTTATTTGGCCTGTAGAGAGTTTTTTAAAACCATGACCAGGGCTTTTAATGACCTAAAAATCAGGCTTTCTGCCTTATAAATTCAGATGAGGCTACAGGGCCTGCCTTCCTTGATGGCACAGGGCATGGCTCCTTCCCACATGTCCCTCTCCCTATCTGCCTACCTCATCTGAGTCCTGTCTGATCCCTGGAGGTGCCTGAGTCTGCAGCCCTTGGGTGCAGGGTACCTGGATGGAGGGCCTGGAGCCCCTGCACAAGCCTCCCACCTGCCAGACCCTCCTGAAGGGGGCCTGCCTGACCCTGTCCCCAGGGAGCTGGCCCCCCGCCCCACTCCTTGTGTATAGTCAGAAGGATGCCTGGGTAGGTGTGTCCCAGCCCACCCTGCTGAGGCTAGAGTTGCTGGGGGTTCCGTGTGACAGAGCACTGTCCAGCTGGCTGCATCTCTGAGTGACTTGGGGGAGTACCCCCACCTCTTGGAGCCTTAGTTTCCTGTCCTGTAAAATGGGGGTAGAAGCTTTCAGAGTCACAGAGGATTAAATGGAAGTACAACGAACGTGGCCTGGCACCTCATTCAACAGCCTTAGGTGGGTGTGTCTGTCCCTCTCCCCCAGATCCTCCCCTGAAGGCCTCCCACAATGCCTCGGTGGACATATGTGAGCTGAAGAAGGATCTCCAGCTGCTCAACCAGCTTCTGAAGCATCCCCGGAAGACCTCAAGGAAGCTGCCGTTCACCTCCACGGGCCAGTAAGTGTGGTTCCTGGCGTGTGAAGGGTGAGGAGGAGGTGTCCCCCAGACCTGGGCAGGGCAGGGACCTGGGGTGGGAGGCCAGTTGGAGACCCTCCCCTGGGCCTGGAATGCTCTTTTCTTTCCATCTCCTCTTGGAGGAAATAGGGCCCCCGCAGGCCAAGCACCTCACCTGCCTGAGTCAGTAAAAACAAGTCACACCCGCCAGCCCAGGACAGCTGCACCCAAGCCCTCTTCTCCACCAGTAAAGGGAAAAGGATTGGCCCATTTTAGAGTTCAGCAGACTGAGGCTCACAGATGGGTGGGGCTGCTCTGTGGTGCAAAGTGGGTTGGTTCAGGCAGACCTGGGCTCAGAACCTGGTGGCTGATTCCAAGGATAGCTCCCCACCCACTCCTTTCCTGTTTGCGCTGATGTTCCAGCTTCCTTCACCCCCACCCCCGCAGGTTATTCTGTCTGTTCCATGTTCATTGGGCTGTTTTTCTCTCTTGCCGCATCTCTTTCTCTCCCCTGACCCTCTTTCCTGTGCATCTGCCTGAATCTCTCCTCTCCCTTGGTCTACCTGCCTGGATCCAGGCCACTCCCTTCCCCCAACCCCCTCCGGCCCCAGCAGTCACCTGCCCTCTCTCCCCCCTGCCAGGCAGCTGCAGAACCTGGAGTCGAAGCTGACCTCTGTGAGGTTCACAGGGGACACGGTGTCCTTCGAGGAGGATCGGATCAATGCCACGGTGTGGAAGCTCCAGCCCACGGCCAGCCTCCAGGACCTGCATATCCACTCCCGGCAGGAGGTCAGGGGTCAGGATCAGCGGCCACAGCAGGAAGCAGATGTGGAGGCTGTGAGGGCTCCTCTCGCCCCTCCCTGGGGCCTCTAGGAGCCAGATGTGTGCTGACAAGGAAGGCCTGAGGCCCAAGGAGTACCCTTAGTCAGTAGCTACCCCATGGCACTGAGGACCCTTCCTGGCACGGTGGTGGGAACAGAGGTGGGGAAGGACCTTGTCTTGTTGAGGGGCTCCTGTGGCACATCCACGTGGACAGAAGACCAGCACCAAAATACCTGTCCTGAGCCTGCCCCTTGGTGGGCCTGGGTAGCTGGGTGCTACCCACGTTACCCTTTTCTATCCCAGTGCACCAGGATGCCATAGGCAGTCGGTATCTGAAGCCCAGACCACAGAATACCCCATGATTCTCCCAGGCCTGTTTGCCCCTGGGCCCTGGGCTCTATCCATAAGGCTCCCCAGCCAGCATTGGTGCCAAGGAAAGGAGGGGTGAGAAGGGCTGTAATGAGTCAGGCCTGACTTCCTGAAGGAGGTAGGCTCAGAGATGGCAGCATCCAGGAAGGCATGTGCTAGGGGATGTGGAGGGGATCTGGAGGTCCACCTCTGGCTGAGCCCCAGTGGGATCGTGGTCTGCAGGAGGAGCAGAGTGAGATCCTGGAGTACTCAGTGCTGCTGCCCCGGGCACTCTTCCAGAAGACCAAAGGCCGGAGGGAGGAGGCTGAAAAGAGACTCCTCCTGGTGGACTTCAGCAGCCAAGCCCTGTTCCAGGTATGGGGCTGTCATCCTCATACCCTCCCTTGGGGAAAGCAGCTTCTGTCTGATGGAGAGATGGAAGGTAGGCATGAAGCCAAGCCCCCTCCTCCAAGAGCCAAAGTAAAGTTAGAAATTGGATGGCAGTGTGGGAGATTTAGACCTGGGAGAGGTCTAAATGGTGTTTTCTCACTATGGTGTAAATGACTACCCATGCAAGAAATGCTTCCAGAGGAAGACACAGAATTTTAAAGCAATGTGCCGGGCAGAAACAGGAATCTAGAGGGCCTAGGGAACTTCTGGGCTTTTCTTCTCAGTCCTGAGCCCCATCCCTACTCTCTCCTCCCACTCCATACATCTAGGACAAGAATTCCAGCCAAGTCTTGGGTGAGAAGGTCTTGGGTATTGTTGTGCAGAACACCAAAGTGGCAAACCTGTCAGACCCTGTGGTACTCACCTTCCAGCACCAGCCACAGCCGGTGAGTGTAAGCAAAGCGACCAAGGGGACGGGGGTCCCTATTTGTCCCCATTCTCCTCTCTCTTCTGAATCACTTGTCTTTAACAAAATGATTGACTGGCTGAGGGCATCAGCCAGTCAGGTCCAAATAGGGTGGTGGCCTGACACTGACTCCCTCAGCCTGACCTGTAAAGGAGTGGACTGTCCTGAGATCCACTTCTATTTCTTCTTCCTACAGAAGAATGTGACTCTACAATGTGTATTCTGGGTTGAAGACCTGACATGTGAGTGTGGAGTGGTCACTGAGTTGGGCAGGTACCTGGAGGAGGAGAAGAAAGGGGGTCCTGGAAAGTAGGGGAGATGGGGTTAATCAAAGAGGGCTTCCTGGAGAAAAGTGGGCTTTGAAGAGCAAGTGGTGGTGGACTAGGGATCTGCCCAGGGCAGGAAAGGCTGGGAAGAGGGACACAGTCACGCATTTGTGAGGTACAGTGGGGTGCTGTGGTGCTGGGCTTGTCTCAGAGCCCAATGCTGGTGCCTCCTCAGCGAGCAGCCCAGGGAGCTGGAGCGATGCCGGGTGTGAGACCATCAGGAAAGAGACACAGACGTCCTGCCTCTGCAATCACCTGACCTACTTTGCAGTGCTGATGGTGCGTGGTCCCCCACCCCTCCCCGTAGCCATACACAGGCCAGGTTCTTGCTTTGTGCCAGCCACTTTTCACATATGTCATTCATTCCTCACAAGCCCCAAGGTGGCTCCTGTTGTTGTCCCATTTTGTAGATAGGGAACCTGAAGCTCAGAGAGGTTAAGCAATTTACCCAAGGTCACACAGCTAGTAGTAAGTAAAAGAGCTGCTCTCTGAGGCCCTTGCTCTTTATTCCCAAATTTTGGTACTTGATAAAAATGCAAGTTCCTGGCCCTAACCTAGGATTCTGATTCCACAGGGCTAGGGTGGGGCCAGGAGTATGTTTCAAAAGAGCCCTGGAGGGAATGCCATGGCCCAGTATGGAGGCCCTCGTGGTGGACTTCAGTGCCCCCAAATCTCAGAAGCTTTGCATCCTAGGTTCATTCTCCCAGAATCTTAGGACCCCAGCATCTGAGGGACCAGAGTGGTCTTCCAGCTCTCTCTGGGCGTGGGGAGCTCACTTTCTCACAGGAGGCTTATTCCTACGTTGAATGTTATAAAAAAAATAATTAGTGCCAGGACAGAAAATGAATTCTCTGGTGGAGGGTTCTTGATCTTGGTGGGATAGGGGACCAGTTGATAAGGTGGTAAAAAAAAGGCACTCGTGGGAGCACATTCTGCTCAGTTTGGGGGCAGGAATGATTCATAGACTCCCAAGGGTCTCCAGGAACCATGAGATAGCCCTCCATTTGGGCAAGCCCTCAGTGTCGATCTGGGGAGCTGAGGCCAGCCCTGACCTGTCTCGTGGGCCCAGGTGGCCTCCGTGGAAGTGGACGCCGTGCACAAGCACTACCTGACCCTCCTCTCCTACGTGGGCTGTGTCATCTCCGCCCTGGCCTGCGTCCTCACCATCGCCGCCTACTTCTGCTCCAGGTAGGCCCTGGAAGGGGGAAAGGAGAGGGGAGAGGAACCTCCATTCCAGCTCCCCAGGCCAGGACCCCCTCACCATGCAGACCCACCCTGGAGGCTGGCCTGACTGACCCTGAAATTTGTGTGTGGTTATGGGAGCCCTGGGAGGTGCTGCCAGCTGACCCCTGAGGCCTGCATTTCCTCCTCAGATCTGCGGTGTTTGAGTAACACAGCATTTACAGTTGATATTAATGGCCAACATTTCAAATTGGGAGAGCTGACATACAATCTAGATTTCTGTCCTTGAATACCCAAATGTGGAAGCCGGGGGCACATAATAATACAATGGGGTGATAATGATAACGGTCAGCACTTACTGTTCTGAGTGCTTTACATGTGTGAACTTGGTTCATTCTCACCAGGGCCTGTGAAAGAGCACTCAGAGAGGGTCAGTGACTTGACTGAGGTCATACAGCAGGGATGTGGCAGAAGCAGGCTTGCACCCAAGGAGGCTGGCTCCAGACCCACAAGGCCCCGGTTACCAGAGCTGACTGACAGTGACTGCCCTAGACAGGAAGAGCCTCCAGAATTCTCTCCAGCCCCCATTCCCTGGTGTCTGTTCTGAGGCCTGGCCCCCTGGCTCCATGGAGGCGTGGCACCCCAGTCGTTTGGGTGCCTGAGGAGAGAAGGAGCCGCCTTTGGCGGAGTGAAGAATGCCTCCGCCGCCCTCAGACCGGCTGCATGTGGGGTCTGGATTATCAGCGCTGGGCTTGGCCTAGACTGAGGTGCAGACGTGGTTGGAGCCTGGACCTGTTTGGGTGAAGGCGAGACACCCTTAGTTCTAGAATGAAGACACTTGGAATGCGTTCACTGTCCTTGACAGGGTGAAGGGGAGGGTGGAGCCTGTGGCCACAGCTGTGCACATGGTGGGGCTGGAGTAGGCGATGAGGAGGGACAGCTGGCAGTCTCAGTAGGACTGGGGGTGGGGGCACAAGCCCCCTAACACCCATGGATCACAAAGGTGCCCAAGGACACAAAGATAGGAACACGTAGGGACTGAGCATCTTATCTGTGCCAGGTCCTTTGAATCAGTGTAACAGTCACCCCAACGCTGTGAGGGGGGCCATCCTCCCTCCCACTTCACAGATGAGTAAACTGAGGGTGAGGGGGATGAGACCAGTCTCAGGTGGTGCCTCAAGTTAGGAGTTAGGGGCAGGGCAGGGATGGGACTCCAGGATGGTGACCCTGGGGTCTGGGTATTTCTCCTGCGCCCTCTGGGACAGGCAGTGGATAGTGCCAAGCAGAGCAAGTTGGGGGTGAGGGGAGCCGGGGAGGAAAGGCTAACAGTGCCCTGGGCCACATAGAATCCTGGGGTGGGGGTGAGACAGGTGACACAACCTGAGGACATGAGGACACAGTGCACATACTCTGCACTCACAGATGCACAGTCGTGCAAATAGACAGGCAGGCAGACACAGAACATGGGTGGCCTGCATTCTCCAAAACAGGAAAAAATGCGGTCTTTTCCTTCTGACTCTGGGAGCTCCTGGTTGATTGTAGTGGTTGATTTGTCTTCGGCGCTGTGTCTGGCTAAGGCTGCTGTTAAATGCACACACAGTGTGTGAGCCCCGGGGGCTGGGCACATGGTCAGCGCACAAGGACAAGTAGAGAACAATCTGGCTGCAGCCACAGGAGTAGTTTAGGGAGTGTGTGGGGGGCCTGGGAAGGCTGCCTGGAGGAGGAGGAGGAAGAAAAGGAAGAGGAGGAGTGGGCACACCCCCTCCCTCCCTGCCTTCCCACCCTTCCCACCGGAGTGACCTGCCTGCCCCACCCCCACCCTCACCACGCAGGAGGAAGTCTAGGGATTACACCATCAAGGTGCACATGAACCTGCTGCTGGCCGTCTTTCTGCTGGATGTGAGCTTCCTGCTCAGTGAGCCAGTGGCCCTGGCAGGCTCCGAGGCTGCCTGCCGCACCAGTGCCGTCTTCCTGCATTTCTCCCTGCTCGCCTGCCTCTCCTGGATGGGCCTTGAGGGCTACAACCTTTACCGACTCGTGGTCGAGGTCTTTGGCACCTACGTCCCTGGCTACCTGCTCAAGCTGAGCATCGTAGGCTGGGGTAAGTTGGTGAAGGGGATTGATGGCACCCCCAGACCTGCCTCTCCTTCTTGGCTTCTGGCAGAACATGAGCGCTTGGTCCCACTTCTCCACCTACCCCTCTGACCATTCCCTCACTGCTTCCTTCACCCACCCATCCTCAGGGGTTCTTTACCTTGGCTGAGTCAAGGTCCTCTTTAGAAAGATGAGGCGGTGACCCCTGTCCTCAAGAAACACTTACATATTCTCTACATCTCTCACTCCTTTAAAAGTAGGGCTACCATGTATGGATGTGCAGGTTGTGCACTGCTCAAAGGCACCCAGTTGGGGGACAGTCCTCCACTCACCTAATTCTCTCAGGCTGGTGGTGGCCTTACCTGTGGATCCTTATGAACCTAAGATAACAGATCCCATATGGCTCTTTCATTTGTTCTCGGCCAGTAACAAGACAATTTACCTATGGCCCAGACCTCTCTTTTTTCAGACCTGGAGGCCCAGGGACACACACCACAAGTCCTTTTGGACGTTGGACAGGCCCACCAACCTCCACGTGTCCCTCACCCCAACTTGCTGCTCCTCCTCTATTTCTCATTCGGCCCCTTCTTTGTTCACTTCATTGATTTACTTGCAATTCCTTCTGAGTTGGATCTGTGTCAAGACCCAGGTGTTCGGTAGTGGGCGACCCCTTCTAGGGAGCTCTCAGTCTCCACTTCAGGGCCAGGACAGACATCCTCTTGGGGCATAACTCTAGATGTCCCCCGATGATCTGTCTCCCACCCCAGTATCCTGTCTACTCCTCCCATCTCTCCTTGGGACATCCAGCCCCTCAGCAGGGAACTGTAGGCCCTTTCTCCTAGGGGCCCCCAGGATGGTGAGGGACCAGGGTTAAGGATGGGCTTCTTCTATGGGAAACCCAAACTGGAATGAGGAAGGGGAGGGTCGCAGCTTGGAGGATGGGCCCCAGATGGGGCTGGGTGGGCTCGGGGAGCACAGGTCTGAGAGGAGGGCTCACAGAGGATGGGGGAGGGGCAGGGCTCAGAGGGTGGGAGATGGAGCTCCATGCTTTGCTGCCCACAGGCTTCCCCATCTTCCTGGTGACGTTGGTGGCACTGGTGGATGTGAACAACTATGGCTCCATCATCCTAGCTGTGCACAGGACTCCAGAGAGTGTCATCTATCCTTCCATGTGAGTGCTGTGTGCAGCAGCGGCGGGAGGGTGGGCCTCATGGTGCAGATGTCAGGGAGCAGCCTGGGCCCAGGCCATGCTGACCAAGAGATTTCTGAGTGCCAGGCTGCTGGAGGTATTGGCCTGGCCTTGACCAGAGCTCTGGGGTAAGTGTGACCCTTCTCTCAAGGAGGATGAGAACAGGTCTGGATCTGCCACTCACTTGCCAGATGACCTTGCACAGGCCCTGGTCCCTCTCTGGGCCTCATTCTCCCTACTTGTGAGTGGGAGTATGGGTTAGAGCAGATGAGCTTCCAGCGTGTTCCTCTGCTGCACTCCCCTGTCTCCTCAGGGAGATATGGAAAGACTGAGGCCTGGAGAAGGCAGGGATCCACACCACACTGCTCAGAGGCTCCCAGCCGGGGGATGAGTGGGGCTGAGATCCAGTCCTCCTCCACTCAGCTAATTCGCCCAGGCCAGTGGTGGCCTGACCTGTGTGTCCGCCTGAACCTAGACTACTATCCAGGGTTCCTGAGCTCCAGGCTAGGAAGGAATCCTTTCCATTGCTTCAGAGTTTTGAAAACTTCAGTTTTTACATCATGACCTTGTGATTTTTGCCTCACTTTGTACCACCTGTGTTACTATTTGCTTAATTTTTTTCTTTAAGTCATCTGGCTTATTAACTTAAATGTGTTTTTAAAAAATTATATCAGCTGTAAATGGGAAACAAGCAATACTTGTCATAAACAACGAGTAGTCATGAAAGCAAACACAAGAACAGGAAAACTCTGGTACTAAATTTTGGATGAATGCAGTGAGCCCAAGGCCGGCTCTCTGTTTGAAAGGGAGACCCCAGCCTTGCGCTGAACCCTCATTCCCTTGCCCACAGGTGCTGGATTCGGGACTCCTTGGTCAGCCATGTCACCAACCTGGGCCTCTTCAGCCTGGTGTTGCTGTTCAACATGGCCATGCTGGGCATGATGGTGGTGCAGATCCTGCGGCTGCGTCCGCACACCCAGAAGTGGCCCCACGTGCTGACGCTGCTCGGCCTCAGCCTGGTCCTCGGCCTACCCTGGGCCTTGGTCTTCTTCTCTTTTGCTTCTGGTACCTTCCAGCTTGTCATCCTCTACTTTTTCAGCATCATCACCTCCTTCCAAGGTATGTGTGGAGAAAATCCCGCTCCCTGGCCCTGGCCAGGTACACATCAATGGGGAATAGAGCAGGGAAGAGATGACCCAGGCCACCTGGACGCTTCCCTTCCCTGGGCCTCAGACTTCTCATTTGTATAATGGGGGCATCCAGGCCACAGTCAACAAGACTTTATTGAGTACCTACTAGCAAGCCCTGGGGCTACAGTTGTGAACTGGCTGGGCAAGGCCCTTGCTTCCACAGAGCTCATTTCCCGGGGATAGGGGGCAGGGAGACCAAGTGTGACAAGCAAGGTCACAGACATCAAAGGGCATCTCGGAGAGGAGGGAAGTGACATTGGGCCAGGTGATGGACAGTCCGAGCTGGGGTGGGGATACTTTGGGGAGGGTGGCCAGGGAGGCCTCTCTGCATAGGAGACACTTGAAGACAGCAGCAGGATCCAACCAGGGAGAGATCAGGGCCCTACTCCTCCAAGCGTGGTCCTCGGACCAGCAGCATCCACATCTCCGGGAGCTTGTTAAAAACACAGATGCTGGCCTGCCCCACACCTGCCGAGTCAGACTCCTCATTGTGGCAGATGCTCAGGGGATGCGTCACAGGCTGAGGAGACCTGGTCTGGGGGAGGAGAGCTCCAGGCAGAGGGAGAAATATGAGCAAAGGTCCTCAGGCTAGAATTAGGCTGTGTTGGAAGGAGCAGGGCTAAAGGGTAGTGAATGGGGGAAGAAAGGAGGGAGTGAGGGGAGAGGGGCAGAGGGGCTGGAGCATGAGGGCCTGGCTTGATGCCAGCAGGGTCCCTTCCTGCTCTACCTGCACCCCTCCACCCCTGCCCCCCACATCACACTCATACACACACACCTATCTCTGTGCTTGGCTGTGCTGGGTTGGGAGGAGGACTTGGGTAGGAAAACAGGGAAGGCAAGGCCCCTGTGGGACCCCATGCAATGGAGTGGGGTGTGAGGGAGGTGAGTCTTTGTTTTCTCACCTCCCTCCCAAGTGAAGGGGACTCTGCCAGGATTATAAATGATGCTCACAAATTCACACAAGCATTTACTGAGCTATTAATAAATCGCAGTATCATTATCTGGGGAGGAGCAATAGCACAAGGTACTTAAGCAGGTGGCTCCAAAGCCTGACCACTGCTGCTTGACTCCTGGCTCAGCCAAGTGCCCTGATCTCCTTGTGCCTCAGTTTCTCATTTGTAAAACAGAACAGTAATGATGAGGCCTGACCTCATAGGAACCTGGAGAGAGTAAAGTGAGGTGATGTACAGCGAACTGCCCAGTGCCTGGCACATAGAAGGTGCTCCCAGGGTCACATCGGTGCGGGGAGCCTGTGTAGGGAGGAGGGCAGGAGGAGATCTGGGTCAAGGTGGCTCTGGAAGGGAATGGGGTTGGGGTGGGACTGCCCCAGCCTCTGAGGCCTGTGCCCCCTCACTGCCCACAGGCTTCCTCATCTTCCTCTGGTACTGGTCCATGCGTCTGCAGGCCCGGGGCGGGCCCTCCCCTCTGAAGAACAGCTCTGACAGCGCCAGGCTCCCCATCAGCTCCGGCAGCACCTCGTCCAGCCGCATCTAGGCCACCAGGCCCCCTGCCAGTGTCAGGAAGCACAGTTGCTCTCCTCACCGCTGCCTGTGGCCTCTGCAGCCAGGCCCAGCCCTTGGTGGGCCAGCTGGAGACTTGAGAAGGCCCGAGGACCTCGGAGGGGTGGAGCTGTTGCCATGACAGCCAGATTCTCAGGCTGGGCCTTCTGAATTGGCTGGGAGACTACTTGGCTCTTGGGTCCAGCTCACAGGGGCTCAAGTGTGGGACCATCCCCCGGCAATCCTAGCCAGGGGCTGAAGCCTGATCTTAACGTACCACCACTGGACCGGCCCTTACGGCTGGGGGTCGGGAGTCTGCAGGCCTCGTACCTTGGAGACTGGTGATGTCCTTGGCCCCATGCCCTTGCCCAGGACAGAAATGTACCATAGCCACTCTGTCTTTGATGGTTACCATGAGGGCACTCTGTAGCCCCTGTCATTTTAACCTAAGGATGCCATGCAAGGAAAATGGCTTGGGGCAGAGCTTTGAGCTAGATCCCTGGAGGAGGAGAGCTCCTTCCCCAGAGCACAGCGTCAGCTCCTCTACCTCTGAGCCCAGGGCCCTTGCCTTTGTCAGCCTCCCAGACCTCCCTCTCCTCTTCCAGGTCCTCCCTTTCTCTCCTAGGACCTCCCTACTCCTCTACTCATAGCCCAGTGTCCCCAGTTCCAATGCTGGATTTTGGGTGGTTGTTCCCAAGAGCTGCCTGGTGCCTGCTGTATAACCTTTATCTACTGTGTGGGCCTTTGCCTGCCCCTGACTCAGGCTTAGTATAGACGCTCTGGGCTGGGCTAGGTCCATCTTTCCATCTGGGCCTTTCTATAAGCTGCATCACCCTTGCTCACCACTGCCAAGCTCACACCTCGCAGGAGCCTATGGCTTCTCCCGAAAACCTCTTGTGGCAAGAACTGTGGAACATAGCAGTCCAAATTTATTTCCACTCCAGCACTCCAAAGACCAAGGCACGCCTCTCCTGGTGATAGTGGCTTAGAGCCTGATGGACTCCTAAGAGGTCATCTCAAAACCCTTGTAGACAATCTTGAGCATTTTGCAGCCCATCACAGTTAATTCCTTTGGACACAGATGGCCAGACCTGGTTGTTCCCCTGTAAGTTCATCTAGTGTGGGCGGCATATGTGAGACAAGAACTCTTGGAATTTCCGGCACAGGGTTGAGAGAGCCATCATTCCTGGCTGGGAATCCAGGAAGACTTCCTGCAGGAGGCAGCATTTGATCTGGATCTCAGCCTTAAAGATGGGGAGGATTTTCTTTGTAATTACCAGTTCGTTTGTCTTTTGATATTAAAAAGAAGTACATGTCCATTGTAGAGAATTTGGAAACTGTAGAAGAGTACACAGAAGAAAATAAAAATCAACTGTTATCACCTAACCAACTAACACAAACCTTTTGGGACATTTCCTTCTGAGATTTTTCTGTGCTTCTATTAAGAATCCCTGATACAAACAACTTGGGGCCAGTCGGGAAACATGAGCAAGAGAAGAGAGCCACATGTGAAAGAAATCTGCTGGAAATGTTATCAGGGCAAGGGGAGGATAAATGGCAACTGGGTGTCAGCGTTGGAGAGGCAATGGGAGTGGTGGGGTCTGTGGCAAAATGGAGGTTCTAAGACTTATGCTAAGGAAGCGGCTGCTGTTCAGCTCCAGCCAGTCACCACCTTGCAGGGGTGATGTAGCCAGACTGCCTGCCTTTTTATGAGAAATGAGAAATCTAGGTTGTGCTGATGTAAAATCTCAATTTAAAAATTTTGACTAATCTAAAAATTTGCTAGTCAAAGAAATCACATTTCTGAGTTCAGCCCTTGGCTGGTCACATGGCATATGTAACCAGCTTATTGACCAGTGTGAAGTGAGTGGGCTGCAACGATGAAGCGATGGACTTTCTCCCGTCACTCTCTTCAATCTTGTGCTATCAAATCTCCTTTCTCCATCCAGTGACACAGGTGAGGCCGATAGCACAGGTTTCTGTCCCCTTTCAGTTATGAGAGCAGTCTTGTTTGATCATGGCTCTTTGGGTCCAGGTCTAAAGGTCCAGTGCAGGTCTAACCCCAGGCCCACATCTGAGCTTTCTTGCCTCACAGTCTCCTCCCTCCTGTCCTGGCTGCTCTGGGGGCAGGAGGGGCGGGGTGTGCACAGGCTGCGGAGGGAAAGAGGCACAGTCTCTGGAGTGGGACTGGATGGGTGTGAAGCGCCTTGGTGGGCAGGGATGGAGTGGCAGTGATGTGACAGGCACGAGCGTGGGATCTTTGAGGACCTGCAAGGACCTCAGCATGTGGGAACCCCTTGCACCCTGCCTTTCTCCCAACCCCTCCTCTGCTTCTCCCATTGGCCTCTGCCTCCACCTTTCTCCTGGTGGCTGGCTTCTCTTATGCCCCAACCCCTGAGGACAGAGGACAAACGGTCCCCACAGTGTCCTGATTGGGCAGCTTGCTGGGATCAGTGCCAGCTCCCCTCTCATGCACCTCTCAGTCTCTGCGAGACAGTCCCTCAGATCCCATCACTTGGCTAGACCTGAGGGGGCACCTTCCCCGATCCTCAAGGAGAGAAGGAAAGGACCCAGTCCCCTCCCCCAGGCAGATAGCACTCCCCTCAAATTCTCCCACTTCAAAGAACACTCTTGAACAACCAGTTTCTATTTTCAAGGCCAAGTCAGGTAGTGGGGGCAGGGTCCCTGGTTGGATTCCGTCCTCTGTGACAGGCCCTGCACAGGCCACCCGATGGCTCTGTGGTGCTCCTTGACCCTGAAGGTTCTTGTCATGTGCTTCTCTGGGCTGTGGGACTTCGGACAACAGGACCACTCTTCCCACCAGAACATGGCCAGGGTTGTGTCTGGAGACATCGTTTTCACTTGGGAAATGGATTGGAACAGCCGGGGGGTGGGGGTGGATGCTGGCTGGGCCTGGCCAGAGGACTGGAGGCTTTGTGCCTGGAGGCAGGAGTCCACCTAGAGCCCTTTGGATAAGCTAGGGGTGGGAGGGGCAGAAGAGGAAGATATAGTTCTGTTTTCCCTGGAATTCGGGGAAATTCCCAGTGTTCTAAGTGGCTCCAAGCCAGTCCCTGGCCCCTGTGTGGCCCAGATAAGGTGGCCCTACTCTGGCCCTGACTAACCTCCCCTTGCCACTTTCCCAGCCTCTGTCCTGGTTTCCTAGGTGTGCTGTGCACTCTGGGTCCCAGTCTGCAGCTCTCTAGGCCCTCCTTCACAAACAGGCACCTGTGAGCCCCTCTGAGGGCCCAGGTGCCAGGACGGGTCTCCAGTGCTGGGCCTAGTAGGTCCTAGTTCACAAAGCCCTTGTCCACCATCTCTCCTCTCTGTGGCCTGTGGCTGGGAGGGAGGAGGGGCAGGCCCAGTGGTTCCCATCTGCCCTCCCAGCCTTCCCTGCAGAGGAAGAGCCTGGGGCTCCAGGCCAGATTCCTATCTGCTGCCCACACCCCATGAGTGACCCTGACATTCCCTCCTCAACCTTCCCAAGGCCCAGAGGGCCTAGCAGGAGGCTGAGTCCTGTCCAGACACAGTAGGGGAGGAAGGGGAAATAGAGGCCATCGGGGCTGAGCGGGTCCCCAAGGTGGAGCAGGGCAAGCAGATGCTGATGACCATGTACATCCCTGGCGGCGTGCCCTCCACATTCTGACCTCACAGTGGCCATAGGACCATGCCAAGGGCTCTGACCTCATCCACATGGCTTCCCTGGGGCCACCAGAGTTGGGGCCCGAGAGGTCGGCCCTTCCCCTTCCCACGTACTGCATCCCGTATGTGTTTGCTCCCCCCACTTCCCGTCTGGGCCACTTGTGACCAGCCGGACGATGACGACAATAATTTCACAGAACTGATAATCATAAAATGATAGTAATAATAATGGCCAGGCCCACTTACTGAGCAATTCCACAGGCATCATCTCATGAGTTCTCCCCCTGCCTTTGAGAAACTTGTAGCAGCAGACAGCTCACACAAGCTCCTGCAGCCAGGAAGTGGCTGGGACGGATGTCAGCCCAGGCCTGACCAACCCGCAGGGCCCATGCTCCTGTCCCCCGCCATCCTGCCTCTCCTGTTATTCAGTCTGCTGGTGGGGGTGGTGGGTAGTGTGCGGCGCTGGGCCACTCAGGCCTGGCTCCTCTCCTTCCCAGGCCCCTAGCCGGCATGGACTTGAATGAGGGACTGTGAATGCCCTCCACAGCTTCTTCCTCATCCCTATAGCCAGGCTGTGTGCCTGGCATGTCACGGGTCTCCTCAAACCCTGACCCAGCCGTAGGAGGCAGCCCCATTGCTGTATCCGCTTTACAGAGGAGGAAACTAAGGCTCAGAGAGGCCCCCAGCTTGTGAAAGGAGCATCTGAGGTAAGTGTGCCTGACTCCAAAGCCCGAGCTTATCACCACTCCCCAGGACCCTGCTGGACCCCAGCCCTGCAGCGCCCACCCAGATGAGGCCCTGGGAGTAGCACCCCTGGGTGGGTTCAGCAGCTCCTGCTGAGTCTGGCCCCCTCTACAGCTGGTCAGGGGTGGGGTGAGGCTAGGAATACTGCCCAGTTCCCCACACTCACCTTTCACAACCCAACTGTTGGTGCCATGGAGCAAGAAGGGCGAGAAAGAGGCCACAGGAAGCAGCGACACTGTGGAGGGGAAGGAGGGGCGGGGAGAGGAGGCCGGCTCAGCAGAGCCTGTGACCAGAGGGCCGCACAGCTACAGGGCCAGTGTCAACAAGCTGGCCAAGGATGGTGACGCCCCGGGCCCTGGCCGTCCTGCTTCTCCTGCTTCTCCTGCACCTGGCCTCAGGTGAGCAGCTGGTTCCCTACCCGCTCCTGCCAAGCCTGGGAGACCCAGGCACAGAGACAGGGAAGGGTAGGGAGTGGGGGTGTCCAGAGCATGTCCTCTGAGGAGCCCACCCTGACAGCCTTAGCACCTTCCCTGACCTCTGGGTCAGTCCTGCTGTCCTGATAAAATGTGATCAGCACTGGGTCTTGGGTCCCCTTTGCTTCCCCACAATGCCCTGGAGGTGGGGTCCATGGAGACCGCTCCCCCACCCAGTCCCTCAGGCTGTAGATCCCTCACAGGCCTGGCTCAGGGTCATGGATGGGCCCCAGATAAGCTCTTCTTCAGCCGGCCTCTGGGCCCCCAGGGAAGGGGCTAGGGACCTTCTGGAGGCTCCCTGCAACACCTCCACCTGCCCCCCTGCCATGCGGGCTCTCCCTCCCTGTCCCCACAATGCCCTGCCTCATCCCTGCCGTCTTCAGTTACTCAAGCCAAGAACGAGACTCTTCCTGACCCTTCACTCTCGGCCACGCACGTGCCCATGTGGTGGTTCTCTAGGGCAGCTTGAGGACCCCAGGCCTTGGCCTTGCCTCTCTCTGGGGAAAGCTGTTCCCCACCCTGGCCCACCTGGCCAGCTCTCATTTATCCTTCTGGGCCGCTGGGTGTGCTGCCATCGGCGATGCTCCCCTCAGGCAGAGGTCGGTGCTCCCTCTGCGCTGCTCCCATCTCCGTGCCTTGAGTGCTCCTCCTGTTTTGCTCTTGATTCTGTGAGAAACTTTCATGCCTGTCCCCCACCCCCACCCCCTGTGTATGTGTTCAGCAGGGAGTCGTGTGGCTGTAGGCACATGAATCGACCTCTTTGGCCTTCAGAGAACCCAATTCCCTTCAAATGTTGGGAGACTCAGGGAAACACAAAGTTCAATCTAAGGCTCAAAAAGGCATGACAACCGGCAATGCCATCCTGGCAGTGAGGGGAGGGCCTGGGCACGGCAGGCCACCGGGCAGCCCTTGGTGGATTAATGAGCTTCACTACCAAGGGTGGCTCTCGGCCAGTCTCGGTGGGCGTCACAGGGACCTTGGTCCTTCACAAAACTTCAGATTCTCTGGCTGGGCCTTCAAGGCCTCCCCATGTGATGGAGTTTATCCTATGGTGACGTGGGTGCTCTGGTTCAGGCATTTGAATGGTGTGAGGAGCCCTGAGAGGTTTCTAGCTAGAGGTGAGTCTCCTTCCTTTGTGGAAGTTTATGGGTAGTTGCTGTGCATTCGTTTGCTCATTCATTCATTCATTTGTTCCAGAAGCACTGCTGGGGCTCTCTATGCAGTATCAGGCCCTGTGCTGGTACCATGTGGTCTCTGCCCTCAAGGGGCTCACAGTCTAGTACAGTGACAGGGGTGCTTCAAAGGAGTCCAGGGTGTGGTGGGGGCCCAGCAGGAGGCAGGCACACTTTTCAATAAAGGGACACTTTACAAGGGACACACCAGGACTGTCAGCAGGGAGAAGAGGCTGTGGCTGGTGGTAGAGAGAAGCAGGCCACTGGTGTTGAGCAGTAGTGATGGTAAGTACCGCCCTGCCCTCCTACCGCCCTCTGCCCTCTGGCCCACTCCCCATGTGAACCCAGATGGAGGTGGTCCTTGGAGTCCAGCCCCCGGGGCAGAGCAGGATGGAGACGTGCAGGGCGGGCCTGGAGGGGCGGAGGGGCACCATCTCGCACCCAGGGCTGGTTCAGGCTCTCCCTGTCTAGACTAGGTGCTGCTTCTAACATCTTCTGAAAGTAATGCAAATAAGATATTTCATAATCTCCGCACCAGGTACTTGCCAAGATCTTCACATATGCAAGGTCCTTGAAATTTCATGGCAGGCCGGGAGGGAGACTGTTTATATCCACAGGGTGCCCCCTGCACCCAGCGCCCGTCTGTAGCCCCCTCTGGCACGCAGAGGGCTAGGATTATAGAGTGGTACCTCCCCTCCAGCTGACAACTTCCTTCCCTCCTCTTCCTCCCTGCCCTTCTCCTGTCTCTTTTTCATCCTTCCCTCTTCTCTCTTGTCCTCCTTTGTTTAAAAAGCAAACATGCACCGTATTATATACATGCTCATCTATCAGATGCTTTTCCCATTAAACAATGTATCCTGAATATCTTTACAATCTAACAGAAAATTTAAACATTGTCACCTATAGATCTGATGTGACACGTAAAATCCAATCAAGAATGTTCCTTTTTTCCCTACATTTACTCTAATTTTGGTCTGCCATAATCTTTACCATGTATTTCATTAAAATTGAACTAGTTTCATCTACTGTGAAAATAATATTGCACATGATTTTTAAAAAATCAAACACTGGGGAAGGGTGTGAAAAAATGAAAATGTCTCCCTGCCCACCTCGCCCCCAGCACATCCCAGAGGTAGCCCCCCTCCACCCCCAGTTCCTGGTGTGCCAGTTGGAAACATAAAGGGGCAGATTGTCAATGACTCCCCACCCATAAAGGATATGACAAAGTAGCTCATGGAAAAAGACATATAAATTGATGCTCAAACTCCTTCTTAAATTAAAATGAAATTCAATTTTACCCCTCAGACTGGTAAAGATTTGAAACTCTGATAAAGTCTAGGACTATAAGCATGTGGGTAAGTAGTCATTCTTGCCCCCACTTATGGTGCAAGTGTAAATCGGGGTAGCCCCTTTAAGAAGGAACTTTGATGATAGCTAGCAATTTTTAAATGCTTGTACATTTTGATGCAGAGATTCCAAGGATAGGAATGTTTTCTATGAATTCTTAACATAAGCTGACGAAGACACAGGCAGCATTATTCAAAATAGTAAAAACAAGCAAAATAAACCCCTAAATGTCCATTGACAGGGGACCAATTGAAAAGTATTGCAACACGCATATACTGGAATAGTAGCAAATACATAAAGAATGAGATGGATTCACATGTGCTGCTGCGGAAAGCTCTTCAAGATGTATTGCTAAGGGGTCCCATTCATGTAAATTTTGTAATGACTTACATAAAGATACTTGCATATGCATAGCAATTTCCTGGAAAGTTGTGCAATAAATCATTGTAGACAGTGAGCTCTGGAGTGTGACCTGAGAGCTGCAGGGACTTTTACTTTTTACTTTATGTCCTCATGTACCGTTTAATTTTTTTAAAAAAACTCTGTGTATGTATTACTTTTGTTGAGAGATAAATATGTAGACACATCCATCCATCCAACATAAATACAGGAGTATTCACACAGTTTTACAATGCAATTCTCACCTCCCGGAAAAAGTAATCCTGGCTCTTTGAACACCTACAATGAGCTATGTCTTTAATGCATATGAGTTCTAATCCTCCCCACAACTATTTTTTAAATAACTTTCTTTTTTTTTAAATTTTATTTATTTTGAGGGGGAGGTAGGTTTACTTATGTATGTATGTACTTTTTAGAGGAGGCACTGAGGATTGAACTCAGGACCTCATGTATGCTAAGCATGTGCCCTACCATTTGAGCAATACCCTCCCCCCTTCTTCCGCAACTTGCAAGAAAGGTATTATCAGCCTCATTTATCAGAGAGTTTAAGTAACCAACCTGAGTCACACAGTTAGTAAGTGACCCAAAGCTTCCACTCCAACCCCTGTACCAGGTAAAAGGAGTCATGAAAGCTAATCTCTAGACCTGGAGCCTCCAACTAGCTGGTGACCTTGCTCAGTTGCTACGCTCCAGGGAGCCTCACTTTGTTGTATTCTCGACCCACTCGAGGAGGTAGCCTTGAGGATTGTACTGGGAATGTGGGAGAATGAGGCAAACTAAAACAGACTGTGTCCTAGTGTTATACCATGAGCCACAGTTGCAAGGGTTTGGAAAGTCTGATGTGGTACAACTGCAAAAATCCAGGCAGACTTCCTGGAGAAGGCACTAAAAGGGACCTGCACTAAAATGAAATCTTTTATCTACATAGCCATGTGCCAGACCTTTTGTACACTTTCCCCAAAGCATCCCACTGGCCCTGTGAGATGGGGGGAAGTATCTCCTTTCACATGGGAAACCGAGGTCTGGGGAGTGTATGAGTCCAGCTCAAGTTCACAGTTAGTGTGGATGGATGGAGCTGGGGATCTAGCCACACCACCAGACTCTAGATCCTGAGCTCCTTCCCCCCTACTCCCTACTCTTGTGGCCCACCCCCATGCAGCCCATTCACTTTCTGCATCCCTCCCTTAGGTGAGAAAAGATCCACAATCAGACATGAAATGCCACGAAATGTCTGCCAGGGGCGAATCAATAAAAACCGGTATGATGACTTCAGCCTTAAGGACACTGCTAAGTGCTTCCCAAAATGTACACAGTCGGGGAATGAATCCTGTAATCTGCGAGACTTGCAGAGGTAAAGGGCCCTCTGGACTGGAGAAGGGATGTGGGGCTCTGGCAGGGATGGGGTAGGGAGGCTGTTAGGAAGGGATAGCCCCAGAAAGTGCTGCCCTCATCTCACCCTTCCACCTTGTTTGACACCAGTGTTCCCCCTGACCCACCCACCGACCCTGTGGTCCAGGGGATGCAGACATGGGCTCAAATGATGATTTCCCTAGAGTGTGATCACACGTAAGGTGAACAAGATGCCAGTTTAGCTCAAAGGAGGGAAAACTGCTGAGGCTTCACAGAGGGGGTCACCCATGAAAGGGCTTTGAAGACTGCATAGGAGATCTCCAGTTGGATTCCAGCGATGTTAGGGGATACAGTCAGCAGAACTTCAGGGAGTACTGAGGGAGAACTACAGTGATTTGAACTGTGAAAGAATAAAGTGCTGGGGCTGGAGACAACAATGGAGAGATGGGGTGGGGGGTAGATAGGACTGGAAATATAAATGTGAAGGGTTGTGTAAGCTATAGCAATGCAGGAGGGACATGATTATTTTAAATAGGGGAAAAGCATAGTCAACTTTGAGTTTTAGAAAGGTTGCTCAGGCTTCGGGAAAGGATACGAGGGTGATGTTGTGGCCAGAGAGGTGAGCAGGTAGGATGCAATGGTCTGGGTAAGAGTGAAGTCTGAACCACCACCACCAACTGGCACTGTGCACCTGGATAGGAGGAACAGAGATGCTGTGAGACGTAGAATCAATGAAATTGAGAGACTGATAAAACCAAGAAACCAAGAGATATTGAATCGAGGGAGAAGAAATGGTTTAGATTGTTTACATCCATGAACCATCTCCAAAAATATCTTTGCCTTTCTTCCTTCCTCTCCCTTCCAATCAGTGCTCTTCTGGGATATTCAGAAAGGCTCATAGTTGGCACTCAGTACATAGTTGTTGGGGAAAATGAGTGAAAAGTTTACATTCCCAGACTTGGTATTAGGACAGCAAGTTGACTGAGCGGCATAATTTCAGTGGCTTGAAAATGCTTCCATCCCGACCTGAGCTCTAAGCAGCTGATCAGGAGGCTCCTCTTTGTGCTGCCTTACAGTGAGCAGAAGCACCTTGGCAAGAGTAGGGGCTCTGAGACGTGGAGGATGTAGACTCAGGTCCCAAAGCTATCACTTAACCAAGTTATCTCCTTTATTTTTACCATCCTATGAGGTAGGTCCTGTTATCAACCCATTTTTCAGATAAGAGAACTCCCATAGTTAAATAACTTGCCCACAGTTACCCAGCAGGTAAGCAGCAAAGTCAAACATGAACCTAGGTTTGGAGGGCAGTAGGTGGCGGTGTACTGGTGACTGCCAGTGCTCAAAAATGGAATCAGACTTTGGCCAGGTTGACTTTCCATGTCCTCATCTGTAAAATGAGGCTGAAATAACACCTGACTTCTGGAAATGTTGTAAGGATTAAATACATAATTCAGACACGGTAGCTATTATCATTGTTCCGCCAGCAATATCATTTTACTACTGTTCCAAAGCCTCTGGTCTTGATCTCTCTCCTATATCTTCCTCCTGGGCGATTGTTGAAATTAAAGGAAATAGTGCATGGAGGACTTATTAACAAATAGTAGGAACTTGATAAATTTGAGTGTTCTTTATTTTAATGACTTCTTCTGATTATAAAAGCAATTTATACTCCTCATGATAAATTTAGAAAGTGGCTTTAGAGAGGAAAATGGAAATTTCCCCTTCTTACTTTACAGAGATAATCATTATTTTCACACTGGTATATTTCTTTATATATAATTAAATAGACAGATAGATATGGATCGATATAGGTATAGATAGATTGTATAACTCATTTATCCATTCTACCATGCTAATGGGTATTTGCTCCAATCTCTGGCTCATACAAAAAGTGTTGCTATTAATATTCTTGTTCATGTATTTTGATGAGCATATGTATTTCTATAAGGTATATTCCTAGGAGTGGAATTGGTGGGTCATAGGATCGTCATGTGATTAGCTTTAATAGAAACTACCTAACAGTTTTCTAAAGTTCTTGAATGAAATTTCACTCCCACATTGTATGATAGTTCTAGTTGCTTCACATCCTTGTCAGCACTTGGTATTGTCTGCTTTTCCATTTTAGCCATTCTGGCAGGTTTGTACTGTATCATATGGTGATTTTAATTATATGTCCTTGATGACCCTTGAAGTTTAACACCTTTCATATGTTTACTGAACATTTTGATATCCTCGTTATGAAATGCCCTTTTTAGTCTTTGGCTTGCTGTTCTATGGGGTTGTTTGGATTTTTCTTAGTGATTTTTAGAGGTTCTTTACATATTCTGTATATGTGTCTTTGCAAATAGATACTCATGAATACATTCTTTCTCACTGTGGGTTACCGCTTCATTCTCTTAGTGCTGTCTTTTGACTAAAGACAGACATTCTCAATTTTAATGTAGCGTAGTATACCAGATTTTTACTTTATAGTTAATGCTTTGGGGTCTTATTTAAGAAATTTTTGCCTACCCCAGGATCACAAAGATACTCTTCTGTGTTTCCTTCTCAAAGATTTATTGCTTTCTCTTTCACGTTTGTCTCTATGAGCCACTAAAAAGAAGGAAAAAGACTGTGGAAAGCTCTACAGAGTTTCTGGCTTAGTGCCTCTCCAACCATAGAGTCTCAGAATTCTGAAAAATGTCTGGAGGAGAAAACAGCTGTACATTTGAGACCCTTCGAGTACCCAGGTTTATTTCTTCACCCTCCTCACCCCAACACCACCACTAAGACCCCCAAATGCTCTGCTTGTACTTGACAAAGCACTCTTGTGCCTGTTTGCCATCCAAACCTGGCTACAGTCAACCATTGATCTGCTCATCACTCTATAGGTTTGCCTCTTCTGGGCATTTTATATAAACGGAACCATACAACATGTTGTCCTTTGAGTTTGGCTTCCTTCACTTAGCATATTTTTAAGGTTCATTCATATTGTGACTAGCAGAGCATTTTTTGTGTGACCAGCAGTGACTTCTTATCCAGACGGAGCTCAAACTCCCAGCCTTTTGTCCATGCTTAGAATGAGCACATGTCCCCAGGGGAAAAAAAATCAACTGCAGATTTTCAGCTCATTTCTCTATGACTCTCCCTCTGCAGAATTTTAGCCCCTCTAGTCCTCACTGTTTCAGCAGTTCTCTGATGCCTTTAAACAAATTATTTCTGTATTATATCTAGCTTTTCTATGTGTCCTCAGTGAGAGCATTGATCTACCACAAATAACTCTACCCTACGCAGAAGCAGAAGTCCAAAGCCTGAACTTTTTTCTAAGAATAGCTATTTTGAGGTATACTATATATGACAACAAGATGCATACATCTTAACTGTACCACTTAATAAATTTTGCATATTTACATATGCATATTTTAACCACCACCTATATCAAGCTATAAAACTTTTCTAGCCTCCCAATCAATAGCACCCCATCATGGTAACCATTATCCTAACTTCTATAACAAAGTATTAGTTATACTTGTTCTCAAACTTAGTATAAATAGACTTGTTCAGTGCATACACTTCTGTGTCGGGCTTCTTTCCCTCATTCACATGCCTGAGATTCATCTGTTTCTTGTTTGTTTGTTTGTTTATGTATCAATACTTTGTCCTCATTTTTACCGTATAGAATCAATATACTGCTGTTTAGTATCTCTTCTACTGTCGAGCATTTCCATTGTTTCTGGTTTGAGGCTGTCTCAGTCAGTTCGGGCTGCTGTAACTAGTACCATCGACCAGCTGGCTTAAAAACACAGAAATTTGATGTTTGGGGGTTACATTCATATTTTAGCATGTATCAATAGTTTGTTCTTTTTTATTATTGAGTAATATTCCATTGTATGTACATACTACATGTTTATTCATTCACCAATTGATGAACATTTGTATTGTTTCCAGTTTGGGGTTCTTATGAGTAATGCTGCCATGAACATTTAAATTCAAGTCTTTGTAGACACACATTTTCATTTCTTTTGGGTAAATACCTGGGAATGGAATTGCTGCGAGATATGGTAAGTATGTTTAGCTTTATAAAAACTGCCAAACTGTTTCTTAAGGTGGCTATATCATTTGCTTTCCCACCAGCAGTGTAAAAAGGCTGTAGTTTCAATATATTTTTGCAGTATTATCAGTATTTTTGGTTATAGCCATTCCACTGAGTGTAGGTGATATTTTAATGTGGTTTTAATTTGCGTTTCACAAATGACTAATGATGTTGAGCACATTTTCATGTGCTTGTTAGCCATTTGTATGTTTTCTTTGGTGAAATGACTATTTAACTTTTCCCCTTTTTAAAAATTTGATTTGTTTTCTTATTATTGAGTTTTAAGAATTCTTTATGTAATCTGGATACAAGTCCTCTACCAGATGTATGATTTGCAAATATGCATTTGTTCCCCCAGTATATGTCTTGTCTTTTCATTTTCTTAATGGTATTTTTTTGACAATTAAAAGCATTTAATTTAGATAAAATCCAATTTAAATTTAAAGCATATCAAAGAAATGTTCATCTAGCTCAAGGTTACAACATTTTTCTTCTAAGTTTTCTTCTACAAATGTGTGGTTTTAGCTTTATAATTAGGTCAAGCATTTGGAGCTCATTTGTTGGGCACAGTGTGAGGTAAATGTCTAACTTTATATTATTACTGTTATTTTTCATTTGGATAGCTAGTTATTTTGGCACTATTTGTTAAAAAGACTATGCGTTCTCCACTGAATTGCATTTGGGAGAGCATTCCATTGAAGGGCTAAATGCAAGCTCCTGGAATGTCTTCTTCCCATTGAGATAGTTAACCAGAAATAAAATAACATCCTTGGGGGAAAATGTAGAGATTAATGCCACCATGAAAGGCTTGAAAGACAGGGGTGGTGGTGATACCTATCAGAACTCCATTTAAGTCACCAAAAGTCAGGTGGATCTTGGAGAATGACTGTGGACTATCATAAACTTGATCAGGTGTTGAGTTCAATTGCAGCTGCTGTCCCAGCTGAGTATGTTTACTCAAATAAATCAACGCAGCCCCTTGCAACTGGTAAACAGCTATTATATGGCTAAGGCTTTTTTCTCCATACCAACTTTCAAATCCTGCCAGAAGCAGTTTGCTTTTACTTGGCAGAGCCAGCAGTGTACGGCCAGGGCTTTCCTCAGGGCTATGTCTAGTCTCATCTTTGTCATAACTTGGTTATGAGAGACCTCATTAATCTTGACATTCTACAAAAGCATCACTCGAGTGCACTATATTAACAAGATTATGCTCATTAGATCTGATGAGCAGAAAGTAGCAAGTAGTGAAGATGCCTTAGGAAGACATACATGAACTAGAGGGTGGGAGATAAACCCCACGAGAATTGAGGGTCCCATCACCTCAGTGAATTTCTTGGACATTCAGAGGCCTGGAGAACATCAAGATATCCCCTCCAAGGTAAAAGCCAAGTTGTTGATCGCTTACATCACTTACAATGAAAAGACAGGCACAATGTGGAAAAATATGTATCATGCAAATATGAACCAAAAGCTATCTGAGTAGCTACATTCATATCAGACAAAGAATATCATGCAAATATGAACCAAAAGCTATCTGAGTAGCTACATTCATATCAGACAAAGAAAATGATCTTTAAATGGGTGTCAACTTTGTAATTAAAAAATCAACTGTACATCTATACTTTAGACTTTTTGAATATATGTTACTTTCCACAACTAAAATAATTTTTTAAAGTGTTCTGAGTACCAGATGAGGAAATCTTCCCTCAAGAAAGTAAATTCCTGGGCTGTTTTGTAAGGTCAAGGAATTTTTTAAGGGCATGAAGTGAGCTATGTGTATTGTGAAATTCAATTCACTATTTTTTTTTCATTACAATAAATATCACAATACTTCTTTGTTTAGTTTTTTTTAAAGATAAATAAAAGCTAGTATCAGTTGGTATAGCTCAATAAATTGATTTGGACAGTCTCATCCCACTGTTTCTGGCTGAATGTTGACCCATCCAAGCTCATTTGCACATATCTGCATGGTTACTTTTTATATTGTACAACTATTTTTTGTGTGGTTTCCTTGGGGATTTATTCCTTGGAAACTGTGACTGTTCAAAAATGGTGTCAAAACAAAAGCCTCACTTTTGTTTCCCTGGGAAGGCCCCCGTAGCTTCTCCTTTGCAACAGCCTTGACCTGGCTCTGTCTGCTCATGTTCACCTTCTCTCCCATTTCTACCTCAGCCCTCACCTGTTCAAAATTGCTTTTAAAAGGTGGACAACATGTCTTAGGACCCCAGGCTTAGGAAAAAGAACTCTGGTCATGGAGAAGTTTCAGTACCATGGAGAGCATGGGGGCAGGGATGAAGGTGGGAGAGGGGACTTGCCTCATCCTAGGTTTTTAGCTGATGGCAAGCGGGCTTCTGTAAAATAAATGACAATTAAATTTGTATCCAATGTGTTTCCAACACCAGCTCAGTTCCTGTAAGTCAGTTTGCATGCAACTCAGTTTTCAGTATTCAGTTAGCACTCAGTAAGTGTGACTTAGCCCTCACACTACACAATGATCATCTCATAGTTTAGAGTACTCAGAAGAATTTCTCCAAAGAAGATTTACACAGACCAACAAGCACATGAAAAGATACTTAACATCATTATTCACTAGAGAAATGCAAACTGAAACAGCAATGAGATACCACTTCACATCCGCTAGGATGGCTCCATTGCAAACTAACAAACAAAACAGAGTGAAAAATATCAAGTGTTGGCAAGGATCTGGAGAAATTGAAACCCTCAGACATTGGTGGTGGGAATATAAAATGGTGCAGCTGCTATGGAAAACAGTTTAGCAGTTCCTCAAGACATTTTTTAAAACTTTTTTTTTATTGAGTTATAGTCATTTTACAATGTTCTGTCAAATTCCAGTATACAGCATGATTTTTCAGTTATACATGAACATACATATATTCATTGTCACATTTTTTTCACTTTGAGCCAACAGAAGATCTTGTATATATTTCCCTCTGCTATACAGTATAATCTTGTTTATCTGTTCTATATATGCCTGTCAGTATCTACAGATTTTGAACTCTCAGTCTATCCCTTCCCACCTCGCTCCCCCTTGGCAACCACAAGCTTGTATTCTATGTCTATGAGTCTGTTTCTGTTTTGTATTTATGTTCTTCTTCTTCCTTTTTTTTTTTAGATTCCACATACGAGCGATCTCATATGGTATTTTTCTTTCTCCTCCTGGCTTACTTCACTTAGAATGACATTCTCCAGGAACATCCATGTTGCTGCAAATGACATTATGTTGTCGTTTTTTATGGCTGAATAGTATTCCATTGTATAAATGTACCACTTCTTCTTTAGCCAGTCATCTGTTGATGGACATTCAGGCTGTTTCCATGTCTTGGCTATTATAAATAGTGCTGCTATGAACATTGGGGTGCAGGTGTCTTATTGAAGTAGGGTTCCTTCTGGATATATGCCCAGGAGCAGGATTCCTGGGTCATATGGTAAATCTATTCCTAGTCTTTTGAGGAATCTCCATACTGTTTTCCACAGTGGCTGCACCAAACTGCATTCCCACCAGCAGTGTAGGAGGGTTCCCTTTTCTCCATAGCCTCTCCAGCATTTGTCATTTGTGGACTTTTGAATAATGGCCATTCTGACTGGTGTGAGGTGATACCTCATTGTAGTTTTGATTTGCATTTCTCTGATAATTAGTGATATTGAGCATTTTTTCATGTGCCTTTTGATCATTTGTATTTCTTCCTTGGAGAATTGCTTGTTTAGGTCTTCTGCCTATTTTTGGATTGGGCTGTTTGTTTTTTTCTTATTAAGTCATGTAAGCGGCTTATATATTCTGGAGATCAAGCCTTTGTTGGTTTCATTTGCAAAAATATTCTCCCATTCCATAGGTGGTTGTTTTGTTTTACTTATGGTTTCCTTTGCTGAGCAGAAGCTTATAAGTTTAATTAGGTCCCATTTGTTTACTCTTGCTTTTATTTCTATTGCTTGGGTAGACTGCCCTAGGAGAACATTTTTGAGATGTATGTGAGATAATGTTTTGCCTATATTTTCTTCTAGGAGATTTATTGTATTTTGTCTTATGTTTAAGTCTTTGATCCATTTTGAGTTTATTTTTGTGTATGGTGTAAGGGAATGGTCTAGCTTCATTGATTTACATGCTGCTGTCCAGTTTTCCCAACACCATTTGCTGAAGAGACTGTCTTTATTACATTGTATATTCTTGCCTCTTTTGTTGAGGATTAGTTGACCAAAAGTTTGTGGGTTCATTTCTGGGCTCTCTATTCTGTTCCATTGGTCCATATGGCTGTTTTTGTACAAATACTATGCTGTTTTGATTACTGTAGCTCTATAGTATTGTCTGAAGTCTGGGAGAGTTATTCCTCCAGCCTCTTTCTTTTTCTTCAGTAATGTTTTGGCAATTCTAGATCTTTTGTGGTTCCATATAAATTTTATTATGAATTGTTCTAGTTCTGTGAAATATGTCCTGGGTAATTGGATAGGGATTGCATTAAATCTGTAGATTGCCTTGGGCAGTATGACCATTTTAACAATATTGATTCTTCCAATCCAGGAGCATGGGATATCTTTCCATTTTTTAAAAACATCTTCTTTAATTTCCTTAATCAGTAGTTCCTCAAGAAATTAAACACAAAATTAGCCTATGACCCAGCAATTCTACTGCTAGGTATATATCCAAAAGAATTGAAAACAAATCTTAAAACAAAAGCTTCCATGTGAATACAAGCAGACCTTTTAACAATAGCCAAAAAGTGGAAACAAGTCAAATGCCTATCAATATCCATCAATGGATAAGTGTATAAACAAGATGCAGTATATGCATACAAAGGAATATTATTCATCCATAAAAAGGAGTGAGATACTTATACACACTACAACACAGATTAACCTTGAAAATGTGCTAAGTGAAAGAAGCCAGACACAAAAGACCAGATATATAATTCCGTTTATATGAAATATCCAGAATAGGCAGATTCATAGATTAGTGGCTGCCGGGGACTGGGAGGAGAGGAAATGCTTAATGGGTTCAGGGTTTCCTTTTGAGGTGATGGAAATATTCTGGAACTAGATAACCATGATGGCTACATACATTGTGAATGTACTTCATGCCACTGAATTGCACACTTTAAAATGGTAAGTTTTGTATTATATGTATTTTGTTACAAGAAAAGATAAACACATAAAATACACAGAGGGGCCACTGGCTGGAATCTCTCAGAACCAGCATGAATGGCTCCTGTGCCACCCCTCTTCTCCTGCAGTGACACCAGGGTCTTTCCTGTGATATTCTGGGTCACCCCTCCTACACCAAGAGCCTGATGATGGCTGCCCATGGCATGGCTCCTCCTGTCATCCAGGCGGGGGTCCAGGTAAGTGGGTAACTCAGCCTGTGAGACCCTATCTTGTCTGATCCTGGCCCTTTGTAGATACTGGCTGAACTTTGAGATCCATCTGGTGGAGGAAAGTCAAACAGAGACAGTGAATATGTCTTTTTTGAATGCTCTTGTCAAGAACATCAGCACGGACATCTTGGAAGACCTGCACTTCTCTCTGACCCCCTCTCAGGTGAAGGGTTCTCCCATCCCCATTGGCTGGTTCTGGCCCTACTTCCTCAGGCACATTCTTCTGGTCTGTGTTTGGTGCCTATCAACCCTCATCCTTCCCCTGTCTTGTTGGGAACAGGCCACTTGGCTAATGGGTGCTAGTGAGTTTACTGCATAAGTGGGTCCTGGTAACAGATTATCCAGGGTGCTAGGATGAGACACTTCGAAGCTCAGTGAATCAAAGGAGACTGAGTTCTAGCCCTGGACCTCCCACCACCTCACTAGGTGTTCTCCTTCTCCCTCTCTGTGCCTCTGACTCCTCATCTGTAAAATTAGCTCAAAGGCTGCTCCAAAGTCTGAGGTTCCCATGAGCTCTTCCACCCAGGGGATGCTTTAGAGACCAGGTAAACACAGACTTAGAGGTAATGCAAAAGGCCAAGAGGTAGAGTCTGGGTTTACACTGGTCTGGATTCAAATCCCAGCTCTGCCTCTTACCAGCTATTGTGATCTCGGGCAAATTACTTAACTTTTCTGAGCCTTGGTTTCTCTATCTGTAAAATGGGGACCACTTTCAAGGTCATCAGAGGAAGCAAATGAGATAATTCACAGGGACTGCTTGGTGCAGCGAGGGTACAGCCTCCCTTAAGGAGTAAAGCTGGTGGTGGAAATTTAGGCAACAGGCAAGTTGCTGTCATCAAGAGACTTAGGTCTGCCTAGAGAAGGGGAGGTGAAAGACAGATGGGGCCTTTCTCAGCCCTTTATCTTGTCACCCAAGCAGCTGAGCCCTCCACGTGGGGTGTGCACTGGCCTCCGAAATCACCCACATGTCTTTTTCACAAGGGTTTGGACTAGGAAGCAGAAAGTTGGGGCCCTCAGCTACAACTCTTAGGTCCCCCTTTTCTAATGCCCATGGGATGCTTTTGAGGCAGAACCAGGTGAGACCAGGCTGTAGCCCCAGGTCAACCGTGAGGTTGGAGGATGAACAAAACATGCTTGGAAGCTACTAGTGAAATTTATTTTCATATTTTGACTGTTCTTAGCTTTTAGAAAATGTGTTGTTGGGGGGAGGAGGCTCTCATACTCAGTGTGAATTCTTGTGTTCGCCCTCTTTGCCCTCGCTATCTCCCTTCCTGATGGCCTTACGTTTTCCGTTTATTCTTGAGTCAGAAGCCAGACAGACACTGTCACTACAGCCCTATGTAAGCACAGCGAGGGTCAGGACCCCAGCTGACCCTCCCTCACACTCGCAAATGAGCCTGTCCAGGTGTCACCCCTTCACACCCCACTTTCAGCCTGACAGGTGGCCACACAGGTGCCTTGCTAACTCCATTTTTATATTGGAAAAACAGAGGCTCCATGAGGGCCATCACTTGGCCAGGGGATCACAGCCTGGACAGAGCACAGCTTAGACTGTGCCTCCAGGTTTCCCACCTCAGTGCTAACATCGTCGGTGCTGCCCATCCCTGCAGCGTGCCTCAGTTTCCCCTCCCCCTCCCCCAGGGAGTGGCAGGACCTTTTGCTGGGGGCTAGAATCTTGGGTAAAGATGGGAGGGCTGGGTCTGTGGTTGCAGATTCCGATGCAGGTGACGGAGGAGGAGCACCAGCATCCTGACAGAGTCCGGCTGCCCAGAAGCCTTTTTGCATCCCTGCAGAGCCGGGGGCCAATGGTCCGGTTGGCCATAACTGTCTTGGACGTCGGTTCGGGGAATCTCTTCAAGGTGAGAAGAGGCCTAACGGTGGCTCTGAGGTTCAGTGCTCGGTCCGCCAGGCCAGGCTTAGGGATGGAGGAGGTGATTTTGGAGAGTGTTCCTAAAGCAGCCCGTGGTCACACCAGCCCCCTGTCTCTAGAGTCTGTGGATTGCAGGCTCACACTGATTATACACACTCAGCAATTCGGACCCCCACACCAGTGCCCTTGGGCTTGCATGTGTATCCTGTGTGTCCATGTCCCCCGTGTGTCCTTGTGCATGCACAAACATGCATACCCTTTCTTATTCCGGGTGCACACGTTATCACGTGTGTGCTGGTGTGACCATGTTCACACAAGGAAGTATGCCCAGATCCTTGCAAATGTGTACTGGTGTGTGTCCCCCTGTGCTTAAGGTGTGAATCACATTTGCTGGCCAAGCCAGGTCATGTGTCTGCTCTTGAGGCTGAGCTCACATGGGGACATGTATAGCCCTGAGTGTCGGTATGAGCAGGTGCTCACCTACCTGTGGGCACCCACTGCCCTCCATTTCGCAGCTGATCTTTCTTCTAACCCTGTGCTCCTCCAGTTAAGAGGGCAGAGGAGCCCCAGAGGCCAGCAACGAGAGCCATCAGGTACATGGCTTTGTGGGTAGTTCTCGTGGAGTGTAAGGGCTGCCCTGGCCTAGCCTGAGCGGGAGACTATGGGGAGCAGCAGGAAGAAGGTCGCTCATGACCCCTCACCCCTCTGGTCCTCTGGCCCCAGACTTGGCCCTCCAAGCAAGGGCCACGATTCTTAGAGGCTCCCGGGAGCCCCCACCAGTGTTGGGTTGGGCCAGCCCCTTGTGCAGCCTGGCCTCCCCACATCCCTCCACAGGGTCCCCGGATCAATCTGGAGGACGGCAGCCGCGTGTTGAACAGTCGCCTGGTGGGCTTGAGTTTGGGTCATATACCTGTCGCTGGCCTGGCTGACCCTTTGGAGATCACCTTCTCCCACCAGCATCAGCCTCCTGTGAGTTGCCCGCTCAGGCCTGGCAGTTACTGAGAAGCAGACACACACGAGTCTCTGCAGCCCCAACCCTTCCACATCCACCCGAGGGAAGTCCACTAATCCATGTGCCCGCAGACATCCGACTCTCCCACCCACAGCCCATACCTAGCCACCCCAACACGCTGACCCGGGATACATCAAAGCTTCGCGTTCCTGTGTGACCACTGGCTGAGCCTTGCCCTCTACCTAATGCACACAGGTGCTGAGACACGGAGCATGCTGTCCTCTCCCCCTCCCCTCCCCACTCTCCTCTCCCTTCTCCCAACCTCCCCTCCCTCTCCCCTGACTCTCATTCTCTGGTTTCAGAACATGACCCTCACCTGTGTATTCTGGGATGAGACTAAAGGTAGGGCCTGGAGGACCTTCTCTGGGTAAGATGAGGGGAAGGTATGGGTTCCTTAGGGGACAGGTCTCAACTGCAGGGTCCCTCCCCTTGGTCTTTCCTCTCTGACTCCCCCTCTTCTGTTTCCTTCCCCTCCCCTCCCCTCCCCTACAACCCATTCCCTCTCCTATGCTCCCCTCCCCTCCTCCCCAGGGTCAACAGGAGACTGGTCTTCCAAGGGCTGCTCCACAGAGCGCGGAGTCAACAGAACTGTCTGCCGCTGTGACCACCTGACTTTCTTCGCCCTGCTGCTGGTAACGGCCCACCTGCCCCGATCCCAGCAGTTCTGGAGGTGCCAAGGCTCCCGGCCCAGGGTCGGGGCCGCCTGGCAGGGGCCAGGGCCTTTGGGGTATGTGGGCCTGGCCTCCAACTGATGGGGCCCTTGTTCCGGACGATCACCCACAGAGGCCGGTTTTGGACCAGGCCACCGTGAAGGCCCTCACACTCATTTCCCAGGCTGGCTGTGGGACCTCCATGATCTTCCTGGCCTTCACCATTGTCCTGTACGCTTTCCTGAGGTAGGTCACCCCTGTCCCCACCCCGCATCTCCCTCCTGCCCTCAAGGGCAGCAGCCAGGCAGGGTAGTAACCACAAAACAGTGCTGCTGGTGCAGCCTTATACTGATATTTTCTCCAAACCTCAGTTTCCTCATCTGTAAAATGGGATTGGAGGCTGGAAAGTGCCTGGGCTATTTTAGTTACAAGTGGCAGAAACTCAGATTGGTTTAAACATAATAGAGAATGTGTGGTCCGTGCAATTGAAAAACCCAAAAACTTTGGGCGTGGTTGGATCCAGGGGCTCAAAAGATGTCCTTAGGACTTAGTGTCCCTCTGCCTCTCACAACTTTGTTTTCCCCTTTGTCGGTCATGCCAGGTAACTTCTCCACCCTCAAGGGCTTTGGGGAGCCCCAGGCTTGCATCGCAGCCTCTTAGCTGCCTAGACAGCTAATATTCTAAACTAAGCTCCAGAACTGAGGTCTCTAAATTTTTTTAAAATTTTGAAATAATTATAGACTAATAGGAAGCTGCAAAAATAGTACCTAGAATCCTAGGACTCCTGCATCCTGTCTCCCCAGCGCTGACATTTGCTGCAACTGCAGTGCGGGAGAAAAGCAGGAGGCTGGCGTTGGTACAGCGCTGCTGACGAGAACACAGAGCTCGTTCCATTTTCACCATTTTCCACACGCATTCAACTGTGTGTGTACGTGTACGTGTGTGTGTGTGTGTGTGTGCGCGCGCGCATGTTCACACACGCACACAGGACTAGCTATATCTTTCGTAGGGCCCAGTCCAAAATGAATATATGTGGCCCTTTGTTCAAACATTATTAAGAATTTCAAGATGGCGACAACAGAGCATTAAAACAAGCACTGAGCCCTTCTGAGTGCAGGGCCCTGCAGAGGTCACACACCCCAGGAAGCAAGCTGGCCGTGTGTGTGTGCACACGCGCAGTTCCATGCAGTTTCATCCCATGGATACCAGAGTCGGGTCTAACTAACACAACGTGCCCCTGGCTGAGCAGGCCACTGTGCTTAAGGTGTGAATCACATTTGCTGGCCAAGCCAGGTCATGTGTCTGCTCTTGAGGCTGAGCTAACGCAAGGGCTAACTGCACCCAAACTGCAAGGCTGAGTGTGGGGGAAGGTGCTCCTCAGGGAAACCTGGGGCTGTTTCTGGAAGAAGGAGGAGTGGGTGCAGGACAGGCAGAAACTGCTGCAGCCCGTGCCCAGGCTCTCCCAGGCCCCGGCCATAGCTGAGGGACCCACAGGAGCTGCCAGCCTGGAGGGGACTGTGGAAGTGGCCCTATGCTTGGCCTGCCTGTTCCCCAGCCTCCTTGCCCATGACAAACCTGAAGCAGCCCTTGGTCTCCTGACTCCCAGCCCAGGGCCCTCCTACTGCCCTTCTCCACATGCTGGCACCATCCGGCCCTGGGCTGCAGCCCCCACCAGCCCCACCTAGTCCATCTCAGACTGAACCGTGAGTGTAAGTGGTATCACCCCAGCCACCACCCCCAAGCCCTGGCCTAGGACACTGCCTCCATTCCCAACACACTGAGCGTGACCTGTCAGCGGGCTGCACTGCTGGACCCTGTGAGCTGGGCTTGGAGCTCCAGAAGGAATTGTCACCAACTCCCAAGGGTGGGGCCTGGCATCTCAGGTGAGGTGGACATTATCCCCCAACCCCCTTCAGGCAGCCCTGAGCTGCAATCCCTCCAGTGAGAGCCCTTTGGGATCTGATTTTCTAGGAAGTCAGAGTGAAAACTCCACAGAGAGGGAAGTGAGCCCTGGGCTGGGAGCCTGGAGCCCCTGCCCAGCTCTGTGACTCTGTGTCCCTGTCCCTCTCTGAGCCTCACCCTCCCTACTGCGTCCTGGGCCTTGCGCATCCATCCCCTGTCTGTCCACTCACTCAGCCAATGCACCTTGCTGAGCCAGGCCCGAGGTCACAGCACAGGGAGAGGCAGCAACAAGGGGAGGGTGGAGAGTTACATTGCACTGCTGGGAAACTTCCAAATTAGCTTGGGATAAGCGGCATTCAGTGACAGCCTTCCCAGATGAAACACCCAAGGGGAATTTGGAAGGTGCAGCAGGGAAAGGCATTAGGAGCAGAGGGGAGAGCGTGGGCAAAGTCTGGGAGGTGTGGAGAAGCAGAATGCTTTCAGGGAATCGCAAGTTACACAGTTTGGCTCAAGCACGAAGTCAAAGGATGAGGCCAGTGTGGATCCAGAATCCACAGGGCCCTGAGGGTCACAAGAGGGCTCCTGGACTTGAACCAGAGGGGGCTCACACCCTGGCTGCTGGCAGTGGTGGAACAGAGGAGGCTGGATGAAGAGGCCTGGGTGTTCCTTGCAACCTCTCGCTGGCCTTCCTTGCTCCAGATTCTCCCGGCAGAGATTCAAGTCTGAAGATGCCCCTAAGATCCACGTGGCCCTGAGTGTCAGTTTGTTTCTCCTGAACCTGGCTTTTTTCATCAATGTGGGGAACGGCTTGAGGGGGTCCAATGCCGCCTGCTGGGCCCGGGGAGCCATCTTCCACTACTTTCTGCTCTGTGCCTTCACCTGGATGGGCCTGGAAACCTTCCACCTTTACCTGCTTGTCATCAAGGTCTTTAACACCTACTTCGGCCACTACTTCCTGAAGCTGAGCTTCTTGGGCTGGGGTAGGTGCCGCCTGGATTGGCAGAGGGGCTGGCTGGCCCTGGGAGGGGCAGGAAGGAGGCCAGCCTAGCGGGGAGAGGCAGCTCCCTCTCTGATGGGCTCAGAGGTCAAGAGATGCACAGCTGGAGGGGGTTTGGAGGAGGACATGCCAAGGAGCCCCAGCAATGCCACACCTCCCCCCACCTCTGCCCCCAGGCCTGCCTGCCCTAATAGTCATTGGCACCGGGAGCGCCAACAGCTATGGCCCCTACGCCATCCGTGACAAGGAGAACAGAACCACACTGGAGCTGTGAGTGGCCGCTGTGGGAGCAGGGGTGATTTCAGGGCCCTGGGGATGCAGATCAGGGCCAGAGGGAGGTGAGGAGAGGAGGGAATCCTGGGAAGAGAGACGAGTAAGTCAAGGCAGAGGATCCTCAGCTCCAGCTGGCTCATAGCGCAGAGGGGTAGACTGAGGCCTGGAGAGAGGAAGTACAATGAGAGAGGCGAGGGAAGGAGAGAGCACTGGGGCAGGAGCCTGGGTCACCACCAGCCCAACTGACACCTTTGGGCAAATTTTAAAAGGTACCCTCCATCCCTCTGACCTACCAAGCTGGGTGCTCAGCCTGGTGAGTGGCAGGCGAGCTGGATTTCAGCCCCCACCTGCCCCCACCTGCCCCCACCTGCCCCCACCTGCCCCCCAAGCCAGGTGCCCTTGTGCCAGGCACAACCTGTCCCATATTTGCAGCAGCTCTGGTTCTATCCAGAGCTGAGTTGCCTCTGAGTTGCTATATGACTGTGGGCAAGCCCGTCACCTCCCAGAGCCTGGGTCTCCTCATTTGTACAACAGGAGGCTGATCCACATGTTCATTGGGGCCTTTCACTCCTGCAGGGCAGGGAGCAGTGGGACTGAGCTGAGCCTCTCCCTGGGTACCTGCACAGGCTCTGTGCTAAGATGGGCTGGTGAGGCCTTGGTCCTGTCCCCAGAGCCTCAACTGCAGGGGCTGTAGGAGCTGGGTGGGTAACATAAGTGCCTGCAGCAACCTGGGTGGGGACAGCAGCAGACTGGCAGTCACATGCCAGTCTAAAGGGCAGCTGATTACTGTCCCTCAGGAGGATGTGTGGTTTTATCAGAGAAGCAGAAATCTAGATGTTTATTCCACCTTTTAAAGGGCATTCATTCATTCAATTTTTTTTTTAACAACATAATGTGGGGCAAAGGAAACATGTCTTTGGGACCAAATTGGCTCTTTTGTGCTCACTGTTCTAAAGACACAGTAGCCTGGAGCTTCGGGACAGCTCCTTTCCCGAGATAGATGGACAGAGGCTGGGGAAGCCATCTTCTTGGTCAGAGAAGGTCAGGCAGGGGATGCTGCCGGGGCTGGCTCTCAGGTACTCCTTCCAGCCCCAACGGCCATCCACCTTCTCCAGCTGCTGGTTCCGTGAGGACACTGCCATCTCTGCCCTCTACGTCACCGTCCACGGCTATTTCTTCATCATTTTCCTCTTCAGCGCTGTGATTCTGGCCCTGGTGGCCTGGAAGATCTTCACCCTGTCAAGTGCCACAGCGGGCAAGGAGAGAGGGCAGACCTGGAAGGGGGTCCTCACCCTGCTGGGCCTCTCGAGCCTGACAGGTGTGACGTGGGGGCTGGCCATCCTCACACCCCTGGGCTTGCCCACCACCTATGTCTTTGCACTGTTCACCTCTCTGCAAGGTGAGGCTCCTGGGCCAGGGAGGTGGTGGGCTGCCTTGTCTGTGCCAGGGGGTGTTGCAGGGAGGGGTCAGTGGCAAGAAACAGGATTCCAGTCAGGCCAGCTCAGATCAAAGGTACTGATTTTAAATCTCCAGGGCTCTCCCAAGGACCCCACAGCAGGTAGCCTGGCTGACCTCATGAGAGCTGGTACCAGGCTCAGGAAAAGCCACCAAAACCAAAGCAGATAGTTTCTCCAACTTTTTCTCTGGAGTCACGTGTAGTGTCTCACCTTCCTCTCTCTATGGAAACTTCTTCATTCTTCTCTCTGCTGGCCCATTTCCTACCCATGGCTCAATATGGCCCCCTCATCCCTATGTGACCTTCCAAGTCTAGTGAACAACCACCACCTGGTTCAGTCTCTTCTACGTTCCTAGGAGAGTCAAGGATCTGACTGGGCCATCTTGGGTTAGGTGTCCATCTCTGGTCCAATCAGCTGTGACCAGGAGGGCAGTGCCATATGATGTGATGGCCACATGACATGACAGTCTCAAAGGAACTGTGGAGGCAGGAAGGAAATGATTAGTGGAGGAAATGATTGATACGTTTGCTCCCTTCCCCTATAGGGTCCTTCCTGTGATACCCAGCAAAGGGGCAGATGCCCAGGGTGTGTGGGGGACATGGTTTCCCTGCCTGCACCTGTCCTCTTTGCTCCTCACACACCTGCTTCATACACGCAACTTAAAGAAGCATCACAGCCCGACTGTGAGGGAAACATCCAAAAAGGGGAATGACCAGTGTGTGCTTTGATTTGGTCTCATCCTGTTCCAGAGCAGTCACTAGGAACCCAGGGGTCCTATGAGACTGTATGACATCATGACTGGCAGCACTGGGGACAGGCAGACCTGGGTTTGAATCCCACCTCCACTCACCACCCTAGCAAGTCACTAAGCAACTCTGATCCAGTCTTCTGTACAGTTGGGATAATTCCAGTATCTTTCTCACCAGATTTCACGATGAGTAACTGAAATAGTGTGTGTGTGGGACACAGTAGGCTTTCAATATATGGGAACAATGTTAATGACAGTGGGAATCATTATTATTAGGCAAATGGAGACTGTCCCCAGATGAAGAATCATGAGTCCACATCTGAAAGGTCCCAGGGCTTAAGACTTGGGGAGAGATGCACCTTGAAGCTGCAGATTACATCATTATTCTTTCAGAGGGTACCTGGAATGGTTAAGTCTGAACACTTAACCACATTGTGTTTTCTCAACTGAGTGTGAGCTACTCGGTACTTCTGTCTTCCTCCCAAACGCAACAGAGCCCTCAATCCTCTTTAACTGCCTTTGAACTCTTCTCAATATCTTTTATTGTTGTTTAAATTTCTTTTAAATTTTAGTTTAAACTTCTTTTAAAGACACAAAGTTTTTTACTTTTCTATCAATTGCTGTACTTACTACAACTCTTAAACCTCACACCTTCCCTCTTCTTCTTGCTGACGCACATCCTGTAATAATCCTTTATAAGAGGGACAGTGGTAGTTGTTTTGTACGTATTAAAATTCTTTTATTTTGTTCTTTCTTTTCTGTGATAGATGAATGTAGAGATTTTATTTCAGGGACTGTAGTCTTTATTCCAGAGAGACCTATTTGGTTCCTTTTCAGGAGTAGGTTTCATTTTTTTTTTTTTGCCTGATTTTTCTATAAATTCTTGAACATTTACAGTGGAGCTATTTCTCCTCTGGGCAGCTGCCAGTCCAGGCCCCATCCCAGTCTCACCAAGCCCCTCTCCTCCCTGACAGGCATCTTCATCTTCTGCTGGTTTATTGTTCTCTACTTCCCAAGCCGGAGCACCACGACCTCGACTTCTGGCACTGCCCGAGTTGACCAAGCCCACACCATGTCTCAAGCCTAGGGGGCTGCCAGGTGGCCAGGTGGGGCTGGCCCTGTGCTCTGGACTCAGCTGTGACTTGCTGTGTGACCTCGGGGCTCCCTGCTTCCTTCTGGGCCTCAGTGTCCTCCTCTGTACAGTGTGACTGGGGAACAAAGGGATGGGAACAAAGGGGGACCACGTGGCTTCAAAGGTCTTATCCAGACACACCTATGGATCTGAGAATTCACAAATCCAGGATGGCATGAGTCTAAAGTCCCCATAATCCTGAGACCCCCGCCGGGACAGAGTAACACCCTCACCCCGCCCCCACGCCCACCGCCTGCCTTCAGAACAAAGCAGTCTCTCTCTGCGTCACCATCTTCTGGTCTCAGAAAGAGCCTGAGCCCAAATGAGGAAGTCTGTCATTGGCCCAGCTTCTTGAAGTAGCCCCCAGCCGCTCCCCTTCCTTCCTTCCCCTTCACTGCCCTCCCTCTGCTCCACCCTCTGGCTGCCTGCACCTGAGGGGGCATTCAGGCAGCCGTTTCCGCCTCAGGTACCAGGGCAGTTGTTGCCTAGAGGTTTGTTTGGGAAGCAGTTGGTCCTCCCATCCAGCCTTTCCCTGGTCTTGGCCACTCCCATCAGGGCCCATCCTCAAGGAAGAGCCTCCACTGTCCTGGGGGCTGTCCTGGGGCACCAAATTTCAAAGAATGCCACTTACTCAGTGGGTGGTATACCTCAAGCAGGCCCTCCAGTCCCCATTCTGACCGCCCCCTGGGTGGCCTGACCTCTGAGCTGCTGTCCCAGTGGGGGGAGGACAGACGGTTCGGGCTCCATGTATCTGAGGGCGAGGAGCCAGTGCAGGGGGGCTGAGCTGAGCAGAGAGAGGGTGGGTGTTTCTTCTGGAATCTGAGTCCTATAGAACAGGGTTGGGGGGCACTTTGACAGCCTCCCTCACCGGTTCAGCCCAGCCTGAGGCCCTGAATAAATATTTGTTGGCCAGCTAGATGGATGTGTGAGTTTGGCACCAGCCTGACAGGGCCCTGAGCTCTGGAGGGCCTCAGATCAGACCTAACTGAGTTTGTCATTTCCAGTGGCTGGGCCTAGTTTTGCAACCACTGGTTTCCTTGGTAGGAAACAAAAAAGAGGCAGAGACAATAGAGATAGAGGTAGAGATACAAAGACAGATGGTGAGAGATAGAGAGAAAGAAAGGATTAACCGATAAACTGACACAAAGAAAGAAAAGAGAGAGAGAGAGATGCAATAAGACACCCCATCTCCCCCGTGGCCTGGCCTGACCAGGAAGGCAGGGCACTGGTATCCATCTGCCTTCCTGGACACCCACCCGGACCCACCGAGCCTGTTGGTGGCCCCCTCTAGCCTTAACTTACTCCTGAGGACGTCCCACCCTCCCTAACCAATCCCCACCCTCCCTGCCCAACCCCTACCCTTCCCAGAGTGCTTTGAAGACTTTGTTGAGCAGCTTTTGCAGGTGAGAATTTACTACTATCAGACCCTCCTCACAGCCCCTGGCTACCTACCTGCCTCCTCCCCGCAGATGCCCTGGACTGGATTCCCCTTCTCCCTCCTCCCACCTAGCAAACCATGAAAGACAGGAAGCCCCAGCCCTTGTTTTATGTAAGTCTCTGTGTTCCTGGAAGGGAAATCTTAAGAGTGTGGACATTACAACAGTTGAGCCACATTATCTGTCTTTGTGGATAGACTTGGTGGATTTGAAGGCTTAACATTATAGACATCTATTTCTCACACTGAAGGTCTCAGCTCCCTTACGCCAAAGTCTCAGGGTTAGTAATCTGTCTTCAGAAGAACAGCTGCTCCAACATCTGACAGGCCTGGGGTCAAATCCTAGCTCTGCTGCTCAGGGGCTGTGTGACCCTGGCCTGTGACTGCACCTCTCTGAAACTCAGTTTCACCCTCTGTAAGATGGGCATCATCAAGTCCTTGCCTCGTCCTGAGAGCTAATTTAAGGGAGGCGATAAAAGTAAAGTGCTCAGCACTGAGTCAGCAAGAGTTAGTTGGCTCCCCAAGGTCCCCCTGGGCCTAAAGAAGAACCAAGTGTAAAGTAAATTGTGAGCCTCTGCAGCCTGTTTGTAAACTAGGAGGACGTGAAGTTTAAAGCTCCTTTCCAGATTCCTTGTACAGCTTTGCCAAGTGGGCCAGCCCTGGATGGGGAGGAGGGAATGGAGGCCTGGGGAGGCCCAGCAACCTGGCCAAGGCCACCGTGCAAGCTGGGCTGGTGCTGGAGCTGGGTCCTCCCTGGGTTCTAGAGATTTCAACTCCTCCCTGACCCCTGAGTCTCAGGGGAAACTCTGGGCTGTGGCTTTTTCTTGCCTTTCCTACTAAGATGTGCTCAGTGGGATGGGGGATCAACAAAGCCACAAGTGCCGAGTGGGCTGGGTTTCCAGGTGCAGGTGAAGAAGCAGATTTGTAGATGGGAGTGTAGCTAATGGTGGGGATGTGCTTGCTTTCTGCCTGGCTCTTCACCCTGGGGCCAGTCAGGGGCAGAAGGGCTTGGGTCCCTCATTGCCTGGGGTCGCTGCAAGAGTGGCTCCAAGTGCCAAGTTGAATACATGCTGAGGCCAGGCAGGGTGATGGCAAAAATACACTCCAAGGTCCAGCGTGGACAGATGGGGTTTTCCTGTCATTGAAGCATCACAGTGGCAACCTAGGAGGTGGAAAGAGCCATGGTTAAGAGCATGAACTCTGAGGTCAGCCTGCCTGGTGCAAATTCTTTGCCTTCGACCAATTCCTCACCTGCTGAACCTGTAAAGCAGGGATGGCAGTAGCTGCCCGACAGGGCTGATGATTAAGTGAGATACTGGCTATCTGCCCCATGCATAGTCAATGCAGCCTTCATCAAGACAGATGGAAACCAGCGTGGGTCCTGGCATGGCTCCCCGTTGTGGTGGACAGAGCCAGGCTGCCTGAGTCCTGGTTCTAGTCCAGGCTGGACCTCTGATTTAGTACATAACTCATGGGACAGAGAAAACTTATGCATTAGCTGAGTGGCCCATGAAAATGTTTCTTTTTAATTTATTTTAAATTCCAAAGGAAAAATGAATAGATGGATAATGAACATGTAATTATGAGTCCATCCAGGATTATATTTGTTTTTGTACCAATACAGTCATAAAATGTAATTTTTTCTGTTTTGTTTTTGAAGGAAAGGGCCCATGAAACTTGTAATGCTACCCTGTGAGGGGTAGTGAGGTCCAAAGAGACACTGCAGGTATCCTCACAGGGTTATATAGTTGCAGTTACTGCATTGACCACGCATAGGGCAGAAGCAGTGGTGTCCTGGTAAATGTTAAACAACTACCTGATGAGAGAACAAGCCCTGATCTGGAGCATTTGCCAATTTCTGTGGTGTAAATAATCTCCTGGCCAGTGTTAAGCTATCAATGTGACATCACTGAACAGAAGTTGGAAAAACATGCAGAGTAGCTCACCATTATATAGTATTTTCATTGTACAGATACAATAGACATAAATAACCTCAGGAGCTTAGATAATAGTAAAATGCAGTGAAATGATTAGGAAGTGATGAGTTTTGAATATTTATTACCTTTGTTTTTAATATAATCTATTTACTTATGATTTTATAATTAAAATTTTAATAATGGCTGTGTTTGTCAATGGGCTTACAAACATTCTTGAAGTTTTAACAGTCAGCTTTTGCAAGCTGACCCAAGCAAGCTGGCTCCAGCCCACCGCTGGCCAAGGAACTTGCAGCAGTGGGTCTTCAGGGTCCAGGCCTCAGTAGTAGCATAAAACTACATTTCCCAGAAGCCTCCTCTCCCAGGACCTGTCCTCAGCGTTGAAAGCTGTTACCATGGAGACAGGCTAACTGATTGCTGGCGCTGTCCTCACAGGGGTGAGATGGGAGCAGGGGAGTAGAGTGGCTGAATCTTGCCTGGCAGGGGGAGGGGGAGGGTGCTGGTGGTAAGGGGGCGTCTTCTGCCTGAGGCTTTTAACCCCAAACTTTCTGGGAAAGTTTTCAGTGTGTGTGTGCATGTGTGCGTGCCCTGGGGGCTGGAGGAGGTTGCTGCTGGGGAGGGGAACGCAGAGAAGGGCCTGTGGGGTTGGGAGGGTCTCTAGGACAAGATCAGAGGAGCTTTGAGGAGGAATTGTCCTCCCCAGACTGCAGTGTAGCTGGCAGCTGGTGAGGCAGCCTGGTGTGAGGAATAAGTTTTGCGGGTTTGGGCCCAACTCCACCTCTAATGATGGTGTTCTGTGACCTTGGGCTCAGGGACCATCTCAGTGCCTGCCCTAGTTGTAACACTCTGCTGCCCACTGGCACTTTGGCCTTCTCCCCATCCTGCTTCTTTCCTGATCTACCCCGGCCCTGCCCTGCAACTATCCCTTCTAGGACTTCCACACCTTATTAGGCCCTTAAGTACATGGGTTTCAGAGCCAGAAATACACAGGTTCGAAACCCAGGTCTCCTATTTACTAGCTGTGTGACCTTGGATGGTGCCCTTAACCACTCTAGGCCTCAATTTTCTCATCTACAAAGTGCGTTTCATACTAGTGTCTGCCTCAAAGAGCCTGTAATGGAAACACTGATTTAGTTTCCTGCCTCCTCTGGTTCTCCTTTGTTACTCACACAGAATACTTTGCTTCTGACTTTTCTTGTCACCAAACATGTGGGTTTTCCCCCCACCAAGCAATTCTCCATGACACCAGCCGGGTGTCCTACAATTTAACTCAATTCTGACACTATCTACTTGGAGATAATATCACATCCCACAGGTTAAGGGCTCAGCCCCACAAGATTCTTCCCCACTTCAGATGCCAATTGCCAGTAGCAGGTCTCCAGGTTACGCACAACTTCTGACAGACTTGGGTACGAATTGGAGATTCCCATGACCCCCCCAACCCCGGCCCTCAGGTTCTATTAATTTCCTAGAGTGGCTCACAGGACCCAGGGAACACATTTACCAGTTTGTTAAAGGATCTGATAAAGGATACAGATGAACCGCCAGATGAAGAGGTACATAGGGTGGGGTCTGGGAGGGTCCCGAGCACAGGACCTTCTGTCCCTGTGGAGTTGGGGTGTGTCACCTTCCCAGTGTGTGAGTGAGTTTACCAACCTGAGAGCTCTCCAGTCTCCCTACTATTGGGATTTTATGGAGGCTTCCTCACATAACCATGGCAATTTATTAACTCCATTTCCACTCTACTCCTCGTTCTAGAGAATTGGGCGGGGGCTGAAAATTCCAAGCTTCTAATCACAGCGTGGTCTTTCTGATGACCAATCCCCATCTGGGAGCTCACCCAGAGATGCCTCAATAGAAAAAAGATGCACGTAGTGTTCTTATCACTCAGGAAATTGCAACAGTTTCCTCTGTGCCAGGAACTGCAGGCAGATAAACACACACACACATACACATATACATATACACATGCATACATACACACACTTTTTTTTCTCTTTTTTGTGGGGGTGGGTAATTAGTTTTGTTTGTTTGTTTAAATGGAGGTTAGATATTTTCTATCATCTCACAGAGTCATTGGAGGAGAAATGAGATTATCTCTGTAAAACTCTCAGCGTGGTGCCCGGCACACAGTAGGTGATCAGTAAACTGTAAGTGCCTTGGAATGGTTATTACTGCCTCCCCATGAAGGCATCCCCTCTGTGCCTAAGAGGCAGACAAATGGATCTGATCGCTGGGCCATGCTGTGTGGCTGGCAGGCTCAGCGAGAGGACTGCCTGTAGAGAACTGGGGTCCTGAATGGGCCTGCTGCACACAAGGCTTCAGCTGTGATGTTGACCACCTGGGACCTGGGTGGGATGACCTCCAGTAACGGGAGAGTTCAGCCCCTCCTGAGTCCCATAGAATGCCAGGATTGGACAGGAAACATCTGTCTCTCCTTTCCTATTGCAGAAGGGAAAACTGAGACCCAGAAAGGAGTAGCCCGAGGGCCCAGCAGGAGCTGCTGGCAGAGCCAGGCTGGTGGTCAGTGACTTGTCTCCTCAGGAGGCCAAGATGGCTCAGGCAGAGGTTGCAGCTGGGAAGTGGGGCCCAGCGTTTTCCTCCTGGTCCTTTATGCCCTCTCAGTCCTGGCTCCACCCTATAGGGTGATGACAAATCTGGGGAGACCCCTCTCTTTTCTCTCCAGTCCTCACTACTCCCCCCACAGCACATCCCCTGGGTTGGGTGGGTTTTCCTTCTCTCCAAACCATTACCCTGTGTGCTATAAAGAATCTAGATATTCGAGGTGGGGTAATGGGAAGGCCTGAGCTGGGAGGCGGGAGGCTGGTGGGTCAGCTTGGCTGGTGTAATAGGAACCTGATTTGGCCACTTAGACACACAGGGGCTGTTATTTCACACAACGTGCAGTCTGGAGGTGACACTTAAGTCCTCCATGGCCCCTCCTGGGACCCGGCTCCCCCATCACTCCACTCTGCCATCCTCAGTAGGCAGCTTTGGTCCTCATGTGTGCTTATCTCATGGTCATGCCGTGGCTGCCCCACCTCCCCTCCCCAGGCAGGAGGAAGAGACAGCAAAGGGTCCTAGCCGGCTGAGCCCTGCCCTTTAACATCCCACAACATTGATTCACATCTCATTGGCCAGAGCTGGGTTCACATCCCAGGGCCACCTCTAGCTGCATGGGGGCAGGGATACTGAACATTTCAAACCAGGCTGCCCCTCATATAATTGGGGTTCTGCTGTATGGAATAGGGTACAGATCTTTGGTGCACCTTAGTGAGGTTGGCTTTCTGGCCACAGACAAGGCCTTCCCTAGGGCACAGGAGCACATATGACTTTTTGGTGTGGCCCCCTGAAGGACCTCCACCCTGTGGGCTGGCATAGGGCTTATCCGGGAGACTGTGGGCTGTGTCACCCCCTCCCCCTGCTGTACCTTAGTGGCAGCCCTGTTCTTGCCTCTTCTGTGCCTCAGTTCCAAGTTTGGTGATGTTACCTTTTTTATTTTTTTAACTTACTACTATGAATAATTTTCTTTAAACCAATTTACTTATTGGACTTAATAAATATATTTAAATAGGAAACGTCATAATACTACAGTGAGTCCTATAGCATTAGCATCACCAGCCAGAAAGAAAAGGTAACTCTCAGAATAAATATATGAAAAGCAAAGCAATGTTAGTAAGTTTGGGCTAAACCTGCTCCAGCCCTGACAGTGGCTCTCAGTCTGTAGCCTGCTTTGTCCTTGTCTCCAAAGGAAATTCACAAATGTCAAAGGTGTTACAGACGTGCTAGCACCAGGTGAAGGCTTTCTCCTTGATGGAAAGGAAGTTTAAGAGGGACTCACTTCCTCCCTGCATGGTCTAAATCACCTAAAACCAAGGCCCAGGGATACAAGTGATCTTGGTGGCTCCTTCCCGGTCTGAAGTCGACCATTCTGAGTGCATTTATCCCTCCCGCAGAGATCCCAGCTCTAGACAGTCAGAGACACACCAGAATGGAGGTCCTGAAGGAAAAAGTGGAGGAGGAGGAGGCGGCCGAGCGGGAGGATGCGGCCGAGCGGGCCGAGAGGGGCGAGAAAATGATGAGGCTGATGGAGGTGCGAAAGGAGGAAACCACCATGACGCAGGAGATGCTCAGAGACCTGGAGAGGAAGCTGTCGGAGATTGAGGTCTCCATCCCGGAGAAGCCCTCGTGAGTGTTGGGGTGGGGGCTTCGGATCAGCAGCCTTGGCGAGGGTCAGACCAGGCTTGGGCAGAAGGAGAGGCAGGCAGAATGGTGGTTCCTGGGCTGGAAGGCAGGACCAGGACACAGGAGGTGGTTAAGAGTGAGGGCTGTGCTTTCAGACTGTCTCGTCTAAGTCCCCACTGTGCTCCTTACTAGCTAGTCATTCAACCTTTCTGTGTCTCAGTTCCCTCATCTGTTTAAAAGGGCAGCTGCTAGGAATGATACTTCCCTCCTAGGTAGTTGTGAGGACTAAATGAGGAAGGGGGAGGGCCCATAGCAGCTAAGGAGGAAGGAGGGTTTCATGTGCACCAGGCCTAGCATCACACAGACTGACGCCACCCCTCTCGTGGACACAGGACCTTTACCAAGGACACCATTGACATCTCCAAACTGCCCCTTTCCTACAAAAGCAACACGCCTAAGGAGGAACACCTGCTGCAGGTGGCAGACAACTTCTCCCACCAGTATAGCCACCTGTGCCCGGACCGTGTGCCCCTCTTCCTGCACCCACTGAATGAGTGCGAAGTGCCTGTAAGGCTGGCGGTGGAGGGCTGGAGAGCAGAGGGTGGAGGGAGGTGGGCCCAGCAAAGACCTCTCCTGGGTCAGAGCTTACATTTCAGGGGCAGCATATAAACTCAAATGCCCACGGGCCCCAGAAGGCTCTGCTGAGTCACCTCTGGGGGCAGGTGGTGGCTTGGAGCCCCCGTGCCTCACCTAAGGGGCAGCCAGACACCCAGCGTGGTCTCCAGTCCCCGAGACCAGCCCTGTCTAGGAAAAGGCAGAGAAATAAGAAAAGTGGACTGGGCCTGATTGCTGGTCTCCTTCCTTCTTGCCCTATGACCCAGGGCATGTCTCTGAGTCTCTCTGGGCCTCAGATTCCCCACCTGTAGATGGAATGACAAGGGATGAATCCAGAGGTTGCAAAATGGCAGCCCATAGGCTGACAGGGACTCACAGACCATTTTATTTGGCTCACGTGGTGACTTATAACCTTTGTATTAGCTCAGCATTGGAAACTCGGCCATTCCTGGACAGTCCCTCTTCCCCTCTTCTCTGGATCTGGCAACCCTAGGCCTGCATTTCCCCTGCAGCAATCAGCGGGGCTGCACGGGGGCGGCCCCTTAGCTTGGGGCCATGTGCGATCTGGTGCTGGTGGGATCTTGAATCCACAGGGAGACCCCAGAGGCCTGGCTCATGGGCCCCAGAGTAGCACAGCTGCCCCTCAAGGGCCCCGCAAGCACCTCATCCCCCACACTGGGCGGTGGCGTAGAGCCAGACAGACCCAGCTCTGCTACTGACGGTGAACCTGAGCGAGTCAGTGCACCTCTCAGAGCCTCAGTTTCCTCCTCTGTTGGTGGGACCTGCCTCACAGGTTGTTGGGGCATCAAGGGGTGATGCCCAGGTCTGGCGGCACTCAGTGGGGCAGTGGTGATGGCAAGGAGGCCCTGATCACATCCCTGGCTCTGGGGACAGCACAGGCTTACTCTGGGCCTCGGCTGGAAGGGCCTTGAGGGATCCCTTCCTCTAACTCCCAAGGCACCAACGGGGGGCCTGAGGTCCAGAGAGGCCTAGAGAGCCGCCGCCACCCCACCCCAAGGTCTCCGGCTTCCTAGGAACACCGTGGTCTCCTCCCAATTGAAGTGCCCTCCCCCAGGGCCTGCGGTCTCTCCCTTTGCAGAAGTTCGTCAGCACAACCATCCGGCCCACACTGATGCCCTACCCTGAGCTCTACAACTGGGACACCTGCGCCCAGTTTGTCTCAGACTTCCTGGCCATGCTGCCCCTGCCCGACCCCCTCAAGCCGGTAAGTGCCACCTGGGGCTGCACCCTTAGGCCATGACGGCTGGGATGGGAAGGCAGGCAGGTCAAGAGAAGGAGGATCAGCCAGCCTCAGGCCACAGCCCCACAAGTCTGTCTGGGCAGAACACCTCATAGACACCCTGACTGGTGGGAGCAGGCCCAGAGACAGGCAGCCACTTGCTTGAGATTGCACAGCAAGCTTGGTGTCCAGGTTCCCACCTCTTTGCCTCCCTTGCCTCTTTCTGCCTTCAGAGCCCTCCTTTCACAACTTCAGGAGGTGGGAAAGGAGAGAGAAGGGAGGGCCCTGCTGCCCATGGTCCGTGGCCCCATCTTTGGGCTTCTGACCATCTCAGTCCGACTCTCATTGAGAACTGAGGGAGGGAGGGAGATGGGGATAGGTCCACGAAGGAGAATTAAAAAAGAGAGAAGTGAAAGATGGGTGTAGAAGGTGAGGGGAACTTCAGAATAAAACCATAAAAGGACCAATCAGAGAGCACCTGACCAGAAGCACCGACATCCCAGAGGGTCTTTCCTATCAGGAAGTCCCTTAGAAATACAGGCAAATGTGGATTACACTTTCTGGAAATGGGGTCTGTGGTTTTTGCCCCATTCTTAGCAGGCTCCCTAGCCCGACAAAGGTGATGAGCCCTGCTGGGGTCCAGCCTGCACACCGGCCGGGTGGGGAGGAGATGGGAGCCGCGGGGTGGCTGTGCTGACCAGCCCGCTGTTTCCAGCCCTCGTACCTGTACTCCTCGACCACGGTGCTCAAGCACCAGAAGGGGAATTGCTTTGACTTCAGCACGCTGCTCTGTTCCATGCTCATTGGCGCTGGCTATGATGCCTACTGTGTCAACGGCTATGGCTCGCAGGACCTGTGCCACATGGACCTGACTCGGGAGGTGTGCCCACTCACTGTGAAGCCCAAGGAGGTACGGGAGGACTCCTGCTGTCCTTAGCATCCCGCGAGACATGCCTTCCTTAAAGTCCCTGCCCTGGCTCCATCACCAGGCAGCCCTTCAGCCTCCCCAGAGTTCATATTTCAAACCACTGGTGATTTCTCTGTCCTCAGCATCTTAACACACACAGCCCAGTTCTCCAAACTGACTGCCCCTCTCCGCTTGTTGTAACTCAGGGTCAGCTACTGTATTCCCTACTAGGTAAATTTTGTGAATGCCATAGGGCCAATATCTTAAGCCAAACTCTTCTAAATTTACCTTATGCATTTGATTAAAAATCCACAGCCATTTTTTCATATAAGGAAAAAGCAGACGAATGGACATTTAGTTCTGTCTTTTTTCCCCTCTCAGGTAAAAAGTTCCTTTTTTACCAGCAAAAAAATGTCACGCCTCCAGTAGGTGGTAGTTTTTATATATGTTGACTGAAAGTGTCATGATGACCGAAGGCTGCTGTGGACACAAGACACACTTCTTAAGTGGATTTAATTGCAGGAATTATAAAAGCATCTCTGTACATTTGGGAAATAGGCATACTGCAGGCAGAAAATGCTCTTCATGAACTGGATTGATTCCAGGATTCTGGGATCAAGGTCAGGCCCCTGTGGGTGTCTGCAGCTCAGGGGAGGGGATCCAGGGGCCTGGGGCATTGGCATGGTGCATGGGCACCTGTTACACTGGGGTGAGCTCCTGGGGGCCCTGGGCGGTGCTCTGTTGGAGAAGGATGGGTAGGCACCAGGTGAGAGCTCTGCTCTCTCAGGCCCAGCTCCCCAAGAAAGATGGAACAAAATCTCCATCACTGCTTCTGGCTCCAGAGACCTGTGAACTCACACACAGCTCTCTTATCTCAGTCAAAATTTTAATTATGAAAATGATATCAATCGCCAACAGATGCAGAGAACACTCTGGTTTGTAAACCACTTTCATGTCTGTTGACTTGCTTGCTCTTCTCACTAGTGCCCTGTGGCAGGTGGTATCACTCCTCTTTTATAGGTGAGTGTGTCAAGATGAAGTAGTTTTTGTGACCAAAGTCACGTAGCTGATAAATGGCCTGGGGACTAAGGCCAGGGCTCTCTCACTCTAAATTTCGTGGAAATTTGCTATTTCTCCCTCTTAACTGTGCCAGGCCCCCTTCCACAGCCTCTGTGGTGTTCCTTCCTGGACATTTTTCTTGCGACCTAGTACATATTTGTACACACACACACATGCTCGGGGCTCCAGGAGCTGCTGCGAGGGGCATGTCTGTTCCGGGACACTGACCCATTCTCTCTGATCGGGGGACAGACAGTCCAGGAGGAGGAAAAGGCACCACCTAAGAAGTACGCCATCAAGCCGCCCAGGGACCTGAGCAGCAGGTTTGAGCAGGAACAGGAGATGAAGAGGCAGGAGGAGATCAAGGCTGAGGAGGAGAAGCGGCGGAGGCAGGAGGAGGAGCGCCTCATGGTGGGTCTGCCATCCTCAGCCCTGAGCCCTGAGCCCTGAGCCCTGAGCCCTGGAGCTCTGCTCCGAAGGAGGAGCTGCTGGAACGGGGAATAGACATAGGTCATGAAAGGATGTGTTTATGGAGCCCCAGGCCCAAATCCCCTCCTCCATCCCTCAACCACCCTCCATCTCTGCCCGGCCACATGGGAATCTCCCAGTGCTGGGCAGCCAGCTTCCGATGATAGATTTCTAATGTCAGAGAGCTCTGCTGCCTGGGCGGCTTATTCTGTGCTGTGTAGCTCTCGTTCCAGACTCTCACTGAAGACTTACCTACATACACTCTACATCTGTCCTCCCATCTCTCCTTGCATCTGTCCACACTCTTCATCCCTCTCACCTTCTTTTCCTCCTTCCCTTCTTCCCTTTCCCTCCACATAGTATTTACTGAGGGTCTCTGCTGGTCCGGGCCCTGGGGATGCAATAATGAACATGGCACAGTGACCCTTTTCCCAGAGGGATGCAGATGAGGAAGCCTTATGTCATCCCTCTACCTTTCTTTGGATGAAATCTCACCCAGAATCACAACACAGAAAGCCAGTCAACCCAGATACCCTAGCACTCCAACAGGCTGAGTTTGTAAACCACAGATCGAGTTAGATCCTCCCATTTTATCTACAAGAAAACGGGTTCAGAGGTGAGGTGATGTCCTCAAGGTCACGAAGCCAGCCAGTAGTGCAGCCTGGATCAGAACTCAGCTCTCCTGCCAGTTCCCCAGCTCCAGGAGATGTTTGGGCCCCAATGGCCCCCCTCCCATCCATCTGGCTCATGGTCTCCCACCTTTCCTGTGCAGGAGGTGGACAGCGCAAAGACCGACCCCCTGCATGGCCTGCGGGTGCACTCCTGGGTCCTGGTGTTGTCGGGGAAACGCGAGGTGCCCGAGAGCTTTTTCATCGATCCGTTCACTGCTCGCAGCTACAGCACCCAGGATGACAACTTCCTGGGAATTGAGAGCCTCTGGAACCACAAGAACTACTGGATCAACATGCAGGACTGTTGGAACTGCTGCAAGGTGTGGGGTCAGGGCTGGGCAGATGTGGCAGGCACAGCAGGGGAAGGCGGGAGTGACCTGTGGGGAGGGTGGCCCCCAGGCCAGGAGGGCTTTTGGACTTTCCCTACAGCTGAGTCCCTGGGTCCCACTCCTTTGCCCATATATGACCATTCCAATATGATTATTGTTGTTCTCTTGGTTTGTGTATCTTTATAAAATGTAGATTGTTAGGTCATTTGATTTTTTTACAAACATCGTATTGAAGTGCAACATACATGCAGAAAAGCGCACTCATCCTAATGCACAGCTCAGTGACTCTCCGTGCATGCATACATATAAAAAACTCAGTGCCACTTAACGTGAGTTAAAAATACGTGCACACATTTAGGGGAAGGTCGTAACTGGATACTAGAGCATTTTCTGGGGGTGTGGGCAATGTTCTATTTCTCCATCTGGGGCAGGGAGCCAGGGAGCCAGGGAGCACCCAATTTATGGAAATTCATTGAGATGTATCCCAATCAAAAGAGAGGTAGTCTCCAGGCACCAAGTCCTGTACTCTTTTGTTATTTCCAAGTTCCTCCATTTCCAACCAGGCCAGTTTCCCAAAGGTAGATCCTGGGCCCCTCGCCCCCGTACTGAAGTGACCCTGTTCCGGGGTCTGTTGTTGCCCCGACATGGGAGGCGGGCAGAGTCGATGCATGTGCTCTGGTGCATCTGCCTTCAGTGAAGGAGACGCATCTACCCCCAGCCTCCCTTAGCCGCCCACTCCAGGGTTGCTTGGTCCTCACTGACTTCGCAGGGTTGTGGCAAGTAACATTCGGTAGATGTTTAGAATAGTCCTTTGCTCTTCAGTAAAGGTTAGCTGCTGCTACTCTCATTTTACTGAAAGAATTTCTGCACCAACAGATGGGGCAGAGCTGGGACTGCCCTCCCCCAACGCCCACGCTCCTAGCCGCCAGGGTGGTCAGAGCGCTCTGAAGGATAATGGCCCTCCTTTGCCCCTCTTCCAGGAGGAAGGTCCTTCAGCCTCCCCTCAGCACACCCTGCACCAGTGCCAGGTGGAGGAAATTTACATTGGGGATAACAGAAGTTATGAGATGAAGATAGAAGGGTGGCCCGGTGGGAAAGGGAGGTCTGGCGGGCAGTACCACACCACCAAGTGAGGCTGAGAAAGAGATCGGGACACTGGCTGTCACTTTTACTGCCCAGTGAGCACGGGAGCGGTTGCTTTGTTCCTTCAGAGAACCTTGAAATAGCCTTGGTGGGGGGAGCGATGGTGAGGCACTCCACAGAGACAGCAAGACACCCCAGGCTCCTGGGATATGGCAGTTGTCCATTAGTTTATGCCTTTTCTATAGAAATAGAATTTTAAGATAAAGCATCAAAATATCTAACTACTGCTTACTGCTTACAAAAGTGGCAGAATGAGGGGCACAATTTAAAGAAATTCAAACATCTGTATCATTTGATTCCTCTCCACAAAGTCTGGACTATTTGCTGTTAAATCTACAAGCAGTTCTTTCCCTCCCTACCTCTCCCCCTGCATGTCCTCCTCTTCTCTCCCCCCACCTCCCAGCTGGAGCCCTCCAGGACTCAGATAGGACAGTGAGGACTAGGGTTAGGGCCAGTGTCTGCAGCAGGGAGTTGGGGTTCATGCTGAAACTCCTCGTGAGCAGCTGTGCTTAAGGCTTTGAGTTCCCTCTGATTCTGGGGACGTTGGGGCCGGGGAGGGGGGGCACATCATCCGGGGAAGTATACTGGAATATGGTGCCCCCTACCTGCTGGGAGTTATCTGGCGGGTGCGCCTAGGCTCAGGTGGGCTGGGATGAGAAGAGGTGGAGGGCCTGTACCACGGAAGAGAAAGTCCCACTTCCCTCTTCTGATTGCCAGCCTAGTTCCGGTCTCACCAGCCTGGGGTAAGAACCATGAGGAAGTCTTTTTTCCCAATCCTGCCATTTCCCCCTCCTGTAAAATCTCGCTGGCTTGTGTTTGCTGTAAGCCGTGCCCAGGGTGCTCCCCTCCCCAGCCCTGACAATGCAGAACAACCTCCATTTCCAGGCCCATCCCAGGCCAGAGAGTTTCCAAGCCTCTCATAGAGACCAACACGGGAAGGGAGTTCCAGCCCTCTCAGGGCCTCAGTCTCCGTGTGGGGATGAGGAGGGCAGCTGTGGACTCTCGGAGGTGGCCTGGAGCCATCTTCTGCTCCCGTGAGACGTGGGCCTGGGTCCCTTCTCCACCCTGGGTGTGGCTGTTTCCCACCCTCCATGGAGCGGGAGCAGGTGCAGCAGCTGTGGGCTGCTCTCAGCCATCCCCTCCTCCATCAGGACTTGATCTTTGACCTGGGAGATCCTGTGATGTGGGAGTACCTGCTCTTGGGGACCGACAAGCCTCTCCTGTCCCCGACTGAGGAGGAGGACAATGGGGTGAACGATGACGATGCCGTGGAAAATCTGGTGAGTCTCAGGGCGTGGGGGACTGGGTAGGGAGCAGGGGGCACTTGACACCCTGTCTTGCTTCAGGCCAGCCTGACACGTGTCCCCACCACATATATGTGTTTGACAGTCCAGATAGACCAATTATAGATTCCTCAAAGTAGAAGGGCCTGGAACATGCCCTCATTTTACAGATAGGCAGACTGAGCCCAGACAGGTCTGGGGACCTGCCCAGGACCCCCAGGGCTAGGACTTGCATTCAGGCCTCCTGTCCCACACACAGTCCACCCCATTCAGGGGCTGCCCTGCGCCTGGAGCATGGCCCTTGGAGTAGGGTGATAAGACCCTCTCCACAAGCCTGAGGAACCCCAGGGCCAGCCATTCCTCACTTCCAGGCCTTCATGCACGGCCACCACGATCTGCACACACACTTCCAGGCCTTTCTTGTCTGTCCCATCAGCCCTTCTGATTTTGGCCTGGGGCCTTCCCCAAGTCATCCACGTCTCTTCTGTGGTCTCCTTATCAGGGGCCTCCCAGGCAGGTCTGCACGAGGCCTTTGCGTGGAGATCGGGGCCCAGAGGCCTTAGCCACTGGCTATGACATTTTGGGTAAAATTCCTAATTGCTGGAAGCTTCGGTTTCATCGTCTGTATATAGAAGGAAGAAGCGGGGTCAGTTATAGTCATGGTAGTAATAATTGGTGTCCTAACTGGCTAGAGGTGCCATAACAAAGTATCACAAAGTGAGTGGCTTGAACAATAGAAATGTATTTTCTCACAGTTCTGGAGCCTGGGAGCCAGGGTGTGGGCAGGCTTGGCTCCTCCTGAGGCCTCTCTCCTTGGCTGGGTAGATAGCGCCCTCCCCGTGTCCTCACCAGGTCTTCCCTCTGTATGTGTCTGTGTCCTACTCTCCTCTTCTTATAAGGACGCCAGTCATGTGGATTATGGCCCACCCTAATTACCTCATTTTAACTTAATTAGCTCTTGAAAGATCCTATCTCCAAATACAGTCACAGTCTAGGCTACTGGGTGTTAAACACATATGAATCTGCAGGGGGCGCAATTCAGCCCATAACAGTAGATCACGCTCGTACAGCCCTTTCTAAATGCCAGTAGGTGCTTAACTTGAATTAACTTGTCTAAAACTTCACAACCGCCCGGCGAGGATTATCGTCCCACTTCACTGATAGGAAGGCACACACAGAAGGGTGAAGTAACTTACCAAAGTGACATAGTAACAGAGTTGGGATTTGAACCTGGGATTTGAGTCTGGGTTCTCAAAGGCGACTCTGTTCTATGTTCTGGGGACTTCTTGAGGACAAAATGAGACCATATGTGTGATAGGCTTGGGACAGCTGTGTAGACCCACCTGAAATTGTGGGTCTTCCTTCTCTGGAGACCAGAGACTCCCGTGTAATAAATCCTGGGGCACTACCGCCCCCTGCTGGTCTCAAAATGTGACCAGATTAGGCGAGCAGGCATCAGTGGTCTGAGCAATTTGGTGGGGAGAAAAGTTTTACATTGAGAAAATCTTATCCAAGTTTCTGTGGTTATAGCCTACCCCGAGGACCATTTGATTAGACCAGGCCTTACTTTCCCGATGGGGAAACTAAGGCTCAAAGATAGGGAAAATAAAACAGTAAAAGCAGCCAGGCAGTGTCCCAAGCCCTTATGTGCATTTATCAGTTAATCCTCCCAAGGGGTCCAGTGTACATATAGGGAACCGAGGCTCAGAGCGTTTAAGGGACTTGCCTAGGACGCTCCGCTGGTGTTGGATGGAGGTTGGGGCGTGGGCCCACCTGACTCCAGAAGCCTATCTTTTAACAAAGAGCCTGGGGCTTTGCCTCATGCCTCTGCTGACAGAGGGAAGGCGGGGCGTGTGGGGCAGCAGCGATGCTGTCCTTGCCAGGTAGGTACTTGGGAGGAGCTGACTCCTCTTCTTCCACTCTGTCTTGGGTCAAGCCAGGTCAGAACTGCTCATGACCTCTGGCTCCCCTGGAGACCTAACGAGCCACCCTGCCTTGGCCCTGGGGGCCACAGAGTCTCTGACCACAACTCCTGCTCCAAGGCCCAGCCCTAACCAGAAACACTGGCCCCAACCCCTCCTCTCCAACAGGGCAAGGAGGACGAGGATAAGAGCTTCGACATGCCGAACTCGTGGGTGGAGCAGATTGAGATTTCCCCAGAAGGTACTGCGTGTTTGTGTTCACTGGTTCCCAAGCCTCTGGGGACATCTACAGCAACAACTAGGCAGGGGGATGTCAGTAGAGGCTAACGCGGCCCCTCATTTCCATCCTACCCCTGCTTTCTGCTGCACCCTGTTCATTTCTTCCTTCCCAACACACTCAGCTTTGCAGCCAAGGGTTTGGCAAACAGGAGGGGGCTCAGTTAGCACACCCTGGATGATGGAATGTGTCAGGTGATGGAGGACCAAGGACACAGCCCTTCCCCTCCCTCACCCCACCCTCCCTGGAGGAGGCCATGCACAGTCCCCAGAAGGCACAGGGGTATCAGAACCAAAAGGGGGCAGACAGGGGAAGGAGGAGGACAGGCATGCTCTTGCCCCATGCCAGCCTCTGCTGGCTGCTGAGGTTCCCATCGGAGAGGGCCTAGGCCATCCCAACGAGATGGTAAGGGCTACAGAGGGTATCATGGGAAGCCAGGGGGCTGAAGGCTGGGGGGCAGGTGGGCAGAAAGGGCTTCCTGGAAGAGGGGTCATCTGAGCTAAATTTTGAGGAATCAGAAGTCAGTCCAGTAAGGACATGAGGGGATGGTGCTTTCAGCAAAATTCTGGCAGCAAGTGTGTGGTGTGGCAGGGTGCAGATCCTCTGGTCGGACTCAAACTGAGATCTCCTCCAGGGCAGGAGCTGCCCCTGATGACTCTTCTCCTCTGCCTCCCTGGAGCGGGCTTGGGGGCTGGAGGAGCTTAGCAGACAGCACAGTGGGCAGAGGCTGATGAGTGGCTGGTGGGGCTGGCCCTCCTTTCCCCCAACCTGGGGAGGAAGGACCCCAGCCCACTCTGTGTCCGCAGTGTTCGAGACCCGCTGTCCGAATGGGAAGAAGGTGATACAGTACAAGAAGGCGAAGCTGGAGAAGTGGGCCCCGTACCTCAACAACAACGGCCTTGTGTGCCGCCTCACCACCTACGAGGACTTGGAGTGTAAGGGGGCGGCCCTGGCTGTGGGGAGCAAGGGTGCCGAGGCCCCTGACATGCTGTGGGACCTTGGTCATGTCACTGTCTCTTGGTGTTAGTGTGGACCCTGCTGGCCTTTGTGTGCTGGGAATGTGAGAAGGAGGCTGGGGGAGCTGGCCTGGCTGCAGCTAGCAATGATCGGACCCCACAGGTACCAAGACTTTGGAGATAAAGGAGTGGTACCAGAACCGGGAAGACATGCTGGAGCTGAAGCACATAAACAAGACCACGGGCCTGAATATTGACTACTTCAAGCCGGGCCACCCCCAGGCTCTGCGTGGTGCGTGGACCCCATTTCCAGGCTAGCTAGGAGCAGGGTGGGGGTCTTATGTGCTCCTTAGAGCAGCCTCCATGCAGCTGGCATATGGTGGGAGGAACCAGTATCCATGTATTGACAGGGTTCTTGGGTGGCAAGCAACAGAAATAGCCCCTGCCTCCCTAAGCAAAGCAGATGTGGGGGGGGTTGGGAGAAGCACAGAGAATCCAAGGAAATGTGACAGATGTTCCTCCAGGAAAGTCAAGGCAGGGCGACAGCTCATGCTGTGGTTGGGATTGGGGCACAGAGTGGGGGCCACATTTACAGGAAGTTAGGATGATGAGCAAGTAAACCAACAAGGGCAATGCAGAGGGCAGAAGTGTGGGATGTGGACATGGCCATGAGTCCAGAAAGCTGGAAAGGGAGAGAAGGACATGTCTTGGGAAGGGATTAACAACCCTAACGAAGAACACACAAAAGAAAAATGTATGGTCAATGGACGTCTAAGAACATGACCAACCTAATTTGATGGTTGAAAAAAAAAGACAAGAAACTGAATCAGTAATGGACTGTCTCATAACCATTATGTTGGCAAAGATGAAAAATTGGTCCTACCAGGTGTGAGCAAAGTGTGCAAAGCAATAGACAGACAGTCACTCCCTGTCACTACTGTAGGACAGCAAATTGGTACTACTTTTCTGGAGGGCAGTTGAGCAAAATAAAAATAGCTGTAAAGTATGTAGGCCTGTGATCAGCAGCTCTACTGCTAAGAATTTGTTCTGAGCAAATAACAGGCAGAAACAAAAAGTGCACAATGTAGATGTTCATTATGGTGTTTATAATAATGAAAAATTTGGAAGCAGCCTAAATAGCCAGCACTAGGGGATTGGTTACATGCCTAATGCTTCTCCCTGGGGCCTGGGGTCAGGTTATCAAGCCAGTGGCCAGAGCTCCTGGTGCTCACGCAGCCGTCTCCCTGCCCCCCTACAGTGCACTCATACACGTCCATGCAACCTGAGATGGACCGCGTCATGGAGTTTTACGAAAAGGCCCGCGTGGACGGCCTGATCAAACGAGAGGAGACGCCTAAGACGATGACGGAGTACTATCAAGGACGGCCTGACTTCCTCTCCTACCGCCACATCAATTTTGGGCCCCGGGTCAAGAAGTTGGTTCTGAACAATGCAGAGTCCAACCCCCGGCCCGTGGTGGTAAGCCCTCGCTGGGCCTGGGGACAGGGTGCCCACCCTCTCTGGCAGGTGAGGGTTCCTGGTGGAGGGGAAGAGCCCTAACTCTGGCTTCTTTACTGAGTGACCTTTCCCATTTGACTAAACACACGATCCTGGGGCTGTCTGATGCCAGACTGTGCCCTCAGCCACTGGGCCAGGGAGGTATTATTTCCTTACTGTTATAAAAAATACACACTTGTGTCTAAACACTCAGAAAATATGTAAAAGAGAAAGGTAAAAATATCTCAGAATGGTATCTCTCAGATATTACCACATATTAGTAGGTTTGCTGTTGGCAGTCTTTTCTAACTTAACCAAGGGGTGTGTGTGTGTGTGTGAGTGTGTAGGTGTGTGTGTAGGTAGAATTCCTGTATCAACCCTCTTAAATTTAAATTGTGCCATTTTTTCCCCATATCATTACAAATTATTTGACACCCATGTTTAATGTCTGAATACCAAAAACGCTCTTTCTAGCAGTAAGAGATGTCCAGTGATAGAGCAGGCTGCCTGGAGAGTTAGTGAGCTTTCCATCTCTGGAGGTGGGCAAGCAGAGTCTTGTGGAGGAAGCTAGAGAAGAAATCCAGCATCATACAGGGCTGGAACAGCCTGGCACTGAGCACCGCTGGGGCCTTGTGAGCCATTGTCTGGCTGGGAGGGGCTGTTTCGCATGAACCTACAAATGACCCCAGACCCTAGTGTCCCTGAGTGTCTTTTGCTCCTGCCCTCATGGCAGGCACAGAAACCCCCTTTCCCACCTCCCATCCTACACATGTGCCGGCCTCCCAGAAAATCACAGAGCGGTTCTTCCGCAATCCCACGAAGCCTGCGGATGAGGACGTGGCGGAGCGCGTGTTCCTGATCTTGGATGAGCGCATCCAGCTGCGCTATCACTGCCGCGAGGACCACATCACAGCCTCCAAGCGTGAGTTCCTGCGGCGCACAGAGGTGGACAGCAAGGGGAACAAGATCATCATGACGCCTGACATGTGCATCAGCTTCGAGGTGGGCCTGGGGGCAGTGGCTGGCAGGGACAGGCCCGGGTGGGGTGAGGAGAGCGCCCTAGGGCCCCCTGTCCTGTCCTAGCAACTTGGGAGAACTGGGATGGAAAGTTCTGGTTCTCAGCCTGGAAATTCACTTCTGCCCTGTGGGAAAATGAAGAACTCCCATCTGGGGACGCTTCTCTTTGAGCTCCTCTGAAAATCTCCTTTTCTACCAAGAAAGACTACCCAGCAGGCCAAGACTCCTCCTCATTGTCCCCACCCCTCTGCCCTGGGCAGAGCAGATGCTGGGACCGAGGCTGGAGTAGAAGATCTCACAACCTCCACAGGGCTGGCTTTCTTAGTTCAAATTCTCACTCTCTTGACACATTCTGTAGCCCCTCTGAGTCTCCAGTTCCTCTTCTATTATTAGCTATGTTTTTATAGATGATCAAACAGGCTCAGAGAGGTTAAGCAACTTGCTGGAGGTCACACAGCTAGAAAATGGCAGGAGAATATTTGAACCCTAGAAGTCTGGCTCCAGAACCTGCCCACAGCCCCAGCCACTGCTGCTTCTCAGTGTCACTATGGTGGTTATTCCAGGTGGAGCCCATGGAGCACACCAAGAAGCTTCTCTACCAGTACGAGGCCATGATGAAGCTGAAGAATGAAGAGAAGTTGTCCAGACATCAGGCCTGGGAGTCAGAGCTGGAGGTCAGGACCCATGGAAGAGTGGGCAGATGTGAGGGGGCAGGGGAGCAGAGTGTCTCCACCATGTCTGCCCCCACTTCCCAACTCAGGTGCTGGAGATCCTGAAGCTTCGGGAGGAAGAGGAGGAGGCGCATGTGCTGACCACCTCCATCTATGACACCAAGCGCAACGAGAAGAGCAAGGAGTATCGGGAGGCCATGGTGAGCTTGCTCCCTGGCCTGGGCCCTGGCCTTCCCTCTGCACCCCCTACCCCTGGCCCCAGCCTCCAAGGGGCTGAGGAAGATCAGGGATTCTGTGGGGAAGCCTTTATAGGGGATGAAATTATTGCTACCATAGTGGTCATCCTGGCTGCTGAGCTGACCATTTCCATAGATGACCCCAAAGAGCACTCAGGATCCAGGCCAGGATGCCCCACCTCCAGGGGCTTTGGCCAAGCCAAGACCTCTACTGCATAAGAATGGAATCTATGCACCCACCTCCACTTTGGGCTCCCCAGAGGTAATGACCTGGGCCGGTAGCCCCAGCCAGCTGACTCTGGTCAAAGGCCTGAGTTCTCCGGCCCCTACGCACAAGGCATTCACATTACCTGCTCAGGTTGTAAGACACTGTTTGGTTTTCAAGGCCAGCTTCTAAATCCCCTTCACCAACCAGATGGAGATTTCTAAAAATAGATTGAGGTTGGTGAGACAGGACTCTGCAGCAGATGTCTGGTTCTCAGATTCCCAGGGGTGGGCATCAGCCCCCACATCCGGAACTTCACTGGCCCCTGTCTGCCAACGCAGGATGTGAGGCCCCAGGGTGGAAGAGAAAAAAGGGACTTAATAGCAGTTTTTGATTTAACACCATTTATTAACTAACAGTTTTTGATCACCACCATTTATTACTATTTCTTGAGCAAGCACCTAAGTGTTAGGTATGTGCTGGGGCTCCGGTAAAGAGCTGAATTCACATAAGACATGAGAGATGGCTGTTACCAATAATCGTGGCTACAAGACACAGCACAGGCCCCTGAGGCCTCAGTCCCAGAGGCGTCAAGCCCTTCAGGATTTGAGGCCTGGTTTTGTGCTGTCACATGTTGATGAAGAGCTGGTTGGGAGGTGTCTGCAACCCCTTCTGTTCCAGCTGACCCCTCCCCCATCTCCACAGGAGCGTGTGATGCACGAGGAGCACTTGCGGCAGGTGGAGGCCCAGCTGGACTACCTGGCCCCGTTCCTGGCACAGCTCCCGCCGGGAGAGAAGCTGACGCGCTGGCAGGCCGTGCGCCTCAAGGACGAGTGCCTCAGCGATTTCAAGCAACGGCTTATCAACAAGGCCAACCTCATCCAGGCCCGGTTTGAGAAGGTACAGCCAGGGCCACGGCAGGAGACGGGACGTCAGCATCCTCAAGCAGAAAATGGGCCCAAGGCTGCTTTCTTAGCATCCCACAGACTTGTGAGGGGCTAACGAGGGGGGATGAATATGTCATTGCTTAGAGTGTCCAAATGACCAAGTTGTCCTTCCTCACACTTGTTCATTGGATTTAAGAACGGATGGAGGGATGGACGGAGGAATAGGGAGAATGGATGGAGGGAGGGAGCGATGGGTGGATGGGTGGATGGATGGATGGAGCATAACAACTTCTAGTCCTTCACCCATTTCTGTTGGTCAGGTGCACACCATATAGTTTCCAAGCATTATCTCATTTAATCTTTACAAAGAGCTCTATGGTGGAGTGGGTGTGTGTGTAAAATGACCCTCATTTTTCAGACAATTGGAAGCTCTGAAAATGTACCTTGTCCACAGCCACACAGCTGTCTCAGTCTTGACTCCTGCTCTGACCTCGTGGACATGATATCCCTCTAAACCTGACCCCAGTGGCTCCCTCAAAGACATTTTGTGACCCCTGCCTCTGCTCCTCTGGCTTCTGTGGGTAGGGGTAGTGGGGCTGACCCTTATAGGGCTGACTGATGAGTGGGATTTCAGCCTGCAGCCTGGGTAGGAATCAGCCCTCATCAACCCTCCTGCTCTCCCATCCCCATGCCTGCAGGAGACCCAGGAGCTGCAGAAGCAGCAGCAGTGGTATCAGGAGAACCAGGTGACCCTGACACCCGAGGATGAAGACCTGTACCTGAGTTACTGCTCTCAGGCCATGTTCCGCATCCGCATCCTGGAGCAGCGGCTCAATCGGTGAGCCAGAGACGACCCACTAGGAGGTTAGAGCACCAGCTTTGTAACCCCTCACCACCTGTTGTTCCTCCCTCTGATTTCAGACACAAGGAGCTGGCCCCACTGAAGTACTTGGCTCTGGAGGAAAAGCTCTACAAGGACCCACGCCTGGTGGAGTTACTGAAGGTCTTTGTTTGATGCTCCTCACCCCCAGTCTTTGGTCCTTTGATGCTCCTCCTGAGGCCTTGGCGAAGCTGCCAGAAACAGAAACCTCCCCCAATGCCTGGCCCCTGTGCTCCCAACACTCAGGTAATGACCATCTACTCAGCCTGGCCTCACTGCCACACCACCTCCCTGAAGCTCTGTCTGTTCCTGCTTCTTACGATTTTCCTGTTAATAAACATACCTGTAATTTGCCATTGGTACCTCATGTTTCACAGGCTCCAGCACCAGCCTTTTTCTCCTTCCCTCCTTTATCTATGGCCTGGGACCACCTTTACAAGTCTTACCTAATTTGATACAACAATACTATCCTCATTTCACAGATGGCTAATTAGTGGCTGATAAGGAGAGGAGCTGGGATTAAGTCCCTTGCAGTCTAGCATCATGACCCCCAAGCTCTGGGGCACAAACCTGGGGCCTGCCATTCCCACTTTGTGAGCTAGGCCACCCTAAGCCATGGAGGGGAGATAGAGGCTGGGGTTCTACACTGACCCTCATTTTACAGACAAGAAATTGGAAGCTCTGAAAATGTACCTAGTCTCAAGCTACATGGCTTTCTCAGTCTTGACCCCTGCTCTGACCTCATGGACATGACATCCCTCCAAACCTGACCTCAGCCAGGGCTCCCTCCGACATTTTGTGACCCCTGCCTCTGCTCCTCTGGCTTCTGTGGGTAGCGGCCCCGACTCATGGCGGGTTACGGCCCTTTCCTAAGACCACCCCACCGACATATCCCAAACGAAGTCGGCCTTTCTCGGATTCCCAGCGGGTGGTCCCCCTAAGGGTGCAACCCACTCATCCATTCGAGGCCGTTGCCATAGGGGCAGCACTCCCGGGCTCCACGACTGGCTCGGACCCGCAAGCAGACTCCGTTTGCCTCTAGGACTCCTCTGGGGAATTCAAGCCGACGACCGGGCCAGAGAAGAGGGGCAAGATCCTCAGACTACGGTAGCACCGCCCCCAAGCAAAGGGAAGAAGCAGGAATTAACGGAAAAGTGCTGACTAAGGCCTGGTCCCGGCTTCGCCCCACTCCAATATGGAAGGACCGCGGCTTCACGCTGCTCCCGATCTCCCCTTCCCATTGGCTACCCCGGAATTAGTTTTCCAGTAATACGGACGTTGATTGGTTATTGTAGGACGGTTGCTAAAGCGATTGGCGGAGCCGCCATTGGAGGGCGTCCCGAAAATTTTTAAAATGCAAACTAGGGTCGAGGAAGAGACGGAAAAGGGAGGAAAGGGAAAGCTTGAGACGGAGGCGGGACCAAGGAAACGGCAGCTCACATTGGTTTATTAGAGGCCGAGGGGCGGCACTTGAACGCTCCTTCCTCATGATTAGTCCAATTCAGGAAATGGGGGCGGGTACTTAGGAAAAGCGGCAGAAGCGCCTGCTTCTATTGGTCAGACCTGGAGGGCGGTAGAGCGCTCGCGGCGGCTGATTGGTGCGGGATATGAGGAAGGCGGGGCTCTGAGCCGGAGGTTTTGTTGTGAGGGTCGGTTGTCAAGCAGCGGCCAATCAGGCCAGGGGATGGAGGCAAGTGGGGGTCGCACCTGGAGCAGAGCCTCCGCGTCCGGATCCGCAGCTGCAGGTGGAGTGGGCAACGGGGCGAGGAGGCGAGGGGAGGATGAAGCCAGGACTGGGCCAGGCCAAGCTGCGGCGGAGAGGGCTCTGGCAGAGGAAGGCTAGAGCCCGTGCCCCGCAAGCTGAGAGGAGTGGGAGGATTAGGCGAGGCCAAGGGACCAGCCTCAGCTTCGGGAGGGGCGGGACCGGCGTGGAGGCCAGAGAAGAAAACCGGGGAGGCCGGAAGCAGAGCCGAGGGTCTGTAGGAGGAGGGGGTGATGAATAGGGATACAAGAAGCAAGAGAGCGAATGAATGGGGGATACTGATAGCAGAGAGGAAAGGGGGAGAAAAGGGAGTCTGGCGGGGCAGGAGCCAAGTTAGGGAGCTCAGGAGACAGGATGTGTACGAATGGGGTACACAGGCGGTCGGGAGGAGGAGTGAACGGAGGACTAGAGAGCAGAACTGGGAAACCTAGAAGGAGGAGAAGGTTCAAGGGAAAGAGGCTTGGAGTAAGAGGGTAGGAGTCTCCATGAGGTCGCCTTTTAGAGTTGGAAGAGTCATACCGACTCATGCCCAGACTGGAGACCTAGTTCCCGGCACTGTCCTTGGAAATTGCAGGGGCCTGGAGTAGTTCCCTTGATACAAACTGGAGCCCCAGGGCCGTCTTTGAGACTCTCCCCAGAGAAGACTTCAATGCCTGTCTCTAGGGTGCCTCTCATGGGCCCCTAAACTTAGCCTCTGACTCCACCTCCTTCCCATACGTCAGACAAAACAGTGACTCCCAGAAATCTATCGGAACTGCAGACATGTGGTCTTCCCCGCCCCACTGCGGCTGCTGCACTTCAGGCAGCCAGCCTCCTGGAAGAGTCTCCTCCCATCATCCTGGTCTCTGGAAGGACCTTCTTTTCCCCTGTGTTCCAGGTCGCCCTGCCTGAGGTACCCTCTCCCCAGATTCTCAAACCCATTTTGCAATGCAGCTCTTGGCTCAGGTGGCTGTGTTGGGTGTCTGTCTCTATCAAGCGGCCTTGGTGACCCAGAGAGCTGCAGCTGCAGTTCTATACACCCAGGCTCCCACTGAATGGTTTGCTAACAAGCTATCACCTTTATTTGTGTTCCAGCCCAGTGCTGAGCTGAGATGGCTCAAGCCATTCCATGACCCAGGATCCATACAGACACACATAGCCTGCTGCTGTGGATGATTTGAAACCACAAGGTGGTCCAGAGCCGGGAGACGAGACATTCCCTCTGCCTGGATGTGTGGAAACTCCCTGCCAACTTGATTGGTGGATCTGGGGGGGATCCACCCCCACCCCACGAGGAAAGCACAGTCTGTTTAGTGGGTGGAGCTTCAGGTGCCCGCTAGCTGAAGGATGGCCACCCCTGTGGTCACAAAGACGGCCTGGAAGTTGCGTGAGTGGATTTCTTGTTTTCTTTCTTATCCCGTTTACCCTGTTAGCTGTTTGTTGTGGGGCAACCTGAACACCCAGCTTTGTCTCCTGTGCTTGTCACAAGGGGAGACTTCCAGGCTTTGGAGTAAAATAGACCAAGACGCAGATCCTTACTTTGGCACTTCTTAGCTGGATAGCATTGGCTAGGTGACTTAACCTCTCTGATGCTTAGTTTCCTGTCTGTACGATGAAGTAATCATGCCTCCGTTCTAGAGTTGCTGTGAGATTCAAGTGAGAAAATGAACATAATGAGCACTTAGCAGGATTTCCAGTTAGGCTGGCAGGCGGGATGGGGCAAGAAATCCTGAAAGACGTTCTCAGCATGTTCATACATCTCACGGGTCAAGCTCCCCCGTTAGATGAGGGCATCTTGGGGCGGGGACAGGAATGAGAGGGTAGACAGAGGGGATGCTGCCCAGGCTCTGGAATGTACCTGAGCCCAGGCACCACCCACTCCCACCATTACTTTCTACTGACAACTCTAAAGTCTTTGCTTAAGACCCCTTTATACTCTTAGAATTTTTTGAGGACCCCAAAGAGTTATTGTTTATGGGAATTATATCTTATCAGTATTTACCATGTTAGCAATTAATACTGAGACATTTTAAAATACAAGAATGCATAATCAAACATGTCATTAGTAGTGATGTTATCATGTCATGTATCTTCTGGAAAACTCCACTGTATTCTTGTGAGCAAATGAGAGTATAAAAGTCAGATTCCATCTTAGTATTATGATAAAAGTAGTTTTGTTGTCTTGGACCCCCTGAAAGGCTCTTGAGGATCCCAAGTTTCCCCAGATCATATTTTGACCCTTTTCCCCCCCTTTTTTTAGGGGGGAGGTAATTAGGTTTACTTATTTAGTTTTTTTAGAGGAGGTACTGGGATCGAACCCAGGACCTTGTGTATGCTAAGCATGCGCTGTACCACTTGACCTATACCCTCCCCTCTCCCAGATCATATTTTGAGAACTGTTGCTCTGCACATTGGTGCCTCTGTGGGTGGTACCCCACCTGTAATAACCGGTTGGCATAGAGCTGGTGTGTCCAAACTGGTCACCTCTGCCGTGAGCTGTCCCTGGGCTATTTTCAGAAGCTGGGGCGAGGGCTCCTCCACTTTTTAACTGTGAGAACCTGGGCGAAACTGCTGAGCCACAGTGTCCTCATTTGTAAATGAGAGGTTTTGGCCATTTTCAAATTGTTCCTCAGCCCTAGGGTTCTGGGAAAACCTTGTTAAGGGCTCCCAAGGAGGGTGCACTTTGGATAGAGTGGCTTTGTATTTATTGGGGTTATGTATCTATACCTTCCTTCAACAGCTGGTTCTTCCTGAGAAACTAGGAAAGACCCAGGCACTGGGGAGACAGTGGGGGGCAAAATAGGCAAGATCCCTGCATAATGGGGCTCAGAGCCTGGGGAGAGCCACAGGCAGGAATCAGATAGCACCCATCTGGCTCTCTGATTTCAAACTGGACCATGTACTTTGAATCAGTTAATTAGATGATGGGGGTGGGAGGGTGGGGAAGGGGAAGTGCTGTAGGCTGCCTGAACAGCATGTGCAAAGATCCTAAGACAGGAAGTTTGATGCATTGGAAGGTCTCAGAGGAAACCATGGGCTGTGGCACAGAACTGGGGAGAATTTGGTGCCACATGAGCTGGTGAGGTCTTCAAGGACACATGTCCACAGGACCTCAGCCCCTCTGAGGCTTTGGCTTTATCTGAAAGGCAAGGGCAAGCCATCAGAGCGTTCAAGTGGGAGGTGACATGATCAGGCATATTGGACATCTGCTGACAGTTTCACGTGCACAGCAGTTTCCACGGGTATAAATGGAAGAGCGCAAGGCCAGATGACCTCTGGTTCCTTGTGGCTCTAGAGTCTGAGGAGGATCAGAAGGTGCTCAGCCAGCGTGAGGTCCTTAAAGCCTAGTTCTTTGCACCTTCTGTTTGGAATGCAAGTGCTCAGCGCCTCTGGTGGGAGTGCAGTGTTCCCCCAGCCCTGGCTGGGATGTGGGGCCCGAGTTGTGCCATCTGGGCTTGGGAAACCAGCATGGGCCTATGCCACAGGGTAAAGCAGCAGCCGTCAGCCTGGCTGCCAGTAGATGCTGTGAGGATTTTCATTTGTTTGCATTTATATTTGGTACCCAGACCTGGACCATTGGTGGCTGCTGTCCTTCAGGCCAGAGAGGGAGCTCTTGTGCCAGTGCTCCTCTGTGCCAAGGCCACCTCTGCCTGGTGCCTGAGGTGTGCTCCCCTCTGCCTGCCCCACCCCCTCATCCCTCCAGGGGCTCCAGTCAGTCCCCTGGTCAGGCTGCTTGCAGGGGAGTGGTCTGAGCCCTTCTAGAAGGGCCCAGCCTCCAAATTCTTCTTACCTCAAAGTCTACGGTTCTTCCAGCTGGATGGTCCCAGGAACCATCTGATCAGGTTGTAGCATGAAGACAAGAACCTTATTACCCTCATTCCCGGTCCCTCAGCACTAGGCCCAGAGCAGGCACCCAGGAAACGTGTATATAACGAATTAAGGGCTGTCTCTGGGGTCAGTAGTCCTGAGGCACAGAGAGGGGTAGCAGTGCTTCCAAGAGGCCCAGCCACAATTTTCCCGGGAAGGGTGAGAGCTAGGTGGGCAGTCAGCCTCTAGGTGGGTCACAGACACAGGGTAGCGCATACAGGGAGCTTCCTCAGCGACGAGGAGAGGGCCCCAGGCTGGGGAACAAAGTGCTTAGGGAGAAGGTGGTTTGCCCGCTTTCTGGGTTGGGCAGTCACCTTGGCCCAACTGAAGCTCTTGAACATATAAGTATCTGTGGCCAGAGCCCCGGAGCACTCAGGCTTCTGTCCCTACAGTGTCCAGAGGACAGAAGGCTACTTGGTTGAGGTGCAGACTGGAGAGAGGCCCAGTTAGATCCAATAGTGGGGTTCCCCAGGCCATGTTGGAAACTCTCACCCTGCTGGGGCTTGCCAGGCTGGGCCCTGAGGTGGGGCATCACCTGTGAGGTCAAGCCTGGGGCCTGTTCCCCTGGGCAGTTCTGATAGCCCCTCTGAGCCACTCTGCCCGGCAGGCATCCTTCCAGGGCCCAGCTGCCCAGCTCCCTGTGGTCTGAAGCTGGCACTGCAGAGACCCCCAGGCGGGGTGGAGGTCGGAGCGCAGGCAGGGCCCTCTGCAGAGCAGCTGCACCGCCTTTTCCCTCGGTGTCACCCAGGCCGGCCTCCCAGCTGCCTCAGGGCATCAGCATGTTGGGGTTTTCCTTTGTCTGTGAGGGGAGACCTGTTTCCTTGCCTCCATGTTCCCAGGAGGAACTACTCAGGCGCTGGCTGGGAAGCCCGGGCTGCCTCTTGGTTCCTTGCCCATGTTTTGTTTCCCTTGGCCCTGGCGGTACCCTCTGAGACGGAGGTCAACTGCCCCCCAGTCCAAGCCAGGGGCTCCTGTGGCTACCCCCAGTGACCTTACCTCCTGCTCTGTCCAGTCGGCCCTCATACCCAGACCCCTTAGTGGCTGCTTCCTGCCCCTCCTCACGCAGCCCACCCTCCTGTGCCCTCTCTCCATGGCCTCTGGTCCTTAGCCTGCCTAACAGCCACAAGCACTCAGCCCCTCACAGCAGCTCCCAGGCCTGTCCACACTGCCCTCAGCAACTCAGTGAGCCAGGCACCATCATTATTCCCATTTACCCAGTGAGGAACCCTGCGCTCAGAGATGGTGAGTGACTTGTCTAACGCCGCACAGCCTGCAGTAGCAGAGTTCAGAGCAGAACCCGGTCCATGATTCTGAAGCTGCGGGCGGAAGCCCTGGCTGAGCTCACCTGGCAACAGCTTGTCTGCGGTTGACCTGCTTAGTTCTTAAAGTGTGTTCCCCAAAGCAGGAACAGCGAGCAGCAACTGTGAAGCAATTAGGTGGTACATGGGTCAATATTTTTTATTTTTATAATTATTTTCATTTTTCTTTTTGTATCATAGAAGAAAATATAACAAACATACCAAATTTGTAATTTCGTGGATATTATTGCTTAAAAGACAGAGCTAAATAAAAATAGCAAATCAGTTTTAAAAATTGAAGGTACTAAGGCAATAATAGTACCAGTTGATAAGCAAAAAAAAGGAAAAAGATCATGAGGCCTGAGTGTGGGACGGGGTTGAGGACAGTCATTTCTGTCTCAGGCCCAAGCCCTGCCTTGTCAAACGGCTCATAAGGGGTGTCTGGGCACCAAAGGGGAGCCACAGGGGGCCGAGCCCTCCTGCTGGGCTTCAGGTGCCAGGGCTGGTGGCCACATAGGGCAAGGCCCACCCATCCTCCACGTGGTCCGTCGGGTTCCTGACTGCCTTCTCTCTCTGCCCTTTCCTGTTTAGAGGAGATCGTCGCCCATGCCAGCAATGTGTCCTCGCTGGTGCTGGGCAAAGCCTCGGGCCGGCTGCTGGCCACGGGTGGGGATGACTGCCGCGTCAACCTGTGGTCCATCAACAAGCCCAACTGCATCATGGTGAGGCTCGGCTGGCGGGCAGGCCAGGATTGGCGGTTGGGGGCTCCGTGCTGGTGGCTTTGCAGGAACCTAGCACATCAGCGCTTCCCCCAGCCGTCTGCTCACGAAGGCCGAGGACAGCCTAGATGGATGGGACAGTGGCCAGTCCTCAGGAGGGTGGGAGGAGGGGACACCTGGCCACGAGACAGAGCTCTAGAGAGCCCGTGTGAGAAGGCTAAAATAAGCCAAGTGTTAGCCACCCCTGCCCACTGGCGCATCTGTCCGTCTGTCAGTTACACGTGGGGCTATTTTGATTCATTCCCTACCTCATTCCACAAAAAAGATTTGAAGGCCCCTCGTTGGAGCTGGTTAAACAGCTGATTCTTTAATAGCGCTCTCCTCCTAGTTACACAACTATGTTCGATACCAAAAACCGTTTTCCAAAACAGGAAAGCATAAAGGAGGAAAAGATACAAAAATGAATTATATATATATGATTTGATTATCCAAACACCATTGCAGTTGGTACTTTGTTCTGTGCCTTTCTAGGTGCTGATACAGATACATATACATGTGCATGCCCCTGGTGCCAACTGGTACCTGTAGGTACACATACACAAATGCAAATACATCTGCGTGTACACACATATAAATATATAACAATGTATTTCCAGAAAACTGTCTTACTCATCTGTAGGCTGTTTTTTAAAATAACAATATCGTGAACATTTTCTTGTGTCAATAGATACCCTTTTACGACACGATTTTTAATGGCTTTGCAGTATTCCATTGTAGGGATGAGCTTGACCACGCCTGACTCCCAGCATGGAAGTCACTGCTGGGTTTTTGGCTCTGCTCAGCCACAGTGGGGAACGTCCTCATCTCCCTAAATCTTGGAGCACATCTGCAGTCATCACATTCAATCTGTGGGTGTGGACTTTTTAAAAAGCTTTCAAAACATATTGCCAAATTGCCCTCCAGAAGTCAATTTACATTCAAACCAGCAGGAAAGAAGCCTGCCCTCTTCCCCAACAGCCTTGCAACACAGGGCATTATTACTCTTTTGACTCTCAGCCAAGTAAAGATAAAGATAAAAAGTGGCAGAAGGTGTTATTTATTAGTAGAAACTTAACCAGCTCAGTGTTCTTGTGAGATTCAGTGGACAGCTGTGATCTGTCCCGAACCATGGCCAAGGTTAAGAACAGAATTGAGATTGGGTTAAGAACAGAACTGAAATTGTTTTGTTTCACTTTGTTTTAAGGTTCAAATGTGTTCCCCTCTACCCTGAAATACCAAAGTAACATATACCAATTAAAAACGAATCAACAAAGATGGACATGAAGTGACCCTCATGCTCTCACCCCCAGAAAAACACAGTGAACAGCTTGGGTTCTGGCCTCTAGATTCCGCTTCTTTCACCAGGTGCAGCCCGCAGGCCTGTCCTGTGCCTCTGTCCCCTCGCTCCCCACAGAGCAGGCCCTTCAATGCCTCAGGCTCACCAAGTTCTTTCTCACCCCAGGTTTCGGCCCATGCTGCTGCCTCTGCAGGCAGGCCACTGTTCCCTCTTGCTGTGTATTTTTGTGTATGAATGAACTCATATAGTTCAGCATCCAAATGGTACGGGGTAAACTCCTGACCCTCACATCCCTCCTTGGAGACAACCACGGCTCCTGATTCCTCTGGTCCTTCCAGAATTGTTTCATACATTTACAAGCACAGGTGTATGCCTGGTCCCTCCCCCTCCTTATTCTGCACAGATGCAATCATACTGTATATACTGCCCTCCGTCTTTTCCCGCCTCAGAGTATCATGGAGACTGGTCTTTGTCATATTCAGAGGGTCCCTCATTCATTTTTGTGGCTGAATGGTATTCCATTGCATGAGTGACCATGGACGGCCACAGCTTACCTGTGATGGGCATTTATATTGTTTCTAGTCTTTTGTCAGAAAGACTTGGGGCTGTGTTGTTCGCATATGCTGAGCGTGTATAGGGTCAGCCCTCAAGATGGAGTGGCTGGTGGGCGGGGAATTGTAAATGTGGACAGATTTTGCCCAGTCACCCTCCGTGCAGTTTGTACCCATTTGTACTCCTGCCAGTGATGCCTGAGAGTTGGATAAGCTGCTTGTAACTGTTTGGCCTTTGGGTAGTTCTGCTGAGGAGCAGTTTCCCCCATTGTCCCCAGTCCCCATGGGGAACGGTGTCTCAGCAGTGCTGATGGGGTCACCAGTGTGTGTTGGGGTGGCCAGTGCTGGGCAGAGAGTGACAGACACCGTGGATTTCGGATTCCAGCCTCCAGTCTAGGAAGCTGGAAATGCCGGCACTTCCCGCCTTCCTCCCTGGGCTCAGCCCTGCCCAGCTTTGGCCTGGTCTGCATTGGGTGGGAGTGGCTGTGTTTCTCAGCAGAGTCACTTCCAGGTCCTCTGGGCTCCAGAGCCCTGGCCTGAGGACATGGCTGGATCCTCAGTGGGGCAGCCCCCCGGGCTCCAGGCATCCCAGGGGCAAGATGTGTGCTGCCGCCCAGCCAGACCTCAGTCTGTCCTGATCTCCGCTCCTCAGGGGTGGGCCAGGCAGAGAGTGGAGATGGGAGCATAGCTCAGGTGGGCGTTGGTTAGACTTGGGACTAAAGGGTCGGCTGCTCCCCTGCAAGGGGCCCAGGGCCACTACTGCAGGTGACATTCATGTCAGGAGCACAGTGGGCAGTGTGTAGAGGGTGACTGGGGTCTGGCCCACTCTTAGCCCCGGGAACCGAGGGGTCTGGGTGTGGCTCCATGGATTGCTTTGCATGCATCCCCGGAATCTAGAATTTGGGGCCGCAGCTGGGGTGGGGGGAGGTCTGTCCACACAGAGCACTGAAGCTGCCACCCTCTCTCCACAGAGTCTGACAGGTCACACGTCCCCAGTGGAGAGCGTCCGTCTCAACACCCCTGAGGAGCTCATTGTGGCCGGCTCCCAGTCAGGCTCCATCCGCGTCTGGGACCTGGAAGCTGCCAAAAGTAGGTGTCCACGCTTGCCTTCCCCACATGCATGCCTGCGTTCATGCTTGTCCCTGGCTCTCCTGTCCAGTCACTTCCTGCAGGAAGCCTGTCCTGACTAGGGGCACTGACCAGATGGTGTGGCGACCCCCACCCCCATTAACCCAGCAGCAGTGACGTGCTTTGTTGGCTGAGTGCTGGCACCGAGGGGGCGCCCTGTAAATGTCTGAAGGATGGACAGCTGTGTGGATGGGCAGGTGGGTATCTGTGGAGTCAGAACCCAGAAGGACATCAAGTGCCACCAGGGGCCTCACACAGCATGCAAAGGAGTGAGGTGGCTGTGTGAGGAGAGCTGGGGGCATGTGCCCCGACCCTGGGGTCACCACTCAGCTACAGCTGACTGTTGCCTGCAAGAGTGGGGCTTGGGGTGGCCAGACCTTCAAATTCCTTGTGCTTTGTTTGTTTTAATTTCGTTTTCCTCTTTCTGGAAGTTATACATACCCTAAAAAGCCAAATACTTGTAGTTCTAAATCATCAGAAGGGCAAGAGGAAGTCCGCCCCACTGCAGGGGCCTCAGCCTCTCTCCTTTTTCCTGGGGATTACTAGTCTCCTCTGCTTTTCCAAATGACATGGTTAGACTGCAGTTTCTTTCTTTTCTTTTCTTTTTTTTTAAACACTTTATACATCAGCTTTATCTTCCTACTACGGAAGAGGAGAGTTGAACTCTCTCAGAATTACCCCCAACTCTGTCGCTCACAATGTTTCCCCTCCATCCTCCCCAAATCATCTTTTAAATATTCAGTGTTCATATTAGCAGGACCGTATTGATATTATTCAGAGCTGCTTGTATGTAAGCCAGAAAAGTAAGCCACTTCCTTGAGTTTACCACCAAACCCCTCTCATCATTGAGGTGTCTTTCCTCAGGACCTCTGTCCCCCAGGTCCTAGTGGCCTGGGAGCTCCCAGGCCTGCAGCCCAGCTGTCATCCTGGGCCCCTTGTCTCCTCTCCTGAGAACTCTGTCTCTCTGCTGCACCAGATTGCATGTTGTCACTTTTCTTGGTTTTCTCCCCTTTGATGGGGCACACTCTCTCATAGCTCACAGTGAAGGGTGCACGGCAGACCCCATTTTAGACTTTTCATGGCCGAAAATGGCTTTATTCTCCACAACCCCCCCCCCCCGTGCCTTTTATCTTGAAGGGTTCGCGTATAGAATTCTAGGTTGGGAATACTTTTCCCTCTGCATTTTGAAGGTGCGTCTCCACTGTATTTTTGGTTCCAGGGTTGCTGTTGGGAGATCAGTACTGTCTCATCCCAGATCCCTCTCATGGGACCTGCTTCTTTCCTTCTCCTGTCTCTCTCTCTCTCTGCAGATTTGTAGGGTCTTTGTCCCAGTGTCCCTGGGTTTCACAGTGATGGGCCTCGTGAGTCTCTTCTCATCCGCTGCTGGACTCTTGCTGGGATCTTTCCATCTGTAAACTCGTGCCCCCATTCGGGCTGAGTGGGGAGTCCTGCCTTCCCTAAAAGAGGGGCCACTTCTCTGGGTCTTGCCACACAGCAGCATGGGCACATTGTCGCCAGCTCTATGGATTTTTCAAGAGAAGCTGGGAATCTGGACATTTATGTGGAATCCACCCATTTCTGAAAGTTGACGGCTAATTCAGCGTATTTTTCAGAGCACTGTGCAGGCTGACACTGAGTGATGCTCATAAAACCTGTTTGCTCACTGCTTTTTGTTAGTCTCTAGTCTAGACCTTTTATCAGGCCAGGCAGGAGGCCATCCACTACTGGAAGGATGGGAGAAGAAATGGTGGCGTGGATTTTTGCCAAGGCTGCCTTTTCCAGAAGCGATGCCCCCTTGCCTGGCTGAGACTTAAGGGTCCTTCTGGGCCTCTGCTCCGGTACAGCACTACCTCTGCTGCAGGACAGTGGCTGTTGGACACACGTGACCAGTGGCCAGGTTCGTTCTCTTGTGCATGTGGTCCTCAAGAAAGATGGCACCCCCGAGCCTCTTGGGTAATGCTTGCCCACCTAGTGACAGTCTGTTTAAGAAAGACATGGCCCCAGTGCCTATAAAATAATAAACAAGGGCTGCGTGCTTAGCATCTCAGCACATGATCCTGTTGTCTGGACACACACAGGACCCAAGGAGTGCTGGGCGTGGGCACTGCCGGACTGGAGGGGGCCACGGAGGAGCAAGCCTGGGCTGGCTCTCCAGCTGAGAAAGCAGAAAGGCTCAGGCACAAGGTGGTTAGCTTCCTGGGAAGCCTCTACCTGGACCCAAATCCCAGAGGAGGGCACCAGCCATTCACCATTCACTGAGGAGCAAGGGAAGACAAGCCAAGGGCCATGATTTCTCTTCCATGCATAAGAGAAATTTATGAACTCCTTGAGGTGGGCAAAGAATGGAAACGGAAAACCTGGAATTCTGGGCCCTGAACTTCTGGGGTGGGCTGCTCTGCAAGGAGCTTGTTATGTAGCCTAGACCCCCTCCCAGAGAGCCTGACTGGGAAGTGTGACGGGCCCAGAATCTGGCTTTTGTAAACTTCTGATTGCTTCTGATGCGAAGCCAAGTTGGCACTGTCTCCTTATTTGACAGATGGGCAAACTGACAGATGAGCAGGCCCAAGGAAAGCCTTAAACTTAGTAAAGATTCTGTGGCTGGGGGTAGCGGAACCTAGGGCTTGAATCCTGGTGCCAAAACTCCCATCCCAGTGCTGTCCACCCTGCCATTGTGTGTGTGAGTGGTCGGGGGACGGGGAGGTTAGGGGCGGTTCAACGATGGAAGAGAAACTTGCCCTGAGCATCCTCCTCAGGAAGAGCTAAGACCTCGGGCCCACCTCCACCCCCACCCACCGCAGCATGAGTGAAAATGACTCAGAGGCAAACTCACCCCACGTGCAGAAAAGGGATCTTAAAAGGCTGCCTGACTGTCACATCAGTTGCCCATCACTGGCTGGAGGGTTCAGCTACTTGGCGAGGAGGGCTTGGAGGTTCCTGCATGGGGCAGACAGACCCCAGAGGCCCCTCCACTCTGCAGCTCCCAGATCCTATGACCAAGTCCAGCATCAAGATGCCAGCCGAGAGCCCTCCTGGGACAGAAGAGCAAGGGCAGAAATCACGCCAGAAGAATGTGGTCCTGCCTGCTTTCCACAGTGCAGCCAGAGGGTGAGGTGGGTCAGCCCGAGATCCCACAGGAAGGCGGCCTGTGCTTCATGAAGCCGGCCCACGCAGGGGTGGGACTTGCCACATCCTCTTGGGGTGGGGCAGGATTTTTGGAAGCCTGGCTGTGGGATGCAAAGCAGGTGGGCTGGCGAGAGCCGATGCAGACTGGAGCAGGAGCCAGTGTGAGTCTGCACCTTCCAGGGCCTGGACTGGGCAGCATGTGCCCAAAGCCCCATTGGCCAGCAAGGCAATGCTGAGCCCCTGATGGCATGTGACAACTACAGAGATGGGGGAGGGCAGCTGCTAAGGTTCTGGTGTGGTGAATCTTGTCCCTAAAGCATTAAGTCTGGAGTCTGCTTGAACACCTCATCCAATAGAAATCTCACTACCTCACAAAGCAGCCTGTTTGGCCTTGGCTCAAAAACCTAAGGATGGCTGGACTCCCACAACCCCTTGGTCCCAGCACTCCTGGGCTGATCAGTTTAATTCGAATAGAGGAATTAAAAATCTTTTAAAAAACAAGACACATGACGCCAGAGAGAAGAGGCAAATTTGAGTGCTACCAGAGAGTACTCTGAGACAGAAAACTCAAGGTTTGCTGCCGGGCTGGGCCTGGCCATGGCCCTGCCTGTAAAACCTTGAGGGATGGAGTCATGGGAGGAGTTTCCTGGGACAGCAGGAGAGTAACCCCACAGTCCTGAGGGTTCTGAGGCCCCAGTCATGTCTTCCTTGTGTTCTCTTTGTTCTCTTAGCGCCTCAGCTTGCCCTCACGGTCACCCTCAAGATTCCTTGGACAGGGACCCATGTAAGCAGCAGGGCCACCCCAGGCACATCCTCCACTTGTCTTTGGAGCCTTTGCTTGTCACCTCCCTTCACCTAGCATCCTCCCTCATCCTCTACTCACTGACAGCCTGCTCAAATACCACCTCCTCCAAAAAGCCTCCCTGGATTTCTCTTTTCAACCAAGAGCTTCTCCCTCAGCTTGAACCTCTCCTGCATGTTTCTCCTTGTGCCGTCTCGGGCATGGTGGGATGCCTAGCACACCATAAGCTGCGTGTCCGCGTCCACAGGGCCTGAACTGAGTGAGGTAGTTACCTGGCTCTGCTGACTCTGGGGCTTCACTCCCCTGAGAGCACTCTGGGATGAGCTATGGGGAGCTTACAGGGAGTTTTCTGGGGACTCAAGTAATGGTAGAACTGGCTGTCATCTCTCGGGAGAAAAATAGGGAAGTTAGTTCTTAGGGTGGTAGGACTCTGGTTGACTTTTCTCCCTGTTTTTATTTCTTTTTTAAAATTAATTAAATTAATTAATTAATATTTAATTTACTGAGGTGAAATTCACAATGTAGAAATTAACCATTTTAAAATGAACAATTCAGTACATTCACAGTGTTGTGCAAACACTACTTCTATCTAGTTCCAAAACATTTCCATCACCCAAAATAAAACCTCTTACACATTAAGCACTTTCCCTCTATTGGCACCCCCCTTCCAGCCCCTGGTAACCACCAATATGCATTTTCTGTCTTTGGATTTATCTATTCTGGATATTTCTTTTCTTCTTTTAATTTACATATATGTACTGTTCATTGTTTCTAAAAGCAGTTTAGAGCTTTATCTTTTTAAATTTACATAGTTATCAGAGAAGTAAAGCCAACCATAAAATAAGAATCAGCAGAATGCAGTAATCCAATCATAAAGGATAGTCAGGTGTGCTTACACATATTCAAAAACTCAGTTATCTAAGTTATAAATTATAAGTAGTTCATTTGTGTTCTTTTTTGTTTTTGCTGTTTTTTTAGATTCCACATGTAAGCGGAACATGGCATTTTTCTTTCTCTTTCTGGCTTAACTTCACTTAGAATGACAGTCTCCAGGTCCATCCATGTTGCTGCAAATGGCGTTATTTTATTCTTTCTTATGGCCGAGTAGTACTCCATTGTATATATATACCACGTCTTCTTTATCCAGTCATCTGTTGATGGACATTGGGGTTGTTTCCATGTCTTGGCTATTGTAAATAGTACTGCTATGAATGTTGGGGTGCATGCGTTTTTTTGAATTATATTTTTCTCCAGCTATATACCCAGGAGTGGGATTGCTGGATCATATGGTAAGTCTAGTTTTAGTTTTTTAAGGAACCTCCATGCTGTCCTTCATAGTGGCTGTACCAATTTATATTTCCATCAACAGTGTAGGAGGGTTCCTTTTTTCTCCACACCCTCTCTAGCATTTATCGTTTGTAGACTTTTTAATGACAGCCATTCTGACTGGTGTGAGGAGATATCTCATTGTAGTTTTGATTTGCATTTCTCTAGCTGTTAGTGATGTTGAGCATCTTTTCATGTGCTTGTTGGCCATCTGGATGTCTTCTTTGGAGAGATGTCTATTTAGATCTTCTGTCCATTTTTTAATTGGATTGCTTTTTTTTTGTTTTTGATATTAAGGTATATGAGCTCTTTGTATATTTTGGAAATGAGTCCCTTGTCGGTCACATCATTTGCAAATATTTTCTTCCATTCTGTAGGTTGTTTTTTCATTTTGTTGATGGTTTCCTTAGCTGTGCAAAAGCTTTTAGGTTTAATTAGGTCCCATTTGTTTATTTTTGCTTTTATTTCCATTACTCCAGGAGCTGGTTCAAAAAAACTTTGCTATGATTTATGTCTTAAGAGTGTCCTATGTTTCCCCACTAAGTATGAACATTAGCTATGGGTTTGTCATATATGGTCTTTATTATGTTGAGGTATGTTCCATCTATGCCAACTTTATGCAGAGTTTTTGTCATAAATGGGTTTTGAATTTTATCAAAAGCTTTTCTGCATCTATTGAGATGATCACACGGTTTTTATTCTTCAGTTTGTTAATGTGGTGTCACATTGATTGACTTGCAGATACTGGAAACTTGCTGCATCCCTGGGATAAATCCCACTTGACCACGGTGTATGATCCTTTTAATGCATTGTTGGAGTTGATTTGCTAGCATTTTGTTGGATTTTTGCATCTATATTCGTAAGTGATATTGGCCTGTAATTTTCTTTTTTTGTGATATCTTTGTCTGGTTTTGGTATCAGGATGATGATGGCCTCAAATGAGTTTAGAAGTGTTCCTCTGCAGTTTTTTGGAATAGTTTCAGATGGATAGGTGCTAACTCTTCTCTAAATGTTTGGTAGATCCTGTGGAGCCATCTGGTCCTGGACTTCTGTTGGGATTTTTTAAATTACTGATTTAATTTCAGTACTAGTAATTGGTCTATTCATATTGTCTGTTTCTTTCTGGTTCAGTCTTGGCAAATTGTACCTTTCTAAGAAATTGTCCGTTTCTTCTACATTGTCCTTTTTGCTGGCATGTAGTTGCTCATAGTAGCCTCTTATGATCCCTTGTATTTCTGTGATGTTGGTTGAACTTCCTTTTCATTTTTGATTTTATTAATTTGTGTCCTATCCCTTTTTTCTTGATAAATCTGACTAAAGGTTTGTCAGTTTTGTTTATTTTTTCAAAGAACCAGCTTTTTGTTTCACTAATCTTTTCTATTGTTTTTTCAGTCTCTATTTCATTTATTTCTGCTCTAAACCTTTATGATTTCTTTTCTTCTACTAACTTTGGGTTTTGTTTGTTCTTCTTTCTCTAGCTGCTCTAGGTGTAAGGTTAGGTTGTTTATTTGAGATTCTTCTTGTTTCCTAAGGTAGGGTTCTATTGCTATAAACTTCCCTCTGAGAGCTGCTTTTGCTGCATCCCAGAAGTTTTGGATCGTTGTGTTTTTGTGTTCATTTGTCTCAACGTATTTTTTGATTTCCTTTTTTATTTCTTCAGTGATCTATTGGTTGTTTAGTATCATATTGTTTAGCCTCCACGTGTTTGTAGTTTTTTCTTGTAGTTGATTTCTAACCTTTTAGTGTTGTGGTCGGAAAGGATGCTTGGTACAATTTCAGTTTTCTTGAATTTACTGAGGCTAGCTTTTGGGCCAGCATGTGGGTCGATTCTGGAGAATGTTCCATGTGCACTTGAGAAGAATGTGTATCCTGCTGCTTTCAGGTGGAATGCTCTATAGACATCAATTAAGTCCATCTGGTCTAATGTGTTATTTAGGGCCGGTGTTTCCTTACTGATTTTCTGTTTGGATGATATGTCCATTGATAATGAGTGGAGTGTTAAGGTCGCCCACTATTGTTGTGTTACTGTCTATTTCTCCTTTTATGTCTGTTAACAGTTGCCTTATATACTGAGGTGCTCCTATGTTGGGTGCATATATATTTACAATTGTAATATCTTCTTCGTGGATTGATCCCTTAAGCATTATGTAGTGTCCTTCTTTGTCTCTTGTAACAGTCTTTATTTTAAAATCTGTTTTGTCTGATATAAGTATTGCTATTCTAGCTTTCTTTGGTTTCAATTTGCATGGAATATCTTTTTCCATCCCCTTACTTTTAGTCTGCATGTGTCTCTAGCTCTGAAGTGGGCCTCTTGTAGACAGCACATATATGAGTCTTGTTTTTGTATCCATTCAGCCAGTCTGTGTCTTTTGGTTGGAGCGTTTAATCCATCTACATTTCAGGTAATTATCGATACGTATATTCTTATTGCCATTTTATTAATTGTTTTGGGTTTATTTTTGTAGGGTTTTTTTTCTCTTTCTTCTTTTTCTCTTTTCTTGTGGCTTGTGACTAGAGAAGTTCCTTTAACATTTGTTGTAAAGATGGTTGGGTGGTACTGAATTCTTTTAGCTTTTGTTTATCTGTGAAGCTTTTGATTTTTCCATCAAATCTGAATGAGAGCCTTGCTGGATAGAGTATTCTTGGTTGTAACTTTTCCCCTTTCATCACTTTAAATATATTGTGCAACTCCCTTCTGGCCTGTAGAGTTTCTGCTGAAAAATCAGCTGATGACCTTATGGGAGTCCCCTTGTATGTTATTTGTTGCTTTTCTCTTGCTGATTTCAGTATTTTATCCTTATCCTTAATTTTTGTCAATTTGATTACTATGTGTCTTGGTGTGTTCCTCTTCGGGTTGATCATGTATGGAACTCTCTGCACTTCCTGGACTTGGGTCACTGTTTCCTTTCCCAAGTTAGGTAAGTTTTCAGTTATTTTCACTAAAAAAAAATTTTCTCACATCCTTTTTGTCTTCTCTTTCTGGGACCCCAACCCTTCCTGGTGGTCTAGTGGTTAGGATTCAGTGCTCTCTTTCTGGGACCCCTATAATGTGAATATTAGTGTGCTTCATGTTGTCCCAGAGTTCTCTTAAACTATCCTCATTTCTTTTCATTCCTTTTTCTTTCTTCTGCAGTAGTGATTTCCACTAATCTGTCTTCTAGCTCACTGAGGTGGTGTTCTACCTCGTTTATTCTTGGTTCCTTCTGGAGTGTTATTCATTTCAGTGATTTTATTCTTCAACTCTGTTTGGGTATTCTTTATATTTTCCAACTCTTTGCTAAAAGCTTTGCTCTCCTCAGATAAATTGCTTATCTCCTCATTATGTATTTCTTCTTCTGGGATTTTATCTTGTGCCTTGGCCTGGAAGATACTCCTCTACTGCTTCATATTGTCTGTCTTTGTATTTGTATTTTTAGGTAGGTTAGTTATGTTTCTCAGCCTTGGAGAAGTGGCCCTCTGTGGGAGATGTCCTATGTGTCCCAGCAATACACTCTTGTCACCCACGGCCCTAGGCCCAGCCGGTCCCTGTGCAGAGTCTGCCCTGTGTTTGTGGATTCCTTCCACAGGCTTTGGGATTGTTGTTTTCTTATTTCTGGTATCTGCCCCCTGGTGGGTGAGGCTGGACTAGAGGCTTATGCAGGTTTCCTGGCAGGAGGAGCAGGTGCCTGCCCACTGCTGGGTGAAGCTTGGTCCTGGACCTCTGGTGGGTAGGGCTTTTTGGTGGCTCAGGAAATCTGCTGATGGGTGGGGCTGTGTTCCCACCCAGTGTGTTGTTTGGCCTGAGGCTTCCCAGCCCTTAAGGCTGTTGAGTGGGGCTAGGTCTTGGTGCTGATGATCCAGTCAAGATGTCGACCTCCAGGAAAGCTCATGTAGCTGAACACTCCTGGAATATCTGCCACCAGCTTTTATGTCCCCTGAGTGAGCCGCAGCTGTCCCCTACCTCCTCAGGAGACCTTGCAAAACCAGCAGCCAGGTCTGGCCCAGGTTCCTATGAAATCACTGCCTCTGCCCTTGGACCCGGCGCACTTAAGATTCTGTGTACGCTTCCCAAGAGAATAAAGTCTCTGTTTCCCCCAGTCCCGTGGGGCTCCTGGAGCTAAGCCCCACTGGCCTTCAAAACCAGATGTCCTGGGGTCTCCTCCTCCCCGGGCTGGGGAGCTGACGTGGGCTTAGAGCTGTCACTCCTGTGGGAGGGCCCCTGCGACTTAATTATTCTTCAGCTTGTGAGTCGCCCAACCAGTGGGTATGGAGCCCAATTATGTCGCAAGCACACCCCTCCTACCACCTGCTGCGGTTCCCTCTTTATGTTTCCAGTTGAAAATCTTTTTTGCTAGCTTCCAGTCTTTTTTGCAGTGGTTGTTTAGCAGTCATTTGTGGTTTTGTTGTAGTTGTGAGGAGAGGCGAGCTCCTAGTCCTACTACTCTGCCATCTTTTCCAGAAATCAGTTGCTGCTTCCTTTTTATTTTTTGTCTGTTTGTTTTAGTGGGGGGAGGTAATTGGGTTTGTTTGTTTGTTTATTTACTGGTGATTGAACCCAGGAGTGCTAAGCATACACTCTACCACTGAGCTATACCTTCCCCCTAGCTGCTGCTTCCTTTTAAATGGTATCTTCGTTTAGAGAAATAACCCGATATTGTGTGCAGGAGGGTGGACCCACTCTATCATGGGTAGCAGCTATGATTAATGTTTTGACCAAAGAAAACCTGGCATGTGTCTGATGATAATCGTACCTTTCTTTCCATGGCCTGTCCTGCCTCTGAGACCACCTTTGCACCTGTAAGTCTCACAACCACTGTGTGTTATATTTTATGACACGTGTCACCATTTGTGGGTTCGAAGCCTCAGGAGCTACCCACGTGGAATTAGAAACCAGCCCCGTATCTCTTCCTGGGGGCACCCTCCCAACCCAGGACCCTGCCCTCAGAGCACGTCCTACATTCCTCGCCACCTCCTCAGACTCTGAGGTGCCACCTGCAGCCGAGTCACCAGCCCGGCTGCGTCTCGGATGTCTGTGCCAGGCCCCCACCTTCCCTCCCCTTGGAGGATGCTGCTGTGCGGCTGCCCGCACAGCTCGGGGACCACCACTTCTCCGGGTTCTCCCTATTTTTAAAATCCGTGTTACTGTTCTATTTTTCCATGCAGTCAGTATGAAAGCTCACACACAAATGAACACAACAGCCATTCCTCCACCAGGCATCCTGTTAGCCTCTCACGCCACTGTCTCTGCTTTCTACCTTAGTCCTTCGCACACTTATGGGACACAAAGCCAACATCTGCAGCCTGGATTTCCACCCATATGGCGAGTTTGTGGCCTCTGGTTCCCAGGACACGAACATCAAGGTGAGACACCTCTCTGTGCCCTGGCTCTCCTCCCAGGCTGGCAGTGGGACTGGGACCATATGTCCTGTCTGAGGGGGTGGGCTTCTCTCTGCGTGGGGCATCTTCCCTCTCTGCCACAGCATCCACACCGTCCTAGAGTGGGGGACATGGGAGCATTCACCAGACATACCTGCTTGGGGTACCCAGCTTTAGTGAACAATTTCCAGACCCCTATCATTTTGGGGTGCACAGAGCCCCTCTCTGCTCGTGGCCCTGTGCTGCCCTCTGACCCAAGCTCCAGGACTGAGCTTGGCTAGGTGCCCCCAGCCTAGCCCAGCCCACCTTGTTCATAACCTGTCCTGACCTTGACTCTGCCCTTCTGCTTTTCTCCCCACAGCTCTGGGACATTAGGAGGAAAGGCTGTGTGTTCCGATACAGGGTAAGCAAGGCACCCTTCCACAAGCATGGAGCATAGGGTGGGGCCCAGACCCTTGGCAGGGGCTGGAGGGGACTGCTGTCCAACATGGGTGAGAATGTGAGAAACAAGAGTCCAAATGAGAAATGTGCTTATCTAGTGGAGCAGGTGTTGAGGGGGTGGTCCACTGGACCCCCAGCTTTCCATGACTCCCCACAGAACTGTGTTTACCAAACTGTGCTCCACAGTCTGCAGGAAGGTAACAGGTGTCATTAGGTGAAGGGGATTCCTGTTCATATGAGTTTGGAAGCACTAGTTTAATAAATAATTTGGGTGGAGATTTTTAGACCCTTTGATATTAAGAGGGGGCACTTAACTCTCCAAAAAGAGGCATAAGACATACTTTATCCCAAACTGTAAGACCGCACAGTCTTGATTTCCTGGGCACCCATAACCATGAAGGGGAGAAGTGCCCCTCTATGACATCTCCCGCACGTGGCCATCCACCCCCTCCTTGCCTGCTCCCGGGAAGCACTGCTTATGGAGGGCAGGGAGGAGGGGTTGAGGGAGGGAAGCCCACTGGGCCCAGGCCCCTAGGGTGCTTCTGCTCTGTCCTCTCCTCAGGGGCACAGCCAGGCCGTGCGGTGTCTCCGGTTCAGCCCCGACGGGAAGTGGTTGGCATCGGCCGCAGATGACCACACAGTGAAGGTGGGGCCTGGGTCCACTGATCACGCTCAGCTTGGGTTGTCACCTCCCTCCCACTCGGGATCTCATGTCCCAAGCCTATCCAGAGTGGGAGGTGGTTTGTGGATCAAGAGCTTGGGCAGGAAGAGAGGGAGAGCAGGCAGCTGCGAGCTGCTGGTCCTGACCTCCATTTGGCCCTGCTCCAGCTCTGGGATCTGACTGCTGGCAAGATGATGTCCGAGTTCCCTGGCCACACGGGTCCTGTCAACGTGGTGGAGTTTCACCCCAATGAGTACCTCCTGGCTTCGGGCAGCTCTGACAGGTGAGGCGGTTCAGGGCCCATTGCCCATGACTGCCATCCTTCACATCTCTTCCTACATGTATGTCTACCTGTCCCTAATCTGTCTCTGTCCTGGGGTGTCATATGCCTGATGATCCTACGTAGACTGAATTGACTGCCAGCCAAGCCTTTGTGTCCCGGGCCTTTGTGGCATCTCTGCATCCAAGGCCCATGTTCACCTCCCACCTGCTGAGTCCCTTCCCGCTGCCTACACAGGGCCAGACCTTGGCCCCAGGCATTGCTCTTAGTGGCCCTGACCTTGAGGTCAGGGGTGGGAGTGGGCAGGTGTCTGGAGAGAAGCGGGGTGCCCAGCACAGCCTGCCTTTCTTTGCAGGACTATCCGTTTCTGGGATCTGGAGAAATTCCAGGTGGTGAGCTGTATCGAAGGGGAGCCGGGGCCTGTCAGGTACGCTGGGCGGTGGGCCGGGGCCCTCCTCCTGGGCAATGGGATGTGGCTGTGGGTGGGTCTTACCCATCTCTGCTTCTGCCCCTTCCTGGGCTCCCCCTAGCCTCCTCGGGTTTCTTGGGACCTATAGCCCACTCCGGCCCACTCTTGCCTGGCCCAGGAGTGTCCTCTTCAACCCTGATGGCTGCTGCCTGTACAGCGGCTGCCAGGACTCTCTGCGCGTCTATGGCTGGGAGCCCGAGCGCTGCTTTGACATGGTCCTCGTCAACTGGGGCAAGGTGGCCGACCTGGCCATCTGCAACGACCAGCTGGTGAGAGAGCCACCACCCACCATCCACCCTTCCGCCCAGCCACCTACCTGCCTCGACCTGTGCCCCCCAATTCCCACCCAGTCCTGCGGGGATCCTGCCCACCCATCCCACAGCCACTGCTGTGAAGGGTCCCACCCCAGCTCTGCCACTTCCTGCAGATAGGCGTGGCCTTCTCCCAGAGCAACGTCTCCTCTTACGTGGTGGACCTGACGCGGGTCACCAGGACAGGCACGGTGGCCCAGGACCCTGTACAGGACAGCCGGCCCCTGGCGCAGCAGCCGCCCCACCCCAGCGCCCCCCTTCGGCGCATCTACGAGCGGCCCAGCACAGCCTGCAGCAAGACTCAGAGGTGGGGTGCTCGGGCCTCAGAGGGCACCGGGGGGTTGCAGGAGGCGAGCCCCCAGCCCTGGTCTCACCTGGGCCCCTGCCTTTTGGCTTCACCTTGACCCCCAGGGTGAAGCAGAACTCGGAGAGCGAGCGCCGAAGCCCCAGCAGTGAGGACGACAGGGACGAGCGGGAGTCTCGGGCGGAGATCCAGAACGCCGAGGACTACAACGAGATCTTCCAGCCCAAGAACAGCATCAGTGAGGCCTGGCCCCCTCCCCTCTGAGCCCCAGCATCCCCATTGGTGAAATGGAGGCAGATGGTCCTTTCTGGGGGTAGTGTCCGTGTTATTCTGCTCCCTTAGCTTAATTCCTAACCCACAACTGGGCCCCAGCGGAGGCCCGGCAGCCGCTCGGTGCCTAGTCCGCCCCGGGCACAGGAAGGCCCACTGGGGCAAGTGGGTGGGAAGGGACAAGCATGAGGGTTTGGGCCCCAGAACAGGTCATAGTCTGCAGCTGTGTGTGTGCCTGGGAACCACCTTCTGTCCCCTGCATTCTGACAGGGCCCAGGGCCCTCAGACAGCAGCCCCGGGCTGGCCAATGTGAGTCCCCAGCCCTCTTCGCCTCTGCAGGTCGGACACCACCCCGAAGAAGTGAGCCCTTCCCAGCACCCCCAGAGGATGGTAAGTCAGAGGGCAGAGCCTGGCCTCCCAGGATCCCCAGCTCCCTAGTCCTCCCTCCCTGAGAGCCACTGCCCTCCCCCAGGCCTCCCCACCCACAGCAGTTTCCAGCTTCTCTCCCACTGAATCTTTCCCCTCCACTCACCCAGAAGCATCTGCTCTGTGCGGGGCCCCATGCTAGGCCCCAGGGACTGAGTGTGAAGAAGGCAGGCAGTGCTCTTGTTAGGAGCTCACCCCCAGTGAGGAGTGCAAACAGCACACAGCCAGCCACCCAGGAGGAAAGAGCCGGGCATGGTGAGAGGCCACTAGGGCCTGTGTAGATGTGGGGCCACGAGGCTCTGAGGAGGCAGCCTGAGGGCCAGGTGAGGAGAGAGGAGGGAAGAGCCTCAGGTGGGAGTGGGCTGCAGGGAGAGTGGGGGCTTGGGGTCCCGGAGCAGGAGGCCGTGCCTTGCAGGCCCTGGTGAGGGTTCTGGGTTTTGTGGCTAGAAGATTTAGGAAGCGAGAAAACCTGATGTGGAAAAGAAGCTGGCGTGGGGCACCCTCGTCCTACAGCCCATCCCTCCCCTCCCCTGGCGTGCTCCTCAAGGAACCAGCTTCTCATTCCCCTCAGGCTGGGTTTCTGGAGGGCCTCTCCCTCCCACACTCACACCATCCACTCACCACCACCCCCAACGTGCACTCTATTCCTAGTGAGATGACAAGACCATGACTCCCTGGGTCCTGTCCACACACAGTGCTTGGCGCCTGCTTTCTGCCAGACCTGTGGTTGAGTAGGTGGAAAGGGAGGGGACGGGCCCAGCTCCTACCCCTCAGGCCTTGCCGCCCAGGGTCCCACCACTGCCTTCTCCTGACCTGACCCAGTGACCCTGTCCTGCCTCCAGACATGGCCATGGCCAAAGAAGCAGCAAAGCCCAGCCCAGCCACAGACACACAGCTGCCGGTGCCAAACGTATGTCCAGGTGGAGCGGGCATGGTGTGGGGCTCGTGGAGGGGCTGGAGTCCTGACCAGGGTCGGGAGGCCTATGCCAGAGTGGGGGGTGCACTGAGGGAGGCCTCAGGCAGGCCACCTGCTGAGCTTCAGACCCCTCCAGCTTGAAGTCCCGCCTCGGCCCCCCGTCGTCACTTCCACCCCTGCACCCAAGGCCGAGCCTGCCATCATCCCTGCCACCCGGAACGAGCCCATCGGACTCAAGGCCTCAGACTTCCTGCCCGTGAGTTGGGGTCTGGGCTGAGGGCGGGTGGAGGCCTGTGGGGTGAGGGCAGAACTTGGCCACCAGCATCTGGGCACCCATCCCACACAGGCCGTGAAGGTCCCCCAGCCGGCGGAGCTGGTTGACGAGGATGCCATGTCACAGATCCGCAAAGGCCATGACACCATGTGTGTTGTGCTCACCAGCCGCCACAAGAACCTGGACACTGTGCGGGCCGTGTGGACCACGGGTGACATCAAGGCAAGCGCCACCTCTGCCCTGGCTGGGCTTAGGGCTGAGCTAAGAGGGCTGCCTGAGGGGGGCACTGGGGGCTGGGCGGCTGCTGTCACTACGCTGTGCAGTATTAACACCCCACAATAAACCGCATCATACCCAGGCAGGGCCACTCTGTCCCCAGTCCCCTCTGACGAGTGCTCTTGTCTTCAGACATCAGTGGACTCGGCTGTGGCCATCAATGATCTGTCAGTGGTAGTGGACCTCCTTAACATTGTCAACCAGAAAGCGTAAGTGTCAGGGGCAGGGTCGAGGGGGCGCAGGCGTGGGTGAGGTGTGCAGGGCCAGGTGCTGACGGCACATGTCCCCGGCCCTCTCCCCAGCTCCCTGTGGAAGCTGGACTTGTGCACCACAGTCCTGCCGCAGATCGAGAAGCTTTTGCAGAGCAAGTATGAGAGGTACACGTGGGGAAGCTGCATTGCCTCACAGCAGGGAGAGGAGGGACCACAGGAAAGGCCTCCAGGGCCGGTGCCCACGTGAGGTGGCTGTGCAGCCTTGCTGTCCCCTCCAAATTTGAGAGGCCAGAGTAAAAACATGTCCCTGCTGCCTCGGATTCTTTGCCCCCCATCAGTGCGTACCTTGCTCTCTGTTTATCTTTTTGTCTGTGGCTCTGTCTGTTCCTCTGCCTCTGAAGCTATGTCCAGACGGGCTGCACCTCCCTGAAGCTGATCCTGCAGCGGTTTCTGCCACTGATCACAGACATCCTGGCAGCCCCACCCTCTGTGGGCGTGGACATCAGCCGGGAGGAGAGGTGAGGGGCCAGGCGGTGTGCATGTGGCTGGGGTGCCGTGTCAGTGAGGGCACACGGGTTTGGGGGACTAGCCTTCTTGTTGACCCCAGTGAAACTGCTAACAGAGGAGGTCATTGTGTCTGGGGTGGTGGCTCAGGGCGTGGGGTAGCCAGAGCCAGGGTCCCAAAGGCCTGGATCTGCCCTCAGCCCTGGTACAGCCTGGGTGGGTCCTGTGCTCTGGGCCTCAGCCTTCCTCTAGAAGAGGGGCGGGAGTGATCAGGTTGGCAGAGGCCCCGGGGTTGGGTGAGGGTCACATGTCCCTGCAAGGTGGCCACCTCAAGCTCAGCCCTTCTGCCCACAGGCTGCACAAGTGCCGGCTCTGCTACAAGCAGCTCAAGAGCATCAGTGGCCTCGTCAAGAGCAAGTCGGGCTTGAGCGGTCGCCATGGCAGTGCCTTCCGTGAGCTGCACCTGCTCATGGCCAGTTTGGACTGAGGAGTGTGATGGGTGGGGGCACCTGCAGCCCCCACTCCTATTATCTATGGGCCCACTGGCACATGAACCTCTGCCCGGCCTCCAGTGCTGTCCTGTGGCCATCCTGGAGGCAGTGGTGCCACTGGCCCCCTCCATAGCCCTGAACTTTAAGACAACTTCTCTCCAGCATCAGCTTTGCCCAACTCCTGCTTCTTGGGACAGTGAATTGAGCTCTGGGGTTCGTGCTGTAATTTATAAGGTGAATTTTATTAAATTTGTAACTTCACTTGTCTATTTGTGAGGGTCGCCGTCTTCTGGTCACAGGGGGAAGGGGGGAGGGGGAGGGGAGGACAGGACAGGATCCTTCCCGGACTGGAATTTTCAATTTTGGTCAGTCAAGCAAGGTAAGGCAGGTCAACCACACTGAATGATACTGTTCATGACAAATGATGTAGGTGCCCAGCCAGCAGTGGATTCCTTCACCCCACTACCCCAATTCAAGACCAACTCTTTCAGACATTTGTGTAAAAAGGTTATTTTAATAAGTAAAAATGGCTAAGCTTCCAAAAGTTCTTAAATAGGATTTCAGAGGGAGGAAAACATCGAGGCCAGCGAGTAAGGAGACAGCCTGGTGCCAGGCAGATGAAGGGAAGCAGCAAAGTCCCTGCCCACTGGCCTCCTGCCATAAATACAGCCCAGCCCTTGGCAGGAAGGGCCGCGCTCCTATGTACACCTGGGAACACTATGTACACACCCCGAGAGATGCACTACTCCCTGGGAGCCGGAGGAGAGTGGTTCCTGTGCCTTCCAGGGACTCCCCAGCCCACCCACAAGGGAGGCCTCCCACATACCTGCCCTTGCCATGAGGGCCCACTCTGATGGCGCAGGCCTGCCCTTCCAGCCCGTGCCATTTGTGCCCAGAGCCACAGCCGAGAGACACCTTTTCCTTCTGAACATGTTTCTCATCTCTGAGGGCAGACAGGGCAAAAGAGAAGCCTCTACTCTGGCCTCTGCCTCCTGGGCTCCAGGCGCTGCAGCAGGAGCAGGCCTGCCAGGCGTCAGGACCCTGTCTTTGGTCCGGCAGGGTGGATCTCTCCATCACACAGGCAACGGCCTCGTCTTCCCTGTGGGAGAGGGAGGGGAGGGGTTCGTCAGTACCAGGATTGTCATCCTCTGTCCCAGAGCAGGAGGGAGGCGGGCAGAAGCACATAGGCAGCAGGCAGCAAACGACAGACTCAGCCCTGAGCAGCCAGCTCCCGGCACAGCCCTGCAACCCGAGGCGGCCAGGCAGGCAGGAGGGCGGGCAGCCCTGGGCTGCTGGCCCCACACTCACCTGGAGACTCTACAGCCCCAGCCGTCAGGCTGAAATCAAAGCAACAAGCATCTCACTGGTGGGCTTGTCTTGGGCCATGACCCTGCTGCCCCCTATCCCTCTGAACTCAGAACATTTTCCAGGCCCTCCTGTGAGTAGGCTAAGCTGGGGCTGGAGCCCTGGATTCTAGCCCTGTGGCCTGGCTCACTCCTCATCTGGGACAGGTGAACCCTGTCCTTTCCAGCCCCGGGAGCCGAGGCCTGATTTGGAGGGTGTGTACGGCATGAGCCCAGCCAGCCCAGCCTCAGAGAATCGGAGAATTGTGTCCTGGGCCTCAAGTCAGCAGCCCTGCTGCGGGCATAGAGGGCTGGGCCCCTCCTCACACTACCCCGTCTCCAAGGGGGTCTTCAATTTCCTGTCTATAAAATGGATGCAGCACCATCTGCCCTATTTCCCAGGGCCAGGGAAGGTTGCGAGATTGTGCAACAGGTTCTGGAGAAGTTTCATAAACTTTTTTAAAAAAGGGAAAAAAAGAAAAAGCCTATTCAGATAAGGGCACAGCCCAGTGGCTGTGATTGGGCTGTGGGGGAGGCTACCCAACCCTGGCCCCCTCCCCAAAGACTCACCCGAGGGCTGCAGCTTCCTCCTGATGGAGCCTGGGCGGCTAGTGGTCCCGGAGCCTGGGGCGGAGTGGGCTCGAGCTGAGGGCTGTGGGGTCTGACAAGCCGGCTCCCACTGTGGGCAGAGAAGGGTGGGTGGGTGGGGCTACCCTGGGTTTGCCCCGCCCTCCGCCAAGTATTTCCCCTCCCCAGCCACCTGAAACTGTTTTCTCATCTGCAAGATAGGCATGATGATACAATAACTGTGGGGTGGGGGGAATTGTGAGATAATTTATATAAAGTAAACAAGTTAATCCTGAGCACCTGTGTGCCAGCCTGCACCCCCCCCCCACATCCCACCCACAACCCACCTCCATCTAGCCGATGACCCCCACAGGTACCTCTGAGGCCAAGGGGAAACACCTTGACTGGTAGCTACTGGGTTTGGGTTCATGTTCTGGCTCCACTCCCTCTAGTATCTGCCCTCCTCCACCACTCCAGGCTGTAGTCCCCTCCCAGCCCCCGGCTCCTGCTCACCCACCGCTGGCCCTGGCAGGCCTATGGCGGTCCTCGTACCTCTAGATGCTCCTGGCTGGACCAGGACCCGAGCTCTGCCCTGCGGGTTCCGGGGCCCAGCTCCACAGAGCGCACCCTCTCGGCAAACTTGAGGGAGTAGAGCGTCTCACTGGTATTCTTCTCCACGGGGGATACCTAGGGGACAGGAAAGTTCACTCCCTACCCAACCAGCTGGCTGCTCTCACAGAACTGGAAGGGGTACCAAAGCAAGCTCATGGCCAGGGGACTCTAGAAGGCTACCTGGAGAAGACTGAGGGAGGGCAACCAAGATGGCAGAAATGGAGGAACTTGCAAGCACGTGGCTGGATCTGACGGGGAGGTTGGGGGTACACATGTCACTAACTTTGGAGCTGATGACAAGGGGCCCTTTCCTGCACAGCCTAGGTGGGGGTACTTGGGCAGCAGGGGAAGGAGGGGGTCCCTGCTCTTAGACCTGGTTGAGCCCCTACATGTTGATGGCCACCCCGCCCGGCCCACCTGAGGCCCTCACCTGCACCACCATGAGGGTCTTGCTGTCCCCACTGAGTGAGTCCTGCAGCAGGTAGGTGAGTTTGGAGTTGCGGAAGGGCACGTGGCCCTGGCGGGAGCGCAGAGCAGCAATGACATCCCCCAGGGCCGACAGCGACTTGTTGATGTGCTGCGCCTCCCGCAGGCGGCTGCCCTCCGCCCCTGACTTGCCCACGCGCTCTGATCCGGCCAAGTCCACCAGGTTCAGCTTCCCTGCAGGGAGGGCACTGGGCAGGTCAAGGCCACCCTAGGAGAGGGGGGCAGGGGTGCTCAGGCCGGGCAGCCTGTGGACCTCACTCACCGGTGGTTCGGAGGCCCGTGCTGCAGTCCACGCCTCGCACTGTCACGATGAGCAGGGCGTGCGATCGTGAGCTGTGCTCATTCAGGTTGGTGAACTCTGTGGTACGATTGGTGTGGCCAAACTCGAACACCTGGGGCCAAGGGGCAGGGAGGGCAGAGGCACATGGTTTGGAATGGGGTCTTTGGAATCACCCGTCTGGAGAACCCCTGTGAGGGGCATCACCTGCCCCATAGAGGGGAGGAAACAGGCTCAGAGAGGCCTGGGAACCTGGCAGAGCCTGTACCCCCTATTCTGTCCTTCTCTGGAGCAGCTCTGCTGTGGGCGGGGCTTCCCAGCATTTCCCCGCCCCCGGCTCACCCAGCCCCACACCTTGTTGATGTCCTCCACACTCTGCACCTGGAACTCAGTCAGCCCTGGCACATACAGCTGCCCGCTGCCGTCTGGGCACAGCCGGATCTCCAGTTTCTCCTGGGGCTCCTGCCCCAGCAGGTCCCTGAGGGTAAGAAGGGCGGTCACTCCCTCCTCCTAGTTTGCCTTCGGCCCGCACTACACCTGCCCCCAACCTGTAATGTTCCCCCAACCATCACACCTCAAGAAGCCTTCTTGGACCAGGCTAAGCCCTCCTCCTCCCCCGCTCCCCCACCCCCTCCCCTGCACTCAGGCTCATGAAGGGCAGAGAGGCAATGCTGCTCAAAAGTCCTGTGGTGATGCTACTCCTGCCCCACAATGCACTACCCCCTGTAGGCAGGTGCCCCCAAGACCCCACTCTCACTTTTCACTACCTGGTGCAGCCTGTAGGTAGGGTGAGGACATCTCAAGGGGAGAAGGGGCGCCTCAGTTTGGGTATCCCAGGTGGGTTCAGAGAGCCCTCTCTCTCCTGCCTGTTAGTGGAGGGGAGGGGCCTGGGACCAGTGGAGCCCCTGGGCTCAGTCAGGACATTCTGCCCTGCCTCCCTTCTTCCCATCTCATGTGGTTCCATGCAGCTTTAAGGACTAAAAGCTGCCCAGGAGGTCTCATGCCACGGCCTCCCACCTGAGGGCCACCACCTGAGGACCTCCCACCTGAGGGCCCCTCACCTGAGGACCTCGTTGTAGATCTCGGCCGCGCTGACGGTGATGGTGTACTCCCAGTCTGATGCCTTCTCCTGCACCTCGGAGAAGAGCAGTTGCAGGGCCCGCTGGTTGATGCCTGGGTTCTCAGTGGTCCCCTGGGGACAGAATCAAGGCTCCAGTGAGCCAGGCCTCTCCCTACCACGAGGACTGACCCATGCAAATGCTCACATTGTGTCTGTGATTCCCACCTGCAACAAGCAGCTTCACCTCCTTGGGCTTCATTTTCCCCTTTAAATGGCCCCACCTGCCAGGACTGGGCCTGGGACGCGAAGCATCTGGCCCAGGCTGGCACACAGAGGCTTCTGATACACACCTGGCCTTAGTGGGCCACCTGGGAGGGGCACCAGGGATGTATGATTTCCCTGCCACTGCCTAATGGGGCTCGATGTCAGGTAGGCCATGAGCCAGGCTCCGTGGGTGGGGCAGGGGAGGCACAGGCAGAGTGGGCAAGCGACCCGGGGCCAGATGGGCTGGCTGGCCTTTCTAGAAAGAAATCTGGAATCCTCACCTGGGCCTCACTTTTGATGGCACCTCCCCACCTCACCCTCCTGCTTTTTGCCACTGGGGCCTCCTGGCCAGGCCTCAGTTTCCCCAGCATGCTCCAGCCTCGTAGCTTTGGCTCTGCTGTTTCCCCTGCCTGGAGTGTTTGTCCCCACACTCCTCTCTGACTGCCTTAGGTGTCTGCACCAATGTCACTTCCTCAGGGAGGCTTCCTCTCCCTGCAAACGCCCGATTCGTCCCTCACCGTTGCTTCCTCGTACCTGGCTGAATTTTCTCCCTAGAACCTGGCAGGACACTTCCTGGTTTGCTGTGTGCACTGCCATCTCCCTGCTGGTGGGCTGGCCCCGTGGGGGCAAGCACTCTGAGCTCATGGCTGTGCCCCATGCCAGGCCTGGTGCCTTGTGTACATGGGGCCTCAGCAGGGATGTGTTGGAGGACAGATGCCCCCGGTGGTCACTCAATTCTAAGCACCCAAGACAGAGCTGGGTACCGAGGAAGTGCTGCACACACTCTCTCCCTCTTCACCACCCCCATCTTGCTTGGCCTACTTCCCACTAATCAGTTTCATCAACCCCAGAATTGAGGGAAAAGAAGGTCCAGATTGAGGAAGAAAGGACCACCATGGCAGCCTCCCCAAAAAGTGCCTAACAGTCTAGACAGTAGGACACCAGGACACCTGCCCCTCTCCCCTACCCGGGGATCTCACAGCATCCCCTCAAGAGCCAGGGAAATCCTAACAAACCAAAGACATGCCTGGGGCCAGCTTTCCATTTTGATCTACAGTCAAGTTTCTTCTTCCTCTCAACACCCCCACTCCATTCCCAGCCACACCCACAGAGAGCGGGTGGCACAGGCGGGGAGATGAGGCCTGGTAAGAGCTAGGCGCCCATGACAGCCTTCACCAGCCCATCTCTCCTGCTCCTGGGGGATCTCCTTGAGAACCGAGACCCACCCTCATTCACCCTGACACCCACAGGGCCCAGCATGGGCAGCCACAAAGCAGGAGCCCAGAAATGTGTGTGGGTGAAATGAAAGCCAGTCCTGAGAGACGTCACAGTGATCTGCCCTGGACTCGGAGCCCAGGCCGAGACCCCTCTGAGGCCAGAGGTTATTGTCGGCACACCTTCCCCTCCTCTGTACCTACTGGGGCCATGCAGGTGTGCCTGAGCCAGGTGCCCCCTCTTCAGGCCTGGTGCCTGGGCTAACACGGGTAACTCTGAGATCCGCTTCGAGGTGGCTGTGAAGACCAGGTGAGGCACAACACGCCCCAAGCAGAACCTCAAGACCCATGAGGGGAGCCCCCATAATGGCAGCAAGAGGGTGGTCTTCACTCTCTGAACCCCTGCCCCATCCATTGGGTACCCACCTCCATCGTGTATGTCTTGCCAGCACCTGTCTGGCCATAGGCAAAGATGCAGACGTTGAAGCCGTCGATGCAGGAGGTGATCAGGGCCTGCACCTCCTGGAACACCTGCAGAGGGGCCGTGGGATGGAGGGTGCGGGGCTGCCAAGGCTGCTGCAATCAGGGGCCACCACCAGCATCTCCCCCTGACCACTCCCCACCTTCGGCAACAATATAGCACATGTTATTGTGGGCAACAGGGTCACTATGGAGGAATTTGTGACTAATAAATCACTTACACTAGAAATCAGTGGGCAATCTCATTGCTCTGCTGTTCTGAAAGGAAGTTACTATCCACCAGCACCTAAGAAAAGGGCCACCCAGCTCCGGAGCTCTGGAGCCCTTCCCCAGCTTCTCCCTTTCTCAAGGTGGGTCAGCAAATGAAGGCAGAGCCACACTCACATCCTGCTGTGAGGCCTGTGGGGAGAAGACCTTGTCCAGCTCAAAGGAGACAGGCTTTCCTTTGTGTAGTAAGTGAATGATGGAGTCATCGTCAGGATCAAAGGTCACAGCATTGGTCGACTCGGGCCCTTCCCCATCCTCTTTGGTGACTGGCCGGACACGGGCAATCACCCGGATGTTCCCTGGATTGGATGGGGGAGGAGAGAAGGGTACAGGAGAGGTCAAGACCAGACTGCCTCCACACTGGTGTCCGTAGCTGGCTAGTGGCTCAGGAGCCCTCTGCCTTCTAAGCAAGGCCTCCAGGACAAGGTGGTCACTCACACTATAGTATGAATTCACATATCAATATATTTTCTTGCTGAGCAAACTGGCTGAGGGTAGGAGCCTCATCTTGGGGACATGGAGGAAAAGTCAGTTGTGGGGCTCAGACATTGCACCCCGTTTGGGTGGGATACCATAATGGACAACTCTTTACACATCTGGACTTCAGTTTCCTCAGCTACACAAAGAGGGGCTTAGGTCCCAGTTAGCCAAGGGGCTTGTTCTATCACGCTTAGAAGGGCACTGGCAATGCCAGGACAGGGCTTGGGAATCACTTGGGCAGACAGGACCAGGCAGAGGGTGCATGACTGGTAGCACATGGAATGCACACAGGCAGCAGGGCAGATCCAGGGGTGTTTGGGGCACAGATCTGATCATGCCACCCACTTGGCTTCATGCCATTAGGTGGGATCCCAGAGCTCCTAAAAGGAAGAGAACACTCTCCACCACAACCAGCATGGCCCTGCCTTCCCTTCCCCTGTCCACTAGGTCTCAGCCCTAGCTTCCCCTCCTCCAGGAAGCCCCCCAGTATTCCCAACTGTCAGATACCCAGGGGCTCACAGAGGCCCTCCCCAGCCCAGGTAAAGTGGCAGTGATGGGGTTCTCTGGGTGGATAATGATCACTTTCTGCTCCCCCAGCTGAAATGAGTACCGTGAGGGCAGGGATGGGTTATGTGGGGCCCACAGCCATATCCTCAGTGTCTGGAACAGCACCCGGCACAGAGCAGGCACTCCCTAGACCTGTGTGCAGTGAATGGGTGGTGTCTCAAGCTTGACCAGGCTCTAAGTTACAAGTGGCATTCCAGCCACCCACCACCACTACTTCCATCCCCACCCCTCAGCCACCTGGTAGCCTGCCATGGGCATTGGGGCAGAGTTGGAGAGATCCCAGGTGGACCACTAGCCATGCAGTTTTGAGCAAATCCCCTGTGACTTCTCTGTGCCTTGGTTTCCTTATCTACAAAGAGGGAATTACAGTCGCTCCTCAGTGACAGGGCACAGTTCCATGGAGTGTTGCCGGGGGCCGTGGGGAAGGGCAGATCACCTCCGAGGCAGGTCAGGGGCCCCTCTGCTGGGCATCCCCCAGCCCACCCAGCAGTCACCTTTCAGCCGCACCAGCTCATTGTGGCACTTCTTACGCAGCTGCAGCTCCCGGCGGTATTTGCGCAGCAGCTCCTGGTTGTTGCTGTTGACCTCCTCGATGGCCTGGCCGATCTGGTAGGGGACGCACAGTGCCGTCAGGGTGTCAGCTCCATCAGCCTCGCTGGCCCAACTGCCTGTCCCCGACAGGCTGCTCACTGCCTCCCTCCCGCCTGGGCTGAGGACTCACGTCAGATTTTCCCAATAACCCCTCTGGGTAGGTACTGAGACCAGGCCCATTTTACAGATGAAGAAAATAAGCCCCAGAGAGGCTAAACCAATAGCTCAAGGTTGCTCTGCTGATGGGTAAATAGGACTCAGCCTTCACTCCAGAGCACCAGCACCTGGCTGACCACGTGATTCAGCTGGACCCAAATCCCAGCTCTACCCTGAGGAGCTGGGAGACCAGAAGCAACTGGCTCTATGGCTTCCAGCCTTTTCTCATCTGTAAAATGGGGATAACAACATCGAACCCGTGGATCTATAGGAGCTGGTAGGTAAAAATGGCCAGGTTACGTTTCATAAGGAAAAGAACAAGCTGCAGACCACTCGTACACCTGCTCCCCTCTGCTGGGTGAAAGGGAAGTGTGCATACGTGTACGTATCCGTCAGTAGTTTTCATCATGCTCAGAACACCCTTCAGGGGAAATACTGGGAGACCAGCTGCCTTCGAGGAGCAGGCTGGATGGCAGTGAGAAGCCTCTCCTTTCCTTTCTGTGGAGTTTGTACTTTCAACATGTCTGTGTATTATTGACACAATTTTTTAAAGGAGAACTGTTTTCGATTCCCAAAATATATCAGTCTCTCTACCCTGCAGAGCTGTCATACAGATTCAAGGAGCCGACGGCTATAAACAGCTTGGCACGTAGGAGGCACTTAAGAGATGCTGGCTATTCTCATACTGTGCAAGTACAGCTTGAAAAAGTTGAATTAAACCTAACAGATGTAAGAATATATGTAGCATGTTTGAGACATAAAGCTCTGCCCAGCATGTATGGGACATAAAGTGTATGTAACATGTTTGGCTTTAAGAGTCGTAACAAGACAGATGCCCAAATTACCTTCCCCCAACCAGACAGTTTTTCAAGCAGGGTCTGAGGACGGCAGTGTGTGTGGGAGGGGCGCTGCCGTCGGGGGAGCTCTGGCTGAGTGTGTGCAGGGAGCGCTGGGCAGGCGCCGCAGCTGCCCACGCAGCCGTGCTCACCTCGGCCTTGACGCTCCTGAGCGCCTCCTGTAGCAGCAGGGGGAAGCCGCGCACCTGGCGCTTCAGCCCGTTGTAGTCGTTGGTCAGGGTCCGCAGGGCGGGCTGCAGTGTCAGCAGGTTGGTCCGGACGCCTGCGGGGACACCAGGGGTGTGAGGGAGACTGGGTGAAGGGCTGCATCACGGGGCAGGCTAAGGTCCAGGCTGCCGGCTCACCTGCCAGGTTCTCGTGCACAGCCTTCATCTCCACCTGGGCTCTGGCAAAGGCCTCCTCGATGGCCCGGTTCTTGTCCTCCTCCAGGGACTGCATCTCCTCCAGCATCTGCCCATGTGCCCGCTCCAGCTCCGACTCGTACATGGCGATCTGGCGGCCAGGCCGGAAGCTCAGTGCCACAGCCACGGGAGGGAAAGAAGCCCCACCCCTCACACCTGGCACATGCGAACACCCACACCAGAGGGGAAGGGTGGCCATCTCTCCCTGAAAAGGCTGGGAGCTCCGTGCATCTACTACTGCCCAGCATTAGGCTGGCACCAACCTGGGTCCAGGCACATAACAGCTGCACAAGCCACGGCCCCAAGAGAGCAAAGGAGAGCATTCATCATGATACTGACTAGAGCATCCTTCTAAGAGTGTGTGTACTTGGCTCTGAGCAAAGGGCCTCTTGAGCCCCACTGGGAGGTGGGTTCTGTCGGAACCCAAGTGCTCAGCTGCTGCACCGAGCAAAGGCCGGCCTCTGGCCTTCGAACCCCATGTGCACATGCTCCCCTGATAGACATGCGCCCCCTCACTTGGCCCACGCACCTGCGCCCGGAGCTGCACAGTCAGCTGGTGAGAGCTCTGCAGCTGCTGCTCCATCTCCTTCAGCACCTGCCTCTGCATGGCCACCTGCTCCTGCAGGTGCTGGTTCCGGGCCTGGGACTCACTGAGGGCCTGCTTGGTCTTGGATGACTCCACCTCCACCGTCTTGATGACGTACTGTGGGGGGAAGGACAGATGGGTACACCAAGGTGCGTAGGTGCCTTGACCTCACCCTGGGGTCCTGAGGGGACCCTTAGGAACGTCCCACCAACAGCCTGCAGAATACTAGAGGAGCCATGAGGTCCTGGCTCTCCAGAACACTGCAAGGGCCGCCTGGAATCTTCTCATCTTAATGAGCCTGGCTGTGGCCGGAGACTGGGCACAGAACAGACAAGAAGGGCAAAGACAAGGGCAGAATCTAGCGATGCATCACGTCCATGCCTGTCACATGGGCACCTCAAGCATCAGTTGCTGGGTAACTAGGCATGCCTGGCCCTGTACAGCAAGAAGGGGAAGGGATAAGACTGAGTGCAGACCTGGAGGTACTCATGCCTACTTAGTCACCAAGACAAGCCCCTCCTATGTCCAGCGCATCCTGGGCTCCAGGGATCAGAGCTGAGGCACAGTCCAGGGGTGCACAGGATCCTGCATGCGGCTTCCTGGCCCCAGGCTCACCTTGACAGGTGGTGACTGGGCCCGCAGGCTGGCAATAGTCTCGTGGCTATCGCGCAGGCGCCGGCTGAGCCGCTCCTCCTCCTGTGCCTTCTCGGCCAGGCAGTCCTTGAGCCGCAGCTCCACCTCGGCCAGCCGGTCAGTCTTCTGCTGCACCTCCAGGTTCAGCTCTGACAGCATGCCTTTGTTCTCCGCCACCTCCAGCTGTAGCTGGGACAGCTTGTCACGGAGCTGGGCACTCTCCTGTAGAGGAGGCACGGGGGGCGGGACAGGTGTGAGGGAGGTAGATGGGGACTAGCAAGCAAGAGCCACTAGTAAGAACTGGGGTGACTGTTGGGAGTAGAGCCCCCCGGGACCACCCTGGTCCTGGGCTCACCTGGCTGTGCTCGCAGCCTGTGCAGGGGGCTGCCGGCTTGGCCCGCAGCTCCTGCAGCTCCGCCTCGCAGCGCCGCATCTCCTGCCTCAGTCGCTCATTCTCCACCATCAGCAGGTCCCGGTGCTTCTCCAAGTCGGTGCCTCCCTGCAGAGAGCCAGAGCCGAGTGGGGGCATGTGGTAAGGGCAGATCAGGGGGAAAGATGGAGCAAGGAGGCAGAGACAGTGCAAGGGCCAGGGAGAGAGGAGAGGTAGGGAAAAAGAGAGGAGAAAAGAGAAAGAAAGGCCAGTGATGGAGAAAAGACAGAAGGGGCTCCAGAGAAGATAAAGACAAAGATAAGACAGAGGAGAGGAAGAGACAGAGAAAGGTGGTGAAACCGGAACCGCTCCCGGCTGCACCCGCCCCTTTCATTCTATTTTCCTGAGTGTGAAAGTAACAAGGAAAGTCATATTTATACACAGAGTTCACACTCCACTTTACATCAGCAAACAAGAATTAACCTCCCTCCCCTTACGGGTCACACGGCCTCCGAGGGCACAGTGAGTGGTGATCGGCATCCAGGGAGTGTTTCTGGGATAGGATGCTGCCCCGCTTGGGTGGGACCTGAGGGCTTGGGAGAGATGGGGTGACACCCCTCACGTGGAAGGGTCAGTATGCACAGGGCCGGGCCAGCCCCCCTACCCTCTTAGGATGGCACTGTCGAGCTCACCAGCTCCGATCGAAGGCGGCTCACTTCCTGGGCCTGGCTTATAAGCTTCTCCTTCAGGTTTTCTACCTGCCAACACAAAGTCGGGGCACAGTGAGCTTTGTTCCTCACCTCCAGCCCACACCCCAGGCCTCCTGCCCAACCCCACAGCCCCAGCCCTCTCTTCAGGTGCCTGGTCCTGACAGCCCTCAGCACCCTCTTCCATCCCAGGACCAAGCCAGCCTGGGCTCTCAGGAAAGTCTGGGGAGCAAATGCAGCAGAGGTGGCCCTGGTGCCACCCAGGGTCCATGCCAGGTGCAGCGCACCGGGAGACTCAGGAGGCTGAACCTCAGGATGCCTGCCTTGCACAGGCCCCTGTCCAGGCTGCACCTACTTTTGTATTTGTAATTGTGTATCTTTTTTTTTCTTAAAAGGGTCTCCAAATTGTATAAACACCAGGCACTATGAGACCTGGATCGGTCCTCGATCAGCCCCTAGAATTTTCCACTTTGAGTTGTTCCTGGTGAGTCTGCCTGTGGAGACAGATCTACCAATTACCAGGGCACATCTGTGAACTGTGTCCACCACAGCTCCCAGTCTGCCTTCCCAAAGTGCCATGGCCAGTGGAGGCCATTAGAAAGAGAAGGAGTGTGTACCCCATCAGGGGGCAAGAGTGACCTGGCTCGGCCAGAACCCAGGGCAGGGAAACCAGCCCCGAGAGAGCAAGGTCCCCGCAGGCCAGGACCCTTATCCACATCAGCCCACCTCCAGGAATCTGCCCTCAGGAAATAACCCCAAATGCAAAGATTTTGGCACCAGCATTCATCAGAGCAGGTTTGGGCTTTTTTTTGCAGAACATTCTGTGGTGACCACACCGCATAATAGTAAAGGTACAGTGAGAGTCAGACTCACTCCATGGAGGATAAGGAGGTGCAGTTTACACGAGCAGGCCACGAGACACTGGGCTCTTATTGCCTCACATCAGGGAACAAAGTCCACTGCCCACAGGGGCTGGCCAGGTCAGGTGGGTGAGGGGCAGTGCAGGGCTGGACACCCTGCAGCCACCTGAAGGAGGCAGAGGACTGTAGCTGAGCAGAGACACAGGCTCAGTGTCGCCAAATTTCTCATCTTTCAAGAGAGGCCAGACATTGGGATTTTCAGGGTGTGTGTGGACATCGCTGAGATGTCATCAGCAGTCTGGGGGCTCAGAACCCACTGTCTCCTGGGGCTGGAGGAGGCCGCTGAATTGCAAGTCAGATGCTGCTTCTTTGAGCAGTTGGGGTGGGGGCAGTGGGCCACAGGCTGCATCTCGCCTCCAAGGGAAAGGCCAGTGACACCAGCGCTGCACACTTGTAGCTGGAGGGGTGGATTTCAAGACCCAAGACCCAGAGAGGGGCTGGGAGGCCCTAACTGGATGCCCAAGGCCTCCTGGTGGACAAGCAAGTGACTTGAGGGCTGCGACCGAGAAGGTCACTGTCACCTCCCCCACCCTTCCTGGTCCCTTCCTGGCAACGCGCTGGGCATGGACCAAGACAGCAGGAAAGCCTGTGCCGCTCCTCTGCCCGCTCAAACCCCCCTTCTGTTAAGAATCTGGTGCATGCAGGGCTCAGTTCCTTCACCCTAGAGGGCAGTGAGGGACAGTTTGAATAAGGCCGACTTCCATTCCTTAGTCATGAAATTGGGAATAACCTGAATGCCCAACATTAGGGGATGGTCAGTGAATTATAGTACATTCACGCATAGACTTAGTTTATCAGGAGTTTTAAATGATGTGGGAAAGGCTCCTCAACATATTAAGTCAAAGAAAAATCCAAAAACAAAATTGAGTATGCAATACAAAAAGCAGAGGGCCCTGGACTGCAGAATTGTTTGACAAATTCTTTACACTTTGCAGGGTAAAGAATATGTATTCAAATAATACGTATTCCTCTTGTACTCTCCCCATCCTCATACAGGTGGGTTCTACCTCCTTTCGAAAAGTTGCTGGCCCCCCATCTCCCTTCCCTCCCTCAGAAATCACCCCAGGGAGATTCACATGCACTGAGCTGGTTCCCCACACAGGCTGCCTCCTCAGCACCGGGCCAGGTGTGCTCTGACCTCTTCTGTCCCCAGTACCACTGGCACTCAGACCTCGATGCAGTGAAAGTGGGGTCTTCCAGTGTTTACTTGGGGGTCAGGATGCCTGCCTGCCGCCTGCCTGCAGTCAGTTCCTGTTCTCTTCTTACATCACAATTGGAACTCTAGGTGTTCCTAGCCTCTGTCTGAAACCTCTGAGGGGCGTCCCCAAAGGAGGTGGCTGCCAAGTGGGGTGGGCTGAGGGTGGCGCTGGGGGTTGAGGAAGAGGCTGCAAAAGACCCTTTTGGCAGACGTGTCTGACACTCAGTCAGCTCTGGCTTGTCTCAGGTAGTGGGGGGACACAGCCCACCAATGCTGCAGGGGGGTTTGTCAGGCACAAACCACCCAACGGTGCATGGTGACCGCGCCCCGGCTGGCTAGCTCCCTTTGGGGCTGGGAAATAAGAACACGTGCTGCCCAGGGGTGGGACCCTTGCCTTCCACCCAGAGGGATCGCTTTGGGAGGGCCAGGGGTCGGGGTGGGGGGGAGATGGCAGTTAGTCTCAGCCTGGAAGGGGGAACAGGTGGGAAAACAGTGGGCAAAGAGACAGAGAGAGAACCACAGCTGGGAGGCAGGCTCGGAAGGGTGAACCTGACCAGAGAGCAGCGCCTTCTGCGGGAGGAAGGCACCTCTTTCACCCTCCCGGCACAGCTCTGAGTCAGCCCTGGTACTTGCATCTGTATGCAAAGAGGGGAGGTACCTTCTCCATCAGCTCATCAGAAGGTGACCAGCACACAGCAGACAGTGAACCTGAAGCAACAGCAAGGGGGCAGCACACACGCTCCTGAGCGCAAAGAGCCAGGCCAAAGGGGCAAATGGGCTCCTGACAGGCTGTTGTGACAGTCCCAGGACAGCCTGAAGTCAACCCCAGGGTCAAGAAGGGACCAGGCTGGATTTGTGCAACAGCCCTCCCCAGTTCCTCCCCTCTGGCTCCTTGTCAGCTGGAGAAACTGAGCCACGGGCCTGGTGCAGGGGGTGCCCCCAGGGAAGAACTGGGAGCTGGGCCTGTCTGCTGACCGGACCCAAACCCACAGTTACATCTCCCAGGAGAAGCGGGCTCAGCAGAGGGTGGGGCTGCCCTGCACAGGTCTGTGTTTTCCCAGCTGTCTGCTCCTCTTGACACGGACAACCTGCTGATTACCTCCCTACCTCCCACCAAGCCTGGCCTTCCATCAACAGCCATCTTCCGAGGAACGGAGAGCTCTCCCAGGGACAAGACCGAGGCATTACTGAACTGAGAAGGCAAGAGGGTCTGGGATCCAGAAGGTCCCAAGGAAACACTGTCCAGAGGCCTGAGAGGCAGCCCAGGGAAGCACCCTATCCTGTCCCCAACACTCCCCCTCCTGGGATACCTGACTGCTGGCTACATACATGACCACTGACCAGGCCCATCTGGCCACGTCCATCCCATCCTGCTTCCACTGCCAACTTTTCCTTCTGCCATTGCGGGGCAGTTGAGAACATGGATTCTCAGGCCAGATTGCCCAGGTTTCTAATACAATCATCACGCTACCTGGCAGACAACCTTGGACACCAAGCCTCTCCATTTCCTTAACTGTGGAATGAGGCTGCCTCATTGAGGACATCTTGAAGATTAAGTGAGATTAAATGAGATAATATAGGTAAAGTGCTTACTTAGGACAGGGCCCCGTGTGTAAGAAGTTTTATTATTAGAATGAAAGTCTGTGAAGGCAGGGGCATTTGTCTGTTGCTTCAGCATTATACTCCCTGAGAACATAGTAGATGCTCAGTAAACGTGTGGAAAGAGAGCTGAATGCATGAGGGACCAGGAGAAGCAGGGTCTGTGAGTGAGTGAGCTGTCAGGCAGGGCGCGGGGCAGCAGGGGTGGTGGAGGCTGGGCACGCTGCAGGATGCTCACTTCCGCCAAAGGCAGGAGCTGCTACTGGGTGGCATGTGGGAACATCAGCCCAGAGATGCCACATCTTCCAAAATTTTATGACAAAAAAGGAAGTCCAGATTTTTATGGGAACTTAACTAAGATTTAAATGGTGGCAACTAATTTGATCATTTAAAAAAGCAGGCCAATGGGAACTCATAAAAAAAATACAGCAAAGTTGCAGGATACAACACATAAAAATCAGTTGTGTTTCTGTACACGAACACTGAACAACCCAAAAAGGAAATTAAGAAAGTCATTCCACTTACAATAGCATCAGAAAGAATAAAATATTTAGGAATAAACTTAACCAAGGAGGCAAAAGACTTGTACACTGAAAACTACAAAACTTTGCTGGAAGAAATAAAAGATGATACCGGTAAATGGAAAGACATCCTGCATTCACAGATTGGAGACAATACTGTTAAGCTGTCAAAACTACCCAAAACAATCTACAGATTCAATGTAATCTCTGTCTAAATCCCACTGACATTTTTTGCAGAAGCAGAAAAATCTATCTTAAATTTCATATGAAATCTCAAAGGACCCCTAATAGCCAAAACAATCTTGAAAAGGAAGAACAAAGTTGGAGAACTCACACTTTCTGACTTCAAAACTTACTAAAGAGCTACAGTAATCAAAACAGTGTGGTACTGGCATAAAAATAGATATATGGCTCAATGGAATAGAATAGAGACCCTCAAAATAAACCCTCAACTGATTTTCAACAAGGGTGCCAAGACGTTCAGTGGGGAAAAGACAGTCTTTTCAACAAATGGTGCTGGGGAAACTGGACATCCACATGCAAAAGAATGAAGTTGGACCCTTACATAACACCTTATATTAAAAATTAACTCAAAATGGATCAAAGACCTAAATGTATAAGCTAAAACTATAAAACCCTTAGAAGAAAACATACAGGAAAAGCTTCATGACATTAGATTTGGCAATGATTTCTTGATGTCAAAAGTGTAGGCAATAAAAGAAAAAATAGAGAAGCTGGACTTCACCAAAATAAAATTTTTTGTGCATCAAAAGACTCTATCAACAGAGTAAAAAGGCAACCCATAAAATGGAGAAACTATCTGTAAATTGCATATCTGATAAAGGTCAGAATATATAAAGAACTCCTACAATTCAACAACAACGTAACAACCGGATTCAAAATGGGCAAAGGACTTGAATAGACATATCTCCAAAGATGGTATACACATGGCCAATAAGCACATAAGAAGATCCTAAATATCACTAATCATTTGATAAATGCTAATCAAAGCCATAATGAGATACCATTCCAGACCCATTAGGATGGCTAACATTAAAAAAAAAAAAAAGGCAACTCAAAAATAACAAGCATTGGGAAGGATATGGAAAAATTGGAACTTTTGTGCCCTGCTGGTGAGAATGTAAAATGCTGCTCCCGGTGTGGAAAACAGTATGATAGATTCCTCAAAAACTTTAAAATAGAACTATCATATGATCCAGCAATTCCACCTCTGGGCACATATCCAAAGTTACTGAAAACAGGGTCTTAAAGAGATAGTTGCACACCCATGGTCATAGCAGCTTTATTCACAGTAGCTAAAAGGTGGAAGCAACCCAGCTGTCCACTGATGGATGAACAGATAAGCTAAATGATATATCCATACAACTGAACATTATTCTGCTTTAAAAAAGGCAAATTTGCCATTTACAGTATGAATGAATCTGGAGGGCATTATGCTAAGTGAAATAAGCCAGACACAGAAAGACAAATACTATGATTCTCCATAATGGGACATTCTTGGAACAGCTAAATTTATAGAGACGGAGTGGAACAGTGGTTACTAGCAGCTGGGGTACTGAAGAGTTAGTGTTTAACAGGCAGTTTCAGTTTTGCAAGATGAAAAGAGTTCTGGAGATGGATGGTGATTCAACAATGTGAATGTACTTAATAGCTCTGGACTGTATACTTAAAGATGGTTAAGGTGGCAAAATTTGATGAGTATTCTACTAAAAATTTTTTAAATGGTTAAAAAAAAGAAAAAAGCAGGCCAAACAAACAAGGCACATGTGAAGGCTTAGATCTAGTCTCTCACTCTGTGGCCTCTGGACATATTTTCTAAAGGTTCTATCTTGAGGTGCAGGGGCAGTAAAAGATGGGGTGCAGTCTGGGCATGTGTAACACTGGCAGGAGCCCTGGAAGAGTGGAGGCCACTGCTCCAGGGACATCCACAAGAGGAGAGGGGAGCTTGAGGCCACCAGGATGTGGCCAACGTCGAGGAGAGTCATCCGGACTAGCCAAAGTCTTCCTCAGTAACTAGATCAAGACTGGCATCCTAGGCAGTCTGGCTCAGCTGGGTGCCCCAAGACAGAGGACTTCTGGCCTGAGTGCTCCCCATGGGAGCACAGTGAGCTGCCGGTCAGTACAAACATCTCCATTGACATATCCATGTGGAGGCCTGAAAAGACTTCCAAAGCCCTCCCAAGGCCAGGTTCCAACAGTGATAATGGCAGCCCCATTTACTAATTCAGCTTTGCCAGCAGGGCAAGGGGGCTTCACCAGGTCATTGCTTTGAATCCCCCAACCTGTGAGGTAGGTACTATTATTATCCCCATTTTACAGGAAGAAAAACTGAGGTTCCAAGTAATTAAGCCTTGGTTAAGCAACTTGTACAAGGTCCCCTGACCACTAAGTGGTGGGCCTAGGATAGGAGCTCGGGTCTGAGGGACCTCCGCTGAGCCCTCAGTCATAACCAGTAGGCTACATGGCCTTTCAGGACGAGCGACGTGGGAAAGCAGCCATGTTCAGAAGGCGAGTCTAGACAAGTCTGGGGATAAGGTGAGTGTATCCCACTGTGGGCTTTTCTTAGAGAAGCAACACTCAGTGGAAGACCAGGAAGGTCAATCTGTGTCCAACCACAGCGACGCTGACAGGAGACCACAGCACACAGAAGTGACACCTCATGATGCATTGTACTTTATAGTTTGCCATCCATTTTTCTGTCCAGTTTCATAACTGATCTGCCCTATAACCACAAAGAAACATCCATTGGACCCAGTTTAGAGATTGGTAAATGAAGGCTGAGAGAGGAAGTGACTTGCGACAGCTGCACGGCCAGGACTAGAGCCCTGTTCACATGACTTCAAATCCAAAACTCTTGTCCCAGTGACCATGATGGTGGTGGCAGTGGTGACACCAATAATACTGGCTCATCTCATCAGGTACTGCTATTATGTCCATTTTACAGATGAGGAAACTGAGGTGCAGAGTGGTAATTCACTAGCCCAAGGTCACACAGCAAATGAGTAGTGCCAAAGTCAGGACCTGAAGCCGGCTCTGGGCCCCCATGGTTGGCCACAGCTCCACAGGGTTGGGCCCTCTAAAGAGTGGCTCAGAGACCTGGAGCTTCAAATGCATCTCCTGAGATAGTTTCAGAAAAGAGCTGGCAGTCAGAAAGTTCAGGAATAAAACATGAGCAAAGACCAGGAACCATTCTGAAATCTCCAAATCATCCAGAGGAGTGGGGGAGTGAGGGGAGGAGAGGGGCCAGGAATGTCTGGAGAGCTGTGGCTCCAAGACACCAAAAAGGCTGAGATGTTTGACCTTCAATTTCCCCTCTAAAAAGTAAATCAATTTTGCTAATTAAAGGGAAAAAATGTTTCTTAAAAATTTGTTTAAAGTCACAAAAGGCCACAGACTGTTATTTCATTTATATGAAATGTTCAGAAAAGGTAAATCCACACAAACAGAAAGTAGATCAGTGGTTGTCAGGGGTTGTGGGGAGGGGGACATGGGGAGTAATTTAATAGATCTTGGTAGGGTGATGAAAATGTCCTAAAATTAAATAGTGGTGATGGCTGCATCACCATCGTAATATACTTAAGACCATAAACTGTACACTTTAAAGAGGTAAACTTTACAGTATGTGAATTATATTTCAGTAAAGTTCTTTAGCAAAAACAAAAATAAAACTTGTTTCAAAAGTGAAGTGCTCATACAATCTAAACCGGGGAAGGTCAGGGAAGGAATAGCTCTCGCCACAGGCCAGACCTGTGTCCTGCAGGGAGGGCCCTGGACCAGCCCACAGTCCCACACGCCAGCCCCTCATGCCACGTTCCAGCTATATGAGCTGTGGTTCCCCCTGATACTCATTTTGCTCCTCATGCCACAGTCCCTTTGCACTAACTGTTCCCGCAGCTTAGAACAAATGCACTTCTTCTGCTCTGTGCCAAACCTCAGCTCCGGCATTGCTTTCTCAGGGAGACTGTCTATAACCTCCCTGCAGGTTCTGCTCTCCCTGACAAAGGCCCTGGTACAAGCCCTCACGCGCTGTGCGCGTGCCCACCTGCAGGGCACTTGTTACTCTTCCCAGTTTACATGCGTGCATGTGACAGACATCTGTCCTCCCCTAGACTGCAGTCTCCACAGGCTACGGCATGCCCATCTGCCTGGACATCCCTCGTGCTCAGCTGCGTGCCTGTGCATAAGACACTCAGCAGACATCTGAGGAAGGCAGGCGCGCGGGCACTGCAGGAGGCAACAGTGATAGAAAGCTGGTGTATCACACCTGCTGTAAGGAGCTCCCATTAGTTGGGCAGACAGGCCTAGAGGCAGCAAACAATGGGGTCAGTGTATAAGAGGGAGACACGGGGTGCTATGGATGCCCCAAGGAGGCTCACCCAACTCTGCAAGGGAAAGGTGGTCAGGACAGATAGTTCTTGGGGGAGTGGGGAGAGTAGACACAGGTACGAGAGACAGACACCGATGATCAGAGTGGGGAGCTAAGCCTCAGGAAAGGAGGTGGGGAGAAGACAGTGAATTAGCCAGGCATACGGAGGAAGGCCAGTGGTCAGCCCGAAGGGACACTGGAGCCCCCAGAGTCCCCCTGGCCAGTCAATGAAGGAGACGACACTGGCCAGCATAACCCTTCGCCTTTCTCTGGCTTCTAGAGATGTGAGACTCCCTTCTCTCCCATGCACATGTGCCAGACTCTCATTTTTTGCCAGTTTTCTGTGGGGTGACCTGTGCAATGAGTTGTGTCCACCTGGGTTGCCAAGCCAGGGCACCCTGGAAGCTCGGGTGGACTCAGTAACTAGCCTCAGGGCAGGAGCATCCCTGTGCTTTCCTGCTCTGCTCACATCTGCACATGCTGCCTGTCACTTCCGGAGAGGTAGGGCCTGGCCCCTGGTAACCACGAGGAATGGAGCATGTGGATGACCAGGACGGGAGGCCCTGGCCTCTGGTTCTTGCCACCTGGCCCTCTTGTGCATTCCCAGTCCAGGAGAGGATACCCAACCTGTCCACTATGCTGGGGGCCTGGTGGGTCCCAGGTGTCCTGGGTGATGGCCTGTTCCACGGTGGGCAGTGGCCGCTGCCTGTCCCGTCCTCCCCAGGTACCTGGTGCTGCAGCTGGGTGGATGTGGCTTGCCGATCACTGTCGCGGACAGCCAGCCTCTCCCGCAGCGCCACCAGCTCCTCCTGTAGCTGGGCTTTCTCCTCCTGCAGCTGGGACATGGCCTCCACCATTCTATGTACCACAGGGGCCGCACCCGGTGGCCCCGACAGGCTCGAGCGCCTCCCGCTGCCAAAGAGCCGCCCACCTATGAGCAAAGTAGCGGCCGATCAGCAGGGTGAGGAGAGGGAGCCTGTCATAGCAGGGCGGACCATGGAGACGGGGAAAGGATGCAAGCAGAGGGGTTGGGGGAGCCGGGCAAGGGCTGGGGGCAGCAGCAGCATGGGTTACCCGGGGGCCTCCGGGGCCTGCGTCGCAGGAACCACTTTAGCAGGCAGCTGCTGGGGAACCAAACTGCCTGGACCAGGACTTTGGAAAGCAACTTCCACTGATTACTCCCCTGAAGCCAGTGTTCTAGGTCTGATGGGCAATACCCTCTCCATGGCCAGCCTGCGAGGACTTGCCGCTGAGAAAGCCATGCCTCTGGCCACAGCTGTGCTCTTCCCAGAAAACACTATTCTTAGGGGAACATAATTTCTTTAAACTCCAAACTCTCTCCAGAATACAGAGAGGCAGGGACTCCCCAGCCTGCCCCCCACCTTCCACGGGGAGTGGCCCCCTGTACACAGAGAAGCAAGGGGAGGTGTGTGTGTGCGATGGACGGACAGACCAGGTCATGGGGACAAACACAGCACATGGGCAGGAACACAGCCAGGCCCGCTCCGGGGCCGACCCCTGCGCTCTGTGGAACTGAGCACAGGGACCACACGGGCAGGAGGAAGGGATAAATACCGGGGCGGGCAGGGCCTCAGCCTGAGTCCTCCTCCTCCCACGGCCTTCCACTGTCCGGTCACCGGGAGCAGGAGAGACACAGACACACGGACGAATGGAAGGACAGAGACACAGAAGCAAGGCCTGTGACTGCTGATGGGGCCTGGGATGCTTGCCATGGCTTGCTTTGATGGTACCAAGGATGGCCGTGGTCTCTGCAGCTGGGAAGCTGTCAAGGAGGTGGGGTAGTGGGGCAGAGGAGAGGCTGCAAGGGCAGGGGATCTGCCTCCCTCCTCAGGCAGCCCAATATGGGTCCTGGCCAAAGCCCAAGAGGCAGGAAAAAGTGTCCAAGAGTGAAGTATGGAGAGTGGCAACCACTGGCTGAGAGCCTCCACCATGCCTCAGAGCACCAGGGCGTCTGGGCTCCCCCACGCCAGGTCCGGGGAGCCGCAGACCTGTGTGGGCAGGATTGAGGGCGGTGTGGCCCAGACTCTGGGAACGAAGCCACCTGCACCTAAAGTCACACACCCCAGCTTCACCCACAGGGAGGCAGCAAGTGTGCTCACTGAGATGGTAGGGAAGCCAAAACAGCAGCCTGGCTTTTGGACTGGGCTGGAGTGGGGTGAGGGTGTGGATGAAGCTGCCTCCAGGCTGGGCGGGACATCTCAGCACGGGCCCCAGGATAGGTAGACAGTGAGAAGCTGCTCTCACTCTAAAGACAGCAGGCCAAGTATACACAGGCTGCCTTTTCCCTTCCTCCCAGGCCTGAGGGACGGCTCAGATTCAAGGCCCTCTGGACAGCAGGAACAGGGGCCGTCACCAGTTGGCTGGGGGCCCTGGCCGTGCGGCCTGCATGTGACACAGCATGCATGTCACACACCGTTGGCCAAGCTTCTGCTATCTGTTCTAGAGAGAGCGAGGTCAGACAGATGCTTCCAGGCTGGCACACGGGGCTGCCATGGGCAGCATGTGACCAGCAGGGCCCTCTGCCTTTGCAGACAGCCGTGGTGTAGCAGGAAACGCTCTGGACTCCAGGTCCGAGAGCTGGTTCTGCCACTTCAGAGACGTGTGGGAGGATCCCCTCAGGGTGTTTCTTTGTGAAACGGGGACAGTGGTCCTTGCCCCAAAGAGGCCACTTTGGGAAAGAGCCTGGAACCCATAAGGGATGCGCAGGTGTGAGTGTTATTTACCCAGCAGGACATGGAACAGCCCTTCTCGCCTGGGACCCTGCTCATCTCACACTGGTTCTGAGACACCCTCAGATGCCACTGCTAGGGGAGTTCATCCCGATCTGGGCACAGAGCCTGTGTGCCAAGGGAGCCGAAAGAGGGGAAGGCAGCTAAGGGAGGTCAGCAGAGGAGGGAGATATGAGCTCAAAGGGACACTTAAGGGTGAGGGACTGAGGGACCCTCCCACCGTCATAGTAGGTCACTGGTCAATTCGAGTTTTCCGAAGAGTGGCTCAGAGCCCCTGCCTGGGCACTGCCCCTCAAGGGCACTCAGGCTCAGGGAGGCCCCGCCCCACTGACAAGAGTCAGTCTTCAGGACTGGCTGGATGATGTCCCCACCATCCCAAGGCCTGTCAGCCCACACCCTGGCCAGACCTCAACACCTGCCCCAGCACAAGCACCCGGGGCCCAGACGGGTGAACGTGGCTCTGGAACAACCTCAGAGAAGGAGTGGCTCCTTGCCCCATCCAAGTTCAGATACACAAATCACCCTCTGGTGACAGGAGGAGGAAAACAGGAGAAAGGCCGGTTCCTTTTAACCCCCTTGCCCTTGGCCTTCCCCACAGACTCCTTGAGGATGCTTCTTCCCAGTGACTGCTGGGCTCAGGCTTCCTGCAGGGGAGCCCCACAGAGGGAGCCCACAGAATCTTCCAGAACCTGTCAGCCTCACCAGAGAAGAGTGGAGCCGCCAGCTCCTCTTTCCTGGCCTCGAGGCAGCAGAGTGGGTCCTGGATGGACCCACGGATACAAGAGGAGGGGGTCAGGCCTCTCCCTGCAGGCAGTGGCGTCTTTGAGGCTGCCACCCTTGCCCTGCTTTTGACAGGCACTGAGGAAAAGACAAAAAGCAGGGAAATTCAACCCCAGCCAGTACTGGCCAAAGCCTCTTATCATCACTGGGGCCTGGTGGCGCTGGGAGGAGGGTGTCCCTGGAGTGGGGATGGGCAGGCTGGGGTCTCTGAGTCACCCGTCAGGGTGTCCACCTCCAGGTGAGAAGGCCAGTGTGTGGGAAGCCTCCCCTCCGGCACTAGCCTTAAGCAGGGCTGTTCCAGTCAGCAGGCAGACTTCCTTTACCTGTTTTCTCTACATTCATGGCACCACCAGCTTCCTGGGCCTCCCCGTCCCGCCTGGGGGCCGGCGCCTGCCTCTTCGGGGGTTTCTCTTCTTTTGTCCCCTGACTCTTGCTCTTGCACCCCTTGTCCTGCAGGGCCTGCTGCCAAGACACAACCAGAATCCTCACATGAAGGGGACGGCAGTGGGGAGGGGACCCCCCCTCGAGCCTGAGGATGGTGTGCTTCTGGAGCTGGTGAGGACCCCAGATCCAGCGGGTCCACCCCTCACTGTGTGGGTGGGTAGGTGGGAACAACGAGGCCTGGAGTCTGGAAGAAAACATGCCCAGGACTCACAGCGGGATGGTGGCAATGTGTTCTTCTGGCCTCATCGGCAGCCAGCCATCTGTACCAGCAAAGAAGGTTCTTGGGCACTCAGACATCCTCAAGTGAAGTTCACTCGACTGACCTGCGAGGCCTGAGTCACCAGTGCAAGGGCCTCCTCGCTTCAGGGGTATTGTCCAGCTCCACCAGGCACAGGGCAACCCTCCCCTGATGTTAGCTGTCCCCATCCCCCAGACAGCATCAGCCTCGGACTGCCAAGGGCTGGGTAACACACAGGTCCACATGAGCAGGGGAAGGTCATGGCCTACCCACCCAGCATGGCTATCCGGGAACACAGGACCCTGTCTCCTGATCAAGGAGGAACCAAGGCAAAGAAGGCTGAGGCAGGAAGGTGGAGAGATGGAGGGGAGGAACAGAAAGAGTCTTGCATCCAGAGAAAGTCACCTGCAAGTCACACAGAAAGACGTCCCAAGCAAGCAGTAGAACCCCATGTAAGGTCCGATCCCATTTAAGGACAATGGAAATAAAACAGGCCTCGAAAAGAAAATGTGGGGAAATATACACTGTTCTTCTCTGGGAGGTCAGGTGGCGGTGGAGGGCCAAGAAGAGAAGCAGGCATCATTTAAACTTTGCAGGGAATAAAAAGAAACTTGGCCGAGAGAAAGTAGGAAGAAGGGAAAGGATTTACATTTCATTTTGAACCTTTTTGGCATTCCCATTTTTAACCTTATAAGCATCTATAGTGTTCTACTTTGTTATCTTCCATAACAGAAGCTGCCTGGGAAGGGAGATTACAGACACTTGTGTGTGTCTTGGTGCTCACCGTACTCAAAACAAAAAGACAAATGCTGTGTTTAAAAACTGCCAAGAACCCAGAGTCAGAAAGGCCCGGGTGCGAAGTTTGGCTCAGGTGAGCTGTGTGACCCTAGGCAAGTTACTTACCTTTCCTGAAGCTTCATTTCCCCATTCTTAAAACAGAAACCACTGGCCTCACAGAGCTGGTGTGAAGAGTCACTGAGACAATGGGGAGCCCCTTCATTTATTTTTAACTTTTATAATCAAAAAGCCAATAAGGAGAATGGACGAGCAGAGAAAAGGGGTATCCGAAGTTAGTTAGTTCACAATTCATTCCCTCCCTCTCAACCCCACTTTCTACTTGAGAAGCAGTGGTTGAGTCTCCTGTATTTAGGAAAATTCCCACCAACTTAATTTTGTCCCTACTCTTTGACCAACTGCCACACCAGCACGAGCAGCCCTGTCATTGGTGGCGGCAACGGCGGCAGCTGGAAGTTTCCATTTGCCGTCCAGAGCAAAGGTTACACTATTTCTGGCCCGCTGGCCAAGCCACAGGAAGGGTAGACAGGCCCCCCGGGGGGTTGGGAATTTCTGCAGCACCTCTGAAGGGAGTGTTTCAGGTTTTCATCACTTGAGAGGCTGGCGGGGGAGGTCCCCACTGAGTCACCTCACTGTGCCTGGGTCCCTACTTCAGTCCCACACCCCTAACCTCGAAGCTCCTATAAACATAATGGAGCTTCTTGGGGCCCAGAAAGACATGAATGTGAAAACTAGTTGCTGGCGGGAGCGTCTCAGATCCTCAGCAGATCTGCTGACCCCAGGACTCAGCAGCAACCACAACTCAACACCCCATAATCAAAATTCATGAACAGAGCCACCACCCTACTCAAGGCTGCCAGTTTCTAACCACCTCCCGATTTAACTACCAATGGCTCAAGTCAGATATAAAATGGGTTCTCCAGTTTCTTTAACTGTTCCTGTACCAGACCTGCTTTTCTCATAGACCTCAGAGATAAATGAAGGACCATTTGGTTCAGTTCTCAGATGAATCACAGAAGACAGGCTGAGAAAAACCCTGAAGCCCAGATTGTCCCTGAAGCCCGAGATTGTCCTTGAAGCCACAAGCAAGGGGTCCATGTTCAGATCCAGGCTCGGGCCACACAAGGGAGGATACACTCAAAGGACACATGTTTCCCACACTCCATTTGTATGTGTCCCTCCAAGGTGGACCCTCTCATGCACAGGCTTTCTTGGGGGCAGGGCCTTGGCAACAGCCCCGCAGAACTCTGGTCCTTCATTCTCTGCCACTGTCTCGATGGCCCTTCCCAGTTTGCTCATACATGTGTGATCATTTGATTACTCCTGGCCCCTCTGCTAGATTGCTGGGTCTATTTGTCTTCTTTGCTGTGTGCCAGCACCCAGCACACAGTAGGCACTTCATAAATATCTGTTAACAAATGCATTTGTTTAAAAAGTGCAGAGCCTGTACTGTCCTGAAATTGCTCAAAGCTATAGCTGCATAAATGCATAGGTATTTCTTTTAAGGAGCTCTTTGTAATCAGAAATAACACAGAGGATCAATTAGATAAACCCTGAAGTAGAATATTATGCAGCATTTTAAAAGAATGAGGTAGCTCTCTATATATTGACAGGCGCAAAGAAATCACCAAGAGTTACTGTTGAGGGAAAGAGATAGTCAAAGAATAGAAGATAATAATAAAGAAAAAAATTGTATAAATATAATCAAGTGGTTTTATCAGAAAGAGAAAGAAACAACAAACTCTTAACAGTAAATTTCTCAAAGATGCAGGACTACAGAAGGCATTCAGTTGCTAGATATTATATCCCAGCCCTGTGTGAATTCTTTACACCATATGTTATAAAGCTCATCACATTTAGTGGTTCAGATCACAGCTTGCTGTGTGACCAGTAGCAAGTTACTTGACCTCTCTGAGTCTTCATAAAACTCACATAAAACAGCAACTGCGTCTTGTTCTGATGTGAGATATAATACATGGCACAATGCCTGGTACAAGGTCGGTATTCCATAAATAGTAGCTATTATTATTGCTATCATGATGTATTATTTCTACAACCAAATACTATACATATATATGTAGTTTGTCTTTTAAAAGTCACCTGGTGATAACTGCAAGAGAAAAGAACCCAAGTTTTGACAAAGCCCTCTATCTAGCTTTAGATTCTCACTTTAACCAAGGAAATGCACTTACAGCCCCATAGTCTCTCATGCCCCAGTGGGAATAAACAGCTTCCCTAAAAACCATCTTCCTAACAGTTTTTCAAAGAAGGCCCCACATTTCTCACTTTAACACTGGAACCAGGGCGTGGCTGAAAAGCTGCTGTCATCTCCTGTGAGATTTCCCCCGAGATAATCTAATAAAGCAAATTGCCCCATCCTCCCAAGCTGAGGGCGGATGTGCTCTGAGGAGCTTAGCAAAGAGGCACAAGGCAGGTCGCAGGTCTCCCTCAGTGCTTCCTTCCCCAGGGAAGCCTGTCGGAGACCCAGCTGCTGCAGCTCAGAGGGCCAAGACACATTGGCTGGGCTTGACCCCCAGTGTTTCTGAAGGCCCCAGGGCTTACCTGCACGGTCAGGTAGAGCTTGTGTGGGCTCCCGGGGCCAGCCCAGTCCACGCTGAGGGCTCGGCACTGAGCTAGGGCCGGGCGGGCTGCACTTCGGGTGCCAGAGTCCTCGTCACCGCCGGCCGGGGTGTCTTTTCCACGCCCTGTCCCAGGACAGAGGAGACAGGTGAGACGTTTGACATTGGCTGGAGGTTGCTGGCCAGGGACCACTGGCCAGGGCTGCGGCTGAGCTCCACTTTCACACACTCCGGGCCGGCCCGGGCACTGCCAGGAGGGACTCACACGCCCTCACATGCCTGCCCTACATAGAGGGAAGGCCTGGCACTGGGCAGCGGCTGGGCTCTCTCCTAACCAAAAGCTGCCCGCCCCCCGCCCCATCCTCTGCAGGAGGTCGCCCAAGACCCTGTGGGGGGTGGGAGGGTTTCCTCCCTCAACAGTGGCCTTAGGGCTGCCCCTGAGCACCCTCCACAGACAGCAGCAGAAGGAAGCCAACACCACCCTGGCTGCACTAATCTTCACAGGAGGTGCACCCTGGGGCCGCAGCTTCATTATCAAGGCTGCCTCTAGGTGGCAATTTCTCCCCTGCCTTCATAAAGACCAACCTCACACTGGGTGGCCTGGTCCCTGAGGCCTCCAAAAGCACATTCAGGACCAGTTAAAGCACATCCTCTCGAGGAAGTACAGCCTCCCTCCCTGGATGAGGGGAGAGAGCCAACTGTGGCATTGACACCCCATCCACTGCCCCCCTTCCACCTCCCACCACAGCCTGTGGGGTAGGACAGGGGTGGAGGGGGGCTCGCCTCACATGGCAAGCTGCAGAGCCATCACCCTGGGGTGAAATCATATCCTAAATGCCAGCACTGGGTGAAGGGCTTCCCAGGCCTTAATGCCCTCCTTGATCCTCAGTTGCCTTGTCAATACAATGGGCATAAGGAACAACCTCACAGTCCTGGGTGAAGGCTAAATGGGGTGACACACGTAAAGTGCTCACACAGAAAGTGGCCACAGATGCAGGCTGTCAGCTCCTCAAAACAACTTTGAGAGGTGGGAAGTGGAGGCCCCAAAGGGTTAATAAGGCGCCCAGGGTCACATGGAGCCGGTATTCCCAACCCATGTGCTAACCCACCCTCTGTTTGCCTGCCTGGCTCAAGATAGATAAGAGGCCAGTGGGGGTAGAGGGGCCCAGAAGCAACCATACTGGCTAAGACCACCCAGCAGCAGGCACTATGTTTACAGCATTTCATACACAGTATTTCACAGAATCTTTGTTTTACATTTTAAAAGTGCATAAAAGTCTGTCTGGTCATATAATTTTCATAATACTCATTTAATAGACCAATATGCTCACACATAAGACTGTAAGGAGCTGTATAAAATATTTACTGACAAGCTTATAGGTAATTTTTATTTTCTTTTTTATACTTTTCTCTGTTCTTGTTTTCTTGTGGGTTTTTTTGTTTGTTTGTTTTGCTTTGTTTTTTAGTGTTCCAAGAGAAGAGGTTTTTGGTTTTTTACAATTGTTGTTTTCTTTTTTTTTAAACCAGAATAGCAATACTATTCATTCATATTACATTACATTTGTAATCCTTTGGACAACCTTGTGGGGTATAGACCATGTTCAGTCCCTCCCAGACAACTGGGGTTACCTGACCCAAAAGCCCAAGCTTTTCCCTAAGGCTTCCAGGGTCATCCCCAGCCTTGTTATCTCCTGCAGAGAGACTTTAGAGGGCAAAATTCTGGCTGCCACAACACAACCGAGGTGGGAGAGAGGGAACTGGAGTTTGAGGTGTACCCTCTCTGGGCCTCAGTTTCCCCTTCTGTACAATAAGGGGCTTGGACCTGATGGCTTGGAGGGACTCTGATAGCTCAGACAGGCTGGTAATCTAAACCCCTCTCCTGGTAGATCAGGAGCAGTCAGACAGCAAACCCCCAAGGGGATCTTCCCTGAAGATCCCTTTCTCCCCAAGCACTTCCAGGATGATCTGCCCAAGCCAAGGTCAGCAGTCATGGGGCAGCTCCCCGGTCTGATGATCCAGCCCCCACCCGGACTCAGAGGAGCTGCCCACTTCTTGATGTTGGAGGCACCAGGGGACATGACCCAGAAAGGAGAGCTGGTGTTGACAGCTCCCCCAGGGGGACAGCAGGGGCCTAGACTCCCTCACTGCCCACCTTCTGTCCGGCCTCCCTGGGTGGCACCTAAAAGGAGCGCGTGGCGCCCACTCCCTGCCAGGTCATGCTCTGAAGCAGCCTCAGTCCACTCCTTACACTACCCGCGCTGCGCGGGCGAGTCGTGGCGGAATCAAGTGTCAGCGCTGCTCAGGGCGCCCGGCAGCACTTCACCTACCTTGTTTACCAGCCGCGGGCAGAAACCGGAGCGAGACCACGAGCACTCCGCCGAGGACCTGCGGATCACAGAGCCACAGCGACCTGGCCGGGTCAGGGAGCGCGTGGCTGTCCGCTGCGTTCCCCCCTGCTCCACAGACTGCGTTAACGTTTAACTCGGCGTCCCTGGCTTCTCTTTACAGACGGGCGCGGGGCAGGAGTGCCCAGAGAAATTGACGCCCTGACTCCACGCCCGGCTCACGGCTGCCGGTACCCTGTAATTACCTGACAGCTCTGACTGAGCCTAGGAACTTGATAGAAACCCCGGTCTCATCGCTGGTATCTGGAGGAAGGAAGGGAAATAAAGAGGCATTTTAAAAATGCGGACTCACCAGTTCTCAACCTCCCCGGGCCGGTGTGTGGGAAAGGGCGGGCGGCCGGGCCAGCTGGGGCGGGGCGAGCCATCCTCAGCTCCGGCTCCCCGGCCCGGCCCACTCGCCACAGGCCGCGCAGCGAGGGCGTGGCTCCCAGGTTCCAAGTCCTGCGAGAGGGGACCATGGCCCGGCAGGGCTCAGCAGCCTCCTCTGGACGCCGGGCAGCCTGCGAAGAGAGCAAGAAAGATGAGATTGAAGCCGGCACCCCTCAGCAGATCGGAGCCGGCCATCTGGAAGGGTCCGAGAAACTGGGTCATCTGTTACCCAGAGACCCAACTCCAGTGTCCCCTAAGCACCCCCTGGACTCACTGGATGAAACAGGGCCTATCACCGTTTCAGGGTGATTATTAAGGAGAAGGGAGGCTCAGAAGTGGCAAGGAGCCCATCAGGTGTATCTGTAGCACATGTGGAGACCCCACATCTCAACTCCTCCACTCTGAGCCTGGCAGCATGAAGACAGGTCACAGCCTTACATGGAGGAAGCACCAGTCAACAGCATCTCCATGAATCTATTCAGAAGGGGCCCTGACTGGGGCCAGTGACAAGTCAGTTATATATATATATATATATATATATAATTTTTTTCCCTCTTAAAATCAGCTCATTCATGTATTCCAGTAGCCCTCACTCCGCACCTACAACTGGCAGACAACAGGCTAGCAGTTGAGATACAAAAATTCATTCATTCTTCATTTGATAATTATTTATCCAATACCTGCTCTGTGCCAGGTACCTGCCAGGGTTCCTCTTTGATCAGGAAAGACATAGCCTCAAAGCTCCCTATCAGGAGGCGGGTAAACACTTCAACAGACCTTCATAATCAGAACAAGATGCAGGGAAGAACCAGATGTTATGGGAGAACAGGGGTGGGGGTGGGGAACACTGGTCCAGGTAGAAAGCCCCATTGGGCCCTTATGAACTGAGCAAATGAACAGAACAGACTTCAATTACTGTCCAAGTTTTTACTGAGCACCTATTGTGTGCAAAACAGCTTTGAGATCATTTAAGGTGACACCAAGCTATAGTCCTAGACTTGGACAATAAGTGACACCATTTTCAGAAGAAGCCACGTCAGCTCAGAGAACCAATGTGCAGTTTGCTTTTGGTTTTAAATGTAGTTGGAGGCACCCAAAGAATTCCTAATGGCGCTACCTGGGCAGTACACTACTTTCCCCATCCCTCAGTGCACTGACCAGTTTCTACCAGGCAGTAAAGATATTTATTTGAATGGTATCTACCTCCCCTGACCCTCTATATCTCCCTAGGGCAGAGCTCATAGCACCCTGCCTGGAATAGCAGCTACATCCACACCAAACAGCTGGCGATGGATTCTTGGGTGAATGCCCCAAAATGAATGCACACAACAGTTCAGACTGAAGCTTGGAAAAGAGCAGGGCTGGAGATGGAGAAGCAGAGCTGGGAGGCTGATGGGGGTCACTATGCCACAGATAACAATGCGATCGCCAAAGGTGGTGCAGGACAAGAGGCAACCAGGGAGGACAGAGCTCACTCCAGGTGGGAAGAAAAGCTGGAGAAGGAAGATCAGAGGTGGCAGAAACACTAGACAGGTACAGAGTCCTCAGAGGTGATGAGAGTGAGTGGGAAGGAGAGGATAGTCAGTTCCCAGGGAACCATGCCACAGAGAGATCAAACTGGAAGAAAGCACCTGGGGGATTCTTAAGGGAAAAGGTCAATGGAGCAGGGCAGTGGGCAGACCTGGTGAGGCCCAAGGGACGGGCTGGGGCTAGAGGAAGCTGCCACTTCCTTCTCTTTGGGGAGGGATGGGAAGGAGAGGATGTGGTATTTACAATAGGAGAGATTTGAGCATACCAGGTCACAGAGGGGCAGGAATGATTGAAGCATCAAAAGGCAAAAGAAGTAAGAGTGCAAGGATGGGTGGCCCCAAGATCTGGTGACGGATGTTCCCAGAGCTGAGCCCTGGAAGGATGCCAGGGTCCTGGCTAGGGAGTCCTGGTCTCTGCCTTCTGTGACTGAGGAAGAAAACTTGAAGGAGGAGGCTCCTGGGTACAATCTCTCTGGGAGGAGGACAGGGCTGTGGGCCAAATGTTGGGGTGGAAGCTAAGCCAATATGTGGGCAGTGCCACTGAGGAAATGGAGATGGACCAGTGTGGAGTGGATGACCTGGGAGGAACAGGCAGATGTCCCCTTCTCCAGGCTGCTCAGCACAGAGCTGGACACACAAGCAACCCTGAGGACCAGCTGAGGGCTCCACCTGCATGCCGAGCCACTGGGAAGGTGAGATGGAGGTTGATTCCACAGTTGAGGGAGAAGAATTTTAAGGAGATAGCTAAGTCTGAGGGGCAGGAGGGGACAGGAGGACACAATATTTCTGTGACTTTCAGGAAGGGAAGTTGGAAGGCAGTCAGAAAGATATCAGGAAGAAAGAGGAAGGATGTGTGCAAGATCCTGAAGAGGAAAAAGCAGCTGAATTTAGCAGCTGGAGGGGTGTGAAGGTCAAAAGAACCAAGGACTTTCAAGTAGTCCAAGGCTGGAGACTCAAAATCCTTGTTCGTGGGGCAGGGGGCTGGGGAACAGAGTGGTCATGACCAAAAACTGGCTAAGAACCCAGCTGTGCCACTCACTAGATGTGTGACCCTGGGAGAATTACTTTGTCTCTGTGCCTCAGTATCTCCATCTGTGAAATGGGGAGAACTCTACCTTACAGGGTTGGCGTAAAGTTTACACAATACATGTATACAGTGTTCAGAACAATACTGGCATATACAAAGAATGCCCAAATTTTATTTTTCATTGACCTCCCTCCAGTGATGGGTGAATGCAGAGGAGCTGGCTGTGGGAGAGGGGCATCTGCCTCTCCAGGTTTAGGCCAGGGTGGTAGAGCTGCAGCCCCCCCCCCTCAGACCAGGGATATTGCAGTGATTGGGAGACAGACCTGACAACTGCCCAGAGACTGCTGCCCGGGAGGCTCAGTCTCCCTGGGAGAGCAGGCAGAAGGTCAGCAAGGTTGGCAGGGGCTGGGACCTCCCTTGCACACAAGTCACAAGTCCTGGGTTTTGCAGGTCAACCCCGTTTCAAAGCCTCTGCTCCTTGCTGCCCATAAGGATAGCAGAACTCATCACTTTTAAGTCCCTTAAGTCCAGTCACTGCAAATACAGGGCTCCATTCTGAGACTGCATTCCTTGCAAATGACTCTCTGGCCAAGGAAATGGCTACTTTTATCAAGGGCATGGGGGACAGCCTGGGCCAGGATAGGTGCCTCAGGCAGACAGAAACCCAGGGAAGGGGAAAGGCCAGGGGTGGCGATGATTCCTAACCTTGAGACAGATGTGTTGGGGGGTGGGGTGGCAGCAAATGGTACTTCAGAATTTAAACGCAGCTTCCTCTTTAAAATCTGCCAGGACGAGGCCCTCCAATGCACCAGAGTTCTGCTCTAACTCACAACAGGGGTTGAAGGAGGTGGCTTCTAGCTCGCCCTCCCTGCTGGGACCCTCCCCTAACCACCCCCCCCCCCAGAGCCTGCCGCTGTCAAAGGCTCAATTAATTCCCCACTGCCCAGGAGGGGACCGGCCCAGACCCTCCTTCCTAAACTCGAGGTTGGCCTACCCGACCTCAGCCCCGGGAGGGAGAAAGCGAACTGCCCAGGGGACGTACGTGGTGGGAGGGCCCGAAACGGTAGCCTTCAGGGGAGCCCTGCGGATGCGGGGAATCTCTGCCAGGGGAGGGGGCGGCGCTGACGGGCAGGCGGTTCCCGGTAGGGTCCAGCTTTCCCGGGCCATTGAAATTGAGAAGGGGATCATGAGGCTGCTCTGATCCCAGGGGACGTGCCGCCCCTATGCCCTGCTCGGCTTGAGTTGGACCGCGCCAGGGGCAGCAGGGGGACAGGATAGCGCAGGGCTGGATCTCCCCGCGCCGGCCACGGGGATCCCGGACGTGGCACCCCAACCACGGGCTGAGCGGACCCTGAGAGCTCAGCCCGGCCCCTGCTCGCCCGGGCCCCGGACTCACCGGCCTAGCGGAGACAGGACCCTGGCGTAGCCGCAGCGCCCCGGGCTCGGCCCGGCCCGGCCCGCCGGCGGGAGGCAGCTCCACGCCTCCGCCTCCTCGGCCCGCCCCGCTCCCGCCCCTCCCGCACTCTTTCCACAGGAAATGATTAACTCGGTCCGCGGCGCGTTCCCATGGCAACCGGCTCCGACCCCGGCGGGGGGGCAGCGCGCGCTCCCGCACACACTCACACTCACACGCGGGGCCGCCCACTCCGCTCAGACCTTCCCGCTAGGTCTCTCCACGCCCCGCACACGCCCGCGCACACGTGCTCACTTATCCCTGGCGCACACGCACCGTCATTCGTGCTCACACACAGTACACATGGCTCTCACATGTTTGCACACACACTCTAGTGAGTCCACACGAAAGCATTCATGTTCTCACACACATTCCCGTGTTCATTCCTACATGCATGCTTTTGCTTTTAAACTTACACTTTCATACGCACCTTTTCAAATCCTAATACAAAACTTTCACACGCACGCAATGCACCGGTTACTACTCACACACGCTTCTCACAAGTGCTCCCTCACACGCTCTTGCGAACTCTAGTACACGTTTTCTTGATCTTCTGCATATGCCCTTACACACTAGCTAGTACACGTGCACACTTTCACATTCTCACACAATTTATACCTGCACTCACATTCTTGTATGACGCTTACTTTCCTATAAATGCTGCACACATTTCTTAGTACACACACCACTTGCACTCACACACATGTTCTCACATACTCTCTGACACGGTCTCTCAACTCCAGCCTACACTTTATTTTAAACCCCAGTACATGCTTTCACGCACGCTCTAGTTAGCACACACACTGTCACACATTAGCACACAGGTTTTCACACACATGTTCTCACTAGCTCTAGTAGGAGCACACAGGGCAGGGTGCCTCCACAGCTGGGGCACCACCTGCTGCCCCTTGCTCCCCTGACCACTCTCTCCCCCACCACGCACACACCCTTGCTCAATAAATTAACGTCTTCCCAGCAGGAAAGCTGTTCGGGATTTTTTAAGGTAAAATATCCCTTTAAGCTCCAGTGAAAACACATTCAGAATGCAGAAGCTCCCAGGGTAGCCCCAGAAGGCGCTCCTCATAGGATGCCCTAGAAGAAGCCTGGGGGAGGCCAGAGAGCCGCCAGCCAAGGAGAGAGAGCTGACCCAGAGGAGCCACTCTGTTCTTTGTCTCCCAAACAGAGGCAGCATTTTACTCCAGAGTCAGCAGCAATGTCCCCACTCCAGGGTGCGGTGCGGAAGGAGAGAGAAAAGAAACTCAGAAGCCAGCTCAGTGCAGGCTGATGTTTCCACAGATAATCTGAGGAGGGTGGGCACTGGGCCCCGTCCTGCTCAACAAGAGATGATGGCGGAGGAGCAAAGAGGGGACTGGAAGAGGGCGTGCAACTCCAGGTGGGTTCTGTCTCCCGCTGCTGCACAGGGGCTGGGCTGGTGGTAAAGAATCTCAGCCACAGACAGAGCCCAATTTCTGGGCCTCAGATTGTTCTGGATGCCAGACCAGGGTGCTTACAATTCCCCTCCTGGAAGTGGGCTCGTGTGTGTTTTATTTTCTAACTGAGATGTCAGAGTGAAGGCCCAGTAGAGGATGAATGTCACCCTCCTGGAATGGTTCCCTGGAGAGTTAGATTTCTAGCTAAGAACCTGGGATAACCGTTCCAATGGGAGAACAGGCCATAATTTGAGAGTTACCTTCTCTGAATCCCATCCCCTCCTGCCCTCCAGACAGCAGTGGTCCCAGAACTGCAAGGTTGGATAAGGGCTAAATTTCTCTAGATTCCTGACCAAGTATCTCCCTTTGTTATGTCCCTAGCATTTGATTGGGGCAGTGGGGTGGGGGTCGAGAGAAATCTATCTTTAAAGTCCTGGTGTAGAACCAGAAGCCTTTTCTTACTTGCAGCTGGTATGTTGACATTAACTGCAGGTTCCTTCTGACAAAGCCAAAGAGAGTTTTAAATTAATAATAACATTTATTGTTCTTTTTCTTTGATCGCAAAAGTAATAGATGTTCATTGTAACCATAATCCCACCCACTAGAGACAAATGCTGACGACAGTTTAATAAAGTCTTTTTCCCCCCTCTTTGCACATAATAGCTACCATTTATCCTCAGCTAACACTGTGCCAGGCACTGCGCTGAGCTCTTTAAAAAACAAGATCCTGTTAAACCCTGAACACCCTGTAAGGGGGATACCATCATATCCTTCATTTTCAGGAGGAAGTTGAAAGTTCATTCACAAACCCAGTGTGTGCTGAAGCTGAGATATGATCCCAGTGGGGCTGTGTGTGTAGCACATATAGTATTATCATACATATATATACAACATACATATCAAACATATAGTACTATCATACATATATAGGTGTAAGAATTTATTAAGTTCAAAGCACCTATGAAGGAAAGAGAAAATTGAGACATTTGAGGAAGAATTTTTCTGAATTCCAGCAAAGCTCTGACTTAAGTGCAAAACTGAATTGCTTCATGACTGTTGGAATTTAAGATTGCACAATGCCACCAGGAACTACATACCAAAGAGTTCAAAGTCACTTCTATCCCAGAAACTTCACTGATGGTTTGATATGGAGGCTGCCAACTCTCCCTGGTCACAGAAAGGTGGAAGATTTGCCAGGACCTCCGTGGTGAGGTCCTGAACCCAGGAGTGAGGACTTGGGTTTAGCCTTTGGCCTTGACCTCCTGACTACCTCCTGGAAGAGGCATAGGTGTCCCAGAGAGGGCCACGAAAATGTACTGGCCAGAACACAGCAGACCCATATCTACATCTACCCCATCCCCCAGGCAGCGGGGAGCAGCGCCATTTTTGTTCAAAGAGCTTGAAACCCCGTAACTCTCAGGCATCTACCCAAGAGGTAACCAAGGGCCCGAGAGTTCTGCACAGAGGGCAGCAAACAGGGGGCAAATAACAAGCAGACTATGTTTGCTCCGTTTCTCATAGCAACCCAGAATAAAACACCCAGAAGATGTACATGATTTTCCAGTTTTAATGACTCAGGTTGAGAGTGGATCACCTCTAGGCCTTTACAATGCTGTTCTCCCTGCCCATGAGGCCTCTCCACTCACCTCACTCCCTTCTGCCTCCACCCACCTTTACCTGGCTGGGTCTTACTTGTCCTTGAGTCCTTCAAGCCTAGAGGGTCACCCTCCTTGACCCTCCCAGGCACCACAATCCCCTGACTGCTCCCACCACCCCTGCAGCAGCCCCTACTCTGGATTGTAATGGCCCTGCCTGTCTACACCATCATCTCCTTGAGGGCAGAGCTCTTTCCTGACTTGATCACAGGGAAAGCCTCTGCCACAGACTCAGCTCCTACAGGCACGAGGTGCCTACATCCCATCAGTTTTCACATATAATTCAGAGGGGAAGAACAGGGTGCATTAAGCACACCCAAACAGACTTCCTTCCCTTGTAAATTAATGATTATGCTTATCAAAAGGAAATAAGTGAAAGGATCCTTAAGGAGCTATTTCACTGTGGTCGGTAAGGAGCACCCTACAGCTCTGAAAAGTGTGGATTGGTGCAAGATTCTGGGTAATAAACAGTGTGTTGAAGTCAGAGAATACATCTTGGACTGAGTCACATAGTAAGTGATCCTGACTCAATTAACTGCTGTTTTGAAGCCACATTTTCCAATAGCCCTGAAACAGCACATCATGGAGAGCAGAAGAGCAGCGAGGATCCCAGGAGGAGACGGGTGGGGCTCTGCTCCCAGTCCTGCGAGCATGAGTTTGACTCACCATCTGCGGCAGGACACGGACCCCCGACCTCTGAGAATATTGGAGGGCTGGCTCTTGGCTCACACCTGCCAGCTCTGAGGGAGCCACACTTCTCAGTGGACATAAAGGGGTGGAGTCTTGGGGGACCCCGGGCTGGACTGTAACTCCTGTCTCCTCTGCTACAGACCCAGCTCCCATAGGCACTAGGTGCCCGATAGATATTAGAATGAATGATACCTTTCTCTCCCCTCTCCCCTTCCTGCTCCCTCTGTGCCCTCCCCATCACTGTCCAAATGACCTTCTTTCTAAGTTGTGTTAGCAGGGAAAACAGTCCTCCCATTTCCAGAGGTCTCTGCAGGGAACCCAGGAAACCCTCTCCTCAATAAAACCACCTTGCTCTAAAATCTCTAGACAGCAACTTTCCCTTTCCTCATGGGCCAGGGAGATTGGGTGCTTCCAGGCTCCCAGGTGAGGGCAACCTGAAACCTCTTGATGACCTGAGGAAGAATTTGGCAGAGACATCCTCTCCTAGCATTCCAAGGTGGAAAGCAAACAGAGGACTTTTTTTTTCTCTCCTTATCATTTCCTGCAGTCTGAAAAATGAGAAGAATGCAAACACTGAGGAGTTATGTACTTAAGCACCAGGTAATAAAAATATTTAGGAAGGAGGGCTCTGGGAGATGAGCCCCGCCCCCGGCTCCTCTGAGTCAACCCTTCCCTCCGATCTTCCAGAAGCCTGGGCTCCCTCTCCCAAAAGCTCCCTCCCTGGCTTCTCTTCTTGTTCCTAAATCATTCCATCTCCTTGTTCTAAGCCAAGACATGTATTATTAACATCATTCCCACTTTATTTCAACTTCTCCATTTATTTTTCCCCATCTGCTGCAAATTCTAGATGGCTGTTTTATTTTTTTAACTTTAATTTTTTTTCTGCACAAATGTAATAGGAACCAAGAGAGGAAAAAGCACCAGCCCCCCTAAATCCCACCACCCTTCATTTATTGTCACTGGCCCAGATTTTCTCTGATATTTGACCTTGAACAGACATTATTTCTGTATTAAGGGGAGATAGGCTAGAGCAGTAGTTAAAACTGAGTTTGGGGGCCACGTGGTCCTGGGTTTGAACCCTGGCTCAGTCACTTCCTCCTGGGACCGTGACAATGGGGGTAGCACTAGCACCTAACTCACTGCATTGTCGTGAGAAGTAAACAAGAGCAAACACATAACACCCAGAGCCCAGCATCTGACGCACCAGCTGTCGTTACAGTGGGAGGCAGATCGTGGGTACAGCGTTCTCCTCTGCCTTTTTCTCACTTTAAATCATATAATAAGCATTCTCCAAGTTACTTTTTCCTACTAAGGCCTGCTCTTTTCTGAACTGCAGGCCCCAGACTAAGGATGACGCCCAGATCCAACTCAGCATTGGGGTCCCAGTGCCCCCTAAGGACCCCCTGGACTCACTGGATGAAACACCCAGCACCCTGTACAAATGACAGAAAAGAATAAACATTTTAAATGGCTGTATAATATTCCTCTGAACAGCCCTGCCCAATTCCAGGGGTTCAGATATGTGAATAGATCCCATCTTTTCACGTTTATAAACAGCATTGTTGAGACATCTCCTACACACACGCAGGCTGTTCATTCCCTGGGGAACGGGTGGGAGACCAGGGGAGAGTGGGATGGTTAATTTCATAAAAACCTGAGTAAGGAGCCTGAATATTTCTTTCTTTTTTTTTTTTTTAACACTTTCTAAACATGTTGCCAGATTGCCATCAGAAGGGCTATACCAAATTTACACTTTACACTGTCGTTGGCAGCATTTTTGACAAGAACTACTTTTTGCACTCATTTACAGTTTTTCTCTTGGATCTGGAATTCTTACCCCGGCTGGTTCCCCTGTGAGGCATGAGGCATATAAAAGTCTGAGTGATGGCTGTCAAGGGAGGAGAGAGTCTGGCCCTTTGCTGTGTTTCTGTCGGCTGGGCTGGGCCGGGCTGAGTGCTGAGTCAGTGCACCCCCTCCCTACCTGCTCTTCAGGCCCCCAGACACCTTCCCAGGTGGGTTTGGGAACATCTCACAACCCTAGAAGATCCTGTTCAGGCAGCCATCAGCAACATTAAGGGTATCTCTGCTTTGACACCAGCCTCCAACTTCATTCTGGCTTCTTGCAACAAGTCAGTCAGCCACTCCTGGAAAGAAAATCCCTCAAGAGCCCTTGGCACCTACAATTAGCTTTCCATTCCTGGGGGGTTAGAGGGGGTGCACAGAGGCAGCAGTCAGGTAAGGGAAGCCACGTGTTCCCCAGAACCGTAGCTGTGGCGCCTGACCACCCCTCCAGTCTCTTAGAAGCACCAGCATTGCTCCCTCAGGTTCTGCAGCAGCACCACAGCCTCTCCCCCTGACTCTGGTCCTTCTCCTCCGGGGGTGGCCCTTGTTTGCAAACAGTCATGGGAAGTTTTGACGCTGCTGATTAACCAGACTCCCACAGATCTGGGTTGTTAGTCATCATGACAAGTCTCAACCTTCCGCCCGCCCTGCCGACATTGCCAGCTTCCAGTGGATGGGACAGAGTGACTAGGAGCTTGCTAGTTTCAGTAGTTTCCATCATCATCTGCACAGTGGAGGAGGACTGCCACCCATCCCAAATAGCTGGAGTGTGTAGCACCTGGAATGCCAGGGTGGGAATTTAATCTAGTTAGATTCAGCTTGCTTCTGCTGAGGGATAACCATGTGCCAAGCACTGGGCTAAACTCTTTACATAGAGGAGTGCCTTCAAGTTCATCTAATCCTCACAACATGTGTGGTGGGTCTTATAATTCCCATTTTAAAGATGGAATAACTGAAGCCCTATGTTATAAGAGTGGCTGGGCCCAGGAATGAGCTATAGGAAGGCAGCTGGGAGTACTGGAAAAAGCGGGTACTCCAGGCCTAGAGCTGTGTTCCTTGGACAGATCTCTCCCCCACTCTGAGTCTTATATCCTTCTCTGGGTAAATGAGGGTGGGTTGGTGACCTTGCCAGCACTGAAACCATGAGGGGGTGAGTGGGCAAATTGGAAGGAATGACTGTGTGATCCTGAGGTTCTGCTCCCTGAAGTCCTGGTCAAGTGAAGGGTAATTCCAGCTCTGCACCTGGGGCTGTGGCTTCACTATTTCCAGTTGCTTCACAAAAGGATGCCAGCAGAAGAAAGGAGATGAGTGATTGCCAGCAGCTGGAGGTGGGGGAGAATGGGGAGTGACTGCTAATGGGGTTTCTTTTCTGGGTAATGAAATGTTCTAAAATTAGATTATGGGGATAGGTGCATAATTCTGCAAATATACTAATAACCATGGAATTGTACACTTTAAATGGGTGAATTTTATTGTATGTTAATTACATTTCAATAAAGCTGTTTAAGAGAGAAAGGGAGGAAGGAAGGAGGGAGGGAAGAAGAGAAGGTAGGAGGGAAGGAAAGGAAAGAGGGAGGGAGGGAGGGAGACTGCACAGAGGTTGGGCCAGAGCTGTCTTTGAGATTTGCCTCCTGGGAGTGGGGCCCTCACACCCAGCCCCTCCACAGTCACCCCTCCTCCAAGCACCTAGAGCCTGCGAAAGGTGTGTGTGAGGACATCCAAATGGTAGGTGATGGCTCCAGATTCTAACCAGAAGTGATGGGTGCCCCTGACCTCCTCGAGACTGAAGGAGCCATGAATCAAAAGAGCAGGTGTGGGCCTGGAGGCAGTGGGGGTAGGGTGGGGAAGGGGAGGGCATAGCAAGAAGGTGGATGGAGGCCAAAGCAGGGGGAGTGTCAAGGAGGAGACCCTGAGAGTCAGGGCGAGATGTAGCTCTGATAGGGAGGCCCAGGAAACAGAGAGCCTGGGCTGGCCAGGGGCTCTCTTGGTTGCCTGGAAACATGGCGGCCCTCAAGAAAGTGTGCATAGGAGGTACCTGCTGCCCCTGAGGGCCCTTCAAACCAGTACAGTCATATTCTGCTTGGCACAAGTTGGGTTCACAGACAGATGCAGCCATCCTAGCGGCAACATCAACCTAGACTTGACCCCAAACCAAGTGCACAGGTGCAGGGCATCCAGAATGAGGGCAACATTGCCCAGTAAGAGTCAGGCGCTCACTCCACTTCTGCTGTTAGGGCAACTTACTGCTGACAGAGGAGACTCGCAGAGGGTCTTAGAGGCACAGCTTCCCTGTCTAAATCTCTAAAAGCAGAGCCCAGAAAGCACCTCTCCCCAAACAGAGCACCCCTGTCCATGCAGGCACATCCTCTTTATGCCGACTTCTTTGGGCAAATGGCAGTGGACGACCCAGCCATGAGGGAACAAAGGAAGCTTCATCTTGGAGCCTGTAGCCATCTCCGAGAGTCCCAGCCCTGGGGTCAAGTCCACGTGCCTGGCAGCCAGACTGGCGGAGGCGGAGGGGATATACCCTGGCGCTGAGCTGAGGACACCTGCCTTATTCCTCCTGCCCTGGGGTGCATGTGCTGCTGTTGGCCCCGCTCTGTAGATGTGACCCCAAGCAGGCTGGCTCCAGAGCCCAGGTTTCCAACCACTGTACCACACAGCCTGTCCAGGGTACAGTCCATGGGGTCTGGTCCTTGTCACCGTGTGCCAATCCTCTGCATGCATTCAAGGCTTTACATCATCTGTCTGTAGCCAACCTGCCAGGCCTTTTCCCCTACTTCTCCACCCAAGGCATCCCCTCTGTTCTCTGACTTTACCATGTGTCCATGCCTCCCCACCTTTATACGTGACAGTTTCCTCCATTCACCTAGTGAGGTCCAATGGAAATATTACCCCCTCCCTGGGACCTTCCTGGCACTGCCCAGAGTGCCCCCAGGACCATCTGCCCTTCCCTTAGCTCATGCAGCACACTGAATTGGAGCTTGTCAATCCAGTCTCCTCCATCACACTGGAACTCTCTGATTCAGGCTCCCATGCTGTGTGACCTTGGGTAAGGCACTTAACCTCTCTGAGCCTAATGTCCTCATAAGTGGCTGCTCTAATAATAATAGTTATTATTATTATGGGTATTATTCACTATGCACTTACTGTGTGCCAGGCATTATGGGCTAAGTACTTTAAGTGCAAGATCTCATTCAATCCTCGCAGCACCTTAGGAGGTAGGTATTATTCTTATTCCTTGTTATAGGTAAAGAAACTATCACTTTTGTTAGGACTACCACCATTATCATTGCTGTTATTCTTTCTTCTGCCATAAAGCCTAGCATGCAGCAGGTACTCAAATTCTGTTTGTTAAAGTCAAGTCTGGATGAAAATAGGAGGTAACTTGGATAGAGTTCCAGAAAGAGAGCCCTGCGCACGCTCCAGAATGTTCAGGCCTAGCCCTGTCCTGGCTGGGATGATACCATCTCTAGAGCCTGACACTGGCAGATAGTTGAGGCTGGGGACCTGGGGTGGCCTGCTTTTGCTTCTCCCATCAGCCCTGTCTTTACCCACAGAAACAGACTCTGCCTAAACCAGCCCTGTAATGCTCAGAGCCCCACAGTGAACAGGCCTCCTGGGAAAATGGTGATCAAGGCTCTGGGGGATCCTGGGTGGTTGACTTAGGGATAGAATTCGTGCACATTTGTAATCAGAATAGCTTCAGAATTGGCTTTGCCAAAGATGCAGAGTGCCCGGGGTCTCCATGCTCCAAACTCCATTTGCCCAGTGTTTTCTAGGAAGCCTCCCACCCCAAACATTTCCCAGAAGCCCCAGGGGCTGCTTGCAAGGTTCTTTGCCTATCACTCCCACTGGCTTATCTGGGACTACATCAGCATCTGGCCTGACAGTTCAACCAGGATATCCTCCAAGACCAGTGCACATACCTGAGCCCCCATCACCAGGGAGGCTGGCTGGAGATGCCCTAAAATAGATGCTGCACCTAATGTCAGAAACATAGGCTCTGAAAGTGAAAGTGAGGGCACATCCCTCCTGAGACACACTCCACTCAGGGCATTGGAAGAAGGGGAAAAACGTCTACTGCCTCCGTGATGCCCACCCCTGGCTTGTGCCGTGGCGAAGATGCCTGAGTTCATGGCATCACAGTGTTCTTCTGACTCACCACCAACACCTCCAAGACCCCAGACCCCTTTCCTTGCCACTGTCCCACCCGGGCACACATGCATTGCTTGGTGCCTGGATTAAGTCTGTACCGTGTGGTGAGCTCTGCCCTAGGGGATCCAGTGTCCAATGAACCCAGCTGGGCTGTCCCTGCCCAGCAGATGGGCTTTTCCATCCTTGAACTTCAGCTGGGGTAGTCAGGAGTTCTGTCCCTTTTCCCCCTGCGGCCTCCTCAGCTCTGATGTAAATTAGGGGACATAAACAGGAAAGGATGTGGTCAAAGCCTCCCACCATTCCACGTGCTGCTTGAAGTCATTCAACAAATGTGCCTCGTGCTGTTGCGCCAAGGGAAGGGAGGACACCTCTGCTTCTGATACCTCCTCGAGGCCTCAAAACATCCCCACTTACAGGAGAGGAAACAGAGGCCCTAAAGCATACTGTGGTCAGTCCAAGGGAAGTGCCAGAACCAGGTATTCTGAGGTTACTTCTCTGCACTGCCCACTCTTCCCTGAAACCCAAACATTGACACCGCTTGCCCCAAACCCAGAAGCCATGACAGGCCCCCGAGGAAGGCAGGAAATGGAGTCAGATCTGTCTTCAAGGGTCTAAAGGATCCCAGAGGCCTGTGTCTCCCTGCCTTCCCGCTGAGGAAGTCCTGGGAAGACCCACCTCCGGTTGCTGAGCAGGAGCTGGGCAGAAGGCGAGGGCTCTGCCTGCCACAGGGGACACTCTGGGCTCAGAACTGCCAAAGTGAGTCACAGCCAACGTTCCTCGTCTACCAGTTACAAAACCACAACGAGCTGTGGAGTGACAGCTGGCTGCCCGAGTGTCGGAGGAATGTTGTTGCCAGACAGGTTGATGAGGCCTCTGCCGAGACGGGCTCCAGAAACCAGGCTGGGGCTGTTGCTACACCGGGCGGCTCCCGGGAGGCCAAGGCCACAACAGGGGCAGCCACCACCCCTCCCACAACAAGGGCTCACGGAGACTTACCCCCAACCTCAACATAACCCCCCTAGATTCGTGGGAGCCAGTCACTGCCCCAGGGGCAGCCACCCCATCCAGGCAAGCTCACAGAGATCACGGCTGGGGCAGCCAGCCCACCTCACCCCCACAAGGTCTGAGGTGGGGAGACTGCAGGGACTTCCCCCAACCAAGTCTGTAGCCATGACAACCTACCTTGAACCATTAATAAAGATAATTGCAGGTATGATAACAATAATAATAATGGTTAACCTTTCAACAGTGCTTCTTATACGTCAGGAACCACACTGGGCACTTTTTCTAGATCTGTGCAAGTATTAGTTTCCTGTGGCTGCTCTAACATAGTGACCACAAACTGGGTGGCTTAAACACAGGAGTTTACTTTCTCCTAGTTCTGGAAGCTAGAGGTGAGAATTTGGGGTGGTGGCACAGCCACACTCCCTCCGAAGGCTCTAGGGAAGAATCTTTGCCTCTTTCAGCTTTTGGTGGTTGCTGGCAATCCTAGGTGTTCCTTGGCTCACCGAGTATTCCAATCTCTCTCTCCGTCTTCACATGACGTTCTCCTCTCTGTATGTCTGAGTAAATTTTCCTCTTCTTATAAGGACATTCATTGTATTGGATTGAGGCCCACTCTAATCCAGTATGACCTCTTCTTAATTTGATTGCCTCTGCGATGACTCTATTTCCAAACAACGTCACATTCACAGGTTCCAAATGAACATGAATTTGTAGGAGACATTAGTCAACATGCTATAGCACATGTAATCTTCCCTGATACTGCTCTTATCCCCATCTTACAGATAACAAAACTGAGGTTCAGAGAGGGTAAGCAACTTGCCTTAGGTCACACAGCTGGGAGTGGAACCCTAACCCTAACCCTGTCTCTCTCTGATTCTAGAACCCACACTATATTGTCCCAAGCATCATCCTCATCACCATCTTCTCACAGAGTCCAACAGTTCAATGTTCACAAAGCTTTTCCTGGCCATCGTCACATCTTCTTGTCACCAGAACCTTGAGGGGCCCAGCTTGCAATTTACAAAGAAACAGAGACTCTATTAATTAAGCTGGCCATGGTCACACAGCTAAAGAGCAGAAGTCTTTTGAACCCAGGCCCAGTATGCTCCACAATGCAGGTTCTAAATAGGGGTCTAATCGGAACATTCCAGGGCTTTGTCAAGTCAAATGAGGCTACTTCCCCAGTGTGATCAATGGCTGCACTGTGTTTACTGATAACACACATTGGCTACACCTGCCAAGCTCATAAATCTGCAGCTTAAAATCACCTCCTCAGGTTTCAGACCCTTGTCCAAGACTGTTCTCTGCCAGCAGCAAGGCCAACTGTTTGAGCGGTTATGAAGCAGAGAAAAACCAGGTCAATAATCCATGAGGGCCCTCACACTCACATCTGAGCCACAGAGCCTGGGCCGTGGCAAGAGATGTAATGGGCACCCATTCGTCCCGTTGCCAAGGACTTCATCTTGTTTCCTGCTGAACCAGCACCTAGCACAGTGCCTCACTCATAGTAGGTACCCAGTGGATACTTTTTGTTGAATGAATAAAGGAATAAATTCACCAGAAATATGGAGTCATAGATGGACCACCCAGAGAACGACTAGGAACAGACTGGGCCTGCAGCTGTGATGGGAAGAGCAGCCCAAGAGCAAGACCCGAGTGGAAGCTGCTGGGGAAATCCTGGGAGAGAAGAAGTGTGTGAGCCATGAGGGGCCATCCTGGCTGCAAACAAGGGCAGAAATGCACAGAAAGGAGGTTGTTTTCTCAAGAGCAGTGCAGACAGGACTCATGGCCAACCAGCTGGCACATGAGACCATGCAGAGGCTGGTAAGAGCTTAAGAGCGATTTGTCAGGATGACAAGCAAAAGGTAGGCCCCAAGACATCCTACATCTATTCACTCATTCATTCATAAGTATCAAATGCCTACTATGTGCAGTGAGTGAGGAGGGATGTTCTGGAAGGCAGGGAGAGTGGGGTCAGAATAAAGGAGGTAGGGGCTGCCTGGGACTGCTGGGCCTTAAGCCAAGAGGACTTCCTGGAGGAGGGTGACAGACCCTGTGAGAGCATGCTCTACCTCGGGCTGCAGCTCTGGGCAGGGGCAGAGGCAGAAAGGGGAGCCAGGTGACTCTGCTGCTTCAGCTACAGCCACAGAGACCAGACCAGAGGGGGTTCCTTAGTTCATATCCTGCTCCAACCCATAATAGGAACTCAGGTCAGAGGACAGGGGTTTTTTGACTCAAAGGTGGACTTTCACCCCATAGTCCTCTGTACCCATTTGCTTGCAATCTCAAGGCTCTGAAGGTTAATTGATCCCTCGTTTCTCGTAGGCCTGGGGAAAGTCCAAGGGTCAGCTATCTTATCTCGATAAGTGTATGGGGCAGTGCTGGACAGGGGATGGCTGAGGACCTTGACAACAGTTTGCTGACTTTGGAGTTCCAGAAGTTAAAAGAAACAACACCTGCAAAGAAAACTCCCCAGGGCACAGTGATGCAGCTGTTAGGAGCATGGGCTCTGTGGTTAAAATCTGAGCCCACGTCTCCTTGGCTAAACCACCCAAGGCAAGTCCCTTAACCTCTCTGAGCCTGTTTCACTCGTGTGCAAAATAAGCATAATCCTGTGACTTGTCCTTCAAAGGGTGGTTGAAGAGATGAACGAGACAATGCACTAAAGAGCCTGGTACACAGTGGGTACTCATCCATGGTAGCACTTTGTAGAGGCCAGTTATGTGCCCGGCGCTGCCAGAGGGTCCATCATGCTACAAAATAACTGGCCTATCCTCTTCAAAAATGTCAACATCATGACATGCAAAGAAAAAACTCAGGAACTGTTGCAGGTGGAAGACTAAAGACACATTACAACTCAAGGCAACACCTGGGCTTGCATTTCCGTTCACCATAAAGGGCGTTATGGGGACGGCCCCAATACTACTGAAGATTAGACAGCAGTGTGGTTTCAGCCTTAGGTTGCTGATTGTGATCATTGTACAGAGGTTATAATTTCTTGTTTTACTGAAGTATTTAGGGGTAAAAAGGCATTGTGTCTGCAACTTCAGAGAGAGAGAGAAAAGAAGAAAACAACTGTAAAATGTTTACACTTGGGCTATCTAAGTGGAGGATATCTGGGAACTGTATTATTCTTTCAACTTTTCTGTAAAGTCTGTACTTCTGAAAGGAAGAAAATACAATGCATACCTTTGCCCATGAAAGGATGTGGAGAGTCCTGGCATGTTTTGCTGGTGGCAGGCTCCCAGGAGGGTCATCAGCCATCCAGGTTTGCCCGGACTGCCCAGTTTCAGCACCAAATTCGCAAATCCCAGGAAGTCCCTCAGTCCTGGGTAGACCGGGATGGTGGGTCGCCCTACTTCCAGGTGAACCTTGTGGATGAACACTGTGGATGCACAATGCTCCTCTGTGGGTCCGGTGAGCCTCCCTGCCGTGGCGGGGGCCCTGAGGCTGCATCTTCAGCCGGGGACAGGTTTGTCGTGAGTGGGCAGAGTGCAGGCTGGACACCTCATCCACCCAACAAGGGCCAAGCTGGCAACTTACTAGCAAAGTAAGGTGTTCTCAGAGGACAAGATTTCAAAGCAGCCAAGTAGCTCTTTGCCCTGAGGCCCCAAGATGGAATGAAGCAGATGGCGAGGCCAGCCACACCCCATAGACACTTCTCGACCAGTTGCTCACTCGGCCTCAGGCAAATAATTAGCCCGCATCTGAAGCATACTCAGCTATCACTGTGACCAGAATTCAATGTGCGAAGGATGGATGGATACCAGGCCTCTAGACCTGTCAACAAGGTACTTCATGGCCGCGGAATGTGACCTAGAGCACAGCTCACCCAGCCCAGCCTGCCTGGCAGGTTGACGGCTGCCCCAGGCAGCCGTGGACCATCCAGGCTGCTCGGCCACAATGACCTCCCGGAGGACTTCCCTCCCAGGTGAGGAGGGGCGAAGGCACCTCTGTAAGTTCTGACGAGTCACTGCCCAGTCCTGCCCCCACACCGTCCCTCCCCAACAGATGTCGAGGGTCTGTGCTGTAGCTCCCCAGCCTCGAAGGGCCCTGAGGAGGGCAATGGGGCCTTGAGCTCCAGCCATGAAAGCGCTAGATGCCGTGATTACCAGGACAGCAGCTTGCACGTGGCAGGCAGTCAAACACCCTGCAAGGAGGGCACCACCCCACTGAACTCCCACGGCCACTGCCGGCCAGCTGTGAGTCAGCCTTTGACCTCGGCCACCTTAATTTAGAGGAGCAGCAGCTGCCCACCCAAATTAGCTGCCCCTTGTTCAGCCTTTGTTCTACTGTTCGCATGGCTGTCTACTCAGGTTTCTTTTGAAAGTAAAGTCGGCATGTTGCCCTGTAGGGTTGTTTTCTTGTTTGACTGTATTTACGCCAGCTGAGCTCAAACTTCAAAATTCTATACCCACATTCACTTCCTCTGAGATGATGATTGTGACCATGGCTGGTGGATCCTTCCAAGAAACAGTCCCCCGTATAAGCTCATGCTAAGAAGTGCCCAGTTACCCTACAAATGTTAGTAAGCACGTACACTGTTCAGCACTTTGCTTTTCTCACTTCCCCCTCTTGGAGAGCCCTCCATGTCACACACAGATCCCTGCCCTGCCGTTATGTATCTTCTCCCAAAGGGTGAACGGACCCAACTGATTTAACTGTCTCTGTTGATGAATAATTGAGTTATTTCTAGTCTTTTGCCACAAACAGTGCTTCTGAAAACATCTTTGTCCCTGGATATTTGCTGTCACTTACAAGCAGTCTTAGATATTCCTAGAAGTGGAATGGCTAGCATTAACATTTTTAATTTTGGGGTAGGGTCCACCGACCCCTTTGAGAATCTAATGAAAAATTAAAAAAAATCCTCTCTCCAGAAGAAAAAACCTATGCAATTATTTTGCATTCATTTCCTGGAGGGAGACACATTTCTGGAGGGATGCCACATTAAGAAGTCATTGTATAGGGGGAAAAATATCTGTAAGAAAATTGCATCTGACCATCACTTCTGTGTGTATGTGTACAGACTCAGTCATTATACAGGAAGCAACCAATCTGTTCCGCTGACAGTTATAGAAACAGCGAGCAGAGTTCAGGTCAGACTCCTTACCATGCTGTCCACCAGGGTACATACCTCTCGCAGTCTTCATGCTCCTTGACCTCAGCCCCCCAGAACACGGCTGTGGAGCAGGTGTGCTGGGCTGGAGCTGCTCCTCCCAGCTGCTGCTAAGACGCAGGGGCCCCGGGGCCTGCAGACCCTGCTTGCAGCTGCCGTCTCGTGAAACCAGACCCTGAACCAGGAAGGCTCCAGAGCTCACACTCTCTGCTAGGTATTAATATTTTATGCCAGCAGCCAGTGAGGACTCCGGTTAACAAAAGTCACTCCAGGAAAGCACTGTACAGAGGGCACCAACTCCATCATCTCTCATTCAGGGTTCACATAGGATAAACGGAATCCACTGGAGAAAAGCTAAAAGGAAACAGAGCTGGGAACAGCCTGTGGCTGGTCAGAGCCTGGCTTCAATGGGCTCAGGTCTGTGTTTGGGGCCCTCAGGAGCCAGGAGCTTCCCTTGGGCCATGGCCACATGCTGGTGCCCAGCTGGCTGTAAGTCCGAAGGCACTGCCCACAATGAGGACATGTCAAGAGCTGAAGCCAGAGAGCCCAGGGCCCCGGTTGACAGTCTCCCAGGCCACTCAACTGTCGGAACTTCACACAAGGCCATTTCTGTAAATCTGAAGCAGAGCCGAAGAGCTGCCTGGTGCCTGACTTGGAGGAGACGCTTCACACCTGTTATCCCTCCCCTCCTTCCCCCTTTCCCTCAAAGTTCCTGGAGCTCAAACCCTCTGCAGAGCCTCATGCTGCCCATCCTACATGTCCTGGGGATCTTCAGGACCACAGCCTCCCTGGTACATGGCCATTTCCTAAGGCCAAGGAAAATTCATCAGTTGGGGTCTTAGCAACCAGGAGGCCACAGATGGTCAGAAACTCCCCTACGCTCCCTGAGCAACAAACCTTCCAGTGAGTGGGTGGTTTGGAGAGGAAGGAACTGAAAACTCTCATTTCCAGAAGCTCATTTAAGTTCTAGAAGGGTCCCTCCTGAAGGCTAAAGCCATTTTGTCATCTGTGGCTTGGCTACTGAGGAAAAAATACCTAATGTCTACTGAGCGCTCACTGCATACCAGGCCGCAGCGTCAGCATTTTCAGACGTGTTAACTTCGATTCCTGCAACAGCCCCTCGGGGTAAATCTAGGATGATCCCGCTGGGATCTGTAGCCCAGGCAGCCCTGCCGGGGACCCCCGGGAGCATTCCCCTGAGCAGCTTCCTGAAGAAGAAGGGAGGAGAGCAGTTCCAAGCCCCTCTCCTCCTGGCGATGGAGCCCACGTGTGCCTGTCATTGCTTTACCTGCCACCTTTGCAACTGCCCTGTGAGGTAAGAAGTGTGATGTCCCTTTCTCAGGTGAGGAAGCCGACCTGAAGCAACCTGTCCAGCAACTCAGTGGCACAGCCGGGATTCGGCCCTGAGCTGGGCTGTCATTAAAGGCCAGGCCCAAGGTCCCAGCAGCCCACGTGCAGACGTGACCTTGAGGAAACGGGCCAAGGGAGGGAAAGGCCTTTGCAACGTGGGCAGTGGGAGTGAGGTATGCGGCAGTCTTGTCTGCATCTTTGCCAAGATCTGCTTGTAACTGTCTCCCTGAAAAGACAGACTCGGGTAGGGCCCTAATGGCTCTGGGCTGGGGTCCGAGCCTGGTTTCTTATCCCAGCCCTGCACTGACAGAGCCAGTCCCTTCACAGGCCTGGGCAGAGGGCCGGCTCTGCTGACCCTCCTGGCCATGATGCTGTATGATGCAGAAGCGGGAAACAGGGCTGATGGCATAAACCCCCACCAAGACTGGCCTTGCAATACGGGGAGCCACTCAGCTCCCCTACAGCAAGCCCATCACCCCCCAGCAGACAGCAGTGACACAGCACCTCCACTGAGCGCTAACTAGATGTCAGGGGCTGGGGGCTACCTCTGTGCAAGCCACTGGCTGTAGATGAAAGCAGACACTGTCACCACACCCATTTTACAAATAAGCCTCAGGAAACCAAGGCTCAGGAAAATCAAACAACTTCTCAAGGTCACTACAAACCCAATAAACACAAGGCAAATGTATCCAGTAGGTACAGTAGACAAAGTGCCCAAGGCCTACAGGACTTTTAGGGGGCCATGAAAATATTTTAATTTCACTTAAAATCAGAGGGAAAAAAATTAAACATTTGGGATGGAAAAAAATGGTTTAATATGTAAGTAAATAAATAAATAAATATATATATATATATCCCTTCTGAAGGCCAGGACTATCAAAGAAACAGCCAGCTTCTCTGCCTGTGTCAGGGGAAAAGCAGCCATGGCCATCCCAGGAGCTGCAGGGTGCACCCGTCCCTGAGAGGGCCACCACCAGAATGGCCACTCAGCCATGGACACTCGCACCTTCCTGGCCACTATCCTTGCTGGGAAAGCCACGTGGGCTTAATTCCTGGCCACCAAGAAGCCACTGGAGCAGAGCAGTCACATTTCAGGGGCCGAATCATTCATGGGGAGAAAGTAAGGAAAAACGTGTGCCCGTGGAGGTGCCTGCCTGGGAGAAGCAGAAGAATGACAAATAATCCGGGAAAACATTCCAGCTTTGCTTTCTCACCGGAAAGAAAACAAATGGCCTGGACCATGGGAATTCTGTCTTTGAAAGACCTGGTATAGCCCAGGGACAGAGTAACACAGACCTGCCTCTGGGTCCCCACTCTGCCATTTAGTTTCCTGTGTGACCTTAAGAAAGTCACTTTTCCTTTCTGACTCTGTTTTCCCTTCTAGAAAATGGAATAATAACAACCCCCTCCTCCATACACACTCCAATAGCGTTACAGTGAGAATTGGTGGAAATAAAATGCTTTCTGTTGAAGAACTACAAAATACTGACTAAGGAAATTAAAGATGGCAAAGAAATGGAAAGATACCCCATGTTCTTGGATTGGAAGAATCAATATTGTTAAAATGGCCATACTACCCAAAGCAATCTAGAGATTTAATGGGATCCCTATCAAATTACCCAGGACATTTTTCACAGAACTAGAACAAATAATCCTAAAATTTATATGGAATCACAAAAGACATAGAATTGCCAAAGCAATACTGAAGAAAAAGAATGAAGCTGGAAGAATAACCCTCCCAGACTTCAGGTAATACTACAGAGCTACAGTAATCAACACAGCATGGTATTGGCACAAAAAAAGACATATGGATCAATGGAACAGAACAGAGAGCCCAGAAATAAACCCACGAACTTTTGGTCAATTAATCTTTGACAAAGGAGGTAAGAACATACAATGGAGTAAAGACAGTCTGTTCAGCAAATGGTATTGGGAAAACTGGAAGCTGCATATAAGAGAATGAAGCTAGAACACTCCCGCACTCCATACATAAAAATAAACTCAAAAGGGCTTAAAGACTTAAACATAAGACAAGACACTATAAACCTCTTAGAAGAAAACATAGGCAAAATATTATCTGACATATATCTCAGCAATGTTCTCCTAGGGCAGTCTACCAAGGCAATAGAAATAAAAGCCAAAATAAACAAATGGGACCTAATTAAACTTATAAGCAAAACAAAAAGACAACCTAAGGAATGGAAGAAAATATTTGCAAAATATGAGACCGACAAGGGCTTAATTTCCAGAATATATAAACAGTTCATACAACTTAATAACAAAAAAACAAACCACCCAATCCAAAAATGGGCAGAAGACCTAAGCAAGCAGTTTTCCAATGAAGACATGCAAATGGCCAATAGGCACATGAAAATATCCTCAATATCACTATCAGAGACGTGCAACTCAAAAAACTACAATGAGGTATCACCTCACACCAGTCAGAATGGCCATCCTTCCAAAGTTCACAAATGATAAATGTTGCAGAGGCTGTGGAGAAAAGGGAACCCTCCTACACTGTTGGTGGGAATGTAGTTTGGTGCAGCTGTGATGGAAAACTGTATGGAGATTCCTCAAAAGACTAAAAATGGACTTACCATAGGATCCAGCAATCCCACTCTTGGGCATATATCCAGAGGGAACCTTAATTCAAAAAGATACATGCACCCCAATGTTCATAGCAGCACTATTTACAATAGCCAAGACATGGAAACAACCTAAATGTCCATCCATGGATAACTGGATAAAGAAGATGTGGTATATTTATACAATGGAATACTTCTCAGCCATAAAAAATAACAAAATAATGCCATTTGCAACAACATGAATGTTCCTGGAGATTGTCATTCTAAGTGAAGCCAGAAAGAGAAAGAAAAATACCTTATGATATCACTTAATATGTGGAATCTTTAAAAAAAAAAAAAGAAAAGACAAATGAACTTATTTACAAAACAGAAACAGACTCACAGACACAGAAAACAAACTAATGGTTACCGAGGGTGGGGGAAGTGGGTGGGAAGGGATAAATTGGGCATTCAAGATTTGCAGTACTAAATATATATAAAATAGACAAATAGTAAGTTTATACTGTATAGCACAGGGAACTATATTCAAAATCTTGTAGAAACTTATGGTGGAAAAGAATATGAAAATGAATGTATGTTCATGTATGACTGAAGCATTACACTGTACACCAGAATTTGACACAGCATTGTAAACTGACTATACTTTAATAAATATATATACATATACAAAAAAAAAAAGCTTTCTGTATAGAAAAGCAGTTGCAACTAGTAAAAGCCAGAAGAATATTCACTTGATTGGGAAAATTAAAAAATTGATCCCAACATCCCTAGGGTCTTGAGTTAATTGTAAGGCTGTGTGCTTGCCTAAGACATTGAGAAGCCGCCAAAGCCATGGTAACTGAGGCCACACTGGGAAGTCAGCCTCCTTTTCCCTCCAAGTCTTTGAGGGGACAGTTTAGACAGAGGGTAGTAACCTTACCAATGAGAGGGGAGTGTCACCTTCAATTAAGGCGTCACAGGAGTCGGAAATTTATCAGCCCTGGTGACTTTTGCCACACTTGAGCCCTGCAAGTCCAGGATTACACAACTGCAGGCAGAAACCATGAAATCAGCACAGAGACCTGAGTAATGAGCAGACCCGCGGGTTTCCTCCAGGTGAGTAGCACTGTTGCCTAGCAGGTGAGCCTGTCCTACAACGAGGCTCAGTGCTATAGTTAGAACCACAGCTGCTCACAGCAGGGAGCCTGAACTCTGCTAATCCAACGTGGAGTTTCTCAAGGCGTTCCAAATGCACTTGGCAAGAGGCAGCCTCCTCAGATGACAGCATCCCCAGCCTCCTCCCCAAGAGCAGCACTTCTCAAACTGCACCGTGCACACTAATCACTTGGGATGTCATTAAAATGCAGCTTAAGATTCAGTGGGGCTTCAGATTCTGCACCTCTGACAAGCTCCTGGGTGATGTTCATGCAGTTGGTGGGATAAGGACCTAGACATTCCTCTGGTCCCATCAACAGTTGGGCTGCCCATCACCAGGTAGACCAGGAGCCCTGAACAGTCTGTACTCCAGAACTTGGTATTCAAGGAACCTGTAGCATTACTATAAACTAGACCTCCTACAATTTCTTTATTTGGGGAGCAGGGATGGGGTACAAAATGAATTAAATGTAAACATCTGTGCCAGGATAATTTGTGAAAGATTATTTTTTCTCCCAGTATACCCACTCCCTTTTCAGGCAGGTAGCAAGACCCTTGGGTTCTCTCTTGCCAGAGATTTCTAAATTACAACTAATTGCAACTAATCAAATCCTATGCTTTCCTTTTAAAAACAGAAGGATCCAATAAAGCCGAATCCTCTCCGATGACCCCTTCTCTTAACCCCTCCCCACATAGGACTCCCCTCCTTATGTTTGTGGAAAAGTTTTTTAAAAGGGGAATTTTTGCAGAATCACTTTGCAATAACTCTTCTTTTATAAAAATATAAGCCCAGGGACCCAGGAAGGGGGAGAGGACAGTGGCTCCCTCTCCCCATCTTGTGTGAGATGTGGTAGCAGGAGTAGTGGTAGCACCAAAGGGAAGCTTGGGGATCATCAGCCTCCCCATCAACTCCACCAGGACCCCCTCACCTAATTCTTTTTATTTGTATTTTATTATTATTTTAACTTTTTTGTTAATGGAGGTACTGGGGATTGAACCCAGGCCCTTGTCCGAATTCTTGATCATATACAGCTTAGCTGTCGTTCCCAGGGGCTGCGGATCCAAGCACCCTAGGGCATTCTCTCCACTGGGGACAAGCCCGGCACTGGGGAGCAGGACTGTGCACCGACTGAGGCAGCTAGGCAGGGCTGACTCAAAAAGGAGCATCCAGTCATCCCCGGCTCTTCACCCCATGCATGCTCCACCTGGAAGTGGCCCCCAGGGACCCTCCAGGACCCAAAGGCTGGGACACCCATGCTGTCAGCATCAGAGACCAAAACATCAATGAGCAGAGTCCCTGCCTTCCACTCACCCCTCCCTCCATGATGAGCTCTCCTTTCTGATGATACCTGGGAGGAGGAGAGGCCTCAAAATTTTTGGAAAGGAATTTAAAGCCATCTCTCTGATTCCCAAGGGAGTTTGGGGACCCAAACTGGAGCGCATCAACAGCAAGTTTTAAGGCAGTGTCATGCCCACTGCATATACTTTGTTTAATGATATTCAGTATTTAGGAAAGTATTTATCATTTTACTTTTAGAGTAATACACATACTGTGGTTTAGGCACATGTGATCAAGTAAATTGTTTGATTTTTAAAAAGCTGCTGAAGGTTACCATTTGCTAAAATAATCTTCGTGCTGTTTCTTATTGGAGCGTCCTTCATTTCCACTCTTCTAGGCCCAGGAAACATCAGTTTGTCCCTGAGCAAACTGTGCTCTCTTACATTTTTTAAACATAAAAAAAAAGTTACTGCAAAGGTTATACACATTATACAATTCATTCATTATTCAGTAAAATATTCACCTTGAACCTTTAAGTATGCAAATTCTGAAATTTCTATAAAATAAAAACACCTGTGGATGCCACCTGGGATGGGTGTTATGTTTTGGTGTCTCTACTGCACTCTGCCCGGCAGAAGCAGTGATTAATTAACGATGCTCCAGCCTTCCCTCACTGCTGCCCAATGTTCCTCCCTGAGGAAGGAGATCTAGGAAACAGTAGGAGATACCTGCCTCTGATAGTGAAGTTCAGGAGGGTAAAAAAAGAATCAACAGAAAAGCTTCCTTCTTTGGCTTCTGTCTTTGCTAAGACTGGATCCCCGCAGGGCTGCTCCACCCTGTGAGTAAGACCAGAGGAAGATTCACTCCCTCTTTGGTTCTAGGCATATGGTCACGGGAGAAGTGCTGCTACTTCCCCCAAGGCACTTCAGCACCGATATTTGAGTCAGTGAGAGGGGATTGCATCATCAGAAAATTTTGGCAATTGGAAAAATAAATTTTTTTTAAACCAAACAAAATTTTAAAATTACAAAATCAAAGTCAACTCATTTATCAACAGGGAGAAAAAACTGAATGTCTGTTTATTGCATCCCCTCCTGCTCTGAACAAAGAAGCTGGAATAAACCCCAAAAAGCAACAAAGACACGTATACAGAAAGTTAAGGCGTGTGTCTTCCAGAGATGACAATGGGACGGTACACGCTTCCTTTGTGGATTTCCGGAAGTGACCAACATGAATAGAATAAGAGCTTTCATCTTTTGGGTACTTACTACATGCCAGCGTTTTCTATGGCATTTCATTTAATCATCAGAACACCCTGATGAGGTAGCACTCTTGTCAGCCCCATTTCATAGACAAACAGAAGGATTAAGTGACTAACTCAAAGTTTCGTAGCTAATAAAACTCGACTCCAACCCAGGACCTGTCTCCGGGCTCTTGCTCCTCACCCAGGCTGCGCTGAACCCCAGAATGAAGCCCAGCCACCACCAGCATGCAGGTCACTCCTCGGAGGAACGCAAAGGTTGCAGGCATTTTCTTGTCAGTCTTTATTAGATCCTCTCCCCTCCTCCTGTAGGGCTAAGAGCATTATTTTCTCTTGATAAAGAGCTAAATCTCCTGCTCAAGACATTGAAGAGCTCATGCAAGGTCAAAACAGGAATTTTAATAGCAGAGTTTTTCTGGTGTTGGGCTGAAACTCTATCTCATAGAACTACCCCAAAAAGGCACAAAAAGAATACAAAAATGTGCCCTCTTGCTCCAAAATCATTCTTGTGGCTTTTATCTCCACCCTTTAAAGATGCATCATCTGCTCTGTTAGTCTTTACAAACCATTGTGTATAGTGAGTGAGTACATGTGAGTGAATGAGTGAGTGAGTGAGAGCGAGAGCGTGTGTGTGTGTGTGCGCGCATGTGTTGAAAGGGTGACAGAGTTAGGCGAGGCATCAACTGAGGAATTCAATCAACTCCACGGGAGAAGAATAATCACAATACTGCAAATGTAGCAGCAAACATGAGATTGGGTTGCCATAGCAACCATTTTATTGACATCTTCATTTTCCCAGCATTTATTCTGGGCAGGTGTGGGCAGATATGTGTCCCCAGGGATGTGTGAGGATGAGGGTGTGCCCATTTGCCACTGTCAGTGTTCACAACTGGGGAGTAGTACTGCCCCCAGGTAAGGCCCTTGGAATTGGGGTCTTGGATAGTCAGTGCACAGAGGACCCATGTCTCCGAGCATCCACGTCATGCAGAGCATCATTACTGTGTAACACAGGTGGAGGTGATGATATTCCTGGACTTCATCATTACATGGATGGGACCATGAGGCTCAGGCGGAGGGTCACGCAAAGTGGCCATGGCAGAGCCCAGCTTGGACCCAGGCAGGTCCACTGACTCCTGGTGACTGTTCCACACTGGCTTGCTGAGCCAGGGTCAAGTAGGAAGGTTTGGGGAAAAAATGAGGTGAGGAGGCAGCATAGTGCAGTTTAAGTCCATCCAAAGAGGGGTCATTTTTTCTTCCTCTCAAACAGCAGTAGTTTTCTGCACCAAACTGTGTACTGTCAGCAAATCTGCCTTCAGAGGACAAAGAACAGAGGGATGGTGGGGGCGGGGGTGTGTGCAGCATCCCCAGGCTCAGTGATCAAGGATGGAATTAAACTTGGATTTACCTGTAAGAGCAGCTTATGTTTTAGCTACTAAACCTCCAAGCAGCCTTGAGATTCGAAATTCATGTGCCTTGCAAGTTGCACAGCAATCTGAGAGGCAGCCCTGGCTGGGTCCTCGAGCCTTGATGCATACAGAATACTAAACACTCCGCAGCTCCCCACATAGCCACCTGGTCACAGCCCTGCCCGAGCTTGTCTGCAGCAATTTCTCTTGAAGGCGAGGCTTCACGCGTATTTGCTACCAAGCATCCGTAGACAAGAACAGTGTTCGGAAAGCACAGCTCCGCGTGGGAAAATATGAACTGTCAGCACATCATTTTCGTGGGGACAGGAAAATCTTTAAGTGGAAAATATTGCTTTTATGACTTCCCCGGGAGGAAAGAATGGGCTGAAATTGCTACAGTGCTGTAGCTTCCATTTTCCCCAAAGCAAAATGCTTTCAAGAATCCCATCGAGGTGAGACTGCAGCACAGCTTTGCTTAATCCATTTCTTCCCAGGTTTTGCACTGTCATCTTTGCTTCCTGATCCACTCCTGCATCTTCTAGTTACCACAAATCTCATCATAGAAAGATTCACTGCATCTCTGTGTGTGAAAACGAGACAACGAAAATGCACCACTGCACGCAGATGCATGAATGGTGACTTGGTTGAAAATGGTCCCTGGGAAATGTGGGGGAGGCCTGAATAGCCCCAGCACAGGATAAACTCAGTGGCCCCATCCTAAATTGTGAGAACAACATTCTGGGAAGTAACCTTTATTTTGGATGGTGTTGTTCCCCCAAATATTAAAGACTATTTTTGCAATTGTCTCTGTAACTGAAAGGCTAAAAAAAAAAAATCCTATAAATTGGAGACCTTCCCTATGGTCATTCCCTTCATTTTATTTTAAATTCCATTGAAATTTATTTTAAAGCACTTTCTGTGACTTAAAAGTGTAGGCATGTTGGCTAATATTATTTGATGCTAGGTACTTGAAAGTAATCAAAGTGTCAAACTTAAGATCTAGGTTTGGGATTTTTTTTTCCCCAGATCTAAAATTCCAAGATACTTGAGCCACTCATATTTGTCAATCTGACAGTTTCTCCACTATTTTAAGCACTTTCTTTTTCAACACCAACTATTTTCCCATTGACAATGCCAGTCTGCTGTCTAACAGACTCCTCAAGTTGACTCTTCCGACTAAGTTGTCCCCTCCCAGGCGCCTCCCAACCTCCTCCACCGTGGCAGAACCCAGTCTCAGTAAATGGCCTCAGTTGTTCAAGTCAAAACCCTACAGGGAGTCCTTTCATTCTTCAAACCCTCATCCCAGCCATTAGCAAGTCCAGTGGGCCCTACATGCAAGACAATGTCAAACTGGACCACCTCCCACACCCTCGTCCTGGAGGGCTGAGGCAGCTGCCTCACCAGCCTCCCTGTGTTCCCCCAGCCCCCTCCACGAGGCAGCCAGAGCGACCTTGTGAAAGCAGAATCTACAACATGTCACTTTATTCCATCTTGCATTCAACAAATATTGGCACACTTAATTTGGGCCAGCACTGTTCTAGCACTTTCTAGACCTTGCCAGATATTGCCTTCTTGTCAGGAAGAGGACCACTGACAAAATTAAAGAGAAAAATGTTAGATGTTAAGAAGAGCTATGGAGAAAAATAACAGTGGGGAAGGACATGGAGTGTGGAGAGTGGCTGAATTCATTCCAGCCCTTTAAACAGGGGGCTGTAGTTTAGGTAGGGTGGTCAGGGAAAACATCGCTGAAAGGGGCACATGGGACCTGAAGCGATCCCTGTGATACCTGGGGGAAGAGTTACAACCCTCCTGTGGCTCCCTATTACATTAAAATAAAATCTCAGTTCCCACCATGCCAGCCAGGCTCTTTCCCATCTCAGGGTCGTTTGCTCTGGGTGTCCCCCTGTCTAGGATACTCCATCCACCCCTCCCCACACAGCCCATGCCCCTTTCTCCTCCTCTCAATGCTGATTCCTGTCCATCCTCAGGTCTCAAGGGTGTCACTTCCTCAAAGAGACCTTCCCTGACCACCCCCAGACTCCCATCACCCGCCTTCTTTCTGTGTTTTATTCTCATCATGGTTCTTATCACCATCTGAAATCATCTTGTCTTCTGTCCACCTCCCCTACCAGGTATACCAGCTCCAAGGGGGAGAATCATGTTGGCCTGTTCACAGCCTGGAGCAGGCCCTGGTACAGAGCAAACATTCAAAACATATTTATCGAGTGAAGAAATCAGTCAGGTCGAGCTAGATAACAAACTTGTAAATAATTAACGCAATCCAGGGCAGCAAGTCGAGAATCACTCAGAAACTAATCAACCCCACCTGGACCCTCCCATTTTATCAACAGTAAGAGCAACAACACCAATCGCAATAAACAATAACATGATTCAATAATAATTCAACAACTTCATGTCATAATTCAATTTGATAAAACAGTTCAACAATGCTAAAAACTTCAGCATGTATTCAATCCCTTGACTTTTACTAACTCTTTTTATCCTCCTGACAACCTAATGAGAGATAGCCCATGATTGCCATTTTAAAAGGACCCAAAATTGAGGTTTAGGGGATGTTTTGTGACTTGCCCAAGGTCATTCAGCTGGGATGAGACAGAACCAGGATCCTAACACCAGGCCATACAGCTGTGTTCAAATTCCTCTAAATAAATATCCTGGAGCACCTATTGTGTGCAAAGAACTGTGAGAATTTCAAAGACAAATTCTCTCACAGGCAGATTGAGATGTTTCAGAGAAAGAGATTTTCGGTTAATTCTGAACCAATTAAGAGAGATGGAACCACAGTCTGGTCAGACTGTGACTATTAGCCACCACTCACTGTCCACCAGGCCCTGGGCTGTGTACTATGACCCCACTTCACAAGTGAGGAAACTGAGGCATGGAGCAATTAAGTGACTCACTCAAGGTCACATGACCAGGAAGTGACAGAGCTGGGCTACTGAACTCAGACAGGAAAAACCTAGCTCTCAGTGGGTTAGGTCTTTTTCTTTGGCAGGACTTGTATAAGATCCTAGACATGCCTAAATCTGGCCACCTTCAGACATGTTTGCAGGACTTGAAGGTAAACACCCATATACTCCATCTTGGAGAAGGTTCTTTCCTTTCTCGGAAAGCAACCTAAGCCCCTGGGCAAGGTGTGGTACCTCTCCTCCTTACCTGTAAGCCATGGCCCATTATCGCTGAGACCAGGGTGCCTCCTGGGGAGGGAGCTTGGAGTTGGGCAAGAACAGCTCCGCTGAAGGCGCCAGGCTCCGGCCAGTGCCAGCCGTGGCAGCCAGAGGCCTCCTTCTGGCCCGGGCCGGGGTCTGGCTCCCACCACAGCCTCCGGCCCCCCCGCAGGGCCCAGCAGCCGGAGCTCAGCCTCACCAGGGCCGGAACCACGAGCATGGCGGCCCCGGCTCGGCTCCCTGTGTCGGGCTGTGGGCGCAGGGGCTTCCAGACGCGAGCCAGTGCCCTGGGCTCTTCTGCTTGGTTCACCAGTTTCAAGCTGGAGCAGCAGTGATCTCGCGTGGAACTAGGCAGATATTCAGTCTTCAGTCCGGCAATTAAACGGAGCTTCTTCCGCTTCCGGGGGATGACCCCGGCCGCCAGCAGGGGTCTTACTGTATCACCCGTTAAGTTTCTTACCCCTCGTGTCTCCTGTGTGGTCCGTTTGGTCTTGAATTCCAATTCTAGAGCGAGGGGACAAAAATAAAGTAAGTTAGGCTCCCAGCATTCAAGTGGGAACTCAAGATGTCCAAAATTGAACCTCACTTCTCATCCCCCCGCAAAATCCTGCTTCAACTCCAGGCCCTCCCATCCCAGCTAGGAACGACGGCAGCCTTCCTGTGCCTCAAGTGGAAACCACGGGTGTCCTGGGCTCCAAAGCTCTTTCACACCCAGCAGCCTCTCAGTGACAACTCCTGCCAATTCCGCCTTCAAATATTATCCAGAGTCTGACCGCTTCTCCCCTCCTCTGCTGTGCCCACCATCTCGGTCTGGGCTCCTGCCACAGGCTTGGACTCCTCTTCCAGCTCCAGCCCTTAACTCACTATCCTCACTTCTCAATTCAACACCAGAGCGATCGATCCTGTTAAAACTGAAGTTGAATCATGTCACACACACACACACACACACACACACACCCGCTCAGAGCCTTCAGTGGCTCCCATATCACTCCAACTAAAAGTGAGGTCTCCCAAGGGGCCCTCAAGGCCTCTCTGCTCTGAACCCTCACCACCCCCACTCCTCCATTCTGCTCCTGAAATCCGCCAGGCACCCTCAGGGCCTGTGCGCAGGCTGTTTCCGCTACCTGGGTGCTCTTTCCCCATGGAAATTATCCGCATGGCTTCCTCCCTCCCTGCCTTCACTCCTGCTCAGCTGTCTCTTCCTCAAGGAGGTTCACCCTGACCTTATTGAAGACGACACCCCATCTCTCCTCTTCCACCTCTGCCCCCAGCTCTCCTGACATCCCTCACCTGCTCTGATGTTCTTTTCTCTCCACAGCACTTAACACCTATGGCCTGCTAAACGGTGTACTTTTTGGTTGTGCCTCATGATTGTTTTCCTCTGTGAGAGGGAGTAAGTCCTACAAGGTGAAAATCTTTTGTCTGTTTTCTTTGCCAGTGTATCTCAGGCAGCTGTACCGAGCCTGGCATGTGGAAGGGGTTCAGGAAAGATTTGTGAAATAAGGGGAGGCCCTGCGAGGCACAGAATTCCTGTCAAACAAAGATGAGAAGGAGAACAGAAGAAATGTTTTAGACTTTCCTGCCCTTCAGGGAGATGGGACGGGAAGACCCTCTCTGGGAGGGGCTGGAGAAACCAGGTAGTCACCCACTACAGTCACTTGTAAGCACATGCCCCACCCCCAACCCCCGCCACCGCAACAGAGAGGGGAGTCCTTGACCTCTAGGAGTCAGTGGCTGAGAGGTGGGAGAGCTCCACCCCTGTCCCTGGGTGGGGCTGGGCGGTAGAGGACCCCCACCCTCTGGGTCCTCAGCTTCCCTGAATGCACTGTGACCCAAAATCAGGCAGAAAGAAACAGAGGTGTAGGACACCTCTTTCCCTACCTGTGGCCTCCAATCTGGTCGTGGACTCTTCCAGGTACTCACATTTCTGAATAGAAATATCGATCACTGAAGAAAACGAGGGGTTGAGGGTGGTCCCAAGAGAAGCAGCCTTGCTCCAGATGCTGGAGTCCCAAGTTCTGCTGGGACAGCTCGCCGCCCAGGCCTAGAGAAGAGGGCACTGGTCACTGCGCTCAAGTGCAAATTCTCTGGTCAAATCCATCCTGGCCCCAGATCTTTAATGAATCTGGTCACAGACAGCCCGTCCTCCCGCCTCTCTCTCCCTCTGCATCTGGGCGTTAATGAGAAAAGCAGATTAGAAATGTCCATGTCCATGGCTGGCTCAAAGCTGCACCACCGGTCCACATGCGTTCCTTTCTGACAGGTCCAATTTCCTTCCTCAGGCAAATACACAGTTACTGGGTTTTGAGAGAAACTTCTACTTAGATGAATTTCACAAACTCGACTCTGACCCAGAATAACTCTATGAGCAAAACAAAGAAATGACTGGAAAAAAAAAGTTTGTCTTCCTTTGTGATCACAAATGGAGTCCATGTATGTCAAACACACACAGGGCTGCCCAATTTTCTGTTATAATCACAGGAGGTGAGTCCTGGAAGGGGATTTGCAGATGATATGGGTGAATAAGAGAAGATTGAGATTTCTTTTCCATCATCTTATTGTTCGAGAGTACATACTTTTAGATTAAGTCTTGGTGCTAGAAGAGTGCTTTTTGAAACATTTTTTAAGTACTCTGAAAAATTATTATTTAATTAACATCTTGGTTGTTAATTAAAATAAATCGGAAGCCAAAGTTTTATTATTCAGTCATTATTTTATATCAAAGACCCTGAAACTGCTATATATTTTGAGGCGTCTACTAAAGCTATAAGCTCATGTTATCCACATGGGTGTTCGTTTGTTATTATGATGCCCTTGGGAAGTAAGAGGTGTCCTGGAATGACTGTGATTTAGTCATTGCTTTCTTTAGTAGGAAGCTGGATGTGAGCAAGGAGTGATTTAACTGACGGAAGGAGGACCACACAGAGAGCTGAAATTCAGGACCAGCGTGGAGATGCTTTGTGAATCTCATTTTCAGTTCTATGTACCCACCACTAAAGCATCTCTCTCACTAAACAGAATCCCAAGGAATGATGACATAGCGTGTTTAACAAAAAGATTTACTGTGATTTTTAAGACTCTCTGTTTGTGATACCTTCAACCAGGCTTAAAGAAAAATGACAGAGGTTTACATAATTTTTCAGGGTATTTCTGTTAGAAAAAAAAATCTCAAGAATTTAGATTCCCTGGAGGCAGTGACTTTAAACTTTGTTTTATTTTCAACTTGGAAAATAATTATATAAAATTAAGCTTTGCGAGACAATTCCTACGATGATTGAATTTCGACTCTCTTTTGCTCCCCTCAATGAGACAGAACCCTAACAATATTCTCCCCTTAGATGCCATGGTAAGTAACCCACTTTCTAAGTGCTCTTTAACAAGCAGACAATAGTACTGAGTGGTCAGATGGTAGGAGGGATTAGCAGAGAGGTTAGCGGTAAGCTTTAGAGGTTTATACCTGGAGCACCATTAGTCGGAAATGGGGCCCCACTGTTGGAAGGAAAATCGCGTTAACCACCTGGAGGCACTTACCATCACAGTTTCTGGATAATTGGTGATCTCAGTAGAAAAGGTAAGTTGTAAATAAGCACAGCAATGAAACCCAGTTTTCACGCATCAGTTTATTCCCTACAGACCAGTTTAATTGAGATGAATTACCCTGTAGATACTGACAACAGAAACTCACACACACAGCAGATCAATTGAGATCAACTGCTGTGCGTATCGGTGAAGGCACTTATCTTGTCCTTCCTGATGGAATTATTTTAAAGCACTTCAGTCAAGTGCTCGGTAGGTGCACAGTGGCACTTCCCCAAGAATCTGAAGTCAAGCCTTCCTCGCTTGTAATCAGGAGAGTCAACACTCTCTTTAAATCTGCACAGAGCCCCGTGATGTGCTGGCACAGAGTGAGGCCTGGGGGTGCAGTGGGAGTGGAAAAGGAGACCGAACAGAGATTTTCTGGCAGGAGAGGATCCCAGAGGATTAGAGACAAGATATAAAAATGCCTGGCATATAGTAAGCCCTGAGTAAATGGGAGCTTTTATTACCCCTTGAAGAAAACCCCAAACTTAGAAACCTGTGTAAACAAAGAAATGATCGTATGCTTCAAACTTTTAAAGGATCCTCATTTTACCCAGGACTTTGCTGCACCTCTCTCCCATTCCCAGCCCCCCAGATACATTTGAAATGTGATCACGGTTCACAGCACTTTTAATTTTGGGTGCCAAGAGAACTTAAGAGTAATGATACATTTATTGGTGCTTGAGTACGACCAAAGGAAAACAGAATGGTTCGGGACTTGAAAATTCTTAAAAAGACAAGACCCTTCAGGGAAAAGTGGTACCTCAGGGCTTACCCAGCAGCCCCCCCCCCCAATTCTGCCATTTCAGCTACAAAGAAATCACAGCTCCCTACCGGCACACCCGTCCCCCAAGCAGGCCACTTCAGGCTGGTCTTGGTGACGGTGGGTCAGGAGAGAGAAGTAATGTCCTCAGCCATCATCAGTGGTGGCAGCCCAAGAAAAGTGCTCTGGTGGAAACAGAATTTGGACAAATAAAAGGAAAACATCCAGCCTGATCCAGAAGAGGAGGAGGATGGCAACAGTGGTGAGGAGTGGTCTGTTTCTTTCTAATTCTGGTCAGTGCTGGGAGATGGGGGTAGGGAAGTGTGTTTACACTCCCTTAAAGTCAGGGGGGAGGGTTACACTACAGGAGGATTTTCTGTACTTCAACTTGGAACACCATTAAATTGCATTTTAAAAATAATTTCAGAAATGTTATGCCAGTAATATATGCATTTAATTAAAATAATTTCTTCTATGCTTTATAAGTAATTCAAGCACCAGAGTTGTAACTACACTCTAAGGATATCGGTTACAGGCCCAGTCACTGTTTTTCAAAAAGAAGTCGATCAGTTCCAGTCCTGAGCTCTCTCTCCACATATCTTCCCTCCCATCCTGGCTGCCGCCCCACCACGCACTGCCCTGTGACACCTCCAACCACCAGGCTTCCTTGCCTCTGGGCCTCAGTGCAGCTGCCAGGAGGCTCTTTCTGGAAAGCAAACCTGTCCACACCATACTCTGAGCTCTACTCCTTCCTGGGCTGTCCCCACTGGATAAAGCAGATTCCTAAGTACAGCACCGCAGACGAGGATTTCACGGTCTGGTCCCTTCCTTCCAGGATTGCCAGCTGTCCCTTTGCCCTGAGCCCTTTGGGCGTCAGCCACAAGCAGCTGCTCTCCAGCGAGCCTCTCCTCCTTGGCCCGTGCTCTTCTCTTCCTGGAAGGCTCCCCATTTCTCAGCCTCCAAGACCCTATGTGTCCTTCAGCCTCTACTGTTATCTTACTGAAATCTTCCCTTTAAATTCCTCACGCAGCTGGTTCAGATTCCTCTAAGTGGCCAGACTGTACTGTCATCACCTCTATGAACGCATCTTTGATTTAGGGTGTGATTTTTTTTTTCATTTCTGTATCTCTTAAGAGAATGTGAGTTCCTAGGATCCTTGTCTCTCTCTTTCTCTCTTTCTCCCCCCCCCCTTTTAAATTATTCCCAGTGCCTGGCACTGAGCAAAGCAAAAAGTGGGCATCTCCTTGGATGAACGAACGAATGAATGAATGATACCCTGAACCTGCCAGAGTGCCCTTTCTGCAAAGCAAATGTGACCATTTCACTCTGAGCTGTATTTCTCTGCAGGTTCCTTCTCAGGTGATGAGGTTACACTGGGAGCTATTAACAAACAGGAAAAGGAGGAGGAGGAAAAGGGAAGTCTATGGGACTCTGACGAATTACTTATTTTCACTGAGTTTCTGTTTCCTGATTTGTAAAACAAAAGTGCTGCCTAGATTAGCTTTGAAAAGATTTTCCAGTTTTCAAGTTCCAGCTCTCCTGACGCCGGGAACTATTTTCATCTCTGGCAGCTATAACCCGAGTCTTTGCGCCACCTAGTGGTAAACAGGCTCAGCAGCCGTGAGGAAAAAGTGGGAGAGCAGTGGGGAGGGTAGAAACGAGAAGGAAACCGCGAGCTTAATTACTGTAGGAGGCAGCAAGAAATTACGTCAAATGTGAAGTTAAACCCGGAAGCCTAACTTGTGACTTTAAGTCCTTTATCTTGGTGATGGAATAACTAATTAGCCTCAGGACATGCATGAAGCAGCCAATTAGGATGTCTGAAACATGAAGACAGCAACAAAACAATTCCTGTGGACTATGGTCCTCTTGTTCTTTTATCAATTTACTGCTTGTTGTCCTAATTAAATCTTTACCTTGGGAGGAAGTGTACTTTTGAAGTACCTATGCCGAGAGAACTGTACTAACTCAATAAAACCACACGTTAAGTATTTAATTAAAAGCATACTTTTTTCAGTTTTTTTAACCTTTGTCGGAATACAATAAGAAATGTTAAAAATCAAAATACTGGCAATTAACATTATAGAAAATATTAGGGGCAATTCTGAGAGAAACAGCAAAACAAAAGCAAAACCCTAGCATCTAAATAATGCCTGTGTATAAGTTCCATGAAAATGCACCGAGCTAAAAATGTTATTAACCTGATGTTTGATTTCTAAATTACTTTCTAGTTGCCAAAAACAAGAATCAACCAACCAACTGAGCAAATACATTAAAAATTGTTTTAAAAATTGAACATATACTCCAGGAGAACGACAATGAGTGTTTGCTGTATTCTGTCCCCAGGGCCACACTCCTGAGATAACTTTCTGGGCAAAGCAAACATGTAAAAGGTAGGTATTTTATAGGCACTTAAATATATTAAGGCCTTGAGTAGAAATAAGACAAGTCAGTTCTATCTTTAAACCACCTATTCAGGGAGATCCCACTGCGGTGTGTAATTACATTTTCAAAGAGTAATAATCTGTATCTGCAGAGCACATCACTTTATAAACTTGTTCTTATATATCCTACCTCACTGGGTTCTGATAGAATCTTGGTAACTATTGACTAATACATTACATATGGAGGAATTATTATTGCATGACCTACTCCAGAAAGGCATATAGTATGCTGTTGAAACTGGACCACTGTACTGCGGTGACCGTATTTTCCAAACCAAAATAAGGCTACTTATATTGACAAGCATGTATGTGCCCATAGAGACAGAGTGGAAACTGGGACTGCCAGTACGTGTCACCTGCAGATTATTTCTTTCTTGGGACATTTATAATCTAGAAGTGTTTGAAAAAAGGCAGAAACTACAGAAGGAAAACCAGTTGGTCTCTTTATGACTGGAATCAGAATCCAATGGGTATGTTACGGAAATGACAGGCCAGCCAAGAAACAAGCACCACTCGGAGGGTTGGAGTACTCAGATGTATTACGCCGGCGGGCTCAGAGGGGCTTCTGCTCCGAAGCTCTGAGCACCTCCAAGACGTGCACATGAGGTTTTATAGGGTTAATTACAAATATGGGGCTATTAGCCAATAAGGCTCAAACAACAAAAAGCAAGGAATCAGTACACTGGAGCTTATCAATTTGGAACAGATCACGTTACTGACACTTGTTGAGCTTGGATTTACGAGTTAGCTTGTTAGCCCAGTAAACTGACACTAAACTTCAGATTTACGAGTTAGCCCGTCAGAACTTATATCAGTAAACCGACACTTATCACACTTAGATTTGTGACTTAGCTCGTTAGCCCAGCTGGGCTTTTCCTTCCCAGGTAGGTCTCCGAGACTGCTTTGAAGGAAGGGGATGACTGCTGGAAGCAGGCGGCTCTGGTATTAACAACATGAAAGAAGGTAGCGAGTTAGGGGTGATGGACTTAGGAGACAGGTCTGTGCCTGATTTTTATTATGTTATCTGCCACTAAATAAATACGCCTTAACCTGTAAGCTTACAAGATGTTACTCTTTAATGCCTCATATAGTTACATAAGGGATGATATGTTTTATTTAGATCAGCTCAATTTTATCTGACAAATTCAAAGAGATTTTCGAATATACAGAGTTGAAAACCAAACTTAACGTGAGTAAAAATTTTAAAATCTAATAATGCTTAAGTAGGTAACCAAAGCCCTTGGGGAGTTAGGACCATTAGCCCAGTGCAAAGTCATCAGCTTCACAGTAAAAGCCAAACAAGGAAAACATCTGCAATTAATTTCACGATGATTTAAAATATATTAGGTTATTGTGACCAATTACTTTCTGAATTGGCATCCATTGAAATGTAAATGTGTTCTTATTTCCCAAACTCCCCCATTTTTTTCTAGCCTGAAATTCCATTTGGAAATTGTATATCCATAGATGTCACAGTCATTACCTCTTTTTTTGTTGATAAGTGTGCTCTGCATAGAGGTTTTCATAAGAGTTATTTTTCCAGTAATGAACACTTAGCAATTCAAGCCTGTCTTTTCAGCTCGCTGCATGTAAGTGTCCCTTGATTAATGGACCTGTCAACTCAATGAGCTGATATGATACAACAAAGGCTCAGCTGAAAAATGTCACTTCTTATCCTGGCTGGCCAAGCAAGTCTGGTTTACAAGCTTTGTGCATATACCCGATGTACCTAGTATTTCACTTTGGGCTTTCTTTATAATAAGGAAAGTTACATTCAAGTAGATAATTGAATTATTTAATTCAATCAAAATAATTTCTTCTGTTCAAATTATGTGCTTCATGTGATGGAGAGTTCTTTCCTTCCTATTTTTTCACTCCGGTCAGCTGAATGGCTACCTAACCATTTGAATCAATGTATAGATCAATATAAACAACGTTAATTTTTTCCCCCTAGATTTCCTCTGGAGATAAAGCCTTGCAAGAATAGAATTGTTTGCAGGGGAAGGGGCAGGGCAGGTTCCAGAACGAAGTCCTTAAATAAAAATATTTTGCTTTAGTAAGTCAAAGGCATAGAATCAGTGAAAAGTTAAGGCTGTATGATTAGATAGTCAATTTTCCTTATGCTTTTATGTTGTTGGGTTCCGTGTTGGTGGAAGAATTGGAACTCTCAGGTTATAAACAAGCAGAATTATGGGCTATTCCAAGCTTCTAGATAGACAATACTCTTGAAATATTACATAATTTGAGGGATAGAATAAATGTCAAGGGGATTATGAAGGTGAGTAGTCCCAAAGTTACAAAACAATGGACTATGTCAAAAAAAAATGTGTTCTACAATGTGAATAAAGAAAAGTACCAAATGCCATGCTGGGGCTCAAATTAAAGAAGGCAGGCAAACAACACTTCTTTCAGTGCCTGGGTGGATGTACATAAAATGCAGACCTCAAAGGAAACAATGACCAGAGTATGAGTACATGCATATATAATTTCCATAACCATAAAAATCTAAAATGCTTTAAAATAGTAAGAAAGGGATGTAAACCTAGAGCCGAGATAGCTGGACACAGCATCCAATGGAAAGCAAGCAGAGGGTGGAGTTCCCAGGGCTGGTGGAGGCTGGATCAGAGGACGAGAGAGCCAAGCTGAAACAGGGACATCCAGGTTACATAAATTCCAAATGTGAGCAACATTAAGGCTAAAGGTCAAGCACCCAATAAAGAACCGATGACAACACAGGGGGCATTGTGGATATCACTCACAAGCATTCGAATGGCGCTGAGGACAGCAGCTCTGTGCTAAGTATGAGTAATAAAACACTCACTGCATACAATATAAGAAAGCTCGCTGAAGATACTGTAAATATTCAGCTTACTAATACATGGGATAAAAAGAGATTTAAGCAAGCTTTACAGCAGAAACCAAAGTTTGTGATGAAGCACATTAAAGAAACCTGTTAAGTTTCTAGAGCTGACCACGTCCTTATTTTGCAATATCGTCCTAAAAGAGTAATTGCCTCTTCTGTTACAAACATGAAAAAGAAATTGCTAAGTAAAACAGTTCCAAATCCCCACGCATACCTAGCTTTGAGTGCTGATTGTTAGTTGTGCCATTCAACGTCGTATCATTGGCTGACAAATTAAGAGAAATATTTTTATTTTTATTTTCTTTCGTGTTAGCGATCTCATGCAGATATTCTTAGGTTCCTGCATTAAAGATGGGCGGGTGCCCTTCGATTTCCTTCTAAATGAGTCTGAGAAATGCTGTGATTCAACAAGCCTTACTCTTTGTTTCAGTTTCTTGTTTTCAGGGCCATTACTCACATCTGGAAGAATTACCCGAGATTGCAATGGATAATTCAAATCTGAGTCATATGAAGTTTCATCTCCTTTTCTAGTCTTCAAAAATTTCTCCTCCACAGTCATCATTGTAACATTCCTAAGGGATAGTTATTTTATTTTTAAATGAAGGTACTGGGGATTGAACCCTGGACTTCATGCATGCTAAGTATCTGCTCCACCACTGAGCTAAATTTTTTAAAGGCTCTACCTGCATCCTCAGGTCTATCCTTTTGAGTAAATTTAGGTTCTGATAGAATGCAAAGCATTTTTTGGTACAAACCTTTGTGGTTCATACTCCTTCCTGGCAGCTTTCTTTTCGGTGGGTGCCGTTATAAATTTGCCAAAAGCCATCCAATATATTATCCTCCATGAAATTGAGGTCAATCAGATTTTAAAACCTTTTATTTATTTTAGGCTTATAATCTGGAAGTTTTCAGTGTTATCTGAATTACTCATTAGGATCTGTCTGAGAATACTTCAGGTGCTTTTTTCCATTTCCTTCAGGAGCAAAACACTTTGGGTTTTGAAATCTGGAAATGTGCAAGGTGGGGTTGACCACACGCAGTCTATATGCATGTATTTATAGAGACAGTGGGGAAGTAAAACTCCCCAGAATGTCTCGGGGCTCCAGGAAAAGCCCTGGCCTCCTGAGACTCTTCACAGACCACGATAATTAGATCTGTAGCCACTTGTCTAGTTAATTGCTCACCTCTGAATGGATGATAAAGTTCATCTTATCTCAGGGAGAGGGCCAAGGGGCTCCAGCTGGGTCTGGTTCCCTAGGTTAAGCCCCAAGGTGCCAGAAGATTCCAGCACCTTCTCCCTCCGTATTTACTTCAAAAGAAGTGAAGTTCCAGAACTTGGAGACTGTATTAGACAGTAAAAACAGAGACACTGAGGGCTGTTTAGCTCCTGGAGAGAATGTTTACATATCAAAGGGTTGGAGTTAGATTTGAGGCCCATTCAAGTTTCAGGAAGGGAGGGGGTTAGTTACCTCCTTCCTTTTTTTAAAGGAAAAAAAAACAAAACTTCCTTTTTTTCCTCTTGTGCCTCACCTGTGGAGTGTCCAGCTACTTGCAAAGGACAGTTGAGCCCTGGCCAGAAGTGTAGGCCTGGAGTAGGTGGGGGAGATGTCTTAGTGTTTATTTTAAGGAATTAATAAGAAAACTGTCTCTGATCCAGAACACCTCATGTGTGCATTTGGAATAAAACTAATAACAATGAACATTAAAAACCACACAAGCACTGACAAATGGTTACCAGACTGGGACAGGTCCTTTCCCTCCTCCTCCACCAGCCATGACCTGCTCTGGAGAAGGGAGGCAGTGAGACATCAATCAAACCCCAGCTCTGCCTCTCCAGGCTGGGAGGTGCCAGACACCTCAGGGCCAAGGTCAGCAAAGGAGGCTGTGGCCCTGGTTGTACAGTGCAAGAGCTATTGGTCCCTGCCAAGTGGATTTTCCACAGAAAATTCAGGACACCCAGTTAAATGTGAACTTTGAAGAAATAACAAATAGTTTTTAGCATCAGTATGTCCCAAATATTACATGGGCCATACTTTTTTTTTTTTACGCCTCCATTAATTATTTATCTGAAATTCAATTTTAACTGGGCCCCCTGTATTTTTATTTGCTAGGTCTGACATTCCAGTGTGGTGACCATTGAAGACCCCTTGGAAATACTAACACCTTATGCCCATTGAAAGAATAAAATAAAAAGGATACTCAGACCTTTCTCTTCATTTCTGAAGGAATGTTGGAGCAGCTTGTGCTCAGATGTTGAATCCAGGAACTGCTGACTTCCATAATTTATGTGTTATGGACTGAATGGGTCCTCCCAAATTCATCTGTTGAAGCCCTAATCTCCAAAGGGGCTGTCTTTGGAGATGAGGCCCCTCAGGAAATAAGGTTAAATGAGGTCATAAGGGTGGGGCCCTGATCCAACAGGATTAGTGACCTTATAAGAAGGTGGGAAAAGCCTGCGGGAAATAAGCCCTGATGCTCAGGTTCTTCTTGTGGGATGCATTGCTCTCTCCTAGTCAGTGTCCCATCCACAGAGAAATATTTGAATTTGATCTTGGTCAAAACAGCCCCCACTCCCCTCTATTGCCTTCTCCAAGGGTCTCTTCCTGATGTTTGAATTAAGAAACAAGTGCCTCTACTAGGCCAAAAAAAGAAGAAAAAAAAATCACCTAGAATGGGTGACCTAGATCTTGAATTTTAGATAACCAGAAAAGTCCCAGAAGTACTTTGTCTGCATCGGTGAGGTTTCTTACATTGTGAGTGATGGAACTCTGATGGACTTAAGCCAAAGGTGAATTTACTCAAAATACACAAAATATACACAATACTCAAAATACATAAAAATAGGTTGTGTATTTAGGGAAAAGCTGAAAGCCAGGCCAGGAAAGACAAGAATGTGGGTAGTAACAAGAATCTGAACAATCTAAGCATCCATCAATGGATGAATGGATAAAGAAGTTGTGGTACACACACACACACACACACACACACACACACACAATGCAATATTAACCATAAAAAACAAGGAAATCCTATCACTTTCAACAACATGGCTCACCGGCTTCATTCCTCATCCCTACTCAGACTTGGCAATGCCAGGCTACTATTTGATCATCTCAGTGGCCCTGTATGGTGCAGTGTGTTATCTCCATGAGGTCACTGGGGCTCAGAGAGGTCATGGTCATCCATGGTACACGGTCAAGTACACAGTCAAGCTGGGACTGGATGCAAGGCAGTCTGAACCCAGAGCCCATGTAGGTCAGCAATCTGAAAGGGCAGCGTTAGAACAAGTCTAACAAGGTTGGGGAAACTGTAAGCAGTCGGCTTGGTCAAACCAGACATAAAAAGGCCTTTGTTGAGGGACTTAGGCTCCTAGGGGTGGTTTGATAAGAAATGCCATAGGGATATCGCTCCAGCAACAGGAATGCAGGCTGGATGACAGCCCCAAGGATGTCAATAGGAAACCAGCTAGGGAGCCTGAGCCAGAAAGTCAACTTAGTTTTTCTCACAAAAGTGTCTGTCCTCCTTGGTCAGTTTCTGAAATGAATCCACAAGCCAGGAACATTTGTCTAAATACTTTTAATTAAAATGCATGGCAATAGGGTGAAAGCCAGAGCATAAATACGGTATTCACGTTTGCTAAGAAAATAGATGAAAATATTCCAGGTAGCTGAATACATTTTGATAATGAAATTTTAAACAGCTTCTTGGTTTTTAATATTATTTACAATATTTATGCAGTTAAAAAAATAGCTTACTACTCATCTTCTACCAAAGTGCAGGAAATGTTGCGACATTTTAAATCAGGAGAGATTCAACACACATAAGGTAAGAGTCCTGTTTCAGCTACAGAATGACGGTAATCCTGAGCTGTACCATCCAGATCTTGGCGATCAACCAGGACTGTTCTATCTGAAGAACAACGTCAGCCTCAAATTCGATTTATCTCATGTCCAAAGTCTGTGAACGTGTCAAGTTTTATGAGATTTCTCAGTGAAAGAAAGACACCACTGATCTCATTTCAAAATCAATTTTCTTTCCAGGACAGTTCTGGGGAATCTCAAGATTCTCTCACTTTATATAATAAGCAGTATACATTCAAGAGTTGAGATCTAAAAGAATAAGTACATTTATATAAAAAAGATTCCTTATTAACTAGGAGCTCACAGTGAAGGTGTCCTTGAAACATTTCAACATCTACTGAAGGGTAATACGTTTGCTTTATTGATGCATCTGAAATACTCGCTAAAGATGAAAGCATGGATTTCTGTGCTTTCCATGTTCTGTCCTTGGGTTGCGGAACATACAGCACAAATATGAAAATGAGGAATCGGGGTGGTAAAGAAAAAATTAGCCAAAACCTCCTGACTTCCCTTATTTAAAAACAGTGTTTACCAGTGAAATGACCTCTGTATAAGATTTTTTAATTGCAGTATTATTTTTCACAGTGTAAGACTGAAAATGCTTATCAATGGGAGGGTGGTTAAACGTTACAGTACATCCATACAAAGGACTAGACTGCAGTCTTGAAAAAATAAGCAGACCCTTTATGTGCTGATAGGGATCAATCTCCAAAATAAATCAAGTGAAAAATAACAACGGCTTCAGTAGGTTACCAATTGTGGAAAAAAAAAAAAAAAGAAAAGAAACAAGAATGAATTTACCTATTTCCTTGTGTAAGCTTAAAAAACCTCTGAAAAAATAAACAAGAAACTGATCATAGTGGTTGCTTCCAGGAAGGGGAGCAGGGAGGTTGGGCATCTGGGGTAGGAGGGAGAATTTTTACTGGCTAACCTTCTGTACACATGTAAATATGTTATTACTTTTAAAAGTAAATTAATAAAAGCTTTTAAAAAGGGTAACATAAATTGCCCATCACTATATTCAATATAATGATTACTCAGATGAATCTGTTACCCTGGGATTTGGAAATGCTTAGACCAGCCTGAGAATTCCCATATTGTTTACTTCTTTTCACAGGGGAAATGAAGATTCTGCTTTTAGTTGGATGGATAAAAACACAACTTTGCCAGCCTTCAAAGGCTCCTTCAGTAGTTCACAAGGTTCCTGTAATTTTATATGAAATGAGCAGGACCCATCAGAATGCTGTCTTTGGTGTGAACCGTTGCTGATGGAAACAAATGGCCCAACATTAGTTTTTGTTTTTAGTCACTCATTCCCCCAAGAGCTATTCAGTATGCAAATATTATCTCCATGAATATTCACTTGACTGAATGACTCTTTTTCCTTTTTTTTTTTTAAATCATAAAAGCAACACAACTTGATGAGAAACCTCAGGAATTTCAGTGGTGTCAGCCATGAGATTCCACATTTCAGGCTTAATCGAAGTTGCTAACATCATCTCTACAGCAAGGGTGTCCAGAGCAAGTGATAGATTAATCCCTGCTGAGGAGGATTGGGTAACTGGCAGAGAGGATGCTCAGAAACACTCACAGCCCCTTGCCAGTAAGCCATTTCCATTTTATCTATCCTGGGGTAACAGCATCACTGGGAACTGAATACAGTCTGAGGAAGATAAGTGCTGACTGTCCTAAGGAGCATCACAGTCTTAACGTGACTGCCCAGCAAAGAAAAACAGCATCGGGCCAGGGGTCAGACGTGCTGTAATTCCCACTTAGCCAAAGGAGCAGCATAACTGCCTTCCCTTCTGCCAGGAATGGGAAGACAAAGCCAAGGGAAAACCCCAAATTCAACAACCGTTTACTTCTCCCACAAGGCTTCCCATGCGTTGAAGCCCCAGAGTAAAATATTTTGTTCTTAAAAATAATAACAGGTGGGGGGAGGTAGGATTCTCTACTCACAGTGGGAACTTTGGGGCACAAACACTGGGAAGTCTGCTGATTTCAACACCAGCCCCAGGGAGAAGCTGATGTCAAGGCAGGAACACTGGCCGAGCAGTTAACTGAGAGTGACTGAGGTCACTGCTGCGGATCAGAGCCTTGGCCTGGGGGCGGGGGAGCGTGAGGGGCGGGGGGCACGAGGTCGCGAGGGGGTGTGCAGGGCGCATGCACCTGCCTGTGGCTGGCCGCTGTTGACCAGCTCATTCCTCCTTCTCCTCCTCCTCCTCCTTCTTCTCCTCCTTCTCCTCCTCCTCCTCCTCCTTCTCCTCCTCCTCCTCCTCCTTCTCCTCCTCGTCCTCCTTCTTCTCCCCCTTCTTCTCCTCCCTCTCCTTCTTCTCCTCCTTCTTCTCCTCCTCGTCCTCCTTCTTCTCCCCCTTCTTCTCCTCCTCCTCCTTCTTCTCCTCCCTCTCCTTCTCCTCCTTCTTCTCCTCCTCCTCCTTCTTCTTCTCCTCCTTCTTCTCCTCCTCCTTCTCCTCCTCTGGGATCTCCACTGACAGGACCTGCTCGCTGGGGTCTGGACCTGGGCTCATGTGGATCCGCACTGAGTGCTCCTCGGACTGGGCTGCCCCCTCCCCGTCTCTGTCGGGCCTCCTCTGGGGGGCAGGTGGCGGAGAGCGCAGGGCTGGAGGGTCCGAGGGTGCAGGCTGTTCTGGGGCGACCGAGCCCCCCTCTCCCATGGGGTCTTCAGAGCTCTTGGCCTGGAATCCAGAAAGAGTGACTCGTGAGGCACAGGGGTCTTGGAGGGGTCTAGGACACCCAGTTGCCCCCTTCTCAGACCCCTGAGGAGGAAGATAGCAGAATGCAGTGGGTGAAATGGAATGGCTGGGTTGGGCAGAGCTGCATCAGGGTTATTTGGTAGAAAAAATATATTATGGGAAAGTTTAAGGATTAAAAATCCTGGTTGGATTTGGTGAAAGGTCTTGGAGATATTTTAGGTCTCTGCTGAGTTGCAGGGCTAGAAGTCGAATGAAGTTGCCTATTTAAGGGCAGAGCCCTGGCACTGGTCACTGAGCTGTTGAGGGAAGAGAAGCTGTGATCAGAAGGGACAGCCACCAAGGACTCTGCAAAGCCCAGCCAGTCTGCCTTGCCTGCCCCAGTTACAGAAATGGGTGCTCCCAGGTGAAGGAGAAAAACTCTAAGCAAATAAGGTAAAGACTGATGAGAGCAAATGCAGCTATGGCCTGGCCGCTTTTCCAGAAGGTCTCAAAGGTGGAGACCCCCCCAGGGGAGGAACAGGCTGGGTGCCACTGGCATTGGGCTGAGCTGAGCCCCTGTATTTGGGGACTTGGTGGTTACCTCTAGCCTCCAGCTTGCAGGGTTCCCATGGATGGGGTTTCTATGGGTACAATCAGGGAATTGGGTGAAAACCCAAGCCTTTGTGGATACCCACTGCCCTTCCTGCTCTGTCTGACCCCATCTCTGCATGGGAGGAAGCAGGAGGGAGCAGCCCCCAGAGGAGGAGGCCTGATAGTCCACAACTACCAAGATGCACTTGAGGTGGTGGTAATGAGTTTAAACTGAGAGCAGTCAGCGTATTTATCAGGAATAGAGACCCGCCTGATGTTTGCTCAAGTCATAGGGGGTTGAAGGAAGGGAACTGGGTGGGAGTGGGGGAGCCAAGACCCCCCTAGAACCCAAGGCAGCTCTGGGGACCTGATGTTCCCTCTGTCTTGGTGTTTCTGCATGTTTTGGTGCACATGTTCCACCCCAGACTCTGACAACACACTTCCAGGGCAGGATGCCCAGATGGTACCCATTATGGGATCATCCCGAAGCATCTCACTATGAGTGGAACCAGAAGGATCACGAGGAGGTTGGTCAAGTGCTTCACCAGGTTTAAAATGCTTTTATAAAAGGTATTCAAGATATTCTGCACCCAATGTGGCAGCCATGAGTAATCTGGGTCCCAGAGGGTCCTAGAGGAGCTTCTCCAGGTCACAGGGCAGGCAGTGACAGAGCCAGGATTGGACCTGTGTACTTAGACTGCTATTTAAGAGCTCCTTGCACTCTGTCATTCTGCCCTGGCTGTTCTAAAATTGCCTTTTATGAGAACATGCATGCAAATTTAATTCACATCTCCAAGCTGCCTGGGTGAAGAGCTAACACTTAGAAGCAACAAACCCCATTTCAGATAAAACCTTTCACTGTCCTGAGAACACTCTTGGAGCTCATGTCCACTGAGCCCCAGACCCTAGTCAGCACTAAAGATCCCAACTTGCCAGCTGAACCCTGCCCTTGACAGTTTGTGAGCCAATCATGTCTGTCCTCAATCTGGGGCCATCGGTGGCTAGTCTGGGGAATGTCTTAGAACCCCAAGTGACTTTGGTGTCACTCCCCAGACACCTGCTGTCAAATGGCCTCTGGACGGGTCCCCTGGGCTCTGATACCAAGCTGGATTAGATTCTGTCACGCAGACACTGCTGTCCCTCCCTGCCACTGAGCTCCTGCCTAACCCCATCCTCCCTTTCCCAGCAGCCTCCCCAAAGGGCAGTCGTGAACAACCATAATTAGTGCAATCATTCTAATTGGCATTCTTGGCATTAGTCACAGAAAAAAGCCCCAGAACTAATTTTAAAATTCCCTTTAGATTTATGGGGGCGGGAACAGTCGGCATCATGCCTGTTGCCTTGGCTTCTCCTTTCAAATCTGTTAAATTGTCACAGACGCTACATTAAATATGAGAACATCACTGTCGTCTGGTAACAGACATCCCTGCCCAACTCCCACTGCTCCTACCTCCACAACAGCACCCGGACTTCCATTTGGGGGAACGCCCTCTCTGCCCCACACCCAACTCTCAGTCTAGGGATGGGCATATGCGCCAGTCCGCCCAGAGCACCACACTGAATGGCTCAGGAATTGACACATGACCCAATTCTGTCCAATGACTATGAGCCCTGGGACTTTTTGCTGGAACTACTGGAAGAGAGGTACTTTCTGTGGGAGCTGCTCAACCAGGAGGATGTAATCTTGGGGGATGTCATCTTAAAGCCTGCCTGGGATTGGGGCCATCCTGAGGGAAGCAGAGATGACAGAATGGCAGAACTCATCCTGTTGGCATCATTTGGACTTTTAGATCCAGCCTTGCCTGAACTTTTCAGTGACTTACCCCAATAAATTCCCTATTTTCTCAAGTTAATTTAAACGTGCACTGTTGCTTGTATTTCTGTCACTCGCAACCAAATGAGTACTGACTGATCCAAAGAAGAAAAAATATTCCCTAAAATTCAGTGTGTGGGCCCCTCAGCCTTCTTCCTGGCACGTGGCTGAGACAGACCAGGTGGCTAGGTCTCCAACGACATTACCTGTTCCAGCAACCGCTGCTGTCGTGCAGCTGCCTCCAGCGCAGCCAGCTCCTTGAGTCGAGCCCTGAGGTGGGCAAGCTTGCCGCCTTTGGCCCCCTTGGCGCCCATCTTTCCTGCTGCGGCCAGGGCGGCACTGAAGAGCTTGGGGGTGCCCGCCCTCGGAGGAAGGATGAGCACGCTCTTCTCCTTGGGCTTGTTGTTATTTCTCAGCATTCGCCTGAAAGAAAGCAGCGTCCGCTAACATCACCGGCAAGCTCTGGTTCTGGCAGAGCGCTTTTGCTGAATTGTGTGATGACGGTTGTTTTGGCTAACGGTTTTTGAGCTTTTCTGAGCCCAGCACGGCACTGCTTGAGGTATCGCATCTCACTGAATAATCAGAACAATGGAAGTTATGTGGGTCTTACTGTCGGCACCTTATAAACGAGGCTCAGAGGGGCTGAGTAACTTTTCTGAGGTCACACAGGAAATGAAGGAGACTTCAATATATGGAATCAGAAATAGGATGCCCAGGTGAAAGAGAGCCCAAGCTTTTTGCTTCTCCTTCTTTTGCGTGTCATTTTACCATCATCACCATCACTACGTTAACACTGAGTGTCTGGATGCATCAGACCCTGTGCTCAGTCCTTTACAGGCGGGCATGCTTTGGTGACCCCCTGTGATCCTTTTCCTGGTGTTCACACCTCTGTGTGTCTCCCTCCCCTTGAGGGTGGTGGGACACATGGCTTGCTTTCAACCAATGTAGTACAGCAAGGGTGAGTGAATGTCACTTTTGTGAATGTGCCACATAGGACTGTGGTCTGTCTTACAAGGAGACGCTCTCGCTTGCTGGGAGATGAAGTGATCAGCCACCTTGGCAGAGGCCCACATGGCAAGAACCTGAGGGGAGCCACCAGCCAACAACTAGCAAGGAACTGAGGCCCCCAGTCCCACAACCACGGGACCTTGGAAGCAGATCCTTCCCCAGTCAAGGCTTGAGATGAGACCCAGCACTGGCCAACACCTTGATTACTGCCTTGTAGTGGACTCACCCAAGCCATCCCCCTGACTTCTGACCCACAGAAACTCGGAGATAATAAAATTGTGGTTTTAAGTGACTCAACTTGTGGTAACATTGTTATGCAGCAATAGGTAAGTGATGTACACTTGTCCTGTAGTCTCACATCATCCTCACAGGTAGTCCTATTATTCTCCCTGGTTTCAAATGAGGTTATGGAATTGAGTAACTTTCTTAAGGCCACACAGCTAGGAAGTGGCAGAGCTGGAATTCAAACCCATGCTTTTGACTCCAACACCCCAGGTCTTAATGATTACTAAGCAGCATTGTAGTCATTATTTTCTTGGATGCTGACAATACTCTGTGACATGGAAAGGGCTGGGATTATTCTACTGAGGACAGTTGGGGAAACTGAGGCTCAGAATGGGAGGAGTGACACAGCCAAATTTGCTAGGAAGTGGCAGAGACAGAGTTACAACCCAGATCTAACTGCAATATACCACCCTGCTTCTCTAAATAAGGGGAGAAATTTCCATCAAAGAGAGCCTGAGCCTTTTATAAGGAATTGTTCATGTTACAAATATGTGATGAGTGGTCTGGCTCAAGAACAAATGAGTTTTGCCTGCAGTCTAGTGGGCCTAGACAACTAATTGGCAAATTCATACATCAGGGTTCCAGCAAAACTTGTTTGTTTAAAAATGAGACCATTACTGGCTGCTTATCTAATCAGAGGCAATGGATTTAAATTGTGCATATTGATATTAATTGTCCAAGACTTGCGTTTTCTAACTGAAGCTCCCCCAGGAGACCACAAACATGATAATTCATCAGAAGCCTTTTACAGGACCGGCTCTGTCACCTGTGTTATTTGAGTCCATAATTCACAGCATTCCAGTCCGCGGGAAGGCTCGGCGTGGTATTCAAATGACACGAAAGAACCATCTGCAGGACCTTTGCTGATTGCTAATGGCTGTCTCTGTTTTGAAACATCGAGCCAGCTCTGGGACATTTCCAGATTAAGAACATTTATCCTCATTTTCAGATGACACGCGCTTCACTTTAATGACTGTATAATTCACCCCTGGAGAGAGTGGCACGCCTGAGACCTCTCTGCCTCATTTCTTGGAACGGCAAAGTCAGAGCCAAGCATCTTACTTCTTTGGGGCCTCAGCCCACCCCCCCGTCTGTAAAGTGGGGAGCTTGGACAGAATCCCACATGTGGCTGCCAGCAGCTCAGACAGCACGAGGCCCTGTGGGTCTCACACCCATCTCTCCTTGGATGGGCTCAGCCCGTCCGTGATCCCCTGCCTCTCTCCACAAACTTGCCTGTCCAGAGAACCAGACTCTGATGAATCGTGCCACGGTCCCCTCTGGACTTCAAGGCCCATCGGCCCCCTCCTTCCCCTGGCTGCCCCAAGCCAGGACACTGCAGGTATGGTCAGGAGCGAGCCTCTGAGGGATCCTAGCTGATTTGCCAAACCCACACCTAAGCCAGCCACAGGAACGGGATGACAGCGATCAGCATGGCTTTTCTGAGCAGATCTCCCCTTGCAGGGGGGAGGAAGGAAGGTGAGGGGAACCTGGTGCCCATTCTCAGGCATAAACCATCAGTTCTCATTATCCATGGTAGTTAAATCCTATAAAGTCCCTGCAAACACTGAGTTAGTGACTACTGACCCATCGCTTCTGGGGGGAATACAGGATTCTGTTCCTGTGAGCTTCTCAACACATTTTCATCACCTGATCACTCCATAGTCTGGTCTTGTGTGTGTTTCTGTTTAAAGACATCTTATTTAATATAAACCATTGATTCATTTAGAACGAACTCCTGGCTCTCTAACCCAGGTCTAAAGGTAGGAGCACAGACAGCACTTCAGCACTACCCCTAGGTCCACTTTAATAGCAAAATCACTAATAAAAATCACAAAAATGTGAATCATGTGGTCCAGAGTGGACCACAAAAAGAATACTTGTTTACAATATGAGCTGAAACAAGAAGGCAGTGGGTCACCGTTTTCAACTTTAGCAGGGAATGTGCACTTCAGGGGACTCAAAATTTTCGCCACTCTGTGCACATCTGCAAATGTCCACGTAAGCCCTTGAGTACTGATTTTGGGGTTACAACTAAAACAGCACCTTGTGTGTGCTATACTCTAACATTGGGGCTACATCCACTCACCTAGGGGCTGCCAAAAGGATCCTGTAAAAACCTAAGTCACAGTAAGTCACTCCTCAGTATAAATCCTGCATAGCTCCCATCTCCCTCAGGGTAAAAGTCAAAGCCATTGCAAGGCTCACCTACAAAGTCCTACCCAATCTTATCCCTTCCACCTCTCCCATCCCATTCAAGCTATGCTCGTTTGATTGCTGGTCTGAGGGTATACTGAGTCTGTGCCTCCAAGGGGCCTTTGCACATGCTGGAATGCTTTTCCCTGGAGGCAGTTTCCCAGCTCACTTCTTCACTCTGTGCAGTTCTCTGAAATGCCACTTCCCCAGGATGACTTTTCCTGACCAACTGAGCTCACAAATCTCCCTTCCGTGACTTTACGTTTCCTTATGGCCTTTATCCCCAGCTGACACATTCAGTTCTCCACTGTTGGTCTCCCCAACTAGGAGGTAAGCTGCTTTATTCCCTGCTGTGTCCCCAGGGCCTTGAACTATATGCTCAATAAATTATTGTGAATGAATGTTGGTGAGTTTGTTCCCTTTATCATGACTATTCTCTGTCAGTTTATTTATGGTGACTGAAGTAGAAAATAAGAATTTGTGATAAAAGGCAAGGGCTAGCCAGCAGACAGGTGGATTAAAAAGGCTTCATCCTTTTATCCATGGAAAAATTATAGAGAGAACGTAATGGATAAAAAGGAACAATTATTATTTATAGTTATTGAGCGCTCCATGTGCTGGGCCCTCTGCTGGAGACACAACATTATTTTACTTAATCATCTCCACAATCCTTATTTTACAGTGGAGAAACTGAGACCAGAAAAGGTAAGTAACTTACCCAAGGTCACACAGCCAGTACCTCGCATGGACCAGATTTGAGCCCTATCAGCCTTCCAAGCCTATTGTGCGTTTCCTACCACAACGTACTGCCTTCATCACTCAATTTGAAACCTAGTCTAAGGGTCTGAAAGCAAAAACCTGCTTTTCCACTCCCCAACAACACAACATAAAGACACACAAGGTTATTCACTGCAGTACTATTTATCATTGAAAAATACTGAAAATAGCCTAAGTGCCCACTCATAGGAATGCTCTGAAGTTTGTCAAAAGGAATGAGGAAGCTGTCTGTGTACAGATAGAGAATGTTTTTCAGGATTTATTGTCGTGTGAAAAAAAGCCAAGTGCAAAAGAGAATCTACAGTATGCTACCCTTCGTGTCAGACAGAAAGGGAAATAAGAAAATGTTCATGGAGCTGCCTATTTTTGCAAAAGGAAACACAAGAAGAAAAAAGTGGAACTACTGAGTTTGGATTTCTATAAAGGGTGGGTGGCAACGGAGGTTGGGGGAGAGTCTGGCTGCTTCTCTGAGTGCGCTGTTTTGTAGCATTCTGCCATGTTAATGTTTTACACATTCAAATACAAAAAATCAACAAGGATCAGGGTGGGGGAAACCCTAAAATGGAATGCAAACCAAAACGTGTGAACCTCACTGTGTATCACATGAACAGAACCACCACACTAAAGGGAGGAAAACAGAACTAATCCACATAACTTTGAGCACAACACCTCCATCAGAGGCACTCAGGCCAAAGACACAAAGAACTGCTTTCTACTTGGAAGGAGTCCTTCTTCCCAGCAGTATGGGACAGGCATTCTGGTCCTGCTTTCTCTATCTTGTAGGACTGAATAAGTGAATAAATGTAATAAGAATAAAGGGAGTCAAATTTCTCAGTGTTAGAGAGGGAATTTACAAATATGGAAAAAAAGATTAGACTGAACTCTGTGATGCTGGATTGAAATCGTTAGCTAGGTGAAAATAGAGATAGAGATGTATAGAGATGCAGATAGACACAGACCAAGAAGTAGACGCTGAGATATCCGTACCTGTATGTGCATATATATATATAAATATATATACACATGTATATATATTTGCATTTCTACAGACAGGTGTATACGTGGGTATATTTCCCAGCTCTGTCCACTGTGGAGGCCTAATAGCACCCTACTAGCAATGAAACCACTTAGTACTCAGATCCTGGTTTCTAAAAACCATTCCCCTCTAAAAGGAATCAAGCCCCCTTGGAGAAATGGCCATTTCCGGGAATGCGGCAGGGAAAGGACTAGGTGAGTCCAGGACTCCTTAGTGTGCCTATAAACAAGCAGGTGCTAAAATATGATGGGGGATGTAACAAAGGTTCACTACAGCCAGCCTGAGGAGGCACCCAGTGGCCAATCTGGAACAATTTGGGCATCAAAATAATGACTGTAACAGGATATCCATGGAATAAAGCAAATTCATACTGTTATAAATAGATAAATGAATGAACAAGTGAGAAAGAAAAGAAAGCTCTTGTTACAGTAGAATGCTAGCTAATAAATGTAGAAGGCATGATGGAGTTATAAAACGACCATTTGCAACCACTGTGGCAATCATTGCAAGGAACCTTCAGTGGATGCTGAAAGTAGTGAGTTAAAGTTAGACGAGGAACAGGAAGTCTATGTCATCTCAAAGTGACTCCCCACTCAGTACTCATTAATTTCAAAGAAAAATCGTAACTTTAGGGTACAGAAACTTTAACCAACATCATCAGTACTGGGAGAAAGCAGCATCACGGCACTGAGAAGGACACACCACTTATGAGCAATTCCTGCCCAAAATGCAGAACCTATTCAGAGACATCAAAATCATTAAACAGAGGGGAAAGGAGAGGCACTTCAACCCCTGATGGAGAGAGACCAAAGTCATTGGGCAATATCTTACAACATGGGATCCAGGAAGAAGAAAAGAAAATTGTAGAAGACACTGTTGGGACAATTAACAAAATTTGACTATGGATTAGGGCTGAGATAACAGCATTGTTTCAATATTGAACTTCCTGATTTGGAGAAAGCTACTACAGTTGTGTAAGAGAAAGTCTTAGTCCTTAAGAAATGCACACTAAACTATACATAGATTTTTTTTAATTAAAAAAAAAAATACCTGGCCTTCTTCCGGAGCAACTTCTGAGACTCGGGGTAATGCACCAAAATTTCATTCAAGTCCTTCTTATCCAGAATGAAGAGGTTGGTAAACCCGTGGGCCACCACGTTAGCCGTGCGCCGGTTCCCGCCCCCAACAGCCAGCAAGCTGGGGCAGAGAGGGAGGGAGGTGAGACCCTTCAGAGGCTACAGTTTGGATCACACTAATATCTTCATTTCCAACCCCCGGCCTGGAGCACAATGATGGCCTCACGCAGGTGAGAGCTGGGCCCACCTGCACGTGTCAGCAGGTACGGGGCCGCATCCACAGCAGTTTCTCCCAAAGGGCCCTAGAGGATGTGGTCCTACCCACTGGCCACCCCCTTCCCCCAGCCGTTGACCAAGTCCCCTCATTTCACCCCGCTCTGACCTTATTTCTCCAAACACAGATCCAGCTTTCAGCGTCACCAGCACAGCCTTCCCATCTGGGCCACCCAAGACCTGCACCTGCCCCGCCTGGATGATGTACATCTCCCGGCCTATCTCCCCCTGAAACAGAGAAGGGGGGAGTCCCTCTGTCATCATACAAAGGCGACCCAAAGCAGTGGGGCTGGGGCCGGAGGCTGGTGGTACAGCACAGAGGAACCCAGGCTGGGGTTCAGCCCTGACAACAACTTTGGTGTATAGTGTGGGGACAGTCACTTCCCCTCTGGGGCCTCAATCTCTCCATCTGTGGATTGGGAAGATGGCCTGCCTGCCTGACAGCATTACAGTGGGGAGTGAGTGGTGTGATGGAGAGAAAAGCGCTAGACAAGGAAGTGCAGGTGTGATACTATTTGGCAAATTCTCAATTATGCGCAGGGATGGAGAGCCAGAGGCACGAAAGGCTCACAGTGGTTCATACAATAAGCTGACACCTATGCCTCCCCCATATCTGCCCAGCGCTGTTCTAAGTGCTCTGCATGACTGAGCCTGCTTAATCCCTAACAGCCCTCTGAGGTAGGGACTCTTTGCCCAAATTTACAAAGCTAGGCCAAGGCAGAGCTGGGATTTAAATCCAGGGGGTCTAGTTCCAGAGTTCATGGTTGTTACGAGTTGAATTGTGCCCCACTCCTCCAAATTCATGTGTTGGAGTCCTAACCCCCAGCTCCTCAGAGTGTGACTGTATTTGAGATAGGGTCATTGCAGATGTAATTAGCTAAGTGAAGATGACGTCATACTGGAGTTGAGTGAGCCCCTAATCCAGTATGACTGGTGTCCTTATAAATGGGACATTTGGGGACAGAGACAGCCATAGAGGGAAGACAGTGTGAAGACACAGGAAGAAGACAGTTATCTACAAGCCAAGGAGAGAAGCCTGGAGCAGATCCTTCTCTCGCTGTCTCAGAAGGAACCTCCCCCTCCGACACCTTGATCTTGGACTTTTGCCCTCCAGAACTGTCAGATGATACACTTCTGTTGTTTAAGCCATTCCATTCATGGTACTTTTGCACGGCCGCTCTAGTAGACTGATACAAGGGTCTTAAGCCCAAATTAAACCAAATGAATGAATGCGTGAAGGAATAGCTTGCTTCTGACTACAATCAGAAATACTGGGTCTGCCACGCACTGTCCAATCCTCGTGCCGTCACGGGCTGTGCCCTGGCCTGCTACCTCACACTTGGCCCATTTAAAGGGAGAGAGACCAAGGACAGGTAAGTGGCTTACACTTTTGATTTAATTTGACCAATGTTTCCTGGGCATCTCACACATGCATGGCCTTCTTAACAAAAAGGAAGGAAGTTTTGTTTCCCTGTTTCAGTGTCTGGTTTGACACAGGGCCAAAGAGTGAGGGGTGGAAAGAACTCACCCTCATCTCATTAACCTGCCCAGGGTAGTTCAGGGAGGGCCTTGGGGGGTGTGTCAGCAAGACTGTCACAGAGCAAAACCTGACAGCAGAGGGCGCCATTCACACATGTTCACCAAATGCTCCCTGCAGCTCCCACGGCAAACTCCCCAACAATCTGATTCACTTTCCCTCCTGGGAATTAAAGTCTACGTTACCCTCGAGGATGACAGCAACGGCAATGGCACCAGCTCTGTGCCAGCCACAGCACCAGACTTTGAAGGCACACCTTTTTTCAATTCTCACAACCACCTCATGAGGGAAGTACCATCAATATCCCTACTTTACCCATGAGGAGAGCCAGACTCAGAGATGGCAAGCCACTTCCCCAAGGCTGCACAGCTAAGAAGTAGCTCCAATGTCAGACAAATCACTCTCTGGCTCCCAAACCTCTCTTGGCCTCTAAGGCTGAAGCTTTAAGTTCTCAGCCACCTGCACCATCCTTGTCCTCCTCCCCACAGCTTTCGGCTTCCAGAAACTTCACCGCTGCACAGCATACAACTTGGAGATGGGGGCCTCCTTGGGTTGAAGGTACCTAAGTCTTACAAGAGGTTCTTGAGCAATATTTTCACCCCTGCACACACACCTCGCCTTACTAACAGCTCTGAAATCTGGTTCCTGCTCCCCGACCCCGATCACTCACTCACCGAGTGACCTTGGTCTCACCTTGAATCCCAAAGAATGGGAGCACAAAGGGCCTTACACACTGTCTGGCCCTGGGATTCAAACCAAAATGTTTCCCATAATCAGGTGGGTGATGTAAAGGAGAGAAGGGAGCCTGTGGGGCAGTGGAGGGTGGTGGGGCCTATGGCATCAGGAGACACCTTCAGCCAGCCCCTTCACCATTCCAGCTTACTCTTGCTATTTAGGAAAGTGGGACTCAGTGCTAGCAGATTTTCTGTTTTCAGCTAGAAATCTGGATTTTTATGTGACACCTTCCAAGTTTTAAAGGTTGGAGACTAATTCAACATTTTTTTTTTTTGGAGTAGATTAAAAAAAAAACACTCTTAAAACGTCTGTGGACTGATCCTATGTAAGGGCCATCACTTTGCAACTTCTGACCTATCCCACCCCTTCTTCAGCCCCATTTTCCTGGTAGGAAGACCAAGACCCTGGAAGCAATTCCATCTACATAGTCAAGACCCTGCCCCTCTTTAGGTTCCTCACTTTCTTTTTCTGTAAAGTGGCGTTCCTCACCCTAGCTCCCATGTTCCCATGAAGAGGGAGCCAAGCCAGAGGCACATCTGAGTTCAGTGCCCGGAGCTGGACAAAGCCTCCTTGGGCCAAACAATCCGGGAGCCCCGGGGTCAGCTCACTGTGCTCCTCCCGCTGGCAGTCCTGCTCCCCCCGGGCTTGTAAGCCTCACTGGCCTGCAAAGGTACCCCCTCCAGCCCGGCTCCCAGCAGGCAGGGGTCTGTGAATCCCTGACCATGCTGCGACTGCCCCGGGTCTCTCACCTTCTTACACACGTAGTCGTTGGGCAGGTAGACGACCGAGCGGAGCCTCTTCAGCATGTCGAAGATCATCTGCCGGTCGCAGCCCTGGCCCCGAGAGGAGGGGAAAGGAGCTGTTTAGAGGAAGGCGTGGGTTCGGGGCCTCCCAGAGTCCCGAGCGTGGGGCCCCTGGATCGGTCGTACCTGGAAGAGCGCCACTTTGCTGACGATGTCATAGTTCACGTCGATGGCGAGGTCCAGCCGCATCTTGTCTGGAAGCTGCACCATCAGCTCTGACTCATCTGCAAACAAGAGCCTGGTGAGGGGCAGAGACATGGCCAGGTCCCTCCCTCACACCCAAAGGGCTGAGCCCACACTGCTCTGGCTGGGCCCGTGGCACACCATTTCTCTACCATTCAGAACCATTCTAGGTTGGGAGGGTACCCTCTCTACCTCCAGGCCTTTGCCAATGCCATTCCCTCTGCTGGGAACAACCCCGTTCACTCATTCTTCAGAACCCAGCACTCATGTCACCTCCTCCAGGAAGCCTTCCCTTGACATCCTTCTACCCAGCTATTATGTTATCAGTCCTTGTGCCATAGCACTTATAATGCCTTTTACTGCAATTGTTTGCCAATGGTCTGTCTTCTCCACTCACGTCATAAGAAGAACATTAGCAAGAACTAAAGTATGTGGAGCATTTACTGTACCAGGCACTGTTTTACAGAATGTTTCACCAAAGTGATTTTATTAAATCCTCCCAGCAGCCCAAGAGGCGCCCCACTACTATAACCTACTTTACAGACAGAGGAAGGGAGGCTTGGGAGGGCAGTGACTTGCCCAGCGCCACACAGCCCAGGGGATGGAATCAGGACCCCAGCCAGGTCATGTGGTCCAGAGCCTATCCTGGGAGAGCAGTATGTCTGCCCACCATGGGGTCTACAGTGCGCAACAGAGAGCTGGTAACTGGAGACAGGAGATGCCCCTCCAAGCCCTAATGCTGTTCCCCACCCACTGCACCACCATTAGTTTAGGGCTCAAGTGCTGGGTCTGTGCAACCCTGGGCAGGTCAGAGCCCTCTCCGATCCTTAATATGTGACCTTGTGAAAGGGGGCAATGATAGTGATGTCACAAGGCTGTCACTGGAATGAAATAAGACAGTGGAAGTGAACATGCCTTGGAAACTATTGTCATGTGCATTGTCCACAGACTTGCCAACATCCCCAGCTCAGGAGAACTTGGGCCTGAAGTGTAACTTCTTTGAGACCAGAATGAATCCCACAAATGCAGCGTTGGGGGGGGGGCTTTCATTTTGCTGAGGGCCTTGGGGGACTCTAGGTCACACTGCCAGAGGCCTACAAGCTTTTCAGAGGCCTCCAAAAGGATGTCAAGGCTCTGAAAACAAAATTACTAGCTCCTAAAGATAAAAAAAGGAAACATTTAAAAAAAAAAGTCAATTAACATATAATTAGCATATTCAAATTTCACTAAGGATTCCATTTAGAATCCATGAAAATATCACTACATTTGGAAACAATTTACAGGTAAGATTCTTACAATTTGAGCATACCTCATCATTGACATGAAAGCAGAAACAACACTGAATGAAAATGCATTGTTTTAGCCAATTTTGGAAGCAAAGTATAACATCAAAAATCTACAAAATATATATGATATGTATGGATGTATATGAAGAAAAAAGGAGACAGAGACAGGAAGTCTTCCTTTCCTCCTGACTTCAATTGTACTTCCATCTTCAAATGGAGATGCATTTCAAGACGGGGCAGGGCATTCAGGAGACAAGCCCCTCAGGTCTTCAGGGGTCTCCTGATGGCCCAGCATGGGGCACTCCAAAGTCCTCCCTAGGCCCTTCTCACTTAAATGTTGGTGCCGCAGCCAAGAGAGGCCCCAGTGCTCACAGCCTCAGGGACACAGGACGAGGGCAGGGCCCAGGAAGGCAGGGCGCTGGGTGGGGGCAGCTGGTGGCAGCAGGAGGCCGGGGAAGTGGGGTGGGGGCAGTCTTACCCAGTATGCCTTGGGAGTGCCAGGTGTACTCGTACCAGGTCTTGACACGGTTCTGCACGGACCTGGGGATCTTGTAGAAGTTCATGTACTTGACTGTGCTGTCCATACAGCTGCGGTAGTAGGTCTGTCCCGCGGTGGCGGCCCCCACCACGTCTCTCATCTGGCGGCAAGGAGGGGTGGTCAAGGAAGCCACTGGGTCAGAGTGGGGCCCTGAACGGGCTTTGGGGACATGTGTCATGGGCAGTTTCTTAACATGGACCAGGGTGCATGCTTGCAGCGGTGGGTGGGGGTGGTGGAGAGCAGGAGAGGGGGAATCCCAGGTCCACACCAAAGGTGTAGCCAACAGGGGAAGTTCTGCCTCCAGTGTGGACATGGATGAGAGAGGCTACTGGCCCCTCAGGTGGCCTCAGGTCCCTGGGGCCACACAAGGTGGGAACCCGACTAGGCTGATTCGTACAATGTGGCCCCTCGGTGTCGAACCAGGTGTACTGCTCCTCAGACAGAGCTCCTCAAAGGTAACTCTGAGGACCCCTGATGGCCACCTCATGCACTGACTACAATATGAGCTACACCCCTCCGCACATAACACACATAACACACACAGATTAGAATCTACCAGGGGTTTTTCTCCAAGTAAACAGTCCAAATCCTCAGCCTTTGCAGAAAGCCATTCATCCTAGCTCTCCAGATGTCCTGACATTTTAAATAGGAAGCAACCTCAGAGAGGAAATGGGACCTTTCCCCCCATCACCACCCCTTCACCCAGCAGCTCCCAGAGCTCCAGGCTCCTGACTCTCAGTCCAGTGTTCTTTCCTGGGCTTAGTCTGAAAGGAACAGGCACAGATGGTGACTTTCTGGCAGCCAAGGGAGGGAGAGGGGACCTGCAGGCAGACTAGTGACCCAGCTACCTGTCCAATCATCACGGAGAAAGCGAAGACGCCCGTGAAATAGTTCAGACCCTGGAAGACAATTTCAAAGAGTGTCCTGGGGTCGGGCAGGCCGCCAATGGTGATGAGGGTCTTCACAGCCCAGTAGTAACAGCGAATGTAACTAGGGAGAGAAGAGGAAGGGAACCTCAGTCGTCACAGGCCCCACCCTGCATAGCCTGGGCAGCCTGGCTCGGAAAGATGCACGGTGTGCGAGAGAGAAAACACATCACAGCTCCTAAGTGCAAAACCCCACCTCTCCCACCGCCCACAGAGCCCTCTGCAGCTTGTAGAGCATGTTCACAGGTGCTGTCTGGCTTGGTCGAAGAGGGAGGGGTGGGCGATGGGGTCCTACCGTGTGGTAAAAGGCATAGGAAATGCCCCGAGCTTGTCTAATTATCACACAGCAGCAAGAGTGCCTCACACACCTGTCCACACCTTCAGACTGCCCTCCCAGGGGTGAGATCGGCAGGGCCTAAACCCAGGACACTCTCAGACGGCTTTCTTGTACTTCCTGTCCTCCTCCCAGCGCACAGGAGCTGTCCAGAGCCTGTCCTGGATCCAGTGTCCTGATATACCCATGGTTTCGGGGTCCCTGCCCAGCTGGGAAATGGAGAACATTATCCAGCTGGCCAGTCATCCGGTCCGAGAATGACCCCAGCCTGGTCCTCCCCTGGGCTCCGTTCACCAGCTCTTTATGCAGCAGCAGCCAGTTTAGAGCATGCGCTCTGGGGCCGGACTGCCTGGGCCCACACCCAGCCCTGCCACTTTCTAGCTCATAGACAACACCCATCTCGCCAAGCCTCAGTGTCCTTCCCCTGAGATGGGCATGACAACAGAACATCCTTCACCAGTGATCCTGAAGATGACACGAGGCACAAAAGAGCGCCTGGCACGCGGCGGGCTCTCAGTAAATGTCAGCTCTCAGAGCCTTCACTGCCGCTGGTGCCTGCAGTGGGGAACAACAGACCTGCCTGTGTCCCCAGGAAGTTCACTGTCTAGTGGGACAGGCAAGTCAGCGTGCAATGAGCACTGGGAGGTAGGGAAGCAGAGGTTATTATGGAGTTGGGCCTAGGAGGGAGGCTCTGCCTCTGACCAGCTGGGAGGCCTGGGGCGGGGCTCTGGGCCTCCGGATCCCTCATTACCACCTGGTACCTGGAAACAGAACAACGGGAGAAAGGCCTGCCCTGTCAAGCCCCCATCATACCGCTCCTGCCCACCAGAGGGCGGGTGAAGCAGCCTTTGTGGGAACTGAGCTGGGCACTGCCTGGGCACTAGGTGTGGGTGCCGCTGGGCCACCAACAGAAAGACCAGTGATATCCCAATAGCTCGGCTTTCCCCGAAACCCTTCCTGGCTGGAGAAGCTAGATGGCACATCTATGGGGCCTCCCGTGTCTTCCATGCCACTGGGTGTGTGGGGGCCCCTGCCTGCTGCCCAGACTAGGCAGAAGGAGAGCAAGACGAAGGAGCCAGGTATGAAGGAATTCAGGGCCTCAAGCCCCTGGCCCATGGCAGGCACTCAAGAAGTGGTCACTATTTTGAAAGTTATTATTAGCCACGACATTGACTTCTGGAGGAATCCTCCTTCACTGCTTATGCTTTGCCTATCTTGGGGTTTCCCAGAGAATCTCATTTGGAAAAGAGTAACACTGCCAGGGAAGTGTGCCCCTTCACTGAGGAGCAGCGAGAGCTCCCCAAGGCTCTGCAGAGGGAAGTCCCAGCCAGCCAGCCCCATCCTCCCCTGCCCTGCTTGCTAGTCCTCCCAGCCCTGCCTGTGATGGGTGCCAGGCGCAGCCCAAGACATAGGTTCTTAGCCTGTTGGGACACTAACCCCTTTGACAATCTAAGGAAAGCTAAGAAGCTTCTCCTTGGAAAAGCCAGCCTGCTCCCAAAATGTAGCCAACTTCAATGGAGGGTTGTGACCCCCTTAAATCTCTAGACCCCAGGTTAGGAACCCTTTTCCTGGTGTGCAGGCTTCCCCGTAAGAATGGCCAGAGCTAGGAAGTTGGGTCACTGACTCCTGTCCAGGCACGGGCTTATTATTGATGAGAAATCTGCATGTAATCCTATCTCCATCTTGTAGATGAGAAGACTGTCTCAGAAAGGGTGAGGGCCTTACCCAAGGTCACAGAGCAAGGTTTATTGAATAGCTTCTGTTCTTTTTGCATAGAAGGGGCTTTCAAGTCCTCTCTCCGTCCTCTTGTGAGGGGATGAATGAATGAGTGAATGAATAAGTAAATGAGTGAATGAAGGAATGGTCTGGCCAGGAGCAAGGCTGTGGATGGGTGCAGCCGAGGGAATAGTGAGCAGGGCCGGTGCTGATGCGGGAGTGCTGGGCCCTGACCCCATTCCGACACACTCCACCCCACGACTTATGTCAGGACTCCCCTCCTGCCTGCCTGGACTGCCCCGGACCCTGGGACTCTCTATTTAGGTGTAGCTCCCCCTCAGGCCACAGGCCCATCACAGAAGGTGACAGCTGATGGCACTGTGGCCGAGGTTGGGGCATCTGTAAGGAGAAGGGGATGTTTGGAACCAACAATCACTCTACAAAGAAGCCGCTGGAACACTAATGACCTGTTGTGTGGAAGGGGTCAAAGAGTTGACAGCTGGATCGAGAGCCTTTTGCATCACTAGTGGGCACAGCCCAGGGTGAGGCAGGTCCTACCCAAGGTGACTCGCTGACCCCTGGACTCTTCCTCTGCCTTTTTGCCACCAGAGCTGACCGAGTACCCACTATGGCCTGGCCCTGGACCAGGACTCAAATGCACGTAATCCTCGGTTACTTCTTCAAGGTGTGGGTCCCATGATCAACACCATCTGGCAGACAGGAAACTGAGGCTCAGAGAGGAGAAGTGACTTACCCACTGATAACAGGTGGCAGTGCTAGGAATCCCCCCCTGGACTCCTGTTTCTAAAGCCCGTGCTCTGAATCTCCAGGCTCATCCACGACCTTGACCCCATGTGCTTCTGTCTTCCCGCACTGTCCTCCATCCCCGTCATCACGCAAACCCTGACTTGGCCTTTTTGTTGTCCCAACAGACAGATCAGCATCCCCCTAATGGGTTTGTCCGTCTGCTTCCTGCCTGTCCTCCTGTCCATCCCTCCATCAGCCATCTTTGGGAGAGTCATCTTTCTGAGATTCCCCTGGGCTTTGAAAGGTAAGAGGTGAGAGTTTAAGTGGGTAGCTTTCAATAAGCATCCAAGCCTTAAAAATAAGGAGGTATATATGGGAACTCTCTGTACTTTCCAATCTACTTTTTTATAAGCCTAAAACTATCCTAAAAAAATAGTCTATTAATTAAAATAATCATTAAAAAAAAACTTCATAAAATGTTCATACCCTTGGCCCTGCCTTCCCTCTTTATGAATTTATTATGAGAAAACAGACCAGAGGACACAGATTCCTATACACAGATGCTCCTGCAATATTGTGTCATCCTGAAAAACTGGAGATACCTTAAGTGGCCACTGATAAGGAAATGGGTAAATAAATGGTGGGATCTCCTATAGGGGGGGCAGTGATATCATGGTTTTCAAAATTTTACTGATGGGAAAATATGCGCAATATTATTATTATTATTCTATTACCTTTTAGTAGCATTTTCCCCACACTTTTACATTTCTAAAATTGGGATAATTTTATAATCCATGTGTACATTTAGTATAATATTTCTTTTTTCCCAAAAAGCTGTATTGACTAAATCCTGTGTCATAAAATTAATTAACTGCATCTTAGAATCAAAGAAATATAGTAAAGCAGAGCGTATTCCTATCTTTCTGTTATAATCACTATATATATATATTTATATATCAAAGAAAAGTGAAAAAAAACTTCGGCTGGTTCCCCATTGCCTAGAGTAGTGCTATCCAATAAAAATGTGATGTGGTCCACATATGTAATTTAAAATTTTCAAGTAACCACACTTTCAAAAACAAAAGAAACAGGTGAAATTAATTTTAAAATGTATTTTAGTTAACCCCCAAATCAAAATTAATACCATATCAACATGTAACCAATACCTTGAAAGTTATCAGTGAGAAAGTTTACATGTTTTTTCCTGTCTTCCAAGTCCTGTGTGTTCTCGGCACTTACAGCGTATGCATCTCAGTGGCCCTTGCAGGTCAAGTACTGTAGCCGGGTGTGGCCAGTGGATGGTATCAGACAGCCCAGCTCTAGAAGGTGAGGCTGACTCCACCAGTGGGAAGCTGTTTGGCAACCTGGCCCCGCCTCCCTCTCCAGTTACTTCCACACATCCCACCCCCTCCAGCCACACAGGACTGTTCCCAGCTCCTTGACTCCACTGTTCTGCAACCTCGCACTATTCTTCATGCCGTTCCCTCCCCGAGAGGTTCTCTGCTCCTTCCCTCCACCCACCAAGGCCAAGATCAAACTTCACTTTTCAGAACTGACAGTCCCAAGCCCCCTCCCCAAACCCTTTACCAGGCAGGTGGTAGGGCAATTAAGACAGTGTCGCCACGCTGTCTGGGTTCAAATCCCAGCTCTCTCAACTTATGAACTCTGTGACATGGGGAACTCACTTCACATCTATCACCTCATTTGCAAAACGGGGATGATGTTGGTACCTGTCTTGCGTGGTTGATGGGAAGATTAAGTGAGTTACTATGTGAAGTGCTTAGAACAGGACTAGTCCATACAAGCTGTCCCCAGTGCTTGCTGTGGTTGTTATTATTATCATCACAATCATCATCGCTATCATCATCACCAACACGGCCCACAATGTACAGCAGCCCTCTGGATTGGCAAATAGATTTCACCTAGTTTGCCAGCTCCTCCACGGCTAACGATGCCCAGGGAGCTGTGTTGTTGAGCAGAATTCTCTGGCTTCCCCTGACTCGACCATGCCCATGGGATAGAGGACACACACATGTGGTCAACTGGCCAACTCTACTAGACCTTGGGATGCTGAAAGGATCTTTTTAGCAGGTCTTGTTCATGCTTGTGATCCCCCTCTGCTTGGCACATGACAGGTGCTCAGGAAATACTAGATCAGTGAGGTCATGGAGACGTGCACCTTGAGCCTTATTATATCAGTGATTCCTTGGGAGCAAGGTGGCCTCGGCAACGTGGCGGCAGTGGGGCTCCTTTCAGGGAGTCTTTGGGCCATGAATTATTATTAAGAGGAAGACTATGGCTCACCTGTTTCCCACGCCATCATAAACCCAGTGAGTAGAGCCGAGGCCCTCATAGGCCGATGCCCAGTAATACAGACATGAGTTCAAATGTAAACTGTAGAGCAAATAGGCTGTGGTCCTGATAACCCTGAAGAAGGAAAGAAAGGTATGAGCACAGCAGCAGAAAGAGTGATGGTGGCATCGCCCCCACGTGCCGGGACTGCAGGGACAAGCCAGTCTTCTCCTCCCCCAGTGCCCATCTCAGAGATCCCGCCGCTGGAGCCGCATGGCCCTGCCCAGCTGCCTGGTGGGATGGACACCTGGCCGATGGGAACCAGTGGCTGGACTGGGCCAACCAGCAGCTCTTTCGAGCCTGCACCAGTTAGAAATGGTGATGGTTAAACAAAAAGTTGTCTAGACTGGGGTCTGGAATTGGCACAGAGCTCCATGTGTAGACAGTTCTGGGGAAGTAGATGAGCTGGGGTGGGGAGAGGGGGTATGCATCCATGCAGAGGGGCAAAGAAGGGACAAAAGAATGCAGGGAAGCACTACTCCATGAGAGATGTAGAAAGGAGCCCTGTCCCTGAGCGTGGCCAGGCTGTCTTGTGTCCCAAGCTTGGACATCCGCAAGACAGTGACATCTGAAAGGCAGCCCACTGTGTCCTTACAGCCACCTCTCTGTGTCTGAGTGGTTGAGGGTCAGTTCCTTGAGCTGAGGCCAAATAGAGGCCCAGCTCCCTGGAAATGCAGAGGAGCCCTGAGCAACCTGTGTGTACCCACCTCACAATTGGGGGAAACAGGACATTCCTGGTTCTCTAAAAAACAAACATCCCTTCACAGAGGGGCCAGGAAGAGGCCCAGCTTCCGGTGGGAGGCAGTGGCGAGGGGCCCCGCAGGGCCAGGAGAGCCCACAGGGGAGGCAGTGAGGGTAGAGTGCCTGCTCCATTCTCGCTGCAAATGTCCTGGGTCCTGTGTGTGCATGCATGTGTGTGTGCTTGTGTGCGGCCTTAGGGGTCTCACCTGTAAATGTAGGCTTTGCTGAGGACGGATTCCAGGCGGTTGTTAAACTCGAAGAAGGCCGTGTACTGGGAGGAAGAAAAAGGTATCAGGAACCGCCTGGGGTGCTGTCCTCCCTTCCCACGGGTGGCCCATTCCCCTCGGGTGCCAGGACTGAGGGCTCTTTCTGCAGCCCCCTGGCAGGAGGGGGTTGGAGAGTGAACACTGAGAATCAGAGGTCCTTAGCACTTTAAGGAGTGAGAGTCAGAAACTCCATTTATGAATGTGATGGAAACCCTGGCCCCTCTTCCTTGGAAATTACATATAACCATGTTCTTACAGTTTGCATAGAGATTCAGGGGACTCCTAGACCTTCTGAATCCCACCATGAAACTTTTTGTGTACATGCATCCCAGGTTAAGGACCTGTTTTTCCATGTTTACTTATAAGGATAACAATTATATATAGAAACAGCATCCCTAACACTCCTCAATGATCTCCTCCAAAGGCTTATTTACGGTAATAATAAAAAGAAGAATAAAAAGTTTAAGAATGACTGCTCTTTACTGAGCACTTGTGTGACTGCACTTGATACATGTTATCTTAGTATCTATTCACACGTGAGGTGTATATTACCATTCTCCTTTTACAGAGAGGAAGCTGGCACTCAGGGAAGTTCAGAAACTTGCCCAAAACACACAGCTGATAAGTGACAGAGCCAGAGTTCAAACCCAGATCCACCTCAAAACTGCAAGCTCCTTCCATCACGCTACACTTGCCTCTCGATCTCTGCACATAGACTGTTTGACCTTTGAAGATGACACTGATGAAGATCCCCTGTGGGCCACACTAGCTGTTGCCCAGGTGTTCATTCTAATTTCCACCCTGAGTTTACACGGGATGAAGAAGGATCACAGACTTGGATCCCTACTTTGGACCCGAAGAGTTGCATCCTCTGAGTCCTGCTAACCGTTAGGTGTGTGAGTTACTCACCCTCGCTACCACTACAGGAATCAAGATCTGGATCCCACTCTTGCATTTGGGATAAAAACATGGGCTATGGACCCAACCTTCCTCACTCTAATGTTTGGCTCTCAAGCAACCAGACAGCGCCAGGAGGCTGGCATGTGTCAGACAAGACTGGTGCTGCTTCCAGTTTCCTTCTTCCTCTGGGAAGCCAGGAAGCTCGGAAGCAGCTTCTGTGTTCAGTTTCAGCAAGATGTGCTTTCTTCTCATCAGGGTACTTGCATTCTTGCAATTTGTCTCTGCCCTGTTTCTCTGGGTTATTAAAGTTATTGCTTTTGCCTCTTTTGTAAGTTCGCTCATTACCCCTTTGAGGAGGAGGCATCAGGCATCACATAAGGAGAAAGATGAATTTAATTGGTTTGCCAGAAAAATCCATTTAGGGGGATCCTGAGTGCTCTGACTAGCTGTCCGCTCTGGTTGCATTAAAGGACAGTTGCCAGGTCACCACTCTGCATTTTGTCATCCTTGTTGGGACACTGGCTCTGCCCCAGTGGCAGGAGGAATGGCTGCAGTGACACTGTAAGGACAACAACCAACGATGAAACACATTGGGCTGCACATTCAAATCCATCCTGGGTACTTCCTGGCTCCTATGGCCTTGGGCAAGCCACCCAAGCTTTCTAAGCCTCCATTTCCCCATCTTTTAGATGGAGACCATCACAAAGAAGAAATGCTGGTACTGACAATATTCACTTCATAGGGTTGAGGAAGAAGCACTAGTGAAGCCTCCAGAAGAATATCTAACACAGAGCACCATTAAGAAGCACTAACAATTGTAAGGAATTTCCCATCTCCCCTTGGGCCATGCCTCCCTGGTGCTGCTCAGGGCAGATGTGAAGATGCCAGTACTGGCGCAGAGCATGGAGGAGCCAAAGGCCTTGGATGGAGAAGCCCACTCGTCCTACCTTCAAACAGCGGGGCAAGCGCAGGAGGGGATTCACACCGAATTTCAAGTAGAGAAAGTCCAAGGGCAGGAGGCAGAGCATGTCCATCTGAAATGTCAGTGAGACACTACAGTGTGTAAAACAGGTAACCCCGGGGTTGTGGGATGGGGTGAGTGGTGGGGGTCTCCACCTTCAATGAAAAGGTGAGGTCAGAATGCCCCTGAAGGGGCTGAAACTAGGGCATGCCACCAACAAGCCCCTGTTTGGCTACCCGGCCCACACCAGTCCTGGGGGAACCGGGTCACACTGGCCCCAAAGTACGCAAAGCCCCCAGAGACACCACCTTCCAAGGTCTCTGGCACACACCTTAAAGCGCTGAGATTTCAGGTAATTGTTGCGCATCTCCTTTTTGTCCGTCTGTAATAAAATGGAATAATGACAGTGAAGTGGCCTAAGAGCTTAACCCCTGACCCCGCTGGAGCAGCAAGGGAAACCTTCACAGAATCTCCACCTTCCTGTCAAAGCAACAGCCCCATGGCCAAGGAGCCGAATGGACTAGTGGAACTTCGGTGAAAGCCTCCCAGCCTGCAGGTGGGTCTGCAGGTGGGCCTGCAGGTGGGGAGGTTGAGCTCAGGGCTGCAGGGAGTCGTCCAAGGCCACCCAGCTCAATTCTGACTTCTTGGATGGAAAGCGAGGATACAGAGCTATTCTCTCAGCACACTGGTCTCACCTGGACCATTTTCAACCTTATCCACTGAGGAGCTAGCTACTGCTTTGATCAGACCAGGAAAGAGGCTACCCAGGGAATTCTCTTTTCTCTGGATTTTTTTAGAGGCATAACCTCAACTTGTCTGCACACAGTGGAGCAGGTTCTGCCAGTGTGGAATTTTGAAAAGTGGCCTGCCTAGGGAGATGGGGACCCTGTCAAGTCAGTCAGGACTTCAGTTTCCTCCCTGGTAAGCAGGGCCTGCATCAGAGCACAGGGTCCCAAACTGGGCCAAGTAGCATGCTTTTTGCAGGACCGTCAGGAAATGTCAATTGCCAGAAGTTACCTGTGCTGAGTGCTCTGCATATGTCACTTCCATTGATCCTCACAGCAATGGTATGAGGTGGGAGTGATTATTATCCCCATTTTACAGATGAGGAAACTGAGGCTCTGAGAGGAGATACAGCTAATTCTGGTAGGGCCCAGATTTGAACCAGTTCTGTTTGCTCTAAAGGGCATTCTCTGGACCACTTCTTCATCTCTAATTCCATCAGGTGGTCCAGGAACCATTTCGCCCACAAGCAATATTTGATGTGTGTAGTTTGAATGTATCAAAGATGTGTGAAATAAGCCACCATGCTGTTGAATAACCATGGGCCGGCATTCCTGAGATTTCCTTGCTCATTTCTCTTCCTCTCCATCACAGCATTGAGGGTCAGCCCCACAAAGGCACTGGCTGCAGGGTCAGCCCCCAGCCACCCCCTTCACCTGCCTGTGACTCACAATGACGTCCCCGCCTCGGACAAACTGCAGGCGCAACTGGAACACAGTGATGTCCAGGAGGTAGATGAGGTCGCACAGGTAATCCATCAGCAGCCAGAGGTGGATGTTGTCCGGCGTCTGGTAGGGGAAGGCCCAGCGCACGGGAATCAGCCAACAGTTCCAGTTCCAGGCCAGCACCACGAAGAACAGCCACAGGATGTACATCAGGTCTGGGGGCAGGGAGGGGGCAAGAATGTGCTAGAAAGTCAGCCTGAGGGATTGGGGTGGGGCTTTCTTCCTTCCACTTGTCTGTCTGCACTTTCCTACAGGCAGTGTATGTGGCCCTTCTGTAACTTGGGAGAGAGGGTATGCAAAACTATCTTTGATATAGAAATAAATCCTGGCTGGGCCCTAATAAACCAAGTACCCTGAGGAAGGCATATGGGGTCATTATTAGTTAATAAACAGCTAAATAGAAAACCCTTTTGCTCTTATTCTTGTTGAAATTTTCCAAAGATGTGTTTCCTGCTTTTGTAAATTTGTAATAGTAGATAATGCATAGAAAGATGGACAGATGCATACAGGGGCATGGATAGATGGAGAGTGGAGGTCACCTGGGCATTTTTTTAAAGGACTAGTGGACACCAGGGTTGGAGTCCTGCCCCCTAAATGACTTCTTGTGTAACCTTGGAAAGTCCCTCTCTGGCACCTGTTCTGTCCTCAGAGAAGTCACAAGGAGATGTCAGGTAAAAAAAGGCAGGGAGATCCTTTGTAAACTGTAAAGTGCTGTGCACACAAGAAGGGTTGTTATTTCTGAAAAAATATAAAATGGGCTAAGAGGCAAGTGAGAAGGAATTCCCTTCAGTTGTTGGAAGAAATTTTCCCCTTTTCTGCTCAGAGCAGCAGCTCTGGGGAGGAACCAGCAAGAGCAGAGTGGAAAAAAAAGTCTTGAATAAGGGTCAGGAGTCCTGGGTCTGCCACCAACTAGTTGTGTAGTTAGGCCAGTTAACTTCTCTGTGCCTTAGTTTCCTTGTCTGTAAGATGGGTATGATCTTATGCTCCTAGTCCAGGGACTTCTTGGTTGTTTCTGGCCCCACTCTTGTGCTGTGCCCACCCCCCACTCCTGCCCTCTCACGTTATGTGGTGGCAACGCCCACTGCCCACACAGGACTCACTGGTCAGCGGGTCGATGCTCTGGGGAAACCGGTACTTCTTCCAGGGGCGGCGTTTGAACTTGCAGCAGAGCATGTCGCAATAGTGCTCCTCCTCCACCTGCCCTGCTTCAGCGGGCTTCACGTCCGGAGCTGGCTCTGGGGCTTTTTTAGCTGGGGCTATGGGATGACACCAGTGACCATCAGACCCAACCCTGAGGCTCAGGTAGAAGATGCAAAGAGAAGGCTCTGGAACTGGAGCTGAGGGGACCCTGGTGCCATCCCACAACCTCCTGCAAACTCTGTGTGCTCTCCTTGCTGCAAAACCCACAGGTCCTCTTTAATAGTGAACTGGGCACCTGCCCCAAACACCTTCCCCAGCTATCTGTCTGGGACCAACTCTCAGGAGCTGTCTGAAGCGAGGTGTTTCTGGGCAAGTTGAGTATCTGCTTGTGTGTCTGCGCCTGGGCTCGCTCGGTTCCCTCTAGAGGTCTAGGGGCATTTCATACCCAGGACTTCCACTTCCACCACCCAGGGCCAGGAATTAGGGAGACACTGCTCTAGGTTTTTCAGAGCAGGAATCTCAGCTCCTTCATCTCTAAAATAAGACACCAAATGGGATCCCAGCCTTCCTGTGCATCTAGGTGATGTTGCTATTAACCTAGCGATTGGTTCTTAGAGATTCAACATGGCTACGTTTCTAGCTTTAAGACTGTGAAGTCAGGCTCTGGTAGGTCCATTGCTCGCACTGTAAGTTCTAAAGCACAAACCTCCTTTGGGAAGACCAAGGAATCCCCCCTGGCAAGAGAATATGGTATTTATTTCCTCTTGGCACCTTGAAAGCAGGAAGCTTTCAGTAGGCCCATAAGAATACTGCAACTGAGGCCTCTGGAAAATAAGGCTGTATCGTTCTAGAGTGGGTTATGGACACCATCCGAGTGTAAGACCCTGAGGTACATCCCAGGGTGGAGCGAGCACCGGCTTGTCAGGGGGAAAGGGGCAGAGGGTCAACGAGGGAACTTGCCCTGGGGGAGGGAGTGGCTCATTGGTCAGAACTTTGACCTTCTTCCTTCCCCTGGACACAAGCTAAACCTATGCACAGGGGACACAAAACTCCAAAGAGTGGGGATTTGGGCTTCTCTCAAGCACCCCAGTCGTTTCCTTGGGACTACCCTCCCCACGAGTTGATAGGGGCTCGAGGAGCCCAGCTCCACCCCTGGCAGGTGGGCCACCCCCAGCTCTGGGCTCACAGGGCTTGGGGCTCTCCTCGTCGGAGGTGACGTCAGGGTCGATGAGCTTCTCCTTCACCTTCTCCGTTCGCTCCTTGAAAAGCTTCACCAGTTCCTGGAGCCGGTCATTGATGATGGCGCTGTTCTGGCTGGCCGTGGAGGCCGCACGGTCCTGGTCACTGCAGACACACCACCCAGGGCTGAGCAGGCTGCGTGGGAAGGGACCCCTGTGCCCCCGGGCAAGAACTGGCTCTGTATCCCATCTGGCCTGAAGGGGTAAATCCTGCCCCAGTTTCCTTCTGACATCAGAAACATCAAATCTACTTTAATATCTGCTTGGAGGAAGCACAGTCTGGGAATAATGCCCAGGTGCCCAACTTTCAGAAAACATGCCATGCAGGCTCTGATTCAGATGAGCAGTTCTAAAAAAACTTGGTTTCTGCTTGTGATTTGGGAGGAAACTCTTGGAACTCATTTCAGGGCTGTCAGCCCCGGTCTGGGGTTCACATGAGACACAGGACAGATCAGAGAGGAGACAGGGCTATGTATACCCTTCAGGAAAACATCTCCCACTGGCCCAGCCCTTGGGACAGTTAGACACCAGAGACTCAGATCCCAATGCCCTCGCAGTGGCCTCTAAACATTGTTCCACAGACCAGCTGCATCAGAATCACCTGGCAAGCTTATAAAGATGAGGATTTTCCAGGGCCCACTCTTTGTGGTTCTGGGCACGGCTGGACCCAGAGTCTGAGCCCATCCTGCAGATCAGATTTTGCAGAACTCCCGGGCCAGCCAGAAGCAACCTGGGCAGGAGACCCAGCCCTGTCTTACTGCTCGGAAGCCACTGGCACAGTCTGCCTTGGGGTGGAGGGCTCTAAAAACATGCGTGCTCCCTCAACTTACCTCCCTTTGCTCACCCAGCCTCACCCAGGCTTCTGACTCCCTGAGACCCCAGAGGGAGCGCCCACTTACTCAGTGCCCTGTGGGCTGGTAGGGTCCGACCAGGCGACCACAGGGGATACAGCTGGTGACAGCACCCTGAGCTCTTCAGCCTCATCATCTTGGGAGGGCAGCCTCTTCCTGCAAGGACACAGGCTTGGAGGGGGCCTTCAGGGAGGTAGGGGGTGAACCAGCTCTGAGTCCTGCAGATTACCCAGAGGGAATCCTGGGTGGGAGGTGGGGGCAGAGGATGGTGCTGCCAAAGGGTCCTCGCTTGCCTGCAGGGAACCAAAAAGGGAGAAGAGGAGGCACACCCACCCTCTGGACCTCAGTCTCTGCATTGTTCCATGGCCTAGCATAAAAGTGACGTCACTGACTAGGTATCAGGGAAACCGGAGTTTGCACCCCAGCCCTGCCTCTTCCCAATGTGTGACCTTGGCAAGTTACTTAAACTCTCTGAGCCACTTCAGTTTCCCCATCTGTAAAATGGGACTAAATGCACCCAACTCAATGAGGTACTTACTCAATTGGGTCTCAGTTTAAACATCCGTCTCCCTTTCTCCAAGTCCATCCCACCTCCTTCTCTATCACACCACCCTTCCAGCCACCAAGGAAGCGCTGAGGACCCACATCCCATCTTGCTAACTCTCCTGGAAGATCAGCTTCCCTCCCTTCACAAATGTGCCCCTGCTTGGAAAAGTTTACACCCATGGGTCATGGAGTCTGGTCTCCACCTCATGGTGTGAGCTGGGGAAAGCCCCATCTCCCCCTGGAGTTTCCACTTTCCTATCTGAGAACGAAGGCTAAATTATCCCTGGGGTTCCTGTCATTCAGTCCAAGCCTGCCACAAGGTATGGCATTTGGAACCACTCAGTGGTGTTTCGGCTGATGGCATGTAGGTCTGAACTTGCCAGATACTCTTCCCATCCTCAACCACCATGACTCAGGATTCCACCATTAGGGCTTCTAGAAGGATCCAGTCAGAGATGTACAGCATTTACTTTATTCTAGAAGGCTCTGAAACTATTCTATTACCTCTGCCAAATCGCCTAGGATGGCAAAACTCATGGGGTCGCCTCTTTCACACTCTAATTAAAAGGTCGACCACACACGAGAAGACTGGGGCAAAAGTCTCACAGCTGGGACTTCAACGCAGCCCTCCTGCACCCAGCCCGGTGCCCCCTCTGGGCCTGGGGAGCACATGCTGCCCCCAGGGAACCCCGAGTGTGGAACTAAATCAGCAGCTGTGCCCCCGCAGCACCGCCCGGTACCTGGCCCTGTGCTAAGCACCTCACATACGGTCCCTTGTTGAATTTTCACAATCCTAGTAGACAGGATGGTGGTGTTTTATCCTCATCTTACAGTGGGAAAATGGAGGCCTAGGAAGATTAAATAGCTTGCCTTAAGCCTCACATCTGGTTAGTGGTGAGTTGGGATTCACTCCAAGCCACGGCCTCATGCCTCGAGAGGGGGTTTGCCTGCATGCCCCTTTGTCAGGGCCTGCGGTTTTGGTGGCTTTTCTGTTCCCATCAGTTGCCCCCAGTGCTCATTCCTGACCACAGGCAGCCCCACTGGCCTCTCATGTCAGGCTTCAGGATTCCTTCCTGGGGCCAAGCTCAGGCAGAGGCTTCCCCAGTTTCTCACAGTCACATTCTACTTTTCATGCTCTGGAATAGTCTTGTTGGACCACTTGTTCATTGTCCACCTCAGCCGCACTAGAGTGTCAGCTCCATGAGGGCAGGCCCCTGTCAGGTTTCTCCTTGATGCACCCACAGCGCCTAGAGCAGAGCCTGGCGCAAAATACGTTCAATAAATGTTTGCAAATGAATAAATGAATGAATGAATGATAATCAGAGGAGCCCCACAGGCCCAGCTCATAAGCAAAAGGCAGGAGGCCTGGATTCTAGTCCCAAATGACCTTAGTTCCCTTGCTGCTTCCAAATATCCACTTCTAACCCCGCCTGCACAGTTTCCCCACCTTTATAAAGGGACCAGAGGGAGGGAGACCAGATATCTGCAACCATTATGGTGCCATTTCTTCTGCTGTCTGTACTCTGTGTGTGATTCAATGAAGTAAACATGAGGACTGATGGGTTTGGGAGCTGTGTTCCAAGGCTGGGTGAGATTATGACTCTTTTCTCCACATTAAAATCAGGGAGCCTTCTGTTTACTACATCCAGTCATCTCTGTTCTGACAGGCTCTTGTCCTCAGCTGAGAAATTACTCAAGGGCTCATGGATGAGAGCAAAAATTAATCAAGAAAGCAGAACCTTCTCTCAATCTAGCCGGCACAGGAGAAGCACTGGCAGATCTCCTTTAGCTGAAATAGTCATTCACAAAATACTGCACCGCACTTCCCAGTCTGCCTTTAGCTCTATGCAGGACCTCTCTCAGTTACCTGGCTCAGATTGTCCAACACCAGCTCGAACCACGCAGCAACAAACTTATCTCAAGAGGCACAAAAATACATGCAACCCTGACCAGGAATCCCACAATTGAGAAAGGAGCCCGAGGACAGAGAGCAGAAGACCAAAGAGGTGTTCACAGCACCATTACGGACAATGTTCAACAAGAGGAGGTCTGTTATGTCCATCCTGGCACATGGAGCTGGGGGACGTCACACAGCCATCACAATGAGCTTTAAGGAGACAGCCTAGCAATATGGAAAAGGGCTCACTGGATAAGATGTGGCCTCAAAAATGAGACGTGATCCAGTCACTCCAATTAAAACGACACCAAAGTCTGGGCCCACAAACAAGGTACAGAAGAGAAGGCAGAAGAATAAAACCACCACCGAGAGTGGTGGGATTAGGGATGAGTATTATTCTGCTGCTCTTTGGTATTTACATTTATTGCTTAACAATAAAATAAGGGGGTGGAATTTAGCCCTGTGACATTTATTACCCACTTCTAACGTACAATTGAGGGTATTCAGGCCAGGACTTCCTTGGAGAGCTCTTTCTAGAGCCTGAAGCCAGGAATTAGAACCAAGAAGGATGGGGCCATAGTCCCAGTGCCAACAGTGACTCCCTGAGTGACCTCGGGTCAGCTTCTCCCCCGCTCTGGCCTCAGTGTCCTCATCTGCTAAATGCACAGGTGGCACTGTGCTGTGAAAAGCCCAAGAGAAGCATAAAAGGTGACCTGAGGCTCCCTGTGGCCGATCCTGGGACCACGAGGGTGTCGGATATGGCAGGAGAAGGGGGCGGCAGCACGGGTGAGGGTGGGTTCTCCTCGGCGATGAGGGGGCAGCTGTCAGCATCAGCATCCTCCACCTGAACTTCTGGGTGCTCCTCCGTGGTGGGCACTTGGGGACAAGAAGAAGGGCACAGAGTCAGAGAAAGAAAAGCTAGGTCTCCAGGCCTTGCTGTGTTCTTCAAGGGGGCCACGGAAAGCAGGCGTGGAGGGGCCTTTGGCAGCCTCACTTCCCAGCAGGGCCCATGGAGGAGCTCCATGCAGGCGGTGCAACCAGGCGGAGTCCCGGGCCCTCTGAGGGCCACGCCCACTCCAGCCAATACCCTAGGAACCACAAAAGAAGCCATGACACCACAGAAGCCACAGGAGCTTCCGGACATAGGCTGGAGCCCAGCTCTCCAAAGCCCAGCCTGGTTTCCCTGAGTCCGGAGAAGCACTGAGGCCCTGGGCTAGGGGTGGGGGTGGCAGCACTCAGAAAGGACATGAGGTGCTTAGGGTTGGGGGCTGAGTCCTAGGGCTTGGCCTGGAGCAGCTGCTTCTCCTCTCTGGGCTTCAGTTTTCCCAGGCCAAGACAGGGGCAACGATGCTTTCCCAGGCCTGTAGGGGGCATTAGGCAGGAGGGCACATGTCCTCACATTCTTGAGGTATCTCAAATGCAGACATTCAGAAGATTCTTCCAATCAAGGACAACAAAATGTCTTTGTACTTTGTGTTACCCCCATTTGGGTACCTGTTTGGGTATTCCCTTATTTTTGTACATGCCAAGAGCCCCCCAAATTCATCAACTAGTCCCTCTCTTGATCTCCAAGAAGCCTTGCACCATGTCCCACATCCTGAAAATCAGGTCTTCCCTGGGAGCCTGGGTGCAGTCCTACCTTGGGCTTCATTACCCACCCAGGGACTCTGGGGACAGGTCTGCCCTGCCCGAGGCAGAGCTCAGAGGATGTCAGGGAGCTGGGATGGTGCCCCCACTCCCTACCATGCCTGGTCTGGGCCACCCAATAGCAGCCAGGCACAGGCCTGAGCACCAGATAGGCCCCAGCACACCCCCAAAATGGATATGGAAACACTTGGGTATGTGATCATTTTTAATGGCCACCGTGGGAAAAGCTAGCACTTTATAACGTTTGGTGGACGAAATGTTAGCAGAACTCAAGACTTTGGGGCACTTGTAATAAGCCCGAAGCCCTCAGGGGAAGAGGATGAGCAGGAAATGAGGAGCTTTAAAATTTTTAAGGGAGAAGTTTTGCCAGGCTAACCAGAGATGCCCCAGGCTGCACAAGGCAGACGAGAGCCATGGGGTAGAGGGGACTGCCCCCTGTTTCCTGGTAGACCTCCGTAGACGTGAGCTGGAGGTGGGGCGGGGGCGCAGAGGCAGTCAGCATGAGGGTAGAGCCTCAAAAATGCTCAGGGGCTCAGGGCCCCTGGGTGCCCCAGCATGGCCCCCACGCAACAGAAAGCACCCTGGCCTTAGCATCCATGAGGCCATCCCAGGGAGCCTGGGAGGGAATAGATGGTCCCCCCACCACCTGCCTCGCCTGCATCAGACCCTCCAAACTGGTCGCTCCCAGGGGAAGGGGGAACCTCCCAAGCCTGGTGTTTCATTTCCTGTCAGCTTGACAGAGTAGGAACTCAAAATAGAAATTCTATTGGTTTATATTATACTGATTTATAGCATAAGAATACTATGATTAAGAACATAAAGAATAATACATGCTTAAATTGGTTCTGAGCATAATAGTATTTACTGTTAAGCATTTCCTATGTGCTGTCCAGGAATTTGTTTTACTGAACTCTAAGTGTTTTTATACATAAACCCTTTCATCATTCCCGGCCACTCCACGAAGTCGCTGTTATCACTGTACCCATTCTGTGGAGAAGGAAACTGAAGCACAGAGAGGTTAAGAAACTTGCTGCAGAGCCAGGATTTGGACCCAGGCAGCCTGACTCCAGAGCTTAAACTCTTATTCCATCCTGAGGTTGGTGACTAGCAACGCCAGTGGAGTGGGAATAACGTCCTCACTGCAAGCTGACATTGCCTTGTCTGCAGTATCTAAAGTCATCGTGTGTCATACTGCAGCCGGTTCAGCCCACTGTCCCCAGTGTGTTGCTGGGGCTACTTCTCAAAGTGTGGGGGCTCCCAGGGACCAGGAAGGGCGCATGAGGATTTTAGATGGCACAGCCAAGGCAAAGGCTGACATAGAATGAGACCATCCCCCCTTTCCCGTTCTCTCTAGATCTTGAGTGTGCAGAGAGGGAGTCTCAGGCTAGCGCTGCTACCGCCTTAACCCCCCTTAGCAGGCCGCATCCCTCACTAGAAAATATCACAATGACCTTGTTCTCTAGGTCTTTGAAGTTAATTCTATTTACATCCTCTATTTATGGCAGGCCAGGCTGGGTTTCCACTGGAATTATAATGTAAAGCTTCCTGTTTAAACACACTTAACTAAATGAAAAAGTGAATCCATTGAAAGAAAAATAGTAATCAAGTGAACGTAGAATTGGTACAAAATATGCAAAAATCAAGGAGTGCTACGTGGCGGGGGTTATGGGGATGTGGGGGACTCTTCAGGGTGAGTAGATTTAGGGTTTGCCTGGAAGACTGAGCCTGGAGCATCATCCCTTGTCTTGGGGATGATCACATTCCATCTTACCCCCACTCTGTGCCCACCCTGAGCCGAGCAAGGGTAGACCCCATCCCATGAAATGTTCAGCTTGACCTGTCCGTTGATCTCAGAGGCAACCTTGCTCAGTATCATCCAAAAACAAACAAACAAACAAATTAAATGGAAAGTGGGCAGGTCTGGTTTGAGCCAAGGCATAAAGTGACAGGAGTTAACCCAGAGGCACTAGCATGTCCCCGAGCACTTTGTCATCAGGCAGCAAGCAGCAGGAGCCTGAAAGCCACTGCCGGGACCTTGTCACAATTAAACAGATCCAGACAGGCTCTCTTGCTACACTGGCCCCTGAGGATGCCTCTCCTCTGGAGTTGCCTGTCGGCACCTGGGGGCCTCTCCTTTTCTGAGATGGAATTTGGGGGGCAGATATCAAGTCCTCAGAAAGTCCAGCTCCCAGCAAACTCTCAAGGCCAGTAGATTCTGTCTACAATGGACACTCACATTCCTCTTCTGGTCCATTCCCCTCTGATTACTCTGTTCCCCAACCCAGCTCCCTGCCTCAAGCCTCTTGCCCTGGAGATTGGAGTGGCTTGTTTAAACTAGGGTGTGAGTGACTATCTGTATAAAAATGATGATTGACAGAAAGCCATGTTTAACCCAAAGAAATGAATTGCTATTGTGGAATTTTAGGCACAGAGAGAAGGGAATTAATATCCCTCAAATCTCCACAAAGCAAAATGAAGGCATTGATCAGCAGAGGAAGAAGGGGATTTTCCATGAGCCTGTGAACGAAAAATACTGCAAACCATATCAGTAAACAAAGCATGGTGAAACCATCAAGTCATCAGTGGCTGCCGCCATCCCCCAGTGAAGACAAGCCTGCAGCCCAGCCTCTGCAGCCACTCACAACAGTGTACTCTGAGGGGATTCAAAATAAGAAACGACAGGGCACTGGCCCTAGATAGCGTAAGTGCTTGTCAAAGGAATGAATTCATGAGCCCAAATGTTTCCTTCCTCCCATACATAGAAAAGCACTAAATTCTTTCACTTGAAATGCCTGGTTTTCTTTAGACAACAAGAAATCTTTTATTGTTCCAACTACCTGGTCTTTGTTGTAAAGCTCCTGTATATCCTAGCTCCTCCCCTACCTCTTTGGAGCAGTCCCTCAGAGCGATCTGAGAGGCTGTCATCCCGGCTCCAGTCCTCCCGCCAAATAAAACATAACTCTCAACTTTTAGGCTGCGCATTTATTTCAGTCGACAAGCCCAACTAGTGGTCCACACCAAGACCATGGCATCTACACAAGAAACAGCCCAAGCCATGCAGAAGCACATGTCACAGGCACAAGCATGCTGGGTGGGCGATTTCACGCTACCTAGGAGACGAATGGAGCTCCTGGTCTCCTTGGCGAAGCTGGAGTTGGACAAGGCTGTCCTCCGGGAGATGAGGACAGGGATGCGGGTGATTGGAGGGCGGTAGCTGGGCACATTGGGGAGATGCTCCACCAGGTTTGAGGGGGCGAGTTTGGGGGCCACATGGCCAGGCTGCTGTTCCTGGACCAGGCGATTTAGCTCCATATCCCGGCCTGGTTTAGCCATGGTGCTGGGGCCAGGGGGTCTCAGGCAGAGGCAGGACCCTGGGGACTGCAATGAGGAACACAGAGATGGGAGAGGCAGGGTAGGTGGCGCTCTTCCCCGCCAGCACCAACACAGACCAACTCAGTGCCCACCTGCGCTTGGAGCAGGTGCACCCAAAGTCTGCAGCATCACTCTTGTCCCTGAAGTTCAGTGCCCAGAGCATCACCAGTCATGCGGCTGGTCTGCCTAACAGCTCTGAGAGACAGCCCCGAGCCCCCCAGTATTGTGCTCTCTCTGCTAATCAACCACCGTAGCATTTCCTACCCCAGACTCAAAAAAGTTAGAATCAAAGAACCCAGAACTCCTCAGGTTTTTAGGATCACAGACTTAAGACTTGAACATTCTTAGTCCAGTAGGATTTTCCACCCCAAAGAAATCCTGGAACTCAATTAATTTCACTTCCAACCAGAAGCAATACATTTTCTAGGTCCCTTGTTCCCCAAATGGACTGCAAACTGGAATCACCTGGGAAGGTTGGAAATGTCTGATGCCCAGGCACACCCCCAGAGATTCTGATTTAATGGTCTGGGGTGAGGACTGGCACCAGGATTTTAAAAATCTTCCCAGATGATTTCAATGTGCAGTCATGATTAAGAACAAGGGCTCAAGGCTATTGCTTCTCAAACACAAATGTGCAGAGAAATCACCAGGGATTTTGTTTTAATGCAGATTCTGGTTCAACAGGTCTGGGGTGGGGCCTGGGATTCTGAATGTCTAACTAGCTCCCAGGTGACACCAAAGCTTCTGGTTAGAGATCCACACTTTTGAGTAGCAGCAGATAGATGGCTGTGCCTCAGTGTTCTCAAAGTGTGGTTCCCAGGCCACTTGCTTCCAAATGACCTGAGGAAGGGGGTGGAACCAGTGCCCCGGAGCCCAGGTCTGCACCCAGGTGATCCTGGTCTTGCTCATCTATGGAGGGTGCAGACTTTGTAGGTTTCTGGCAGATTTGGGTTAAAGTTAACAGAGGATGCTTTTCAAAGACCAGGTGGGGAGTAGGCTCAGGACACCTGGAGTTAAGACACCTGGGTCCACATAAGATATCGCTTATTGTGGAATCTAAAAAAAAGGACACAAATGAACTTATCTACAAAACAGAAACAGACTCACAGACATAGAGAACAAACTTATGGTTATCAGGGGGTAAAGGGAGCGGGAAGGGATAAAGTGGGGATTTGAAATGTGCACCTCTTGAGGAGTGATGGAAATGTTGGCTGTCTTGATTGTGGCAGTGGTTTCACTGGTGTGTACATCTAACAAAATTCACCAAATTGCACATCTGAAGTATGTGTAGTGTACAGTACAGGAATCATACCACAATAAAGATGTTTTAAAAAAAAAAAGGCACCTGGGTCCAGGTCCATCTCCATCAATGGCTGGCAGAAACACAAGCATCATGATCCCTACTATGGTCTTCTGCAGTGCCAGCCACAGTGCTGGGTGCCTTTGATGTAATGTCACCCCTACTCTGCCCAACAACCCCGTGAGGTAGGTACTGTTACTGTCCCCTTTTTCTTGATTTGGGAGCCTCAGTTAAGAGAGGTCACAGAACTGTCTCCACGTCACATAGCAAAGAAGAAAGAGAAGCTAGGAGTGAAACGCAGGTCTCTACCCTTGACTGCTGAACCAAATGCTGCCCACACGGAGCCTCAGTTTTCTCATCTATAAAATGGACTGTCAGTCCCACAGGGCAGCTGGAGCACCAGTGCCTTAAGGATTGTTGAGGTTTCTAAGGCCAGGGCTCGGTGTCCAGCCATCCTCGATTCCCCTAGACTCTGTTCCCACTATCCCTGGACTTCTCAGGATTGGGGGTAAGGGGGGTGATAAAGTGCTTGTGCTGGAGATCTTAGCAGGAAAAAAAAAGTTTATCAAAAGACACAGTATCTAGGACACATAGCTAGCAAGCTTTGGCCCCAGTTTTCACATAGACAATGTTATGTTTGTGCTAAACCCTCACTGGGTGGTAGCCCAGAGAGCTGTGTCCCCAGTAAGGTGGTGGCAGGAGGGGTTGGCTGGGAATAGTTTCCCCAGGCCTGCTGGGTTCCTAGGGACCTCAGCACAGTTCCCCGGGGTCTCTGAAATACATCAGGCTCTGATAATGTGGCCCCAAGACACAGAGAATGGGTTTTGCCTCAGGGTAGGGTGAGTGGCTGGGGGTGGGCAGTGGAGAGTGGGGAGATGAGGAGGTGGGGGGAGGGTTTGCCCCTGTGCCCAGGCTGCCCCGAGCCTTAAAGCATCCTGGACATTCTTATGCAACCCCACCCCCACTACACACTTACCTCCTGAGCTGGCAGCCACCACCTCCTCCTGCTGCTCCTGCAGCTCCTGCAAAAGAGAAAAGAGAAAACTGAAGGTGTGACCATCGAGTCCCCTCCTAGCCCTAGTCCAGTCCAGCCTTCGTTGGGAGATCTGCCTTCAGGAGTCTTCATGGGCCCTAAGTCTGTTCCTTGCCCTGCCTGGCTGGTCACACCCTCCAGGCCACCTTCTGGGGCATCCAGTGCCCACAGGAGCCCCAGGTCCAACACCCAGACTTGTCACATAGAATGAGGGGAAATTCTCGAGCAACCTTCTGCGTGTGGGGACCAAGTAACGAAGCGGCCACGATGGTGTTCTCCACCCAGGCACCACATTTCACAGTGTACAGCTGTGCACAACACTCTGGGGAGGGGTTTTTAGCCCCATTTTACAAAGGGGGCCGCTGAGGCCCAGAGTGGGGAGGTTACTTGCCCAGGGTCACACAGCCATGTGAGGACCAAAGTCCAGGTTCACCTGCTCCCCACCCAAGGCCCTTTCTGACACTCTCTGACCCCTGGTACAAGCAGGGCCTCACAGCATCCACTGTTCTGCTTCCCTCTGTCCAGTGGGCATCTCACTAGTCAAAACCTCCTTGTCAACAAAGCGGACAAGGCCCCAGCCCCTTTTGCCAACACCAGTCCAGGCCTCCGAGGTAGCCAGGGGGCCTGGCCTGGTGCTGTTTCATACCTGGTATGAGGCCCTCTGGTGCGGGGTTTCGTCTACTCCACTCTGGTCCTCGCCTTCCTGTGAGAACAGACAGCTATCCAGCAGGACACTGTGACTGCGAGGGGGCAGAGGAAAGGAGCGGGGTTAGGGGTGCTAAATGTTTCCCAAACTGTGCTGAATGCCAGTTGATGCCTAAGAATAGATCCTCACTCTCATGAAGCTCCCAAGACGGGGCAGGCAGCAGATCCCTAATAATCTCCCAGTCGGAGCCATGTGCTGTGAAGGGCATAGCCACAATTCTGCCCAGGAAGGAGGGATTCCCAGAGGAGGTGGCCTGTGATCTGGAAATAGGTGGGGATGGGTGCCCATGAAAGGGAAACAAATTTTCTTTCTCTTTACAAAGAAAATTATCAGGGATGGTTTTGAGGAACTGTCCTCTGGGAAGTGACCAGAGGGCACTGTATAGTGTTCAAAATATATTCCCAATATTTCCCCTCTGAGAGTCTCCAGGCAACCTTGGTGATGTAGGCAGAGTGGGAAGTGAGAAAAGTGAGGCCCAGAGAAGTCAACTGACCTGGCCAAAATCACACAGCAAAAAAAATCCCACATCACACAAACCTCAAACACAGGCCCTGGTTCTTTCCATGCCATGAGATCAGAGCCACGCTGCAACTGCTGATGCTTTCAGGGGTCCCTGGCCCAGGCAGAGGCATTCATGAGTAATGGGGGCCAGGGGTGAGACTATAGGGAGCGGAGAAGACTATGGCAACTAAGAGAACCTGTGCCCTTCTGAATCAGTAACCCCACCCCGCTTGGAATGGGAGACCAGTGGCCAGATCTTCTGATTTTCAAGGGGACCCTGAACTACTCATTTTAAAGGTGGAATTTCCTCATCTTTAGATGCTGATTATTAATCCAAATTAATCTATATGAATATCTATATTAATATGCCAATATCCAAAAGAGCCTGTCTCCAGGCTAAATTAGGCCCTTAGAAGCTGTGTCATCTCTGGGTTAAAATGATGACTTGGGACCAAGGGCTAATGTGATTTTTGTGGTTAGAATTAGATCCTGCTTCCTAATGGCCTCACCCCACCCCACAGACCCCTGTCACCAAGGGGCTCACAGAGAATGCTCTTTGGCATCTGCTGCCCAGAAAACCTGGATTCCCCGTCCTCTACCCAGAGGGCCACTCCTCAGCCCTCCTGAGGTGGGTGAAGAGATGGGGACAGAATTGGGGTCCAGTCAGTTGGGATCCAGCAGCCTGGGAGCAGGAATCAGTTGGCAATCATATTGTCACTGCAGCTCCCAAGGGCTGTGTGCCAGGCACCGGGCCAAGTACTTTGCACACACAGTGTCCCACCAGATCCTCACCCAAATAACCCTGAGAGCCCAGCTGGGACTGATCTCATTTGAGCTTAGAAATCAGAGACTCAGAGAGGTCAGATGGCCTGCCCATGGTCACACAGCCTGTACAAGGTGAACCTGGATAAAAGATGGCTGTCGACCCTAGTGCTAAGTACTCAATACTCCATGCCTGCCCCTTAGTGTCTACACAGCCCTGGTGACACAGAGGAGTGAGGCAAGTATCTAGATGATTCAAACACCCAACTCACTTGATCTCTCTTCTTTGTATATGCATTTCCATTGTGAGAGACCTTAGTTATCAGGGTCATACTCTCCACCCTGCCCAGGAAGAAAATTTTCTTAAAGAAAACAGCATATCATGACTTTCATAGGGCCTGGGCACTTTCCTCTTCATGGGCCCCTTCCTCCATAAATGAATTTTAAAATTCCATTTTGTGGCTACATTTATAGGAAGATTAATATGCTAATATTATATATTAAAACATTCTCTTCCATCTAAAAGTTCACTTTAGAGTCTGACTTTAAAATAAATTAAAATGTTCTGTGGGCCTCTGAAAGTATTATGGGAGCTGTGTCTTCCTTGCCTGATGGAGAAGTCAGGCCCGCACAGAAGGGCTGGGTGGGCTTCTGCTGTGAGGGGCTGATGGAAATCTCTTTCCCCAAAACAGAGGCAGAGGCCTCCTTGGTCCTCAGAGCACGAAGGACCAGGAAATGAACTTCCCACAGTCCAAGTTAGAGGCTTCCTGGGGTCTTGTTTATTCTAGAATCAGGCCTGAAAATCATCGTATGGCCTTGGGCAAGTCCCGAGGAAGCCTCTGTTTGCTTATCTGTCAAGTGGGTAGGACTTGTCCAGCCTGTACTGTGCAGCCTGGCTTATTTGAGGGAGGTCAGAAGGGTCAGTGAGAAGTTCATGGAAAAGTCAAAAAGCCTCCCATGTCAGGCGTCATCTGGACTCTCCGCTTCTAAACACTGGTAAGCAGCTTTCTTGTCTGTAGTACTAGGGGTCCGCTTAGGAGCCAGCCTGGCCGTGGACAAAGTCCCAGCCCCGAGCTCATTGGCAGGGCACCTCTGGGCATGTGGGCTGCTGTCTCTGAGCCTCAGTTCTCTCCTCTGTGAAACGGGATTAACAGCAGGAGCCTGAGCACAGCGTCTGGCATGGAAAATAAATGCTAACCCAACGACAGCTGTTATGATTGTTCTTGTCATTATTATTATTAGTTCAAGTAGGTCTTTGAATCACCCGTGTAGATTGGGGAACATTTTCCACAAACATCTCCAGCTATCAAGACACACAAGAAGCCCTACAGTGGCCCTGTCAGCACCACCAGGGGCTGCTTTGGGGCCCATATACCCAAAAGTCATGCTGCCCCTAGTCATGCCCAGAAGCAGACCATCAACTTCTGGAAAGCTCCCAAGGCTCAGGGGTTTCCAAGCAGAGGATCAGCCAGACTGGCTGCGGTGGGCATCCCAGAGGCCCCGGCGCTCCAAGTTAAAGGTGCAGAGAGTAGCAGTGGCGGCCGGCTGGCAAGAATTTATCAGCCCACTGCTCCTCCCCTAAGTCACAGCGCAGGTTGTGCCCCCAAATTAAGGTTCTAACTATTGCTTTCAACCAACTCTTCCTCCTGCACCCTAACCCCAGAAGAAGAAAGTGGGGGAGCACTCAGGGAGAAGCAGCCACCTACTTGGGTCTCACTGTCTTTGCCGACAAGGACGCCCATGGTGCAGAAGTTCAGCTGGGGGCGATGACATTCATCCCAAGCCCTGGTTGGTGCATGCCAGTGGAGAATCTGAGGAGCCCTGGCCCAGCCCCAAGCCTGCCAGGCCAGCTCCGGAGCCAGCGTGGCTCGGGTGGCAGATGAGCCACCAGTCCTTCCTGCTTCTAATCAGATTGAGGGGATGTGCAGGGAAACTCTGCAGGAACGCCCCCAGGGAGGCCAGGTGGGGACCAAAAGGCTGCGGTTGCTAGGAAAAGCCGAGCTGTTGCCAGCAGAGACCAGGTCGCTAGGCGACCATCTGCCCGTTACTAGGGCCCGCGCGTCATCAGTAACCCCTGTGCCTCCGCAAAGCTGGCATCCTTCCCCAGCCACTGACAGCCCAGCCCGCCTGTCCCTCTGGCTCGGGCCCTGCGATCACTCAGTCATTACAGGGCCCTCATCCCACCTGGGGCCCCAGGCCCAAAAGTTCCTTGAGTTTGAAGCTCTAGGTGAACGTTTGTGTGAGCAAGTGTGTGCCTACAGCGTTTGTCAGTAACTGTATGCATGCACTTGTGGACAGTGTGTACATGTGCAAGTGTGTACATGTGTGCCTGTGTGTGTGTTGCTTGTGCATGTATGCAGGCTGTGTGTGGGTATAAGTGCCCTGCCTGCAGATAAGTGTGTGTGTAACCTGGCACATGTGTATGTGCTCCTGTGTACTATGCACTAGGAACCCGTGGGTGGTTAGTGTGTGTGCCTGTGTGTGGGCACATAGGCTCACTGGCCTTCAAGCAGTGCTTTAGCTCAAGAGCAGTGGCATATGAAGGGGCTGGCAGGCCTGTGTGTTGAGCATACAGGTTTGGTGGCAGAACAGCTCAGAGCTGTGCACTCTACACAGAGGCAGGTGGAAAGCAGAGGACAAGGAGGGCTGTAATAACGAAGCCAGGGAGCAACTAAGGTCTTCACCTAGGGGAAGGGTAGTTGCTTGTTAGTGAGAGCATCTTGGCTCTGGAGGAGCCCAGAGAGCAGAATTAGGAGTAGGGGACAGAAGCCAGAGAGAAGCACTCTTAATTTTGGTGGAAGAAACAATTTCCTAAGTCAGAGGTGCCTATGGATGGAATGGACAGCCTTCAAGAGATTGTGAGCTCCCCGTCATTAGAGGCAAGCAAGTATGGAAAGATTATATGTGAACTGGGCAAGCGTGGACTAAAACAGATGACACTAAGCAGCTTCCAGCCCAGAAATCCTGTGTTGGGCTTATGGTTTAACTCTTTCCTGACTGGGACTAAAGTGACCCTCAGTCAGGATGAGGACATCAGTGGCTTTTGCTCCACATCAGGTCCTACCGCATCCGTTCTCACAGCTGGCCCTCTGACCACTCAGCAGGGGCTATTATCCTCCCATCTTAGAGATGCAGTGGCAGAGGCTCTGTGCTGGTGGGTCAGCCTCTTGCTCAGGGAACTCTGCTAAGAGAAGTAAAGCTTGTGTTACTAACACTCACAGTACTACCTTGCCACAAGCCATGGCCAGGAAAGAACAGTGTGGAGCAGGGGGTACCTCGGAGGGCAGAGTGACAGGGACAGGGAATAATGCAAGGAGGATGGAGCAAGGGGACAGATTAAATCGTCTGGCCTGGTCTCTAGTACAACAGCCACCTGGCTGCTCCTCCTGCCTCAGTCTCTCCACAATGCAGCTGCCAGCTTGTGTCACTCCTCAACTCACAAACCTTCAGTGGCTCCCTAGTGCTCCTGGGAAATCAATTTCAAGGCTTTTATGATCTGGTCCCACCGCCTCTGAAGGATCATCTCCCCCCACTTCCACGAGCTACATGGTCACTGTTCCTGGGACACAAGGGCTGTTCTTGAGGCAGCTGACCTCCCTCCTCCGTGACACACTTTCCAACTGGGCCTCCAGGCCCCATCCTCCTCTCGCTTCCCTCTCCCCTTCCGGGCGCCTCCTCCCCAGTCCTTTCTAGTTCTCCCTTATCTCTCTGACTTCTGATCTGGCCTTTGGGCTCTCCTCCATCCACACTCACTCCCCAGGCATCTCCTCCAGTCCCTTGGCTTTCAGTTCCCTCCAGACCAGACTCCCACCTTTTTATCTCGGGTACCACCTCTCACTCCCTAACTCCACCCAGGCACTCAACTGTCTCTCTTCCCCTCCTGTGTATCCACCTCCCCATCTGCCCTTCTGTCCACCCTATAATGCTCAAAATCCTCGCCCTCTTTGTGGTTTCTTCTCTTACTATTGAAATATATTTGACATATAACATTGTGTAAGTTTAAGGTGTACAACATGCTGACTGATACATTCATATATTTGAATATGGTTGCTATTGGAGCGATAATGAACCCCTTTCTCATGTCACATAATTATCATTTCTTTTTAATGGTGGAAATAATTAAGATCTAGTCTCTGAGCAAGTTTGATGATTATAATCTTCAGTGATTTCTGATCCCCATTTTAAACTTTATTGTAGCTGAATTCTTCTGTGTTTTTTAACATTGAAATCTTTATGGATATGGGTGGAGAATTAACCACTAATGGGTGGCAGAGCAGAAACCAGGGCAGCCTTACAAGTCATTAAAGGCAACCACTAGGGACCAAGGATTGGGGAGGGTGTGAGGGACAGAGACAGCTCTCTGCCTTAGCTTTGTTAATTACAGGGAAAACCGGGAGCCCCCTACATGGGTCCACACATCCATTCAAGCATTCAACCCGTGTTTATTTGGTGCCTACTATACCGGGCACTGTTCTAGGTTCTGGAGACATGGCAGTGAAGACAATAGACAAAAATGCTCACCTTGTGGAGGCTGCATTCTCCATTTGTTTGTATATTTAGGGGTGGGAGGTGTGGGGGTGGTTGTTATGTGTTGGGTACCATGAGTCCCAAGGTCATTATGAGCACAGTGGGGGACCCCCAGCGCCCCTGCCCCAGCCTCTCTGGTCAGTGCCCAGCGGCACACAGCACACAGCACAGAACAAAGGGAGGAGTTGTAAGCAGCAGAAAGCACCCCCACCCCAGGAGCCCTGGCAGCCCCAGCAGCCCCACCGTAGCCCCTCCCTGGGCCACCCCTCAGCCAGGGCGCAAGTCTCTTACTCAGACTCCTGCTCCTCCTCTTCCTCGTCCTCCTCCGCCGCCTCTCGAACCTCCTCTTCCTCTCGAACCTCCTCTTCCTCTCGAACCTCCTCTTCCTCTCGAACCTCCTCCTTCTCCTCTGGAACCTCTTCCTCTCGAACCTCCTCCTTCTCCTCTCGAACCTCCTCCTTTTGCTCTCGAACCTCCTCCTTCTGCTCTCGAACCTCCTCTTCCTCTCGAACCTCCTCTTCCTCTCGAACCTCCTCCTTTTGCTCTCGAACCTCCTCCTTCTCCTCTCGAACCTCCTCCTTCTCCTCTCGAACCTCCTCTTCCTCTCGAACCTCCTCTTCTCGAACCTCCTCCTTCTCCTCTCGAACCTCCTCCTCCTCTTCTTCTTTCTCCTCTTGAATCCGAGGCAGCATCCTGAGTTGAGTCAGAGGCAGGAGGTGAGGTCACCTGCAGCAGCACCCCGGGTCCACCTCCTGCCCCCACTCTCGGTAGGATATCCTGTGATCCCCCAAACCAGACCTGAACTTCCCAACCAAGATCCCACCTGGGGAGCCCCACCTGAGCAGCCCCAGCCTCTCTCTAGTAACAAAGCTCCCTCACTGCATGAGGGGCCGGTCCTGGTCCCCAAGTATTCTGATGCCATCCCTCGGTCAGCCCCTGATCCTCCCTGGGCCTCAGTTTCCCAATCTTTGCAATGTAGGTCATGGACCTAAGGATCTGAGACCTCCTGCTTGAGCAGCTATCACCAAGATCATCAGTGAATGAAGCGGGTTCAGTCCCTGTGAAGGGTGACTCAGCCATCAGTACCATGATTACATGTTCCTGTGCCCGATGACCTTACAATTCCCTTCAGATGTGCACATGTGCACTTGCAAGGACTTGTGGACAAGCATGCTTGTGGCAGTATTATTTATAATAATAAAATTTTGGAATCAGCCTAAATGGCCATTAATAGCATACAAGCTAAATGAATTCTGGCACACCCCACCCATACAATGGAATACTATGCAGCTGTAAAAAATGAGGATGCTTTCCATGTACTAAATGTGGAAAAATCTCAAGGTATATTGTTGAACGAACGTAGCGAGGTGCAGACAGGGAAGTGCATGTGATATGCTATCTTTTGTGCAAAACTGAAGGGAATCCATGCTTGTATGTGCTCAGACGGGCCCTGGAAAGGTACAGAAGAGCCTGGAAGCTGTTGCACCCATGGGGAGAGGGATGGATGTCTGGTGGGAGGGAGAGGTAGGAGGAGGCAGATGTGGTTCCCACTCTATGCCCTCTGATACCTTTGGGATTCTGTACCATGTGCCTGTAATCTTCCCAAACAATCACTTTTTTCAGGGCCTTCTCTGGTTCCCACCTGGGCATCTGCTCCACCACCTCGTTCTCCTCTTCAGCAGCTGGAGCTGCCTCTGAGCCCTGCAGGCTGGTGCTGCCCTCCTGATGCATGTCCTCCTCCCAGTGAGGGTCAACCTCCTCTAGGATGAGATCGGGCTCCTCCTGCCCTTCAGGGAGGATGCTGACTGTGGGGGACAGTCACAGGTGTTGGGGAAAGTGGGCCTGGGCCTCTGAGACCCAGGGACCCCACAGCAGGCATGGCCATCACCAGCCATGTGCCTGCTCTCAGCCAAGCAGCAGAAATGGCACCATTATTAGTAGGACCATTAACAACCAGACCAGGACTAACCACGATCATTCACCCTGTCTCCTTCCATTAGTGCTCCGCTCTTTTCCCTCTTGAGACAGAGCTTCCATTAGTTAGTCTTTGTTTCCCTCCAGGGCCTCTTTCTTTGAGGTTTGCGCAGAAGCAGGAACAATGCTTCCAACCACAGCATTGCAGGTGATGCCAAGAGGCCCAGGCTTGAGGTCCACCCTGTTACATCCCGGTGCAGTGGCCTGGAATGCCCCGAGGGGTGCAGACAGCGCTTGCCCACTGCCTGTTCTCTAGATGCTACCCCCGGGTGTTGGCATACTACATGCCCAGAGTCTCAGAACCTGCTTCTGGAAGTCTGGAAAGACTTCCTCCTGGACTAGGTGCTCCAGCCTCCGAGGGAACTCGACTTTCCCATAGAGGTGGTCTCACCTTCAACAGTTCTCCATGTACCCTGGTCCCCGGCAGTGAAAACACTGTGGGGCTATAAGCTTGGCAGAAGTGAGTGCAGGGGGGTCTCACTGGGAGCCTAGCCTACCCCTAGGCAGGAGAAAGGGGAGAAAGGTGGAGATTGTTTGGAGGGCAGGTGTTCCCCCAAAAGCTCCAGGGGTCTCGGTGGCCCTCAAGCCAGGCATGAATTATGAACAGCGGCTTTAATTGGAAGCTGGCCTCGAGTCCTATCTTTTGACTTTGGAAGTTATTGTTCATAGTGTAGAACAATAATAATAACAGCAGCAGCACCACCAGCTGCATTTATTGAGCACTTACTGTGTGCCAGGCCCTGTGCTAAGTGATTTATGTGGATTAACCCAGTTAGTCCTCACATCAAACTTGTGAAGTGGAAATAACTGTTACCTCCTTTTAATTTTCCCCCTTATATATTTTATTCCCCATTTTACAGGTGAGCAAAATGAGACACAGATTAACACCATCTCTTACAGGGTGCTCCCCAGTGCCAGGTACAGGGCTATCTGCCTTCCAAGAGTCACCTCACTCCCCACTCCTGCCTCCTGGCATCCGGGTAGCGAAGTGATCCTGCCCCTCAGAGGAGACATCTGTGCGCCCTCCGGGGAAGCCTCACACCCGCATTCTGAACTGTGGTCCAGGCTCCCCAGCCCTACAAGCAGCCTTGGGGTTTGACCAGCAAGAATCCTCCAACTATGGCCTTGAATCTGACAGTGGGACTTGTATATCATATGTATGTGTCATTCTGTGTTGCCACCCAGCAACAGTGCGGCATCCCCACCCGAAGCAGCCCCTAGGGATGCAAGCCGCTGCCTGACATCCAGGGGACAGAATATCCCCTGGCCTGTGAGCTCATTGATTTTCACAAAAACTGCAGGATAAGAACAGTACTCTCCCATTTTATAGACCAGAGAGGCTGAGTGACTTGCCCAAGGCCACACAGGATGCCGGAGGCAGTGCCAGGTCCCCTGACTCGTTTCCCTGGTGATATCCAGGTAACAAACATGTCCCAGGAGTGAGTGCTTCCCCGGCACTGGCAGCCGCTCCATAATGGGTACTGGACGAGCCCAGTGTCTGATGCCCTGAAGTGTTGATGCCATCCTTGCTTATGTCTTCAATTTCTTTTTCAGTAACCCTTCTTTTTAGGTACTAATTAGTGAGTCAGCACTCTATAAGCACCTCCTTCTCCCATCTTAGTGCCAGACCTGTCCCCATTTTACAGCCAAAGAAGAGGATGATGCCAGGGGTCACTAGCCAGTAAAGGCAGGCATGGGGTACTGATCCTGAGGCAGGTCCTGCCCGTGGAGCTCCAAACCCCTCTCCACAAGCATCTGATTCACAGCTCTCCAGGCTTTCCCAGGGTTTACCCAGGTGCCCATGTCACAGATGGGGACACGAAGCACTATGGGTGCTCAAACTCACATGGAAACTGCTGCTCCATCTGGAGCTTAAACTTGACCCTTGGAGTCCCTCACAGGCACATCTCCTCCTGTGCAGCATCCTGTGAGGCCTAGGATGGCCCTCAGGGCAGCTGAATGGGGTTCTGACTCCAGCAGCTGGTCAACGGCCCCATATGGGAAGGGGGCTGCTATTTCTAACACCAGCAGACAGGGAGCCCAAGGACAAGGTCCCCACTCAGACCCTGCATTGCTGGCAAAGCCTAGGCCTCGGCTGAGAGCCCTCATTCTCCCTGGCAGGCGTGGGTCATGATACCTGTTCCCCCTGCCTTGCCCTGGTCCAGACCCACATCTTCTCCCACCTGGTCCCTGAAGCACTAAACTAACTTCTCATTAATTGAGTATTTCTCAAAGTGTGGTCCCTGCCACTGCCCCATTTTCAGAATCATCTGGGAAGGTGGGTGCTTCTTGAAAATGCAGATTACTAGGCTCCCACACTCTTCAAATTGGAAGGCTAGGGGGTGGGACATTCATCATAGCTGCCCCTGGATGTGGCCTAAAGTTTGAGAATCCTTGCTTCAATTGCTTTCTCTGCCTCCAATTCTTGCTTAGCCTCAGAGTAATCTTTAAGTCACTCCTCTGCTCAACCACCTTCAATGGCTCCCCATTGCCTACAGCCTAGTCCCCTAACATCAGTCTCCAATTTCTCTAGTTTTACCTTCTGCATCAAGGACACTGGGCTCCATATTAGCTGAAGTGCCCACCACCCTCCCTGCACATTCTCTCCAGGTGTATGCTTACTTTATTCCGTCTACTTTGTTGCCCTCCCCACTGCTCCCAGTTTGAGAGGGGTCTCAAACTCTAAGGCCTGTGTAGCCAGGGAGATGGTGTAAACGTGTGAAATGGAGGGCGTCACCTGCCCTCCGGTGGCAGCTGCTGCTTAGATTACCCTCACGGGACCATTATAGCCCTATCGCCCCAGTTTTTAAGAGAAGCCAGATTTTTCTATGGACAGCTACCTGATGTTTAAATGTCAACATCTAATTCTAATTTTTAAAATCACCCCCAAACGAAGACATCTGTAGACTAGCTGGGACCCAGGAAAGACAACTTAAAACCCCTGGCTAATTCCTCCTTCCAGCAACCCCAATAACATGGCCATAATAATCCACCCACTTCTCAAACCTCGATACGCCCTTTAGCCTTCTCCAAAGCAATAATATCATGCATTCACAGGTTTGATGTGCTAACGTACTTTTTTTTTTTAATGTCAATTAAAGCATTTGTTGCTGTCCACTAGTGGTGCCCAACTCTTTGAGGGGGCGAACATGACCAGGCCTAAGGAGACCCTCTTCTGGAAAAAAAACTGTGTCCCGTGGGGTTGCTGACTGTGCCAGGCACGATGCTGAAGGCTTCACAGGCGTCCTCTCAAAGAGAGTCCTCCACGGGCTTTCCCTCAGCCTTCCAGTGGGAAGTCCTCCTGCTGCCTAGCTTAAATCCCACGGCTGCCCTTGGCTGGCCTTCCTCTTGCTCTGGAGGAAAGGCGCCAAACTTGGTCTCTGGGACTGGCTCCTCGTGGCCCTGCCTGGGATCGGGGTGGGGGGGTGGAGCAGGGGGTTTAAGGAGGTGGGGGATGATGACCCCCTCTTCTCCCTCCCCTGAAGTTCTTCTCTTCAGGGCACCCTTCTTTCCTTCCATCCATCTGTCTGTTTGTCCATCTGCGCTCTCCCAGGCTCCCTTCCCTTTTGTTTCAGAGGCCTCCAGCTGCTGCCACCCCTGAAACAAAGGAGAAGACAGAAGGGTGGGTGGCGGGGTGGACAAGCGAAGGGAGTGAATGAAAAGGATGGAGCGTCTGGGGGACGGAGCAGGGAGTAGGGGAGGGACACTCATCCCTAAGCCCCTCAGCGTCACCCTCATAGTGGGCTGAATAGCGTCCTCTCCGCAAAAAAAAAAATATATATATATATATATATATATATATATATATATATATATATATATATATATATATTTTATATATATATCTCTCGCTCCAAGTTCTAACCTCTGTCACCTGTGAATGTGACCTTATTTGGAAATAGGGTCTTTGCAGATGTCACTAAAGATCTCAAGATGAGATCATCCTGGATTTAGGGTATGCCCTAAATCCAATGACTGGTGTCCTTATAAAAGACAGGAGAGGGAGGTTTGGCAGACACAGAGGAAAAAGCAGAGATTGGAGGGCAGCTGGATGCCAAGGGACACCGAGGATGGCCAGCAGCCACCAGAAGTCAGGAAAGAGGCCTGGAACGTTTTCTCCCTCACAGCCCCAGAAGGAATCAACCCTGCCAACACTTCAATTTTGGACTCTTGCCCTCCTGAACTATGAGAGGATGCATTTCTGCTGTTTGAAGGTGCCTGTTTATGGTCCTTGGCTATGGCAGCCTTAGAAAACTGACCCCCGGTTGAGTCGGCCCCCAGGGGGCCCCAGTGCCCTCCTGAGTCCCACGTGCTCGGGGCATGCAGGGAGGCCCTGCCTACAGTGGGCTAAGACCCACCTCCTTCCAGAGGAGCAGGGAGGAGGGTGAGGGGGGCCAGGGGCTCCATCCTCAGAGCTCTCGGCGCCCCCTGGGAGGGGTCTCTGTGCCTGGAAGGTTTTCCTTTCCTCTAACCTTTCCAACTGCTCTCAGGCCAAGGGGTTTCCAGTCCCTGCTTCATGATGACTTGCTTTGTGACCTTGGGCACATCTCTGCCTCTCTGCCTTCCCCAACAGTCATGGGCATCCCTGCTCTGTGCCCTCCAGGGTGGCCATGAGTTTCACGAGACTGAGCACACCCCGCTCTGAGGCCTCCCCCTCACAACATTGTCACGACTATACAAATACCATCCCCTCCCATGGCCACTCCATCAAACCCATGCTCCACAGCTGGCCAGCCTCAGGCAGCCACCCCCTGTGCCAGACTTCTTGTAAAGACCACCATCGGCCTAGTGGGGACTGGGGTTGGCCACCCTGGGGACACCCTGAGGCCCATGGGCCAGGGCCTGTGTCCAGGATGGAACAGGGTTACTGCCCACCGGCCCTGAACTCTGCTCTGCTCACCTCCAGTGTTCACCACAGGCCTGGCACATAGCAGCTCTCCATGACCATTTGTGAACGAATGAAGGACAAATGAACAAGTGAATGTCCTATATACCACATGCCTTTCCTGAGGCCATGAAATGAAGGAAGAGCAGATTTTGGATCCTAGCCCTTCACTCTAGGCCTCCGTCTGGCCCCACTCCTGGTGAAGGGCTGGGGTAAGACAGCACGCACCCCCTCAGCCCAGCCACAGGTAAGGGGATGCCCTCCCAGCCTAAGGGAGCTGGAGTCTATGGGGTTCAGTTTCCACAGGGAGACCCCATCCCTCTCCTTTCATCCTGCAACCAGGAACTCTGCTTAGCCAAACCCACTGGGCCAGGGGGCAGTGGGGAGCTCTCTCCAGGGGTTCCTAGCAGGAAGAGGAGTCAACCAACTTGATCTCAGAATCATTTTTCCTGGAAAGAAGCGGGAAGGCAGGCCAGGTTCCCGCCAGTGTGCCCATCCCCCACCCCCGGCCCCCAGGAGGGGCCTCCAGCCATCATTGGCTCTAGGCTGGGCTCTGGCTACCTAGCCAGGCTGACCTAAGGTGGGGCCTGCAGATCATGGAGTCTCCCAGCCCCAGGTCCGGAGACTCTGGCTTCCCCTGCCCCCCCCCACCTCCACCGAGCACGTCCAGGCCTGACCGAGGACAGCCCACCGCCCATGTGCGCAGACCAAACAGGCCCTGCAGAGACACACACCAGGGGCCACTGCCACTTACTGGTCTGCACGTCACACATCACAGGGGTGTCAGGCTCCTGCATGGGAAGAGAAGAAGGGGAAAAACCATCTGTGGCCTCCTCACTGGCCTCCCTGCTTCAATCAGCCCTCCTAGCACACGCAGGAGCAAGAGGGTCTCCTCACAGCTCCCAGGAAACCTGCAGAAGATCCCACCCTGCTTCTCCGCTCCCGCCTCACACGTCCCCCACTGCTCTGGTCACTCCCCTACCAGGGTCTCTGCTCGCTGGGTCCCACCTCAGCTTCTCTGCCGGGCTGGGACCCTGCCTCGAATGCCCTCTCTCTGGTTCTCTACATATGAAAAACCTCTCCCATCCTTTCCTGGAGAGTTGTCTCAAAGCTCTATCTGCATGAAGGCCTCTCTCGGCCAGCACACCTTCTCCTGCCATCACCATCCCCAGGGACCCTCCTCTCAGTGAGCACTTCTGTGAAGATGTCCAATTGTCCCCGAGAGAGAGGAGCCAGGTGTTAGGTTCTTGGAGAGGGAGGCCCTGCTCCCCCCACCTGCCCACGTGGGAGCCCTAGGTTGTCAGGAAGGCACACAGGACCCGCTGGCTTTCTGTGAGCCTCACTTCTCTTCTCAGAATATTCCAGGCCTCTCTTGTCTCTGGGCCTTTGCACGTGCTAATTCTCTGCCTGAAGGGCCCTTCCTACACTACCCGCTTCTTCCTCCTCCTTCAGGTTTCAGCTTGCAGGCCATCTCCACCAGGAAGCCTTCTTTAGTGCTCCTGGGAGGCTCTCCCTCTGCACCCCGCATCCTCTCTGCTTTCCACATAGAAGCCCCTCCCCCACTGACTGTGACCACCTGGCTGGTAGGGCTGGACCAGCACTTCTCAGCCCTGTGGCCACGGTGACCAGGGTGTGTGAGTGAGACAGGCAGGATAGGTGGCTGAGCTCCACTGCAGGCTCCCTTCTTCCTCTGTGCCCTCCTCCCCACCCAGGGACCATCCCACCTTGCCTGAGCACCCAAGACCCCTCCCACCACCACACAGGGCCCCCACTCCCCAGTCCAGCACCCACCTGCTCCCCAGCCTTCCCATGGAGCACTGGCTGCGGCAGGGCCATCTCCAGCCTGTGCAGGAGCCATGCCACCAACCTGCAAGTGGGAGAAAGTGGGCCAGGTGGGAGGGCTTGTGGGGAAACTGAGGCCAGTGTCAGATCCCTCCCAGGGCAGGCAGCAAGCCAGCCAGAAGGCAGACCAGAACCCTGGTCTCCAGCCCTGAAAACAGTCGTCCTGCTCCCTGGCCTCCCTAGGCCAAGCCTCTGGCTACTGGTCAGACCCCAGTGGTAACTCAGGCCCCCTACCCTCTACATCACCCCCTGAGGTGCATCTCAGTCCCCTCACACACTGCCAGGGCAGCAGCATTCGGCAGTATATATTCCAATTTTAAATGCATGTATCTTTTGGCCCAGTAACTCCATTTGCTCTGATTTACTTGCTCATGAACGCAGTGATGCCTGTACAAGGCTACTGATTGCAGCAAAAGAGTGGAAACAAACCTAATGTCTGCCAAATGGTTAAATAAAAGTTGGTGCACCCGTTTAATGAAGTACTGTGCAGTCGGTGAAAGAATGGAGCAGACCACTACGCATAAAACCGCCTCTAAGACAAATTTTTTTTAGTGAAAAAAATGAGATGAGGGACAGTATATATAGTTTGCTGCTGCCTGGTGTGTGTATTTAAAGGAGAAATGTGCTCAGAACTTGTCTGTGTGTAGGAAACGCTTGAAAGCAGGAGAAACTGCTGATGTGATTGCCCTGGGAGGGGATGCTGGAAACCTCTGAATTTTCTCCCAGGTGCATGTGCTACTTTTATAATTTAAAAAGACTCAATTGGTGAAGGCTGGGTGTTGGGCTGGGGCCAGGCACTGAGCCTGCTGCCTGTGGGAGGCATGGCATTTGGGGGGCTCACCTGGCAGAGTCCTGGGCGGGTGGCAGGGAGGAGGTCTGGATGCTGGGCAGGGGGTCTGGAGTCGGCTCCTCCTTGGGCTCTGGGGGGTCGGGAGCAGGCAGGGAGGGGCTCTCCTGGGCCTGCAGCACAGGCTCGGGCTTGGTTCCCAAGGAGGGTCCTGGGGGCTCTGAGCAGCAGGGAGGGAAGGAGACGAAGGATGACATCGCAGGGTTCCATGCAACCCCTCAAGGGCATGGGGGACCAGATTCAAGCACCAACACTACTGAGTGGGGAGCCCCTTGGGCCCACCCCGACTACCCCAATCATAAGACAGACATGGAGCTGAGGTCCCGGGAGGGGAAGGGACTTATCTAAGACCTCTCAGGGCTGTCTCAGGCTACTGGCTTTTCCCAGATTGGACTGGGACAGGGATTCCAGGGCCCAACAACAGTCGGCTTCCTGCAAGCCCTGAACCCCTCCAGAGCCTGGGTGAGGGCTAAGGTCCTCCCCCAGCATTCCTCAGGCCCCAGTTGTACCCCCAGCCCAGTCTATGAGCATCCCAGACAGCCTCTTCCCAGATCCTTTCCCTGTACCTGGACCCAAGGCAGCATCCACAGGCTCGTCTCTCCAGCCCTGGGTCGTAAACAGGAAGTGAGGTCACGGAGGAAGAAAGCCACGCCCTGGCCCATCTGCCCCTGAATCCCCTGCTTCTCTGGCAGTCACACCTCCCCATCAAGGACCCTCTCGAGAAAAGAGCATCCCCTCCATGGGTCCTAGGGGTGGGGACAGCCTCTGGAATAGGCAGGCCCTTCTTGGGGCCCCAGAAACCCTCCTACGTGGTCAGCTGTCTGCTCCCCATTTTCCTCAACTTACCTCAGACATTTTCGGGGGCTGAGGCAGCACTTTTTCCACATTCTGCTCAAGCCACCTGAGCAGCCAGGACCCGGACCTGCAGAGGGGCCGGTGGTCAGTAGAGCAGCCTCAGGGAGTGGCCAACCACTCTGTCCTGACCACCCGTTGGATCCTCGGTCTCAACCAGCCCTTCCTCGCCTTTGGCTCCCATTTTGCACAGTGGGGACCTTATACTGGATACCCTTAAAGGGCCTCCAGTGGGGGGACTGTATAGCTCAGTGGCAGAGTGCCTGCTTAGCATGCACAAGGTCCTGGGTTCAATCCCCATTACCGCCATCAAAAAATAAATAAATAAACCTAATTACTGTCCCTGAAAGAGAAAAAAAAAGGGGGGGGCCTCCGTTGGTGAGGGGAACTTCTGCCAACCTCAGATTCTGATCCAGGGCTGGATCCCCTAGTCTTGGCCTCCTGGGCAGCAGATGAGAAGGGGTACTGCCTGGGGACCTGAATGCAGCATGGGGGCCTCCCTGTGACTGAGACAGATAGTTCTGGCTTCATGGGTATGTGAGCAGTGCAGTCACACAGGGCAGGGCCCATTTTTGGTTAATGCTCAGGAGTCACTGTTTTAAACTCAGTAATTTTGGTAAAGGGGTCCTGCATTTTCATTTTGCACTGAGCCCTATGAATTATGCAGCTGGCCCTGTGGCAAACGTTGGGCCCCCAGATCCACCTGGCCTCCAGGAAGCCCCTCCCTCTTCAGGGAAGCCCCATGTTCCCAGGGGAACCCATCCCCTCTGATATGGCCCAAAAGAAAGCTGTTAAGTCCTCTGGGTGTCTTCATCCTAAATCAACTTTACTGGTCCCACAGGTCAGCAGAGTGGCCCTGGGGACCCATGATCTGGGCAGCCTCCAGAGGACAAAAGAAATAGAGAGCAAGCTGGAGCAATGAATGAACGAATACTGTGTGATTGTATATGTTCATTCATTCATTCAATCATCCCTTCTGTGCTGAGCCCCCTCCCCATGGCAGGCCCTGTGCTAGGCAGCAGGGATTCAGTAGTGACCAAGACAAAAATCCTGGAGCTCAAGGATCTGACAGTCTAAGGACTGGATGAGGGAAGGAATGAAAGAATGGGGTGAATGGAGATGAAGGTGTGACTCTGGACTTCTAGCAGACAGCAAACTGGAGGCTTCAGGTTTATTTGGGGGCCTCACAGTATTTTTGAAAACCCATCCCAGGATGGGTTCCCCTGGGAACACGGAGCTTCCCTGAAGAGGGAGGGGCTTCCTGGAGGCCAGGTGGATCTGAGGGCCCAATGTTGGCAACATCTGAGAATTAAGGATTACGTAAAAACCTAAATTTCTAGCTTCTCTTGAAAAATTGGAGCTTCTGGCCACCCCAGGCCTGTTCTCCTGCAGGGCAGAGGCAAGAGGAGATCAGCGGGCCCCTTCCTAGAGAGGGACATGGGCTCTCCCGTTTGCCACAGTCCCCCCAACCAGTCTGCCACCCCTTCAGTCAGCTCTGAGAAGTCCAAAGCTGTTGCCAACTATGAAGCCAAACCTGGCACCCCAATGTTCCCACTGTGACCCAGGCCCTGCCTCTGGGCTCCACATGGTGCCCACCTACATGAAGCCCATCTCTAAGGAGTTTGGCCACGCTTCCTCTCCATCCCCAGAAGGGAATCTCCCAGTAATTAGCACAAAAAAACTCTGGGTAGCACTGGACCCATCATCCCCATTTTGTACTTGAGAAAAGTGAAGTCCAGAAGAGATGAGAGGCATGTCCAAGGTCACACACTGAGTTGGTGGTGGAATCTGGGCTCTGGGCACACTGAGCCCACCACACACACTGCAGATGGGGCTTAGGAGCTCCCAAACCAGCGTTCAAGACAGGGACTCACCCGGTGTCCTGGGCCCTGGGGGCCTCATTGGGTCCATCTGGGGAAGAAAGAAGGATGGTCAGCAGCAAGGGGCCTGCCTGGAGCTCCCCAGTCAGCCCAGCTCAAATACAGATTCAAACCCGGGCCCAGTCAGGTGAGACACTCTGGCCCTGCAGACACCCCAGGGAGCAGGACCCAACCCAACAGCCCCTGAGCCCACCCCTGTAAAGCCATCCTGCCTCCTGGCCTTACCTGAGCCCCTAGTGCTGCATTGCCCAAGGATCTGTGCTCCTGCCTGCCAGGACAGACAGACAGACATGGGCAGAGGTCAGGTGCGCCGGACTACCTCCCACCCCTTCCCCACCCAACCCATCTCAGCTCCCACCCAGCAGTACCTGAGCTGCACCCTCCAAGCCAGCAGCAGTGCTCTGGGCAGTCCTGTCACTGTGGATGGGCTGTGGGACAACCTTCTCCAGGCCCTTCCTGAGCCAGGTTGGCACCCAGCCGCTGGGACCACTGAGAGACAGAGATACCGGCCTGCCCTCAACGTCCCCAGCCCCTCCCTGGTCAGCGTGGCAGTTCACAGCATCCTAAAGAACTTCATTTGAACCCCAAACCTCTATTTCCCCACTGGGACACTACAGACATGTCCCCTCCCTCCTGGAGCCTTGTATCCCCCTCTGGAAAATAGGGGACACCAACCCTTAGTGAGGCCAGACATGCCCACGCCATTCCAAGCCCACCTCCACCAGATGCTTGGTAAAAACAGCTGAATTCTATCATTCTGCTGCCCCCTTAGCCTGGCTCCGGGGCTGGGGGCACCTCCTGTGCTTGGCACATGTCTTGTGCTCTGGGAGGGTTGACGGTTTCCAATAAGGTGTTTCCTTGTGACAGAGGCTGGTCAGCCTAAACATGAGGGTCCCAGACTCACTGTCTGAGGCCAGCCCTGCTGCAGACATGCTCACTTGGACAAGCACCAGTGGTCTAAAATGTTTGAGCTATCTGGGAGATTTCATGTAAAAGTCTGGATTTCTGTCTTCATTGGGAAAATCAGAAGCTCTGGCCACACCGGACCTGTGTTTCACCCAAGCACTGAGAATCCTCTGGTCCCCACACTCCATTTCTCTTGGTTATATGGTTCATTTGGCCCAGGAGACCCCCACGTCTGTCTGAGGCTCCCTTCAGCCAGTTTCCAAGATGTTCTGAGTCTTTACTTGGAAGTGACTCAGATCTGACAGCAGGGCCCGTCCCCACCCCTTTAATGTCTCCCTAGCTTGGGTAGGAGGCTGGCCCTGAGGAGAAGGGACAGTGGGGCAGTACCTGTTCACTTCAGGAACCACAGTGACTTGGGCCTGGAGGGATGTAGGTGGAGAAGGGGCAGCCTCCTGGGTTTCTGGAAAAGAGTTCCTCATACTTTAGAACTGGAACCTCAGAGAGACCCATTTCTACCCTACTGGGGAGGTCAAGTCGGAGGCAGAGGAGAGGGAAGAACCCTGAGGGAGTCAGAAGCCGGGGGTCCCAGCTCAGCTCAGCTAAAAAGTCCCCAGGAGCCCACCTTTAGCTTCTCTGAGCCTCAGTTTCTTCATCTGTGAAATGGGCCTGCCAGCTCATGGCCCTCAGCCAGGCTCTGAGTGGAGAACACAGCCCTTCCACACCACCCACCCTGCCCTCCTGGGCTTCCAGCACTCACCCTGAGGGCCTGGAGCAGCCACTTCCTCCCCGACACAGGGCTCCTCAGGTGGCTGGAGGGTTCAAATGGGACCCCGTAAGCCTCAGTGAGACCAGCCTGGTTCAGGTAGGCGCAGCCTCCAACCCACCCACAACTGACCCCACCCCTCACCCCACAAGACCAAACAATACACTTGTCACAGTCCTCTCTGTAAATCCTGGTGGCCTCACCTTCCACCTGGGACACACCCTTCCTCCAGGGGTCCCTCATCCAGAGCCGGGCCCTCACATCCCCCTAAGGTGCCCCCAGGCCTATCACATCCCCCAGGAAGCTGTCTCACTCAAATGGCCTGAAAAGAGGGAAAAAATTTAGAGCTATGAGGCCTCTGGGCAACTGAGGAGAAGAGCTGCTGAGAGGAGCCTACCCCACACCCAGCTGCCCACCAGAGCCCTCCATGTCCTGCACCAAATGTTCCATCCCCTTCTAGCAGCTGTGTGGCGTTCAGCCTCTGCCCTCTGCCTCTCAGCTGCGTCTACAAGTGCACACGTGTGCATGCACAGACAAGCATGCACAAGCACAAGGACACACTAACATGTGTGCCCTGACACTTATACACTCACTGTCACATACGTCTACACACACTCACAGACACACACAAGCACATGTGTGTACAGTGCACAGATATGTGAGACAGGTGTGTGTACACACATGCATACATGGGCTGACACAAAAATAAGTGCTCAGTCACATAAACATAGGCATGTACACACATCCTCATGCACATTTGCACTGACACACAAACGTACTTGTGAACACATCATTTCACATGTGCACCAACACACAAATACACACATAGATGAGCATACATGCACAGATGAACAAAATGTGTATATATACAAACATGCAGACACTATGTCCATATGTATACACACGCACAGATACGCAGACATGAGCATACATGAGCGCACACAAATACATTCACAGACTCAGAAACAGGCGTGTACACACACTTATATACACTAGCATGCCCCACATGCACATGGAAATACAGGCACATGAATCGTGTATACACACACATAAACATGTATGTGTGTACCTGTGTATACACACTTGTGAATCAACACATGTTCCAGTGCAATTTGCTAATGCACACGTATGTACAAACATACCACTAAGAATACGAGGCACGTGTACCTGCATATACACGTTGTGCACATGCAAACACATATGCACAGCAACCCTCCATCTGGATAGCACACTGCTTCCTAAACACACCCTGCACTACCCAGTAATAGCCTTTCCTCCACCAGGAAGGCCCCCACGTCTTCGTCTCCTCCAGTTACAATTTGGCCCCGTGCACTGAGGCTACGAAGCACTCCTCCACCAGCTTTCAGTCTCCAGAGTGAAGATGGCTCTCTCCTCTGAGCTCTCATAGTTCTCAGTTTATACACTTATATGGTCCTCCCAGAAGGGTAGAGCTGAGGATGTTCTTGGAGCGCATCACATTCCTTCATCACTTGTCTCCTGGCAGAATGACCTGGCTAAGTATTGTCTGCTGACCCCCAGGGGGCAATGCCTTACTCATCACTGTGCTCCCAGCACTGCACACAGGCCTGGCATTGATTAGAAGCTAAATCAAATCTGTCTGAGTTTCTGAATTAGTGTCATCAAGCTACTAAATGAATGGGATGCAGAACTGGCAAGGAAGAAATTTGTAGAACAGGGCTGCGCAAAATGCGGTCCATGAACCAGTGTCAGTCTGCAAACTGTCACTGGTCCACAATGATTAAGCAGTTTACAGTAGGTTGTATGTCAACAACTAAAGCAGTGTGCTTAGTTACATAGTAGACTTATATCTGGTGGGCTTCTGATCTCATCAGGGACTAGCAGCAAACAGTTCATAGACTGGCTATTTCGAGTAGCTCTGCTCTAGACTCTATAGAGATTGGCAAACAATGGCCAGTGGGCCAAATCCAGCCTATTGCTTGTTTTTGTAAACAAAGTTTTACTGGAACACAGCCATCTAGGCTGATTCATTTATATATTGTCTCAGCCTGTTTTCACACTACTGTGGCAGAGTTGAGTAATTAACAGAGATGGCATGACTTACAAAGCCCAAAATATTTACTATCTGGCCGTTTACGGAATGAGGTGACCTCCTTTTCCTTCTGGCTCCAGCTTTCCCTGTTGTGGACAGTCCGTGGGGGCAGCTGACCCAAGCTGGGAGTTCTCTGAGCAGCAAGGCCAGTGTGCCCTCCATCACCCTCCAGCTCTTACCAGGGACTCTTCCTCTAGGACAGTCTCTTCAAGGGCTGTTTCGGTCTCTGGCTCCCGCTCTGGTTCTGCTCCCTCCTCCTCCTCTGTCTTGGTCTTCCGACGGGCCTCCGGGGGCTGAGGCAGCACCTTCTGGGCCCAGCTCAACATTCTGACACCTGTGGAGGCAGAGTCCTTAGGCCTCCCCAGAGTCCTCCCAGTTCCTCCCATCATTCGTGGACTGCTTTTGTGGGTTACATATTTCCTATTTCTTTCTTTAAAAACGTTTTTGCAATTCTACCTCCAGGTGTTCACCTTATAGAAATGCTCAAGCCCACAGACATATGTGTACAAAGAGGTTGGTCACAACCAGTGTGAAAGCAAAAGATGAAAAACCTCTAAATAATCCATCAGTAGGAGACTGGTTATTGGGTAGTATCTAATTGTTCATCTGTAAGAGGGGCACATATTAAATAAATTATAATACATCCAATAGTGGAATATTATGGAGCCATTTTTTTAAGGCAGATCTATTTGAACTCATGTGGAAAAATCTACACGATCCAAACTCCAGTTGTGAGCAGATCAGTTAAACTCTCCATGCCTCTGTTTGCTTGTCTGTAAAATGCGGATGTTAACAGGACTTACCTGGCAGAGATTATTGTGAGGATAAAGTAAACTGATGAGAACAGTGACTGGCACACCCTGAAAGCTTAATAAATGTTGGATGTCAAGCAAAAAATGCTAATAATAGACTATCATGTTCAGCATAATCCCATTTAAATTGTTTTAAAATACATTTTGAGTAGCATATGAATGGAAATATTTTTTGTTTAATATAAGATAAAATTAACCTATTTTCATGACTTAGAACAATTTTAAGATAAAATGATAGTTAAGCCCCCCGTCCATGGCTTACTGTGATAGTCCAGCTCTACCTTCTACAGGTTCAGTTTCTGGCACTATTTATCTTCAGAGAATGGGCAGCCCTGCCCTTATGACTATATTCCTGCAGGATGGCCTGACCCAGAGGGCACCACATAGATCAACATCTGCAAGCTCCCAGCCTCGAAGGGCCCTTCAGAGGCCCCGCCCGGCACAGTGCATGCTCCCTACTCAGCCGTGAGCAGCCAAGGCATTTGTAGACTGCTACTTTGCCCCTCCTCTGCCAGAGACCCTGGTCCCAGGCTGAAAAGGGCAGGCATGGGGCCAGGATCCCCACCCCAGTCCCCAGCTCCCTGCAGCCCCTGGCCATGCTGCTGGCCCTTCTACTCACAGCCCCGACTTCTGTCCCTGCTCTGCCCTTGGCAGCCCAGCTTCAGCTTTGAGTAAGGGGTCAGGGCTCTGACTCAGACCCAAAAGGTGAACTTGAGCCAGACATGACACTTCTGGTCTTCCATTTCCTCACTGGGTGTGGGGTATAGACACTGATTTCCAAGGCTGGTAGAGTCCAAGATTGCATGTTTAGAATGGCAGATTCCACCGGCCCCCGCCAGCCACAGGCAGCCCCACATGTCGTGATCACCTCACCCTCATTCTCACCACTTCTCACTCAGCCTCAGTAAAATAAGCATTTTCATCACGGCTTCACAGTTAAGGAAATGGAGGCACAGAGCAGTCAGCTGACTTGCCCAAAGTGACACAGCCAGTAAGCGGCTAAGCTGAGTTTACGCTCAGGTCTGCCAGACTCCAAGCGTCCCACATCCACCCCGGGAGCACTGACATTTGCCCAGGATTGGCTGCTTCTGCAAGCCAGTCCTGCAAGCCCTTTCCCAGCGGGCAGCAATTCTGCATGTGTTTCTGAACCTTCTGGAAATGACTAGGGAAGCATTCCCCTTTCCCAAGTTTCCTTCTTCTCCCAGACCCAGCCATTTTCTCCTGGATAGAGACACTTGTAGGTCCCGCCCATCTTTTTGCCATGTCCCTGCTGACTCCATGTTGGTGAGGGAGGCTCAGGTGGAAGGGGGACCCGAGAGTGGTAGCTCAGGGCAACTCTGGTGCTGGGACCACCAGCCTTTCATAAGCTTCTGAGGAGCTGGGGAAATGCAGATTCCTAGGCCCCTCTAAACCTTCTGCAGAACCTGGAATCCACACTTCACGAGCTGCCTTGGACGTTCACTAAGGTTTGAGCCCCGCCAAGGGGAGAGAGAAGCCTCAGGATTCCAGCCTTGCCCAATTCTCCAAATCTAAATGCCTTGCCAGGAGGAAAGCATGGAGGGGGTCCCATCAAGGGTCCCACCGAGTCTCCACTTCCTCCATCCTGAGTTACCTGCTCGGATGCCGTCCACCAGCCAGCAACTGCCTTCTTCCTGCTTCTCTCAGCTGGCCTCCCAGACACAGCAGGGATTAATTGGCGGCAGCAGGGCTGTGTGCAAAGGATTAGGAGGTGCTGAACAGGGTGGGGAGGTGGCGGTGGAAAAGAGGAGATTGATGCAAAGAGAGCAGGCAGCAAACCCCCAGGAGCCAGCAGGGATCTGGGCCCCAGGGAAGGAGCCCTACATGGCCCTAGTCTGGTACACCATGAGCTCCCAGGGGACCTGGTTCCCCACATACCTTGGCCAACCCACAGGGTTTGCTGGTGGAGAATAACAGCCCGGAGTCCCCATGTGATTCTGGGAGACCCTCAAGGTGGCAGGGGCTTGTCAACTCTCAGTCAGCAGTGGCAGGAGGCACACCCAGCTCTCCAGCCCCAGCGCAGGGACTCAAGCCGAGTCCCTCTGTCCCAGAATTCTCTGCAGCTTGGGCAGGGCCTCAGCAGCTCCTTCCTGTGGATCTGCCAGAATGACTGTGGTCCCAGGGCCAGGCTTTTAGGGAGAATCCAAGGACTGACATTGGAGCTGGCCCCCTGAACTGAGGTCTGACCCTGGAGGGGTGTAGACAGAGCTCTCAGGGAGACGGGGAGAGGGACAGAGGCCTAGCATGCAAAGGGGCTCGGTGAGGTGACAGTACCTGGGTGGGGGCCAGGCAGTGTTGATCAGCAGAGGGGCAGGGATTTGACTTGATCATCTACATTTCCTATGTGCCGGGCAGTGTGCCAGCCTTGGCACACTGAGAAAGACAGACATAGGACCTGTCCTCACGGAGCTTACATTACAATGTAGGATTCAGAAATTAAAAAGATTAACGATAAATAAAGAAATATTGCAAATATGCTGAGCGCCGTGAAAGAAACACAGAGGGCAGAGACCTGTGTGAGGTGCAGGGGAGCAGGGGTAGGCATAGTGTGGAGCATTTTTGTGTCTGGTTTCTTTCATTTAGCATAATGTTCTTGATGATCATCCACATTGTAGCATGTATCTGCACTTCTTTTCTTTTTTTTGATTCCCAAGAGTATTTCATGGCACAGATACACCACAGTCTGTTTATCTCTACACTAGTCAATGGATGCTAACATTGTTTCCATTTTGGGGCTATTATAAAATCCTGCTATGAACATCTGCATGCAAGTCTTTGTGTGGACATACATTTTCATTTCTCTTGGGATGACTCCTTGGGATAGAATTGCTGGGTCATATAGTAAATTTATCTTTCACATTTTAAGAAACTGCTATACTGTTTTGCAAAGTAGTACTTATGTCTTGGTCTGACTGGTAGATATATGGGAGGTCTTTATAAATTATGAGTTACATTATACATTTATGCATTTTCTGTATTTTGTATTTTTAACTTTAAAAGAGTTTAAACTTTTTTATTTTTTAAACTCTTAAAGTTAAAAATACATTGGGGTAGGATGGCAAATGAGGTCAACCCTAGAAAAGTTTTCGGTAAGGGATGGGACTTGGGGATGCTGCTCTGGGGCTGTATGGAGCACTGGAGGAGGAGCAAAGCCTACCTGGAAGCAGCACTGGAGGATGAGCAACTAGGGAGCCAAATCCTACAGGAACCTCACAGTAGGGGTCCCCGGGCCCATCAGGCTCAGCACTTGGGCAGGTGTATGCAAAGCATATGCCAATATATGCAAATGAGTCAGAGTATCCCCAAGGTTTCCTCACCTGGAGGGTCCATCTCCATGGTTGTGGCCAGGGTGGTTGGCAGGCCCAGGGTTTAGGGGTGCTGGGCTTAGGCCCTCGTGATCTTGCTTTTTGGGGAAGGCAGAAGGGAGGCTGCAGGCCTGCAGAGGGCTGGGGGTGGAGTATCACCTGCTAATCCCCGTCCTGCTGAGGCCACCACTCTCCCTGATCCCCTTATGCTGACCCCAGATCCTGGCAGCCACTAATCTCCACCCCTAGAGACCCAAGGACTAGTTGGTAGGGCAGTGCCCTCTTTCCTGAGGTTTGTAAGGAGGGGAGTGCCCTTTCAGCTCATAGACACCCCTCATGGGGGCCCAGGGCCCTTGCCTAACACAAATGGGAGCTTTGAGGCCCAGTGAGAGACAATAACTAGTCTAAGGTCACAGAGCCTGCCCTGGCGAGTCCAGGCATAGCCACCCCCAGGACCCCATCCCCCTGTCTGATATTTCCCAGCGTGCCCAGCATGTGCTGAGGCCTGGGAGACAGCAACCTTCAGGAAGGCTGAAAGAGGGGGCCAGTGCAAGGACCCTCCAGCAGCAGGCTCTTCCCCTAGGAGCCTGCGGTTGCCAGGGTAGCCGAGGAGCAAGTGCCCTCACAATCAGGCTGCCATGGGCATTGTCTCTGCAGAATGTTCCTTTATTCTCCTACTGTCTCATAAGGCACTGGCGCTCGGCCCATCTCCCTGCCTCTTTTCCCACTGAGCAGTCAGAAGAGCAGAAAATCCTTGAAGTCTGTACACCTGGAGCCCATGGCCTGCAGATGAGGTACCACTGTCAGTGGGTCAGGAGCAGGGAGCCCTCCCTTTCCCCTCCTCCCATTGCCCCACTTCCCCATCCCTGCTCACGCAGGCCGTTCCCTGGTGGCAGTTTCCTCACTCGCCACCACGCCCCATCCCCATTTCTTCATGGCTCAAAGTCCTCTCTCCTCCTGCCCACCTCCATCTCTCACCTCTAGTTGGGGTCAGGAAGAAAGCAACCTGACTCAACAGATTCTCGCTAAAGTTTAAAGGCTAAAGAAAATAAGGCTCTGGGACTACCTGCTTTTTCAAAGGAAGCACTGGGGAACCAGCCATATTTTTTCTGGTTCATATCTATCATGTCTCGTCCCTTACTTAAGACTCTTCTATATCTCCCCGTAGAATTTTGAGTAAATACCAGAAACCTCAGCTAAGACCAAAAGTCCATAATTAGTTACCCAGAGGCATATTGAGCTAAATTCTGAATCCACTTGCTGCTGATGCTTCCTGCTCATTATTGAAGAATAGACACAAATGCCATCTCTTTTAGGCCATTCCCTGAATGCCCCAACCCCAGCCGCCCCAGACACACACACTCTGTTCTGACCTCTGCCAGAGACCTTAGCACATCCTCTGTGCGTGTGTCTTTGAATGGACCCCTCACCATAGCTCCTGGCACACAGTAGGTGCTCAATAACTGTTGGACAAGTAGACAAATCAGCACTGGCCAAGGTTGTGTTCCCACAAGGTTGTGTCTCTGCCCCTAGCCATGGCCCGCATCATCGACCTGGTGCCCTGGGAGGATGGCTCCACCCACGTGTACGCATCCCCGGCCATCCTGCTGCCCATGGAGCGGCAGCGCAACCAGCTGGCTGGTGTGAAGCAGCAGCTCTACCACCCGGCCCTGCCCAGCCTGCGACGCATGGACATGGACTCCGTCAGGGCCTGCCTTTCCGACGAGCACTGCCAGTCCACCACGTACTGCCACAAAGGTCAGGCCACCTTGTTGCCACCTGCACCAGCCCAGCTGGGCCTTCAGGGAAGGCATGGATGGTTTGGAGGAGAGAGATCTCAGAGGGAAAAGCCAAGAGTGACAGATGAAAGGGTTAAAGGCGCTAGCCCCAGCTCTGCTCCTCCCTGCCTAGGAAATCTCCCAGTCTGAGCCTCTGTTTCCTTATCAGTAAAATGGGGATGATAACAGGGTCAGCCTCTCAGGGCCACTGTGAGATTAAAATGAGACACAGATTGAAAAGCACTTAGAGGAGTGCCTGGCACATAATATGTGCTCAGAGATAACATTGTTGCTGTTATTATTGTTAATGGAGAGAGAACTGTGCAGAGGTCAGCAGTTGCAGGAGGAAGAGGAATAATAATGGCAATAACGACAACTTCTACCCAATCGTCTCTCCCTTTGAAAAAGGAAGAGGAAGACACCTCCCATGAATGAGAGGTGGACCTAGGATCCTCCAGGGTAAAAGGGCCACATGGGGCCAAGGAAGAGCCCTTCATCCATTGAGAAGCTTGGGTGTGCAGGCCTGGTGCCCCATGGACATCCACACTTGTTCATTTCAGCACATTTATTAAGCGCCTACTTTGTGCCTGACACTGTTCTGGGTCTGCAGGGAAACAAAGGTGTTCCAGCTAGAGGAACAGCATGTGCAGAGGCCTGGAGGGGAAAAGCTATGCGAGGTGTTGATGAACTTGAGGGCTTTAGTTGGGCCGGAGGATAAAGTGTGCAGGAACAGCAGGAGCTGTGGCTGGGGAGGAGGACACAGCTCGGGGGGGCCCTGTTGCTAAGCTCAGGGGTCTGGACTTTCTCTGGAGGTAGATAAGAACCTCTGAAGACTTTTAAGCGGAAAAGAGGTCTGAGCATTGGGGCAGGGGTGGGGGAAGGGTGGTGGAGGCCCAGAGGAACTAGAGGTGGATAACTGGGAAGGGGGGTGTTAGGATCCTGGGAGGGACTACAGTCTTCAGGAGGATTGATAGTATCTTGGCCTCTGGGGAGGGTTTTAGAAGGTATTTAGGAGACAAAGTAACAGGATTTGGTATCAGTGTGGGTAGAGGGGCAAGAGGGGTGAGTCCAGGGTGATACCCAGGTTTCAGAGGATGTCAGTGGTGGCAAGGAGATCTCCAGAGGTCCCACAGACCCCTGGGGCCCAGATGGGAAACACAAATGCCAAAAGTGGGTGGGGAGGCAAAAGGGGAGAGGGGAGAGGTGAAGTGGAGCCTTCACACCCTCCCCTCTAAAGGGGGCTCCCATTGACTTCTGTGTGGGAAGGGTCAGCACAGTTCTGTCAATTCCCTGGCTTCCAAGAGAAGCCAGGAATCGAGATTTTTAGGGAGAGCTCTTGATTTAGATATGCTTTTTATTGCAAGTACATTTTTAATAGAAGTAATGGTCACAGTTTCAAAATTCAAAATGCTAAAAAAAATTCAAAATGCTATAGCAATGTACTTTTTTAAACAATTCTCATTCCTCCCCCTTCTCCCGACCCCCACTCACAGGTAACCACTCTTAGTTCCTGAGATACCCTTCCACTGTTTACCACTGCAAATACAAACATATTCTTTGCTCCCCAACTTTTTTTATTATGAACATATTCAAACATAGAGGAAAATTGAAAGACTAATAATACTATGAACATCCATTACCTTCCACCTGCTTCAATTAATGTTTTGTCATACTTGTTTCCACTCTCTCTCTCTCTCTCTCTCTCACACATACACACTTCAGCAAGCAGCTCCCAAAGATAAGAACATCCTCCTACATGACACAATACCATTATCACATCTGAGAAAGTTAAAAATAGTTCCCTAACATCTAATATTCAGCCTGTATTAAAATGTCCCAAATTATCCCTAAAGATGTCTTGTATACCTGTTTAGCCATTTTTATTTTTTCTCTCTTCTATTGTATTTAGTCTTGATTTCCAGGAGCTCTTTTAATATAAGGGAAAATACGTGGAAATATTTTTCCCACTTGTCTTTTGACTTTCTTTATGTTTTCTTATGTTGTAATGCAAAAGCTTATTTTTATGTAGTCCAAGTTATTGATCTTTTCTTAAGGCTACCTGATTTTATTTTTTTTTATGGTGTATTTTACTACTTACTTACTTATTTGAAGTAAAGGCTACCTGATTTTAAATTAGAGTTGGTTAGGCCTTCCCATCCCAAGGTTAAAAGAAATTTACCCATGTTTTTTCTAGCACTTCAATGGTTTAATTTTTCACCTTGAAATCTGATCTAGTTGGAGTTTATTCTGTTATAAGGGGTATCTTAAGTGAAATCTACTTGATTTTAGATATTTTAAAGTTGTCAAGTACTTCAAAAACCTGCTAAAGCAGCGTGGACCAGACCTCTCCTGTGTGGGCCTGAGACCACTGGTGGAGGAGACGTCTCTTTTCCCTTTCTCTTCCTTCTTCAGATGACTTTGACAATGCCCACTTCACACTCCTTGGTGTCCCCAACAAACCCCTGCAGTGTTTGGTGAGTATCCTTTGACCCTGGCCCTGAGTTTACTCTGGGAAGAGGACATGAATGTCCCGCGCATCCAGCCCCAAGCACCTTGGGTCCTGGGCTCCACTCTGCTCTTTTTCTCCACTGCCTGCTTGGGACTCCTGTCCCCTTTCCCATCTCCTTCAGGGGCTTCGGGAGGTCCTTCGGTCAGATGGGCCAAGTGGCAGCTCCCGCCTAAGGGGTGGTGTCAGTTGGCCGTCGCGTCCTGACTCCCTGCTTCCTGGCAGGACATCACGGCGACCGGCCAGAGGCTCCGAAACAGGTGCCGCGAGGGAAAGCTGGCGCCTATCGCTCCGGGCATCAATCGGGTTGACTGGCCCTGCTTCACGCACGCCATCGAGGACTGGTCCCGCTTCGTGTCCTCTGCCGGCGAGTTCAAGCTGCCCTGCCCGAGCAAGAGGGGTTGGTCTACGGGCGCGGAGGATGCCCTAGGGCGGGAGAGATAACGGAGGTGCTGGGTCCCTCGAGCCCGGACCTCGGACCGGAGGCTTCGCGGGGTGGGCTGCGTCAAAGACAGGGCGGGGAAGCTAAGAGCAGCTGGACACTCAGGGGAGGGAGACAGACGGACTGAGGCTCACAGAGGCGGGGCTTGTCTTGGGAGGGGGCGGCACCAGGTCCGAGCCGGGGGAGCCAGTGGGGCGGAGGCGGAGGGCAGGTTTGGTTCTGGGACTGGAGCTGCGCTGTCCGGAGGCGGGACCAGTTCTAGCACCAGGCGTGGGGCTTGGCTTGATCTAGGGGCGGGGCTCAGGTAAAGGAGGGGCGGGGCTTGCTCTGGGCGGGCTGGGGGCCGGAGACCCGCCCTCTCTCCGCAGTTGAGAGTTTCAGCGGCTACGCGGTGCGGTACCTGAAGCCGGAGGTGACCCAGAACTGGCGGGTAGGAGGGGCTGCGTGCTAACTCATATCTGGGGGACCGGGGGCGAGGGAGGATCGGCTAACACAGAGGTCAAGGAAGGGGAGAGGAGACCGAGCGTAGGGTCTCCCAGCGCCGAGGGCAAAGATCTCCGGCAGATAGCGCTGTGTGGAGCGTGGGCAGGGGGTCCGTGTCCCCCCAATCAATGGACCCCCATCCCTCTGGCCCATCCCAGTTCTGTCTTAACCAGAACCCTAGCCTGGATCGCTACGGACAGAAGCCCCTGCCTTTCGACTCCCTGTAAGTGACCCCACAAGGCCCCGGGACCCCATACCTGGAGGAGGGAGGGTGGGATCTTGGCTGCTTTCACCAGCGCACACCTAGTGGCCCTTGAAAATGTGAGACCTAGGAATAATTGACTCCAATACACCAAAAGAAAGTTGCAATTTCAAAATGAGTAAAAGTTTAATTCCTACCAAATGGAGCATCCTGTCATCCAGTCCCTAGCAACTTCACCCTTTAGAGTGGAGGTCTTAAGGTGGGACGAAAGTGCAAGTGTAATCCTGAAGGCACAGCGCCTCCCAACGTGAGAGTAGTGTTCCCAGAGAGGATCACCCTTTCGCACCCCGGCCTCACCCTCCTCTCTCTTTTCCAGGAATGCCTTCCGACACTTCGGCTCCAACTACAGGTAGGGCTGGAACTAGAAGGGAGATGGGCAGGGAATGACTCCATCCCCGCATCACACCTGGCCCTGAGGGGCAGCCTAAGGACTCAGGCAATTCTCAGACCCCTCTCCACTCTCGGGGCCTCTTTAGGGAGGCACCAGGGGAGTAGTATCCTACTTGGCGATGTAGGGGTCGGGATGCCATAGGGCTTCCCTCTGAAGAGATCCTTGCCTGGCAAAGGTGTAGCCCACTGGAAGATGGAGGGAGCAAAGTGCATCTCCCACTCAATTTGCCCCAATGAGGCCAAAAGACAAAGAGGGTCCGGGATAGTGGTGGTGGTGGTGGTGGTGGTACCTGGAAGAAGTGCAGGGGCTGGAATTGTAAATAGATATATAAGAAATAGGATGGAAGAGCCAAAAACTTGCCTTCCAGGATGCAGGTTAGGTGGTAAGGGCTGGGGCTCATATTCCTAGCAGGAGCGTCCAAGATATTCAAGCACCTTCATACTTTGGCCATCTCCCACCTCTCCAGCTCCATTTCCTACACTTCAGCAGTACCAGACTCCTGGGACAACCCAAACCAAGAGCGCAACCAAGAACTTCACATCTTGTGCTGTTTCAGAGCCTTCTTTCTCTGCCTGGCAAATTCCTCCTTACTCTTTAAAGCCCAGCACCAATGTCCCATCCTCCTTGAAGTCTTCCCTGATCCTCTGCCTCTCCCCTTCAGCTCAAACCTCACTCCAGTTGGTCCCTACATGTGCATATCTCCCTATCTTAGAGCACACAGACTATTGCTTTATAATTATTGATAGGACGTTTGCCTTCCCTCACCCACCGTGTATACCCACAGGGGAACACTTACTGTTTTTCTACTACTATATAATGATTGGCGGAATAGGTTCACTAAATGATTGAAAAATGAGTAAAGCTCACAGGAGATAAAGAAGAGGCAACTGGAAGTGGGGCTTGAAAGTCAAATAGAGCAACCAAAAATATATTAAAGGAAATAGGGAGCCATCAAAGGCTCTTGAGCCATAGAGATACTGCGTTTTCAGAGCAGGAAGGTGGGTTTTAAGGGGAAGGCCTAGAGAAGGACAGCCTGACTTTTCCCCAGGACACCTTGGAGGCCCCACCTCACCCCTGTTTCTCTCCACAGTCGTATCAACTACCTGACTCCCTGGCATTAATCTGTGAAAAGGAGGCTGACCCCCAGGCTGCCAGATCAGGCTACCTCAGGTTCCCCAGCAAGACAGAGGGTGTATGGTGGCAGCACCCGTCTCCCTAAGAGTTCAGCCTGACTGGAAATAAACCTTATGCTCCACAGGGAGGCAACACACCCGTGTGTGTGTGTGTGTGTGTGTGTGTGTGTGTTTCTTACAGGGGCTGGGGGAGGGTCAGGACCTCGGGATGATGATATCTCACTCTTACCTGCCTCCTGCCAACTCCTGGAGGACTGGTGGGAGGTTGGAAAAGATGTCTGGTGACCCCAGGTAGTCAACGTCGAAGCCCCAAGCCCCAGCCAGTCGTAAGGGGCAGAGGCAGGCCTGGGAATTAGGTTTTCTTTGTGCCCCTATAACCAGGCCCCTTCCACCTCAGACTCTGAACTTGAGCCTTAAAGAGAAAAGAGGGGGATCGAGAAGGATTTTTAGACACCTATCTCAGAAGGCCTTGCCATACCAGTATACACCGTGGGCCTGGGGTGCCCCTGCAGATGTAGAGAAAGGTCCTGAAGTGCTGGCCAGACCTATGGACTCCATTCCCTGCAAAGCAGCAGAGTGTAGAAGTAAGATGAGGTGCCTGAGACCACTCAGAGAAGAAAGTTTCCTGTTCCCCAAAGCCAACGAACATACCTTGTAAGCAAATAGTTATCTGCTCTGTCCACAGAGCTTTAGGACTAGAACTTATCTGCCAACCAACCTACAGAAAGGAGGCATGATGTCCTGCAAACAGCCATGGGTGCACCTGGGCCAGGTCCAGAATAACCTTGCCCAAAGCTTTGGGCTAAAGCAGTGTCTTAGCGTGGTTGGGGGTTGGAGCAGTCAGCATCAGCCTTAGCTCCAGGGCCATCAGATACCCCGCCCCACTCAGCTGTGGCAGTCTGCAAGGACAGACCCAAATCAGGGTGAATGGCCCCCCAGCTCCAGAACTGGTGGAGCAAGACTTCTGATTCCAGGATCTGGGGCTTCAGGGGCCCATGAATCTCCTGAAATCATGTGCAAAACCATGGGTCTGCCCACATGTGCATTTTCCATGGAAAGGCTCCTAGTTTTCATTGATGCTCAGAACAGTCAGTGCCCACAAAAGTTAAGAAAACCTGACTTACATCCTCCCTGTCCCCTTTCACCAATATTTACTAAGCACCTAGTGCATGTAAGCCTGGTCTCAGGTGGAAGGAATTTAAAGAATAATACTGGACCCTCACTTCTGGACCTTGTGCTATACTTTATCATGTGATCCGTTTTTCTCCTCCAGGCCTCATGCTCCATAAGCACCCTGGAGAGTGAGCAGAACCAAAGCTACCCTCTTTCACAGGTGGGAAAATTAAGGCCCAGGTCAGGGAAAGCCTCTAGCCAAACCCAGAACCCAGAACTCAAAGCAAGTCCCAGCACTTGGCACAGTGTTTACATATGGTTTGTGTCCAATATTTGTAGAATAAGTTATTTCCCAGAATGAGGGTCTTTTGTTCAATCTTGGCTAATAAACAAGGAGATGAGTTGTGTTGTTGTGTGTTATGCAGATGGAGCCTACCTTATATACTCGAGGCTGACTTTAATTTCTTTTAGGGGTAGTGGTGAATCATTACCCGTACACAGAGGTGAGGGACCATGGTGTCCATCTCTCCATCCTCAGGTATGGGCTCTGCTGACAGCAGGGCAGAAAATAGCATGAGGGGGAGCGGATGGGAAGTGGTAAGCAGGTCAGAGCCCTCTCCTCCTTGGGACCCTGTTGAGGAGGTACCCAGCCTCCCACCATTTCATGCAGGAAGGAGTACTTTCTTCCAAGCTGAGGGGCAGTCCCCCTGGATTGAACCTTGGGAAGCCATTGGTAGAGCCCCCTGGGGTTTCAGAGCCACATTCTTCAACCCTGAGTGTCCCTTCCAACCTGACAGCTCAGATAGAGATGGATTTGCTTAAGGCTGATAGCAGGAATGCTGGAGTCCCGGCCTGTGTGAGACTGGGGGCAGTCAGAGGGCTCCAGAGAGCATGCTGAGATGCCAGAGGGCATCAGGTGCCTGAGTTTTCTCCTAGCCCTGCTTCCTTGACACTGAATGACTGGGCAAGTCCCTCTGGGAATTTGACCCAGCAGACATCTGAGGCCTCAACAGGCCCCGTGTGGGTGCAGGAGGGACACAGAGCAGATGCCGTACCTGAGGAGGACAGAGGAGCTTCTAGTCCAGGGGGAGAGAGGCTGACCCAGCTGGCTCAAACCTGAAAGCAGAAAGTGAGAACGTGGGCACACCTAGACCACGTTCCTCAAGCCCAGGAATTTGATTAGGTCCTTACCCACCAGTTGCACATTGAATCCTGATTTCATAGATATAAAAATGTGTGACCAAGAATAAAGGAAATGCAGAGAAGATGTGTGAACACGCCTGATTTAGTATACACTTTCTAGGTTTTAAGTGCAAGGTAATGTATTAAATACTCTAGTCCCCCTGAGGTGGGTAATTTTAACTCACTTAACAGATGATGAAATGAACTCTGAGAGGTTAAGTGACTGGCCCACGGTCACACAGCTGGGGACTGGCAGTGCTAGAAATTGAAGTAAGCCTGCCTGACCCCTGAGCCTGTGGCCACCCCCCTACCACCTTCCTGCTATGAGAGACGCAAGCCAAGAGTGGGGAGGAAACCAGTGGGGACATTCAACCGGGGCTTAGAGAAGATTTTCCACCAGAAAGCTCTCGTGGAGTTGCTGGCAGTGGCAGACTCTGCAGATTGAAAATCCCAAGAGAAGGAAAGAAGCCCCGCCTCCACCCAGCCTGGGCCACAGTCTCCTGGCCTCCAAGTTCCCTCAGCCTCATGGAGCTCTTTGCTCTCATAGAGAGATCATATTAGAAATCCTCCCTGTGGCCACTGCCTTGGGGACAGCCCAGCCTCCATGGCCTCACCTCCAGGCTTTTCTAACCTGAATCTAATCCACTATTGGGCACTGACCTGAACCCTATCACCAGCCTCCTTGCTGTTGCAAACACCTCAGGCTTTTGTCTGCCTCCTAACTTTGTTCAAAGGCTTCTTGCCACCTGAAATTCTTTCTCCATCTCTTCCTACCCAAATCTCACTCTTTCTTCTAGGCTAGCCTCTCTCAAGTCCTCCCTTCTCCCCAGTTCTTCCCCAAGACTATGAGGACAGGAACTGTGGCTGCTTCGGGGGACTAACTCATAGCCTGTGGCCCACAGAAGACTCTTGGAAAAAACTGCACCTGTCAGTCCCTCTTGCCTCTCTAAGTGGACCTAGGACTCAGGAATGGGGCCTGTGGATTCCCAGAACCAAGGCACAGACCTGGACTAAATGAAACAAGTACTACAAGTGATAGTTGCGATTATTACAAAGTAACACAGGAAACACGTACCCTCGCCCTGGGCCGGGAGCTGACAATGGGGAGGATCAGGGATACAGTAAGTGTCCCGGCTGAAGGAGGGTGCATGAGGGTCAGGGAGGACTCTTGCAGGTATTATTCTGTGCTAAATATCAGCAACCTTGACCTTTGGGACCCTACCTTTTAATACATGAAAGCCTCAAAAGTCTCTCATCCGAAGTTCTAGCTTTAGCTTCAAGCCCTGCCGCACCAGCTCAGTGTCTGGCAAATAGCAGGTGCTCAGGAACACTGGTGGATGAACAAAGGCAGGGACGCAGACCCAAGGTGGGGATGGACACACAGTCACAGTGAAGAGAGAGACCCCACAGACCCCTTCCCACCCTCCCACCCCTCCTCTTGACCTCCTTTTCAGGGCCCTGAGGAGGACTGGGCATTCCTGCTGGAATCTTTGTAGATCTATGAAAATCAATAGCGGCCAAAGCTTTTCCTGGAGGCATGACCTTCAAGGAACAAAGAAAGTATCCGCTTGAGGATGGGAGCTTATCACAGGCGAGCCTGGCCCAGACGGGGAGGCCCTGGGCAAATTTCCAAGGCCTGAGCAGCCCTTGGTCCTGTCTGGGGCCTGCTCTGCTCTGGAGGAGAGACTGAGGTTGGGAGACTGGAGACAGCCTTGCCTAGGGAGGCCAAGGCTCTCTACAGAGCTGCCTCTGCACAGATGGGAAGACAGAGCACGGCGGCTCCTATCCCTCAAGGACTTAAGAGCTGCCCAGAGGGCTGGCCGCCCCCTCTGCCTGCTGGCGAAGACCTTTCCTGCTCCCCTGGCCAGCCCTGGTGCCAGCACCAGTCCCGGCCATTGTTCCTGGCTTCCTGGCCAGCAAAAAGCATGTTGGAGCCAGAGTCCCAGGCTCCAGTGGCTGGAGCTGGAGGCCTGTGAGGTTCAGAGGGCAGGGCAGTCCCACCCCACTGCCTATTCCCCACCTGGTCAACCCATCCTCCAATTCCAGGCCACTCTCATCACCAACTGTATGCCTTTGGGAAGCCCCTGGACTTCTCAAAGGTCAGCACAAAGCAGATCCTCAGGTCTGCCCTGCTCGTCTTATCAAGACGGTACGAGGCTCAAACCAGCTGGTGGATAGGAAAGGTCTTCTGTAGCAGGGATGGGGAGACACTGACATTCAGACCAGAGAGCTAGGCTGGCTCCCTCCTGCCTCTGACCTCCCAGTGCTCTGCTTTCCTGAGTGGCCACTACGTGCCAAACAGTCCACACAGGTCATTTCACTGGGCCCTCACCCTAAAGCCCAGTAAAGAACACTACAGTGCCCCCTTCACAGAGGAGGAAAATGAGGGAGATCCAACAACCCTCCCAAAGCTTTGCTGCTGATGAGTGGAGGGGGTAGGACTCCGGCCAGGCCCAGCAGCACTCTTAACCACAACAGCACGCCACTGCCACCACGGTTCACGAGTGCAGGCTCCACTCCCAGAGAGCAGGGTCCCCTCTCACTGCCCTGCTGCAGGGACCAAGCACAGAGCAAGCCACACAGAGGGGGTTTGACAAAGCCAACAGGATGATGGGCTCCCTGGGGAAGTTGTCTTTGGTGGTCCAGCCTGCCCTGACAATGACTTCTACGACCTGGGAAAATGCTCTGCTCACCCCCCACCCCCCACCCCAGTGCAGTGCCTCTTTCCCCAGAAAAGGCGAACTACTGCCTCCAAAATGTGAAGTTTATGCCAGCTTCTCCCTCTCACTTCTCTGGCTCTCATCCAGATGTAACCCCTCACCCCAAATTACCACCCTCTTCCCATCCTGTTAGTGGTTGGGACATAGGGAATGATTCCCCAGAGGCTAGAGAAGATAGCACTAGTTTGTACCCCTGGTCATAATGCCTGAAGTTCCCCCATGAGAACTCCACACTCTGAGAGAGGAGACTCGCATCAGATATAGGACACAGGGAGCTGTGGGGTTCCTGGGCAGGTGTGTGGGAGAGCTACCTGTGTGTGTGGCCAGGTGCAGTGGGCAGCTGCTAAAGCCAGTTTATGCTGTTTCTGTCACTTACAATCAAGAGAGACCAGACTGAGACAGGTGGGGAGTAGACTGCAGGCCAGGAGAGGGAGGGAGGGGAAATGGAAGCTCAGGTTGATCCTGTCACCTTCCCAGAATCAGAGTGACAGATCTCTAAGGACTCTCAGAGATCAAGACCTCTGCTTCAGACAGAATTGAGGCCCTGAGAGGAGCAGAGCCTGCCGGGGACCACATGTTATCAAAGGTCTAAGGCTTGAGCCTGAACACCCAGGCTCCTAGGCCAGGGCTCCATTCATTGCCCTGATTTGGGCTGAGGCTGGGGCCCAAGTGGGAGCCATAAGAGCCCCACTGATTTGTGAAGGGAGGCAGGGCTGGGGACAAAGGAAGAAAAAGTCACTGCAGGCTCCAGGCAGGGTTCCTCCTGCCCCGGGCTCACACAGACCATCATCCATTCAGGAGGGCACCCTGAAGCTACAAAACACCAAACATCTGCCAGTGTTTTCCAGGCATCTCTGCGAGGGGGGTGGGTTTTGCCTAAGGTCACTCAGCTAGGAAGGAAGGAAGCCTCACTTCAAGTCTGACACAGACACAAGGGGCCCAGGCATCCTCTGGCTGAGAGGTAGATGCCTGCAGGAAGGAAGCACACAGCTTCCCAAAGGAAGGGTCCTCCCATGGCCACACACAGAGGAGGAAAGGAACGTGACGTCCAGGTCACATCTGGGGTCCCCCTGGCCTTTCCACTAAGCCTTCTGCAGCCAGTTTTGAGCCCCTTCTGGCATGGGAAGCTCCTTGTCCTCCTTCCACCCTCACCTCCATCCCCACCTTCAGGGCACAGCATCCCTGTTGCCCACCCTCCACTGGCTCTCAGACGTCCAGGCCTGGAGCGGGGGTTGTTTCTCCCTTCCTCTCCTCGCCTCCAGTGTTGCCTTTGAGAAACAGGAGCCTGAACTGCAGTTGGCACACAGCCAGGCAGGGGTCGGGAGACAGGTGGGGGTGCAGGAAGGCAGAGATGACGGCGGCTGGGTCGGACATGTAGATGGATCACCGTGTGACAGGGCAAGTGGAACGAGGTGAGAGCGGGCAGTCCTCGGGGGCAGCACTTGTAGGCTGCCCAGGCAGGCCCTGGCTTTCCACCGGGGCTGAGCAAGTGCTCATGCTTCCCAGGCCCAGGCCCCAGCTTCTGACCACCCATGAGCTGCTGGTCCCTCATAGCCCAGCTCCCTTTACAGGGGCTGTGGTTAAATCCCAAGGAGGTCAAGAGGTTGCAGCTCGAGGGCCCTAAGTGTCCGGCAGTTGGTACTGGCAGCATTGTCACTTTCCCCACCAGGGCCTCCACATGTGACTCCACTTAACTCTCACAAGAACCAAGCAAGGCAAAGGTTTAACCTCCCCATTTATAGATGAGGCAACTGAGTCCCAAAGAGACTAAGTGATTTGCCCAAAGTCTCACAACCAGGATGTTCAAAACTCTGGATTCAGACTCAGCCTTATGTCCCAGTCCTAAGCCTGACACCCTGGCCTGTACACCTCTCTCTCTCTCCACATCCCAACATTCCCCTGTATAAGGATGACTGGAACAAGCAGTGTTTTGGTCTGTGAAGGTCAATGTCTTTACTTCTAAAGCATACATTGGACTCACTATATATTAACATCAAAAGGAGCTATCTAAAATGGAGTCATTCTTTTTAAAAATCCGAATTCCCACATTTTTACATAAGTCCAAAATGGCATGAAATTAAACTATACAATGTTATAAACAGTATAACAACTGCTTTTAGAAAGCAAAATGAAAGGAAAAAGTTAACATTTGGGACTGTTGTCAGCCTGGGTTCCATGTCTTTTGAGGCATTGTGACTAAAGCCAGCACCGAGGGGAAGGACCAGCCCTTTCTGCGGACACGTGGAGTGACCGGGTCAGACAGAGGAGGTGAATGTGGGCTTTTCAGACTTCCTAAGGTGAGAGTGGGCAACGCGGGTCTCCCTGCTCCTCTGGGCTCTTGGTATGTGCACTGATTAAAATCTTTCAAGACCCACAACCAGGGAAAGGGGCTGGAAGAGGGCAGGGGCAGAGCTGGGTTCAAAATAATCATTCTGATAGTGAAGGTCCTCTGGTGTTCCTGAGGAGAGCCCTGGCCAGCAAGCCATCTACCTACTGGTTTCCTTACAACCATCTTCCCCTGCCCATGCCCTATGCCCTGGACACCCTTGTCTCCATGAGCCCCCTGGGCAGCCAGAGACCAAGGGGGTCCCTAGGAGGACCCACGAGAGAACACTCTGGCCTCGGAAGTAGCTGGATGTTGTCTAGAGCATCTTGGCAGTGCAAGACCCCTGGAGTCCAGGCCAGCAGCCAGACTGATGAGCTGAGAGGGCACTGTGGGGTCAGAGGCCGTTCCTACAGCCCTTTCACCTCCCCCAACCCAGGTACCCAGGTACCCAGGTACCCAGGCTTGGTCTTGGACCTGAAGCCAGGCTAGGGTGAGCTGATTACGGCCATGCCTTGAGACTTTGGTTCACAATTCAAGGAGGAATGACACTTGTTCACATGGGAAGACCATGGGCTTGGCCCTGCTTCCTTCCAGGCACCAGGTGGTCTAACAATCCCCTTCTCTCACAGCAGCAGTTCTGACTGGCAGAGGGTGCATTCCCCACCGGAACTTGGAGCCGTGCTTCCAAAACGGTGGGTTTCGCTCTCAGCGTAAAAGCTGCCTTTCCTCCTTTCCCCAGGGATGACACTGTCCCTGGCTGAGTGTCTCATGGGAGAACTTCTCTACCTCCTCCCTTCTGGCTGGGCCAGCTGCTCTCCAAACAGACCCAACCACAGATGTGCAGCCTTGCTGTACATCTCGCTTGTCAGAAACCTAGAGAACCTGGCTGAAGCTGACAGAGTGACCTGTGGCTCTCGGTCTACCCTTCTGGTCCCAGGATATCACAAAGCTGGCCATCTCCCTCAGACTTGAAGGGAGAGCCCTATACCCAGCCCACCTCTGGAGCCCAGCCCTCTCCCATGCCCTCCCTACCATGGCCCTCCTCTTTCCTAGCCTATCTGATTTCTAATTAGGCTGAAAGGTGTGGGGAGGTTGGGCTAGCACCACCCCCTCCTTGGGGTGGAGAGAGGCCACGTGACTTCCAGCCGGGTTCCAAACCCTCAGAGACAAGGGAGGCTGACAGCTCTCAAGAAAGTGAATCCTGTAATGGGAAAGAGGTTTGTGGGGTCAGGACCAGCCACAGCACTCTGCTAGCCCCACTCCAGGCCTGGACCTGGAGTGCCAGGCACCCACACCCTCCACCTGCCCAGTGCCCTTTTGTCCTCACTCCCAGGGCCTCAGAACACCGAGCTGGGTGCAGGGAGGCCGGGCTGGGCCTGGTGGGGGCTGCGGCGTGGACTCAGGGCAGGCAGGCGGCTACCTGGTAGGCGCCCTCGGCCGCGGCGGCGGCGGCGCTGTGCTGCGCGCTGTGCTCCTGCAGCAGGGCCACGTCCAGAAAGCGCTCGCCGCACCACACACACTTGAACTGCTGCTCGCGGGCGTGCACGCCCTGGTGTTTGTTGAGATGCTCGCGCTGCTTGAAGGCCTTGTCGCAGTTGGGGCACTTATAGGGCTTCTCGCCCGTGTGCACCCGCCGGTGCCGCTGCAGGTCAGAGGCATACTTGAAGCGCTTCTCACAGTCCGGGCACTTAAGCGGCTTTTCGCGGGCCGGGTCGCATCGGTGCTGCACGAACTCGGAGGATGAGAAGAAGCGGCGCTCACACAGGGTGCAGCGCAGGGGCTTCTCTGCGGCCGAGCAGTGGGCCAGCTGGTGCTTCTGCAGGGCCGATGCCCGCTTGTAGGCCTTGTTGCACACCGGGCACTTGAAGGGCCGTTCGGCCGTGCCCGGCAGGCACTTGTGCCGCAGCAGCTCGGCCGACTGGTCAAAGCCCTTCTGGCACACGGGGCACTTGAAGAGGGTCTCAAGGGTGTGCACGTGCTGGTGGTAGAGCAGGTGGCTGGGCTGCCCGAAGCCCTTCTCACACAGGCCGCACTTGAAGGGCTCCTCCGTCTTGTGCGTGCGCCGGTGCCGCATCAGCGCGTACTGCTGCTTGAAGCCCATAGGGCACAGGTCGCACTTGAAGGGCCGCTCGGCGCTGTGCGTGCGCTCGTGCTGCCGCAGGTCCGACGGCCGCTTGAAGGCCTTCTGGCACTCGCCGCAGCGGAAGGGCCGCTCCCCGCTCGGCGTGCACGGGTGCTGCAGCAGCTCAGAAGACTCCTTGAAGTGCAGCTCGCACACATTGCAGCGGAACAGGTGGTGCTCGCCCGAATGCGCATACATGTGGCGCACCAGGTGAGAGCGGTGCTTGAAGGTCTTCTCGCAGACCGCGCACTTGTACGGCCGCTCCGAGCTGTGCGTGCGCTTGTGATGCACCAGGTGGGACGACTGGCTGAAGCTCTTGTCACACAGCGTGCACTTGTAGGGCTTCTCGCCTGTGTGGATCCGCTCGTGCCGCGAGAGCTCCGACAGGTGCTTGAAGGGCTTCTGGCAGATGGGGCAGCTGTAGGGCTTGTCGGCCTGTTCAGCAGGGGCGACGGCAGGCGGAGGGGGTGCTGGGGGCAGTGACGGGGCGGCAGTGGCCGCGGCCTCTGCCGCCTCGGCGGGCTTGTAGGTCTTCTCGCAGATGGAACATTTCACGAGGCCGCCAGTGCCGCTGTGTGCGCTGTGGTGCTGCGCCAGCGACGTGAGCAGCGAGAAGCCCATCTTGCAGACGCCACAGACAAAAGGCTTCTGTTCTGCCTGCACACACTGGTGCTCCAGCAGGTCGGTGGCCTGGTGGAAGATTTTGAGACACTGCGTGCACTGGAACGAGCGGTCGTGGCCCGCCAGGCACTGGTGCTCGTGCGGACTGGACAGGTGCGCCAGGTCGTGACCGCACACGCCACACTTGGGGCCCGGCTCTCCTGCTGCCTGCAACGGCGCGTGCTGCGGGGGCTGCAGGCCTGGGTCGGGCTGCAGGAGGATGCCATAGACCGCACAGCCCAGGGGGTTCTCAGCCGTGCCTGGGGGCAGTGTGTGCTCAGCCAGGGCCGGCGGTGGTTCCGCGTGGTGCTGCGGCTGCGGTGGCTGCGGCTGCTGCGGCTGTGTCTGTGGCGGCTGCTGCCAGCTTTCCGACATGCTTGGAAAGATGAAACAGGGTTTGGAGAGTAATGGCTTCAGTTTCCCGCTTAAGGTGACCCACAACAGAGAGAGAAGTTGCCCGGGATCAGGTACGAAAGAGGACCTCAGACAAGGCACAGAGGGACTGGTCAGGCGGCCCAAGTCATTAACCAAGACAGACTACAAGGCTCTGCCTACAGGACTGGAGTCTTCGAGGCAGGGTGCCAGCAATGACAGGGAGGCTCTGCCTTCCCTGAGGATTGGTTCTGTAGAAAAGAGAGAAATTGTGAGCTTGAAGTGGGGGCACACAGCTGTTCTCGGGGCCCTCTCCCTGATCTGCCTGCACTCGCCACATTGACATAAACCACATCAGGGAAGCGAGAGGCTCTGGGCTGGGAGATCTGCTCCCGTCACACACTACCAAAGAAGTCTGCTGGCAGCTCAGCTCCCTCAGCAAAGAGGATGATGGCTGTCTCCATGCCCACTCACCTTCAGTTCCCCATCCCTGGGCTGTCATCCCAGCCTCCCAGCTTACTGCCAACCCTCTTCAATTGGCTGTCTCACAGGTGATAGTCTGGGGTTATCTGCCCACAAAACAAAGAAGTCACGAGTTCTGCTCATGCTCCAAGGAAATAAGAAGGGGAAGACTGACCAGGGAAGGCCCTAGTATCCAAAACAAGAAGTTTAGTAACATAACTTTTTTTGCAGAAAACATCTTGCTTGGAAGCCCAATACATAAGATATTGGTTTTATCTAAAAGTAGAGAGGCTCTGGTTGAGGCCTCCCTGAGGCCTGCCAGCTCCTCGCCTGTTGCTGCCCTGAATCTCAATGCAGGACACAACTACTCATAAGAACAGACTGCTGGATCTAAGAGGCCAGACCTCTCAGATCTGAGGGCCCCATAGCAAATAGCTTCAGTCAGTCAATATTTAAAACAATTACATGGAACTGAGGACCATCTCAGAAAACTTCTCCTTTGAGGGGCTGGCCCACATTCCTCTCAACTCTTCCGCAGGCCCTCCACCCTGACCATGTGTCTGTTCTCTCTTCACACAACAGGTGGGAAGGCTTTGCAGGGACCTGAGCCAATGCCTGATAGGGGTTGGATGATAGGTCCACAGACTTATGCAGCCTTGATGTATACATCGAGAACTTCCCCAGTCTAGTCATCTTCCCGAGCACCAAAAAAAAAAAAAAAAAAAATCCTGAATCCCCTGAATCTGATGGTGTTAAGGCCTGCAGGAAAATGCAAGCAATTTCTAATTTGCCTCTGCAATGTGGAAGCAGCATGCTAATCACAGAGCATTCCTCCCCATCACCTTCCTGGAGACAATCTTGTCCCCTTACTCCAAGTCTGTAACATTCTGGGAAATCAGTGGAAGGTAAAGACCACCCAGCCCAGGCAAATCTCTAACTCACCACTTTGTGGCAGCATAAGGTAATGACAGCGAGAGGGAGAAACTTTTAGAATCAGATGCAACCCACTGTCAGGTTCCCAACTCCTCTGCCTCTAACTTTGAAAAGTTTCTGTTTTCTCCCGATGAAAAGAGAAGGAAGGGGATGCCTTCACAGGCCAGCCTGACCTCTAACTGTTCTGCAAAGAAACATAAGAGTCAAGCTAAAAGCTGTCATGCTCAGCATCTTTCTGGGAAGGGAAGAAGGAAAGGGCCGCTCCTCCGGGTGGAGGCAGCAGGTTGCATGAGTGAACAGGTACCAAAGCTTCTCCAGGAAAGAGAGAAGCAGGGCTACTCTGTGTGAGGTCCAGGTCAGGCTGGGCCAATCCAACTGTTTTTTCCAGCATGAATGGCAGCCAGACCCAGGATCCCCAGCCCTGGGCCCCCAGCTCTGCCGCCCACCCCGGCTCCTGTCCAGGAAGGTGCAGCCAGGAGGCCTCTCTGATCACTCAGCAAAGAGGATGAGAAACTAGGGTAATAAGGGAGGCAAGGGGAGGCCCCCACCTGCGCCCCACCCCAGCCCTTCCTCCTCCTTGAGAAACAGAATGAAAGCTGATCACCTCCCGGCCAGCACTGCCCGCAGACCCAGCTGGGCTGTCTCCTGTCAGCCCTCCTGGGAATGGCCAGGCTACTGCGGCCCGAGCGCCGGTCCCACGGGCGATTGGGCCAGAGGAAGGCCCCAGGGCTGCAGGCCGGGCCCGGGAAGCGGCTGCGCGTCGAGGTCGGCGTGGGCCGCCCAGGAGCTCAGGAGGCCGCCGGGTCGGGCTGGAGGGAGTGGGGGGGCGGCTGGACTGGCTGAGGAAAGGGTGCGGCGGGAGCGGGAGTGGCCCCCAGACGCGGCCCCGGGCTCTCCGCCGCTCACCTGCTCCAGGCCGCCCGCGGGGTCAAGCGCGGGGCGAGTGGCGACCGGCTGCTCTCTCAGCCGCCCCTTTATTCCGACTCCATCCGCGGCAGCGCGGCCTACGCGCGCTGCCAATCCCCGGCCTTGCGTAGCGGCGGCGGCCGGCCCGGGGGCGGGGGACGGGCTAGAGGCGGCCGGAACCGAGGAAGCGACGTGCGCGGCCGGGATAGCGGGGCCGGGGCGGAGGAGCGATGGGAGGGCGGGCGGACGGACCGATGGCCTTGCAGAGACCGGCGGACAGGCGGGCGGCGCGGGGGCCAGGGAGGCGGGGCCGGGGGAGGAGCGGCAGCCGGGGCGGCGGCGGCTGCGGGAGGAGCGGGCCGCGCGGAGCGAGGCCGCCCCCTGCTGGGGACCCCGCGGCCGGGCCGGGTCGGACAGCCGGGAGCGCGGGGCAGCTCTCCAGTCGCCCAGCGGACACGCCTCAGCTGACCCAGGAAGGGCGCTCCGCTTCCGACCACCCTGCTCGGTCTTAAGGGAGGGGGCTCTCAGGGCCCGGCCCCTGGTCTGACCCCTGAACCTGAGAGGAGGGGCCTCGTAGACCCTCTGATCTTCTGGAACTGAACCTCTTCTGACTTCTCAGCTCGCTCTTAGGGGAAGGGGTCCCTGGAGCTCGGACTTAGGGCTGCCTTGAGGAAGGGGTCCTGGGACCTCTGACCCCGTCCGTACCGCGAGGGCAAGGATCTCGTCTGGATCTAGAGCGGTGACCGCTGACCCAGGGACCATCTGTTGCTGGGAGGTCCTGAGTTGCTGCAGACAGGGCAGCAGACAGAGAGGTCAGGGCCCAAAGCGATCTGTGAAATGGGCACACGGAGGATGGGTGTTCCGGGAGACTCCAGGTAGCGGTCAAGGCGCAGCGAGGGTGCAAGCAGCGTGGTCTGGTTAGGGAGAGTCTTTGCTACCGTCCTGCCGGCCCCGCCCCCGACTCCGCCCCGAGGCGGTGCTAACCCGGGCCCCGCCCCCGGGAGTGAACTTCCGGCGCAGCGGAATTCCGGGTGAGGTGCTGATTGCCGGCTGACCATCCGTCTTGTAGTGGAGGGGGCCCCATGAGCGCGGCGCCCCTGGTGGGCTACAGCAGCAGCGGCTCCGAGGATGAGGCTGAGGCCGGGATCCTGGCCCGGCAAGGGGCTGGAGGCAGCAATGGGTAAGGAGCTAGGAAGTCTTTCTGGGGACGCTTGAGACCTGGACTGGACCCAACCTTCGGGATGGGTTGGGGAGGGTGCGGGGCTGCTCGCGAGGTAAGGAAAAGGGGCACCGGTGGAAAGGAGGATCCAGAGGACAGCCCTGGACAAAAGTCCCAGAGTGCCCCGACCTGGCTCTGCCAAGGTTAGGAAGCAGGAAACGTGGCTTTGGGTCCAGCTTCCTCCACTGGCTCACTCTGTCTTCTGGCGAGCACTGCTGGACCACCCTAGATCTGTTTCCTCCTTTAGAGAGTGTTTTCATTCATGCAGTAAATATTCATTGAGCAGTCTCTGCTCCAGACTCGGGACTGGGGACTCAGCACTGAGCAAAACCATTGAAATTTCCCACTTTGTGGAGCTTCAGTTTCTAATTGCCAGGCCTGGTGCTTGCTGAGTGCAAGCTGTGTCTCGGTTCATCTCACAATAGCCCTATCAGATAGAAATACACTTTACAGATGAGGAAACTGAGGCCCACAGAGGGCACATGACTTGCCCAAAACCACAGAACTAGCCTTGTCTCCAGCTCAGGCTTGTCCAGTTAGGATATGTGACCTCTGAACCACATGTTGCTACCTGCCCAGTTGTTTCCTATGGGGACCATGTTCTCCACTAAGATCTGCCTTCTGGAGTTGTTGGGAGACCCTGATGAAACAGTGATGGGAAAGAGCGTTTTGGTTACCTATAAGCTGCTTATAGCACCTGGAGAGAAACCCTGTACGCAGAGTCACCCTGTACAAGCAGTTACAACTTGCATTGTGTGTAGAGGTAGAGAATGCCAGGGGGCTAAATGCTTGTTTTTCCTTTTTTCTTGCAGTGGCCAGAGCCCTGTTCCCAGCCAGAGGCTGCCAGTACCCGACAGTGTGCTGCTCATGTTCCCAGGCACCGAGGAGGGGCCGGCGGATGACAGTGCAAAACATGGGGGCCGGGTGCGCACTTTTCCCCATGAGCGGGGCAACTGGGCCACCCACGTCTACCTACCGTGTGAGTAATGCATGAGAGGTGCGTGGCTGAGACTGATATGTACCCCTTGATGGGAGGAAGCTGGCCCCAACCAGGAGGAAGAAGCCAAGAAACCTGTGACATTGATAGTGAGAAAGAGATTAACTAAACAGGGAGAGAACAGGTTTCAAGAATTGAAGAAAAAAAATTTTTTTAATTAAAAAAAAGGGAGGGATGGTATAGCTCAGTGGTAGAGCACATGCTTAGCATGCACAAGGTCCTGGGTTCAATCCCCAGTACCTCCATTAAAATAAACCAAATAAATTAATTAAATAAACCTAATTGCCTCCCCCACAAAAATTTTTTTAATTTAAAAAAAGAATTGAAGAATTTTTCTGTTAACTTGGTTTCAGTTTTGAATTCATTGCTGAAATATTTTTTACTAACCCTGTGTATGCTATTCTCCCTGCTTATGTGGAGGTAACCAGGGGAAGATCTAGGGCTGTAGCTGGTACTTTATTTCTAAGAGGGCTGTAGCTGTGCTGAGTTCAAGTCCCACTCCATTCCTAATGAGTGAGTGGCAGGCAGAAAATGCCCAGGCTTCAGAGTCAGACCTCACTCCACTACCCACTACTCTGAGTGACCTTTACTAAGTTACTGGACTTCTCAGACCCTCAGTTTCCTCATCTCTAAAATGGGGAGAGTAGTAATATCTACCCTCTAGGACTTTTGTGATGATTAAATAGGAGTATCTATGTCAAGTTCTTAGCACCACAGAGGACGTGGTAGCTCTTATCACTTTGTATTATATCAGCTAAGCTCTTGAAACCTCCACTTCCCTATCCACAAAATGGGAATGATTCTCTATACTGCCTACTCCATGGGGCATTTGGACAAATTGAGTAACTCATTAGGTGTGAGCAGACTATTAGCCATGCAGCTCCAGTCATGTTTGCTAAAAAATTAAAAATCTGAAAACATACTACAGTGGTCCTTGTTGAGTTCTTTGTCTTTATGAATAATTAGGAGCATTCTAAGTGTCTTATCAGGAGATTCTAGATGTCTCATAAATGTCTGATGAAAGAAATGCACTGTTTCTGGTTATGGATTACTGTGGAGTTGTAATCATGAGCTGAACTTCTGTAATGAGAGAAAGGAGGTCCAACACATAGTGTTATATGAAGAAGGCCAGTGGAAGAACAGTTTGAATGATACGTTCTCATCTTTTTTAACAAATAAAATATATACATCAGTGCTTGCACTGAGAAAAGGCTGGGGAACTAGGTATCAAGTCTGACAATCTTTATCCTTAGGGTAGTGGTCTTGAAAGTGGGCTGTATGTGCCCTATAGGGGAGATCAAGATGATCCATTAGAAAGAAAAATATTAAAAAATTTTAATATATTTCTTTTTATCTTATCTTTTTAAATTTGTTCTTAAGAGTGTACATTTTATAACACACATAATTTTGCAGTGTAGTGCATGTGACTTCTATAACCATAAATACATATTAAAATATTATTAGAATCCATTGACATTGACTGTTGTCAAAGTAACTTTCTCCTAAAACTCAGAGTAACAAAGGCCTTTCTCATCCAGCTGTGCCACCCTGGCTAAGAGAATGGGCCACCCTCTCCACTTTTCCCCTCCAGATGAAGCTGGGGAGGAGTTCTTGGACCTGCTTGATGTGTTGCTGCCACGCGCCCAGACCTACGTCCCCCGGTTGGTAAGGATGGAGACGTTCCACCTCAGTCTGTCCCAGAGCGTGGTTCTGCGCCATCACTGGATCCTCCCCTTCGTGCAGGCTCTGAAAGACCGTGTGGCCTCCTTCCAGAGGTGAGTGCCTGGTGCGTGCCTCTGCCTCTCCCTTCCCTGCCCTCCAAGGCTCCCCTTCCTATCCTGAGTGCCTGTTGGGGTGGGCCTGTGGGGGGCATTACCCCTTCAAGCAGGCTGAGCCTAAACATGAGCACACCAGCATCTCCTGGGGCTGCCTGTCGTGCACTTCATCCTGTGCAACCTTGGGCATGCCTCTGAGTCTCGTCTGTGTGCAGGTCAGGGGAAGGTGGTGGCTGCCTCAGAGCGGACTTGAGAGAATGAATGCAGTTATGTGTGCCCTCAGTGTGGCACCTAGCGAAGGATCAGAACTCAACCCCGCTCCTGGTTTTGTCTGCCAGCCTCGGCTTTTTTCCCCTTAACTATTTCATACATCTTCTTCCTTCCAGCAATGCATTTCCTCCTAGACTTGGCCAGATCAGAGCCCTGCTCTTGTACTGAGGCTCTCCCCCAGAATTCCTCAGTCCCAGGGATCCTGCCATCCCATGGCTGTTTACACCCTAGTGCTCTTTCCACTCACCCTCACATCCAGTCATCCCTGTGTCCCATCTCCCACTCTGGAACCCAAGTTCCTGCTGGCGCAGGAGTGCACCTTCTCTCTGAATCACCCTACATCATTCTTCCAGCTCACTGTAGGCATCAAATAGATGTTTGCTGAAGGACTGAGCAGGAGAGGGAACCCAGATATCATCCTCTGGATTCCCTGAATGCTGGTTCCAAAAGGAGCCTAAGAAGCCATCCAGGCGGTGGTTTTCTCACCCTGATTTTTTCTGCAGAATCCTTTCTTGAAATAAGGCATTACACAAATCCCTGATGTGTTTTGTAGATGTGTAAGAGAGACAAAGATAGAAGTCTTCTAGCCAAAGCCCCACCCTCACACTGCAGGAGGCCTTGGGCCCAGGAATTTCATACAAATGCTCTGCCCAACTGGAGAACTGGCTCCCTCCTTTAACCCCTTCTCAGGCCAGAGACAAAAAGATTGGCTCCAATTCATTTAGTCAGAGAATCAGGACTAAAACTCATCTCTCCACCTAATCCAGCCCCCACTCCCCTTTTTATTGAGTCATATGTATATTAGTCAGGACTCTTTTCATCCAGGCTGAAATCCAACCAGAAATCCAACCAAAAGTGGCTTAAATGGGGGGGAACTTATAGGTTGATGTAACTAAAAAGTTCAGAGGTGTCCCTGACTTCATACGTCATCATATGGCACAGAGCTCTCCCTTCGTAAGCAGAGTTAACAAACCCTTTCCCCCTTTCTACCTGTGAATGCTTCAGTTACCCTGCCTCTAGCTCTGTTCCCTAGATGAAGGTGGAATACCAGCTATGTTCGTGGGCCAGGTCACTTACGGTAAAAATGACTTATTAGTGCACACCGTGTCTGGGCTGGGAAGGCTGTGAGTGAACCAAGTCCCTGGTGGGCTTCCCTACATGCGGTGGTTCTTTCCCTGGGCAAGTCCCTCGCTGGGACCTCTGGAAACTTTGCCAGAGGGCCATCACATTGGTCCCTGGGGTGCATAGATGTAGCTTGTTCTTCTGCTCACTTAGGGACCAGAGAACAGCACCTGGACCACTGGGATGGCCCTCCCTGGTGCTGCCCTGCTGGTGCAGTGTTTCCTAGCCTGTGCCCTGAAGGAAGCTGGGCCAGGTGGCCTCTTTGAGCTTGACTGGTTGAGCCTAAGATGACCAAGAGTGGGTAGCGCACCTCTGATTTCTATTGCCATGACTGCGGGAATGCTCTGATCGGCCAGGCCTGGGTCAGGTACACACCCCTCCCTTGGGGAGAGGGGGTTGACCACTCTACCAGCACAAAATGGGAGAGCAGTTCTCCAACACAGGATCACCAGGAGAAGGGGTGGTGGTTGGTGTATTAGTCAGAGTTCGCCAGAAAAACAGAACCAATAGGATGTATATAGTTACACACGAGAAATGTAAGAATTGGCTTACACGGTTATGGAGGCAAAGAAGACCACTATCTGCCATCTGCAAAGAGAGAACCAGGAAAGCCTGTGGTCTAATTCAGTTCGATTCCAAAGTCCTGAAAATCAGGGGCTGACAGCCTAAGTCCTGATATGAGCCCAAGAGTCTGAGAACCAGGAGTGCCAGTGTTGGAAGGCAGAAGACAGATGTCTCAGCTCAAGCAGAGAAGGGGAGTTTGTCCTTCCCCTGCCATTTTGATCAATTCCGGCTCTCAACAGATGGGATGATACCCACCCACCCACATTGGGGAGGGCCGTTTGCCTTTCTCAGTTTGCCAATCCAAACGCCAGTCTTTCCAGAAACACCCTCACAGACAAACCCAAAGATAATGTTTTACCCACTGTCTGGGCATCCCTTAGCCCAGTCAAGTTGACACATAAAAGTAACCATCACAAGTCACCTCTTGTCAACTTGACACTTGTATGCATCTCCTTAAACATGCTGAATCTTTAATTAAGACACAGCAAGGTCATAATTCTGCCTAACATGATATAATATTCAGTGCACATCTGCAGATACACTAATCCCTGCCCCAGAAGAGGAGGTAAAGTTCTTGAGTGATGCTGTTACTCTTCTGATAGCCCATAACTTGAATACTATGATGTAAAATTAATAAGACTTAAATACTAATGTGGAGTCTGTACATCATATGTTACATGATAAGGGAATAAGAGAAGCAAACAAGGTATTTGCTAAATATATGTACAGGAGACCTTGTTTTATTGCACTTCACAGATACTGCCTTTTTTACAAATTGGAGGTTTGTGGCATCCCTGTGTCAAGCAAGTCTATCAGCACCATTGCTCACTTCATGTCTGTGTCACATTTTGGTAATTCTTGCAATATTTCAAACTTTTTCATTATTTTATTTGTTGTAGTGATCTGTGATCAGTTCTTTGTGTTACTATTGTAATTATTTTGGGGTGCCAGGAATCACACCCATATAAGACCACAAACTTAATTGATAAATGAGTATGTTCTGACGGCCTCACTGACCGACCATTCCCCCCATCTCTTTCCCTCCCCTTGGGCCACCCTTTTCCCCCAAGATACACCAATATTGCAGTTAATAACCCTACATGGCCTCCAAGGGTTCAAGTGAAAGAAAAGTCTTTAAATCAAAAGCCAAAATGATTAAGCTTAGTGAGGAAGGCATGTTGAAAGCCAAGGCAGGCTGAAAGCTAAGCCTGCTGTGCCAGTTAGCTATGTTGTGAATGCAAAGGAAAAGTTCTTGAAGGAAATTAAGTGCTACTCCAGTGAACACAGGACTGATAAGAAAGCAAAACAGCCTACTTCTGATAGGGAGAAAGTTTTAGTGGTCTGGATAGAACATCAAACCAACCGCAGCATTCCCTTAAAGCCTAATTCAGAGCAAGGCCCTAACTCTTCAATTCTGTGAAGGCTGAGAAAGATGAGGAAGCTACGGAAGAAAAGTTTGAAGCTGGTAGAGGTTGGTTCATGAGGTTTAAGGAAAGAAGTCATCTCTATAACATAAAAGTTGCAAGGTGCAGTTGCAAGTGCTGATGTAGAAGCTGCAGCAAACCATCCAGAAGATCTAGCTGAGATCATTAAGAAAGGTGGCTACACTAAACAACAGATTTTCAACGTAGATGAACCAGCCTTCTGTTGGAGGAAGATGCCATCTGGGCCCTTCATAGCTAGAGAGGAGAAGTCAATGCCTGGCTTCAAAGGGCAGGCTGACTCATTAGGGGCTAATACAATACAGTTGGTGACTTTAAGTTGAAGCCAATGTTCATTTTCCATTTCAAAAACCCTAGGGGTCTTAAGAATTATGCTAAATCTGCTCTGCCTGTGCTCTATAAATGGAACAACAAAGCCTAAATGACAGCACATCTGTTAACAACATGGTTTACTGACTATTTTGAGCCCACTGTTGAGACCTAATGCTCAGAAAAGATTCCTTTCAGAATAATAGTGCTCACTGACAATGCAACTGGTCACCCAAGAGCTCTGATGGAGATGGACAACAAGATCAGTGTTGTTTTCATGCTTGCTGACACAGCGTCCACTCTGCAGCCCATGGACCAAGGAGTAATTTCGACTTTCAAGTCTTATTATTTAAGAAATACATTTCATAAGGCTATAGCTGCCATAGATAGTGATTCCTCTGATGGATGTGGGCACAGTAAACTGAAAACCTTCTGGAAAGGATTCACCATTCTAGATGCCATTAAGAACATTTGTGATTCATGGGAAGAAGTCAAAATATCAACATTCACAGGAATTTGGAAGAAGTTGATTCCAGTACTCATGGATGACTTTGAAGGGCTCAAGACTTCACTGGGCAGATGTGGCGGAAATAGCAAGAGAGCGAGAATTAGAAGTGGAACGTGAAGATGCGACTGACTTGCTGCAATCTCATGATCAAACTTTAATGCATGAGGAGTTGCTTCTCATGGATGAGCAAAGAAAGTAGTTTCTTGAGATGGAATGTACTCCTGGTGAAGATGCCATGAAGATTGTTGAAATGACAGCATTCATTTAGAGTATAACGTAAACTCAGTTGATAAAGCAGCGGCAGGGTTTGAGAGGATTGACTCCAATTTTGAAAGAAGTTCTGTGTGTAAAATGCTATCAAGCAGCATTGCATTACATGCTGCAGAGAAATTGTTCATGAAAGGAAGAGTCAATCAATTCTTCAGACTTCATCCTTTGCCTTATTGTTGTCGTATTTTAAGAGATTACCACCACCACCCCAACCGTCAGCAAGCACCACCCTGATCAGTCAGCGGCCATAAGCAGCGAGGCTAGACCCTCCACCAGCAAAGAGATTACAACTCACTGAAGGCTCAAATGATGGTTAGCCTTTTTTAGCAATAAAATATTTTTAAAGTAAGGTATGCACATTGTTTTTTAAAGCATAATGGCATTGCACACTTACGAGACTACGGTGTAGTGCCAACATATCTTTTATACGCACTTGGAAGTAAAAATTCCGTGTGACTCACTTTATTGCAGTGTTCACTTTATTGTGGTGTTCTGGATCCAAACCTGCAGTACTCCCTAGGTATGCCTGTATGTTTACTCAGGGATGTACTCAAAACAAAATAAGGAGGGAATACTCACGACGATTCTAGTCCTCATTTCTGTAATTGGTCACATGGTCGTGGCTGGTATTTACAACTACCTTCTTCTGCTACTTAGCTCTGTATTCCCTGTGCCTTCAGCAAGCACTTTAGATGGTTGTGGTTCTTTACCTGGGGGAGTGACCCAAATCTTCATTCCTGAAGGGTCTGGGCCATTACCAATCCTGCCTGGATAGGGTTGTTGTAGTTTTCCATTGACCTTAAGTCACCAGGCATAGTAATGCTAAGAGATGCCATAACGGATCTCCTATTGTCCAGACATCCCTCCTCTTCTTTATCTCCATTGTGGAGTAGTAGTCCAGTTTCCTCTTGGTAGTCAGGACCAGCGATCCCGGCCAACACTGCAGCTCTTTTGCCTACTGATTCAAAGATACAAGCTGCTTAAAGTGGCAAGGTGGCAAGTCTTAATTTCCAGTTCAACGGAACCACTCTGTCTCCTGGTGGAAGCATTCCTCCCTCTGGAACTAACACCTCTGGGCTATCAGAGCATGAAGATGTGGGAACAGGAAGCAAAAGTTTTGCTAATGGATCAGTAAGGTAATTGTGAGTGGTACCAGTGCCATCTCTGCCCCTTGATTCCTAGACCCATGAATCCTGGCTACAGGAGATACAGCACCATAAGTGGGTGCTGATTCAGAGCATATACAGATATTGTGGGTTCTGTTCCAGAATAAAATTAAATGAGTCATATGAATTTTGGGGTTTCCTGATGCATGTAAAAGTTATGTTTACCCTATACTGTAGTCTATTACCAGTGCAATAGCATTATATTTTTTAAAAATAATATACCTACCTTATTTTAAAAATACTTCATCCTTCATCTTAAAGGGGCTATCTCAGCACGCCCCACACCATTGAACCCCTAGACATTTCACTGAGGTAGAAGACCCCTTTAGTTGGATATATTTCCCACCCTCTGACATACAAATGTCTTAGCAATAAGTCTAGAGTAGTTGCCGCTCTCTGCTCATTAGGTCCAGTCAGCATAATGTCACCAATAATGAACCAGTGTGATATCTCATGGAGGGGAAAGGTGATCAGACTCTTCAAAAAAATTAGGACATAGGGCTGGAGAGATGACAGAGCCCAGAGGTATGACAGCGAAGGTGCATCGCTGGCCTGAGCATAAATGGCTTCTGGGCCTTATGGACAAGGATGGAGAAAAATGTATTTGCCAGCTGCATACTAGGAACCAGGGAGGTGTTAGTTTTCTTAAGTAATGAAACCACATCTGGAACAGCAGCTGCAGTTGAAGTCACCACCTGGTTAAGCTTATGACCATCCACTACCATTCTCCAAGATCCATCTATCTTCTGTGCAGACAGAATGAGAGTTGAATGGAGATGTGGGAATTATCAGCCCTGTACCTTTCAGGTCCTCGATGGTGGCCCTGAGCTCTGCAGTCTCTCCAGGGATGTGATATTGCTTTTGATTGACCATTTTCCTGGGTAGAGGCAGCCCTAACAGCTTCACTTGGCCTTTCCCACCGTAATAGCCCTCACTCCACAGGAGAGAGAATCGGTTTGGGGATTCTGCCAGTGGCTGAGTGTGTCTGTTCCAATTATACATTCTGGAACTACAGTCATAACCACAGGATGGGCTTGGGGAACCACTGTGAGATGACCTGAGCTACAACTCCATTGATTACCTGACCTCCACTACTCTGAGTGAGGGACCACAGTGACATTTTGGGTCTCCTGGAATTAGTGTCAGTTCAGAGCCAGTGTCCAGTAGTTCTGGGAAGGCTGGTTATTTCCTTTTCCCCAGTGCACAGTTACCTTGGTAAAATGCCATAGGTCCCTTTGGGGAAGGCTGGGAGAAAGATTAACAATATAAATTTGTAGTAGTGGACCAGGGTCCTTCCTCAAGGGGAACCAGCCTCCCCTTCACTTAAGGGGCTCTGGGTCTGGGAATTAGCTCAAGCCTGGGAATTGAGGGGCCAGGACTCTGTCTTTATAATTCAAGTTAGACTTTGGTGCACTTTGCCTAAAACTCCTCTGCTTATTCAAATGAAGAAAGAATTTAGTAAGCTCCCTATCCATTTCACTTGTGGGAACACCATGATCAGCTAGCCAATGCCGTAGGTCTGCACGAGTCAGACTATTCTGATTGCTGCTTTGACTCTGCTGTCCATTTTGGTAACTACGCCCCCCTTGCGGGCCAGGTATTTCCAGTTCATTCACTGTGGGACACCTTTTGGTC